>NC_090937.1:1567610458-1568810458 GCF_040938575.1 Ambystoma mexicanum | reverse complement strand
CACCTTTTGATATCCCTGTAGCCCACATCCGAACAACCTGGGCGATGAACAGAGCCCCGCTGGCCGCAGCATTGGAAGGAGGAGTGGGGGGGGAGTGGTGGAGGGACAGAGCGGAGCCACCATTTGAGGGAGTGAGAGCAGGTCCACTTAGGTCCACTTGGTTGATCCAAGTGGCCATAGCCCGCTGTGGCGAGGCTGCACACACTGCTGCGGTGGACCCTGGTGCACCCCGTGGGATCCAGGATCAGGAGCACGGCAACCGAATGTGCCCTCGAGCTGAAGGCGGGGAAAGGCGGCACAGAGGTGTCCCGCTGTGGGAGCCTGGAGAAACACAGGAGCCCCTGCTTGAGTACCCGGGGAACGGTCCGGCTGCACTGTGTGCACTGAGACTTGGCCTTTTGGTAACGGGACGTAGCGGGCCGAGCCGCTGATGCTCTTGCATGGCACACACGCCCTGCAGCCACTGGATGTCACGAGGGAAGCCACAAACCTGTATGGCATTCATCTCCAGTGGAGGCTCGGAAGCCTGACCACTCTGAATCCTGAGGTTAGCCTGAAATTGCTGCGCACGGTGGAGGAACCCGCCACTGCACTGGGACCACTCCATACGGTCACCTACTGAACAAAGCCCCAGTACATGGGTGCAGGGAGGGGGGGGCACTTGGAGCCGCATAAGACTGCGGGACGGCGCAGACCAAGGAGCGCTGTGAAAACAGTGACACACAGGCAGCCTGTGCTCCCTGACCCCCTCGTCTTATTGCACAATACTCCCATAGGACAAATGATCAGTGGCGAGTGACTACCTGTCCACCCATCACAGACCTACACATCTGCAAGCTACTCGGATCAAAGTCTATCCAGGGCCATGGACCCCGCACCACAGAACTTCTACCCTCCACAGCGAATGCCCGGAAAACCACCTTCACCCATGCTACTACCATACCCAGTGGTGGCCTAACCTACCTGCAGTGAGCATAGAACGATGCCTAAGATGCTGTGGGTCTAACCTGGGGGCACTCTGAGACCCTGGCGACCAGTAAGGATGACTTGGGCCCTCACCCTGACCACTCTGAGAAGGCACACAGGTCCACGCCGGCAACAACACGGGTGGTGTCCCTCCTCTTCATGTTAACTGGACATACAAGCACAGCGGGGGACAAGGATCTCATCCGGACTCCCCGCGGCACCGATCACAGGACCCGGAACCACGACAAGGCGACCGGCGCGTTCACTGCCTCCTTGGGCCGCGTGCAACTCCCTGGGGATGGAGGGCTGAGATTACCCTTCCATCCCATCACACAACCGCCGCAGGACATGGAATAAGCACTAGGCACACTACGCCTTCAAATTACCGCTGGTGTGCATGTACCCATGAGGACTGTGAGCCTACAACAATATGAGACGGTAAACGTTGCACCACTGATCCACTTGCTGACGGATTAGGATGCCCTTCATTCTGAGTAACATTGACACTATGGCCCGCAAGTGCACAGCGGCCTTGACACATTGGTAGACCTATATCCTGAGGAAGATACCACACTTGACCTGGCCCAGTACCTGGAGTAACTACGAGGGCACCTATGGACCGGCTGAACGCTGCAGTAGTTAAGGCTCACACTAGGCACTAGCCCTATCTGTTTACCTGGGGTAACAACATAGAACTGCCACAACTCTATGCCACGGATCGGTGTCCTCACACCGGTCCCCTCCCCCTGGTGGCGCGCCGCCTGGGCCTGAGGCCCTGCGATCAGACGACGTGTATTAGTGGCAGAGGGGGCTGTACATCCCGGGTCAGAACCTTCAACCGCAAGGGTCTACGCCATCCCCATTTAACAGATCACTTAATCATAGGTGGAGCACCAAGGAGGCGCAGCACCCCCAGATAACGCCCCCATGTGCAACCCCAAGAAACAGTCTAGGATGGATCAGTTTGCACGGGCAGACCCACCCCAACAACCACCACCCCCAAGCCAAAATCAGACGCAAGCTCAGATCGATGTGGCAGCACTGAATCAAACGCTGATGGCCCTAAAAAGCAGTACAGACAACCTGGGGCGAAAATAGATGCATTAACTTGCAAAGTGGACATATCGGCCACACAAATAGACAAACTATGCAGCCGAATAACAGAGGCCGAACAGCGGATAGGGGAAGGTGAGGTCAAAGTTACCACGCTGCAGCGTGAAATGGCCAAAATGCAGCAAACAGTGAAAAAGGTACTTGAAAAAACAAAGCCTGGAAGGGCGCTCCAGGCGGAACAATATTCGTATACTGGGCGTCCCTGAATCTACCCCGATAGATAACATGGAAAAATGGAAACCCTACTGGGGGATATCCTTGACAACTCCCCCCCCCCTCACATTGATGTTCATGGTAGAATGGGCACACCATTTGCTGGGTACAAGACCACCTCCTTCAGCCCCTGAATGCCCGATCATCGCCCGGATTTTCTGCTACAGGGACCGGGATGCCATTCTGCGGGCCGCCAGGGAAAAAAGAGAGCTGCGATGGAGATCAGCCACGATTAGACTGTTCCCAGACTTCCGCCCAAATGTCCAGGATCAACCTAAGATGTTCCAAAATGTCAAGACCGTACTACGAAGAAAGGGGGTGAAGTACGCCATGTTGTACCCGGCCAAACTCTGCATTCAACATGGTGTATCCACTGTTTTCTTCACCTCGCCGGAACCGGCAGAGCGGTTTGCAAGGAACCTCCCCGATCCTGGGGGGTCACCAGACCAATCTCCATGGCACTCCTGAAGGGCTATCGCATTGAGACAAGACAACACTGACCTCAGTCCAAGATAAGCACCTGCTCCGAGGACCGGGATGGATCCCGGGTGCCATATTATTAGCCGCAGCCACTTAGAGCGAGTTAGTCACTTCTAGCGCCCCTAGTTTTTCAAAATGTTTGAAGTTAGTTTTAAGGGGAGGGTTTTGTGAGCTGGTAGGTTTATGTTTCTGGCGTGGGTGGGGGTGGGGGGAATGTTATTAGTCACCAAGGCTCCAGCCATGCCCTCGAGGCCACCATGACTAGCGCAACTACACCATATTCAAGTGATACAGATATTGTGATATACGTCCTCCTCATACAAGTCACGATGCCTGCCACCAAGTCCACACCGGTTAGATGGCTGCGGCCACAGTGAGCGGTAGCCCTGGGACGATCTTGTCTGTGCTGTCCTGGAATGTACGGGGGATAACCAACCAGAAGAAAGCACGCCTGAAAGCCAATTATAGAAGAAACCACGGGGCAAATATATTATGTTTGCAAGAGACCCACCTTACTAGTCTAGCTGGTTGGGACACCCACACATACAACTCCTCCTACTCCTCCCATTCCAGAGGAGTGGCCACCTACATCCACAGAACACTACAATATAGGCTACATGAACAGATCCGAGACGAGGAGGGTAGATACTTAATACTGGCGGGTTAGACACTAGGACTCAAGCTCCTGATTATCAATATTTATGCACCAAACACAGACTCCCCTGAGTTCTTCCATCAATGCACTAGTCACCTCCACAAATTTACAGGGTATGAGGCAATATGGGCTGGAGACTTTGATCTGGCTCTCACATTGGACATGGATGATCTATGACATTGCAACTGACCCTCCCACAAGCAGTCAGAGCATGGAATACCATCTCACAGAGCCATGAATTGCATGACATATGGCACACACTTCACCCTACCGATAGGGAGTATACATTTTTCTCTGGGATACATGGGAGCTCATCCAGGATTGACTATGTGATGTCCACAACCCACAACCTCAGAGCGGTAACAGAGGCGATTATCCTCCTTCGGTACCTATCTGACCACTCACCAGTACTTCTCCGATTTGGGCCCACAGCATGCCCCCCCAATCTGCTTCGCTGGCGCTTCAGGGCTGTCGCCATTGGGTATGTGACGTTCCGGACGGAGATAGAAAAAGACATATACATATATTTTCAAACCAACTAAGGGTCCGTCCCTGACTCAGGCACAGCCTGGAAGCTTTCAAGGTTTATATACGAGGATGCTGTATTTCAAGGGAGGGGGGAGTATTGAAAGCAATCAGAAGATCCATGAGAAAGCTCGAGGATATCATACGGGAGGAGGAAAAACTGCAAGGTACCCTAGATACATCTGAACTTCACTAGGAGCTTAGAACACATAGGGAGAAACATTGTGAACTGGCAAATAACGAAGATAGGTATTTATGGGATCCAGTACTGGCAGCGAGACATGGGGAGGGTGATAGGCCGAGTAAGACACTGGCCTGGGCTATTAAAAGAGAACAACCCCCCACCAGTATAGCTGAAATTGAGGACCGGAACGGGACCCATATAAGGGACCTCAAGGGGATCAACGACGAATTTCGAGAATTCTTGGATCGGCTGTATGCATCTCGACCCACACCCGGGCACGATGAATTACTACGTCACCTAGATGAAGTCGCTCTTGTCTGGTTAGACCCTGAAGAGGGAAACGCCCTCAATGATCCTATCACTGAGGAGGAGATTCGTAAAGTTATAAAATCGCTTCCCAATGGGAAGACTCCTGGCCTGGACGGAATTACCGCTGAATTCTATAAGGCCTACACTGATGTAGTTATTCCCCACCTGCAGGCTATGTATGATAGTGCTATGTCCAATGGCACTCTCCCAGAATCTACTAGGTCTGCGCTAATAACTGTCCTGCTAAAACCTGGAAAAGACCCCCTTCGCCTCTCATCATACAGGCCACTCTCACTGACAATAAGATACTTGCCAAGATCCTTACACACTGTATACTCCCACATATGCTGGCCCTAGTCATACCGGACCAGGCGGGTTTCATTCCCGGGCGCTCTACCCAGAATAACTTACGACACCTACTCAACCTTATGCATAATATTAATCCAGAAATACCAATGGTAGTTGCAGCGCTAGACGCTGAAAATGCGCTTGACTCTGTCGAATGGCCCTTCCTTTTTGAAGTACTCTGGCGTTCTGGTCTAGGTCTGAAATACATAAAAATGGGTTAAACTTCTATACACGGCCCCAAGAGCGGCTGTATACACAAACGGCTCCACCTCCACGTATATATACCCCACATGTGGCACTAGGAATGTCCCCGGTTCTATTCGCCCCCCCCCCCCCCCGAGATGGAACCCTTAGCTTGCTATATTAGGAAGTTACACGCACAGTGGGGATTCGTACAAATTCACACCTTTCCACCATATCCCTGTACGCTGATGATGTCCTCCTCTATGTTAAACATCCCCGCCAAAACCTATCGCCGTTAATGCAAGAAGTGACCAGATTTGGGGAACAATCCGGGCTTAGGATTAACTGGGAGAAATCTGAGGTCCTTCCCCGGACTCCAGTAGTACAAAGGGCAGATGTGGGCAATGATTTTTGCTAGAGAATTCCCTATCTGGGCATTATAATATCCACTGTTCGAGATGACGTGTATAGAGATAACTATATTACCCCATTCGAGAACCTAGAGCAAAAAATAGAAGCATTGATACGTCTCCCAATCTCCCAAGCCGCCTGCATTGCACTGGCTAAAATGGTGATACTTCCTAAACTTCTGTACGTGTATAATAATGTCCCGATATGGCCCGCCAATAGCTATTGGACCTGCATCAGGAGATTGATGACGAGATTTGTGTGTGCGGGTAAACAATCCAGTATAGCATACGACACCCTTGCCTGACCATATGAGACGGGCGGCCTGGAGTACCCTGATATATAAGTTTACTACCTAGCTGCCCAGGCACAAAACATATCTGGATGGACCCCTCCCAACCCTGAGACCCCACATGCCTTGCCATCACCCACCCTGATGCTCTAATGGGTATGATATGGGGCAACAGAGACACAGTCCCAAAGGGCGAGATCCAACCCATCGAGATCACATGCAAGGCCTGGGAGAGAATAAACCAAATACTACAAACCACCCCCCACTTTCTACCTGAATTACCAGTATACAACATCATAGGAATCCCACTCACACACGAAAGGTCCTTTAGAGAACGGTTTCAATCACTGGGAGTACATACCCTGGGGGATCTAGTGCAGGATGGTCGATTTATACAGTGGGACGAACTAAGCTCTAGAGGCGAGACTGACGCGGTGTCTCTATTCCACTACTACAGATGGTGGTGCACAATTAGGACCAAATGGCCTAATATTCCACGAGCCCCACCCCCCCACCCGGCACAGTGCTACATAATTCACCCCACATCCAATAGGAAGCTGGTGTCCACCATCTATAAACTTGTTAGGAGCGGGAGAGTGGTACAGAAGCATACGTACAAGGACACGTGGGCGGCATCTTTAGGGAAAGCACTGAGCGAGGAACAGTGGAAGTCCATCTGCATTCAAACCCGATACATTTCCCTGAACTCCCAGTACAGGTTGCTCCATTACAAATACATTCACCAAGTCTGAACTCCCCACTCACGCTAAGTAAATTATTCCCTGAAAGCCCATTCACATGTAAAAGACGTGGCACAGAAAAGGCGGACTTCTATCATGTAAGCTGGAGCTGCCCTAGCATTGGAACCTTCTGGGGGTGCATAGAGGAAGCTCTGACCGAGATGTTAACCCCAACGCGGACATATACACCGGAATCATGGCTCCTCGCATTGATTGAATAGGGTACTCGTACTGAAAAAAAGCTGTTGGGCATGGCCTCGGCGATAGCCAGATACCTAGTGGCCAGGTTGTGACGGAAAGCCACCTCCCCCCCCCCTACTTTGGAGAGGTGGTTGGAATACATGAACCGATATGAATTAAGAGAATCTATGTTTGATTTATCGCTCCTGAACGCCAGCCGTCCTTTGGATTATTGACCTCCCTTCCGACAGTACTAACTGGACAAGGTGCAAGCAGCGCAATCCTCTGACTCTTCCCCTGGTCGCTAAGACAGGGGGGCACTATACGAAACACGTGACCTTGAATGAAAGAATCGTTATCGAAACTACCTCCCCGGATATTGCAAATGGTTGTGACAGTGGCTCAAATGTGATTTGGAGGGTGCGAGTTAATTATGGTAATGGTGTTGTGAGTCTTTGGAGGGGGAACGGGGCTGGAGATGGGGCAAGTTGGGGAAGTTACACACCCATTGGGTGCCTGTTCATTATTATAAAAAATAATAAAGAACGTTTTTAAAAAAACGAATGTACGTAGAGTTATATGTTACAGAGAATGCAAATAGACCTGTGCATATAATTGACCCAGCAATCACTGTTTCTGTTCAGCATCTGGGTAATTTTACCCCTGCACCAATTTGCTTTCCTATTTGCTTCCAAAACCTGTAAAGTATAATATGTACCGAGACTGAGGGAGAATTTAAACAATAATTCCAAAAGTCATCCAATTTTATAGACTCATAGGGCCTCATTACGACCCCGGCGCTAAACCATGGTGCTATTAGCACCATGGTCCATGCCAGGGTCCGCCATGGTGAATGGCGGAATTACCGCCCCATTCCAAGGTTGGCGGGGCGGTAATTCCCCATTCCCATTTTTGCCCCATAGGGCTCAATGGGAATGGGCAAGGCGCTAAGTACGGTGCCGCAAATTGCGGCACCGTACTTAGCACCAAGGTCCATTTGCGGCACCCTACTTTAACGTCTGGTAAAACCAGCCGTTAAGGTCGGGTTCCGCAAAAGGGACCTCGTAATCAGGTGTTAAGGGTTTAACGGCGCCGATACCTTTTACGGTGCTGTTAAACCCTTAACGCCAGGGTCGTAATGAGGCCCATAGTCGCTTACATCACTCTCATAAGCTTATATAAAGTGCACCCAACGTTGTACATTCTATAAATAGATGTTTCGCGGTTTCCAAGCAGCCGTGAAGTTTACAGACACGACCATTTCTTTAGTCTAGAGATAATTTAAACCGAGAGCCCAATCAATACTGATGATAATGGAAGTTTGCTTGCTCTTCATACGTATTTCTGGATTGGGACTCTGAATAATGTACAGTGTGGTCTTTAAACTTGTGCACCACTCTCGACATGTACTTTTTGTTCACACAAGTAATTCCTCTTGTTATGTTTAATTAATATGTACATGAATCATGTCTGTTTTATACACATATATGTATATATATGTATATATATCTTTACTTTGAAATTTTATTACGTACAAGTCTATAAAAGTATACAAAGTTAAAAAGCGAATCAAAATAGCGGCCATAAAATCCATTGATGAAAATGAGCCTAAAAGAAACAAATGCTAAAAGTACATGGTATGCTTAAAAAAGTTTACAAGGACTTCCAAGATGGCGGTGTGCGAGGGAGGACTCATCTAACTGTCTCTCCTCTCAAGGCCGTGCAAGCGAGCCCATCTGAATAGCATGTCGGGTGAATCAAGCACTCCCGGTCCGATGGCTTACTGACATCTAAATACTTCCGAAAGAAGCAAACTTGGCGGAGCCGATGGGACGCCGAGCATCAGTGGCAGCAAAGTCAGTGGAGCCAACGGGGAGCCGAGCCTCAGGGCTTGCTGGATAGGTGGCGGATCCACTCGAGGGGGAGAGTGCAGCTGCGGGTGGCCACCCGCGCCGGCAGCCTGGGATCGCCTGCTGAGTTCGGTGCCGCGGGTGGTTGTCGTCCAAGTGAGACTGAATCCAGCAGAGGCCAGGACCGCCCCTGGAGGTAAACAGTCCGGCCGCAGGCGAGAACATCGGGAGGACCTCCCGCCTGAACATTCACCCTACTCCGAGAGCTCTGCTAGGCGCCAGAGTGTTTACGAAGCGCGGAACATCAGTGTTGAAACTCTACAGAGCCCCGCCTCCCACAGATCCCACAAGACTGCCGGTGAGCCCTGCTGGGGGGAAGGGTCCTGGGGATCCTCAGCCCCCCGATCATCGTAGAGGCTGCCCGGTGGCGTGGCGCAACGAGCCCCAGTGGAGGAGCCAGAGCAGGGGATGGGGGCCTAGGGCAGGATCTGGGATCCCATTGGTGAATGACGGTTGGTGGGCCCCCGCAGAGGCATCTGCACAAGGCACGGGTGGGGGCTGTGTCCCGGGAGAATATCCCGCAGTCAGAACAGCATCATCCCCGGGCTGTCAGGCCCGGTTTGCCCCACGCCACCTACCCCCCGGATAACAACAGGGTACACGCCTGGGGCTCCGACCCAACCCACATAGGATCCCTCCGGACCAACCCTCACCGAGTCCAGTGCGGCCCATTTATGTCCAAAACACAGTGAGGTCGGCAATAAGATCTTCCCTACAGAAGTCCCAGGGACGGAATCTGAAGCAGATCTGGGGGGCACCAGACGGCCCCTCACCCACATCGGAAGACTTTCCCCCACTCGGCCGGACCCTGGCACGTGGCATAATGGAGGCTAGGTCGATGATTAAAGAGGACATGCAAATTTGCATCAAGGAACTCCAGACACAGTTACTCAACTCCGTCCAGGGGCAATTCAAGATCTTGAGGGGGGAAATGTTGCAATCAATTCAGGAAATTAGACAATACGTATGAATTTGGGCGAGAGAACTGATACACTCGAAAGGAAACTCCAACAACTGGAGGAAGACTCCTCAAGGTCAGAAGTAGCATTAGATAGGGTAGCCCAGGCAACGACATATCTTGAACAACAATGCGAAGACCTAGAAAATAGGTCTAGAAGGTCCAATGTAAGGATCAAGAACTTGCAGGAGACCGTATCGGACGCAGACCTGAAAGCAACAGTGATGCAGCTATTCTCAGAGATCCTGGCGGAGGAAGAGGACCCCGATCGAATTCACAGAGTGGGTGCTAAGAGAGGGAACGAACAAGGGGCGAGACCCAGAGATGTATTGGTGGATATGACAGTGTACGGGCAGAAAGAACACATCCTCAGAAAAGCCAGACAAGCTCCCCCGATGAGGGTGAATGGTCAGGAAGTGCAACTCTACCAGGATCTGGCCCAATCCACCCTTCTGAAGAGACGAAAGATGGGTCCGGTGGTCCGCCACTTGACGTCAGCCCAAGTGAAATATCAATGGATGTTCTCGTTCGGCCTGTTCTTTACTTGGGAGGGAGTCCAGCACAGAATTACGTCTTGCGAGGAAGGCATAACAAGAGGTGGAGAAATCGCCCAACCAAGACCCCAGTGGAGGCCCAGAGGCTCTGCGCAACAAGATGGGTGGAAGATGGTCCACAAAAAAGGAAGGGGTAAAACGACATGACCGGTTGTGAGGCTCACTGAAATAATCTTAACAAGTGCTCAGAAAACGACAACACCCACCAGGGTAAAAGCTGCCAAAAGAATGGACTCACAGACGATTTGCCCGATATATCTTAAACAGGCCTGCGAGAGAATGAATATGGAATCCAATGGAAGTTTCAGTGGGGTTTTGGACTCCCCACAACGAGTTATTGAGGGGCTGCTTGACCCGGGAGCGCTAGACATTTTGTCCCAGTGCACATAGCATCCCGGATCCGACCCCAAAGCTCTCAAGGGGAAGGGAGGGAATAGGGGGGGGGCAGTTAAGTTGGGGATGAAGAAACGACACACAGGCAAGACTAAGAAAACTTCATATGAAAGGGGACAGCTGCAGGGAGACCACCTTTCAGCTCATTGATGGCTACCACACATGGGATCCCGGTGAAGGTGCTGTCTTTGAACGTCCGGGGCATGAACACTCCAATGAAAAGGGCAAAACTGGACAGATACGCCTGGGGGCAGAAAGCAGATATTTGATTATATCAGGAAACACACATCAAAAGAAGTGAGAAATCGCGCTTCAGGATACGAGGGGTGAAACACGTCTTCCAGTCGAATGAGGAAGGAAAACGGGCAGGAGTATTGATTGCCATAAAAGACACCATAAAGGTACAGATCCATGATCACAGGTCCGACAAGGGGGGAAGGTACATCTTATTCAATATTACGTTGGAGGGGAGGCGGCTTACATTTGCTTCGGTTTATGCCCCGAATAGGGGACAAGAGGCCTTCCTCCTGGCCATGTTGAACGCGCTTGGGGAGTTTGCCACAGGAGACATAATACTGGGAGGAGATCTGAACATAGCCTGGAATCCCACCCAAGACATAACAGGCAGAACTAGTGAGGGATCGAGGGGCCCCTCGGGTGTATTAAAGAAAGCATTCGAGTCCCTCGCTCTGCACGACACCTCGCGAGCAAGGAATGGGGAACGGCAGGGCTTTACGCATTACTCTCATGTTCACGATTCCCTCTCGAGAATTGACTACATATGGGTTTCCACAAACCTCCTAGGGACAATCAAGGAAGTAGAAACTGGCCCTATCATCCTTTTGGACCACGCCCCGATCACATTATCCTTAGTTCTGAAATCCATGGGGGGCAGAGTGTGGTCCTGGCGTTTCCCTTCGGAACTCATACAAGACCCTGTGATGGTCGAGGAAATCCAGGAGAAGATAGATAGATACTTTGCCAAAAACAATACAGGGACAATTCCACTGGAGACGGTGTGGGATGCCTTCAAGGTGATTCTGCGGGGCAAACTTATAGCTTTAAAGTCCAAGAGAAACAAACAAATGGCACAGTGTGAAAGGGACCTCGAATCTCACCTGCGCACTGCACAAAAGGAAGTAGCGGACAATCCCAGTAGAGTCAAGAGGAGAGCAATGCAACACATCCAAGGTCAACTGGAGCTTCTCCACACTCGGAAAGTTGGTCAGGCACTCCTGAAGACGAAACAAAAGTATTATAACCTTGGCAATAAAGCGGACAACCTGCTCGCCCGACAGCTCCGAGAGACCACCAGGGAGAGATCGATACTGGCGCTGATAGACCCCTCGGGAATTCAGAAAACAACCAATGAAGAAATGGGGGAAATTATGAGAAGGTATTATCAGAACCTCTATTCCACAGATAACCCGGATGAGAATGCACAGGAGGCTTATCTCCATGACAAACCCCTACCAAGTCTATCGGACGATGCCCGTGAAGCGCTGGACAAAGACGTCACGCAGTAGGAAGTCCTACAGGCCATCAGACAACTCCCCAAGAACAAAGCTCGGGCCCAGACTGATACACCGAGGCATTTTACAAGAAATTCCGAACCGTTCTGGCCACCAAACTCACGACGCTGTTTAACACCTTCAAACATCGGGGAAACATTACGCCGTCAATGAATGAAGCAAAATTGGTGCTCTTTCTGAAGCCGGGCAAAGACCCTACTATACCTGCGTCATATAGGCCAATTGCTCTAATAAATTTAGATGCAAAGCTATTCACTAAAATTCTGGCCAATAGACTGACGAGGTATGTGACCCACTTAGTAGACGCGGACCAGACAGGCTTTGTCTCCATGAGACAAACTGTGAGTAACATCAGGAGAGTATGCCATGTAATGGAAAAAAACGAGCACACAAATGTAGAGGCCATCCTAGTTGCGCTCGAAGCAGAAAAAGAGTTCGACCGAGTTGAATGGTCACAACTCTTTCGCACAATGGCACATATGGGCTTCGGAGACTCTTACATGAGGATGATAAACTCGAACTACAAAAGTCCCTCCCTCAGAGTAGCAGTGAACAGTTTCCTGTCCGATACCGTCTCACAGACGAGAGGTACAAAGCAAGGATGCCCGCTGTCCCCCCTTCTTTACGCCCTGTTCCTGGAACCCCCCCTAGCGAAGATATGCCAACAGCAGGGGTGATGATGGGGGAAGTGGAGCACAAATCCATGGCATTCGCCGACGACATGTTGCTGGCCCTGACGGATTACCCCAGATCCCTAAACATGCTCATGTCAGAACTCGAGACATTTGGCGCCATCTCTGGCCTGAAAATAAACAAAAGCAAATCCGAAGTTTTGAATCTGTCGACTGACACCGAGACCACGGCACGGCTGGTGCAATCACAAAGAATGAAATTGGCACAAAACAACATAACCTACCTTGGAGTGAAGATCACCCCCAGAATATCACAACTGTATGCAGCAAATTTCCCGAACCTACTTACCCACCTACAAAAACTGTTAACGAGATGGACACCAATGTCGACATCGTGGTGGGGACAAATCTCAGTGGTAAAAATGTCAATCCTACCAAAGGTACTATACTACTTTTAAGCCCTTTCAATGAAGCTTCCTAAATCGTTCTTTCGCTCATTAAACAAAATGACATCAGCATATGTGTGGCAACACAAAATGCCCAGAGTAGCTATAGCCACGATGACAGCAGCAGTACAGGTAGGGGGCCGGGCGTTTCCCCACTTCAGGAGGTACTACCAGGCAGCACAGCTGCAGGTGATTAAGGAGTGGGTAGCCGACCTCCCACAACCCAAATGGGTATCCCAGGATTTAGCTGTGATGGGGGATCCACTTTTGAATCTCTTATGGTCTCATAAAAAGTATAGACACGTGAATACCAGGATCAGCGAAATAATGAGCACCTCTCTTAATACATGGGATTCAGCAGTCAAGAGAGGGAACTTAACAATGGACCCATCCCCGTTCACTCCGCTATTTCATAACCCCGACTTCCCGCTAGGAATGTATCGGAATGCCTTCAACTCTTGGAAGCAGGCGGTCTGCACTAGGCTGGGAAATATGTATAAAGCCCGATCCCTCAGGTCCTTCGAAGACTGTGTGCAGGAACTAGGAGTATCGAGAATGGAGAGCAACCGATATGCCCAGCTGAGCCACTGGCTATCCACCCCGACCAACAAGGAGGCTGGAACGCGAGACCTCACAAAATTTGAAACGTTTGTAATAACAGTTCCTGGCACGCGTAAGCTAATATCCAATTTGTACCCCCTTTTGAATTCACAAGGGGAAGAGGTTTGATGGCTTTACATGAAGAAATGGGAGGCGACGCTGGGGACGGAAATACCGCAAGCGCCTTGGAAGGAGGTATGGAAAAACGTCACTACATTGATTAGATCCATCCACCTACTTGAAATGTGCCAAAAAGTGCTAATACAATGGCACCTTACCCCGCAGAGACTGAAAGTAATTTATCCCAATACGGATGGACTCTGTTGGGGGGGATACCATCAGGAAGGTGACTGGAAACACACCTGGAAGACATGCCCACACCTTATACCCTTCTGGAATGAGATCAAAGCCCAAATAGGGAAGATGGTCCAGGGAGCTGAGAATCTTGGGGACAGAATATGGTTGGCGGGCATGTGGGACCCAAAGCTGAGGACATTTACCAAACGCCAACGCGAAGTAATAATGGTCTTGGTGGTGGCTGCCTGGTTAACGATAGCCCAAAATTGGAAACAACAAGCGCCCCCGACACAGCTCCAGTGGCTAAAAAAGGGTCTGGCACTTTGTATCGATGGAGTGGATGACGTGTAAGTTGCAGGGGGCCACAGAAGACTTTCTATTAGACTGGGGTCAGGTTCTCCAATATCTGCAGAGTGATTGCATACTTCAATGGTGCCCTCATAGTATTCGAATCTTGAACTTCACAGTCCCTTATATTGTATGTCTAGATGGTGCATGTGTTTAAGTCGTCCCGATTTCCAGGGGTTTACAAGGGAGGGGGGAGTGGGAGGGGGGTATGTGAGTTATTCATGGTATGTTTTGCAAAGTTTACTGTTGTTACTCTTAAAAAGCAATAAAAACAAAACAAAACAAAAAAAAGTTTACAAGATCAGAACATCATGAATTCCAAATATTATATTTTATAACACATCTTCCAGGTAAATCATTCTAATCTTCCAAGCAAAATTGGTATACATTGATGATTTATGGACATATGGTTGGTTATAAAATATAAAAAGTAAATTAAGGTTACCAGAAAATGCGATATTTTTGGAACTATCCACCTGGACCTTGAGGCCTTGTTCCACCGCCAGAACAAAAGGAAAACTGATTCAACATGCATCAAGTAACATCTTTGTGGTATACTGACAAATCCAGCCCACAGCACAATTACAATTAATTTAAGTAATCATCCGAAGGCATAACATAAAATGCCCTGTCCAGAAAAAGGGCAGGGCATTTTAAGTTATGTCCAGGCATGACATGTACATTGTATGCCCCAAATATCTTTGGACTGAAACCATAAGCTGTGATTCAGCCCACCTTTAATCACATCTATCACCAATCACTGATTACTTTAAAAGAGATTCTTTTTTAATTAACTTTATTTAATTTTAAACCAGAAATCACAACAAAACCATATTGGTGAGAGTCAGTTACAATTTACATAACATTTCTTTAGTTAAAATAATATCTATCATTGAATAGTAAAACCTCATTTTAAAATCCCCCCTCACAATCTAATTGAACTTTGACAACACAAACCGCACTCACTCACACACAAACAAAAACTATAAACAAAAACCAAGCACATAACCCCCACCCAATTCCCATAATCCATCAAAACCTATTAACTCTATACCTCACTCAAACAGATCATTAAAGGAATCCCAATTCTCACAATATTCAGTTTCTCTATGAAGCCTAGATGCCCGTAACTTTTCATACTTTGAAAGCGTGCGCACATCCACCATCCAACTATCAGTATGAGGTTTCTTACGTGACTTCCAAACTTTCATAATATGTTTTAATGCCATTAACAATGCCCTATCAAACCAATCAGACGCCCCACAGACCTCTAGACACCGACCCTCATTTGAGAGGAAAATTGCCGACAAGAACGTTCGAGGAAACGACCTACCTATCACCAGATCAACCCGGTCGATGACTTCCTTCCAAAAATTCTGCACTCTATCACACTCCGAACGCATATATAAATAAGTCCCCACTGATTGAAAACACCCCCAACATAAATCTGACTTCCCCCTAGATCAGGGACCTTCAACCTTTGGCCATCCAGATGTTTTGGACTACGACTGGCCATAAAATTTACTGGTTGTGCATTGTTGTACAAAACATCTGGTAAGCCAAAGGTTGCCAGATCTCCGACCCTAGGGGGGATTGTGTAAAGTGGACGAAGCCATAAAGATTTTGTCCACTATACTAGAAAGACATGTATGTTTATAAACCATCTTATTTTATATTGTTTCTTAAGGGTGGTTATCGCATTCACTAGATCTTTTACGTAATGAATGATCTATGTCAGTCCACATTATGACCCATGCCTATGAGCAATGGAAGGAGATTACTTCGCAAACCCAGTTCACCCCAAGTCTAATAAGGCCAAGAATATGTGTTCCTGGGCTCATTCTGTCAACAATAAATGAAATGTCGAACCTTGGTCACTTGTTATTTTCTTACAAACTTAATTTTTAGAATATTATTTTCAGGAACCCACTCCCAAGGTTTATTTTGAAAAAGTCTGTCAAATAATTTGCCATGACCGTCAACTAGGGAGATTTCATTCTATGAATTGGACTGCACCAGTTTCCCTTCTTACACAATCACAATCTGTGCATTCTTCCAGGAATATTATTTTTGCACTAAAAACTTGATCAAACACTCTGGCCAAAATCAGGACCCAAAGCATAATATCCGGTTTCCTTAAATCAGGAGGAATTCTATCCGGCCTGGTAGCATTTCAATTTTTGGTTTTCTGTATGTCATCCACCGCTTCTGCACATGTGGGCATAAAGGGTACATTATACCTATATTTGGGTTTCTCTATAATTGTGGGATCCAGGCACACCGGTCAGCCTGGATTTAGAATTGGAAGAGAATGAGTCGCATGACTCAAGTGAGGATATTTCCTTGTGCTCTTAAACAGAATCTAGTTTCATTGGCATTGCACAAACATTCGCCCATCCTGAGCTACCTTGGAGCTTTTAAGAAAAGCAATAGATGTTTACTAAGCGAGCATACTCAAATGGTGCTCATTTTAACGTGAAACGTTGGGATCGAACCTATGACCATGCATCGGTTTACGTGCAGGTCTCGCCCATGGAAGCACTAGTACAGTGAATTATCCCTCCGATTGACGTCAACCCAACATTCGTCTATATGAACCATAGCAACACCTGTTAGAGGTTTGCCGCCTGTGGTCCTCCAGATGTTTTAGACCGTGAACCCCATTATACCACACCATTGACTATCCTGGCTAGGGCGATGGGAGTTGCGGTTCGAAAAATAGCATCTGGGGAGCCGGATATATACTATTTGACCTTTTCACAATTGACCTCAGGAGAATTGACCTCAGGAGAGTTGACCTAATTTAAAAGGTCAATTAGGATATATATGAAGGGGGAAACCCCCCAACAACCCTCCACCCAATCCCATTATATTGTTTAGAATCCAAAACCAACCCAATACATATATAAAATAACCAAAATAATATAAAGGTCAATTGTGCAGAAGGTCAATTAGAACCACTATAATTAGGACAAAAGATCAATTGTAAAAGAACAATTCGGGTAATAACGGGGAGCCAAAGGTTGCAAACACCTGTGAAGACCCTAACAATTCAGCTCATGCACAGAAGTTTGTTCAAAATCACGATTATTATAATTAGCGTCACTGAGTCAAAATCAAGTCTTTATAAAACATTGACATGAAAAAAATCCATCATAATGAACTCCTATCGAGCCTTTATAAATGGTACCGATTTCCTCTTTAGAACGTATATATTTGTACTAATTCAAGGGAATTTGGGGAATTTGTATGTTCTGTGCCCTCCTCCTCTACTCCATCAAGTCCAAGTGACCTCTGGGCAAAACACATAATTAAGTCCCTACCATCAGCGTCGTTTCAAAA
The DNA here is from genome assembly GCF_040938575.1 of Ambystoma mexicanum. Classification (NCBI taxonomy): domain Eukaryota; kingdom Metazoa; phylum Chordata; class Amphibia; order Caudata; family Ambystomatidae; genus Ambystoma; species Ambystoma mexicanum. Next base: position 1,568,792,850 of record NC_090937.1, on the reverse strand, counting down.
GCTAAAAACACAAAAAAACGATCACCAAATGTTATATCACTCACTGCCAATCAGGATAAAAATACAGAAACTGAAAAATGTGCTTCTCAGATCTGGGTGGATAGTGACAAAGATTGAAAAATGCGGGAGAGTGACTACTGCTAAATCATTGAACAAGAGCGGTCCTTCTTCCTCTTTTGATAGGTCCATACCATCCATTCAGTTGCCAATGGAGACACCCCAACAGGAAGAACTTTCCATTCAACTTTCTGTGTTGTGTAATACAGGCTGCACACAGACACATCCCTTCTCCAACCCAGGATTCTCTTCACCTTATCAGAAAGGCGCCACTGTTATTTGTATCTAGCACTCAGGAGTGAGCGAATGAAACATTTTAGAGTACACACGCATGGTGGCGCAGGGATGACCCTAGGCAGAAAGACTAAGGTGCAGTTCCGATCACCCCTAATCCCATATCCAAGCTTCCTATTACAACCACATTAAGGAGGATTCCATGACATTTCATTTTTTCTGTTCAGATGAATCCTGCAGACATAAAAAGTAACAACCAAACGAATTGTGCACAGGCCAACAATGCAAACCATGCAAATTGACATTTGTAGGCAAGCAAAGCAATTTGTTGCAGCATAGACACACATTTAGGGCCCGATTCATGGAAATGTGAGCAGGAATCTCACAAGGGCCGTGCACTGAGAAGGACACTGAGCGAGCCTGCGTGCAAAATAAAAAAGGTGCACCCCGCGTTTTCATGGAATTGTTCGCACAAAGGAACAGTATACGCAAGTTGCACCCGGAACGCTGCCCACACGCAAAACATCAACAGCCAGATCAGCTACCGCTGCACGCTCCGACCGGCTCGATTACACGCACCCTCCAAACAGTATGTGGGGTCCCCCGCAAGAAGACCTGCATCTCAGGGGCCCAGCGCAAGGTCCCCCGTAACTGTTCCCAGCAGCCCAACAACCTGCGTATGAAAAATCACAACTCGGTCTAAACTCAGAAAATCTGCATGCAAACCCATGTAGACCGTTCCTGCACCCGGCTACACTGCTTACGCGCGCCCCTAAGTTAGATCATAACCGCGATTGAGTACACTCACCCCGAAATCCACCATGCAACCCCACCTCGGCGCTGCAAGTCCTACAGGCAAGTGTACTTACGCCTGCCTTCAGGTGGAGGATCATATGAAGGATGTGCGTGGCCATTTCCCAGCCGAGAGGTTGCGCGATCGAATCCATGAATATGTCTCTTGCTGTACAATTGTGGACGTGCAAGGGACTGCTTGCATCCGTCACTCGGAATGCCCACTTCTTCGCAAGTTTTTCCCCATTTTTGGTCTTCAACCCCCTTCCGATCCCTCTGCGCAATCCACGCCCATGCTCTGCCTGGAGTCTCACGGAAGGCCTGCGACAGCTCGCACTGATTTGCCAAGCCAGCGCAAACTCCACGCAAGTCTATGAAAAGCACTGCGCATTCGATTCCATGAATCGGCGAAGGCAGATTTGCGCACAGTTGCACACGGAAGTACCCTATTTTCTGCGTAAATATTTCCATGAATCAGGTCCATGGTGATTTCCCCTTGATTTTCCTTATGGCCCGCCTCTGTGTCAGAAGAGCAGCGGCATGCCCTGCACTATTAAACAGTTAAGAAATCCCTTTAAGCCTTACTGCTTTGTTGTCAATCAAAATGTTATTCATGTATGAGTTTATGTAATCTCCTGCAGAAACTATGCACAATGTATCTGTGTACCACCAGAACATGTCAACCGGTGAAGCATAAATCGTTTTTTTAAAGAAATGTCCAAGTCTTGATGTGCCTTGCATACGTTGTAAATGTAGCTGTACCGTTCACCAATTGCTATTTCAGTACTACTGGTGTGCACTGTTTTGCTTTTTCTCTACATCAATTTCGCGGTTGTATACACTAAGTTAGGTGCTTCAAATTGCCTGCATGACTATACACTGTAAATGGAATAGTATGATTTGTGTAAAAAAAAGTAGTTTGCACATAGAAACCTTAGGCCTGACAAATGTGCCTCAACCATTGTAAGAATATTTAGATATAGCCCAATAATCCAAGCCTAAACCTCTTTATTATTGCTATTTTTTACAAATAGAATATTTACCAATCATTCCAGAGTATCTGAACAACCAAATGTTTCTGCCCCACAAATCCTTAGGCTGCCCTCGTTATTTTGCCAACCCATTACTTTCAAGTCGCCAGTTGGTACTTTCCATTTGCTTCCACTGAAACGTGATTCCCAAAATGAACTGATTGTTATTGGATAGTTGCATCCGCCTAAATTGACATTATGGCAGGTCCAATTACCGATGATTCCAGTCCGCTGTCACACTCCATGCCCAGTTTTTTGTTCACGCCATGTATTAAACAGATATAGATTTCAAATGTTAAAAGGCATCTTGAGTAGATCAGGCGGGTTGCGAAAGAATAAGTTAAGGCAAGTCGCAGGGATAGGCCGACTACCTTCCATTCCAATGCTGCGGTATTTCCTAGATCCGGCCTGTTAGCGGAGCGGCTCATCATTAGGAACTGCACTCGATAATCACGCTATCAATTTATTTTGCACTTTAATCGCTTGTCCCACTATTACAATACTTTACGCATTGCAAGTAATGACAGTGGGCAAAGCCATCCCAGGAATGAAAAATATATTAGAAAATGCATGTTACAAAATGGCAGGAGAATGTCAGGCAAGTTCTGCAATGCATACAGCAAAAGGCAGGTGGGGATGGCAAAATGTTCAAAAAGTCTCCTACTTTAAAAAAAACTGCACAAAGGATTATGCACACTGGAGCCGCTTGGCGGGTTGTGCATGACAGGAAATAAATAAATAAAAAACATATCAAACAAATAGTGGGAAAAAAATAAAGAAGTGAATCTATAAAAGTATTAAGTGAGAGGCCGCTCGCATACAGCCTGAGTAGCAATCTGTAGAGGCAGAAAGGGCAAATGCTGAAAGAATACATACCATGGCAAGACTGAATGCCATGAAACTGACCCAGATCGGCGAGGGGCGTGATAAGGGGCCCACTAGATTGTGGGGCCCAGTGCTGGAGTGCGTGGGGGGCTATGGTATCCCACTTGCTACCACAGTGCCAGCAACAAACCAATGCGTCTTGTTTTGCCCCGCCATAGTACATTATAATTGGCCACCCCACTTCCTGAAGTTCTTGCCCCAACATACAGTCAAAACTACAGGTATACTGAACCATGTGTTACCAGGCACCTTGTGAATGAGAAACTGAAACAGCGGTAAGTGAAACAACCCTTTTTAGAAATTGTTTTAGAGAGATTGCTAATTGCTTAAATGAAGATGGAAGGAGTTTTTTAGATAATTGGAAAATGTTTGCAATGAGCTGTAAAGTTGACTGCATTTTTAGAAATTGTTTTAGAGAAATTGCTAATTGTTTGAATGAAGATGGAAGGAGTTTTTTAGATAATTGGAAAAAAGTTTGTAATAAGCTGTAGAGTTGACTACATTTTTAGAAATTATTTTAGAAAAACTGCTAATTGCTTACATAAAGACGGAAGGAGTTTTTGAGATATTGTTAAAAGTTTGTAATAAACTGTAAAGTTGACTATATTTTTCGAAATTGCTTTAGAGAGATTGCTAATTGCTTAAATGAAGATGGAAGCAGTTTTTTTAGATAATTGGAAAAAGTTTGTAATAAGCTGTAAAGTTGACTACATTTTTAGAAATTATTTTAGAGAAATTGCTAATTGCTTAAATGAAGATGTGAGGAGTTTTTGAGATAATTGTTAAATAAATGTAAAAAAGAAACAGACACAGACTACACCAGGTTCCTGATGAACTTACTCCAACTGAAATGTGTGGTGGGGGGCATGTAAAGAGTTTTTCCACTTACATCATGCTGTACATCAGTGAGACACATAACATAGATGAGCAGCTATTGTCTTTGGTCCAAATGTGATCGTGTAAAACTCCTTTTGAAAAAATATGTTTCCATAGGTTTGAGAAATTGAATGAAGAAAGAAGCAAGTGGCACTGTGTCTGCAGATGTTATTTCCACTGTTGTTTCAATACCGCTTCCCGTAATAATTAACAAAGTGTGAATAATCTCACCTTGACAGATTGAGTAGACCACCAGAGAACAACCAAGTACAGCAGTGAAAGCCACCCTAGGACGGCCCTGTCCTCTCTGACCTGGAGTAGGAGTAACCAGGGGAAGGAACAGGGTCGCCAGGGAAACCCTCGATGGGGAAGAAAACCCTGGTAGAATCTGGAAGTGTCGTGGATCCGGATAGCTGATGAATGTCTTCTATTAGCGGCAGTGGAAGGCAGGCAGGAAGGCTTTGTCTGGATGAACAAAGGAAAATGGTCAGAGTAAGTTTGTAAAGAAGGGAATGGGAGTGGTAATTAAACGACACATTAAAGGTGTCTCACCAGCAGAGGCAGGAGTGAAGGATAGGATGATGGATCTAAGGCCTTGAGGAAGAAGTGAATGGGAGACGAGAGCTCTACAAGAAATAATAATAGGGTCAGAATCCGAATCAGGAGAGAAGGAAAGGAATTCTGATAGAAGAGCACTTACGGCTATCGGGTATCTCAGAAGAGACGAGATCAGGGTTGGCGTAATTGTAATGCCGATGGATATCTGGGCTCGGCGAGAAATCCCGAGAGAAGGGAGGACCGGAATGGAAGGGAGAGTCCGGAGACGAGAGCTTGAGAGACAAAAGGTTACAGAGTTAGTCTGAGAAGTCAGTTAGGAGAGGCAGAGATATTGAAATCCCTAGAAGCAAACTCACGGAGCGTCTGTTGAAACAGAAGCGACGCGAGGAGTTGTCGGCTTCCGTGTTTGATAAAGGATCACGTGAGCAGGCAAGAGCGTCTCGGAGAGACGTGAAAAGACTAGATCGCTACATTCAGCACGGAAGTCATCTTGAGAAGGATTCTCGGGAAACGCGTAGTGAAGAGTACCACACAACCGGTTGCGAGCCCACAGAGACCACCTCCCACAATGTGTAACAGTACACCCTCTCCTCCTGGGGGGAGAACCCGGTTTACCTGGATGAAAAAGAAAGAACCGTTGAATCAATTTAGGAGCATGAACTCCAGAAGCTGGTCCCCAGGAGCGTTCAGCAGGTGAATAGCCTTTCCAATTTATCAAAAACTGCAGTTTACCCCTCCTGTAACGAGAGTCACAAATATTGGCCACTTCATATTCAGATCCAGTAGCAGTGAAGACCGGAGGCGGAGGAGGGGTTCCCGATCTCCGAAAACGGTCCAGAATGACCAACTTGATTTGAGATAAGTGAAACACTGGATGAATCCGAGACCAGGAAGTCGGTAGGGCGAGTCTGACTGCAGCAGACCCAACCCAGGATAAGACTTTAAAGGGTCCAAAATATCTGGGAGATAATTTAGAAGGGACAAGATGCCGGGGAAGGAATCGGGATGCCAGCCAAAAAGAATCTCCCGGGAGGATATTAGGGGCTGCCCGACGATGCTTGTCTGTGTTCCTCTTAGCCCGATCTTGAGCCTCTTGAAGTGATAGTCTGGCTAGCTTCTGACCCTCTTGTATATCCGAGATAAGGCTGTCAACCCCAGGGCAACAGGTAGCAGGAATAGAAACGATAGGTACAAATGAAGGGTAATAACCTTAGGAACAATGAAAAGGACTGGTGTGAAGTGCACTATGCTTGGTGTTATTGTAGGCGAACTCTGCAAATGGGAGCAATTCGACCCAATTGTCCTGGGCTGCTGAGATGAAACATCTCAAATATCCTTCCAAAGTTTGGTTTAAGCATTCCGTCTGCCCGTTAGTCTGGGGATGGTATCCGGAACTTAAGGCTCTCTTGATTCCCAGAAAGTGACATACCTTCTGCCAGAAAAGAGAGGTATATTGGGGGCCTCGATCCGATACAATGGTATCAGAGAGTCCATGTCGAGAAAAGATTTCGGAAAGAAAGATCTTTGCCATAGCCGCTGCTCCAGGAAGTTTCACTAATGGGGTGAAATGCGCCAGTTTGGTAAAGTAATCGATGGTGACCATGATAGTGGTTTTATTCTCAGAAGAAGGTAGGTCAGAAACAAAATTGGTGGAAATTATCTGCCAAGGTCGGTCAGGAATAGGCATCCTTGAAAGTAAGCCCAGAGGAGACATCCTAGAAGATTTAGTCTGAGAGCAAATAGTGCAGGCTGCAACATAATCACGGACGTCTGCCTTTAGTTCTGGCCACCAAAAATGTCATTGAAGGAGCTCCAAGGTTGAGGCGTATCCTCGATGGCCAGCTGCTCGGGAGTCGTGACACATTTGTAGAACTTCTTGTTGTAAGGAAGGAGTGGGAATCAGAACTTGAGCTCCTCGAAAATAATGGCCCCTCTCTTCCGTGAGCTGATGGTTAGCGGCAATTTCTTCACATAGGAATTTGTTCTGATTAGTGGCTGTCAGTACTTCTTGAAGAACATCAGTTAGGACTGATATAAATTGTGCTGTGGGGAACATCTTTTCAGTACAGAAATTAGAAGTTGGAGAATCTTTTTGAGAAAGAGCGTCGGCCCTTAAGTTATGTTTTCCAGGAAGAAAGGTGAATTTGATCTGAAAGGGGAGAAAGAAATAGGCCCAGCGAGCTTGTCTACTGTTGGTGGTCTGGGCATTCTGGAGTACTCTGAGATTTTGGTGATCGGTGCGAACCTTGACAGGAAAAGAAGATCCCAACAGTAGATGTCTCCACTCTTCGAAGGCCCGCTTAATAGCTAGAAGTTCTTTCTCAAGGACTGAATAATTCAGTTCTGCTGCGTTGAATGTCCTAGACAAATACACGACTGGTCTTTCTTCCCTCTGATCAGAGAGTTGTAACAGCACAGCTCCCAATGCGTATTGAGAGGCGTCAGTCTCCACGATAAATGGCTTGGTCTGATCAGGGGTGATCAAAATAGAGGAAGAAGTGAAAATTTCTTTCAGAGTTTGAAAGGCACTTTGGGCTGCTTCGTTCTAGGAGAATGTGACGTTCTTCTTTAGTAAGTGTGTAATGGGCAGAATGATTTCAGAAAAACAGGGGATACATTTCCTGTAGAAATTCGCAAAGCATAAAAATCGCTGAATGTCTTTAACACAGGAGGGAGTGGGCCAATCTAAGACTGCGGACACCTTCTTTGGATCCATAGTTATGCCCTGGCTAGATAACACGAACCCTAGGTATGTAACTTGCTCCTGATGGAATACACACTTTGAGGCTTTGCAGTAGAGATGGTTTGATTGGAGTCGACCGAGAACTATGTTAACATGATTGATATGGTCTTTCGGGTTGGAGGAATAAACAAGAATATCGTCCAAGTATATGATTACGAAATGGAACAAGATGTCAACAAACAAGGGATCCATGAATCGCTGAAACACTGCTGGTGCATTCACTAGACCAAATGGCATCACATGATATTCAAAGTGTCCGAACGGGGTGCGAAAAGCTGTTTTCCATTCGTCCCAAGGAGCTATTCTGATGAGATGATAAGCTCCTCTGAGATCGAGTTTCGTGTAAACAGAAGCCCTCCGGACTGCCTCTATGATGTCAGATATTAAAGGCATGGGGTACTTATCGGGAGTAGTAATTTTGTTGAGACCTCGGTAGTCGATACAGGGACGGGGTTCATCAGAATCCTTTTTAGGAATGAAAAAAAGAGAAGCGCCCGCTGGGGAGACTGACTCAGAGATTAGACCATTACTTAAATTGGCCTGGAGATAGTCCTTTAGAACTGCCTTTTCTTTTTGGGACAAAACATACATTCTGCCAAAGGGAATGGGTTGTTCTGGAAGAAGGTTAATATGACAATCGTCCCTCATATGAGGAGGTAAAGTGGGAAATATGGGATTCTCAAAAACTGACAGAAATTTTCAATGACAAAGAGGGATGATCTCTAGTTGGTTTATGGTGGGTCCTGTTGGAAGGTTGGACACTTCAGTAGGAATATTAACACCCACAGACTCCTGGGACAAACAATGATTTACACAGAACTCAGACCCTAGGAATAGAGTACCAGCTGACCAATTTATATATGGGTTATGGAGTCGTAACCATAGGAGACCTAAAATAACAGGGAAGTGAGCGGCTTTAATAAGGTCAAAAACCAAAGTCTCTTTATGGTTGGCAACCATACAAGTAATCGGTTCGGTCTGTTCCTTGATCGGGCCAGAGCTCAATGGGTTCCCATCCACTCCTTGGATGGGAGTGATGATGGATTTGGATACAAGTTGTATCTCATGTTTCGTGGCCCAATCATTGTCGAGAAAATTGCGTGCGGCTCCACAGTCAATCAAGGCTGGTAGGCCCGTTAAAACTCGTCCTGAAAGAATCATGGATAAAGATACCACCACCATGGTTTGGCAAGTCGCTGTGTCAGCGACATTCCCATTCGATATGGGGAAATAGGATTTGGAGCCACTACCGTTCTTCCCCTTGAGGTAGGGCTTTGAAGTTTCCCAACTTAGGATTTTGTGTACGTCGTGGAGGAACCAAGTGACAATCCTTCAAGACGTGTAGAGAGGAACCACAATACATGCACAGTCCACAAGTCTTTCTTCTTTCTCTTTCAGAAGCAGATAGTGGTCCCCTCACAGCTCCGATCTGCATGGGCTCTTCATTTTGGCCGGGTGGTTTATTTCCTGTCGGATAATATTCACTAAAGGATCAGGTACCCTTGCTCTTTTTACGTTCATAGGATCGTTCTTGTAAACGGTACTCAATTTGCATGGTTAGAGTTATCATGTCTGCCAGGTTGGCTGTGCGAGGAACTTTAGAAATCTCGTCTTTCAGCTCATCTCTTAATCCCCTACGAAAAAGAGTAAGAAGACCCTCATCCGGCCATCCTAATTTCGAAGATAACTGCTTAAATTGGATGATATACCCTAATAGGTCCTGTCCGCTCTGTTTTAGGTCAAGGAGTCTTTCCTGAGAGGATACTGTGATTTCTTTCCTACCAAACATGGATTTTAGACTATTACTGAAAGCAGAATAAGAATCAAGGATTCCATTGGTTGAGGTAACCAAAGGCGTGGCCCATGCCAATGCGGGTCCAGATAAGTGAGAAATGACAAACCCCACCTTATCTTTGTCCGTTGGGAAAAAACGAGGTTTAAGTGTAAACTGGACCGTACAGCTATCAAGAAATTCTTTGAGCTTGTAAGGGTTGCCATCATACATTATCGGGTGTAATGTGGATGGGGGAGTGTCAGAAAATGCTCTAGCAACTTGTTGTCGTAATTGTACATTGTCCTGCTTAAGTGATTGTACCTCTAAATACATGGCCCGCATAGCGGCCATTAATTGCTGCATTTGTTGTTCCATAATGGTCTTCGTCTGTATTTCGACTGTTGTTTCAATACCGCTTCCCATAATAATAAACAAAGTGTGAATAATCTCACCTTGACAGATCGAGTAGACCGCCATAGAACAACCAAGTGTAGCAGTGAAAGCCACCCTAGGACGGCCCTGTCCTCTCCGACCCGGAGTAGGAGTAACCAGGGGAAGGAACAGGGTCACCAGTGAAACCCTCGATGGGGAAGAAAACCGAGGTTTAAGTGTAAACTGGACCGTACAGCTATCAAGAAATTCTTTGAGCTTGTAAGGGTTGCCATCATACATTATCGGGTGTAATGTGGACGGGGGAGTGTCAGAAAATGCTCTAGCAACTTGTTGTCGTAATTGTACATTGTCCTGCTTAAGTGATTGTACCTCTAAATACATGGCCTGCATAGCGGCCATTAATTGCTGCATTTGTTGTTCCATAATGGTCTTCGTCTGTATTTCGACTGTTGTTTCAATACCGTAATCCCATAATAATAAACAAAGTGTGAATAATCTCACCTTGACAGATCGAGTAGACCGCCATAGAACAACCAAGTGTAGCAGTGAAAGCCACCCTAGGACGGCCCTGTCCTCTCCGACCCGGAGTAGGAGTAACCAGGGGAAGGAACAGGGTCACCAGTGAAACCCTCGATGGGGAAGAAAACCCTGGTAGAATCTGGACGTGTCGTGGATCCGGATAGCTGATGAATGTCTTCTATTAGCGGCAGTGGAAGGCAGGCAGGAAGGCTTTGTCTGGATGAACAAAGGAAAATGGTCAGAGTAAGTTTGTAAAGAAGGGAATGGGAGTGGTAATTAAACGACACAGTAAAGGTGTCTCACCAGCAGAGGCAGGAGTGAAGGATAGGATGATGGATCTAGGGCCTCAAGGGAGAAGTGAATGGGAGACGAGAGCTCTACAAGAAATAATAATAGGGTCAGAATCCGAATCAGGAGAGAAGGAAAGGAATTCTGATAGAAGGGCACTTACGGCTATCGGGTATCTCAGAAGAGACGAGATCAGGGTTGGCGTAATTGTAAAGCTGATGGATATCTGGGCTCAGCGAGAAATCCAGAGAGAAGGGAGGACCGGAATGGAAGGGAGAGTCCGGAGACGAGAGCTTGAGAGACAAAAGGTTACAGAGTTAGTCGGAGAAGTCAGTTAGGAGAGGCAGAGATATTGAAATCCCTAGAAGCGAACTCACGGAGCGTCTGTTGAAACAGAAGCGACGCGAGGAGTTGTCGGCTTCCGCGTTTGATAAAGGATCACGTGAGCAGACAAGAGCGTCTCGGAGAGACGTGAAAAGACTATACCGCTACCTTCAGCACGGAAGTCATCTTGAGAAGGATTCTCGGGAATCGCGTAGTGAAGAGTACCACACAACCGGTTGCGAGCCCACAGAGACCACCTCCCACAATGTGTAACAGCAGCAGTTACTGTACGTTTTTTTAATTAATATTCATATATTGTCAATGAGATGGTGTGTTTATTGCATTCTGTAACCATTTTGAATAGCGCTGTATCATCTCTAGAAAGGAGTAAGAAACTTGGAGAAGCAATGTAAATTAGGACCATAAATGATTATAATGAGAATACAGAGGTTTTTCAGTTTCCTACATTGTAGATGGTTACACGTCATTCAACAGAATGTCTGACTGAACTGAAGAGCCCTTACCTCCAGTCTTAACACTCCTTTCTTAAGGAATCACTTCTGGACTCTTTTATTCAGACCAAAAATGAGAAATCTATTTGGAATTAACCATGCGTCTTATTTTCAGCATTGCAACATGGACTAAACAGACTGTTTTGAATTTACGGGCAGCTAGTGGAGGCTCGTAAGGGCATGCGTGGTATGTCTCGGATGCCCAAGGAAAGCAGTAGACGTGTAGTGGAGTTCTGCATCAGCTGGAAACATTGTTTATGTAAACCATGAGCCGGTAGGTTGGAACCAAGATACAATGTTGCGAACAACAGCTGTTTCATGCAAAAGTGCTTCATCAGGGAAAAATGATAAAGAATGTGAACGACAGAATGGTGTGACACGCAAACAATTACTGCACACGCAATCCACATACACGATACGCAAAATCCCCCTGCAGAAGTCATTGAAGTACCAACAGTAGTCACATTGGTACGTTACTGTGTTTTGTGTTCGGGTTAATCAGTACTAGGACCTATAATTGCCGCTGAAGACAAATAGTGTTAAGACAAGTTGTTAAATAAACAGTTTTCATAAAATGAAAGAGAGGCTTCATAGGAAAACAATTTTGCAGGTTTTCGGTTGTATCGCATTGTGGATAGTTGCTATTATGATGTGAACAATAGCACATTCATGAGGTGTCCTGATGAAGATCACTATTACTGTGAGGGCGTTGAAACATGCATGTTGCTGCAGACCAGCATGATTTTTAATGGAGTAGCAATGTATTTTGCTGCTTTATCTGTGTGATCTTTACTTATTTAACTCTGCATTTTGCGCTGTTGTTTCTGGGCACTTAGGATTTCTTTTAAGCGCAGCACTTTGCTCTTTAGCACATCCATTTCTACCCCATGAATGTGATTGTAATTTTCTAAAAATATGTTATTTAAATAGTTACTTTCATGCCTACACACCGTTCGTATGGTTAATATATGAAACAATTCAACTATTAAGTCTGAGCCCAATTTAGGGTGGGTCACAATCTTAGGGTTTACCTCTACCCAAAAATAGAGGTTTCCAGTTTCGGGCAATGAGTCTAAGAGAGGGACTTATCCGTGCCTTGTTGATAGGTGTGTCCCAAAGTGCTAGCGCTACTTATAAATAGCGCTGCTGGGTCGCGGGATTGGACGTAGAGTGCGCTTCGGCCAGATGGCCTAGCAAAACGGTACCATGACATTACCCAACCCTTAGAATAACTGAGGAGGCTGAAATCCGCACCACACCCGATAGCCACGGCCACCCTCAACTGGGTTTTAACATAAAGAGGCAGCCTGAGGTCAAAATATACACATTATGTTACTGTGTCTGGAAACGTCTTGTAGTGTGACAAATGCACGGTATAACATAGAAAACATAAAAGTGTACTGGAGGCGGTACAGTATTGCGGCCAAGTGCACTGTAAAGATGTCAGTACTCATCCTAGCTTCCCCCACTAGGCCTTACTATGTGATCCTGGGCAAACCACGTTATCGCACTCTCCCTCATTTCCCTTATGTGTTAGCAACTTGCCTTTGTCCGTGCGTTTTAGAAATACATTCTGCAGTTGGGACCCTAGTCCATTTGTGTTGAGTGGAACTGAGGCAGGGTCGCACAGTCTCGGAAATCCTGCTCTGGCTATTGTGGTGAGCATTCCCTCTTCCCAGGCCAGCCCACGTTAGCCCGGGGTATAATTAGTCAGTGGGCCTCGCCGTACTGACAGCTGCAGCTGTTCCCGTGCCCCTTCCTCCTCCCCTGCCGCCTCGATGCCCGTGCACTCTCCACACCCAGCTCTGTACTGTCAGCCTGCGGCCACCTACCTTGGAAGAGCACGGAGCAGTAAGTGTCACTGACGTCCGTGTCCGGGGTCTGCACATTGTCGGCGTGAAGGATGAACACACGCAGCATGGCTCAGGCGGTGGGATGCAGCCTGCTTCCCCGGGGCTGCCAGCAAAAGCGCTGCCTCGGCTGCCCTCCGCGATGCTGGGCTCCGACTGCAGCCAGAAATGCCTTCTCACCCCCGCCGATATCCGAGATGCTGGCACATGTGTCCTGCCACAGCGGGCCGGCTCTTAAAGGGGCACGCACCCTTTCTGCACAGAGCTCGAAAGTCCCATACTGAGTTTTTTTCGGTAGAAGGGCCATCAAAGGTCACAATCAAGTCGCAATCACAATCAATTTCATTGTGCATTATCAAAACATTTGCAACATACATTTCACAGAATCGCAACATATTAAAATAGCAAGAGTAAAACACATTCGTACAATTCATGTACATTCATGCAAAGCTTCTAAAATACAGGTTTAAAAGGTACATAGTGTAGATAAAAGTGATATGCCCTGTTAAAATGTAATCAAGAAAAATGGTGGACTCATGGTTACAGAAGAGCAGCTTTGATAAGGTGACACCCAAATTCGCCCCACTTTTATATGAGATACAGCTTAAGTAGTGTAACCAGGGTCGGCCTTCCCGGCAGCAGCGCCCTAGGTGAATTGACTAAGGCGTGAGCAGACTATTCCAATGAACACCGCCTCGCTCCCCGCAGCGGAGCGGGGAGGTAATCCTCTGAATAGGGTGCTGATGCAAAACAAAAGTGCGCCTGCCTCTCCCACTACGCCAGCACGGGGAGCCCTTGAAAGACTCCCCCGAGCTGGCATGGCAGTGGACTAATGGCACCCTGCGGGGCATGGCGCCCCGGGATGTCGCCCGGCCTGCCCTTCCCTAAGGCCAGCCCTGAGTGCACCATAATCTTGCCCTCCATGCACCCGTCAGAGTGCACCGCCAGATCATCATTTGAGTCAACACGCAGCGCCAACGCGCCCTTTATCGTTCTGCTAGCTCTACACCTACATAACAGCCTCAGGTAAATTTTCCTGATGACAAGGTAGAGAGGGGAGAATCAAAGATGCCACGAGGCTCCCGAGCTGTTGCGCAATCCGAATAAATAAATAAAGAAATTAAAATGCATTACATTCTCGGTTTTGTTATCACGAGGGGCATGTTTTGGAAACATCCCAATCACATGTATGTAGTAATGTGGTCAGAGTGATCGTGCACAGACAGAGCGTAAGCTACAGATCCATGGAAAATGTGAGGGATACAGGGTCTGGATAACTTTCGTACTTAAGGCTCTGCCTCACAAACCCAGCAAGTCCCACATCTCACATAACTTGATATGTCGGCAAGCAGTCCACATACTTCGTCATGCAGAAGCACTTCATTAGTCCGTATTTTTGAGCTCCTCTTAATAAGTTGAGGTTCTGACCAGCATTCACAGAATCCTAGCAAGTTAAAAGGTTCCTTTGAATATTTCATCCAGGGTAAAGATCGACTGCCCAATGTCTTCCAGGACCAATCTATACATAGTCCAGGGAAGGACCAAACCCTAACCCATTAGAGTAAGGATTTGGACTTACATAGTGCTCCAATTCTCCAGACATCGACCTCTAGGAAGACGGGAATAGTGGGAGTGACTCTGGGGGATCCCAACACATTTCCCCCCCAAAAAATGTAAATTCGAATTGGTTGATCGCAATTGGTTCCTCCTCACAACTATGCCCCGTAGAGCGCCGCTTGTTTTGCCTTGCATGTGATATATAGTCTAATTTTCCTCACGATTACATATTTATCAAAGACCCAACCTTAGACATTGGTCGATGGTACTGATATTTGGCCCCATAGGCCAGCCTGCAGATGGTGTAGGATGGTTTTTTATTCCATCCAGTTGGACCAACAGCGGCTTAGCGAAAACCTTCCCCCGCGTCAAGCAGGGATATTGGGCAGTAATAACTTTGCCTAGTGTTAATCTAAGGGGGATAAAATCCTCTTCACTATCAGCCATAATAGAAGAGCTTGTAGCTGAAAACACTGTAGATCCAGCCTACAATAACAGAAAGTGTGAATACCAGACTGACCACGGAATGTTCAGTGCTTCCCATCCCTATGAAACTCCAAAATCTCTTTCAGTCTTTCTCCTGTGATGGCATTTAGGAGGGCACTCCATGTGTCCCTGAGGTGCTCCTCCTTTTTCTCTTTTAACATTCTCTTATATAAAGAACAGGTTGTTGTTACTGCTTCCCTTCCCCCATCCGACACATTTTGCACAATTTTTGTCAAATTCTCCTTGGTCCTCCTGCAATCTTGATCAAACCAAGGATTCGTTTTTATGACATTCCTACGATTCAGTCTGACGTTGGCCGTAAACAGTGGTCTTATTTCATCCACAAGTATTGAACGTAGCGACGGTACATGAGATGGCGACACACCATCAAAATGCAAAACACTTTCTAGTATTGGGAGAATAGATTAATAGATAGCAGCCCTTTTCTCAGTTGTGTTCATTTGGACCCACTTGACTGCTTTCCTTACATTTCCGGGTAGCCTCAATGCTACATTGTCCAAAGGATCAATAGTCCCCGTCAGCCCGAATAGTTGAGGAGCCACCCTCAACGTCAGTGGCCGATGGTCACTTTCCAACCTGTCGAGTGTTACAAATTCAATAGTCTTAGACCATATTTCCAGACATACCAAAATGTAAACTATAAGTGAAGGGTCATTCACGTATGTGTGTGTAGCCGGCAAATGCCCAACAAACCTCCCATTGCATGCTTGCATGTTTAAAAACACTGAAAAAACTTGCAAGCACAATGGCTTTCTTTTTGGAGCATCTGGGGGTAGAGCACAGAGGCTTTCCACATTCCACATGCTATCCTCATCTTCACAGATGCCCTCAGTCTGTGGCCGGGGCTCATATTGGAGATTGGAGATTAAGTACCCCCCCCCATACCTTAGTTCTCCAAATAGATCAAACAACTGAATGTCTTCATCTTCATCGGGTTTAGTATACACATTAATTAATAATATTTCAGATCCATCCCTGGTGGTTAGATGGAGCTCCAGTAACTCATTGCATGCATTATCAATCTGTTTTGCTTCAATATCCAGGGAGCCTTCAACCCATATTAAGAAGGCCCCCACTCTGTCTCTCCTGCCTTCCATTAACTGCTAGAATCTCAAAGGTTGTGTATCCCTGGAGGTGAACTACCTGCTACGGTATCTAGTCAATCCATCGAAAACCATTCCATCGAATGCTATACCATCGAATTATAAGCATCGAAAAGCTTTTCCATCGAAATGCCTTTCCATTGACTAGAATTCGATGGTATATTCGAAATTAAGGTTAGGGTTAGGGTTAGGGGTTCAGGGGTTAGGGTTGGGCTTGGGTTAGATTAAGGGTTAGATCAGGGTTAGGGTTAGGGGTTAGGGTTAGTGGGTGGACGTGTGGGGTAGGGGGAATCCCCCCAATATACAAAAAACATTAAAACGTTACAAGGAGCTGGCCAGTGACGACATTTCAGCACTGGACAGCTCCATGTAACGTTTTAACATTACAAAAAAAATGCATTGAAATGCTATCTTTTACATGTGAAAGTGCATTTCCATTGAAACCAGTCCATTTATATTTTCGATGGACTGGTTTAGATGGAAATGCACTTTTACATGTAAAAGATAGCCTGTCGATGCTTCGATAAACTATGTTTATTTTCGATGGTTTTGCATTTCAAAGCTTTTTTTTCGATGAAATTACTAGGAATCACCTGCTTCATCAAAGCCTCTTATACCTCTGAGGTCCATGCTAAGCAGTACATATGAGATGGGGATGGGCACTGTACATACAAAATACAAAGGGGGCTACGTAATAGTTGGATGGTTCCTGCATGCCTCAGGCATGGAAGCTAGGAGGCATTTTACAAGTTTGCATCTTGGCAGGGCTGACTCACCATCCTTTGGGGTGGATAAATTGGGTATCGACAAATTGACTAATCAACCCCACCTAATATTACAGCGCTTAGAAGCGGTAGGAATCTGACATAAAAATATTTCCATTTACTTTGGCTTATACAACGCTTTCATGAAAGAGCTGAACACACTATAAAAACACTACAATTCAAGAAATTGACAATGGGCCGCATTCGGAGTATTGCGGTAAGGCTACCGGTGCCGTTGTTACCTCGCCACAATATTCCAAGTATGCTCGTGGGTGCCGCTCTGGAACGTCTGGTCAGACCAGGCGTGCAGAGCGACACCAGCGAGCATTACCGGATGGCAGCAACAGCCCGTTATCAACGGGCCGTTGTTGCCATCCTACCCATTCCCATTGAGCCCTATGTGGGCTCAATGGGAATGAGGACGTACTGGGACGTACCGGTTCTGGGTCCCGCAAAAGGGATTTACCAGGCCCTCCAAACCCGGAATGGCCCGGTAAATCCCCTTTGGCGGGACCCGGTACCGGACCCGGACACAGGTTTGGGGGTAGCCATGCCCTTATTACCTTCAAACTCGTAATGAGGCCCAATGTATATACATCTTAATAAAGAAATGGATAGTGAGAGGGAATGCTCATTTAATTGAGAATGAGAACAAAAGAAAGAGGATAAATACCTGATAGAAGGAGGCAGTTGATTCCAATGCCTTGGGGATCCAAAGAGAAAAGAACTGAAAACAAGAGTGGGCACATGCGGTCTAGGAACTGTGAGTAGAAACAGAGTCTTAGGCTAAGAGAATGGGCATGGGTGTAGCAAGAAATCAGCCAGAACAGCAGTCCGGGTCTTGCCAGCTCTGTCTCCAGACCCAGGTGCTTGCCCATGGCACTCACAGATCTGCTCTGAAGCTGCGTTATCGCACAAACGTGCAACCCACGCTTCAACAAGCAGGCGGCTTTCAGAAGATGCTACAGAGCTGCCAGGTAGTCTGAAAATGGTGTGCTTTTTGAAGCGTATCTTGCTTATGTGCGTGATAACGCTGCTTCAGAATTCAGAACAGGACCCTCCCTGGAAGCCAAGTTATCACATACACAAGGAACCCGTGTTTCAACAAACAGGCGATTTCAGTAGAGTTGGCATGGGAAATTGAATACAGAAACAGCCAAAGCATCACATACTTGTTGCAGCTGTCCAAACTGGTATATATCTCCTGCAATGTACAGAATTCTTTTTTTTACAGTGAGTACTGTGACCAATCAAAACTGGAGAGCCCAACCTTCATTATTCACTCAAAAGGGTCTCTTAATGAATCAATATAAGACGCATCAAATTTAAAATTGTGGACATTCTTATATTCCTGTAATGCTCCTTGCTTTTATGCAAATCGCCAGAATTGTGTTCTATGAAGAGATACTGTATTGCGTGACCTAACCTGACGACAGAGAAACAAGGGATGTACATTGCTCCTGGCTCCCTCTTCCCCGTCATCGTTGATGCCTCACAGGTGTGAGAAACGCTATTCACTCAGAAAGCCATTCAGACCGTACCATGATGACGTCACAGGAGAGGCGAGCCTGCAATCGATGGAGCAAGTTGACAGACTGCAGCCACAGATAGCCGATGACATCACAACTGACATGACATAGATGCGTTAGACATGAAGCACATACACATCCCGGCACAAAGCTATGGAGACATTTAGCTTTATTGCTGATAGATGCGAAGGATATGCTTATGACTCACATAAAGGACTGACACACGTATATGTTTTGCCACGCGGAAACCGCAAGACGCATTGGAATACATATGAAATGCTTGCAAATGCTTAAACGCAACTAACATGGGCTGTCATACAAACAAAGATGGAAGTCACAGGTACACTGGAGAGGATGGGAGAAGCAGAGAGAGTTCGAGAACACAGAGAAAGCTGACAGACGGATACTGCTGGAGGATGCAGAACAGGTTCCGAGAGTGGCTACCATGCACAGCCAGCCAAGGACACAGAGAAGGAGAGTTTCAAGTTAACAGGAGATATAGGACACCAGCAGAAAATACAAGCTAAAAATCCTCACAGTTGCACGCAAGAAAAGTCTATTTTGTGGTCCCTACACATGTGACCTGAACCTGCCAGACAGAGCCTATTCATTCGAATCAGGCTTTGATGGCAGGACCTATTGAACTGGAGGCAAGGAGATACAAAAGTAGCACAGGTTCAAAGCCTAATGCTCTGTCTCATGGCCTAGGACATCAGAGAAGGTAATTTATTCTGAACATGCAGCACCTTTGAGGTCGTTCCCATTACCTTGAGTTGTTGCACTTGACCTGCTATCTGTCCAAGGCTGCAAGGCTGAGAAGACCCTTTCTGTCGAATCCCTATTCACCTTCCACGATAAGCTCACACTATGTTGCACTGACCAACCACCTTTCACTAACCTGAAACTTTGTAGTTGTTACATTTACAGGTGGTCTCAGAAGGAGCCACCAGATATTGCCCACCCAATGATTGCCTAATCCCTTATAGAAAGTATATATAGTTCATCTCACTAACCAATCCCTTCTCTGTTAGGCTTTTGAGATGTAACCACATTTTGAGATGTCATACACTAACAAAACTGGCTGACAATCGCCTAGCCACTGAGAGCGTGTGGAGAATTTTACGCTGTTCATGCTGCAATCCCTGTCATTTGAATTTGTAAACATTTGTCTTATGGCTTGGTCTTCCGTTCTTTGTGCAGAGGGTTTCCAGGCTCCAGTTCCTCTTGCATGTAGACGGGGAGGCTGCTAAGTGACCCCTGGCCACGTTTACAAAGTAAATGAACAGAGGAATTATAAACAGAGCAAAGTGGGGCCAGTTGATAGCTGTTGAGTCAAACTAAGGCAGTGTAGTAGTCATGGGGAGAGAATATTAACGAATACATTACGTTTTGTGACATGGAAGGCAAGAAATGAACGAACGTCATGCACATTGGACAGATGAAAGTGACAAGTCTTTGCAGTGTTCGGAATATGTAAAGGAAAAGGAACAAGAAGGATCAAAGAGGACAGCTAGAAGGAAGAAACTGATGCGGATGGAAAGAAATAAAAGACAGAGGTATCGAGAAGAAAAATGCTGGCAAGAAAAGAACCACAGTGTTAGAAGGATTGCTATTATCCAAGTCTGATGAGCTAGTCAGAGAGAGCAGAGTGAAGATACTCAAGAGTATGAGGAGAAAGTGAAAACGATGTGATAACTATCAGCATCAAAATTATTAGAGAAATGATAAAAGGAGGAAATAATAGTGGCTAAAGTAATGGTATAAAGATAGAAAGGAAGAGGACCAAAAATGGACAGAGCCTTGGGTGGGCCCGCACTAAAGAGGGAGCACAAAATAAGATTGGCCTGAGCAAGAAATATATATATATATATATATATATATAACAACGATATTATTAGTAGTAGTATTCAAGGATAGCTAGATGCAGATGGGTGGATTAGATGAGATTGGATGGATGGATGGATGGATGGATGGATCTCCCTCACCCAGGAATTTACAAGTGTATGTTGGAGATGAATGTGCAGATGATGGGCGAAGAACAATGGTCTGGATGGTTGCCCACAGCAATGCCAGAGGTTAAGATTAATTCTAAACCTTCCAGCCATCACCCCTTTTTTTTGCTATAGTCACCCGAGTGGGATGGGTACACCCAGACATGGGTCTTATGCCTGCTGGGCCTACTCCTCACTCATGAGGTCCAAGAAGGCTGAAACATGTTTGGGGATGCTTGTGTTCTCGTGCAAAAGGGATGTGACCAAGCAGTTTGGGTTGGACTGCCCCTTTTGGGTGTGCGACCAAGCCTGATTTGCATATGGTCTTTCCAATTTTGCAATGGCTTGCCAGATGAAGAATGATGGTCTGTAGGGTCGCCCAGAGGAATGCCAGAGGTTAAGATTAATTCTAAACTTTCCAGCCATCACCTCTTTTGGTTCACCTAAATGATGGGAACAAGACTGCTCCTATTATTTCCATCTCGCTCAGCTGTCAAACACTCCTCTGACATCTGCTGCCTCCTGAAAGAACTTGACCTCGATGTCCTCGGTCTCACCGAGACATTGTTCATGGCCTGCTCTGTCACGAGCTTTGACACTCTCCTCCCCGATGGCTACAAGATCCTCTCTGCACCCAGATCCAACTGTTCCGGAGGGGGTGTAGCCTTGATCTTCCTGGATGGATTCCTGCCTCTGTCATTCCTATGCAGACAGACTCCTCTTTCGAATGCCTTGTCTGTCTCTCTCTCCTGGCCACTCTTTTATCGTGGCTACTATCTATCGGCCACCTGGTCAGATCATTTCCTTCCTCTCTGAGTGGGCGGACCTCTCTTCCCCACTCCTGGCCTCGACCACTCAACTCCTGCTTCTTGGAGAGTTTACCATCCACCTGGATGTTTCCTGTCCCTCGTCTGGACTCTTTTGTGACCTCTGCGACTCTCCCACTCTTTCTATTCTCCCCTCTGGACCGACTCACCCTGCAGGGCACACTCTGGATGTACTGATCTTCCCAGACCTCCCCTTCTCTATCCCCCTCACCACTCCTCTCTCCTGGAGTGATCACTTTCTCCTTTCCTCCCATCTCCGCCTCTCTTCCCCTCAGGCCAAGCCAACTCCAGCACTTCCACCTACCTTCGTGGTCATCCGACCCATGAAGCGTGTGTCAGTTGAGGCTTTTGCCGCCACTTTCTCTTCCCCTCTGCCTCCTCTGGCTGACTCACATCCTGACACAGCCCTTTCCATGCTCCAATCTGATTTATCTGATACTCTTGATGTTCTCGCCCCTTTCATGAGGATCCATTTGAAGCCCAAAGCCAAGTGTAACTCCTGGTATGACTCTGATCTCGTCACCCTTAAACACAAGTGCAGGGTGGCTAAGAGGAAATGTCTAGCTTCTTGTGCATCCTCTGACAAACTGGCCTGCCGCCTGCTCCAAAGGCAATACCGGCTCTCTGTCCGCACTAAGAAGAGAGCCCAAATCCAAGCCTGCATCTCTGTGGCATCTAACAACTCGGCCAAACTCTTTAAAATCTGCAAGGAGCTGGCCAATCCTGCTGCAGTCTCTACCTCTCCTGTCTCCTCCCAGGGCCTCTACATTGCCCTGGCTACTCATTTCATCTCTAAAACCCAGGACATCCTGTCCATCCTCTTGTCCTCTCCTCCTCCCTCTATTCTATCCTCTACCTCTGGCCCCGCTGTGGCCACCTCTCCTCCCTCTTTCTCTTCCTTTCCTCTGTTCTCCCTATACAAGGTTTATAGACAAGTCTGATCTATGAAAGTCTTGTCAAAACAGGTGTTTCCCTGTTCTTCCAAAACCATGAAGGACCACATTGACACCCTCGTTCCTGCCCTGACTGATTTCTGCAACCACTCCTTTGCCACTGGAGCCTTCCCTTCCCCCTGAAACACTCTCTTGTGCACCCTCTTCTCAAGAAATGCTCAGCCGACCCCTCCTGTCAGGCTTATTATCACGTTTTCATATTGGGATTTGTCATGACCCTCAGCCCTGATCCCCACTGGCAAGCCCATTGGCCAGGTGGAATCAGGGCTCGGATCACTAATAAGGCCTGGCATCCAGTTCTCAGGCCCTCTTGGGGACCAGGCTCACCAGTAAGGAAAGACATCTGCTTGAAGAACTACTTTATTTAGGCTTTTAGCCAACATGGAGGCATCCACATAGCTTGATTCCTAGAACCAAGCTATGCAGTCTAGTGTTTTGGGTATGGTGGCCCAGGGACTACTTTACTTGGACTTCTTTACAGTGGCTATTTAAACCACACCCGAACTTCCGGACCTGCAGAAAAAAACAAGAACATCGTTAGCAGCAGAATCTTACCTGCATTCATCATCTTTCACTGATCGCAGCTCCTGGGCAGCTCTGTTGGTGGAGTTCACCGCCCGGAACGAAGGACCTGAGAAAAGGAGAAAGACATCATTAAAGGAGGTAGTGGAGACTTAACAACCACAAAGCGCTTAAAGACTTACCTGGTTGGTTGCTTTTCGGCCGGCATAGCTCCGGAACTCCAGCTGCGCTGGGAACTCACCGCAACCTACGAAAAGAGAAAAGCACAGGTCAGTGAGGAAATGACATCGCTGCGCTACGCAAAGCGCCTCCTTACCGCATCATAGGGCCATAGCGCGCCATCATCTCCCGGTGAGAACCAGCATATCCAGTTCTCCAAGCGGACACTCTGCGCTCCTAGGGAGATAAAAAAAAGAGACATTTAGAACAGAGAAAAGACATGCAAGAATTACGACGCCATCAATCGCAATAAGACCTACCTGAAAGACACTAAAAGGGCAACAGTCAGTGAAGTAACTGGACCGCCGGCGCCCACAAAAGACAAGGACGTTCCAGAGAGCAGGACGGAGAGCCCACCGATTCCGACAACTAGGTGAGAAGAGAACCTGGAGGGGGGGCTGGAAACACAAGGGAGGTGGGGGAAAACTTACCTTGGTAGCCCAGGCCTAATATAGTTTTCATTTCCAGGCGGAATCCCATCGACACCGAGGCCACACCAGGGAATCATTGGGAAGGGGACCAATGACCAACTGGCTGGGTGGCATCCCCATGGATACCAGGTGAGCGTAACAGAACGCGAAGCCTCACATAAATAATCCACCTGGGCGCCATGGAAACATAAGAAATCGACCAATTGGCCCAATTGTTGGGGGACCTTCGTGCTGAGGTTCATTCAGCCTGACAAGAGACTAGTGCACTCCGGAGAGACCTAATAGGGACCAAGAAGTGCACCAACGAAATCATCAAACAATTCTTGCAATCCCAGGCAGGGCAGACTCCTCTGCCTGCAGGAAATCCACCGATGCAAAATGCTATCTCACCATCTTATACCCCCACACCAGTACAGATCACGCTGCCTGGAACAGTTCCCCTGGCACCACCAGAAAGGTTTTCGGGAGACCCACGGAAGTATGCAGCATTCATAAATCAGTGTCGCCTTCACTTCCTTTGTCGCCCTGGGGCATTTCCAAATGACCAAGCTCGGGTAGCTTTCATCCTATCATGCATGAGTGGAAGTGCAGCGGATTGGTCGGTGCCGTTGGTGACCCATAATGATCCGTTGTTACAGGACTATGGGGGGTTCCAGAGAGAAATGGAAAAACTGTTTGCTCGCCATACCCAGGAACAAGCAGTGGATAACGAACTTTTATCCCTCCGGCAGGGGAACCAAGACTTGTTAACATACATTGTGACTTTCAATAGACTGGTTGCTGAAGCCAGGTGGCCAGAAAACAAAAGAACCATGTTATTCCATCGAGGCTTACGAGGCGTATTAAAGGACATCTTGGCCCAGGTAGTTTATCCCCCCAGAGACTGTACCGAATTCATAAATTTGGTCGTGCAGCTAGACCATTGACTGCAGGACCGAAAAGCAGACCGGTCCAAAGCAGACTCTTGAGTAGTTTATGTTCGGCCTAAAGACAATGCGCCACGGGGGCCAGACAATGCCGTAGAACCCATGCAGATCAGAGGGATACGACCTCCATTAACAAAACATGAGCGGGATAAAAGAAGACAACAGCAACTTTGTTTGTATTGTGGAAAACCAGGACATTTTCTGAAAGACTGCACAATAAATCCCCCAAGGAGGACAGTTGGGGCCACAGAAAAGGATGAAGTTAAGGAATCGGAAAACTACCAAGCTCAGCAACTGTAGAGTTCAGTTTGTCGAGTGATGAGAAAGAACCACTGACGTCACACTTTGCGATACCCGTGATCTTAATAAATCACCAACAATCGTCAAAGATGCATGCCGTAGAAGCTTACATCGACAGCAGAGCAGTTGGGAACTATAAAGATCAAGAGTTGGCATCAGAGATGGGGCTCCCTTTGTGTTCTAAGTCTACCAGGGACAAGGTGACTACCGTGGATGGGACAGAAATCGCCTCCGGACCAGTAAACCAGTGCACAGCAGTAGTAACCTTGCTGTGCCAGATGGACATCGGGAGTGTATTTTGTTTAATCTTATAAAGGCACCTCAGTTCCGGTTGATACTAGGGATGCCATGGTTGGTTTCTCACAACCCTTTGATAGACTGGCGGGCACGGAAATTAACCCTCTCCAGCAACTGCTCCCTAACTTGCTACTCTCCTGACCCGGAACCCGACTCCTGTGTCTCCAAGACTTCCAATACTAGAGCCTCTACTCTGGGAGTAACTAATACTTTGCCAGATGAATATTGTGACTTTCAGGGTGTATTCCAAAAAGACCAGGCTAACACATTGCCGCCGCATAGGCCTTATGATTGTCAAATTGACTTTATTCCTGAGGCACAAATCCCTTGCGGCAGGATCTACGCTCTTACTGAACCAGAAAACCTTCACGTGAAATCCTATTTGGACCAGTACCTTGCAAACGGATTTATCCACCCATCTAAGTCCCCAGCAGCCAGTCCTTTGTTCTTCGTACCGAAAAAGGAAGGGGACTTAAGGACCTGTATTGATTACCATGCAATAAACTAGATAACCGTGAAGAACTGCTATCCCTTGCTTCTTATCCCGGAAATGCTAGACCAAGTTAAAGATGCCCAGATCTATACCAAATTAGACCTTCGGGGAGCATACCACCTGGTCCGGGTCAGAAGCGAGATCAGTGGAAAACCGCTTCCCGTACCAAATATGGCTTGTTTGAATATCAAGTCATGCCTTTTGGCTTATGTAACGCTCCCGCAGCATTTCAATATTTCATGAATGATGTCTTGAGAGAACTGAATGACATTTGCGCCTTAGTGTACATTGATGACATCTTGGTCTACTCAGCCTCAAAACAAGATCATATCAGGCATGTTCGTTCAGTCCTCACCAAGCTCCGCCAACATCGTTTGTATGCAAAGCTGGAGAAATGTTTTTTTCATGTCACCGAAGAAGAATTCCTTAGTTTCATCCTTTCACCGAAAGGCATCAGAATGGACGTACATAAGGTTGACGCTATTCTAAAATGGCCATCACCAACATCTCTGAAGGGGATACAGAGCATGCTAGGCTTTGCAAACTTTTACCGCCGGTTTATCCCAGACTTCTCTCAGGTTGTACACCCGATCACAGTACTGCTACGAAAAAGCAATAAAAAGTTTGCTTGGACTGAGGAAGCAGAAAGAGCCTTTCAGGAACTGAAACAAAGCTTCACCTCCGCTCCAATCCTGCGACACCCGCGTCCAGGCCTCCCTTATGTCGTATAAACTGATGCTTCCAGTATGGCAATGGGAGCGGTCCTTTCACAGAGGGACCCAGAAACTGGCCAGCTGCATCCTGTGGCCTTCTGGTCAAAAAAATTCTCACCACCGGAAATTAATTACGCTATCACGGACAAAGAACTACTAGCCATCAAGTCCGCTTTCAAGGCGTGGCAACACTATCTTCTGGGAGCTAGACACACCATAACAGTGATCACAGACCACCAGAACCTGCAATATCTCAAAACAGCCAAAGCCCAGTCTTCACGCAAGTTACGGTGGGCCCTCTTCTTCACCGAATATGACTACCTGATCACCTTTCAACCAGGGGTCAAGAATGGGAAAGCTGATGCCTTATCTCGTATGGGCATCAATGAAACGGTGTATACAACTCCAGACCCGGTACCCATCATACCTGAAGACAAACTCTTGGGTATCCCAACAGGGCTGTCACAAGCCGAATTACGAAACAAAATTCGACAGTCAATGAACCCGGATGCTTTCCTCGCATGGCAAACTCAAGGAGAACAATATTGCATCAAGGATCAGTTACCTTATTTTAGGGACCGGCTATATGTACCCGAGAAGGAGTTACAACAGCATATCATTTCAGGTTATCATGACTCTGATCGAAGGACACCCTGGAATCACTAAAACATTAGCCAAGGTAAAAAAGAACTTTTGGTGGCCTACCTGTCGTAAGGACATTGTCCAGTATGTTCAGTTCCGCGGCATCTGTGCACAAAATAAATCACATAAACAGAAACCATTGGGTCTCCTACAACCACTGGAGATCCCTCCCGCTCCATGGCACACTCTTTCCCTCGACTTTATCACTGATCTACCACTGAGTCAAGGCTTTAACACCATTCTTGTAATCGAGGATTTGTTCTCAAAGATGGCACATTTTATTCCTCTCAAAGGCCTCTTGGACGCATCCACCCTAGCAGATGTATTTCTGGAAAACATTGTCAAGCTGCATGGCTTTCCATCAGTTCTGGTCTGTGATCGAGGCAGCCAATTTGTATCCAATTTTTGGAGAAAATTTTGCGCAATGGCACAGATTGACGTCTGGCTATCCACCATTCATCACCCCCAGACAGACGGCCAAACCGAGAGGACCAACCAGATCCTCGAGCAGTATTTACGGTACATGCTGCATCAAGAATTGAGAGATTGGAAGGACTTACTGAGGATAGCCGAGTATGCATATAACAACTCTGTACATTCTAGGACGGGCCAAATACCTTTTTACACCTTGTATGGCAGACATCCACGTACATCAGAACTTGACCTTCCTGCCAGTTCGGAAATGCCTGCAGTAAAGACTTCATACAACCATCACTCAGGCGTTCAGAAAGGCGAAGGAACATCTTATTCATGCTAAAGAAAAACAAAAGCACTTCGCTGACCAGCATCGGAAAAAGGCCCCAGACTATCAAGTAGGAGATCAGGTTTGGTTAGCCGCCAAATACGTACCCATCAAAGGGACCCAGACCTTCCATCGTCGATATTTGGGACCCTATACCATCAAGGCAATTATCAACCCAGCAGCCGTCAAACTGGATTTACCACCTAATCTACAAACCCATCCGGTATTCCATGTGTCCCTCTTAAAACCAATGCAACCCAGTACACGAATCAAGACACCACCTCAACCTATACTAATAGATGGAGAACCAGAATTCAAAGTCAAGGGCATCCTGGACTCTAAGTACTCTAGAGCCAAGTTGTACTATCTCGTCGACTGGAAGGGGTTTGGGCCTCAAGATAGATCCTGGGAACCCAGTGAGAACATCCATGCACCACGTCTGATCAAGAACTTTCATCAGAACTTCCCAACAAAACCTGGACCAGGCAGGAGACACACCTTGGGAGGGGCTTTGGGGGGGAGTGCTGTCATGACCCTCAGCCCTGATCCCCACTGGCAAGCCCATTGGCCAGGTGGAATCAGGGCTTGGATCACTAATAAGGCCTGGCATCCACTTCTCAGGCCCTCTTGGGGACCAGGCTCATCAGTAAGGAAAGACATCTGCTTGAAGAACTACTTTATTTAGGCTTTTAGCCAACATGGAGGCATCTACATAGCTTGATTCCTAGAACCAAGCTATGCGGTCTAGTGTTTTGGGTGTGGTGGCCTAGAGACTACTTTACCTGGACTACTTTACAGTGGCTATTTAAACCACACCCAAACAAGACAACGCGCTTCACGTTACTTTGCTTCTAGCAACGTGACGTTCACCGTGTCCAGCTTTCTCACGAGCCTGGTGACTTCCGGACCTGCAGAAAAAACCAAGAACATCATTAGCAGCAGAATCTTACCTGCATTCATCATCTTTCACTGATCGCAGCTGGTGGAGTTCACCGCCCAGATCGAAGGACCTGAGAAAAGGAGAAAGACATCATTAAAGGAGGTAGTGGAGACATTACAACCACAAAGCGATTAAAGACTTACCTGGTTGGTTGCTTTTCGGCCGGCATAACTCCGGAACTCCATCTGCGCTGGAAACTCACCGCGACCTACGAAAAGAGAAAAGCACAAGTCAGTGAGGACAAGACATCGCTGCGCTACGCAAAGCGCCTCCTTACCGCATCATAGCGCTATAGCGCGCCATCATCTCCCGGTGAAAACCAGCATATCCAGTTCTCCAAGCGTACACTCTGCGCTCCTAGGGAGATAAAAATAGAGACATTTAGAACAGAGAAAAGGCATGCAAGTATTATGACACCATCAATCGCAATAAGACCTACCTGAAAGACACTACAAGGGCAGAAGTCAGTGAAGTGACTGGACCGCCCGCGCCCACAAAAGACAACACGCCCCTGCCCAGAGAGCAGGACGGAGAGCCCACCGATTCCAACAACCAGGTGAGAAGAGAACCTGGAGAGGCTGGAAACACAAGGGAGGTGGGGGAAAACTTACGTTGGTAGCCCAGTCCTAATATAGTCTTCATTTCCAGGCGGAATCCCATCGACACCAAGACCACACCAGGGAATCATTGGGAAGGGCACCAACGACCAACTGGCTGGGTGGCGTCCCCGTGGATACCAGGTGAGCGTAACAGGATTTGGGCAATTTTGTTTATAGTAGTTCCTTAAAAAACAAAAGGGTTTTATAATACTTCTGTTGTGTTGTCATAAAAGACTGTCCTCAAAGTGAAGTGACATTGACTTTATTAGGTTTCCCTTGAGGGCAGGTATTTTCTTTAAAAGACCCCCACTGATCCCTGGTTGGTATATTTCCTGGGAGGTGGGTATATTTGGTATATCTGGGACCTAAAGTCCTCACATCAATTTCTTTTTTATTTTGTTTTTTTCTCTTTGTCTTGATGTTGGTAATATAGAACGTTTTTCTCTATATCTCTGTGTGTTGGGTACACAGTGGTGATCATTGATCAGTCCTTATATTCATTAAGGTTGATCGCACTGTATTCTGACATATTGCGTTCAGTTATGCAGGTACAGTGTTTATGATGAGCCGACCGGTTTCAGTGGTAAAAGACCACTTTCATCAGGGCTAGGACAGCTAACCATGTGTGTTGCTGTTGATGTTTTTGGAATGGCTAGATATAGCTTCCTTACATGCAGGTGGACCAGTCTGTATGGATACAGAACGGGGAGGGGACAGAAGGGAAGAGGGTGGAAGGGAAGAGAGAGAAGACACAATGGCGAGTGGTATTGTGGCTGCACAATTTGTCTAAATTTCGCCTTGTGTGGTAAGTATCTTACCCCCCACTTTGGGTGTCTTCTCTTCTTGGAAAGGTCCTAGATGTATGGATGTACGCTTCAGTCCTACTGCAGATGCCACTGGGGTTCAGACCTCTGCACAGGGTACCTAGATGTGGACCAATGTATAATTTGGGTCATTATTATAAATCGATGTACCCGTTTTTATGACATGACTTTAACGGCCACTTCAATTACTTATGGCAATGTTCACGGGGAACAGAAAGTACCAACACATCTCTAGTTGCGTGTGTTTGTAAGGTACACATGTACCAGACCCGGTGGGTAGCAGACACAGGGGTATTTTACCCTAATGCAAGTATATACAGAAAACACACATACCCTGCTAACCTAGTAGGGAAGGGGTCCATTGTGTGGCTGTAAATAACAGTGACAACTCGACAGGTTATTTAAATGTTAAGCAAGACTGAACTGACCTGTTGACCCCTTGGTTGTGCTAACAGGTCATTCCGGAAATTCGCGACTGATGCAGGCGGAGAATTGCAACCAAAACACAACACTAAATGGGGTACAGGGGAGAAAGGTGCAGTGAATGGACGCCGGTCAAATGGGTTTAAACATGCTTGTTTTTAGCCGTATTTCAGCAAAAGTGAACATCCTGAGTGAGATGCCTTCAATTTAATTATGGGTTTTACCTGGGTATTTAGAGCTGTTCAGGTGCGATGTGCCTCCAGAATGTGAGGAAATTGTTTGCTTTCTGGTGGCGGCGCCGAAGAGTGAACCGCAGTTAGACAGCAACCAAAGAAGGCTCCCGAAATAAATCACATGATATTTCTTGATCACGCACGTCTCGTTCTGTACGTGCAGTACTTATTATCACCCCATCTCCATCACTCCTTTCCTGGGCAAACTCCAGGAAAATCTGGCCATTTCCCAGCTTAATCGTCACACTGAATATGTTGGCTGTCTCCGTGGCCATCAGTCTGGCTTCAGAGCAGCTTCAGAGCAGCCAGAGCATGGAAACTGCTCTCCTGATTATCTGTGAAGACCTGCTCTCTAACGTTGATTCTAATATCCCCTCTGCCCTCATCTTACTCGATCTCTATTCTGCCTTTGACACAGTCAACCGTGCCATCCTGCTCAATCGTCTCCGTGGTAACCTGGTTATCACCAATCAGGCCCTGGCCAGACTGACCTCCTTCCTCTCTGATCGACCCTCCCAGGTCCAACTTGGGTGCTTCCTTTCCTCTATCTTACTCTCTACCTGTGGTGTTCCCCTGGGGTCTAACCTCTCTCCATGGCTGTTCAACCAATACCTGACACCTCTCGCTCACAGCATTGCCGCTCTCCGCTCCAGCTTTCAATGCTATGCGGATGATACTCAGCTCATTTTCAGGCTTCCCTCTGCCACCTCTTCTCCTTCTCTCATCTCTGACTGTCTGTCTGCTATCCAGGTGTGATGTGCCGCCAATGATCTCTGCCTTAATGACAGTATGACAGAGATTCTCGTCATCAGCACACCTGCGCCCTCCTTTCCTGACACTCTCTGGCTGACCTCCCTTGGCCCTGTTCCTGCTCCCACCTGTGAGGCTAAGAACCTAGTGGTCATCTTTGACTCCACACTCTCCTTTTCTCATCACATCCCTGACGTCTCTAAGAAGTCAAACTACCATCTGCACCTCCTAAGAGGTATTCTTCATTTCCTCTCTTTCCCCTACTGTCTCTAGAGCTCTGGTTCTCTCTAGGCTGGACCACTACAACAGCCTCTTTATAAATCTGCCTGCTTCTACTCTCCGACCTCTGCAACTCATCCAGAGCAGGACTGCAAGACTTGTCCTTCGCCTCAAGCCCATGGATGGTATCTCTCCAGCACTGAAATCTCTGCATTGGCTCCCACTGGCTGCAAGGATTAAGTTCAAGACCCTCTGTATTGTCCACAAGGCCTTCTGGGGCCTGCTGCAACTCTCTCTTCGTAAATACCTTCCTACTCAAGCTCTTTGCTCCTCCACCTCCAACTCCCTCAGGGTCAGTCACTTCTCCAAGCAACGAGTTGATGGTAGATCTCTTTCTTCTGCTGGGGCCTCCCTCTGGAACAGCCTCCGTGCCTCCCTGAAACTTGAGGAGAACCATTTCCACTCCAAAACCTCCCTCTTTGCTTCTGCCCTCTTTCTTCCTCTCCCCTGCTGATTTCCTGTCTGATACAGCACTGGTCACCTGGCTACCCTCTGATTTCGGGCCCAGGCCCCTGCCCGCCAGTTGCACACCCACACTGCCTCCCAGCAACCCTTGCACTTGGGTCTGTATCTGTAACCCTACTGTCCCCCTACTTGCACTTTTGGACACCTGCTGTGTGTACTTACCCTTGCACCTGCCACCTGCTGGCCGCACTTCTTGTTATTGTTCTGATGCCATGTACAGCACTGCCCCCTCCCCTTTCCCCTGGCACTTTTCCCCTGGTACGTTTCCCCTCACCCCTCGCCTGCACTTGCACGATCTCAATGTCACTTGGCCTAGTAAGATCGTTGTCTCTGTCTTCCATCTGTTCTCCCTTCCTTGCCTCATTGTGCCTTGAAACACTTGTGCATAGCGCATTACAAATGCCATATCATATCATATCACATTTACTTGCAACATTACAATTTCGGTTGGGTGATATTGTATGTAAATATGTGCTCTGTAAAGCGTTTTGGATAAAGGCGCTATATAAATAACACATCATTATCATTATCATTATTAAGCTTGAAAAAGGCAGCTTACCTTTAGACTTACCTGAATGCATCAACCTGCTTTCTGTCAGCCTGCTTACTTCAATAGCTTTCTTCAGTTATCACGGGTGTCTGATTATTGGTGCAGGCAACAGCCTATTTCACTATCAACCATGTACTTTTAGTCCTTTTATTCTGTTATAATATCCTCTGGTATATTAAGTTTACTGGACCAGGAAATTTGACTGCAAATGAAGCTGAATAAATAATGCATGCATTGCATCTCTGTGTTTCATGCACAATACTGTGGTTATATAATGTTATAGTGCATGTATGGTATGTATGACATAGCTCTCTGCTTTGCAACAGTTATACCTGTCCCAATAGCAGCTTTTCGGTGCATTCAGATGATACGCAGATCTATTTGAGGCTTAGAGGACCAATGGCATGTTCCCCACTCTGTCTCCAGAGTATGGAGAAGCTAGGTGTTGGACTCATGAGGGAGGCCTGAGGCTAAATACCTCCAAAAGAGAGGTTTGTTTCCTTGGTCTCCATCCTTTGCTAGAGGTCTTTTCCCTCTTACCTTCTCGGCCTGGACATTGTGGCCTTTACTCTTCCTTCACCAACAGGGCCGGGGACCACAGAGGTTATTTGAAGGCCAAGCTCAGCATGGATGCTTAAGATGGCTCAGTGGGTAGAGGTTGCTTTTTATGCCAGCTCTGTATAATTCCCCCCACATTCCTATGCAGCTTTATCCCTTGGTAGTTGGCTCACTGATTAACTCCAAACTAGACTATGCCAACTTCCAGCAGATCAATTCAATGCATGCAAAGAGCACAACATGCTGCTGTTCGATGGATCAAAATGCCATCTCTCCGCTCCGTAGATGTTTAGTGTTTTAATGCCCTCATGGTCTTGCACTGACTTACCTAGAGGAATAAATCCACTTTTTTGAATCCCACAGACCGACTGGATCCTCAAGACAATTTCTCTTATGACCGCCAGAAGCCAACGTTATATCTCGAGAGGGAAGGCAGAGGCATTGCTAGGGGGGGCTGAGGGTGCTATAGCCCCGGTTCTTTTGTTTTTAGCCCCGGATATAAGCTCAGGGGTTACAACCAAAAAGGCTAGCTAGCCCCCAGTCCCGACAGTCCCAAAATTAGCATAGCCCCGGATCTTTTCCAGACCAAGCAACACCCCTGGGGGAAGGTTTGACGTTGTTAAGGATTTCAATCGGGCGACACACCTTGGTCTTAGACTAGGATGTAGCGCACAGTTGGAAAGCTGTCTCTTTATTTTCTACGAATTCAATTTGAGATGGCACACACATTTTAATCTTGGGCAGCAATCACCAATGGGGTGAAAATTACAATGAAAACTACTAAAGTACACTTGGGTAACCTTCTACAAGCACCTGTCCAAAGCACAAATGATTAGGAGCACTTTTTGAATTAGGATAGATAGCACCCAAGTTAAGGTTTCCCCCTGCAATGTTCCCTCAACCCACAATTTATCTAATTCTAAATGGATAGAAAGAAGCAGCAGGTACATGAGGCAGCAAACAGAATCAGAATCCTTCCCTCACAAAACAAGAGGCAAACATATTTGAAACCCTTTGCATTGGCCTAAAATGACACTCGGAAATTGACAAATAAATAATGAATGTGCGGTTAAATCTATGAGGCAAATATGATTTCTCACAATAGCAGTAATGTATAAATCCTAGCAATCAGAAGGCAAAGTATCAACAAAGGCATACAGTTCAAAAGGAAGTTGAATGTAAGAACACGATGCAGCCGGAATCACACGTTGGAAAGTTGCATTTTTTTGTCAATTACAGTTTTAAATGCGGAGTGGCTGCAGAGTGGCAGTCTCTGCAGTACAGACTACGTGCTTCCTGATTACTGTGTGCTTCCTGATTACTGTGTGCTTTGGAGTCTTTTCACAGTGTTTGCTGCAGCAAGGGCGGGACATTTGTTAAAAACCCCTCTATCCCGCGGAGCGGCCGCGGAGTGGCTGCAGAGTGGCAGTCTCTGCAGTACAGACTACGTGCTTCCTGATTACTGTGTGCTTTGGAGTCTTTTCACAGTGTTTGCTGCAGCGAGGGCGGGACATTTGTTAAAAACCCCTCTATCCCGCGGAGCAGCCGCGGAGTGGCTGCAGAGTGGCAGTCTCTGCAGTCTATGGCAGCAAGGGCGGCAAGAGCTACAAGCAGAAAGGTCATCGCTCTTCCATCCAAAAAGACTTCGCTGCTTGATCCAACCAACTCTGTTTCTATCCAGCCTGAGGCAAAGGGCCCTCACCTACGGAGCGCCAAAGCAAGAATGGCCCATTTGGGGCTACTTCCGTCTCCCCCTGGTCGAGAGGTGGGTCCTCTAGTGGTGAGGCAGGTGCCCCGCACCAGCATCAAACTCAGACTCGAACCCGGACCCCGCCAGACGGATGATGCAGAGATTCATCACGACACTCGTCAATTCATCACGGCCGAGCCTCTCCCTCCCGCTTGCTGCCCCTCACCACGCGAGGCAGGTTCAGCGCCGCCCCTCGGAGGAGAGGAAACGCCGCCTGCCAAAGGTGAGGAAGTGGACGCGGGCGGGGAGGGGGACAGCGGGGAACCTGAACTGTTTGAACCGTCTGACCTCCTGCCGCCAGTATGTGCGGCTCTCGAGCCTGCGCTCATACCCCCTCCATCGGCCATTGCTCCCTCCATAATGGAGGGGCTGCAAGATCGAGGCAGGGAGGGTGATCCCAAAACTTTGTTAAATGTTGAAAATAATGCTGCAGGCTCGATAAACATCACAGTGGTCCCTATCTTACATCACCTCCGTCCCTAGTCGACGGACGATTGAACGGGAGGGGCTCCATCCCCGTCAGATTGGGCGGAGGAGGAGGAGTTACAAACAGCACCCGACAAGTGGGTGCAAATCGAGTCTGCTCCGTCCATTACTACCCTGGGAGACCACTCTAAGGGCAGCAACACCAAACTCCTACATGTCTCCACAAACTCCTCCACGAACTCCTTCCACCAAAAGAAGAAGAGAGCGCTGGCGAGCAGAAAACGATGCACCCACCAACGACAAAAGCCTGTGCTCAAAGCCCAGCTGACTACGCGCCCTAGACCCCTCAAACTGTCGGAAAAGCTCCAGAAATCTCCCCAGAAGAGGGATACAACCCAGCTGGCTGCAAACAACAAGTTCTTTGCAAACTTCTTAAAAAGGAAACGCCGAGATCTTGAAAGTCGTTCTGGACCAAACCTCCCAGGCCAAGAACTTCAGGCGTGGGGGCCCTGGCGAGGGACCAGCCTTTTCGCTAGAACCAGCACGCTTCTCATTTACCAACACGGTACCCGATGCCAGAGCCAGATGGCATTTTGGTTCACCGCGAGCCAGCGCCTCCCCCTTCTCTAGACAATCCACCATCACCTCAATCGACAATAAGGATACCAACTTGCCACTTCTGAGGCACCCCGAGGCGTCTCCAAAGGCCTCTCCAAATTTAGGACCACAAGCTGGGGGGTCGGCGGTCCCTCCTCTCGTACTTGTGGCCACACCGCCTCTATCTACACCTGTATCGCGGAACTGGGGGTCTCAACGACCCTTGGGGGATGTGGCAGACAGATCAAGTGACCCCGGGTGCCATCCGTCTGGTCCGACATTGTCTGTACGGGAGCCCTTCCGCTAGGAGCGTCTATGGGGGAACACCGGGCCAGATTCTCCTCGAACCTTGTCAGTCATAGCCTCCGACACCAGAGAAAGCTAAAGGCCGGATGGGGGCCCAGTTTCAGTGGCACCCGCCACCCCAGCCACTTGCAGAGCCTCTGAAGGGGCCCAGAATTCGAGCTCTCAAACTTCATCTAGCCCTACGAGAACTAGATGACCTAGTGAGCTAACAGGCAATCCACCGAAAGATTCCTCGCCGAAGAAGACAGATTTAAGGTTAATTATGTCTACAGTAACATTGGCCATGGCTCCGTTTTGCAAACTGTACGAGTCGATAGATGACTCGTTGAAAGATCATACCTCCATCATAGCAATGATGAACAGCCGTCTGATCTTTTTAGAGGGCTACATAAATGCACTTAACAACAGAATGGAAAAATGCTCAGTGGACGAGGCGCCTGAGCAAGCCCAAGACGGCGCCCTAAACGACAGAAGTGCGACCTTGACAGTACCAACACGAGTTCAACTTCTCGACTCGAGCTCTCAGACCCCCCATGTGTGGCCGATCCCCTTGTCTAAGGGGCAAACGGAAGTGCCTGGACTAGGGGCACCACTGGGAGGAAAGTCAAGACGACAACCACCAACACTAATGGCGCTATCTACAATGAAACTGTCCTCATCTCACCCGACCGTGAGCCAACTTACGACTCCAAAGAAAAGGCTAAAGCACCTGCGAACAAAGGATTCGCTATTTTCCAAAAACAGAAAACAGACAATCCTGCCTCTTTACAATCAACCAGTACCAGAGAGGTGTCTCTCACAAAGGAAGAAGGGCCCCGCATTTGGACGGAGAAATCCTTACAGATGGAACCATCGAAAACTCTTACCCGGCAGGAGCACGCATACCAGAAGGAAGGGGAACCAGCTTTGGGGAGCTCCCCAGTAACCAAGGAGAGCGCCCAGCAGTGGATGAGGACTTACTAAACCTCAGTGTTTATACGCTACCTGACGATCAGGTGGACAGCAGCGAACCACGTCATATGGAAGAGGAGACCTCACCCTTTCAAACTGTAGAAAATTGTTGTAAGAAGCTAATTAAGAAGCCCTGCTGGGGGCCGGGACCCCCGAAACACCGGCCCCAGGAACTCACCCAAACTTCACAAACTAGAGCGGGAAGAGACCAGTCAAGGTCACCCCACTCTCCCCTCAGACCGAGAACTGAGAGAACCGCCACCTCTCCCGCATTTAGAAACGTTCCAACGCCTAGATGTGTGCATGCCACTCGGGCCAAACGGCTGTCTGGCACACGAAAGTACCCAGAAACCATCAATAAGGGAAACAAGATCGGGAACAGTTCTAAAGCCAGTCCAAAGCAAGCCCCTCGGAGATCGGCTTATTGCTCTAAAACAGAACGCACCTTTAAGATCGAACAACTGCCGGACAACAAAAAATATGTGCTACTGAACCGAGGCTTTTTATTACAACTCTTTAAATGTGTGCCGTCGTTGAGACGAGTGGAAACAAAAGACCTGGCCCTGGTAGAACCTTTCCATGAAGGAAATATCGCCAGCCCCTACCTGTATGTGCACACAAACTGGGCAAAAATCAGGATCTCTGAGGCGGCAGAAAACCTACTGAAGCTTGGGTTCGACCTTTTTGAGAGGGTCCGGTCTAGAAAACATTCTCACCCCACGACCCCAAACAGCAAATTACAACCGTCTCGGGCGATTACGGAGTCGACGCGTCCGAAGCAGCAAGCCCCAGTCAAAGAACCAACTAGCCAGGACCACCACATACGGGTTTTGCCTCCAAATCCTCGTCTAACAACAGACACTCATACATTCACGAAAGACGTACCAAGGAAAGAAAGTGTGTACAAAGACCCTCTGGGAATAGGAAGATTCCCCGCTGGTCCTATGGCAAAAATCCACCGCACCGTCACCCAACTCCCCACATCAAAGGATCCAGGTCTTCAACAAACCCTTAAACAAGCCCAACTATCGCAACTATGGGCCTGGATACCGAAGGCCCTCACGCTTAGCAAGAATAAATGGCAACTCGGCAAGCACGTCTCCGCACCACTTTCTACCAAACTAATCCTTGGGAAGGAAGAGATGTCGTTGGGGTCGTGGAACACTCGTGGATTTTTACATCTGACCAAGAAAGGAGATCTAAATCTTGGGTGCTTTGACATAATCTGCCTACAAGAGTCCTAGATGACAGAACGCCCGTCCATGGATGGATACGATATTGCATGTGCTCCAGCGACTAAAGGAATTTTTGGCCGCCCCTCTTCCGGCCTCATAACAGCCATCCGTTGCGGTTGAGGCCTGCACCTCAAGAAAATTTTGAGATCCACTACATACCTTCTCGCCACGGAGGTAAGCTGGGAACGGCAGGCGGAGGAAACGGGCATCCCTTCACAGCTGCCCTTAATTATCGTCAATATTTACTGGAACCCCGTAGCTATGAGTGACACATCTTTCATAGCCTTGATCGGAGAGACTATAGACGATTCACTTGTGAGCTGTCCAGAGGCCCTGTTGATCCTTTGCGGCGACCTGAATGCTAGCTGGTCCCCGCAGGATACACCTTGTATCGCACCTCCTTCTTCATCGCCCAGAAGCAGACGAGGATCAACGTGGTTGTCCCTCATGTCCTCAAGTGATTTGCTCTGTGCTGGCGACCTATTCCCCAGAGAAAATAGAACACCAAACTGGGAAAGAGGAAACTCCCACGCAGACATCGATCATATCTTTGTAAGCAGACACCTGGCAACTTTAACTAACTCATTCGAAGTTCTCAAGTCCTCAGCTTGTGACCACAATTTGTTGGTCCTGAAGTGGAATACTCGTCCCACGAAAAACCTGCACATGGTTGCACCAGTGGAGGCTAACAACCAACAAAACTGCTTAAAACTATCGGTGGCTTCCATTTTGAAGATCACGTACCACTACCAAAGAAAAGGAAAAGAGCTATGTCAACAGAAAGCTCCACAACTACCAGATTATCAACCTTTCTTGGTACGATTTATATCACAATCCAACAGTTCTAGACGCAGAAACAAACCCTTCACGCATGAGTACAGCAGAGAACTGGTTGAGAAAAGGCGTCTAGTGAGGAAAGCGAAAAGAAAACTGTGCACTTACCCCTCGCCAGAAAACCAAGCCAGCTTCAACAGGGTCCAGCTAACCTACAAATCTTGGATCAGACAACATTGTTCACATCTATACAAGCAAGATGCGGAAGCCATGTTGAAGTTGGTTTGTGTCCACCATCCGCGAGAGTTCTGGTCCCTCTTAAGATCCACATCCGCCCCCCTGGTAGACTGGACGAACTTCTACAAAAATTTGTTCCAGACACCCACGGCCACAAATTCTTTGGAGACCAGCACGAAACTGGTGCCCTGGGCAGATCTGAGCGATGAAGTAGAGATAATTAAGGTTCTTCAAAGGCTCAAACCATCGAGAGCCCCTGGTCCCGACGGAATTACAAACTTTGACCTCAAACAAAACTCAAAAGAGTGGTCTACGTTGATCAGCGAAATTTTTAAACGATGCAGACAATCTAGGCAAATCCTGTCTTCATGGACCACATCAATCGTGGTACCCATATTTAAAAAAGGGCGCAAAGAAGATCCGAAGAACTACCGTCCAATAGCCCTGCTGGACACCATCAGCAAAGTCTTTGGGGTACTGCTTCTACAACATCTTCAGCGATGGGCAAGACACGCGGTGTGTGTCGACCCGTTTCAAACGGGGTTTACTAAAAACAACAGCACAGCGACAAACATCATGTTCCTTAGTGCTTTAAAAAGTAAAGTCCTCGGTGGAGGGCCAAGAGTCTTCCTGGCATTCGTAGATCTGGTGCAAGCCTTTGACCAGGTAAACAGAGCGAAATTGTGGGAAAAGTTGAGATTTTGGAATTGTCCCACAGAAATTCTTCAACCGATTCAAGCGCTCCATCTAGACACCAAGCTGCGTGTGAGGCTGAACCAAGCAGGTCTGTTATACGCAGAAATCCCAGTAGATAGAGGAGTGAAGCAGGGCTGGCCATTAGTCCCGGCCCTCTTTATTGCTTACCTTGGCGATTTCAAGGACTCTAAACTACCAATTCGCTCTTTTCCCCCGTCTATGGGGAAGCAGAAAACCACAAGGTTACTATACACGGATGACTTAATCTTAATGGACATGACTCCGATCGGCCTTCGGCACCAGCTAGACAACCTGGCCGCCTATACTCAAGCAAATGATCTAACCATTAACGTATCAAAAACCAAGATACTGGTTCTGGAAAATAAGAAACGGCCACAAGAAAAACTGTCCTGGTATCTGGAGGGGGTCACACTAGAAAAAGTTCACAGCTTCAAATACTTGGGAGTAACCCTGGACTGCTCAAGTATCAATGCAACCCTGCAGAGTTCCCTAACGGACAAAGCAAAAAAACTAGCGGCACAAGCCCGTGCGCTAGACAAGAAATTCAGACGTTGTTCTCTGCTACCAATGATCCGATTTTACTGTGCAAAGGTGGTTCCGTCTCTCACTTACGCAGCGGAAGCCCTCCCACACATGCCCGCGCATCTGTAGTTGAAGCTAGAGGGCTATTTCTGGCGCACAGTATTATGCCTCCTAAGTCAACATCTATGCCGCTAATCCGTAGAAAACTAGGTCTTCTCTCTTTGGGAGGGACCACGGAAATAAAAACCATGATGCTATACAGGAAAACGCTGCTTCCGGACTGCCCGCACCCACTAGCTGCAATATGTGCTGAAACTCTGGCTGCACGCTGCAGCGTGTTAAAATCTTGGGAAGCAGCATGCAAAACGAAACTAGCGGAAATTCAGTCTTCAGAGGTCGATCTCGTCGGCTATCCCAGAAAAATAAAAAAGAAGATGGGTGAGCTTGACTGGATTAAAACCCTGGACAATGCAGCTAAGGCCAAATCAGTCAGTCATCTTCCACCTTACCAAAGTAAACTGACTGGGTTCCAAATTACCAGAGTAAGTTCCCCAACAAATCAGCCAGAAATCTCTTTCTGAGAGCACGTCTAAACCTGCTGGAAACCAACGAGATTTTAAATCTGAGAGGACAAAGTAACTCAGACACATGTCGTTTCTGTAAGAACGAAACAAAGGTGGAAACCATTCGCCATCTGCTACTAAATTGCCCAGGAACA
Organism: Ambystoma mexicanum; assembly: GCF_040938575.1. Lineage (NCBI taxonomy): Eukaryota > Metazoa > Chordata > Amphibia > Caudata > Ambystomatidae > Ambystoma > Ambystoma mexicanum. The sequence continues at coordinate 1,568,751,644 of NC_090937.1, read as the reverse complement.
AAAGAAATAGGCGAGAAATTCCTGTTACCGCACCTTTTGGCTTTGTACACTAAGGAAGAGGAATTGTGGTGGGACCGCTTAATGAGTGGAGAAAGAAATACTTGGACAATTGCCACAACACAGACTCTTAAATGTATTCTTTCTCTGCGAAATCACAGTCAGCTTCCTACACAAATCAAGCCACTGCAGCGATGCTAGTCGGAAGGCTCTGCAGCAACGCTTCTCCTTTCCTCTTCTTTTCTCTCTTCTTCTTCCTCTTTGGACTGTTTTCTTGGACTGCCTCTTACACAGACTTTTTCTGATGTACAGTTCCTTCTTCTACAATGTTTGTAAAAATCATTAATTTGATTAAATCAACTAAATAAATAAATAATGTCAGATGTTTTTTATGAAAAACAGGTGAAATACTCGGATCTGGAATGCGGTTTTTGGGCTGGGGGATGGATGCACATCACAGGGACAATCTAGAGGTAATAGGATGGCTATAGCTAAAGAACTGGATGAGATTTGCAAGATAAAAGGAGGTTCGGTTTTGATAAAATGAAACTGTGAAATTAAACTAATAAACTAGATTATTAAGACTAGATAGTTAAAGAAAGACATGGTACAATCCAAGGTTGATTTACGACGTCAACCTTGTCACCCCCGCATTCAACTTTATGTGGGAATTAGTTTAATTTATTCCAAATATCGCTAAGGAGTTACAAGATGGGATGAGTGAAAGAATTGCGCTAACACTAGAAAAACAAGGACAGGGTGCACAGAGAATTCTAACAGTTTTAAACAAGTTACCAGGGTATGGATAGGATTACTGGGAGAGTGGAAGTAGACAAAGGATCAAGATGGGTAGGCTATGTGTTTCTATGGGATGGGTAGATACTCGCAGTCCACGCTTGAGCTTGGGATTTTGGAACAGTCAACCGGGTTCTGGTCACTGCACGACGGGCGCCAGATAGTGGCGGACTCTCCTGGCAGAACCACAGCTAGGCCTGTCTGTTCACTGGATGGCAAAGGTACAGCTGGATGCAGGTAGTGGTACAGCTGGATAGCAGCGGTACAGCGGGCATGCAGCTAGCGGGCAAAAAGCTGGTCTGGTCTCAGGATGCTCTTCAAAAAGGGTATCACAGCTTTTCCCCTTTTTTGTGGGGTTTTTAGTTCAAGGCTTTGCTGGGATAGAGTCAGCTATGCTTTGGCCTTGGAGTGGAATCTGGAATCTGGCAAGATGAATGTAGAATATCGGGAACGCAGGTGCTGGAAATTCAGGAGAGACTCTGTCTAGAGTTCTGTCAGCCACCCTTATTTATAAGACATGGTGACATCATAGAATTATTGGTGGGCAGAACTGAGCTAGGCCCACCCCCAAGACCTGGATAGGACAACCAATATTGGTTGCCACCCCCAGGGGGTGACTCAGTTTATGGAGTTAGACTTTATGATGTGCAAAGCCTTCCCACAGACCTTTTTGACAAAAATCAATCTTAACATCATTTACACATTTGTACAGTTGTGGCACTTTAACAAATCACATAGCAGATTACATATTTTACGCAGAGGGTGCCAATCCAACTCTCCAGTTTGTAAGACTTTGTTTCGTCCGCTTAACAATTTTTCATCGTTTTCAGTAAGAACTATTTGGCCTAAGATTCTATAACTTTATACATGTGTATACATTATTATTAGGCATATCAATATTGAATTTCAAAGTGGCATCATGTACACTTTCCTTAGAATATGCAATTCTCTCCCATTTCCATTCCCAATATGGCAGTGAAGGCTACAACGTCATAAATTAAAAACCACAAAATTACATTTACACTGTTAGCTTTTTACGTTCTTGCGAAGTCCTGTTGCGAAGATAAAAATCTTAAACGTTTCTTAATCAAAATAGTCTTTTGAAACAAATGGATTGCCTTTGTCCTCCAAATATGGTCATGTGTTTCCAGGCTACCCCCAAAGGTCAGCTTCCCCAGGAATGTCATGGAGTTTTTCTTTGAAACTCATTGGTTTGAGTGAATAATTGGTGCCACTTCCCAGGTCGCACGTAGGTGTCCCAGATCTATTGTCTCAGCCTGGAGCACAGACAAAAGTCTGATTAGTATGTAATATGTGGTCTTCTGGTTCTATTCAAAGTTTTCCAAGCTAGCCATTATCACTTATGCATCCCAGAAGTTTATGGTGGCTCCTCAGTTTAGCCAGCAGAAAGACCTGTTCTGGAGCTTGCAAAACCCAGCCAATGCATTTTAATTCCTTTATTTTCTTTTATTTTGTTTTCTGAATCAAAAACAAGCCTGTTGAGTAAAACATCCCATATATGTTCCCCAGCAAAAACCTGTTTTACATTGCTGGGTAAAGACACGTTTTTATTCAAAATTGTACATTTAAAACAGGCGTTGTCTTTTGGTTTGCAAAAGCCCATTTTGGCACATGGTGAAAGCTGCTCGGATTTCTCTTTTAAATTTGGGGTTTCTCTCTTCCACCTTGCTTCCCACTATTGTTTTGCAGCCCTATTCAGTTTCTTTTATCCAGCAGTTTGTTCAAGCTACAGATGCACTGAAATTGACAAATACCCATAGAGCTAGGATTCTTTAAACCATTGATTTTTGACATTATGTAAACCAAAAGTTAAGCGTTTCCCGCACGGCTGAAAATGAAGTATCTTTTGATTCTCCCAGGTTTGGCTTGACACAGTCTTATCATGCTCTCTTCTGATGAAGCACAATGTGGATATGGATGGGTATGGCAGGACCTTATGATAAAAGCAGTGTGATGTGAAATAGATGAAAATAGCGTCAGGGCAGCATCCTTTTAAATGTAAAATATTCCCTTTCCAATGGGAACTTTTTTCAAACAGCAGAGTAGTGCTGTTTTTATTTTTCAATTTGCTTCTTTTGGTGCACATAAAAACACACACTGGCACCTGTCTCTGTGTGTTCCCTGTTCCAACTCGCCCAATAGGTGTTTGGCAAGATGGTGCAGCCATCCTTTTGTCGCTGCAAAACACAGTTTTGATGCAATGGTGCTGCAAGGAGCCAGCGCAGCCATTTTGCTGTTGACTGCAGAAGCGCAGCTTGGTCATGGATGGGATTTCTGCTGAGCGTGTCAATGTAGCCCACAACATTGAAGGTCCTAGATGTTGGAATGCTCTCCCACTTGATATTCGCAAGTCCACCAATTTCATGACTTTCAGGAAAGACATCAAACCCCCATCTCTTTGTTTAACTGCATGATGTATGTGGAGCCCAGCTTTTCTCTCATTATTTGGCACCTGGAAGCATTCCAGTTTGTGGTGTTGTGCACGATCATGTGTGAATGTTAACTAATTAAACACTAATCAGGTATCTAAAGCCCCGAATTCAATGTCAACTAGTTAGGGATGGGGGCTAGGGACAATAAGGGAAGGTGTGGGTTAAACAGGCAGCTGTAGGCAGCACAGTTTCTGAAAAGTAATGTGCAGATACAGTAGAGACAGAAAAAAGACAGAGTACTTATGCACTCAAAGAACAATCTTTAAACTAACTAACGAGTCAGCTGTAGCATTCTTGCAACACTTTCCAATCAACTCTAAATCTACCTTTCATTCTGAAAATCAGTTTTTGGAAGACTGCAAGATCAGTTATTTCGGACACCCCGTCAATTACAATAGGGTTATAATTACTATTCCGAGCACGGAAATAGTAGTTTCGGCTACTATCAAGGCTCTCATGTGAAACTCCCTTTATCCAAAATGGAGACTTCAAGGTTTGGTATCTAGAACCATTAAGATAGTTCTTCCATATTTTAGTTTTTTTGGTGCAGGTTAAAATTCTGCACATGAAAAAGAAATGTTACCTCAAGACGGCCCATAGACTCAGACCGACTGCTGTTGTGGGACTTTTATCCTCGTATCCACACCCTGAGGCTGTCTAGATCAATATAAATGCCTCAGTGTTACAAACATTTTAATGTTAGGATAAATGTTCATCAAGCCAGTGTGCATCATGTACTTGGTAATTCATGCATACAAAGCCTTCTACCAAAGACATATTTGTAAAAGATAAATATCTGTGGTCATTCATATGTTCCTAAAAGGCTTTTAGATGTTATCCAAAGCAGGCTGGAGCCTTCACTGGTGCTAGTTGTGCCCTCTTCCTCTCTCTCATAAGGATATTAAGAAAGAGAACAACCAGAATGCAAAAGACTTTCCATCTCAGAATGATAACCTTCTAATAATATGGTTATTCTAGGATGTGATAATGGTCCATTGCTCTGTAAGACAAGTGTAACATTATTATAATAATAAATTACACTGGAAGAAATCATTAGAAATACATGTTGTAAAATTTCAAAGTGTGCCAGTTTACAATTTTTGTTACAATGAATTATTTTTGATAGCTGCTTTTGCAACAAAGAAAAAGAAAACACCTCCTCCTGCACTCACAATGCCTGTGTAGAGGAGGAGCCAATTGCCTCTACCGGAAGGCCCACCCATGTTTTGCATATATGTTGGAAGCCGGAAATTGCGACATGCATGACGCCAATAATGGTTCCTAAACCGTGAAGAATCCTCAAAACAAGGTATCCATTGAGAAAGCCCTATATAATGCACCCACAGAAAAAAGACAGTCTCTTAAAGGAGATTCCGGTATAAGTGTGAAGATGAATGAAAGAGAAGACTGGTGACGTCACATGAAGTAGAAATGATGCACCCATAAGAGATGCCAATGAAGAAGGAGAATAGACCTCATAGAATCTGATGGTGGAGTAAAGAATTGAGCAACACTTTGTGTGCAGAATGAAGATTGCACGTGCGGAGAGCATTGGAGAAGATGCAATCTGTTTTATAATTGTACAGATGCTGAAACGCAAGTAGACTAAGTAATCATGAAGGCTGGGTATAGGTTGTGAATAGACGGCAGGCTGTGCCTCCAATATATATATATGTATAGAATCTGGATGTTCCATGTCATGTTATAGCAAACGATGACCCCATGAACAGAAGGGCTGAACGTGTGGCGTAGTAGAAGAAAACAGCTGACGATGAGGGAAGAATCGAGAAAGGTTGTCTGGCCCAGTGTCAAGGGTTGGGGCAGCCAAGAAAGTGGTTATCTATTCGAGAAGATACAATGAACGTGAGAAACGAGGTGAGCTCCTGTTGAGGTGTAATGGAAAAACTCAAGAAGCGCCAGGTTTTATTAATTTAATAGTGTTCAATACGAAAGAAGGAGCTCAAACACGGTCTCCTGTCACATGGTCTAAATGAAAATAGACTTTGGGCAAGCTACGCCAAGACTTGAAGATAAGACCATGCTCACACTCCCTTCTATTCTCAGGTGCAGTGATACTTTGCAAGGCCAAGTTCAAAGACAATTTGAATGGCAGACAGCAGTAGTGATGATAGATGTTGGGCTAATTGGGTGGGGAGCTATGACCAAGCCAAAACCTCCAGCATCTGGGGTACCAGCTTGCGTGCTGCTTGCGAGTGGAATATTCAAGAAGTGTACAAGCAGGCCAACCAAGCATAGAGGGCCACAAAGCAAAGAGCCCTATAGTTTGAGACACAATGAAACGTTGTGTATTTCATGACACTGAGGATGACCTGCACTAGGGGTGGGCATATCTGTCCACCTGACCTTAGAGACCCAATCACAATCCTATCCTATCCCTATAGAAAGTATACCTAGATGTTCCCCGTAGACCAAAACATAGGTTTTCTTATTTTGCCACTTAGTATGATGTCAATGATGATGAGTTTTTACTATATAACTGTGTTTTTTATGAAAATCATTGAGACTCGAGCAAACGTCCGTTGATGTCCGCTGTACTCCCTGCTTTAGATAATTGTTAATAAAACAGCTAAAGATTTGCCAACTTCCTGAGTCGTTCTTATTATTGGTATAAGAGTAAAATCTGCATCCCCATCCATCCCATATAGCACTACCTCGATTAAAGAGCCTATGGGTTCATCTGCGTTTTTCTCGGGTTGCAAATATGTCATGAATGTCTATGCTGGCTCTTGCAAGTCCACATAGAAAGAGACAGAGTCATTGAGTGAGAAAGAGAGATGGAGAGAAAGAGAGAAAGAGGTACAGCTTGTAGAATAAAGTAAATGAAAGACATTAGAATTGCTACAAATAAGCATCGCCTATTTGTCCAGCTGTCCATGGTATCTGATTGCATTCCAACCTGAAAGTTCAGAAGTAACAGCGTCCTAAAGCAGATCTTAAGTCCCAATCCTACAAGATAATACAAAAAATATGTGGTTTAGCCAATAACCACAGTTAAAACTCTCTCGCACGTTTTCATAAACAAGGTATGTGACACATATATGATAGGTTGTATGTGAAAATACCTCATTTTAAAGCTCTCTAGAGAAAAAGACCGATTTACAATGACTGATTTTGTCTTGAACGCAAAACCAACATTGTTAAGCGTTGTCAACAGTTTCACCCCAAGGCTCCATTGCTCCTTCCCGCCCCCATCCCATCCCTCCCCCACCGTATTACCTCTGAATTGTGGGTCTTGCTGTCCGAAATCCCCATCCCTTATTCCCCACCCAAGACTCCCACTAAACCTAAAAACCTAAAAACACTGAGACACATCATCACACACCAACACGCATGCACACACACATTTACCCGTTGTCCTCGTCCTGCGCTGCTGGGTCTCGGTGAGTGGCAGGGGCGTGGCAACTTGATTTAGAAAGATCGCTGTGGCAGTCTTTCTAAATCAAATGAAAATGAGAATTTCACTTAGGATCATTTGATCGTAATAGCATCACCCATTTTCTGAGGTCTATCGATGCCTCCCGCTCCACCCCCAAAATCAGCCTGGTCCAAACAGCGGACTGCACTGCCAATTGGACATGCAACTCTGCTTCCTTTGAATGCTTCTCCCACCATTAACTCCATGCATATATTAGGATCTTAAACGGGTCTCTCAAACGGAGCATAAATAGCCCATGATATTTTGGCAAGTTGTGGCAGGAGCCTTTTAACAAGACCACCCCCCTCTGCTACAAGAAGCTGTGACAATATCCTCAATCAGTCTTTCATAGCGGGGGCTCGATTTGGCATTCAGGCCATAATAGCCTTTCTAGCCAAGTATAGCTCTCTGTAAATGATTCTTTTCCTAGCAGCTTTAGCAGCCAACAGGGACAGGTCCTCTCTGAAGAGCCAAAAAGCGGGAAAGTCAATTATCTGACAAGTGACGGCAGACTTCAACGTCTTCCAAGCTGCAATCTAAAGTGCTTGAGCCTTCGGACGGGACACCTTTATGTGACACCTTGTAGGTGCAACCCCGCCAATAGGCTGTAGAATCTCCAAGAGCTAATGTATCCCAATCAAGCCCGAGCATGCTGAAAATTCTGCTTGCCTATCCCCATCCCCTACCCAAGTGTGCGCTCATGTGAAGTATCTGGCCTCGTTGGAGAGATCAGAGGAGTATTTGCCAGCTTTATACTTGGATATTCGCCCATTCAGCTTGCAGTTGAGTATGGATCTATCTATAACTTTCTTTACTCTATGTAATGCCTTCTATAGAGCCGCCAGTCAGATGGTCATAATATGCCCTTTGTGCGCAGGTTCTGAAATGGAATAGATCTTTGATAATGGCTTTCACATGCTTGGCAGGAGGTGAACGTGGCCGGTAACGGCTCACCAGCCTGAGCCAAGGACGTACATAGTGAAGCTAGGGCCTCAGCGAGGGCTGTGGGCTGGTACCAGCCATGCCCGTCCGCCCTCCAAGGGGGTGAAAGCCATTTTCCCTCGGGAGACAAGCGCTGATTGCACAGCCATTCTCCTAAGGGGGAAAAAAGATGGCCGCCGCCATAGGGAAAAGGGACTAAGTCCCTTTTCCATTTCTATGGCGGCGTCAAGGATCGGAAGGAGCTTGAGGAACGAGTTCAAAGCTCTGGTAACGCAGGTAAGTTGGCATGGGGCACGGAGTGGGGAATGAGTTTGGTGAGTTTTAGGGATGGGGGCGAGGTGGAGAGGCAACACAGAGAGGCTCCCTGTTGCCTCCCCACATAAGAAGGAGCAAATGGTGCCATCCGGGGCAGGACCTCAGGTGGCTGGAACAGCAGGCAGAGAATGTATATTCTTGCACATTGTTCCAGCCACATGATTGGCTAATGGCCCTTCTCCCGGGTGCAAATCTCCTATAAGTCTTTAATTAGTCATTTGTCCCAACCAGTTGCACATCTACTGCGGTTCTCCGACTGAGCCCTCATGATGCTTTGTCCCGTTTCGGAGTAGTAAGGCGGACGGTTTATTGAACAGTGTTCCCCATGACGGTTGAGTGAATGTCTAGCATTTTAAAGTGTATCCTATGGTACATGCTTTGAAAGCATGTCCTATGATATAACTTGCTTTGGACTTATTTGCCATGGAAGATCTAGCACATGCATTAGAGTAGGTGAGGCCAACAGTGCCACCTCATCCGGCTTCCAAACCAGGCAGACCCTGTTGGTTTAGCCCAATGTTTATCCATGACCAGTTGGGCAGATCAGTGGTACAACGCCCCAATCTGGACACGAACGCCCTCCACTAATTCTATGTTTTTTCTGAGCATGCTCAGTTTAAGTCAGGCCCATTGTCACCTCCCATTCAAATTCGATAAATGCAAATCAAGAACCCCCCGTAGTTTATCGACTAGTGGGATGGGAAGCACGTGAAAACGGTAAAGCAATGTGAGTATTAAGTTTATTTTGATTGTGTTACTCCTCCCGCTGATAGATAGCGGAAGCACCTCACATTTAACCTGGTCTTGTTTCATTTTATTTTTGGCTGGGATATCATTTAGGTTGAACAAGCCTTTCCGGCTCTGAATTCCTAAATACTTCATTTTCTGGCCCTGGACATGGAAGGGCAGGCAGTTGTGTAGCCTCCTTCCTCTCAATCGCCATCAAATCTTATTTGGAAGTAGTTGTTTTGTGTCCAGCAATGATTCCACATCCTTTGGAGCTTTTACATGACAATGAATTACCATATTCAATAAGATGGACATTTCCCTCCAAAAACTCTTTCACTCGTATCACATTTGGGATAGTGTTCCACAGGCATCATTACAAGATCAGTACTTCTCATCATCAAGCAAACCAAACCTAAACATTCTACCCAGTGTCCACAATGAATGCATGCAAATCGCATTTTCGATATGTCGTATTGAGTAATCAGTGGCGGCATCAGACACATTGCTTGGCTCCTTACTCCAATTCTGATCCCATGTTTCAATATGAAGCAACCCGCGCCAAGCACGGCTCAGCTTCAGAGAGTCTATGGGCAAAATCTGTATATCATAGATGTGGGCATGCGCCATGGAAGAGCAGTGCCCCATCACTGATAAAACCTCATGCCCATGTGTCAGGAGGATAGCTGAAGGGCAACGTCCTCGACAACACAAGTTCGATCCCTGGGTCTGGCTTAGAAACCTCAGGGTATGCGGAGCAACACAGGTTCGACCCCCGGGTCTGGCTTAGAAACCTCTGGGTATGCAAGCAACACAGGTTCGATCCCCGGGTCTGGCATAGAAACCTCTAGGTATGCGGCTCATCACAGGTTCGACCCCCGGGTCTGGCTTAGAAACCTCTGGGTATGCCGAGCAACACAGGTTCGACCCCCGGGTCTGGCATAAAAACCTCTGGGTATGCGGAGCATCACAGGTTCGACCCCCGGGTCTGGCTTAGAAACCTCTGGGTATGCAAGCAACACAGGTTCGATCCCCGGGTCTGGCATAGAAACCTCTAGGTATGCGGCTCATCACAGGTTCGACCCCCGGGTCTGGCTTAGAAACCTCTGGGTATGCCGAGCAACACAGGTTCGACCCCCGGGTCTGGCTTAGAAACCTCTGGGTATGCGGAGCAACACAGGTTCGATTCCCAGGTCTGGCTTAGAAACCTCTGGGTATGCGGAGCAACACAGGTTCGATTCCCGGGTCTGGCTTAGAAACCTCTGGGTATGCGGAGCAACACAGGTTGGATCCCTGGGTCTGGCTTAGAAACCTCTGGATATTAAGTGCATTATAATTAACCAATTATAATTATGTAAACTGCCCAGATGTGTACCTGCCTTCTCCCATTTCACAGAGTTTATATTTAAATCACAGAAGCTCAGCACCCAGCCATTTCCTCACACTTGGCCTATTGAGGTAATCCGTGCTCATATCCATAATTCCCAACAGTGCCTCCTTTCCTTTCTTTTCCTTTTAGTGAAGGTAAGTAGTTACCCCAGTGGGGAATTTGAACGATTTAACCCAACCGGTTATGGGGTCTGATTTTTCTGCAATGATGAGTATATTTAACAGACTGCTGCCGTCTGAATTGAGAAAACAGACAGCGGCTTTAGTGTCTTTGGCAAACGAGGTGGACAAACTACCTATAAGATTTACTGAGTCATTTGTACTGGACATGAGGGCTGAAGCGAAGCTTAATGAGAATGATTGTAAAATGCAGATACCATGCACTAGTTTGAATAATCCCGCTTCTAAGGAGGAAATTATTGTAATTGCATCCACACAGGAAATGGGAGGGATGAACAACTCAATTAATCTGGTCCATAAAGAGGACCCAGGTGAAGAAAATCCTAAGGCCGTAACGCACGGCAACGCCTTATCTGTGGATGCCCCTATTGATAATTTTGAGGTAAAACTATTCAAAAGGCAGGGGGGAAAAATGGCCAAACAAAGAAAAAAGAATAACAACTTTGCTGCCGGCCTCAAAAAACCTCAAGGAAATTCTGTAGGGATGTGGAACCGACACAAATAATGAAAATGACTGATGAGGATGGTGAACCTTCTGAGGTGGCGTACAAACATGTGAGGGTATTAGAGACCAAAATGTGAAGGGCAATTTGGTAAACCACAAAACTAGTGAAGAAATAATTGTACAGTATAGGTACACAGAGGGTGAGGCTACCCTGAACGAGGCAATGAAAAAGAAAAGTGATGTCATGTTTGAAATCTTGAAAACAGTACCCATGCCAACTATCACTAGTTTGAGTCCGTTTGGGGGCAAACTATACATAATGATGGTAGTGATGGTGTGGTGCTTGTTGAAGCTAATTCGGCTGACAATGAAAGACTGCTAGACTTGTGGTTAAAGGGTTCAATCCTGAGGGAACTACTGTGAATATGTCAATGGGTAATGGAGAACTTAAGAGTGACACACCCCCTTTGAGGACAGACCGTGATATGATTGTTGGCCCCGAAGTCTCTAAAAAGACCATGAATGCAAATGAAATACGACAACTAATTATTAAGGTGCTTAGGGACGATCTTGCCTCTGGTCCTGCTGGACCTTTGAAGCTATACCTCAATCCAGAAAATGTCATGAACATCTACTGGCTTCCAGTGCCGGGTCTACCCTGATAGGGTGTGATAAGGATGTTTTCGGTGTTAAGCAGAATGAGTGTGAATTCGCTAATGAATACCGGATGTATGGTAAGTGGGATACAGATTTACGTCAACCGGTTTTTCCAGAGGTGTCTGGGCTGATCCTCAAAGCCTTATTTGAGGATAAGGGTCACGTATCCCTGAGTAGATCTGATATACTATCTTTACTGTCTACTATTCAGAACCTTAGTATAATAACCTCATCAGATATTAAACTGGTGGATTACATACATAGATGTAGGTACGATTATGTTCGCCTTGTCATTCCCTCACCCTTTGTTAGGTCTATGCTCTTGAAGGAGGCCGAACAATTACAAGTACGTGGCTTTGATATATATGAATATAGACCAACTATGCAAAACCCTCCAGGCTTGTTATAGAAGCCGGTGACTTTTGAGGGGGACAATCAAGAGAGGAGGACAGGTAATGACATTTCTAGGGCTGAACAAGATCTGAACAAACAGGATTGGCGTTGGCTGGATTTGTCTTTGAGGGAATCGACTGATACATTGAAGCAGCAGGGTAAGCCTCTTTAGCTCTGGCAACAAGCTTAAATGTGTGAGCTGGAACTCGAGAGGCTGTCTCAATCTCCTGCAGAATGTAAAACTTATGAGATATTTGGGTGAGTTTGATTTCATTCTCCTTCAAGAGACCTGGTCCAGAGTTCAGTTATGCTGGGATGGCTTTGATGTCACTTCGGTTTGTGCTCATGGCACTAATAGGGGACGCCCAAAGGGGGGATTGATTATAGCTGCAAAACAAGCGAACAAAATGGTGAATTAATTTTTTCACATCACTTTCTAGTGGTTTCCTTTAAGCTGGGTAACATTAGTGAGGGTTTCTCGGTGCTCACTATTAATGTGTACTGGAATCCCAGTGAACTTACGGATCTCAATCTCGAAAAAGAGCTTGTGAACTTGGGAGCTTTAAACGAAATTGTGGCTACATACCAACCCAGGAGGTAAGATTATAATTGCTGGGGACATGAACGCTAACTGTTACTGTGACAGGTTGAAGGGTGATGTGGCTGTGGCCTTTTCTGGAGATAATGATAGAGCAGTCGGAAACTCCGATCTACGTGGGAGACTTTGGACCCATTTTGCCAAATCTTGGGGACTGGATCTCCTCTATAATGACCACTACACTTGGAAGGCTAGAGGCTAGAATCCATAATTGATTATGTCTTTCTATCAGCTGCCTTGTCCAAAGGTTTATGTAAGTTTGAAGTTAAGGAATCTGGAAGTAGTGACCATTGTTTCCTTACCTTCGAAATGAGAGTTGATTTGTGTAAACCACCTGTGAAAACCTACACACATAATGTGGATGTAAATGTTAGAGGGAATAGAATCAAATGGTGTCACAGACTGAATGTTAAATTTATTGCCACTATGATTAGAGATCATGATCTAATGTCGATTCAGAATCGTGCTGAATGTTATTCAGCTACTAATTTCATCAATTACATTACATCCTCTACAACAAACTTGATGGCTGATACAATTAAGAAATCACATAGAACTAAAAGTCATAGACATACTGTGGATATTGCTATTCATGAACGTAAGATCATGTGGATTGTCTTACTCCTTCGCTCTGGTTGAGAGGAAAAAAATACAACAAAATTACAAAAACTGGGTAATCCATTGCAAAAGTTGCCATACACAGCTTGACGGGAGATCATGTTAAAATCTCTCTGTGGTCACAATTGCTCTAATTTCTGGACTCTATTAAATGATCTGGAAAGACCACAGAAAGATGTTCTATATGCCATCTCAGAGGACATATGGTTGGGTCACTTGTCCAAGTTATACATTGACAGCAGGAGACCTGAGGACTTTAAGAGTTTTCAAAGATCGAAATGGTCACTGCAATTTATGGTGGAGGACATTATTATACTTATAAACAAATCTAAAAACTCAGGGGCTATTGGTCCAAATAATCTTTCCAATAAACTTTTCAAATTTAACTCTGCTTTTTGGGCCAAGATTTTGTACATACTCTATAGAAATATTGTTGTGCATAGAATCATTCCACAATCATGGAGAGTATCGATTGTTATTCCGGTCCTTAAGAAGGGTTCTAGACTGTGCCTCACAAGCTATAGACCTATTGCGATTGCCGATCCAGAATCTTAAATATTCAGCTCTCTGGTTTTACGGGAATTGCAAGAATGGATTAATGCAAAATCCGTTCTAGATGCTAAAAAAATTGGCTTTAAAAAAATATTGGAACTGACTGTGTTGGGCTCATATTAAAATCCCTTATAGCAAAGTCCATGATACAAGGCAATAGATCCCTCTTTGTGGCTTCGATGGACCTAAGCTCTGCTTTTGACTTAGTTGACAGGAATCTACAGTGGCAGAGACTAGAAGACCTGGAAATCCCCCTCCATCTATTGGACATTATTAGTGCTCTCTATATGGATACAAGGGTGACGGTACGTCTAAATACTGAGGGCCTGTTGTCCAAGGAATTTACTATACCTAATGGACTGCTTCAAGGGTGTATGTTAGCTCCTGCAGTCTTTAATTTGTATGTTTCTGGGGCTAATAAGGCTCTTAGTGAAAAAGGTTTAGTCTCTCCGAAATGAAACAATATACATCTGTCATTGCTGGCTTATGCCGATGACTTTCTTTTGATGGACAACACTAAGATTGGCCTTCAAAGACTGCTTATAGCTTTTGAAATGTTTACATCTAGCCTACAATTGAAAATCAATCCATCTAAGACAGTCATTGTGCGTTTTGGTAGACGTAATAGGAAAGAAAACTCCTTTTCCTGGTTCTGTGAGAACAAGACCATCAAAGCCCAATCCACATTCAAATACCTGGGTTTCTAGGTATTCTTTTTCTAGGTCTCACCCTAAATTACTAGGGGAATCCAGACATGGACCCCTTGCTCACTATTCTTAGAGAGGCACAGCTACACCCTACTGATGACGTTCAACCAGACCGAAACACGTGTCTGGGGTTGCTGTTGGTACTCTTGTTCAGAGGAGAATTGCCTAGTATTTCGGTGCTGGACTGACCCAGGGCAGGACAAAGACTGATATGTTTGGGATATTTCTTCTCTGTGAAAGGTAGTGAGCTAAAGACTCTGGGTAAGGCTCATGTAACCAGGACTCATGTCTGGCAGAGAGTCTCCCAGGACCCCCTCCTAATTTGCATATTTCAAGTAACTTTGGATCTCACCCTAAGTTACTAGGGGAATCCAGACGTGGACCCCTTGCTCACTATTCTTAGAGAGGCACAGGTACACCCTACTGATGAGTTTCAACCAGACCGAAACATGTGTCTGGGGTTGCTGTTGGTACTCTTGTTCAGAGGAGATTTGCATAGTATTTCGGTGCTGGACTGCCCCAGGGCAGGACAAAGACTGATATGTTTGGGACATTTCTTCTCGGTGAAAGATAGTGAGCTAAAGACTCTGGGTAAGGCGCTTGTAACCAGGACTCATGTCTGGCAGAGAGTCTCCCAGGACTCCCCTTCTAATTTGCATATTTCAAGTAACTTTGGGTCTCACCCTAAGTTACTAGGAGAATCCAGACGTGGACCCCTTATTCACTATTCTTAGAGAGGCACAGCTACACCCTACTGATGAGGTTCAACCAGACCGAAACACGTGTCTGTGGTTGCTGTTGGTAGTCTTGTTCAGAGGAGAATTGCCTAGTATTTCGGTGCTGGACTGTCCCAGGGCAGGACAAAGACTGATATGTTTGGGATATTTCTTCTCTGTGAAAGATAGTGAGCTAAAGACTCTGGGTAAGGCTCTTGTAACCAGGACTCATGTCTGGCAGAGAGTCTCCCAGGACCCCCCTTCTAATTTACATATTCCAGGTCTATGGTCCAGCAATCTAGGCCATCTTTAATTGTCCATGCATGCTGATCCTTGTTCATTTTTTTATTTCCTAAGGAGCGTCTTTTTGATTACTTTCCTAAGGAGCACCTTTTTTTTTCTTTTTTTTACGCACCTTTTTGACATCGATGGATTCTATATATAATCTGTTCTCATCCATGTAGTGGATCTTGGGTGCAGAGTCAATCAGCAAGCATTTATGTGATATATGCATGTTATAGAATGATGCATTAGGGAGGCCAGGGCCCTTTTTATTTTACACGCCCATTTCAGTACCTCCCAAGGGAAGGAACACTTTTTATTGGGGGCCCATAAAATGGCCCTATCATTTCTTACACATTCGAAAAGTAATGCAACCAAATATAGTATTTTTGGACATTTATCTCCCCTTCCCCCCCCCCCCAGTCTGAAGCTATATAGCGACCATCTCTCAAAATAAGTCTGCTCTTATTCCATCATAACTCTAATATTATGAGTCGTCATTCTCACTGGGTCCTAAATGAAATAATGTCCTCTATGTTTAAATCTGTTACTATGCCAACGGATTCCTTGATTGAGAATCTGACATGTGTCACAACTTGATCAGCATGGCCTAGTCTTTCACATATTAAGTTTCTATCTTAATACCCTGTTGTATTTTTCAATTATATTGTGAGCTGGCTCAAGACTTATAATTAAGAGGAACAACTCATCAGCATAGGCTATACGTTTACAATGATCATCTTTATTTGGTAAGCATAGGATGCAATCCTCTTTTCTAATACCCCTTAGTAAGGGCTATTGCACTATTTAAAGAGTGTTAGTGACAAAGGGCAGCCTGGTCCTGTCTCTCTCCCTGGGGTAAACCTATCTGAAACTGTGTGGCCTGCGTGTACCAGGGTTCTAGAAGCAATATAAATGACACGGACAAGGTACATCCAAATAGAAGAGAGATTTCTGGAAGGCTTAGAATGAATCATAACTTCTGGCATTGCTCCGAGCAACCATCCAGACTATCTTTTTGCAACCTGCTGTTAGAGAAGTTAAAAAACTATATGAAGACCAGGATTGGTCCCACTACAAAAGGGCCTGTCCAGCCTGAAATAGTAGGTCCCTTCTTCACGACAAGCACCCCCTGACATGTTTCAGTCCTATTGGGCTTTGTCAGTGAGATGTAGCTAGGGTGTCTAGGCATGGAACAGCTCGGGATCCATGTCTGCGCATACCCGCCCCAACAGAGATTACTTTTGCAAAGCAGACGATTGATGGCTGGTAGGCTCTGAATTAATTATACTCTTTGGCATTGTTCTGGGCAGGCCTTTACAGAAGGGTAAATACCATATGCAGATCAGGATTAGCCCCACTTCAGTTTTGCTGTTAATAAGATTCAGAAAGGTACTTGGGAAACCGTAATGCCACAGTGATGTACCCAGTCAATGCCTTTACACCATCCAAACCTAAGGCAACATCCATATATCTAAATGTGTGTGCACTTCTATGGTATTCAAGAGGTCCCTTAATATAGAAGATCCATCCTTCTGTACTCCGGAGACCCCCAGCCGGCCCACAGAGCTGAGGTTTGCTCCGAAGTACTTTAAAACGAAATAGCTGCACCCTTGAGATGGATGGGGGTGCAGATTTATTGCTCCAACACCAATCAATAAGGAGAGGTCAAAACAGATAAAGATTCTTAATCAGGTTTTTTGGACACCGGAGAGAATGGTGAGTAGGGGGATGTCGGAGAGCTCGGATTGTTGAAGGTGTATTCTTGTGGCAGGTACGTTGGAGCACATGCTGTGGGACTGCAGGTTGGTGAGATTGTTCTGGGGTGAGGTTGGTCGGGTGTGCGATGTGGTGATTGAGGGTTTACCTGCTTTGGATTTCAAAATGGTGATATTGGGGGGTGATGAGTCTCTGGAAGATCTTACTCAGAATCAGAATAAGTGGTTGTTCCGAGGGGCAATGATCGGTAAGAAAATTGTTTTGCGGAACTGGAAGTCGGTATTGACTCTGAATATTGAGACGTGGTTGACTGAAATGCATGACTTGGCGGCTATGGAGAGGACACTTTACAGAAGGGAAGGGAAATTGGTTTTATTTGAGAAAATTTGGGGTAAATTTCTTCAGCTATACTAGACTTGGTGTTGTACTTATGTAAATAGGGACTGGGGGGAGGTGACTGGGTATGTGGTGAATTAGGCTGGGGGCTATGTGTTGTTATATGCTTCAATGTAATTAGTTGTTTTTAAAAAAAAATGTGTTTTGATGGTTTCAAGTACTTTAAATGTCTTATGGAGTGTATTGTAATGTATGTGATTTTATAGTTTTGTAAATAAAGTTTCCAAAAAAAGGACAACTCAATGGTTTGGCAAAGGGAGTCTGTTTAATGACAAGTACAAAAAACGGGGAGTCATGTAAATCAGCAGTGATGCGATCGTCCTTCTCGCTTCAACTCCAATGAACTTCATAAAAATCATGGCATTTATACTGAAAACTCGTCATAATTGACGTATAACATTCAAAAGTTAATATGCAATTCTATTGGTTAGGAAAATGTAACTTTAATATAGACACTATGGAGGTAATTCATAGAATTCAGCGCACAAGTGGCTGGCGCACAGTGTGCGCGTGCGACTTTCTGCGCCAGCCGCATGCGCTAAAATCCATTTCCGCGCAGAGCGTATTCATGGATTTTAACATCCAAAACCAGCCGTGGCGCCGCGACCCTGCAGCAGCGCCAGTTACGCCCCCAAACCCTCCCCGTGCGCCATGTACAGCGCACAAATCCCATACATGGCGCACAGGCTCACAACTTTGAAAACGCCTGTAAAACTCCCCGCGCACCCCTCTGAATACACGTACCCCGCTGCGTGGGTAGTCTCACACACGATTGGGCCTGTGCGAGCGGGGTACGTGTATTACTGGGGTTTGTGGGAAGTTTCACACGCGATTGGCCCTGTGCGAGCGGGGTACGTGTATTACTGGGGTTTGTGGGAAGTTTCACACGCGATTGACCCTGTGCGAGCGGGGTACGTGTATTTCTGGGGTGCGTGGGAAGTTTCACACATGATTGGCCCTGTGCAAGCGGGGTACATGTATTACTGGGGTTCGCGGGAAGTTTCACACGCGATTGGCCCTGTGCGAGCGGGGTACATGTATTTCTGGGGTGCGCTGGAAGTTTCACACGCGATTGGCCCTGTGCGAGCGGGGTACGTGTATTTCTGGGGTGCGCGGGAAGTTTCACACACGATTGGCCCTGTGCAAGTGGGGTACGTGTATTTCTCGGGTTCGTGGGAAGTTTCGCACGCGATTGGCCCTGTGCGAGCGGGGTACGAGTATTACTGGGGTTCGCGGGAAGTTTCACACGCGATTGGCCCTGTGCGAGCGGGGTACGTGTATTTCTGGGTGCGCGCGAAGTTTCACACGCGATTGGTCCTTTATGAGCAGGGTACGTGTATTACTGGGGTTTGCAGGAAGTGTCACATGCGATTGGCCCTGTGCGAGTGGGGTACGTGTATTTCTGGGTTGCGTGGGAAGTTTCACACGCGATTGGCCCTGTGCGAGCGGGGTAAGTGTGTTACTGGGCTTCGCAGGAAGTTTCACACGCGATTGGCCCTGTGCGAGCGGGGTACGTGTATTACTGGGGTTCGCGGGAAGTTTCACAAGCGATTGGCCCTGTGCGAGCGGGGTACGTGTATTACTGGGGTTCGCAGGAAGTTTCACATGCGATTGGCCCTGTGCGAGCGGGGTACGTGTATTACTGGGGTTTGCATGAAGTTTCACACGCGGTTAGCCCTGTGCGAGCGGGGTACGTGTATTACTGGGGTTTGCGGGAAGTGTCACACGCGATTGGCCCTGTGCGAGCGGGGTACGTGTATTTCTGGGGTGCGCGGGAAGTTTCACACGCGATTGGCCCTGTGCGAGCGGGGTACGTGTATTTCTGGGGTTCGTGGGAAGTTTCGCACGCAATTGGCCCTGTGTGAGCGGGGTACGTGTATTACTGGGGTTCGCGGGAAGTTTCACACGCGATTGGCACTGTGCGAGCGGGGTATGTGTATTTCTGGGGTGCACGCAAAGTTTCACACGCGATTGGCCCTTTACGAGCGGGGTATGTGTATTACTGGGGTTTGCAGGAAGTGTCACATGCGATTGGCCCTGTGCGAGTGGGGTACGTGTATTTCTGGGGTGCGTGGGAAGTTTCACACGCGATTGGCCCTGTGCGAGCGGGGTACGTGTATTACTGGGGTTCACGGCAAGTTTCACACGCGAATGGCCCTGTGCGAGCGGGGTACGTGTATTACTGGGGTTCGCGGGAAGTTTCACACGCGATTGGCCCTGTGCAAGTGGGGTACGTGTATTACTGGGGTTCGCGGGGAGTTTCACACGCGATTGGCCCTGTGCGAGCGGGGTACGTGTATTACTGGGGTTTGCGGGAAGTGTCACACGCGATTGGCCCTGTGCGAGCGGGGTACGTGTATTTCTGGGGTTTGCGGGGAGTTTCACACGCGATTGGCCCTGTGCGAGCGGGGTACGTGTATTACTGGGGTTTGCGGGAAGTTTCACACGCGATTGGCCCTGTGTGAGCAGGGTACGTGTATTACTGGGTTTCATGGGAAGCTTCACATGCGATTTTGCTGTCAGAGCAGGGTATGTGTATTTCTGGGGTGCGCGTGAATTTTCACACGCAATTTTGCTGTCAGAGCGGGGTACGTGTATTTCGGGGGTGCGCGTGAAGTTTCACACGCGATTTCACTGTCAGAGCGGGGTACGTGTCTCCAGTGTGGTGCGCGGGGAGGCCTACACGTGAATTGGCAGTGTGGGTCCTCCCAGGTGTCCCCTCTACCCCCTCCACGGCCCCTGCAGGCAGCCCACACCCCAGGGGACTACCCTGCACCCCTGGTCATGTCCCACAGGCAGCCCATCCACCATGGACATGCCCCCCAGCCAAGCCACATGTCACGTTGCAATATGATCACCAACTCATGTCCCCCAGCACCCCCACCCCCCAGCAGTGAGGGGCACCTGCCAGCAGGCTCCCACTCATGTCCCCCAGCACCCCCACCCCCCAGCAGTGAGGGGCGCCTGCCAGCAGGCCCCCACTCATGTCCCCCTGCACCCCTTACCCCCCAGCAGTGAGGGGCACCTGCCAGCAGGCCCCCACTCATGTCCCCCTGCACCCCCACCCCCCAGCAGTGAGGGGCACCTGCCAGCAGGCCCCCACTCATGTCCCCCTGCACCCCCACCCCCCATCAGTGAGTGTCACCTGCCAGCAGGCCCCCACTCATGTCCCACTCATGTCCCCCAGCACCCCCACCCCCCAGCAGTGAGGGGCACCTGCCAGCAGGCCCCCACTCATGTCCCCCCCTACATGAAATAAAGATGCACAATCATGGCCCACTTCTACACCAAAATACCAGAGCACGCCACCCCATTCTTGAGACGCAATGATTTCCCAATCCACCCCACACTGACATGCCTATCTCAAGACACAAACCAAAAGTCAACTATGTACATCAACACATGTCCGTCACACACACACACTGGTTGGCATTGATTGTGCAAACCCACATTTTCACATGCATTAACCCAATGAGCGAATCCCACACATGGAACTAAAATATGAAAATGTATTATGTACAAAAATAAAGCAATGAAATGAAAGCATAACAAAATAGCAAACATGAAACGAAAAGCATATGCAAAAGATGAGTAAATGAAAAGTATAACCAATCCAAAGAAATCCAAAAGAAAAATAGTCCAAACTCTCCCTCCACCAACGTAAATCCAAAGGAAACGTAAAAAGAAAAATCCATTGATCCATGGTGAAATCAAATGAAAAAGTTCAAATAAATCCATTGTCCAACTATGTACAATCCATTTTCAAGGGTCCATGAGCCCAACGAAAGAAATGAAACCTACCTAAGAAACCACCTAATAAAAAAACTATATACAAATGTGTGTGGCATAGTCCATTCACCACAAATCAAAGGAAAAGGAAAAGGAAACCTAACTCTAAAAACTATTTACAATGGCAGCAGGCTAGTCCGACGGCTCACTTCCCGATTTCCCGGGCCAGGGCATCATTGAACTCCTGCTCGATGTCCCGGAGGCGGTCATCTTCCATGGCCCCGAGGGTTCGCAGGGACGATGACATGTGGACCTCCAACTCCCTGCGAATTGCCTCGAGACACTCGGCCCGCCTCAAAGCCCTCCGCATGGAGTTCTCCACCCTGACCATTGTGAGCCGTGCCTCTTCTGCCCGCTGACGCTCCGCATCTATGGCCTGGCCCAACCGCTGCCACACGGAAGACACTTCCAATCCTGGGTACTCCTGCCCTCTGCCCGATGCCTGCACCTCCGATGTTGAAGGCCCCGAGCCATCATGGCTTCCACCTTGTTGCTGCTGCTGCTGTGCCTGTGCCCTGGCTCTTGCTGCCTGCACGTCCTCCTCCGGCTGGGGTGCAGTTGTTGAGGTGGCCACCCCTGCTGGACGTCCAACTCCCGACTGTGGCAGGGATGTGTCCTCCACCAGCCTGGCCGCAGGGTCAGAGGCAGCTCCACAGGGTACCCAGGTGATACATGGGTGGGAAGATGGCATGGAGGATGACTGGCGCATAGGGGGTTCAGGTGAGGAGGAGGTAGGAACAAGGTCCAGCAAATGGAGGAATCCGGCCCTGGTGACCCGTCCCAGTAGGTCAACGCGGTCAACGAGGCATTCAAGATGACGTGCAGTGTCCTCACGAAAACACTGCAGGTCACCTCGCATGCCCCGTTGACGCAACGCCATCCCACTCCGGACAGGCTCAACCCGGATAGCCACATCCGCAGGGAGAGGAAGGCCAGTTGTTGTAAGTGGATCCCCTCCCTGAAAACGGGTCTGGACGTTGGCATCCCTGCTGGTGCAGGATGATGCAGTCACAGGATCGGGGACAGGATTACACACAGGCACCTCCGCGGCGGCCTGTGCTGCCTCCTGTCCCTGCACTGCACCACTAGCACCAGTGGAATCCCCACCTCCAGACCCTGTGTCTGTCCCTTCCATGGCCTCCTCCTCCACCAAACCCCCCACCAACCTGGAGGACTCCGTGCCATCTTCCTCTGTCGGACCCTGTGGGGTCTCAGCTGCCCCTTCTGCTGCCGAGGAGTCCAACTCCAACCTCTGCCTCTTCGACCTACCCTCGGCAGCTGCGGCCTGGGGCGCAGCACCAGACTCCTCACTCCCTGACGAGATGACAACCTGGGAGGGGAGCCGGGCCTTGCGTCTCCGGCTGGCGGTGTGATCCCTGCGGCCTTGATCCACAGCACCCTCTCCGCCCTCTTCATCAGTTGACGCTGCAGACAGGGAGAGATAGGACACAGGCATCAGGGCACTGTACAATGGACTGATACACACATGAGTGGCAGTGTCAAACTTCAGACATGGCATCACAATCCCCAACACACATGTCATTTCAACTCACACATGAGCAATTCCACAGCAATATCGCACCAGGCAGCACCATCCATACACATACAACAGCATGAGCAGCCGAAGGGGAGCCTGACATCACGTGAAACACAGGGAGTGCACAAGACATGCACACACGCCACCACACTTACATGCATGTGTACATCGCCACCAACTGTCGCAGTGATGAGATCGCCATCCATGTCACATCTGGCATTCAGCCTTCTACTTATCAGTGTCACATGCATCCATGTTGCATCACAGTTGCACACTTGTCAAATACGCACACTTGTCAAATATGCATAAATGCACATGTACACAGTGCAGATACATGCAGCTGGAACCAACATCCATGTGTGACACCACAACCATGCCAACATACATACACAGTAATTCAAAAATGTGTGCTCCCACATCTGCATTTGGCCTGCATGCTTACCCACACATACACCATCCATGTGTCTCACACATGAGAGGACTTGCATGTGTCAGCCTCACGCCCCTGTACATACACATCCATACATGGCCCTACAAAAACACATGTGCAACCTGCACACTACTGGCACACCACGACACGCACAGCGTCCAATCAGTATGCATGTATGCATGTACACTTACCGCTCGACTCCAGACGGGTCTGCCTCTCAAGGACATGGACGTGGAGCGCTAGGCATATGCGTTCCAGGACCCTCATTTGGTGGTCGGACAGGTGGCCCTGGCGCCCCTTGGCATCCGCTGCCTTCAAGAGGTGCCGGCCTTGTCGAGGGTCCTGGACCTGAAGTCCTCCCATCGCTTCTTGACATGTTTGATGTCGCGTACTGCCACCCGCTCCTCGTTGATGGCAGTCACGATGTCCATCCAGATCTTGATCAGTCCTTCATAGTCGGCGGGAGAACTTCCAAAGAGGGCATCATACTGCCCCAGGACTTGCTCCACCAGGACACCAACTTCCCTGGCACAGAAGCTGGTGGCCCTCTGCCTCTCTGGCTGGGGGTTGCCAGTGGTGCCAGATGGTGGTGTGCCCGACATGGCAAACCCAGAAGCAGGTGTGAGTGGGCAATTGGGTTCTGGGGCTGGGCTGTGGAGCGATGGTATCCCAGTCGGGAGTCTTCAGTTCCAGCAGGGGTGGTCACAACAACTGCTCCCCTACAGATGGATGATGTGCAGGCAGCAAATAGCAGGGCACGTGGGCAGCAGGCAGGCAGGCAGCAGTAGATGGCAGGTGGGAGCGTGCTCAGGGCTCTGAGGGGCAGTAATTCGGCCTTCTGGGCAGGAGCATGGTCTTCCGTGTGTTGTTGCATGGCCAGCTTGATACGGAGTGATTTGGCATGTGAAAATCTTGCACGTCTGTGTGTAATTCGAGGAAAGGCCCTTAGCGCGTAAGCACATCTGTGACGTTACGCGTGCGGGTGTTTCCCTCGTGACGTGGGCATAGTGGTTCATGGTGGGTGAAAAAACTGCACGTCCGCGTGTGAATGCATGTAATCCGAGAAAAGGGCCTATGCATCTGTGACGTGACACGTGTGGCCGTTTCCCTCAACATGGGTGCATGTTCATCGTACACGTCCA
This sequence comes from Ambystoma mexicanum, assembly GCF_040938575.1. NCBI lineage: Eukaryota > Metazoa > Chordata > Amphibia > Caudata > Ambystomatidae > Ambystoma > Ambystoma mexicanum. Next base: position 1,568,727,430 of record NC_090937.1, on the reverse strand, counting down.
AAAACTGCACATCCGAGTGACAGCTCGTGTAATTGGAGGAAAGGGCCTTAGCGCGCACACGCGTAAGTAACGTTCTATGTGTGGGCCGGTTTAAAAGGTACGTGTAGGACCCCATTTCCTTGTACGTGCTTTTCATGGAGAGCGAGTGGGTGAATTCTGTACTTCTTGTCGGTTCACACGCGATTACTTCACAGCGTTTCAAGTTCGTACTCCCTGTTACCTCTGACAGAGTTAATTTTTTTTGTTGGGCCTGTTTCCTCAAACAGCGTTCACTTCTTCTTTTGTCCTGTCTCCTCAGACAGCGTAAAATTCTTCTTTTGGCGGGGGTGTTACCAATGCGCACACGCGCGTCTTTTTCATGTTCTTTTTCCAGGCAGACGGTAAGTTGCACACGTATTTACCAACTGTGCTTGCCCCGTGTGTCGCGTACCCCTTCAGAGGTCATTGTAGGCTGCGTGTAACACGCGTACGCTTATTTTTGTGTTTCTGGGTGCCACAGCATAGTGCGGGTTCATTTTTCCATGCACGTGGTCTACGAGGGGTTGCGTGCACGTTATTTTTTGTTTCCGGGGTGCCTGTGCGTTGCGGGACCCGTCATCTTCCCCCAGGGGTCACAGACAGCCTTGCTAGAGCACAAGGGTACGAATTCCATCTAGTACCCTACCCCTTTCATCCCCAATTGCCTAAGACAATCGTTTACTGCTACTCCCATATGCACAACAACATCAGTGCCATGGTTGGGAAGCGACCAAGCGGTAAGGGAGGCAAAGGTGGCTGACCTCCAAAAGGTGGGCGTGGTGGGCGCGGTAGGGGACGTGGCCATGATTTGCAGGGTGCCCCTAGACCCCATGTGTGGAGGAGCAATCAGGGACACCCATGCCCCCCGCCCCATGGTTGTAGGAAACGTAGCTGACACCATCCCAGCTCAGCCCTTGTTGGACCAGCCCATTGTGGCACCTGAACCGGCACAGGGTGGGGAGGCTGCAGGGGCAGCTGCAGCTCAATCCACCCCAGCTCTGAGTCTCCCAGCCGGGACAGTGTCGGCCCCGGTCCATCAAACCGACGTTGCCCCTGCCAACATCACCTTGCAGCCAATGCCTGCACCAAGACCTATGGTCATTGTGCATTTGCACACTCCTAGTACCCAGTTCACCGCCGCTTCTGCCCCTACTGACCAGAGTGGCGTAAGCCACTCAGGATCCGCACCACCTTTTAAAAAGAGGAAAAAGGATGCTCTGGCACTACTGGCTGAGACCCCAGACATGGCTACACACTCCGGCACGTCAAGGAAGCCTAGCTTTAATGACGCCGAACTTGATGCACTAGTGGCCTATGTGTCGGCACATAGCCGCGAAATGGTGGTGACTGCATGTTGCAAGACCACACCTGGTCAATGTAAGGCACACTGGCAGACCATTGCGGACATCATTAGTGCCCTTGGATTTGTGAGGCGCTCAGCTGATGATTGCTACTAGCGCTGGAATGACCTGGAACGCAGAGCAAAGAACAAGCTGGCCTCAAATCATGCTTCTACTCTGGTGACTGGCGGTGGGTCTCCACAAGAGGACATCCAACTCACTGAACATGAGTCTGTTGCTGGAACCTTCGTCACAGAGGAACAGATCCAAGGCGTGAGAGACCTACCAGATTACGACGCATTGTCCGGTGAGTGCCCATGCATGTGTGTGTAATCCATGTGTATATTGTGTGGGTGACGGGTTCTGATTGAGTGCCAGGTGAGGGTGTGTGCACCTGAGTGGTATGGGTCACCCATGTTCTTCCTCCAAAACATTCACTGGCCTTGGATTTGGGTATGACTGCCCACAGTAGTCATTTAGCACCACATTATTGCAGTTGTCCTTGAACTGTCATCTTGCAACAACATTGTTCAGAATTCTTCAGTGTTCATTCAGGCTGATTGTTTCAATTCTCCCACTTTTGCAATGCATTTTCCAGCCCTATTGTCACATATGACACATGCTTCTGTCATTGATTACACCCCACAATGGCCCACATTTGTTACCTTGTTATGTGAATGATTAGACCATTCAGGCTGATTGAGTATTGGCCTGCTCACATTGATTTTTGGTGCCTGTTTGTATGTGGTACTTGATAGTTGTTTCCTGTGATGTTTAAGTGACCAACCATTGATGTGTACATCTGTCTGCAATCACTGTATTCTTGTACACTGGATGTGTTGCAGTGGGTGGCACATGCGTATTTTGTCACACTATGTAGCATTGTTCATCTCATCATGTCCATCTCACATGGATGGCTGACAGTACTCATTCACTGACATATGGCTGTACTTGTCAAATGTACCATTGCTATGCTACATGCCATCTGTGTGCTGGCATGTGTCATGTATGTGTATTGGACATGCCACTCACAGGCTAATGTGTGATGCCAGTGCTACCCAGCATGCAGCAAATGTGTTGCTTTTCCATCTTGGTGTCATCAGTGTCTGCTTTTTGCCTCCCCTTCCAACTCAGTGACAGTGCATGCATGCCAGGGTTATAGTCATGTGGGACATGTGTAAATCATGTACTGGATCTCTGGTTTGTCAGGCCTGTGTGTGTGCTATGGTGCTAATGCCTGTTTCCATTTTTTGTGTTTCATGTTTTTGCAGGTGATGATGCACTTGATGCTGTTGAGGTTAAGGTGATGGTGCAGACCCAGGAGGAATCTCAGGCACGACCGGGCACCAGTGGTGGTGGGTGAAAACCCTTTCGTACTACAGACCATACTGTCCAGGGGTGTCTCTGGGTGCACCTCCCCAGACCTCTATTCAGGTGCTGAATCGGATGATGAGACTTATGTGCCATCGCAGGTGAGCGTTTCTGGCAGGGATTCTGTTCTGTCCAACCCACCTGTACCCGGGGTAGAACCCTCTATGGGGATGTCAGTGTTGGTAAGTCCGTCTTTGGCGGTTACGGATGCAGGGTCACACTCCACAACATCTGATCCTGTTCCTGGGCCAGCAGATCAGAGGGGGAATGCAGTCCTGCAGCCTCAGGCAGTGCCAGCACAGCAAGGTGCAGATCTCCTTGGCCGAAACAGGTGTGGTGACCGCCGACGTGGTGGCCGTATGCCACCAGGCAATACTTTATGGGAAAACTCCATGTACGGTATGGCAACCGAACAGGCAGCATCAGTTGAAATGATGGCTCAGGCAATGGAGAGGGTGGCCACTTCCATTATCCCCCATGAAAGGCAGATGGAGCAACAACAGCAGGCAACACACCGATCACACAGGGAAGACATGTTGGCGTCCAACAGGGACCGACGGGCGGCACTGGAGACTCTGCAGGAAGCGATTTCTATAGAGTCACAGGGCCACAGGGAAGCCCTGAGGGTAGAACTCCATAATCTTGTTGAACTTGAGGCTTCCACAAATTTGAGGGCAGAACAGCAGCTGGAGCGGCTCACACGTTCAATCTCAGCTGAGCTGCAGGCAACTCGGGAGGAGATCCGGGCATCACGGGAGGCCATGCGTGCAGAAATGCAGGCAACCCGTCAGGTGCTGCATGGGGCTCTCCGTACTATCATCCTCCAGAACGAGACCTTCCACACCCGCATGCTTGCTGCCATGGAGGACCATACCAGGGCTTTGCGTGGGCTGCCTCCCATAGCACCACCACCTGCTGTTGCAGCAGCAGAGGGTGATGAGAGAAACAACAGCACTTCTCCCACAGTAGCGTAGCCATGCAGGCCATGAGCCCATGGAGGTGTTTTTTTTCCGAAACATCCACACAGGTGGGTGTTGGTGTGCACCCTGTCCTCGGACCTCCTGGGTGCCCCCCCTGACCCCCACATGGCCATTCTTGATTTTTCTTTTTTTTTTTTACAGTGTGTTGCCTTGTGTGGTTCCCGTGGGCATCCACTGTGTATTCCAGCTGGGCACATGCAGGCTTGTCCTGTGTTTGGGTTAGATACTTGGGTTCCTGACACACACACCCCTCCTGCTTCCCGTTTCCATGGGCTTGCAAAGGGTGTGACCAAGTGACAGTGACTTACACAGCGACATTGGGCTCCAATGAGCTGTGTGGGCAGTCTGTAGTCATTACTGTGTGGACATCCCTAGTGGGGTTTGTTTTTGTATTGAACACTGCATGTTGTATTGATATGTGCTTGTGCATCCATGTCTTCCTCCTTATCCGCAGGTACCTTCTTCATGTCTTCACAAGGCCGTCTCCTTTGCAGATGCAGTTCATGTTGTATGCAGTACACTGACACATTTGCCTGACAGCAACACTCTGGAGTTGGAAGGGGTCGATGTGAGGTTGAATGACTTACATTACTTTGAGTTTGTACTGTCATATTTTGGTGATGTTTCATGCTGTGTTGCTGTATTGTGTTGCTGGTAAGTATTTGGTCATGTGTGCTGTTTGTTATTGATTACTGGGAGCATATTGTCTGTGGCCTGTTTCCATTTGGGACAGTGCACTTTGTCACACTTGTGTCATGTGTTGTGCATTCCTTTGTTTGCTTTCACGTTGCAGGACATGCCATGGTGTGTTGGGTGGCGGAGATGGGGAGGGGTTGGGTGACATGGCGCTATTTTCATGTTGTATTTTGCAATGGGGTAGTCATTCATGCAGCATAAATGTGTGTCTTTTTGTGACACAGCTTTGGTTGTCTTTCGGTAGGTAGGAATGCACACAATGTAACACTTCCAGGTGACCAATCTCAGGCTGGTATGGTTGTGACAGTTGACTGTCCCTTATGTCATCATCATTGATTGTCAGCTGGTATGTGCCAGGGCTGTGTGCACTCCACAGGGGTGTGATTTAGGTGAAGTAATTAGCCACTAGCTGCGTACGGGCTGCCTCACCACATGCCCTTTCCCCTCCCATGCTCAGCGGGGGTGCTTGTGATTGGGGATGTGGGGGCACCACCATGTCCACCGGCAGGCCCCAGCGTGTTGCAACGTTGTGCAGGACACATGCTGCCACTATGATCCTGCACACTACTGGGGGCGTGTATAGCAGCTGCCCACCAGAGCGGTCAAGGGAGCGAAAGCGTGACTTGAGCACTCTGAATGTGCACTCCACTATGCCCCGGGTTGCAATATGGGCTGTGTTGTATCTTACCTCGGGTGGTGTGGTGGGGGTTCCGAATTCGCGTCATCATGTGGGTGCTCAGAGGGTAGGCATTGTCCCCTGGTGAGGTGATGATGGGTATCATTAGTGGGGTTGTGACTTTACTCTGTATCTGACATGCATGCATGTGCAGGGGCATTTATACTCACCAAGCAGCCATGTATCGCCATGCCGCCCAGCTTCTAGGTCCCTGTTTAGGGTTGACATTCTGTAAATGAAACTGTCATGGGTGGACCCTGTATAGTTGGCATATACTGAGGTGATGATTCCCTTGGCATCACATACTACCTGCACGTTGATGGAATGCCAGTGCTTGGGGTTTCTGTAGATGTGCTCAGTTACCCTGGGAGGATGTAGAGCCACATGGGTGCAGTTAATGGCACCTAGCACTTTGGGGAAGTGTGCCACCCCGTAAAAATCCTGGAGGACAGCCTGCCTTTCTGCAGGTGTTCTGGGCAGGTATATGTGCCTGCGGACTGATGGGCGTGCAGTCATGATGGCCAACACCTGGTGCAGGCAGCGTGACTGCGTGGCCTGTGACACCCCCCCCCACTATGGCACTTCTCCGCTGAAATGAACCAGTGGCCAAGAAGTGCAGTACATTGAGCACCTTTTCCAAGGGGCTCAGTGCTTGGGAATACAGGGTAGGTGATGTGAGGTCATCCTCCCACTCACTCATCAGGTCGAGTATTATGTGAGGTGGAAACCTGTACCTCCCATACACCTGGTCATCAGGCATCCCAAAAAGGCTGGTTCTGGGTGTAAAAATTCTGGCCCTGACTATCCTCCTCCTCCTGCGGTATCCCACGACCACTGCTGCGAGGAACGGTATATTCATTTTAGTGTCTGAGCTTGTTTGTTGTTTGCACGCACTTTTATGCTGCACGGGTCCACGTACGCCTGCTTCCTGCTGGCGTACGCGTTTCCAGATTAGCACGTCTTTTTTGGCATACGCGTTAGCCCCGTTAGTTTCCATGAATACGTGTTGTAGGCGCGCGTGTGGGCGTTCTGCGCATTTGCCTCCTGTACTTCCCTGTGACGCCCACATTTTCATGTGTTGTTCCCCATTCCGCGTGTTACGCCCGTGTTACGCCTACTTTTGTTGTGTGCGCTGCGCTATTTGCACTTTCGCTGTGCGCGTAGCGCAACCTGTTTGAAGATGTGTGCGCCAGCGTGCGCCACGCCGGATGTTAGCGCCCATCCATGGATTTACACGCGCACAGACTTCCATGAATTGCTGTGCGCGGGTTTCGCTGCCATTTTCGCACTTGCGCTGCGATTCGCACGCTTTTGCACGCTTGCGCGGAAATTTTCAGCGCACATTAATTCCATGAATCGGCCTGTAAATCTGTGTATGGTAACGGAGTGAGGGGATTGGGTAAACACTGTCAGGTGGGCGTCTAAGACCTTCCTTCAAAGATGACTACTGTAGACGTCACTAAAAGTACGACGTCCAATTGGTTCTACTAACTATAGGACCCTAGATTATTTGGTCCATTGTGATTGGGTTGGCACCAACCCCATGCATACATTTCTACTTTGCTTAGCAGCACGCAGAATTGTCAGCCAGGTGCAGGGTGCCCCCTAGTTACCTGGCCTTTCTCCAATTAAGGTTACAATCAATCATCGCTTCGGCAACAATGTGTCAATTATTTTACTGTGGTTGGCCTCGAAACTGCATCTTCTGTCTGGAGAAGTTCTGATATCTCTGCCTGGGCGGATGCCAAGCGTAGGTGTGAACCCGTGCTTCTCCTCGCTCGGCTGGTCACATGCTTCCCACACCGTGAATTTGTCTAGTTTCGCCTCCTTATTTTGACCTTTCAGAGACAGGATATTCTGTTCCTAAATTTCAATTATATGTAGCTACTGTTCGTTCCTTCTATTGGTATGACCTTGGCTCTCCTGACACGAATTGCATCTGCCAAGTTTCGATTCAGCCGTCTCTTCTCGTTTTGCTAGAATATGAATCTCTGCTCATTCAGCCTTTAGTAACCTAGGTTGATTCTGCTTCATTTGCAAAGTGGAATTACACTTATTATACTGTGCTACACAATAAAGTAGTTCCCAAGCACATTGTTTTTTCATGGTGTATGAGCCTGGCGCAATAGGCGCCAGGACTGGCCCCATGAGGGCTTTTGAAGAGGATGTCAGGCTGTAGAGGCCCGAGTCCTGACTCCACCTGGCCAATGGGTTTGCCAGAGGGGGGTTTTGGGGCGAGGGTCGTAACAGCACTCTCCCCTAAGGACCCTCCCATGGTGTTCCTTCTGTCTGGCCCAGGTTTGGTTGTGAAGTTCCGATGGAATTTCCTGATTAGACTTGGTGCGTGGATATTCTCACTGGGCTCCCAAGATCTATCTTGTGGTCTAAATCCTTTCCAATCGACGAGATAATATAGCTTGGTCCTAGAGTATTTAGAGTCCAAGATATCTTTGACTTCGAATTCTGGTTCTCCGTCAACAAGTATGGGCTTAGCTGGTGCCCCAATCTGTGTGCCGGGTTGCATTGGTTTCAAGAGGGACACATGGAATACCGGGTGGATGTGTAGATTAGGTGTTAAATCCAGTTTCACGGCTGCTGGGTTGATAATTGCCTTAATTGCCTTAATGGTATAGGGTCCTAAGAATCTGGGATGAAAGGTCCGAGTCCCCCTTGGTTCCGTACTAAAGGTACGAATTTAGCGGCTAACCAAACTTTGTCTCCTACTTGATAATCAGGGGCCTTTTTCCGGTGTTGGTCGGCGAATCTCTTTTGTTTTTCTTTGGCATGAATAAGGTGTTCCTTTGCCCTTTTGAAAGCCTGAGTAATGGTTGTGTGTAGAGTCTTTACCACTGGCATTTACAAGCTGGCTGGAAGGTCTAGTTCAGAGGTACGTGGATGTCTGCCATAAAGGGTATAGAAAGGTGTTTGTCCCGTGCTTGAATGCAAAGAATTGTTATATGCATATTCGGTTATCCACAGTAGGTCTTTCCAATTCCTTTGTTCGTGGTGCAGCATGCACCGTAAATATTGCTCGAGTGTCTCGTTGGTTCTCTCGGTTTGGCCATCCGTTTGGGGATGGTGACTGGTAGATAGCCGAACTTCGATCTGCGCCTTTGCACAACATTTTTTCCAGAAGTTTGAAACAAACTGGCTGCCTCGATCAGAGACCAGAACCGAAGGGAAGGCATGTAGCTTAACTACACCCTCCAGGAACACTTTTGCTAAAGTGGCTGCATCTGGGAGGCCTTTAAGAGGAATAAAATGGGCCATCTTCGAGAATAAGTCCACAACTACAAGGATGGTGTTGAACCCTTGGCTTGGAGGTAGATCAGTGATGAAGTCAAGGGAAAGAGTGTGCCATGGAACTGGAGGAATGTCCAATAGTTGTAGGAGACCAGATGGTTTTTGTTTCTGTGATTTATTTTGTGCATAGACACCGCAGGACTGAATATACTAAATAATGTCCTTATGCTAGGTAGGCCACCAAAAGTTCACCTTAGCTAGGGTTTTGGCGATCCCAGGATGCCCTTCGATCAGTGAATCGTGATAGTTTGAAATAATTTGCTGTTGTAATTCCTTCTTGGGTAAATATAGGCGATCCCTAAAAAAGGGTAGATGGTCCTTGATGATATATTGTTCTCCTTGAGTTTGCCATGCGAGGTAGGCATCAGGATTCATTGTCCATTGCATTTCTTTTCGTAGTTCTGCTTGTGTTAAGGCTGTCGTGATACCCAAGAGTTTGTCTTCAGGTATAATGGGTACTGGGTCTGGAGTTGTATATACTATTTCATCTATGCCCATACGAGATAAGGCATCCGCCGATTCCGTTTCTGACTCCTGGTCGAAATGTGATTACATAATCATATTCGGCGAAGAAAAGGGCCCACCATAATTGGCGCGAGGACTGGGCCTTGGCTGTTTTGAGATATTGCAGGTTTCGGTGGTCTGTGATGACTGTAATGGTGTGTCTGACCCCCAGAAGGTAGTGCCTCCAGGCTTTAAAGGCGGATTTGATAGCCAGGAGTTCCTTGTCCGTGATGGCATAATTAATCTCTGGAGGTGAGAACATTTTCGACCAGAAGGCCACAAGATGTAGCTGGCCGGTTTATGGGTCTCTCTGTGAAAGGACAGCCCCCATCGCGAGACTGGATGCATCAGTTTCAACGACATAAGGGAGGTCTGGACGAGGATGTCGCAGGATTGGAGCGGAGGGAGGTAAACCTTTGTTTAAGTTCCTGAAAGGCTTCTTCTGCTTCTTCGATCCAAGCAAACTTTTTATTGTTTGTGATAGTAATAGTACTGTGATTGGGTGCACAACCTGAGAGAAGTCTGGGATGAACCGGCGGTAGCAGTTCGCAAAGCCCAGCATGCTTTGTACCCCTTTCAGAGATGTCGGTGAAGGCCATTTCAGAATGGCATCTACCTTGGCACGTCCATTCTGATGCCTCCTGGAGTAAGGATAAAACCAAGAAATTCTACTTCGGTGACATTAAAAACGCATTTTTCAAGCTTTGCAAACAAGCGATGATGACGGAGCTTGATGAGGACTGAACGAACGTGCCTGACATGATCTTGTTCCGAGGCTGAGTATACTAAGATGTCATCTATGTGCACTAAGGCGCACACATCAATTAACTCCCTTAAGACGTCATTCATGAAATACTGGAATTCCGCAGGAGCGTTGCATAACCCGAAGGGCATGACTTGATATTCAAACAAGCCGTACTTGGTACGGAAGGCAGTTTTCCATTCATCTCCTTTTCTGACTCAGACCAGGTGGTACGCTCCTCGAAGGTCCAATTTGGTATAAATCTGGGCATCTTTAACTTGGTCTAGCATCTCAGGGATAAGTGACAAGGGGTAGCGGTTCTTCACGGTGATCTGGTTCAATGCGCGGTTGTCAATACAGGTTCTCAAGTCTCCTTCCTTTTTCGGTACGAAAAACAAAGGACTGGCTGCAGGGGACTTGGAAGAACAGATAAATCAGTTTGCAAGGTACTGGTCTAAAAAGGATTTCAAATGAAGGTTTTCTGGTTCTGTGAGAGCGTAGATCCTGCCACAAGGGATTTGTGCACCAGGAACAAGGTCGATCTGACAGTCATAGGGCCTGTGCGGCAACAATGTATTGGCTTGGTCCTTTCGGAAAACATCCTGGAAATCATGGTATTCACTTGGCAAGGTATTAGTTGTTCCCAGGGATGATACTGTTGCTCCGGGAGTCATGGGGATACAGACATCGGGTTTCTCCTCTTGGTAATAGCAGGCAGGGGAGCAGTCACCGGGGAAGGTTAATTTTCGAGACCGCCAGTCTATCAAAGGGTTGTGAGCAACCAACCATGGCATCCCTAGTATTAGCCTGAACTGAGGTGCCTTGATGAGATCGAATGAAATAGACTCTCGATGTCCGTCCTGGCACAGCAAGGTTACCCTGGCTGTGCACTGGGTTACTGGTCCGGAAGCGATTTCTGTCCCATCCACAGTGGTTACCTTGTCCATAGTTGGCTTGATCAATATAACTTCCAACTGCTCCTCTATCAATATATGCTTTAACGGCATGCATTCTTGACGACTGTTGGTGGTTAATTAAGATCACTGGTATTGCAAAGTGCGAGGTCAGCAACTCTTTCTTCCCACTCGACAAACTGACCTCTACGTTTGTCGAGCTTGGTAGTTTTCCGATTCCTTAGCTTCATCCTTCTCTGTGGCCCCAACTGTTCTTCTTGGGGGGGTTTTACTGGACAGTCCTTCAGGAAATGTCCTGGATTCCCACAATACAAACAAATCTGTTGTTGTCTTCTTTTATCCCGCTCTTGTTTTGTTAATGGAGGCCGTATCCCTCCAATCTGCATGGGTTCTACAGCATTTTCAAGTACACAGGGTGTGTTTTCCCTTGGTCGAACATACACGGTCCGAGGGGCCGTCTTAGACCGGTCTGCCTTTCGGTTGTGCAGCCGGTGGTCTAGCTGCACGACCAGATTTATGAATTCTGCACAGTCTCTGGGTGGAGACGTCCTTTAATTCGCATCGTAAGCCTCGATGGAATAACGTGGTTCTTTTGTTTTCTGGCCACCTAGCTTCGGCAACCAGTCTGTTGAATGTAGCAATGTACGTTAACAAGTCCTGATTCCCCTGTCGGAGAGAGAAGAGTTCATTTTCTACTGCTTGTTCCTGGGTATAGCGAGCAAAATGTTTTTCCATTTCTCTCTGGAATCCCCCAAAGCCATGTAATAGAGGATCATCATGGGTTACCAACGGCACCGACCAATCTGCTGCACTACCACTCAGGTATGATAAGACAAAAGCTACCCGAGCTTGGTCGTTTGGAAATGCTCCAGGCCTACAAGAAAAATGAAGGCGGCACTGAGTTAAGAATGCCGCATACTTCCGTGGGTCGCCTGAGAACCTTTCTGGTGCTGCCAGGGGCACTGTTCCAGGTAACGTGATCTGTACCGGAGTGGGTGGTATGGCAGGGTTTTGCATCGTTGGATTGCTTCCAGGTAGAGGCTTCTGTCCTTCCTGTGATTGCAAGTATTGCCTGCTAATCTCTTCAGTGCGTTCTTTGGTCACTATTAGGTCTCTCCGGAGGGCATTAGTCTCTTGTTGGGCAGAATGAACCTCAGCACGAAGCTCTCCTAGTAATTGGGCCAATTGGTCCATTTCTGATGTCTCTATGGCGCCCAGGTGGATTTGTTATGGTAGGCTTCGCGTTCTGTTATGCTCACCTGGAATCCACAGGGACGCCACCCAGCCGGGTTACTCGCTGGTATGCTTCTCAGCTTTGCCCTGATGTGGTCTGCAGGGAAGGTTCTGCCTGAAAATACAGGAGGACTGTGTTCAAGACTGACCGACTGGGGTAAGTATCCTCCCGCCACCCGCGTTTGATTTCAGTCCCTCTGGCGCCCTCTCCTCACCTTGTGGTAGATTTAGGCGTGCTCTCCGTCCTGCCTTCTTTGCAGGGGCGCGTTGTCTTTCATGGGCGAGTGCAGTCCAGTTACTTCACCAACGCCGGCCCGTTTGATATTGTTCATGTAGGTCTTATTGCTATTCTTTAGTTTTGTTGCTATCCTGCATGCCTTTCTTTGTTTAAAATGTCTCTTTTTTCGCCCTTAGGTATGCGGAGCTTCAGCGTGGCAAACTGGCTTGGTTGAGCCCCGCTGGTAAATGATGGCTCATTAAGAGCGCTATGATGCGGTAAGTAAGCGCTATGCGCAGCTCTGCGAAGTCTTGCCTTTGCTAACCTGTGTTTTACTTCCTTGTAGGTATCGTTGTTCTTCAGCGCAAGTGGAATGTCCGGAGTGGTGCCAGCCTAGAGGCGACCAGCCAGGTAAGCGTTTTGAGCAGTTCGTAATTTGTAAATGTCTCTACTGATTTCTTTAATGTTGCCTCTATCTTCCTCTTTCAGGTCGTTCTGTCCGGCAAGCATGCAGATTCGAGGAAGCTGTTCTCAGTAGCTGCGAGTGTTTAAAGATGAAGACTGCAGGTAAGATGCTGCTGCTAATGATGTTCCTTTTGTCTCCTTGCAGGTTCTGCTTCTCCGAGGTTCGAGGGAATAGCTGGACACGGTGAGCGTCACGTTGCAAGCTGCAAAGTAACGCAAAGCGTGTTGTCTTGCTCGGGTATGGTTTAAATAGCCCCAACAAAATAGTCCAGGTAAAGTAGTCCCTAGGCTACCAAACCCAACACACTAGACCGCATAGCTTGGTTCCTAGGAACCAAGCTATGTGGATGCCTCCATGTTGGCTGACAATACAATAAAGTAGTTCCCAAGCACATTATTTTTCATGGTGTATGAGCCTAGCGCCATAGGCGCCAGGTCTGGCCCCATGAGGGCTTTTGAAGAGGATGCCAGGCTCTAGAGGCCCGAGTCCTGACGCCACCTGGCCAATGGGTTTGCCAGAGGGGGTTTTGGTCGAGGGTCGTGACAGCTATTCGCGCGCTAATAAGCACTCAAAATTCTCCATTTGCTGTGTGCTTCACTACAGCTACACCAGTATATCTGTTGTCCGTCACTTTGATCGATCCTTGAAGACCCATCAATGAAGACGATCTCTGCTTCTGTCAAGGCATTTTCTTTCACCCTAGGAATTTCATCATAGAATTCTTCATAGTTCGCATAGTCATGTATTGGCTCTCCTTCAGTGACTGGCTCGGCTATGAACATAACTGGGTTCACTGTCTTACATCGGACTACCTTAATCGATGGATTTGATATGATCACTTCATAAGCAGAAGCTCTCTGAGATGTCATTGTGTCATTTGGTTTCTCTAGAATGGCAAATAGTGAGTGCTTGACGTACAACGTCATGGAGCATCCCATCACAATGGTTGTAGCCTTCTCTATGGCGAACTCTGCGGCAGCTAAACTTTGTTCACAAGGAAAATGACCTCTCATTACTGGGTCCAAATTCCCACTGTAGTTTGCCTGGGGCTTGTACCCCAACGTGGTTCTCTGTGTGAGTACTGCTGTCATAATGCTGCCATTCATGTGTGAAAACAGGCAAAATCCCTCTGCATAATTGAGGATCCCCAGAACTGGTGCTGTGCAAATAGCTCTTTTGAGTTCAGCAAATCCTTTCTCCATGGTCTCAGACGATTCAATCTTTTCTTTCGTCACTTCGGCCTTCTTTAGGGCCTGAAGTAAAGGCTTAGTGTAAGAGCTATAGTCGAAGACCCAGGCCCTAACTTAGTTGCATAGGCCTAGAAAGCGCTGCATCTGTTTTATCGCGTGTGACTTAGCCGTGCTCAGTATGGCTTCAGGCATTTCTGGGGTCACTCTCTTTCCTTCATGTGAGATCAGCTGGCCTATGTACAGCACTTCTTGTTGACAATATTGTAACTTTTCCTTGTCAACCTTATATCCTTTCTCAGCAAGTATAGTCAATAGCTGAACAGAATCGTAATTGCATTGCTCTTCTGTGGTGCTGCAAATTAAGATGTCATCCACGTATTTTAGGACAACACTTATTAGTGCAATATTGCTCAAGTCCATCTACAAGACTCTGTTAAAAATAGATGGAGACTCACAATACCCCTGGGGTAGTCTCGTGCTTTTCAGATGCATCTGTCTGAATGTGAATGACGTCAGATCTTGTGAGTCACGGTGCAACGGGATTGAGAAAAATAAATTTTTCAAGTTAATCACCATGAAATATTTTGCCTCAATGTGTATATTGCATAGCAGTGTAGACGGGTTAGGGACTAGAGGGAACTCAGCCTTAACAATTTCATTTATTGGCCTTAGATCTTGAATTAGCCTCCAAGACCCTCCCTTTGATTTTTTGATCCAATAAACCGCGGTATTGCATGACGACACTGACGTTACTAAAATACCCTGTTCTATCATTGCAGAAATTGTCTCAAAAATCCCCTCATCTGCCTCTCTGGACAGGGGATATTGTTAGGCTTTTGGTAGAATTGCTCCTGGTTTCAGTTTAATCTTCACTTCTCCAACTCCCTTCAAAAGGCCTACGTCATAGGGTCCTGTAGTCCATACTGAGACAGGCACTTGGGCCATGTCGTCATCAAAATATCCAGGACAGTTATGTGCCAACATCATTCTCTGAGGTACTTCTCTTTTGATCATTTTTACCCAAAAGGTGAGACTCACTTCCACCATTGTCTCTCCCATATCTGCTTGTTATTCAAACAGATCGTCATCAGTGACGTCAGTCAATCGATATCCTTCTTCAATGGCAATCACTGCGCACAATTGTCAGCCCTCGTCATCATAACCCTCAATCAAGGCCACCCTCCCTCGTATTGCAGCTGTGTGTATCATCAAGGGAAATACTTGTCCCTTTTCCTCGTGCATCAGTATTCTTGGCCTGAATAGGAATTCATCAGGGGTTCTCATGATTCTGTCTGCAAGGCCTGGCAATCCTGCCATAAGCACCCTCATGGCTGTGTGTCTTGCGTACGCTCTGATCATTTCGCATACATTTGAATAGTGCATTCCTGGAGTTGAACATATTATGCCCTCCTCCGTGAACGAGATTGTCATGTTTAACTTTGTCATTAAATCTCGACCCAAAATGTTCACTGGGGTCTGATGTGAATATAGTAAAGGCACATTCATCTCACATTCTCCTATGGAGACTGGAAGTGCATTTGTGAAGGGAACACGACTTTCTATTCTTTATCCCCTATAACGACATCCACCCTAGGTTCCCTGTGAGGGTCTGGTGTCACTGATAGGATAGAACACATCAGGGTTCCCAGTGAGCTGTCCTAGTCCATATACAAATTTGGCACACTGTGTGCTGGTAGATTTCCCCCATTCCCATTGTTACTTCCCATTCCATGGTTCAGGGTCTGCCCTTTGTTCATCGTCTGCGATAGTTGCAACAGTGCCTATTAGGATTGTCCTTGTGGAAAATTCCCCATGCTCTGTGGTTGCACGCCTTGTTGTGCTCCTGGTGCTTGGTGTTGTACCGTGTGATTCTGTGCACTACCCTGCTGTAAAACTGTAGGTGGATTTGCCATGCCTGCTCCTGTTCCTTGGCCGTTCTGCATCATGCCTTGGTTTCTGCATGTGCGAGCTAAGTGCCTTGTCATTCAACACAACCAACATACTGGCGGTGGTCGGATCATTTGCCCGTTTGACATATCTTGATTACCATTTTGCATATTTTGAAAACCTCCTTGATTATTTTGCAAACCGGCCTGAGTGCTCTGCCATCCTCGTCCCCTAAATCCTCTTCCCCTGGGGTAAAACCCTGTATTGCCCTGATTATTCTGCTGCGGATTCATCACCTGTTGCATGCTTTTTTCAGCTGTTGCGTGCCCCCTTGTGACTGTCTTTTTTTAATATAATGGTTTTGTAACTAGCTGCGCTAGTTATCATGGCTCCCTCAAGAGCATATTTTGACAATTTCTTCTGCAACAATTTTGCTTCCTCACCCTTACGTGCAGCTTCCTTTTTGCGATTCTTTTCTTGCAGCAATCTGCAATAGTGTGCAATGGTCAGCTGTATGTCAGCCCAAGGCTTGGCCTCAATACCCACCAATTTCTTGAGCTGTTTCTGCACCGGCTCTGGCAACCCTTGGCACAATATATGGTAGAACACAGGTATAGATTTCGTCCAAGATTCATGAGTCTCGAGCACCCATGTGTCTTGAAAATAAATTAAGGGATCCTCAGACTCCTTCATTTTTCGTGTCATTATAGCTCCCATATAGGAAGTATCTGGGTATAGCACTCGTATCGCTTTCCATACTGCGGCTCTACAATTGTTAAATGGAGCTCCGTCATGCGAGGTATTAATTGTGGTAACACCAGGGTAGCCTGCTCGTGCCCAAACATCGTCTGCTCTCTCACCAAGTATGGCGATCAGGAGACCTTTGATATCCCCTATAGCTAATGTGTTCCCTCCTGTCATTTTTTCTAACTCATTTATCCACTTTCCGGCTCCCGGTGTCAGCATTGGAAGCTTGTTTTTCAAATGTTCTCAATCCATGTGTGCCATGGAATATATTGTGGTCCTACTCCCCCTTTCTTGAGTAATGGAAATTGGGATGTATAGTTCTCTCTCTCTTCCCTCATGGTTCTTCTATCTATGGCAGGGGTAATATTCCTGCATCGTCGCCTGCCTGGTAGGGACTTAAGTCTGTCCACGTAGGGCGGCGAAGACACCCACCTCTGACTGTGTGATACTTCTTCATGTCGGTCTAACTGTGTGGCTGATTCTGATGCCCTTGGTACAGAATCACTAGTGTCTAACCATCTTATTCCTTTCTCTCTTGGGAGTTGTCCTTCGCTCTGTCTCCCTTCCTCATTTTCCTCGCGCTCCTCCCTTTCCGAGTTGGACATTGTCTGTCCCCAATTCGTGCAACTTCTTGTATCTTCATTGTTTCTACTGATTTCTAATCTATCCAGGGATATTTCCCTATTCCCACTACTTCGGGTGACATCCTCAGTGTCGTAGAGCTGGGTGCTCTCCAGGCGCTCGTCTTCCCCCTCCCCTCGGGGTGTTTGTTCCAGCCCCATTTCATCATATATTTTATTGATCGTTTCTCCGATGCTTCTGGTGTCGAAGCCATCTTCCATATTTGCCCTAGAAGTGCCTGGTACTGAATCGTACCCAGGAAAGAATTCTTCTATGTCTTCCCAATCTACTACTGGAGCAGGTTTTCTAACTCCTCTCCCTAGATATTCAAGATCGCGTGTCCTCTATCTCCGCTTACTTTCTATGTCATCATTGAATTCTCTGCGCTTCCTCGCCTCTTCTCTCACTCTTTCTTCTACCTTTTTCTTTTCATTTCTACGTTCATATGCGCTTCAAATTTCCTCATCTCTTCATCTCTTTATTCTTTTCTCTCATATTCTTTATTCTTCCTCTGACCTTTGCTCTTCCTGTCTGCCATGATCATTTGCTGCTTTTTGTTTGCGATCGAGCTGTCTTTCTTGCTCTTCGTGATATAGCTGTTCTCGCCTTTGTCTGTCTTTCTTTCTTATTTTTTCATCTCTCAGCTCCTTCTCTTTTCCCTTTATCTGTAGATCCTCTAACCTTTCCTTTTGTTTCGCGTCATCAATGCCTTTGCCATCAACTTTCAATAAAATGTGTCCTCCCATCCATTCGTATTTTGCGAATGCTCTCTCATCATTTCTATCTTCGTTTCCCTTCCATCTCTTCCCTTCTCTCTCTTTGTCGAGAGATGCGCTTGTCTGTACTTGATCCCTTCTTTCGTCATTGCGTCTCCCCTTGTCCCTTGGGAGGCAATATCCTTATCCTTATCTTTCCCTTGATTTTCGTCACTACTATGCGTAGGTGATTCATATGCCGGGTTGCTGTACCCCGTGTCTGCTTTAAGCTCTCTCTGAGGGTATAATCCCTCGCCCTTACTTTCTTCACCCTTTGTTTTGGATGGGGAGGGTGGCGCAGTAGGCGTCTCTCCCCCCTCTGAGCATATATTTAGTATGCAATCTATTGGCGGCTCCTCTTCCTTTCCCTGTTCATACATTTTCCAAAGTTCTAAAATAGCTAAGCATTTGTCTAGCCTTTTGCCTGTGTATGTGGCATGCAAATATGTTGTCATGTGTTGCAAGACGGCTTTAGATAAGGACCCACCCTGTGGCCATGGCATACACATCTTGTAGGCGGGTCCTTTAACCCATTATGTTCTGTATTTCTTCAGTTTGGGTGCGTGTTTCGGCAACTGTTTGCATAAGTGTGTCAATGGAGTTATGTCCTCCATGCTCAAATCTGTTCCCTTTCCTCTTATATAGCACTTGTCAACACTTTCATGTGGCTTAAACAGTTTTAACAATATGAGCGAGCACCAAACACTGCAAGCTCCAATCCCGAATGTTCACAAAATGTCATACCTTCTATTTTACTCAAAAAACATCAACACATATGCAATATTATCTTAGCTATTCAATCGCATAAAATTTAAATCAGTTTTCTTCAAGAAAGGTTTTCTATGTATGACGTCACAAAAAAAAATCATGTAAGACAGACGCTTAACAGACTAGATGAACACCAGCTGGTCACAGGTTCTCTGCCTCTAATCATTACCCCTTCATGGAGTCTAAACTTACCCCTTTCACGACGTCTTAAACCGTCATGATAGTCTAATCGTTCCCCCTTTAGCTGGGACTCTGGTTACACGTTTCTTCTAGCCGCTTGTATTAAAAGCGTAGGAATAAGGCAAATCCTCTCTCTTCTCGGGTGTCCTCCCCGGTAACCTCTCTGTTCTCGGGTGTCCTCCCCGGTAACCTTTATTTACTTAATTATTCTCAAGTCATTGGGGGTCATTCTGAGGTTGGAGGTAAGGAATTACTGGCACCGGTAAGGGTGCCGATGCCGGTAATCCCTTACCTCCGTATTCCGAGGTCCATTTGCGGGTCCTTCCTTACCTCCTGCTTTTAGCAGGAGTAAAGTACGGGACCCGCAAAGGTACTTCGGAGGTAATTACGGTACCGTAATTTACGGTGCCGTAATTACCTCCTTCCCCATTCCCATTGAGCCCTATGGGGCAGAAATGGGAATGGGGAAGGGCAAAAGGTGAATGGGGAATTACCGGTCCCTCCAACCCTGAAATGGACCAGTAATTACTCCATTCACCATTCCGGATTTGGGACGGTTTCGGAGGCAACCATGGAGCTAATTACTCCATGGTTAGCTCCAAACCCGGAATGAGGCCCATGATCCCCTTATATATATATACATTCTTCTCTACTTCTAACTATATTTTGTTTTCTCACCTCCTGCCGTTACCTTTTCCCTTCACTTGTTCTAAAGCATGCACTTTTGCCAAAACATTCAATCTTTTTTACTCACCGTTCTCATATTTTATCTCTGGACCCTCGGGATCACCGCCTTTGTTACCGGCTTCTTTGGCTTTTCACCCACTTAGCTGGCTGTAGGAATGAGAACGGATAGAGTGGGGAACACAGGTCCCTTCAGGCCCTGGACTGCAGTTTTTCTTACACTACCATTGTCTACAGGGAGCTTCACGGTCTATTCAGCTGAATGGTAAAAGACTTGTGATATTGCCGAAGACCTAGAATTACTTTATGTCGACGGTCAATGGGTGTCTTATTCTAATCAATAATCGATAATCGATAAACCATCAATCTCTGCTACCAAGTGTATTCTGGAGACCGACCCCCGGCCGGCCCATAGAGCCGAGGTTTGCTCCGAAGTACTTTAAGACGAGATAGCTGCACCCTTGAGATGGATGGGGGTACAGATGTATTACTCCAACACCAATCAATAAGGACAACTCAATGGTTTGGCAAAGGGAGTCCATTTAATGACAAGTACAAAAAACGGGGAGTCATTGAAATCAGCTCTATGTGATCGTCCATCTCTCTTCAACTCCAATGAACTTCATAAAAATCATAGCATTTATACTGAAAGCTCATCATAATTGACATATAACACTCAAAAGTTAATATGCAATCTATTGGTTAGGAAAAGATAAGATCCGAGTTCGGAGCAGGGCAAAGTGCGGAGCAGAGTTCAGTCTGCCCCAGTCCCTGCTTGGTGTGTGTCTTGAGAGGAGTCAAAATTAATGCCTGTTTCTTTAACTCTAAAGACTGCCTTTAAAATCTGACTTTCCGCACGGAGCACGGCGCAGAGTTCGGAGCAAATTACAGTCTGCCCCAGTGTCATGATGCCTACCCCCGGGCATCCGGATCAAGCCCATCAGCCCCGGAGCAGGCATCCAGGTATTTAATAAAACCCCAGCAGCCCCGGCTGGGGGCTGTCTGGGTTCAGTCCTGGCGCCTTAGGCGCCAGGCTCATAATAGAAATCAGTCCTGGCGCCATAGGCGCCAGGCTCATAGACTTTACTTACCTCACGCAGACCATGCTGCAAATGAATCCAAGCCAACGTGAGGCCTGGATGGGACTATTTTTCTACAGGGACTATTTTTTACTTGGGTGTGGTTCTAGGGACTTCTTACCTGGAACTACCTTGGAGGCTATTTAAACCACGCCCGAACAGCAGTGTGTTATTCTGCATCCAGCAGCGTAACGCTCACCGTGCCTGCAGTCAGCATCCAGTCTTCAGCCACGCCCGTCTCGAATCCAGAGCTCCTAGCAATAGAAGAAAGAAGAAGGAAAGGTTAGAAAACAGATATTATTTCAATCCTTACCTGAATTCCGGATCCATCACGTCTTCGAACTTGAAAAGGACATTATTCTACACGCGTCGCATCGCCAGCTGCAGCGCCACGCCATACTCACCAGTACTCTCCAGTCCTCACAGCATTTTTTTGATCCGGCGCAGCCTCCATCCTTTTCTCCGCCGAATTCCACCATCTAGGTGACAAAAGAAACATAAGGTGAGCCGAGAGAGCCAACAAATACAACCTCTCCACCATAGACTTACCTGATTAACAACCGGAGGCATTATTCTGTATCAAACCGCAACTTCTTACGCCGCACCTGTAAGGAGAGAGAAACCAGCAATTTAAACACACGCATCTTTTGCCGGACAGTGTTGGGTAATACAGACTCTTACCTCAACACCATCAGCTGCCACAAGACAATCTTCCCTTGGACCCAGCTGCAACACAAGAAAGGAATGTACAAGAGTGAACATCGGACATATTGAACTCTTTGAACTTTATACTTGCGAGTTCTCGCCTGGAACCTCGGAATCAATATTCATCCGGAACTCTTCCAACGGCCTCACACCAGTGAAGTAACTGGTATCTACGCACCCCTGCATTCCACGCAGGATGGAAAGCTCATCATGTACAAACATAAGCTGAGCTTACAGAAAGCGAATATCAGTGGTGATTAGTGGGGAGAACAGTGGGGTGCCATTACTAAAATCCACAGGTGGCTGAATCCCTTTCTCCACTTGCAGGAGAATATTTCTATGGGTCAAGCAGACGAGATTAGGCGGTCCAGTCCAGTCTGTCATCTCTGCACTACGCTTCACGTTGGAGGAGGTCGCAGCTGTCCGGGTCCGATCGACGCCCCTGTGGGAGCCAGGTGAGCGTGACACCCAGTCCCTGCTTGGTGTGTGTCTTGAGAGGAGATTGAGCCACGAGTCAAAATTGGTGCCTGTTTGTTTAACTCTAAAGACTGCCTTTAAAAAATGACTTCTCGCGCGGAGCACGGCGCAGAGTTCGGAGCAGAGTTTAGTCTGCCGCAGTCCGCGCCAGGAAGCAGAGCGGCAATGAAGCATGCAGCAGTGGGCCTCAATCCCACAATAGATCTTTGCAATATCGGCGTCTGCGCGACAAGGTTTCTCATCAAAAGGTAAGCGCACAGCTGGCGATACCTTGCAAACTTGAGGACAGCCCTCTGTGCATTGTCGGGACAGTTGTTGATGCCCATGGTGTGCCTTCGTTGGTGGCATTAGTCTCCGTTGGTGGCATTAGTCTCGGCCGCCCTAGGCCTAAGGACTGAGAGGCACCCAGAGGTAGGTGTTGATATACGCCCTCAGTTTTCCCCTCCTGAACATGAAGGTGTTGAAACATCGGGCATTTCAGCCGAAATGATGAATGAGTGCAGACCCCCCCCCTCTCTTCCGTCTACATGGACGCCCGCGATGTTCCTTTTGACTTTGACATCTAGGATTCTTGATGAAGAGACAGACAAACTAGTACCATCGGCACATAGTGTCTCAGACGAAACAAATGCTTTACGAGCGCTACTTGAAAAAAAAAGAAGTTTCATTTTGCGCATCACCCAGCAGCTTTTGCTACGTTGGCGAAGAGCCCAACACTAACTAGCAAACAAACACACTCATTTTTGTCCTCAGAGGCGGTGTTGACAAAGAGTACACCGCACATAGATCTTGAGGACAAATCAGATCGGGGTTTAAACCTAGAAATGGCTGTCATTAACAAATCATCAATTTCTGCTCAAGTTGTGATTATTGATGGAAATGTGGAAGCGGAAACAAATGGCAATAAAACAAAAACAAATGACGATCTGATAGCGAAGTTCACCTTTACTAAATGCACCTTCTAGTCTTTCTGTGGGTTTTGATGTTGCAGCTCGAGAAGCTTGCTTAACAGAAAGGCTGAAGGCGGACTTCCTGTTAATGCGTGAGCGACTTAAGGCCAGCTTTATACAAAAACATGTAAACACGCCTGAAAAAAGATCAAAACACAGTATTACAAAACAAGAGACTTATTATTCAAACAGAAGTATGACACACACCAATGCTCAGCTTCCATCGGTAGCATGTGTAAATCTGGATCTGACAAATGGTAGTCAAGATGAAGAAACAAACATTAATCCTAACCATCGTTTGTCCGAAAAACTACACAATGATGCTGTTAATAAAACCAAAAGTCCTCGCGTAGAACCGGCAGCATCTAAAGGGCAATTGGAAAATATCAAAAGGGAATATATCAAAAGGGATATAGCAATATATATATAGCAAAAAATATAGCAAAAATATATAGCAAAAGGGAATATATCAATAGCTGCTGGATTGCACATCCACAACAACGTGTTAGCAGCAACGTCAATTGCACTTCTACCCTTTATGAAGTTATATGAGTCATTGAATGAAGCTGTGCGAGATCAAGGGTCTTTATTGGTCACAGCAAATAACAAGTTGTTAGCCCTTGAAAAATTCACCGAACATCTTTCCCAAAGACTTGACTACGAAACAGCATCTTCACGACAATAGCAATCACGTCTCAATGAGAAAAGAAAACGTGAATCACACGATAAATCAGATCTTAGTGAAGCAGTGATAGAATGTACAAAGTGGATAAGACATAATGGGACTCATTCCGAGTATGGCGGTAAGGGATAGCGGCCACCGGTAACGAGACCGGTGGCGGTAATCCCTTACCGCCATACTCCGAGTTCCCTCTGCGCCCTCGCCCTTAACGCCTGCTTTGAGCAGGTGTTAAAGTCGAGGGCGCAAAGGGGCCTCCAAGCCAATAACGGTGACCGTAATGAACGGTCACCGTTATTTGCATCTTCCCCATTCCCATTGAGCCCTATGGGGGCTCATTCGGGAATGGGGAAGAGCCTTGGTGAATGGGGAATTACCGCCCCGCCAACCTTGGAATGGGGCGGTGATTCCGCCATCCACCAAGGCGCTGCCGGTCCGTGTACGGCGTCAACCAAGGCGTTAATAGCGCCATTGGTTAGCGCCGTACTCGGAATGAGGCCCAAGGTTTCTACAAGAACTCATTTTTGCTCTGTTGCACAAAGGTGTGCTTGCGGTGAGAAAAGAATAACAGTGTCGGTAGACGAAGAACAAATGACATCGCAAAATGGAAATGAAAAGCAGACTCTTCATGTATCCAAGTATAAATCTGATGAAAGTGTCACAAATGTTTCAGAAATTGAAGGATCTAATATGAAGACAAAGTGCCACAAAATCCAAAATCAGAGAGTACCAACACCGTTGGTGGAAATCTCAATAGGTACCCCGGCAATTGAAGCAGTTTCGAATATAAAGGAAAAAGCTGCAAGTTCAAATCAGGGGGGCCAGAAAGTGAAGGGTCATCTGGCGCCCATTACAGAGAAACCTAATTCACATACCTCTGAAAGTTCATCTGTACCAAACAAAGTTTCATTTGGAATTTTTACCAGTGCTGCTAAATCGATCCACACGTCACCCGGAAATATTGTAAAATCTTGTGGAAAAAATATCAAACTGTTGAAAAATTCCACTAGAGGCCCAGCCCCAAAACGAGCACGTTCAAATGAAGCAAAGAAATTAATTTGTATCTTGACTACTCCCCCATGGCTGGATTTATTTGTCAGGAGTGGAAATGCCACCAACAAATTAGCAGTGAAAAATACATCAGGAAATGAAACAGCTGCAAACTTATTGACTTCAAAGTCCATAAAAAGAGCAAGAGAAGATCTAGACATTTCTGACGAAGTGAGTTCCGACTCCTCGATTGATTTGTGTAATCTCTCACCATACTCATTAGATGAGGAGGAAGACACAGTGGAGGCCGAAAGCGATTCTGCTGGCAGAAATCAGAAATTGCATGTAAAACCGTCCAACTCAGGAAAATGTACGTTAGCAGGACGTGTTGAGCATCCAGAAGTCTTGTCTAAAAATGACTCTAATTTAGAAGCTAGTGATAGCTCTGTTATGATTGGATGGGAAAGTCAATCGAAAAGAAATGAAACCCAAAAAACAGCAAATATTGTTTCGAAACTAAATCCTAAACAAACCATAGCTCAACAACAAAAATACAAACATCGATCTACTGAGGTCGGTAAATCGCGGCAATCAGTATCTAAAAACGACCTGTGAAAATTGGATTTGGAAAACATCCTCGAGGAAAAAAATGAGGTCAATCTAAACAGGTCAAATGTTATGAAGTTATTGCACAGCATTCCTGCACTGCGTACCATCAGATCTGATGACATTGCAATTGTTGAATATAAATCTGAAAGTCGAATGGACTAGGTTATTCTACATATGAAATCCAAGTTTTTTGCAAAGCTCTTAATGGATGCAAAAGAAGATATGATATGTTTTGGTTTTGACCTAACCCCACATGATGAGTTGACGAAACCTCAGGATTCAACTCATAAGCACCAACAAGAAGACTCTGCCAATGAACAAAAAAGAGCAGATTTATGGAAACGATTTAAAGAAAATTCAGATTTGGTGTCGGCAAACCAGCAGAAAGACACTTTTCAAAGCAGTGGCCGTCAAAAAATCAATCAGCAAAATAATAACAATTAGCAAAAAAATTGGCTTACTGGTCCGACCCATTTGCTGACTTCCTGGAACACAATAGGTTTTGTTCATCTGTTCCAAGATGATTGTCCACTGAATGTTACAAACTTCATAATTTGCCTGCAGGAAACTTGGCTGCGCGAAATACCGATTTGTGATGGCTATTCAATCTACCTAAATGCAGCTGGGAAAAATGTATTTGGTTGTCCTTTTTCTGGCTTAATTACTATGATCAAACATACTTGTAGTTGAGAAGTGATTAGTTCAACAAACCCGAACTTATTTGTGCAAGTGACTGTTCTGCAAAACAACTACAGCGCTTTTCATAAGCAAAAACATTTCATGATCATACATACTGGAATCCAGCCATGATTTCTCAAGCAAAATATATGTCATCAATAACAGCACAAATCGACTTCTGCCTGCTATCCTTTGATGAACTTTTCATTTTAGTGTGTGGAGATTTAAATTTCTCATGGTTTAGCAACTTGAAAGAGTAGTTAACGTTAAAAGAACATACTATCCCCACCCAATGGTCTGATCGGGGTTGTCAATGGGAATATGAATTGGCTTTAAGACAATGTGAAATGTTGAACGGCTGCACAAGGGGAGACATTACAGCGGCCGATACTTGGCATCGGGGGTCAAGCAAAAAGACGTTGCACTATATCTGGGCCTTAAGAAATCTGCTATGTCATATCGCTAAGTTAACAACACTGAAGACATCAAAAAGCGATCATGACGCAAGATACAATACACCACTAAACATGAATAGTGGATTGAACAGACTTCACATAAATGGAACGCAGATCAACGAACTGACAATCAACTTTATCCAACTGGAAGATGATAAAAAACAGACACATTATGCACCTCTGCTGATGAAATTTTAAACAAGACAGCACAAAGAGAAAAGTAAATCAATTGATAACTAACATCCATTTAGTAAAGCTGTAGGAGAGGCAAAGAAATTATTACAAAAAGACTTGCGACACTTATAAAAATCCCAAGTTGTCAACAAACATACTTGATAAAAAAGTGACGTCAACAATATCGCAATTGGGTAAAATCTTTCAAAGCAATTCGCGAACAAGACCAAGCTAAAATTATGTTATGTTTGATTACCCAAAAAGATAGACATATATGGGAAATAATAAACACTGGACCCTTAAAGCAAGCCTTTGTAATGTCAAATGGGGTGAATGCAGTGTGTTGGGTGAAGCATTATTCAGCTTTCTTCGATACCCACGGAGAAGCAGTAAGAACAGAATATAGGCCTGCAAATACATGTTGGAGAGTGCATGAGTCCGGTAAAGACATCGAAAAGGCTATTCAATGTCTAAAGAACTCGAGAGCTGCTGGCCCGGACGGCATATCAAATATGATGTTGAAACAAAACAAGTCTAATTGGGCCATTTTCATCAAAACTCTATTTGACTGAATTGCCTCTACACAAGTTATCCCAGAGTCTTGGAGAAGCGCAGTGGTTGTTCCGGTGTTCAAAAAGGGAAATCGTGACGATCTGGCAAATTATCGCCCCATAGCTCTCCTTGACACTATGGGCAAGGTATTTGCCACCTTCCTACAAAAAAAGCTTTCAATCTGGGCATATGGCGCTAATTTAGTTGATGACCGGCAAACTGGCTTTACAAAGGGAGTTGGTGTAGAGTTGAATCTGATATTCCTTAATATGGTAAAACTAGAAGCCCTAAAACGCAAGGAGCGATTATTTCTTGCCTTTATAGACCTAAAACAGGCTTTCAACAGTATTGATCGTTGGATCTTATGGGACAAACTGAAAGTCCTGATAATCTGTTGCTTCCACTTGTGGCGCTGTATTCGAATACCTTGATTCGCGTGCATCTGAATATACAAGGAGATGTAACAGATGAAATAAAAAAAAAAAAGGGATGAAACAGGGTTGCCCACTGGCAGCGTTGTTGTTCAAACTTTTCATCTCAGATCTCCCAGCAGCCCTAAAACATCTGAGGACTTTTCCTCCAAAGGCAAATGGTCATCCCTTAAGTTGGGTAATTTATGCCGATGATGTTGTACTTTTGGATTCAACAGATATTCGGCTCCAAAGATTATTGACAGCCATACAAGGTTATCTTGCGACCAACAAGTTGGAAATAAATGTGAGAAAATCAAAAATAATCTCTATCGGTCGAAAGACTCACCAGAGGAGTAAGATCTTTAAGTGGTGGGTGAACAAAGAAACTATAGATTTGACAGACAGAATCCGCTATTTGGCCGCGATATTTAACATCTCAATACGAGAATGGAGTTGGATGCAAGAAGTATCTTTTCGAATGTGGATGTTTGCCCTGAAAGGGGCTAAATTACACGCAATGTACGGCAAATTTACTTTGATACCGGTGCTCACATTTTATCTCCAAAAAGTCATACCTGCATTATCCTTTGGTAGTAAAGCAGGCTGGAACATTGATGCAAGATTCTGGTGCCAACTCGAGGGGAAGTTTTGGCAGAAGGTACTTAAACTGCCGTGAAATGTGTCAACCGTTGCTATCCATCATGAACTTTGTATGGAATCCTTGTACGGCACAGTTCTCTGGAAATCAATTTCAGCTATGCGGAAAATGCACCCTACTCCCACAGTAAAGCCTTATATGATCTTAAGTGAGAAGAGTAAAGACATATTTGCCGCCTTACTTAATATTTGGGAAGAGAAATTGTTAACAATACTAAACAAGGCAGACATTACAATGATTCAAGTTCTGCAAATGCCACAAGTTGCAAAAAAAAAGTTCTGTCAATGGAATTGGATTGTAAATAATGAAAAACTAAGGAAGTTGGCAACTGCATTAGACTTGGGTACCTCTATTATTATATCATTGCGATCAGTTCATAAGAATTCGACGGAATCTTTATAACACTAAAGAGATACTGAAGATGAGGCACGATTTAAATATGCCAAATAATCATTGCCGTTTCTGTATGAAGGCGGTGGAATCAATAAAACATTTAGTGAATCATAGTACAGAAACTGTGGTGCAGCGCTCATTACACTTGGGTCAGTTTGCACAGAGAAATGGTAACATGGAAGAATGGTGGACTTATTTAACTTCCAGAAACAATTCACAATTAACATGTGGTGTCATCATTTTCATGGACAAGATTGTGATAGATTCTTAATAACTGTATTAGGATTTTTCAGTTGATTTGGTTGAAATTCTTTAGAAATTATGATATGATAAAAAAGTTTGTTTTCATTTTCTAAACTAGTGTCAATCATTTTTTTAAAAAAAAAGGTAACTTTAATATAGGTACTATATCTGTATATGGTAATGGAGTGAGGGGATTGGGTAAACACTGTCAGGTGGGCGTCTAAGCCCTTCCTTCAGAGATAACTACTGTAGACGTCACTAAAAGTATGACGTCCCGTTGG
Organism: Ambystoma mexicanum; assembly: GCF_040938575.1. Lineage (NCBI taxonomy): Eukaryota > Metazoa > Chordata > Amphibia > Caudata > Ambystomatidae > Ambystoma > Ambystoma mexicanum. Next base: position 1,568,698,802 of record NC_090937.1, on the reverse strand, counting down.
TTCTACTAACTATAGGACCCTAGATTATTTGGTCCATTGTGATTTGGTTGGCACCAACACCATGCATACATTTCCACTTTGCTTAGCAGCATGCAGAATGATCAGCCAGGTGCAGGGTGCCCTCTAGTTATCCGGCCTTTCTCCAATTAAGGTTACAATCAATCATCGCTTGAGCAACTATGTGTCAATTATTTTACTGTGGTTGGCCTCGAAACTGCATCTTCTGTCTGGAAAAGTTCTGATATCTCTGTCTGGGCGGATGCCAAGTGTAGGTGTGAACCCGTGCTTCTCCTCGCTCGGCTGGTCACGTGCTTCCCACACCGTGAATTTGTCTAGTTTCTCTCAATTTGTGCATTTGATTCTTATTCAGCTTGCCACCTGTCTACGCTTCCTTATCTTGACCTTAAAGAGACAGGATATTCTGTTCTTAAGTTACAATTATATGCAGCTACTGTTCGTTCCTTCTATTGATATGGCCTTGGCTCTCCTGGCACGAGTTGCATCTGCTGAGTTTCGATTCAGCCTTCTCTTCTCGGTTTGCTAGAATATGAAACTCTGCTCATTCGGCCTTTAGTAACCTGGGTTGATTCTACTTCGTTTGCAAAGTGGAATTACACTTATAATACTGTGCTTCGTTTTGAAGTAGATTATGTATAATGGTGCTTGCCGCACTATCTTTCTATTTAGCATTGCAAGCCGCATTGTTTTCTTAGCTTTCTTGCGGTTCCAAGCATATGTACAGGTGTTAGCTGGTTGAATATCTTCATCCTGTTTATAGTGTAAGCTTCTTTGTATTTCAACATCTTTCTCCCCTTTTAGGTTCACGATATCCTTATTCATGGCGTTTTGTCTCTGGGTGTCATTCTCGGGTTGTCATTTCTTCTATTTGTACATCAGTCCGGGTCATCGTGACATCACCATTCGTCTTCCATTAAGACCTTTTTGGTTTCTTCTGGGACTGTACTTAGGCAATGTTCATTTCATCTCATTTGCTGGTAAGGTTTCCTTAATGGATACCTTAACTGTCCATGGTTTTCTTGGTATTGGTACTTCAATAGGTGTTGCTCTTCTGATAGGTACTGGGCAGAGTCCAACTGCGGCTCTCTGCTGATTTATCTGCTCATCATACATCACATATGTTGGTGTGAACGTTCCTGGTACTTCAAAATGGGCGACTGGAGTGCAGGCTTTATTTGGGACCTCCTATACACTTCCCTTTCACAAAGCTGGGTTGAGTTAAGCTCATCAGTTTAGACACAATATTAGACATTCAATTTAACAGAATACTTGTTATTATTTTAAGATCCATATTTTAGAATGTGGATAAGCCCAATAAGCGTTGGTCCTGGGAGGCAGGCATCTGTCCCACTGGGTTCCTTTATTGAATATTTGCCATCAAACCCAACTATTTCATGCTTAACTATTGCCTTTAATTCTACTGGGAACCCATCCATGCCTTGAGCCAATGTAAAACGTTAGTATTTTTATCAAGCTACTAATCTCCTATTGTGGGAAAGGCAATCGGTTTTGGTTTTCTGTTGTAAGTACGGGTTAGTTATTCTAAAACTTCTCTCATATCCTCCAGAGGGGCCGTAAATCTACCTGTCTACGTACCTTTACACTATTTCAAGAGGAATTTGTTAACCCCCTTCGTATTCACTCTGATTTCTCGATTTCTATTTTTCAATGGCATAATTGTCCCTTTTTTAGTCACTGTGCAACACTTTACCCGCTATTTCAACTCATTCTACGTAGTTTGAATGGATTTTCAGCAAAGCATTTTCTGCCCTCTGATGTAGGAGCTTGTTTCATTTCATCACGAACACTGTTATTCTATTTCGATGGTGATCTGTTTTCTTATCTTCCCTTATGCCTCTTGATATACCCCTGATAAAGGATTGGAGGGAACTCCATACATTTCCAAGATTGTATACTGCCTCCACTTTTGCATCTTTCACAACCTGATTATTCCCCTCTTTAACATCAACAGCTGGGGCATTCACGATATGGCATCTATCCTCAGCCTTCTAAGTCATGCACCACTGGCACATGATCCGACACGACAATGCTTCTAATCTGCAGATCCACTGCCTCACACAGGACAACACTGTATATTCCTCCTGTTTGCCTTAAGCACTCTCCAGACATGAGCCTAGAAGGTGATATTTATGTCTAAGGGCCTATTCATACAAATGTTTTAACATGGGAAAGTTCCATTGAACATTCTTTTGTAAATCAGGTCCTAAGAGTCTGGTGACATATTATACTGGTAATCCTCGCTTGGGAAACTTGAGGCGCGAACTAGAGCAGATTCAAAGCTAATATTTAAACCCCCTTCCAGAATTCTATTTTCATCGTTAAATGCCTCTATTAGTCAGGAAAGCTCCTTAAAAATACATTGTGATGATAACATGGAACATGTGTGCCACCCAGAAACTTCCAGAAATGTATACCTGAAGCAAAATGCCTCTCCTACTCTCACACACTCCCTGCGTCCATACACACTCCCAACGCGACATAGTGGCTAGCAGGGACTTAGCCACTGCAACCCTTCCTTCGTATGGGCCAAAATACACACACGCATTTAAATGTCTCTGACAACTTTCCCATACCTGGACTTCTGTCCCCTGAGGGGGTTTAAACTACAGCACATTGGGACTTGGGACCATACCAATGGTGAAAGGCACCATATAAATAACAGATGACGATCCCTAAACCTGAAGCAAACCGGCAGACCATCGTTCTAGGCACCTTCCTTCTCAAGCACTTTTCCCTAACAATATGTCCAGTATGATATTTATGTATTACCCAACCCCTAATCCCCTCAAATTTATTTATTTACTTCATTGTTTTCTTATAACACACCTAATACCATACCCGACTTCGGTTCCTAAGCACGGATCCGGGATTCGAACCTCTGTTGCTCTGCGTGGTCTTGCTTCCAAGAACAGCACGTGGCCCCTGTGCTATCCTCCGTTCACAAATAAATCTAGTCACATTTTATTCTACCCCCCCCCCCCTGCCCAGTCCAGGTCTTTCTAGCCACTATAAGCTTAAAATCATCTGTTGTAGACCTGGCCAAGATAAGTCTATCCTTGCTCAATGTTATTTTAGCTACTAGATACAAGGCACTTGATAAAACCCCTCAAAAGGCAGTTGATAAAAACCCTCAAAATTATACATGTTCATAGCTGCCAAAGCTTGACACCTTGGTCAATCCTCGCTTTATAAAGTGAAAACCAAATGGAAATGTACCCCTATTGCTCCACCGTCTGCCTACCATGAGCATACATCTGAAACATCCAACACTACAATTAGTTGCAAAAATTCGAGGTATTGCAACTAGTTTGCATAAGATATTTTGGACTAAACCAGCGAGTACTGTAATGGTAGCCACCAAAAACGTTCTGTCTGACCATGATATGAGATAGTGGGTGAGGCAAGTAAGTCCATAGGTCGGAGCTAGCGCTTTGAAGCACTTCACTTGTGTATAAGCACTGTACAAATAAACAATCACAATTATTATAATCTTAGATTATGTTTCTCATTGTCTGGGACGTTACCCTTCCGAAATTCAGTATTTGTGGATGGATTGCTGTGTGTTTCAGTGCACTGCTAGGTCCACGTAGCCATCTGTACCCTTTATAGGTCATGAATACCTCTACAGGTGCCAGCTACTGGCATGAATCACCACATATTGACAACGTGTGTTGGGTCCAGACAGCCATTTAGAAGCAATCCAAGCATTGCATTGTCTGGACCAGTCCCCCTGTGTCAACCCAGCAGCCTAGATTGACTTCCACAAAGTACAGCTATAACCGGTAAGCACCCTTACCCGAGTTGACATTGCAGGTCACACATCTCTCTGCAAACAAAGAACTCGTCCCTGCATCAGACAGCCTCAGGTGCGTTCCACCAAAGCGCCTTCGTGTCAGCTCACACTCTGCCATCATGGATGTGTGGGTGTTAAATCAGGATGGCAGGATATGAAACAAAACAGCTCATAGGTTCTTCAAGGGGCCAGCTGATCTCAATGTCATTTTTGACTAGCTGCATGCCAAGCCACCCACGGCATATTAGTGATATTGATCTTCCAAACACAGAATATACAAGAGTAAGGTCAAACAATGAAGCACCCTAAGCAAAGCACCTGTTTAGAGTATTGGGTAAACTAGCAACTTCAAACAGATTTACTGCAGTGCACATACTAGAATGTCCTATCCAACCAAACAATAACCGAATTGAATTTAACTGCAAAGTATAAATAGCTGAAGTCAATGGAAACAGTTTTTACTAGATCTCCTAATCTTTCACAAGCTGCAGTGCGGTTTTGGTGATCTGTAAACGTGTGCATCAGGTCTAGATTTGGAACTTTGAAAATATCAGGGAAAGAGGTGAAGTAGGTCAGGGTTCAGTCCCTTGCAACCACCATTTCTTGGTCTCACTAAATCCCTTAATGTCTCATGTTGCCTCCTGCTCATTTCCTCCACCTGGTCAAATTAAACCTTATAAAAAAAACTTTTAATAAAGGGTGTGGATGTCGGGGTCCTATACCTGTGTCTGATCAGAGAAAGATCTATGGGATCCCTCTTGGATCAATCTGATCCTCTGTCGCAGTTTCAGTGTGGTAAGAAGCCCTTGTTAAAAATAAAATCACTGCTCTTCCACTTTCCACTTTCTATGGGAAACCTCCTGCAGAGTGCCTGTCAGAGAGCCACATATTACCTTTGGGGAGTCCATTAGAGAGGAGATCTACCTTAGCCTCCAGGATTAGGTGTTTACCCTCCAATTCAACCACTCACTGCTCAAAATCAGTAATCCTGTATGTGATTGTTCAAAGTTGTCAATGGGCTCTTCAAACACAGCACATTCAGCAGTAATTTGGTTGACCATTTGAAAAAGCTTATCTTCCATGTCTTGGTCACAGTGTCACACTTTAGAACAACATCAAAGATAGTGCCCAAGAAAATTAATCTAAGCTAATAGCAGTGGATCACAAAATGTGTTCATTAGCTCATCTATTAAAGGCGACCAAGGGACTCCATCTAAACATCCCAATGGGGACTTTGTCTTTTGAAGTGGATAGGGGTTGGATCACTCAAACAGCACCAACGGCAATGAATCAACTTCCCATGGTGGACAGTCAAACACCTAACAGTCCAACTACTTTGGTGAACTGCTGCTCTCGTCCCAGTGCATTTCCAGTGCTGTTCGACACACCTGGGATCGAGTCTGTCCCTGACGTTGAATCAGGGTGGGCTAAACACTAGGAATTCAACACAATATGTCCATCCATCCTTATAAATGAAAACCAAACCCAAGAGGGAGAATTGCCAACAAAAGAATACGTGTTAAAACGCAAGGGCTGCCAATAAAAACAAAAGGAAATCACCCTTTACATTTTTGAGATCATCGCCCAATGAAGGGGAAATTATTGACTTGAACACCCAGGAGCCAGAGGTAAACATCACTCTACCATCTACTGGGCATTTGGTGGTGGGGAGCTCACACGTAGCAGGCCCTTGTGCAGACAGAGGTAACATAAAAATAACTGCTTTCTACAACCTACAATGGATGTTGCACCACATTCACAGTGGAAAGAATCCCTAGGAAGCCGATAGTTACTTTGGGTACATCCTTCAGACCTGACTGCTTGTGCCTCCAAGCCACAGGAAAATTGAGTGTAGACTTGACTACACCTATTAACTCCTATGCTTCGGAAACACCTGTGATACATGTTCATTCCATTAACTCAATTGGCTGGGATAATGTAGAGGAGCAGGTAGATGCATAGATTTATTTTATTTATTTATTTACATTTTTATAACGTGACTTCCACCCCCCTCACCGCCATCATACGGTAACAGCAGGAAGAGCTGCATGTGGGACCCTGTGTGTTGTCCCTATACCACATTCAGTGTATGAAAGACGATATGCACTCAGACAACCATAACGAAAGTGCCCTCACATTGAGAGAGTGGATGGAGGTCGGCACGCACGATTAGACATCATGGAGCGCTGAGTGTCATCTGACGAGGGCAGTGTGATGTCATGTAGAAGATATGCAAGAACATGCTGAAATGATATGAAAATACTTAAGAATGACAATGTAACTAAAGCTATAAGAGAATCATGTACGAAATGATAAAGTAATCGTGCATGCAGAAAGAAGATAAGGTAACTTGTGGATCAATAGGTGTAAATACGCAGCAACGCAAGGTCGATAAGACGTATAGAAGCTTATAATATATAATGTGGAAAGGACGGTCGTAATTGGCAAATGGACGCTGGCTCGTGCAAAGATTCATTCTAACTACCTCAGACACAGGCCAGGGCTGAAGAGTCAGGACATGCTGTAAAACAGCTTTGTGTACAAATGAAGAGGAGTCTATGTTGGCCTGGGATCCAGGATGCTATTTTAAGAAAAGAAGCACAAAGGGAGGCAGATGGCTAAGCCATGACCTTGAGACATATTTCTACTAGATTAACGAAGAGGAAAACATGTGCAAGAGCCAAGTATTGGACAATTAACAGTGAATAAGGCTCATACAAGATGGTGTGAGCAAGTCTCTAGAGACCAAAGGAGCAAAAATACCCTAAATAGGAGGTCAAAATGGACAAATTTGCATTTTCCTCACGCGTGATGCAGAAGTCGAAAACAAGGGCAATTCAGTAAACTGCAATTGAAGATAAATGATGTGCTCATACTCCCTCGAATGTCCTACAACAGAGAGCAACGGCAAGGTCAACTACAGACAGGAATCTTTGGTTTATGGTCAAGCTGATGAGAGATGATGGACTAATTGGGAAAGTGGGAAGTAATCTGATTCAAGTAACTGGGTTTCAATGTCCTTATGTGCTGCTAGGGAGCCAAAAGTCCAAGCTTGGGTGGATGCCAACCAATCAGTGGGTCAAGGGGGCCACCTGATATACAATGCTACATAGACCAATCCACTGCCAATTTGTCTGCTTCAACCAGTATTAGTAGTTCAAGGTGTGTCTAACAGACAAGAGACGCCAATGAAGTACTAACCTGTATACTTTCTATAAGTAGATAAGATATATTCCCCTAACCAATCCCTCCCACCAGTAGGTCTTACAACTTGCCATAGTTGAAGCATATTGGGGTATAAGACCTTTGTGTAATCAAGTTTGTCTTTGTGTGTGCAGGCATCAGTCTGATGTTTGCCAGTTGCCCCTGCTTTGTTAAATTGAGAATGACGTTGCACTTTGCCATATCCTTTGATTCTGTCCTGTTATTTGGTCTGATATCTTACCAATACGTGGAATATATGCATATAAATATTGTATGAAGAGAACGTTTGATTATTTGGTTTGGACCTGTTGATTAGAACACAGAAGAGCATTGAGAACTCCTTTTTCACAAGTGCAAGCTTAGAGGCAGGTATATACCGGATGCCATGGTAGATGCCCAGCTTAGGTGTCATTAGTGGATCATAAAAGGCCACAAAGCACAGAGCGAAGAAAGCCCTGAGGAAGACCTGTATGCTTATGGGTCGAAACACATTTTGGCTAGCCATTAAAACACAAGTGGACTAACAGCTCAAGAGACCTTGTCGAATTTGATTATATGTGTTAACTATAGGGTACTTAATATATTAGGGTGTAGCACTTTAGTTACATAACATTTTATATTCTACGTTGAAACCTCCCAGCAAGGCCTGCTTGCTATTGCTCTACAACTGGAGACATCACACTTCGAAATTCTTTTTATAAACCTATACTGGAATCCTGAACAATCTTTGAGCTCCACATTGCAACAGTCATTGTGAGTTACTATTAGTATTTGGATAGACCAGGGCCATCTGCCCTCCATCATTATAGGGGCAGACTTTGGGCCTCATTACGACCCTGGCGCTAAGTACCGAACATTACCGCCATGGCGTAATTAACGTTTACGCCATGGCCGGATGCCGTAAAATGCGGCACATTCCGACCCATCGCGCACGAGCATTACGCCGTGGTGGTAATGCAAAGAACGCGATGCCGTAAAAGACCCCAAAATGGTCCCTACTGGCATCGTACGCTGCGCATGGTGCACTACCGCCACCCATCATAGCGGTGACCGCAATTAGTGGTGACCGTAATTAGCGGTGACCGCAATTAAGCGGAAGCGGAAGTAGCGTCATCGCGGCGGAACGGGAAGGAGCACGGCGGCCATCTTTAAAAACACAATCCATTGCCATCCTCCCCAACCATACCAGATCCGACCCTGAAACCTTTCCAAACCCATCACCCACCCTACTACCCACCCATAAAATGCCGAAAGTTGTGAAGAAGGCATGCGACCGGCAGCGCCAGGACCGCTTTACACGTGAGGAGCTCACCATGCTTGCCGAGACACTGCAGGACAATGCTGCAGTAGTATTTTCCACGCAGATGACCAGGCCGGCAATAGTCCAAAAGAAGGCCATATGGGCCTTGGTGGCACAGCGTGTCAGTGCGGTGGGGGCCGTACCCCGCACTGCACAGCAGTGCAGGAAGCGCTGGGACGATCTGAGGCTACGGGTCCGGAGCATACTCTCAGCAAACCGGAACCTGGGGACGGCAACCGGGGGTGGATCAGAATCCCCCATCAAGCTTCAGGCATGGGAAGAAATATGTGCCTCCACCATTGGGATGGAGAGCATCGAAGGAGTCGGAGGGATGGAGAGAGGAGTCCCGACATCTGGAGATGCAGGTAGGTGGCCAAATCAAGCCATGCTAAAAGCAACAAAGTTCAATCATGTGAAGTACCATGTTGACCCATAGTGCATATGCAACACATCGGCAGGAGAATGCCCACAGACACATCCGGAATACACCCTGCACACATGCAGCATGCACACCCTAACTGCTGGCACCCACATACCACCATGCAACTTCCACACAAAAGGCACAAAACCTGTATGCCCCTGCCGGAAATGTTCTGCATGTACCTACTGTTAAGATGTCACTCGTCACAATGCACGGCCAATGTCCGCAGACCCATCAATAACAGTATCCCACCTTTGCTCCACCACAGGCTCTGATTCAGACCTCCAAGATGAGGACACCACTGCCTCCAGAGCCAACAAGAGGGCCAGGACAACAGTGGCAAGGCCGCAGGCCTCCACCTCAGCCGTCCCTGGAAAAACACACCAGCAGCCACAAACCCTGCCAGGGGAAGAGGCCAGGCCAGTGACAGCCACCACAACAGTCATCGTAGACGCAGCAGCAGCACCGCACACGTCAACAATTGTGCCCACCGAAGGGACAGGCTCCGCTGCGAGCAGCACCCTGGGGGAAATTGCTGCCATAGCAGCATCCTCAGACAGTGAGGCAGGGAGCATCGAGGACATCGATGATGGAAGCCCCACTGTCCACCTACATTCCCCCCACACATCCCTAAGCCCCCTGCAGGCGGATGCCACACAGGGGCATTCGGAGGACGAGGATTGGCCAGCCACCCCATCCCGCAGCCTGAGGCGAGCAGCCCAATGGACATGGCAATGCCACTGGGCATGAGCCAGCGCAACCAGCAGACCCTGCAAGAGATAGTCACCCGCCAGCAGCAGCTATCCACCCTCCTTAATGAACACGTAGCAGAGTGTGGGGGTGCAAGTGTTGCCATGGAGAGAAGTGTGGACCGAGTCACGGATGCCATTGAGTCCTCCACAAAGGACAACTGTACAGAGCTCGCTGCTGTGCGGCACGTCCTCACAGAACTAGTGCAGGCCATTAGGGACCCTCCTCATCAACCTCCTCATCAACCAGCTCGGCACAGAGCAGCCCCATCCGCAGATCTGGGAGGAATCTGTGCAGCACGGGCAGGGGTGCCCCGGGGGTCAGGGGAGGGGACTGTCAGTAGTGGCTGGACAGTTGAGCAGGACTCCTTCACACACTGCTGCACAGACAGTACCACACCTTCATAGGGATTCCAGGGGGGTGGTGGGAGGGTGGAGGGGGTGTGTTGGGGTGTTCAGGGGGGAGGTGGGAGGGTGGAGGGGTGTGTTGGGGTGTTCATGGGGGAGGTGGGAGGGTGGAGGGGGTGTGTTGGGGTGTTCAGGGGGATGTGGGAGGGTGGAGGGGGTGTGTTGGGGTGTTCAGGGGGGAGGTGGGAGGGTGGAGGGGGTGTGTTGGGGTGTTCAGGGGGGAGGTGGGAGGGTGGAGGGCGTGTGTTGGGGTGTTCAGGGGGAGGTGGGAGGGTGGAGGGGGTGTGTTGGGGTGTTAAGGGGGAGGTGGGAGGGTGGAGGGGGTGTGTCATTCCTTTTTGAAATCACAATACACTTTTTCGTTTTGCACAAATCATATGTGTGGACATTGCTCATTGCGTATGTGTGCTTTATTGTTGAATAGTCCGCAGTGTGCATTTTCAAGACACACACATTGGCCCGAGTGCCCTCTCCATGTCACACGCACACAACGTGTGTGCTAGAAGCATTGGTCAATGAGATTCTGACACATTTCACGCCCCTCCTGTGCATCGCTGCCTCCTTGAGGTGCTGCACCATCCCCACCCTCATCATCCTCATCGCCAGGTGGTTGCAGGTCTGCGTCAGGGGGCAGGGGCACATTTCGTCTGACGCACATATTGTGTAGCATGACACATGCCATCACAATCTTCGCAAACTTCTCATGGCGGTACAGGAGTGCCCCGCCAGACCTGCAGAGGCAGCGGAAACGTGCCTTCAGTAGGCCGAATGCCTGCTCAATCACCACACGGGTACGGCATGGGCACGGTTGAAGTCCTCCTCATGCTGGTTCTGTGGGTTCCGGACTGGTGTAAGGAGCCACCTCTTCAGGGGATAGCCTGCATCACCTGTAAGTGGACAACAATGTATGTGTCAGGGATGAGAATGATTACTGAACATGACGTGATGCCATGCCTTGCATTAGACTGTTACTTTGCACCACTTTTAGTCGCACTAATGGATTCACACTATGCAACCGGTATATGTTCATGGCTCTCATGTACTGTTTTGCATGCCAAGTCACAATGAAGGGGTGACAAGTGCCTTGTGAGTGCACATCCACTGTGTCCGTTCAGGCCGTATTTCAGGTGACCTGGCACGTGTCCTGTGAGGTCAACGCTCACATGATTGCAACATTGATGTCTGGCACATTATGACCCCAGTGAACAATACTGATGTCAATGTGGACAGTTTGTGGGCCTTGCTGTCTGAGTTGTGGTGTATTGATGTTCCTGTCCATCATGTGCCTCCTTTGTGCGCAGTTATGGGGGACAGGCCTATCAGTAGATGGTGTTTGACGTGCATGACGTGCATGTAGCTGCTATTCGTTGGAGTCAATGTTGTCACATTTTGTACAATACACTTGCAGATGGTTGTGTCATGGTTGGGACACACCTTCATTCCCATGTTAGGGCTGCTTAGGTCAGGCCTCATGTATACAGTTGTCAGATGACGTAAGTGCTGCCTCAGGGTATGGTCTGGCTACTGCTATCCGCAGCCAGGTGAAGTATGCATCATCCCCCCCCCTTTCTGCCAGGTGAAGTATGCATTGGTACGTCGATCACCTACCCACTTCGCATTTCCATGGTCATGACATTAGACTCACCGAGTAGCCAGGATCTTGGGCCTGCATGTCGCTCCATGTAGCGTAGTATTGTGGAGTTCCTCAGGACCATTGAATCATGGGTTGATCCGGAGAATCGGGCACAACAATGTGTGAAGATCCTGTTGGAGTCACAGAGCATTTGCACGTTGATTGGTTAGATAGTTTACGGTTGCGGTACGGTACCTCCATGGCATGTGAGACCACCAATTCCACATGGGTGCAGTTGATGGCACCAATGCAACCAGGTATGCCAGCTAGTGCATGGAAACCCACTTTGGTGTTAGCAATCTCCTGGGCAGACCGTGGCAATGAGATGTGGTCGTCTGTGTGCTTGTGGAGGGCATCGAGCACTTGGATCAGTGTACGTGAGAGTAATGGTTGTGATATGCCATGCAAGTGCCCCACTGTGTGCTGGTAGGTGCCTGTGGCCAGGAAGTGGAGCACAGACACTACCTTCAGAAGGGGGGGGGGTGGCGGTGGGTGTTTCAATCATGCTGACAATGTTGTTGTGTATCATGTCCACAATGGTGGTGATGGTGTCCCGGTCCAGTCGGTACAGGGTGTGGATCTGCTCAGCGGTGAGGTTGAATGGACTGGCTCTGATGCGTGGGATTGGGGGCTGCCTCTGTGGTGGCACTGGCTGTGCTGGTGGGGCTTGCTGGCCCTGCCTTGCCCTCCTTCTCCTCCTGCGTCTCCTCTGTGCAGCCTGTTGTTGTTGTTGTTGTTGTAGTTGAAGTTGTAGCACTTGCATTGCTATCAGGTCCTCCTGCCCCAACATTGCTAGTCCTATTGGTATCATTGTGGAGTGTGACTGGGTCTGGGAAGGGGTTGGGTGTGCTCTTTTTCTACTTCCTGAGTCTGTATTGCCTCCACCTGTGCTGATTCTGTGCACCTGTGGCAGCTGGATTCACTGCACAAGGCGCTTTACGGTTGGTTCGCGATGGCGTTACTAGCGCCATGGCGGTAAGGTACTTTACGGGCTGGGTGATGGCGTTAGGTGCATGTCCGCTTGGGTCGGCATTCGCGTACCTTTCCGCCATGGCGGTGATTACGGTGTGGGATGCTGCGTGCGCGCGTCCTTCGTGCAGTTAGCGGCAGCGTTAACTACGATGCCGCTAATGGCATCGTAGTTAACAGTCAGGGGTCATAATCGGACCTAGCGGAAAACGATGGCGGTAATCTTTTACCACCATCGTTTTTCACTTAGCGCCAGGGTCGTAATGAGGCCCTTTAACTTAGATTGTGGAGAGGGTGCCAGACTGAATGGAGCCTCTGCAGCACCCAGGAGCACAATTTTGGATGGCAAAGCTCGGTGGGGTTGACTGGGACTCCTTTTTGCAGAGTTAGGGTATGTTGCTGTCTATATCGCCGGCAGAGGGTGCATTGGCAAACAACAACTTCACTTGGCACAGTGGGGAAGCTACTTCAAGGATCGATTACATAAACGTATCCCAAGACTTAAGTCCCTTGTGCAGTCCATTAATTATGAAAGATTTGGAACTTAGTGATCGTCTCAGTCTGCAATTAACTTTGCAACTTGACATCCGTGTCTGGTGATGATTTCCCCACATAGGGGTGATTTGACTCTTAGATGGTACCCTACTACATGTTGCCATTTTAGTAATGCTCTAAGGAAACTGTCTAAGGGGAAAGGCTCACACCAAATTTTCCTAGTATATCACTTCAACACAACAGTTCTCCAATGCCTTATATAACTATCATCATTCTAAAGGGAGGCCTAGGGGGTTTGCAAAATCAGCAAATGTCTATGAAATGAGTGTGGTTGAAGCTAAAAAAGTAAGAGAACATGGCCAAGAGTCAGTGTCATAAGAACTGCGTTAAAACACTTGGAGCTCAAATGCATCCTAAAGACAACCAAGTCATCTTAAGAAAACTTAATAAGTAGCAACACTGATGAGTATGGGCCACTATAAATTCCAAGAGGGTTTACACTAAGATACACACGCCATGCCCTATCTCTGCAGATTCCGGGACAGCGTTCTTTTCGACCAATGCTAAACCGGAAAAGGAGATTGCGGCAGACAGCAGGCTAGTTGGAGCTATGGTTCAGGGGGCTGCCCGTAGGACGAAGATGACTTACTATGGCCGATTGCAAGGTGAAAGCCCTATAGGCCCCTGGGCCCAGAAAGCTTTGCATCCATAGTAAACGAGAGTAATCCTCAACTATGGGGTGGCCCATTGCTAATTCTTTTTAAGTCTATCATTTGTACGTATTGTCTTCCTCGCAATTGGCTGGAAGCTATCATCATTCAAATCTATAAAAACAGGCCCATTGCTCTCTTGGATGCTACAATTACAATGTTCTCAGTATTACTGTTGAGAGATTCAAATAGCTGGCTTGAGCATTTGGGTGTTATTTCATGTTACCAAGTGGGATTTCGGCCATCGACGGGCACAGCATTAAATGCCACTATCACGGCCCATCTCTTGGCTAATGTTAATAAGGGCTCCTTTGGCACTACCCACAAGGCTTCAATTGAGATAAGTAGTGCGTTTGATGGAGTCAACTGAACCATCTTGTGGAACAAGCTGTTGACCTGGGGTGTCCCGCCGAAAATGGTGCAATTGCAGGCGATCTTACATGCTGTTACATCAATTAAAGTGTGATTGACCGGGCATGCGACGGGTGGGAGAATGGTGTTAGGTCCCATTGAGACCCAGGTGTGCCTCACACAGGGTTGTGTCTTGGCCCCAGCACTCTTCCACGCTAATATTAGCAATAATTATCATCTTTGGTCTTTTGCACCTTCATTTCTAATAAAGCCCGACCACCAAAGGCTGAACAGGTTAGCTTTTGTTGATGACCTTGTCTTTTTTGATAAGATAAGCATGATTTGTTCTTTGCACACGCCACTCATAACAACCTTTTGGTTAACGGTAACAAGTCCAAAGTTGTCATTTTTACGACTAAAATCAGACCTAAAATTATGTATCGGAATATGGGTGAACAAAGGCTAGAACGGGTTGCTTCCATTAGACATCTTGGATACAACCTTACCAAGAGTTGTCTAATATCTGAATGGAAGTCCTCGCTAAAAGCCAAACATGTCCCCTGATAATGCATCTAATAAAAATTAAACATCAGCTGTGCACATTTCCACTCCTCCCTTTACTTTGATAGTATCTAGCAAAATTTGAACCAATAATGTTCTATGGTCTGGACATGACAACGAGGGACTTGGGCCACTATCTTAACACCCTCCATGGAGTTATATGGAAGGAAATCCTTCAGATGTCTAAATCAACTGCTAATGCCATCATTAGACACAAACTAGGGTTGATATCCTTGCAATGCCACCATTACACACATTTGATGGCAATAAACAATAAAATACAATGTAGGTTGTCTGGAGGCAACTAGCAAATTTTGCCCAGATCTGATCCCCTCCAACTAATTATTTTTATATCGGTTTAGGGTAAATTGTAACCTCAAAATAGCTGGATTTGTTAAATGTCTTTAAGGTCAATATGACTAACATACCAAGATCCAATCGACTGACGAGGAGCTTGTTCACAGACCAACTAGAACAAAGTACAAACTATTTACCAAGGACTGGGCCTGCGGTCCGAGACCTTATGTGCAGCTTCCACCCAACTGGGATGACATATGTACCCGTACATGATGAGGAGAATGGAACCTTGACATAGGCCATATACTGCTTGCAGGAGCTGCATGATAAAATGGAGAAGGGAGTAAATGACATTGAGGACGGTAGCTGGTTCAGTTATCTATTCTCCTGGATGCCCACATGGCTGACAGATGCATTGAAATTTCTGTTGGCAATTTTGGTATTGGTCCTAATGGCTTTTTGCATCTTGAGAATAGCAATAAGTCAATGATAAAAACTGATATGAAGGCACTCCAAATGACAGTAAAGGTTAATGTGGCTGACACCGTACATCAGTACACTCAAACTGATGAGGAAGTTTACCGACCCATGTACCCATTGGGGCCGCCAGTTAGGCAGCCTGGAGCATTGTTTACATGCCCAAAGGATACCCATAACTACAATGAGCACTGGATGAAATGTGACGACTGTGGCGAGTACTGGCTTATAACATGCAGTTCAGCAGAATACGTAGCACAAGGAGGTAACATGAGGGGGTCACCAGAGTGTGGGTGCCCACGGATGGCTATAACATGATGAGAAAAAATGAAGGTGTGGTCGATGACTCGACCAGAAGGGGGAATCTAGTGGGGCAATTGTTGTCTAGAAAGCAGCTGCCTCCCTACTTTCCCCATAAAACACAGAATTATAAAATCAGAAAGAACACATTTGAAACTGCACTTTAAATTCTCCTGGAAATGCAGCTGCCACAAAGAATAGTTAGCTTTGTTACACAAGTAGGGACATAGGAGGCACCAGCTTGCACAATTAGTGTGTCCTTTTAACTAGAATAGACTAGGTGGCAGGAAAGTGCGTACCAAGAGAGCATCTCACTACACATGTAGGGGCAGCATGGCTATAATAGGTAGGGTCATGTTGCAGCATACCCATATGGGGAAATGCCATGTGCCAGCCATGCACCAGGCCAGTAGGCAGCAAATAAATGCAGAGCTAATGTGTTTTGCAGAAGAAACATAAATGTGACTAAATGCCATTTTAAAAATTGTACCAGCAGAGAATTCAACCTTGCCACTTTAAAAAAAAAGCCAAGTTGAATACGCTTGAACAAATCAGGAAAAATGCTAAAGCCAGCTTGACAGTGACTAAGGCAAAAGAATGCCAATGCCAAGTCGTTGCAGGAAGTGCACATGGTGAAGTAAGATATTATTGTGTTTGGTCAGTTTTCAGATAAATCAAGTTACAAGGACACAGAAAACCATTTCAAGTTCATACAATCCCAGGAAATCAGAATGAGTGAAAGATTAATGCATACCATGGCTACTCATGAATGGAAGATGTGAGGTGCGTCTAAAGAAAGACTATTAAATACTGCAATGAAATCTTAGCAGGATGAGTCACAGAATAATTATTCAGAAATCTGTCAAGAGCAGGATGGCGATTACGGATTGCGAACAAGGCTTTCAGCATGGCATGGGAGGTAAACATGGGCTATTTGATTTAATTAAAATAAGGTGGTGCACTTGTCTCTCACACTCTCTCCACTATATAAATTTGTCAGCATGCAGCCAGTTCATGGATAGTGTGACCACATTTTACCCCTTTAGCACATGTCTTTTTTTCACAGCAGAAGTAATTTATGACTCACCAATTAATTTCCAGATACGATGAAGTAGCACTTGTCTAGGGGAAGGTACAGGGTTGGGATTTTAGATAACGATTGTCAAATCCCTAGGTGCACACATATAGGTTCAATATGTAGCTTAGTTGAGGGAGTCAAGGAGTAGGAGCGATAGGTTTTTATAACTGTGACACCACAGGGACCTTTCTGTACTATATAAACTCCTGTTGTTTGTTCAAACATTGGAAAATTCTGGAGTGAGAGCTTGGCTTTTATCTTGACTTTTCCCCAGGATATTGCAATAATAATAGGTTACCCTGCATTTCGCATACCACAACCACTCTGTGTTGTCTCTTTTTTGACAAGTGCCAGTTAGAGGGCAATTTTGCCTTTCTGTCCCTCTTATCACTTGGGCCACTTTCCGTTATAAACGGTGCCGGTGCATCCGACCTCCCCATTCCCTTTGAACCCTATCGGGCTCAAATAAGAATGGGGAGTAAAGGATTACGGCCCCTGGCAATGGGGACATACAGGGTCCTTTTTTACAGGCATGGCTACCACCAGGGTTGTAATGAGGCCCACTGGGCCTTATTACAAGTATGGTGGTAAGGCAACAACGGTGCCGGTATTGCTACCGGCACCGTTGCTACTGTTAGGAGTTCTGCTCAAGGGTGCCCTTGCAGCCACCAGGTCTGACCTGGTGCCCGTACCAGCACTCGTGAGCAGAATATGATGGTAGCACCGGTACCGTTATTTACGGTACCGGTGCTACCACCCTCGCCATTCCCATTGAGCCCTTTGGGGCCGAATGGGGATGGAGAGTCCCTTATTACTGGCACCCACGAATGGGCAATTACCGGGTACGCCAAACTCGGCATGACCCGGTAATTGCCCATTCGCGGGTGCCAGATTTTTTCCACAAATTTGGAGGTATACTGCCTGTATTACAGGCATGGCTACCTCCAAACTTGTAATGAGGCCCAGTGTCTCACTTGTGTTAGCCTTAAATAGATTAATGACTGAAGTGTTAAGTCCCCTTCGGGAGATGGTGTAGCATCATTGGGGCCAAGGTTGTGTTCTCTTTGTGCTACCATTCTTTTTTTAAAATTTTTTTTAGATAGGACTTGTTTTACTTCATTTGCCTGTATTACGTTTATTTCGGTTTTAATTTACTTGTATGTATGTAATATTATGGACTGATGATCATGTTCTAATACGTTTTATTTTTATTTTTCTCATGAATCATGATTGTGAAAGGTTTCATTTTTATAAAACCAAAAACACAATAAAAAAGTTTTCTTTTGAGTCCAATGTAATCCTGTTTTTACTGTCCTCTTTCACTGACCCTTTGCGTCCCTAATTCACTAGGTTATTGTATCTGCTATTACTACTACTGTACTATTGCATGGCACCCTGACAAGGGATAACCCAGTCATCCATTATTGTGTACAAAGCCTCTTCTCAAAGCTTGTATTGTAATCTTAATAACTATAAATAAAACATACAATAGTGTCTTGGATATCTAACTAAAAATGTAATTGTCCTACTTTAGATCGGCACCACCCAAACCAGGCTCTCCTGGACGATTTGACCATTAGAACCCTGGTAAAGGAGCAGACCACTGGTGAACGAGCCTATGTGTATGGGTGAGAACAGTAGAGTGAGGGAACGGTCACACAAACGAGTAACAACGCAAAGCGCTTTACAAGTCATAGTGGGAAGGACACAGTGAGGGATTCAGAGATACAAGGGAGTGGGGAGCTAACAACAGGGGAGGGGAAGGGCAGGCTCTACGAGCAACCAGAAGTGAAAGCGGGTGAGTGGCAGATCACCCAGTCTCAGGTTAGGAAGGGCTGGATGGTGCATGGGCTGAGGTGTATAAAAGGTGCCATTCCTTGAATCTGAGGGTCTTGAGCTCATGCATGAAATGTAGAAGTGAGGGGGCAAGTCTAGGTTTCTCAGGGAGGAGGTTCCAGAGTCTCGGGGCAAAGACAGAGAAGGCCTGTCTTCCGGTTATTTCCTTCATACACAGACGGAGTTCAGGTGTGCACATGTCCTTCCTTCTGGCAGATCATAGGCCTCAGAGATGCCACATTTCTGGATGAGGTACCATAGGGACTTCAGGGCAACTGCCTTATAGATGATGCGGCAGGATTTGAAGAGGATACAAGCTTGCAGTGGGAGCCAGTGCATTTCGATGAGGTTCGGGAGTGATGTGGTCCAATTTGATGAGTCATTCTGGAGGATGTAGGACACATATCAGGTTGTATGATGGTAACACGTGTTTGTTTGATTGATAATGATGAGGCTCCAAGCTTGCCCACTTCTTCAAATGTCCCCTGACATTGCGGTATGGGATCCGAGTTAAGCCTCAAAGCAATGTCACTGATGATGGGCAGGGCTACTGTACTGCCACCCCGAAGCTATCATGGAAAATCAGTCATGTTATCTGTACCGACTCCATTCCGTAGCCACCTCCTGCTGCCCACTGACAGTGTTAACAGGAGTGACATGGAAATTGCGTCCCCAGCTTCAACTTGTGTAGGCCCTATTTAGTCTCACGTGTAACACTGCTTTTGAACACTGCAAATGGGAACAAATAGCTGGATGAAAAATGATTTCTTTATTTTATTCAGGATTTTTGTGTTGCACTTTTTGCTTGTCCTACTAGCAATGATTGGCGCTTTCTATTATTTTGCTATCTGCGTAACCGTTAGCACGCGCTTGGAGCCACACTGGTCAGGAGGTTTCAATTACATCTTAGAAGGTCCTACACAAAGTTTAATCCATCATCACATCACAAGAGCAACATTGCAAGTCCAGACGTTCCTTGGTGGACTGGCATTCAAGCTTCTTTGCATAGGATGTGAGGGGAAGTTGGGTTCCATAGGAATAGCATTGCTAGATGCATGCTTGTATAAACAGAATGCTTTTCATCTATTTCTTGAATCGCTGGTATATGTTGCTCCCGCAGAGGTTGGGGTATATTGCTCCGGAGCTTAGCACCTCCTGCTTTTAATGTTCTTCCTTCATGGGTGCTTCTGCAAGAGGATAGGAGAGGCGAGGCTGGATCATCGGTTTCTATCCGGAGGTAATGTGGGACCAGTGTCTGCACCCTACAGCGCTTAGTGGATATTGCAGAGGACTTTGAATTACACCGTACCTTCACCAGAAGCAAATGGAGGTCTTTCAAGGCACAGGTTATAGTGTTTCAGAAATCCAACCAAAATATCAATGGAGGAAAAACAGAGGAATTTGGGGTGCTAGGTTTTACCCTCTCCCTTGAGTGGTAAGTGTTGGTCTGTGAACAGCAAGCATCCCTAAACAAAGAAGAAGTGACACAACTGCATCTTAAGTAGCTAGGCTACATATCTTGTGCATACTTACTCTAATTGTACCATACAGATTTTAGGTGGAGGTTGAAGGTCAGAACCTAAACAGGACTCCGGCAGGCTACATAGCACAGCTTTCTTGGCTACTGTCCATCACTGGGGGCCACTACAGTGTTTTCCTACATTGGCTGGATGAGCAGGGCCCCAAGTGGTACTGAATGCTCCCCCTTCACTGTAAACCCTTGGTTTTGATATTTCAAGTCATGCACATAGTGATACCAATGGGAAAACAGAATGTTGTCAAGGCAACAGTGATTCATTTCTTTCTCAAGGACATGGACCAGAAGAGTGATGTGACATTCGCCAAAAGTTCAAAATTCTAAAATGACCATTTACATTTTGCCTTCATCAAAATAAAATAAAGATGGCAACTTTTACCTTTAGCAGATACCAAATATCTTCTTTCATTGGTAGTCACATAACCTCCATCTGTCTGTCCATGGGCAGCAAGTTTGCAAGTTGCCATTTAACACACCAGGGCTTAGAGCAAGGCTCTAGTTAGGATTGCCCTATAATGCTCCACATTTACATGCAATGATAAACCTCTAGCCAACCTAGTGATCAACCATTCTTAAGAAGTCCAGATACTTGTAAAATGAGGCATCTTGGTCTCATATGTTGGGTGTCCTGACCCACGTTTGGACTATTATGCTGCAACATTTGGTCCTGTGGGCTTAGAAAATCCAAGAGGGGCGAAAAAGCCCACATTAGTCCAGAATCCAGAAAAACCGTGCAGTTTTGGCGCACACCAAAATGTTCCACTGACCTTCCACCCACCAGTGTGAGCGTGATGGGCCAGGAGTGCCATGAGTGGAATGCGTGCCAAAGGAAAAACAGCAGTGCCGGTTGGCTCAAAAAGCGCTTTGAAATCACCTTTGTTTCTCTGAAATGCAAGCTAAAAATGCCTATTTTAAACATTGCAAGATATTCAAAAATCTCAATGAACACCAGCAGACATTTGGCAGAAGGTAGACTTGTGTGCATACAAAATCTGGAAAGAGAAAGAGCCCAATATAATGTTCATAATGAAACTGGCTGAGCTGTGGATGTCAGCAGCTGAAGTGAAATTGGACTTAAAGCCACTAAAATCGAAATGTTTAAAATAAATGAGTGACCTAGTGTTGAGTGTCACATAGTTTGCAACTGTTAAATGTCATACTTTTGAACTTAGAATCAGCATTCTAGCTGCATGTGTAAAAATTGCAAGTTTGATTTGGATGAAGAAAAACTGGGAACAAAAGTGACATTTAGCTGAAGCTTGGCTTAAAGAAATTCTGCTTGGCAACTACCCCCGACAGGAGTTGAAAGCCACTCTCAGCCACACTTCCCAGGCCTGGCCTGCATTCTCCTGCCCTCACCAAAAGGAGATTACACCTCCCTGATTGGATTAGAGGAGGAGCAGCTGAGGACTGCAGGAAACTGAACAATGAGCCTTCCTTGGCTCAGGCAAATGTTAAATTAGGGGGGGTCGTAATTGGCTTCCTCTTCAGAGAAACTGGGAGGAGCAGTGCCTCTGTGAACAACTTGAGTTGGAGGAAGTGGACAAACCAGAAATTCCACCATGTGCTTTGGGAAACCACACCCCTCTGGGACAGAGCATAATTTTAAAAAGATGGATAATTCATAGTACGGACTTGTCAAAATTATATAATTAATATCATTATTCTTGTGATTTTTCTGTGCACATTCTAAGAGGTGTTAGAACTCTGTACCATGTTCTGAGGCAAACCCCCATGAATTATGGAGATTGCAGACACAGGGTTCACGCTAGAAAAATGAAAATTTACTGGAATATGTGTAGAAAGGCGGTGTGTACATCTGTGTCATTTTTGGTAAAAATCCAATATTGGAAAACCAACCAAAAAGCGCAAAATGTAATTTCTTAATCCAAGCTCTTAGAAACATCAGAGTTGGAACAGAGACTACGTTATGTGATATATGATATGTACATGTAATGTCAACGACGTGTGCATCTGGGAAACCTGTTAGTTATGAAAAATTAATTTGCTAAGTAAAAGCAAAGGGGCGTTTCTTCAATAGACTGTAAGACTCTGACTCACACTGACTCACTGCTCCCTTCTCAAATCAGGTCAAAGAGAAATCCTTGACCTATCAAATCGTGAGTGGGTTGGGCACAGAAAGTTAGCATCCACACCCATTTTCAAAAGACATAAAAAGAGCCACTGGAAGCCAGACAGGGACATTCATTTTCCAACCTTCAACTGAATTCCTGCGCAGCACTCTGACGGAGAACTTCACTCCAGAACTTAATCTAAGAGGCCTGGACCACCAGCTAAATCCTTTTTCAGCAGGGCTTCAGAATCCAGCAATCCAACCAAACTATTCTACAGCCGGGCGAGCTGTTGGATTCTTTGCCAAGAACTTTTGCCACAACCGGTAGCAGACCCGGAAAGCAGTACTGTATCCAGAGAGACCAGACCAGATCGCTGTGAGCAGAACCAGAGATTCAGACCAGACCTGCAGAGCAGAGCTGACCCAGATAGCTGTGACTTCAGAACCAACCGCCTGGAGTCCAGTCCCAACCTGACCAGACCCTGAAGGCCTATTTCAAATTCATGGTGTGAGTACTCAGCCAGAACTGTGCTAAACCAATCTCTTAGCTTAAAATAATCTGATTCAAAACATTTGAACCTGTCCAGAACTGCATCATAGGCATCGTGTGTCCCTTCTCCGATTTTAAACCTGTAAAAGTGTAATTTTGCCATTTTGAATAATTATTTCATTTCTGAAAATCGCCCTTCACAAAATCGTCCGTATCTCTTGAACCGTTTGGGCTAGAAGCGAGATCTTTCATTTTAAAGCTAAGATTCTAGGCTTTCTATTCATTATACTTTTTCCGTAATCGTACTCGACGCACTAGGAAAAAGTGCAGCGATTTGCGATTTGGCTCAAATTTCTTCACTTGTCAAAATAGCAGCTTCTTGCTTTCCTTTGCTGAAATTCGTTTGCAACCTGACAATCATTCATAGAGCATTGCTAAAGTGATCCTGAACTAATTTAAAGTAGCTATCACCCACCCTGAATCTCTTATAGGGAATTAAAAACAATTTTAGCATATTTTACTTCATTGCCACCACATTTGAAAGGATTTGGCCTGTGTTTTAAAATCATCCAAGTGATCTAAGCTTGCTAGGGGGGAACTGAATTGCATGTTGTTTGTAATCCTGAAAACTGTGTGCTTCACTTCCATCTCCTTATATTGCATAAAGGGGGGTAGTGAATTGCCACAAGGGGAAAAGTGAACATATTAGCTTTTGTTGAACCCATATCAGTTTATTCCTGTGCTGCATTCTTTTCCATCACTGCATTCCTTGAAACCATAAAAGTATTCTCTGCTACCTAATCCTTTCCATACTAACTTCTAAGTAATAAAATTAGTGTGCTAGTGTAAGATTATCCATTGTTGATCAACATCATATTCTTAAGTGTGATATCAAATATAAATTTATTATAAAAGTGTGATACATATATTGTTTAATTTTTCCAATAAATCTTTTAAATTGCAAAACAAACCTACTTCTTGGGTCAGGGAGATTCAAAGAGAGGGGCGTTATATACGGGTTTATCATCCAGACTATAACTTGTCATAAAAATATATAAATAAGTTCTTCCTTTAGGCATCCAAGACAAAGGCATTGACTTAGTGGGATTGCTGAATTGAAGTCATTTAACAGAGTGGGGGCTCGTAGCCGGGGATTCTGGATTAGACCTATCACTTGTGCAGATTAATACAGTGTGCTAACTGACAGGATATATAAATTCTGTTGGATCACCACGCCGTGTTACACGTGGAACGCTCTAAGGAAACGGTCTGTTTTTGCAAAATAAAATACAAACTTCTGTAGGTCAGGAAGGAAATCAACTTCCAGAATGACAACCTTGGTAGATATCAAAATAGCCAGAGAACACCTCTTACATAAGCTATTTGTGAGAGGTGAGTGGGCTCATCAGGACTAGGCGGTCTGGTTGCAGGCAATCGCACCCCAGATCACTGAAACGGGGTCAGATATATGGATAGATCAGGGTCCCTTACATGTGGCCCTGAGTGAAAGAGGAAAGCAATACATTGATTTGAAAAACCTGGATACCCAGGCAGAGTTTGATCAAGAACGCCAGAAAGCTGGTGCCTTTCAAAGGCAGAGGGACGGCCTGGCATCACAGATGCAGGCTCCTAGTCAGGAAAGGGACACCTTAGGCCAGGAAGTCTGCCAATTAAAATAAAAAATTGAAGGAAATCACCTGGCCCTCCAGGGGCTGGGTGACCTCCAAAAAGAGCATCAGAACTTGTTAGAGCACACCAGGAGGGTGGAAGATGCTCTGGAAAGAAAGGAGCAGGCCAGTAGGGATTGGACTCAGGAGGTAACCCTCCTGCAGCAAAGACTGGCCCAGTATTCCAGGACCAATCAGGAGGCACAGAGAGAGAATGAGGCTCTCTGTCAGCACAATCATAGGCTCCAGCAACAAGGTAGCCATGCAGGAGAGACTGATAGAGTCTAGTAAGGCTTTAACTGAGGAACTGAAAGCGCAGGCTCTTGCATTGCAACCGGGAACAGGGGCTGATAGAGATGAAGTTCGCTGGGAGAGGGAAACACCTGAGCATAACCTAGTACCAGAGGCCTTCATCTCTCCCAGTCCTTGGACGCTGCCACCCCCATGTCCCCTGGCGCACATGAGCACAGGCCCACAGGGAGGGCAGATTACTATCCAGCCAAAAGTATGGGGTTCATAGGCCAGTACCTCCCAGGAATGGATGGGCGGGCATCCGGGTATGGGTACCTAAGCACAGTGCAATTCAGTGGGGAACACCAGGAGAGTAGGCCCACTAAGGGCATCCTGAAAACCTCTGCCCATTTAGGTCAGTGGGCGGGGGGTACCCATCAAATCCTGGCAGCAAGGAGGGATCTGAAGACTCCTCTGAGCGGCCCAGGACACAGGAGACTAGGTCCCCACATTCTGCCAGCCATTCCCAGGCTCGCAGAATCTGGGAAAACCTGGAATATGAGACGGGCACCTCTGGGAGCAGTGCCTCTGAGTCAGAGGATGAGTGGACCAGGGTTACCCGAACCAAAAAGGCCAATAAGGCAAAAAGGGCCTTGCTTAAGGACCGCTTAAAGCAGATCGAGGCAATAAGGAGTGTCATCACCCCTTATCACAAGAACGCCAAGTATTCTGTTTGGGAACACTTGGAGCTTTATGAGCAAATGATGGAGACTTTCCATTTGAAAGACAGCAGTAGCTGCATTCAGTATGTAAAATGGACATTCTCCCCAGAATACTCCAGTTTCTTTGCGGGGCTGGAGGACCAAAATCATTCAAGATGGTCCACCTACAGGGCGGCCATCTTGAAACATTTTTCTGTTCACAGAAATCCCCAAGAGGCTCGCAAGGCAGCCTATAATTTGCAATGTGGGGAGGATCAGGCCCCACAAGAATTTGTGCAGGAGTTAAAGCGTGCTTTTGCGCAGACTACAAAAAGGGTACGCACGGACAGTAAAGAATTTGTTAATACGTTTTTCCATGCCTTACCCAAATACATATTGACCCAGCTCATGAGAGATTTTCACGGAGAAAGATCTTTAGACTGGGTCATTGAGCAAGCCACCCGCATCTATGAGGTGCAGAAACCGGTGGAAAATAAGAATCAGCCCAAAAACCCCAAAACCAACAGCACCCCTGCTGCTGGCAAGGTGGCAGAGGTAAAGGTTGCCCCCGTTTTAGATTTGGAGATGGGGGGCCTAAAAACCTGCCGGCACCAAATAATTCTAAGCCTAGAAGGCCCTCGGGCCAGTCACAGACAGGGAGTCAAGGAGGTAGTCCCACAAATGGGGTCCCTCGCTCCCCTGACTATGTAAGTCCCCGCTATAAGGGAAACAGTCCAATCCTGGGTTATGTGTGGACTCCTCCGGCCCAAGGGGGGGATCCAACCAAGCGCCCAAACCAGGGAACATCCCTCCGCACTTCCCCCAGGAGAGCAGAAATTTACCAAATCCTGGGCAGAACTTGTTCCCCAGGTATCCACCAACTTCCAGCCCCAAAATCATCCATCCTTCTTTCCCCACTTCCCTGAGCCCAGACAACCTAATCCGGGAGAGGGGAGGCCAAGGGTGGAGGGGTACCCAAATCTTCCCAACCCGGGGCACTACCAGAGAAGGGATAGCTACCCTTCCCAAGATCAGTCCAGGGGAGAAAACAGAACCCCGTATCAGCCTGAGCGGGTTTCCCAACTTGAATGCCAGGTCCAAAATATGGCACGGGATCTGGGTCACATACTGAGGGCACAACAGAACCCTCAGATGAGCATGCCACCGCAGAATGCCCCAAACTCTGGGCCTGGTGCTCCAGAACAATAACGGGGGCAGCACCCCGATAACCCACTGGTTCCCAGGGAGGAGGCACAAGGGGAAGGGGGTGTAAAGCCTTGGAGGAAGCTTCCTTCCCAACTTGTAAACAGGCCCTGGAAAACCAGGAACCGGAAACAA
This sequence comes from Ambystoma mexicanum, assembly GCF_040938575.1. NCBI lineage: Eukaryota > Metazoa > Chordata > Amphibia > Caudata > Ambystomatidae > Ambystoma > Ambystoma mexicanum. The sequence continues at coordinate 1,568,672,143 of NC_090937.1, read as the reverse complement.
AATCTCCTACCCCTGGGAGTCTGCCACCCAAGGAGCAGAGAAGAGGTAGGAGAAACAAAGGACCCAAACAGACCCATTTTGTGGAGGAGGTTCAAGTCTTCCAATTTGAGGGAGGGGGATCCTCAGAGGATCCTGGAAAAAGGATCTTCTCCTTCAGAGATGGGGGGAACTCCTCCCAAGGAAAAATGGGTCCCAAGGGATTCCAATCCTGACTGGGTAGATGTGGGGATTGAGCTGTCGCCGCCCATCATTCTATCCCAGAACCAACAATACCAAAATCCCATGGGTCAAACCCATCCTGATGACTGCCTCTAAAAAGGGGGGGCGGCCCAGAACCGGAACCAGGGGAACCCGAAACCATTTCCAGTTGCTAACTTTTTCTTTCAGATTCCCAAGGCTCTCCACAGAATTCTGCCCAAATTTCTTCTCTCTCAATGTCCAAAACCAGAAAGTTAGCCCACCAGTTGTCCAAAAATGTGCATTATCTGTGCCCCCTTGAGGAGAAGGAGGGAAGATATTATGCCCCGGTACAAGTTCAGGGGCAGGGTACAATGTTGGCACTGGTGGACACTGGATCCCAAGCTACCCTTCTGTCCAAAAGGGGCTTTGATGAACTAAATGCAGGAAGGGGGGACAATTACCGAATTCCTCTCACCTCTCTTCCTGGACAACTCCAGAACTTTGACGGGAAGGAAATTCCCGTCGAGGGGACTGCAGATTTGGACATCAAAATTGGGCGACACAAGGTGAAACACCTGGTCATAGTAGTGATTCCAGAGGGCACCCCTTGTTTACTAGGGAAGGACCTCCTGAGAAGGTTGTCACCCCTAATAGATTGTGTAAACAAGGTCCTCTGGACACAGACTAGCCGACCAATAAAAATTAAAACAGAGTGTCAACCATGTTAGTTTAAAGGGCACTTGCCACATGGTTGAACATAAATCTGACCAAGTAGAATTTCACTTCCAGAACAACTAAATTCCAGACGTGACAGTAATAGCAGTAGGACAACAGACTGGTGATGGGGGGTCCTCTCTATTTCTGAAAATCAACCTTCCTTCCAGTTTAAGGTGGTATTCCACACTGGAAGGAAATACTCTGAAATTCTTTACTAATCCACAATCAGACATTCCCACTCCGATAGTCCAGAAAGATGTTAAATCAGCTCAGAGCCTGGCTGCTATTCAGCAAATTGGAGAGCAGTTGTTCATCCCTGTTCAGTTAAATGATGGGAAGGACCCTGTTCTCGCTCGAGTGTGTGTGAACAACGGTAAGGGCTTCATCAGCGAAGTCATGTTCCGCCAACTCCCAAAAGATCCAGCCATTCCCGCATTCAAACTGATAGACAAATGGGAAATGGACCTGGAAGCACCTAATTCCAAACATCTCCTGCCAAGCAGGTGTATGCTCAAACTCTCCATTGGCAACAAGAGCATAGTCCATGATTGTTGGGTCGTGCGAGACGTCACTGTCACCTTTTACTTAGACAGAGACATTCTCAATCGCTTTGCCATTAGTTTGGACCTAATAAACTTCAAAGCTTGGTCCCGATTAGCGGATAATCCCATGGGCTTTGATGATCCAGAAAAAGCATTTAGGTCAGCTCAATTGCTACCTTATGCAGTTGAAATTCAGGTTAAAGAGAAAGTCACCATCCTAGAAAGGACCCGACAATTTTCCCTGGAAGTGAAAGTTAAAAGAGGACAAAAATTGAAAAACCCTGATGCTTATATGCATCTAAATGCTTCTCTCCAACAGCAAGGGTTGTGGGTAAACCCAACACCATTCGTCAACATAGAACATGACACCATTCCAATAGAGGTGGATAACAGCGACTTACAGAGTATTACTCTAGCCGCAGGCACCATTATTGGAATGGTGGTTGATGACCGACATTTCTCCATTGATTTAGGAAATGAACTGTTAGGACCGATTCCCAAGGACTGTTTTGACAGTGACAGTGATGACAATTCAACACCAGACAGGATCTTTGCTCGGCATGGGGGGAACTTCCTGGTGTACACTTCCTGACCTTATGGCAAGGAAGATGTGCCTTGTGACTTCAGAGGGGATGAGGTGATTTTCCAGGTCCATGAGGGCTGCCTTTCCCACCTGAAGCCTCTAGTCCAAATCAGCACTCTGACCAGGGACTTCTCCACCCAGCTGGAGGAGGCCGCTGAGATAGCAAAACCAGAAGTCTTTCCAGGCTTCAGGCAGATTGTGGAAGTGAACCTCGCTGATGCATGCGTGACTCTGGAACAGAAGCAAAAGTTGAAACAAGTTTTCTTGGATTTCCAAGATCTCTTTGCGGTAGACACATATGACTGTGGTCGCACCGACATCCACACAACAACAATTCCCACGGACCCTGGCATGACTCCAATGTTTGTGAAGCAATATCGTTTGCCTCTCGCATCCATGGAGTCCCTTGCTGAAATAATTAAGAACCTTGAGTCCCGGGGAATAATCCGTCCAGTACACAGCACCTTCAATAATCCGGTGCTGGGAATATTGAAGCCAAACGGCCAGTGGGGAGACTGTGCCGACCTTAGGGAGCTCAACAAACGGGTCCATACTTCCCGATGGCCTCTTCCCTACATTGACCATGGGCTGGCCCAGATTCAGGGTCACAGGTATTCACTGCAATAGACCTGACCGATGGATACTGGACCGTGCTTGTCAGTAGGGAGGACCAATACAAACTGGCTTTTACCTTTGGGGGCCAGCAGTACACATGACCCGGACTCCCTTCGGATACCTCAACTCCGGCAATGAATTCAACATTTTCCTACACAAGGCCATGCCCGACCTGGGTGCAAGGGATAACTTGGCTTATGTAGATGATGTCCTCATCAAAAGTTCATCTGTGGAGGAACATATAGCGAAGATCCGTTGCACTCCTGGCAACGGTGTGGGCATTGAAAAATTACCGCCCGTTCATCCAGGGGGAACACATCATAGTGGAGACTCCACACCAGCCTCTGCAATACCTCCAAAATGACAGAATCCGGGCCGGAAATGTGAGTAATTCCCGAATTACTTCCTGGATTCTGTCAATGCAAGGCTTTCCTGTGGAGGTCAGAAATGGCCAAAACAAGAAGAGTCCCTTCGCGCAAGGTCTGGCTGACTTGCATGATTGTGCCAGAGAAAACTGTCTCGAGGACGAAAGTCTAAAAATCAAGGACAACATGGAGGCATACCTTAATTCCGCACACAAAGTCTTTGAAGAGGACAAGTGTGAGGGAATGCCCACTGTCTATGTGGATGGATGCTCTTACCATGTTGACAACAGCGGGGAAAAAGAACTGGTGGCCGGCGTAGGGAATGCATGGGTGAAGGAGTCCCCAGAACCCTCCGCTGGGTACAAAATTGGTCCCCGAAGTAGTCAGGTGGCAGAATTGATGGCTGTGTATCAAGCCATCCTCACTGCTGTTCAACATCAACTCCACGAACTGGTCATAATCACAGATTCAGATTATGTACGGAACGGGTTCGTGGAGCACCTGGTTAATTGGAAAACCAGAGGCATGTTATGTGCTAATAACAAACCCCTGAAACATGGGAAGTTAATCCAAAATATTGATGATCTGGTCACATCGAATGGGATGACCATCTACTGGAAAAAGATCAAGGGTCATTCCAAAGTAGAGGGATCAGACAAAACTGGAAATAAGTTAGCTGATCAGCTGGCTAAAACTGGGGCCATCCAAGGGGATCTAATAGAAATAGAGTCCCTGTTGGGGGAAAACCAGGTCACTGCTATCACTAGGTCCCAGACAAATGCTCACAACGATCTTTCAACTGCACAATGGAGTAAGGAGACCCCTGATGCTGATTTAATTACGGCTCAGAAGGGGGATCCAATAATTGGTAAGTTTTACCAACACATGGAGGACCCTCAGAACTTTCCCCTGACGGATACTGATTACATTGGGAAAGAGGACCTTAGAGTGTTGATGAAATGTCCAAAGATGCTCCGAATCCAAGACGGTTTGTTGGTTAGGAAATTCCAAGCTGGCCATGATCAGTGGGTGGTCCCTACATCATTCTGAAGCCTGATATTAAGTCACGCCCATGATGCAGCCACCGCCGGTCATAGGGGGTTCATACAACACTTGAGATCTTAAGAGAGGTTGCATACTGGCCACACATGGGGCAGGACCTCGACCAATACTTAAAGGGGTGTCTTGTGTGTGCACAATCTCAGCCATTATTCCTCACACACCGTGCACCTCTCCAAAAGAGGGGGATGACACTGCCATGGTCAGATTTGCAAATCGACTTCGTAGGCCCTGTGATGCGCTCGTCTAGGGGAAACAAGTACATGTTGACGGTCACATGCTTGTTTATCAAGTGGGTGGAATGTCTCCCGGCCCCAAACTGCAAGGGAGAAACAGCAGCTGCCCTGATGATTAACCACATCTTTTCCCATTTTGGTCTACCTCAAAGAATTGAGTCAGACAGAGGTAGCCATTTTACCAGCGAAGTGATGACTAAGATGTGGGAGATACTGGGGGTCAAAAGGAAGCTAGATATTGCTTACCGGCCAGCTTCTTCTGGGGCAGTAGACGCTACAACCGGACCATTGTGTGCATATTAAAAAAGTTTGCGGCAGATTCTGGGCCAAGTTGGGATATCCGATTACCTCTGGTCCTAATGGCCATCAGATCTACCCCTTCATCTGCAACCAAAATGTCACCATTTGAGTTGATGACTGGACGCAAGATGGTGCTTCCCCAGCATTTGCTCTCCAGGACCAAAGAGCAGACGTTGATAAATGCCTCCACAACTAATGAGCATGTGGAGAATTTGAGGAAACACCTCCAACATGCTTTTGCCTATGCTCAGCGGAATCTCGAAAGATCAGCTGATAGCATGAAAACTCACTATGATTTGAAAACCACCAGGAAGGAATATGATGTGGGAGACCGGGTCTATCTATACAATTTCCAAAGGAACCAGGCCAAACAGCGAAAATATTTGCCTACATGGAAGGGACCCTTTGAAATTATAGACAAGATCTCCCCCGTTGCATACAAGAATCGCCTCCCCAAAGGAAGTTTGGCAGAGTGGGAAGACAAGTGGGTTCACATAAATCAGCTAAAGTGTCCATTCCAGGCACACTCTGCAGCAACTGGAGGAGTCCTCTGCAATCCCAGAGGGGGTCGCTCCAGACTAATTCAGTTCCAACTCTAAAATATCCCACATATGGTCTCTAAAATATTATGATTCTTGAAGGAAAATGTCTCCTGATTATATCTTGTTTTTAAAATAAGACTGCAAAATGTATCCTGATGTATAAAATGTATATGTCCGCCACACCATTATTAGTGGTGGAAAAATGTCTAGGAATGTGTATTGCCGCTTTGCTTTATCATCCTAGGAGAGATGAAACCAAGGAGGACGACCCGGGGACCGGGAGCAAAGATCCGAGGGGCCCAGGGTCCCGCCCAATATTCCAATCAGGACCGGCAAGGAGAACCGATCGATCCAACTGGATGGAGGAAAAGATGCTGAACTGTGCCATCTACGGAATTGGAAGAAGATGATGCGGACATACCAGCACGTGGATCAAAACATCCTTTGCACCCGACTCCCCCTTGACTCGAAATCAAAGTGCAGTCGGGCGGGGGGCTTGTTGGGTGTCTTGACCCACGTTTGGAATATTATGCTGCAACATTTGGTGCTGTGGGTTTAGAAAATCCAAGATGGCCAAAAAAGCCCACATTGCGCCAGAATCCAGGATAACCGCGCAGTTTTGGCACACCACAAAATGTTCCCCTGACCTGCCACCCACCAGTGCGAGCGTGATGGGCTAGGAGTGCCATGAGTGGAATGCGTGCCAAAGGAAAAACAGCAGTGCCTGTTGGCACAAAAAGCACTTTGAAATCACCTTTGTTTCTCTGAAATGCAAGCTAAAAATGCCTATTTTAAACAAAGATATTCAAAAATCTCAATGAACACCAGCAGACATTTGGGAGAAGGTAGACTTGTGTGCATACAAAATCTGGAAAGAGAAAGAGCCCAAAATAATGTTCATAATGAAACTGGCTGAGCTGTGGATATCAGCAGCTAAAGTCAAATTGGACTTAAAGCCACTAAAATCGAAATGTTTAAAATAAATGAGTGACCTACTGTTGAGTGTCACATAGTTTGCAACTGTTAAATGTCATAGTTTTGAACTTAGAATCAGCATTCTAGCTGCATGTGTAAAAATTGTAAGTTTGATTTGGAAGAAGAAAAACTGGGAACAAAAGTGACATTTAGCTGAAGCGTGGCTTAAAGAGATTGAATTCTGCCTGGCAACTACCCCCGACAGGAGTTGAAAATTGCTCAGCCACTCTTCCCAGGCCTGGCCTGCATTCTCCTGCCCTCACCAAAGGGAGATGACACCTCCCTGATTGGATTAAGGGAGGAGCATCTGGGGACTGCAGGAAACTGAACAATGAGCCTTCCTTGCTCAGGCAAATGTTAAATTAGTGGGGGGTCGTAAATGGCTTCCTCTTGAGAGAAACTGGGAGGAGCAGTGCCTCTGTGAGCAACTTGAGTTGGAGGAAGTGGACAAACCAGAAATTCCACCATGTGCTTTGGGAAACCACACCCCTCTGGGCCAGAGCATAATTTTAAAAAGATGGATAATTCATAGTACGGACTTGTCAGAATTATATAATTAATATCATTATTCTTGTGATTTTTCTGTGCACATTTTAAGAGGTATTAGAACTCTGTACCATGTTCTGAGGCAAAACCCCATGAATTATGGAGATTGCAGACACGGGGTTCACGCTAGAAAAATGAAAATTTACTGGAATATGTGTAGAAAGGTGGTGTACATCTGTGTCATTTTTGGTAAAAATCCAATATTGGAAAACCAACCAAAAAGCGCAAAATGTTGTCATTTCTTAATCCAAGCTCTTAGAAACATCAGAGTTGGAACAGAGACTACCTTATGTGATATATGATATGTACATGTAATGTCAACGACGTGTGTATCTGGGAAACCTGTTAGTTATGAAAAATTAATTTTCTAAGTATAAGCAAAGGGGCGTTTCTTCAATAGACTGTAAGACTCTGACTCACTCTAACTCACTGCTCCCTTCTCAAATCAGGTCAAAGAGAAATCCTTGACCTATCAAATCTTGAGTGGGTTGGGCACAGAAAGTTAGCATCCACACCCATTTTCAAAAGACATAAAAAGAGCCACTGGAAGCCAGACAGGGACATTCATTTTCCAACCTTCAACTGAATTCCTGCATAGCACTCTGACGGAGAACTTCACTACAGAACTTAAAGCAGAGAGGCCTGGACCACCAGCTAAATCCTTTTTCAGCAGGCCTTCAGATCCAGCAATCCAACCAAACTATTCTACAGCCGGGCGAGCTGTTGGATTCTTTGCCAAGAACTTTTGCCAGAACCGGTAGCAGACCTGGAAAGCAGTGCTGTATCCAGAGAGACCAGACCAGATCACTGTGAGCAGAACCAGAGATCCAGACCAGACCAGCAGAGCAGAGCTGACCCAGATAGCTGTGACTTCAGAACCAACCGCCTGGAGTCCAGTCCCAACCTGACCAGACCCTCACAGCCTATTTCAAATTCATAGTGTGAGTACTCAGACAGAACTGTGCAAAACCAATCTCTTAGCTTAAAATTATCGGATTCAAAAAATTTGAACCTGTCCAGAACTGCATCATAGGAATCGTGTGTCCCTTCTCCGATTTTAAACCTGTAAAAGTGTCATTTTGCCATTTTGAATCATTATTTCATTTCTGAAAATCTACCTTCACGAAATCGTCCGTATCTCTTGAACCGTTTGTGCTGGAAGCGAGATTTATGATTCTAGGCTTTCCAACGAACCCAGAACATTGTATTCATTATAGTTTTTCCGTAATCGCGCTCAACGCACTCGGAAAAAGTGCCACGATTTGCGATTTGGCTCAAATCTCTTCACTTGTCAAAATAGCAGCTTCTTGCTTTCCTTTGCTGAAATTCGTTTGCAACCTGACAATCATTCATAGAGCATTGCTAAAGTGATCCTGAACTAATTTAAAGTAGCTATCACCCACCCTGAATCTCTTATAGGGAATTAAAAACCATTTTAGCATATTTTACTTCATTGCCACCACATTTAAAAGGATTTTGCCTGTGTTTTAAAATCATCTCTGTGATCTAAGCTTGCTAGGGGGGAACTGAATTGCATGTTGATTGTAATCCTGAAAACTGTGTGCTTCACTTCCATCTCCTTATATTGCATAAAGGGGGGGAGTGAATTGCCACAAGGGGAAAAGTGAACATATTAGCTTTTGTTGAACCCATATCAGTTTATTCCTGTGCTGCATTCTTTTCCATCACTGCATTCCTTGAAACCATAAAAGTATTCTCTGCTACCTTATCCTTTCCATACTAACTCCTAAGTAATAAAATAAGTGTGCTAGTGTAAGATTATCCATTGTTGATCAACATCATATTCTTAAGTGTGATATCAAATATTAATTTATTATAAAAGTGTGATATTTACATTGTTTAATTTTTCCAATAAATCTTTTAAATTGCAAAACAAACCTACTTCTTGGCTCAGTGAGGTCAGGGGGATTCAAAGAGAGGGGTGTTATATAAGGGTTTATCATCCAGACTATAGGGCCTCATTACACGTTGTCCGGTAAAAACCGGAATTTTACGGCATGGCGCTATTAGCGTGACCGCCCTCGCAAGAGGCCGCTAATAGCGTCCCATTACGAGTTCGCGGACACGAGCATAGCGCCATGCCGTAAATGTCCGTACCGCCATGCCGCAAAAGTCCCCAAAATGCCTCTTACCGGCTTCGACCAAAGTGCTGATAGCACCTCTGCCCCCACGCTACATGCAAATAGCGGTCACCGCTATTAGCGGTCACCGTAAAAAAGCAGAACCGGAAATAGCGTCATCGCACAGGAACGGGAAAGAGCACGGCGGCCATCTTTAAAAACACAATCCATTGCCATCCTCTGCATCCAGGACCTCTTTCCGGAGAACTTCGACAAGAAATCATCCAGGAAAGCCCGAAGATGCCCAAGCCCTAATAAAAGCTTCAGATCGTCAGCGGAAAGAAAAATTCTCAAATGAGGAGCTGACAATGCTGACCGGGACACTTGCAGCTAATGCAGAAGTTGTCTTCACCAATGATATGCGGCGGGAGGCCATCATTAAGAAAAAGGCCATCTGGGCCGAAATTGCCCGCAAAGTCAGTGCGGTGGGCACTACCACCCGCAGTATCAAGGACTGCCGCAAGAGGTGGGACGACCTCCGGTTCCGTGTGCGGAACATACTAACGGCCAACCGTAACCTGGCAATGGCTACAGGAGGTGGCGCAGATTCCCCTTTGAAGCTGAAGGAGTGGGAGGAGACATGTGCCTCCACAATTGGAGTCAAATCCATAGAGGGAGTCGGAGATATGGAGCATGGTGTGGCCATTTCATCCGATGGAGGTGAGTGTATACATCAAACAATGCACAGTGAAGGGTGAGGGGTCCCCCAAATATGTGTCCATGACCAGGCCATTGATCCAGCCACACACATACATGCATGCATCACCATATGCACATGCAACAGAGACCCATCCATGCATGACCAACCCAACATCCCCATTACTAGAATCAATGATAAAGAGGCCCCAATGCATAGAGCAGCATGACGTGAACATTCTGCATAAGGCACCTAGAACCATTAACGATGATATACCCTATTTTTGTCCTCTACAGACAGACACTGAAGGCACATGCACTGCAACACGTACCCCCCCAGCAGCTAAAAAGGCCAGGATGAATGAGAAAGGTGACATCACCACCACCTCTAGGGGAACTGGGTGGAGTGTCCATCAGCAGAGGCCCAAAGGCAGCAGGAGCATCAGTTCCACACAGCCTGAGGGCACGGCTGCTGTTATTGCTGAACCCACGCCAGTGTGCCCCATCATAGGTGAAATGAGCACAGAGGGCACGCACTCCGCTGCCACCAGTTCAACTGGTGAGGCAGCAGCCACCGCACTGCTCACTGACGAGGAGGACGCAATTGACGTTCTAGAACAAAGCCATTCCCCCAGCCCGACACGGTCCATTGAGGAAAGTCCAAGTCCAACGTCCAGATCAGGTAGCCATGGAGCACATGACACCTACACCGTTGAAGGGGCATGGAGCCCTCAGGTGTCCTCACCTGATGCCGGAAGCACGGACCAGGACGCAGCAGCCAGCCCAACATCACATACCACCCAACCTGACCTTGCAACCATCAGCCGGAGGCAGGCAGACATTACTGCGCTGGTCGCTCAGCATGTGGCCGAGACAGGCCATCTGAGGGATGACCTCAGCAAATATGCAGGCCAAACAAGGGAGGCCATTGAGGCCTGCACTAACAGAATCTGCCAGGAAATGGGCCAACTCCTCCAGGCCATTACAGTTATTGGGGACATCATGGAGCGGCAATACCAACCACCAACACAGGATCAACCGGGCACCTCCTCCTCCTCGAGTTCCCAGCAGACAAGCCCCATGCGCCGCTCTCTGCGCAACCTGAGGCGTCCCACGTCACAACCACCCAATGGTGGAGGAGGCCCTGTGGCTTAGGTCCAGCAAGAACTAGGTGGCACATGTGGAGCAGACACGTAGACACTATAAGGCTCACATGGGGGTGTTGTGGGGGGGAGAGGGCGTATTTGGGGGTTTTGTGGGGGGAGAGGGTGTATTTGGGGGGGTTGTGGGGGTAGGGGGAAAGGGTGTATTTGGGGATGTTGTGGGGGAGGGGGAAGAGGGTGTATTTGGGGGTGTTGTGGGGGGAGGGGGAAAGGGTGTATTTGGGGGTGTTGGGGGGGGGAGAGGGGAAGGGGCTTTTGCAAAGTTGGGGTCATGCACATTTTTTTCACATTCTGTTCACAATACACTGTTCTGAAGTTGAAAACCAGGCGTCGTCTCCATCATTGTGTATGGGTCATTTATTGTGGACAGGGTCCATTGTGGGCCTCAAAACATGCACCAGGGCAACAATACCCATCCCCATCCATGTAATTTCACCTTTGTACCTGATGAATTTCCTGATTCAGATGCTGACGCACATCGTGTGCCTCCTTTACATCGCCTCTTGCATGTCCTGCCGGAGCATTTCACCCATACTCAGCCCCATTCACATCATCCTCATCTGGTGGTTGCATGTCAATGTCAAGTGGCATAGGCACATTCCATCAGATGCACATTTTGTGATGCTCTACACATGCCATGGTTGTCTTTGCCACTTTGTCACGGCCGTACAGGAGAGCCTCACCCAGGCCGCTTAGGCACCAGCGCACTGTCATTGGAAGGCCGAATGCCAGCTCTATCACGACGCGGGTACGGGTATGTGCAATATTGTAGTCCTCTTCCTGCTGGTTCTGTGGGTTCCGTACAGGGGTTAGGAGCCACCTCTTCAGTGGATAGCTGGCATCGCCTGTATGGTGTGAGGAATGGGTACCTGTTACGGGTCACCTCTGGTGCGGCCTGTTGTTGTTGGTGCTGCACTGCAATCATGTACTGAAGCCCATGTCATGCTGGTGGTATTTGGTCTTTCTTGGTGTGGGAAGGGGTGTGGTGTGCTCTTTTGTGCTGCGTGTCTCCATTGCCTCCACCTGCGCTGATTGTGTCCATCTGTGACAGATGGGAACACTGCTCAGGTCTCTTAACGGGTGCTTTTAGATGCCGTTAATTGTGCCATGCCGGTAAGGGGTTTTGGGTTCTATTCCATGCCGCTAATGCCATGTCCGCATGGCTTATGATGGCGTGATATTAGCGCCATGGCGCTATTTCCGGTCTGGGGGTCGCGCGCCCACGGCCTTGCCGCTATTAGTGGCACCGTACTTACCGGGTCCGCTAATAGCGGTGGGTCAGGGTCGTAATTGACTTGGGAAATTACTGGTACCGGTAATTCTTTACCGGTACCGGTATTCCCTTACCGGACAACGTGTAATGAGGCCCTATAACTTGTCATAAAAACATACAAATAAGAGCTTCCTTTGGGCATCCCAGACAAAGGCATTGACTTATTGGGATTGCTGAATTGAAGTCATTAACACATAATGAAATGGGCTCATCACAGTCCACAGTCTAGGAGCTGACAAACATACAATGTCTCATGGACTATGCAGGACTATGCCTCAGAAAGTGGGTGCACAAATGGTTCACGAAAAAGGACAATGACTGGCTGCCCGCGAACAAATAGGAGGCTCAGGAGGACACAAGCTGCAACAGGACTTCCCTGCATAGCAAAGGCAGTGTTTAATGTCTCTGTATCCCACAAGATCACGTGCTAGGCGATAGCCAGATTGAGAGAAGCTCAGATAAGATATTACAAAGAAACCCATTCTGACCAGGTAACCATCAGGTTAGGCCACTGTACATAGGATCATTTGCAGACCAGTATTATCAATCAAAGGTATACAGGTGCTAGGGGACAACGCGTCTTACCCACAGTAGTCCAATGACATTACATGACCAGGAACACTCTTTAAGACAAGAACATTTGCTGATAGGACAAGTTGAGTCTCTGCTTCCATGATTATGCAGTCAGTGGCATTGCCTTGAATGTGCATGAGTACAAGTAGCCATGCTGCAGTGTTCATCTTCTGGCCAATAATGGCCAAACTACTCCCTAGACCACCCTAAATGGCAAAGATCAACAAAATTCCCAGTAGGACTAATTTCCAGCCAGGAGTGGCTGTTTTTATAACATTGCATGAACACTGCACACCTGCGGCCTTCCAATAACAAACAGCTACTTTGAAGGAGACATTACATCATACCAATGAATTTCCACAGTGGTCAAACCTCTGTCGCACTCATTCTGGCATGAAAGCCCCAAGCCAAGTGCCAATCTTTTCAGTCTTGTTGGAGAGACTCTGTGCAACTCCAAAGTCAACACACCTCTTCTGGTCCTACCAGGGTCTGATTGGCCCATCTGTATGAAATGTATATCACGTTAGTGAAATCATAACCATATTTTTTGTTGTGTACTTAGGAACAATTCTATTTCATGTCACTTGCTGTTTTGTCAAGGGGTGAAAGGTCGTGTTTCATCGCTTCCCGGGATGTCACTTCAGGGTGGGGTCAAATGACATCACTTCCGATGATGTCATCAGAGGTCAAGGGTCGTGAGGCAAGGGGTGGGACACTTTTTCTTGGGTGTCCGGGCCTATTTCTTGTCCCAGTGCGACCCTGGTTCCTACCACAGTAGAACATGGGAGGAGATTGGATACTGCCTTAGGTGCTCAGAGCTATCAGCTGTCACTTGAATGTATTTTTACTTCATAAACAAAAACTTCATGATACAAAATTGACTGTTGTTTCTTGAACTTAGCTTTTTAGCAAGAACTAATTACATTGTTTTCAATGGTATTTTCAAAGCTACTGGGTATCAAAGCAGACAAATGTTGTGATCTTGCTTAGAATTCTATAGACAATCCATCTGCCAACAATATAATCAAAACCTTAGATAACAAATATATTCCATTCTGAAGTCTGAAGCATACAAATTTAATGCAAATGCAGTTTCCACATTGGGTCTAATCATAAAATAATATAATCGCTTCGACCAAATTGATAGTATGTCATCCAGAAGCTACTTTACACAAAGGGAAACATCAATGGGAACACACCTGAGGCATAGGGCCCGATTCATGGAATGCATTGCACAGTAAATAGGGACTTTGCGTGCCAAACCGCGTGCAAAACCCTGTTTGTCGATTCAGGGAATCGTCTGTTCGGCACTTTTTCATACTTTGCGCAGGCTTCACGTAGGCTCGGCATGGCTCTGCAATCTGTCGAGTGCCTTGCGTGAGACTCCACACAGGGGGTGGGCGTGGTCTGCTCAAAACCACAGTAGGGAGTGGAACTTGCAAAATGAGGAAGAAAAAGGGAAAAGGTGGGCGATACGGAGGACGGGCCACAGGCAGTCCATAGCACGCTCACAAATGCGCATGACAAAGCGTATTCATTGATGTGACCATGCAACATCTTGCCTGCGAAATGCCCACGCAAAGCCATCGATCTTTCCGCCACCTGAAGGCAGACGTACAGACACTTGCGCATAGGATTCGCAGCAGGGTGGTGCTGGCTTGGTTGTGGGGGACACCACGCAGTTTTCACAGGGTGTGTGTGTTTGCACCAAGGAGGCCGCAAAGGTAGGTGGATGCAGCTGTTTTGGCTTTGAGGGGAGGCGCATCGGTAACATTCCAGACGCGACTTGCTGATAGGCCTACTTTGCGGGAACAATCCATTCCAGACGTGACTTGCAGATCGGCCTACTTTGCGGGAACAATTCCATGAATACAGGGAGCGCGCAGATTTCCTGTTCTACTACAATACATAATCAAACGCCTATTTAAGCATCTGAGTGCCAGCCATATCATAGACACATATGCCGGTACACATCTCTGGCTCAAACAAACCAAGTTTACATGAGCAACAAAGCAGCACTCGCTCCGCACCAGCATACGCACTGTGCTCAGGAAAAAACACAGCATATTAGCATAGCTTCTGATTGGGTGTTATCAAATGCATGTATTGACAGACTGATCTTACATGCAATCTCCAGGAGCATAGCCCGCTTTCTTCTTCTTAATGTTAATTAACCTCATTCCCGAATTACAATGGAAAGTAATGGGCTTGTACTAATTTACTAACCTTCAGAACCCACTAGAAAAGTTACCCCCTCTTAACTTCCCAGTGCCTGACATTTTCTATCCTTACCCATACCCCAGCTCTGCCTGCCACATTCATCCATGTTTTTTCTGTTTTGCTTTTTTACTGTGTCTCCTCTCACCTTGATCTCCTGCCTTTTCTGTCTGGTAGACTTGTTTTTAAATACTCCTACATTTTTTGTGAGCTTTCCATCCCAGATTTATAAAGCGCCCAGCGGCCCTGGGGCATCATGGCACTGTTACATAATATTCACTTAATACAAGATGGCAGATATGACAGAAGCAGTGATACAAATAGCATCGATAATACGTAGCCAGTAATACAAGTTAATGACATTTGGTGTTCCATGGTTACAGAGGAACAGTGTAGGATACTGTACATTTTGGAGGTGGTCTAGTTAAATAGCTTTGTTTTTAGCACCTTTCTAAAATATTTTATTCACCAGTTACAAATATCCCATTCCATGGGCACTGAATACGTGTTCTCTCTCTTTCAGGACCACAGCACTGACAGAAAAACATAGGAGCAGAGATGATCGTGATATATGGGAGGTAGAATGTGTACTCGTGCAACACTGGACTGCTAAGAACAGAAGCACTCAAGAAGAGATGTGCACGAGATGCAGAACCCCAGAAGGAGAATATGGCATGTCCACAGACAATGTTGATGTCAGATACGGACGGTGGCAAGTGGTGAGGATGGCAAAGTAGCTGGAGAATACCTTGAAGACGCGTAAACACTGAGTACTAAAAAAGCCTGGAGTGAAGGTGCGCGTAGAGTGGCCTGAACATCAAAGAAGAAGGTGGGTGCCGCTGAGAGTGGAAGAACCGACGAGCATTATGGAGCGTCAAGCAAAGCCTCAAGATGCGGGTGAAGATAACTGAAATGATGCAGCCTCCAGCCTTCTTAGGATAACTTGTGAGGTTTATTACAGCTTCTTAAGTTCCTTTACAAGTAGCTGTTTAGGTTACCAGCAAGTTACATATAGGATAATCACACTGGCGGCCCATCAGCCAGCCAGATATGAATAGCGAGATGTTAAGCAGAGAAATTAAGTATGCAGGAACCAGAAGAGAAAGTCCCCTAAGCATATGCCAGACTTTGCGCAGTTCAATTGAGTAAAGCGGCATAACAGAACATCATAACTCGGAGGAAGATGTCCTACAGCCTGTGAGAGTATATGAGAAGCTGAAGTTGAGAAACACTGAATACAGGAGCTATGTTAGAAAATACCTATAATCTACTAAAATCTTTGAGAAGCCAAGATGAGAAAGGCAGAATATGGGGGTTGGAGGAGAAGGTTCCTGAATCATGCAAGAGTATTTGCAAAACAAGGCTGTGGAATGAAAAATGACAGAGGCAGACGAGAACACCCTGGCTGTGTGGGAGAATCTTTGGGGGCCAAGTTAAAAGAGATGACATACAAAAAGTGGTGGTCTCAGAAGCTCTTATTAGGTAACTCTATACCGAAGAATACTGTGCCCCATAACTTCAACATAAAGATCTACATTAACCATCTCAATGCCGACTAAACCGGCTGGAAACATTCAACCCAAACTGCCTCAACGCCGACTCAACCAACTGCGGAGCATCCGACTCAAATCTTCTTGACACCGACTCGAGCGGGTAGGTTGCGCCCAACTCATTGTGAAGCAGCTGACTCAAGCTATCTGAATGCTGGCTCGGCCCATTGGAAACATCTGGCTCAACCTTCTTAGCACCGAATCGAACTGCTAGACAGCATACAGAAGCCCGGCACGACACTTTAGAGCCTACAGAATAAGACTGAAAGGAATGTGTTGTGTTTCCATCCCGCTGGCATTAAAGGGCCAGAGTGACATTTAAGAGCCCACACTTTTCCATTTTTAAGGCATATACTTGATTTTGAACATTTCTGCAAGAGAAAATTGCCTGCACACCCCTAGCATATTCTATCTCTTCCTTTACAGGGACGGATTATTTCTTTTTTTAGTTTTATTCAGCCTGCCATTGGCCCGCGCTACCATAAGATGTGAAGGGGATATAACTGGCAGGTGGATCCTGGTTCACCTTTAGGACTGGCATCGCTGCTGGTTTAGCAGTAGCGAGAGGCTGCGTTTAGAAACCACTACTCATTCCTGTAATCCTGCAGAGCAGTAGTCATTTTGTCACACGGGCAGCTATCCACTGTTATCTAGCACAGACTGTGCATGTTAAGTATTCAGACAAAATGAAAGAACCGTAACGGCAATGTTACAAACCTTGCCATGTAATGATTCTAGGTATATAACTGAGCATAGAGACTGAGAAGGGTTTGAAGCCAGCACTGGTCACAATCTTTTTCAGGTGCGGGATTTGCCACGTGGCAGGTGGGTTAGTAAGCATGAAAGGCTGAAGATCCTGCAAACTTTTAATGTGGCAAATGGGGCAGATGTGGCCTAAGGGGCATTTAGTAATCTTGACTTCTAAATCCAGGTTCCCATTCCGGTGGGGTGTGTGGTAGTGGATTGGGACAGGTAAACTGTTACTGCCGGTGCTACCCAATGGCGGACATTGTAGTTTCCAGAATTTCAATTTGGTACCCCAAGGTTCAGTTAGATCCAGAGTCTCAGACAGGTTCCAGGGGGATCTCACTGAGGGCCACCTGGCCGCTAGAAAGCTACATATGGGGAGAAGTACGGTTGCCCTTGCAGAGCAAAAGCAGAGGCATCAGGCAGCTTGAGCAGAACAGAAACAGAGAGATCTGGCTAGGGGTGTAGAAGAAGAAGAGGGAAGCCCAGAGACAATCCTCTGAGAGGAGAGAGGGGGATATTTTGAGCCATAACAAAGATTATGCAAGATATCTCCAAGGTCTTAGTACGTCATCTGAGGTGGGGAAAGACATTTGTGACTATTTTGAAGCAATAGAATTAGCCTTCCAACTCCTGTATTGTGGGGTCAGCCCTGATGAACTGCTTTCCCACACTGGGCAGTGATGCAATTGTTCAGTTGCCCTCCCCCGCCCCCTGAGGACAGACCCAATTATTCTAAATCCCCAAGAAAAGCAATGCCTGAGGATTTTTGGAGAACTCCACATGTTATTGGGAGTCTTAGAGAAATGGCGCGTAAGGGTGGGGGTTATTCTGTTGGGATATTGGCAAGATTGTACTTGGCCAAGCTTTCGCCAATTCCTATGTACAGAGCAGAGAGTTGGGCTTTTGCGATGTTACAGATGTAATTAAGCTGGAGTCTGTTTTGCTAAAGAGACTGTTCCGACTTCCTACTCGTACTCCGATCGAGATGATTTATCTTGATTTTGGAATTGTTTCTTGTTGGTCAAGATTCCAGCTTTCCTGACTCAATACATATTGGAAATTGGCCTATTTCCCCACCAGATACTTTAAGTCACCTCACCTTTGAATGATCTTGGACCAAGATTGTTTCCCTTGCTGATAGATGGCCTTTAGTGGCTCCGGTTCGGCTGTTGAACCAACAATGTTTGCATTGTGAAACTGCCATGAGAGGTGATCTACTACCATATCATCCTGAACAGCAAATTGTCAATCTCCCTACAAAGATTAACAGTGGCTCATTTATTAATGACATCCAGTCCCGCGTGCATCCCCCTAAGTATACAGAACACCTTGTGGGTAATCCCCTGGTCTGACACTATCTTAGGCTCAAAATGAACTCTGTTGAGAGCTTGGAAATCATTGGAGCATGGGCTAACCTTCCGTGGTCCTCTGGTCTCTGTCGCGTGTGTGAAGATAACCAACTTGAATCCGCCAAGCATTTACTGATGACTTGTGAGTCATTAGCAGCAATGAGGATGATCGCGCTTAATGCTTCTGGGGTTGGGTTTACCCCTTCAGGGGAAGCATTGTGGGCTTTATTTATGGGTGGAAACAATGAGCCCTGTATCATTTTCTTTACTGTTTTATGGAGGAAGAGTGCATTGATTCTGGAAGATAGTATTATGTACTGATTTCTTTGGGAGAAGAGGAATGCAAACTTGTGTCTGGGAATGATGTTGTTGAGTTTTATTTGAATTTGTCTTTTTTCTTTCTTTGTGAATCGTGTTGAAAAGTTGTCTTTTGTACAATTGTGTAACACGGTAGTAACACAAAATGAAAAAAAAAGAACCCCACTAAAGAGACAACCAAACTCCCGAGGCTTTTATGCATGTGTCTTTAAAGCATCTGAGTAAGTCGGAGACTGGAACCAAAGTTGAGAAATCTCTCACCAATAAGAATAATGTTAAAGTTGGTGGTATGTGAGCATATCCTGAAAACCTATGAGGCAGGGTTATAGCAGCATCGAGTGGACAAGACTCCCACATGCCGTAGATAGCTTGCAAAGGCTGCCGACTGGTAAGTGAGTACTCGTGCCAGGAAAAGGCTCCGATGAGCATTCCCAAATCAGAGAAGGCTTCTGACAAAAGTAAAAACAAGGAGGGCGAGGACAAACGCTTTAACTCCCAAGAGAGACCCCGAAAAATATCAAGGGAAATATCAGTCGCTTGGGAAGTCAGCCTCCACACAAAAGCAGAATGATGGTAACTTTAACACGGAGCCACAAAC
Source organism: Ambystoma mexicanum (assembly GCF_040938575.1). Classification (NCBI taxonomy): domain Eukaryota; kingdom Metazoa; phylum Chordata; class Amphibia; order Caudata; family Ambystomatidae; genus Ambystoma; species Ambystoma mexicanum. Next base: position 1,568,652,915 of record NC_090937.1, on the reverse strand, counting down.
TTCCTCAACATCCAGAGGATGTTTTATGTGTAGGGTCTTGACACATGGGAAAGGAGATCCAGTGTGCAAGACAGGGGTGTTGCTAGGTCTGGAAAAGATCAAGGGCTATGTTAATGTTGGGACTGGTGGGATTCAGGGCTAGCTAGAGCCTTTTGGCTGTAGTCTCTGAGATTCTATCCGGGGCTACAACCAAATAACACGGGGCTATAGCCCACTCACGTGCCCCCCCAGCAACGACTCTGGTGCAAGGGCACACCCTAGCAGGACATACTGTGTGCTGGTCTCGGGGAAGAGGCCAGAGTCAGTGTGAGCTTCCAAGTAGAAGAAATCCATAGGACAGGGAGCGGCTGAATATTCTCTCAGTGGGAATGGTAGCGGGTCTCCATAGGAGACCCCAGTTCCTCGGAATACTCAGATATCTGTAGACAATGTTTTGATACATGGGAACACAACTCCCATATTATGTGACACGATTGCTAGTGCCACAGCTGCAAGGGAACAATAGGTGCAATACTGGCATTATACCAAGACCCGGATTGCCACGTCAGAGGATTTGATGTCCTCAGATAATTTACCTATGACCATCATAGAGATCTGCTCTGGAGGCGAAAGCCTTCATGCGCCAAATGGCAGCTAAGAACTCCACTCCCAGAGGATGCCTGTTAGGCAATGGCCTTCCTGATGCTGACATAGTTGCAGCAGTCAATAGTGTGGGATGTTTGAACACAGCTAGAGAACGCTTGGGGTACTTGGCCGGGGGGCTGTTCTTACTGGGAAGTACGATGAGATCCCTGTCCCAGTCCAGATCCGAAGTCCAATGTGTTACCAGATACTACAGGAGAGGGACCAACAGACACTTACATGCCCACTGCGGTGGAAAGTGACTCAGTGATCTCACGGATCTCTACTGTTGTAGAAAGACAACCTGAGAGGGGGCACATGGAGCTTCAGACCCAATCTGGTACATTTATCCGGATCCCAAATCCCTGTGGCTGTTTCACAGCATTTTGTGCAACATTTATTATGAGGAGTAAACCCTGCCTTTTAATTTAAAACAAAATATAGCCTAATACCACACCATCCCAAAAATTTGCCACAAAAAAAGGACATAAAATGGTGGTTTCGCAAAACGGCCACAGTGAGTTTGGCGGGGTTAGGAAAGATTTTCTTTTTGCAACTTTCTTTCAATAGTTTCCTAGGGAACCCTATTCTTTTTGCTCTGTTTTTCATCCTGTCCTGGCTTTTTAAAGAGAAGTAAAGCCTTCAGCTTCTCTTGCTTTGCTTTTTACTCACATGTTATGGTGAAATTGATCAGTCCTTCAGACACTGGGAAACATGTTTTTTCTTTACAATTCTTAAAAATTGTATTTTTAACATTGTACAGAGCATTTTACAATACGGTGCAAGGGGGATACTTTTGTAGAACCCTAGTTTTTTCACAGAGGATTTTTGATGACTTTTATATGTGCCTAAAGACAAGCCGGTGGCAGCAATGGCCGTACCACGACATTTTCTCTTGTTCTTTAGCCATATTGTAGTTTGGCCTTCTTCCTGTCTTTATAAGGTCATACTGTTTTCCTGGTCTAGTGAGCCTTTGTGTGTGGGGCCCAGGAAGCGGGCTAGGACTGTCTAGTCCCAGTCCACATCCTCGGTGTCACAGAGTCTGCTCCTGGGGCGGATGTGAACCCAGTAGTTGTCCCTGATTGGACAGCTACCGGCTGTTTCATTGGGACAGATCTTTACCATTGGTGAGCTTGGAATTGCTTCCAGCTCAAATCTTAGACAAAAGGAGGGCCTCTGCAGCTATTCAAGAGATCTACATTGGAGCCACGAATCCCTCAAAGAAGAGCAGCCTGCAGAAGATCCAAAGATGACTCCTGAAGTGGTACAGCATCCCTTCCTGTGCTTGGCCCGGTGAAGCCCTGCTCCTCTGCCTCATCTGTAAAGACCTTGAGTGGTGCTTCAGCCCTTTGGATAGGGGGACCAACTAGTCACAATGCCGTCTCGAGGAACCAGCCCTTCAGAGCCTTCTGAAGTGTGCCTGAACTGCCTGGTAGACTTACCAGCTCTCTTGTGGGCTACCTTGCCAGAACCATCTCCGTTTTGAATTAAAGTCTGGAACTTTGGTGGTCGCCAGCGTGTGCCACAAATCGTCTTCTCCCCAAATTTCAGATTCTGACCTTGACTGGAACCTGTCCTGAAGCAGCAGCTGCTGTGACCATAATTAGAAGGATGCCTGTCGTCACTGGATTGTGACCATCGCTGTAATTAGTCTTCCTCCATCCTATGAAGTATCCTAAGAAGGCCTGAATCATTGTATTCTGAATTCCTTCATGAAAATGGGTTGCATTTTGCACTACCAGCCACCCGGAAGATTCCTCGAACCTACAACTCTAGGGCACCCCTCACTGAAACGAGCGGTGGAAGATCAAGGCATCTGGGAAAATTAGAATCAGCAGGAAAGCAAGCATCAGTTTGCCTATGCCCTCTCCCCCTTCCTCAATAGGATAACATTGGGAACAAGTCCCTTTGTCTCCTATATTCATTCCACTCACCTCTGGTCGTCAGTCATGGGTTGGATATCCTGCCCCTGCGTTTGCCTTAGCTCTGGAAGAAAGGAGAACACTTACCGTTCCTTATGTAAATTCTTGAATAACTTTGAAATAGTTTATAACTAAATACAACCACAAGCCCATTGCATTCTTTCTGGTGAGAAATATTGTATTGAACCCTGTGACCTTCGGGCACAAGGTCCCATTCATTTCAGGATTTGGACTTCTTAAGTTATGGTATTATTTTATTTATTTAATTTTTATTTTTAACGTTTGTATAGTGCACACACAGCCCTCGGGCATCGTGGCGCTGAATTGCTCTTGTGATTTGGTTGCCATCATTTACTACATCTAACTTACTTACCTGTTTTGCTTAAGTTATCTGATGTTTATTAAGTGAACCTACTGATGATTGTATATATTTGTATTATAGAGTACTGTGTGATAATACTACCTGTTAGATTAATTTTCCACTGTGCTCATAAGGCCTGTTTTTGTATGCTTGACTGTCTAAACTGAATTTTGTGTGCCATAATGGGTGAACTCATTGATGGCCACTTTCTCTGCCCGCACTCTCCTGAGACTAAGCTAGGATTGCTCTCCACACTACCTTCATTGGGTTTTGGCTAACCTGTCAGTTCTCCCGGTTGATAACTAGGGTGGCCTCCTGAAACCTGTCCACCAGGCCAGATCCTAGAAATCCATCTAAACTAGACCTGAAGGCAGAACTGAGCGAGTTTATGTTTTCTGGATACCAAAGATACCCTGAGAACATCAGCACAGAAGGCAACTCTGAATCTGTGTACATTGTGAGGGTAAGGAGGCCACGTAAAGAGGACAGACTTGGGTTAGTAATGGCTTTGATTCTACCATTCAAGCAATGGAGTTTTAAATATGTTGTAGAGGCAATTGTGTCTACAATGTGAGGGTAAGGACACCCCATATTGGGCACAGTTGTGCCCGCCACAGGCTTTCATTATGCCATGCAAGCTACGGAATATGTAACGCTCACCTGGTATCCACGGGGACGTCACTCAGCCTGTTCTGACCTCTTACGACCTCAAACCCTTCCCTGGAGTCTACCCGACTGGAGACTGGGCCTGAAACACAGGATTGGTACAGTTTAACTCCCTATTGTCTCTGTGTGCTTGAACCCCTTCTTCCCCGGGGTCCAACCCTTCCCTTTGATCCACAGCTCACCTTGTTTTCTTGGAAAGTGTGCTCTCCGTCCTGCTTTCAGCGCAGGGGCGCGTTGATTGATGCAGGCTCGTTGCTTCCTAGTTACTTCACTGGCAAGAGTCCGACAGGTAAGTATAATGAGTCTTTTGAACAGTTCTCTAACTTCGTTCCTTTCCTTCCTTAGATGATGGCCGGCGTCCGGGGATGGCGACGTGCTGCTGAGATGAGTAGCGCTGAAGGTGAGTGAGAGCGCGATGCGCGATGCAACCCTTTCGTATTTGTATTGAACTGAGTTCTTTTTCTGTGTCTTTTAGGTGCCGCAACGTTTTCAGCGTGGATGCCGGTTATGAAGAAGAAATGCGGTGAGTAAGCGCGGTATGCAGCGCCTCTAGATGTTTCCAGGCTAACCTAGAGTGTCTTTTCCGCTTGCAGATGGATGAGAAGTTCCGGAGACAGAGTTCCCCCAGAGCGGCTGGGATTCAGGTAAGCGTTTGAAGCTTGTACAGTCTTTAAAAATAAGCGAAGATTTGCTGAATGCTTACTAATGCCTTTTTTCTGTTCTTTTCCCTTTTCCTTAGGAAGCGGCATGCCGGGATGGGAATGACACCGCCGAAGATGCCCGCAGAACAGAAGGAGCGATGAATGATGGGCAGAAGCGCCCCAAGGTAAGGCTGTTCCTAACGGTGTTCTTGTTCTTGCAGGAGCTGAGCACAGAAGAAAGATGCAGGCCTACTGGAGACCGATCCCAACACGGTGAGTGTCACGCTGCAGGTGCAGAAAACCCAAAGCATGTTTCTAAGCCTGGGTGTGGCTTCAATAGTCTCTGGGTATCCCAGGTGTCTCTGGGCTGACCCATACCCAAAAGACTAGACTTCACATGCAGTTCTGGGAACCAAAATATGTGGGGGGATCCATCTTGTCCCCATCAATGCACTACAAGTCCAAACCCCAATGTTATCCTATGGGAGTGAGTGAGTCTGGTGCCACAAGCGCCAAGTCTGACTCCAAGTGGGTCTTTGGAGGGATGGAGAGACCCTTGAGGACCATGTAGGTGATCGTGGCCTGGCTCCAGCCTGACATCTTGGAGGACTGGGGACATGAGGGGCAGGAATCATGACAGTACTCCCCTCCAAGGCCCCTCTCAAGGTGGCTCTTCTGTCTGGTCCAGGTTTGTTTGGATGGTTTTGATGAAATCGTCTAAGCAAGCGAGGTGCATGGATGTACTCACAAGGCTCCCATGTCCTGTCATGTGGACCATACCCCTTCCAGTCCACTAAGTAGTATAATTTGGATCTGACATACTTTGAATCCAGGATGTCCTTGACTTCGAATTCTGGCTCCCCGGCGACTACTACTGGCTGCAGTGGCGTTGCTACCCGGGTCCCAGGTTGAACAGGTTTAAGGAGAGACACGTGGAACACAGGATGAATCTGCATGTTTGACGGCAGAGCTAGTCTGACTGCCACAGGATTTATCACGTAGGTGACGGTGAATGGACCCAGGTATCTTGGACGGAAAGTTTGGGTTCCTTTAATGGACACGTGATTAGACGCCAGCCAGACTTTGTCTCCCAGTTGGTAGTTGGGGGCCTTTGCTCGGTGTTGATCAGCAAACTTCTTTTGGCAATTCTTAGCTTGAAGTAGGTGTTCAGCTGCCCTTTTAAAGGTTTGAGAAATGGTCGTGTGCAAGGTTTTGACTGCTGGCATTTCCAGGGTTGTAGGAATGTCCAGCTCAGAAGTACGTGGGTGCCTGCCATACATGGTATAAAAGGGTGTCTGCCCATTGCTGGTGTGTAGGGAATTATTATAAGCATATTCAGCTATCCATAATAGGTTGAACCAGCTTCCTTCAGCATGGTGTAACATGTAACGCAGATACTGCTCGAGCGTCTGATTTGTCCTCTCAGTTTGACCATTCGTTTGGGGATGGTGACTGGTGGATAGCCGGATGTCGATCTGGGCCATAGAGCAGCATTTTCTCCAGAAGTTAAATACGAATTGAGTACCTCGGTCTGGGACCAAAACTGAAGGAAACCCATGGAGCTGTACGATGCCTTCAAGGAATTCCTTTGCCAGAGTGGAAGCATTTGGGAGCCCCTTAAGAGGAATGAAATGTGGCATTTTTGAAAATAGGTCCACAACCACAAGAATAGTGGTAAACCCTTGACTGGGTGGTAAGTCAGTAATAAAATCGAGGGACAATGTGTGCCAGGGTGCTGGTGGGATTTCCAATGGTTGTAATAGCCCAGCCAGTTTCTGCTTGGATGACTTGTTTTGAGAACACACTGCACAAGATAGGATGAATTGGATAATGTCTTTACGCTACGTGGGCCACCAATAATTTCGTTTTAACTTGGCTAGGGTTTTAGCGATTCCGGGGTGGCCCTCAATCAAGGATCATGATAACCGGACATGACTTGTTCTCGTAGTTTTTGGTTTGGTAAGAATAAACGATTCCTGAAGTAGGGAAACTGATCTTTTATCATGTAATGTTCTCCTTGTGCACTCCATGCTTGTAATTGCTCCGGACTCATCACGTTTTGGATTTCTTCATGTAATTCTTTCTGAGTTATGGTTGCTGTGATTCCTAGGAGCTTGTCACTCGGTATGATTGCTGTTGGGTCAGGGGTCTGATACCCTTGCTCTTCCACCACCATACGGGAAAGGGCATCGGCCTTCCCGTTTTTCACCCCTGGTCGAAATTTAATCACATAGGGCCTCATTACACGGTAGGCGGTAAACCATGGTGCTATTTCATGCCGGTAATTTACCGGTACCGCCTTGGAGGAAAGGGGAATTACCGCCCTATTCCAAGGTTGGGAAGGCGGTAATTCCTCCTTCCTCCATTGCCCTTCCCCATTCCCATTTTTACCCCATATGGCATAATGGGAATGGGGAAGGCGCTAATTACGGTACCGCGAATTGCGGTACCGTAATTAGCACCCCGGTCCCTTTGCGGGTTCGTTTTTTAATGCCTGCTAAAAGCAGGTGTTAATGTACCAACCCGCAAAGGGACTCGTAGTAAGGCGATAAGGGTTTACCGGTACACCCTTACTGCCTACCGTGTTATGAGGCCCATAGTCATATTCAGCAAAAAAAAGAGCCCAACGTAGTTGTCGTGAGGATTGGGCCTTTGCCGTTTTTACGTACTGGAGGTTCCGGTGGTCAGTTATTACGGTGATTGTGTGTCTGGCGCCCAAGAGGTAGTGCAGCCATGCCTTAAAGGCTGACTTAATGGCCAGGAGATCTTTTTGTCTGTGATAGCGTAATTGAGTTCAGGGGGTGCGAATTTACGCGACCAGAAGGCAAGAGGGTGTAACTGGCCCGTTTCGGGGTCCTTTTGTGAGAGGACGACTCCCATAGCCATGCTTGAGGCGTCCATTTCCACCAGGTTTGGGAGATCAGGGCGATGGTGGCGTAAGATTGGGGCAGATGTGAGTCTTGCTTTGAGTTCCTGGAAAGCTTCCTCGGCTTCTGTTGTCCACTGGAACTTTTTGTTGCTTTTCCTTAGCAATGACGTGATGGGATGCACAATTTGCGCAAATACTGGGATGAACCGGCAGTAGAAGTTTTCAAAACCCAGCATACTTTGAACCCCCTTGAATGAATTTGGGGATGGCCAGTTCAGGATAGCATCTACCTTGTGTACATCCATTCGGATTCCATTCGGGCTGAGGATAAAGCCCAGGAATTCCACCTCGGAGACGTGGAATGAGCATTTTTCGAGCTTGGCGTAAAGCTGGTGTTGATGGAGTTTCTCCAATACGGATCGGACGTGTTTAACGTGGTCCTGCTTTGATGCGGAATATACTAGAATATCGTCGATGTACACTAGAGCACAGACATCAATCAGTTCCCGTAAGACATCGTTCATGAAGTATTGAAATGCTGCAGGCACGTTTCAAAGGCCAAAGGGCATTACTTGATATTCGTACAAGCCGTATTTGGTGCGAAAAGCAGTTTTCCATTCGTCCCCCTGTTTTATGCGAACAAGGTGATATGCCCCCCTCATGTCTAGTTTTGTGTAGATTTGGGCATCTTTGGGGATCAGTGGCAGGGGGTAGTGTTTATTTACGGTAATCTGTTTCAGTGCGAGATAGTCGATGCACGTTCTCAAGTCTCCCTCCTTTTTCGGTACGAAGAATAGAGGACTGGCTGCTGGAGACTTCGAGGGACGGATGAACCCATTGGCCAGGTGTGGGTCAAGATAGGCCTTCAGGTGCTGGTTTTCTGGTTCCGTGAGTGCGTAAATTCGCCCACAAGGGATTTGTGTGCCGGGTATCAGGTCAATTTGGCAACCGTATGGTCTATGCGGTGGCAGGGTATTAGCCTGTTCTTTCTGAAAGACATCTTGAAAGTCCTGGTATTCACTTGGTAGGGTGCCGATTGCCATAGTCGCAAGCGTGGAGGTTCTGGTGTCTATTGGTTGTTTCTCTTGGCGATAACATGTGTGGGCGCAAGTCTCGGGAAAGGCCAATTGTTTTGCTCGCCAATCGATTTCAGGATTGTGAGCTACCAACCATGGCATTCCCAAAATCAACTGGAACTGTGTTGCCGTAATGAGGTCGAAAACGATATATTCTTGGTGTCCATCCTGGCACAGAAGGGTTAAAGCTGCAGTGCATTGGGATACTGGACCAGAAGCTATTTCTGTAACGTCAACAGTGGTAACAGTGTCGGTGGTTGATTTAGGGCGTAACGGAAGCCCCATCTTTGCCGCAAGATCCTGCTCGATGTAATTCCCAACGGCTCCACTGTCAATGTACGCTCTTACTGCGTGCATCCGAGATGGTTGTTGGTGATTGATAAAGACCACAGATAGCGCAAAATGGGAGGTCTGTAGTTCACTTTCTTCGCCTGACAAGTGGACCCCTACACTTGCCGGGCTGGGGAGTTTTACGATTCCTTGATGGTATCTTCCTTGCCCGTGGCCCCTACCGTCCTCCTCGGTGGCTTCACAGGGCACTCTCTAAGGAAATGACCTGACCTTCCACAGTACAGACATAACTGCTGCTGTCTCCTTTTTTTGCATTGGTTCTCCTGAACCTTCCGTTGTGCGGGCCATATTGTCCTTTGAACGCACACACATAGGGCGAGGGTCCGGTCTGGTTCGAGCTGCTCTTCGGTCCTGCAACCTATGATCCAGTTGAACAACAAGGTCAATTAATTCTGAGCAGTCTTTCGGGGGGTTCACTACTTGTGCGAGAACATCCTTGAGCTCCCACGCAACCCCTGATGAAATAACGTGGTTCTCTTCTCCACTGGCCATTCTGCTTCAACTACGAGTCTATTGAACGTGGCTATGTATGTTAATAGGTCTTGATTCCCTTGGCGTAGGGACAGAAGTTCGTTGTCTAATGCCTGCCCATGAGTACGACGGGCGAACAGCTTTTCCATCTCCTGCTGAAAGCCCCTGAAGTCATGCATCAAAGGATCGTCTTGGGCCACAAAAGGTACAGACCAGTCCGCGGCGCTACCACTCAGGTAGGATAGCACAAAAGCAACCCGTTATTGGTCATTCGGAAAGGCCCCTGGTCTACAAAGGAAGTGCAGGCGGCAATGGTTCATGAACGTTGCTAACTTCTTGATATCCCCTGTAAATCTTTCGGCCGGGCCCAGGGAACTACCCCAGGAAGGGTTATCTGAACGGGATTGGTTTAGGGTGCTGGCATTGAGGGCACGCTTCCTGGCAATGGTGCATACCCTGCTTGTGACTGGAGAAGTTGCTGGCTTAAATCATCAGTGCGTTCTTTGGCTGCTATCAGCTCTCTCCTCGGGGTGTTGGTCTCCTGCCTGGCTGCATGTACTTCAGAACGTAGCTGCCCCAACATGTAGGCTAACTGGTTGGTTTCTGACGTTTCCATGATGCCCAGGTGGATTTTGATGTGAGGCTTTGTGTTCTGTAACGCTCACCTGGTATCCACGGGGACGTCACTCTGCCTGTTCTGATCTCTTAAAACCTTGAACCCTTCCCTGGAGTCTACTCGACTGGAGACTGGGCCTGAAACACAGGATTGGTAGAGTTTAACTCCCTTTTGTCTCTGTGTGCTTGAACCCCTTCTTCCCGGGGGTCCAACCCTTCCCTTTGATCCACAGCTCACCTTGTTTTCTTGTAAAGTGTGCTCTCCGTCCTGCTTTCAGCGCAGGGGCGCGTTGATTGATGCAGGCTTGTTGCTGCCTAGTTACTTCACTGGCAAGAGTCCAACAGGTAAGTATAATGAGTCTTTTGAACAGTTCTCTAACTTCGTTCCTTTCCTCCCTTAGATGATGGCCGGCGTCCGGGGATGGCAACGTGCTGCTGAGATGAGTAGTGCTGAAGGTGAGTGAGAGCGTGATGCGTGATGCGACCCTTTCGTATTTGTATTGAACCGAGTTCTTTTTCTTGGTCTTTTAGGTGCCGCGACGTTTTCAGCGTGGATGCCGGTTATGAAGAAGAAATGCGGAGAGTAAGCGCGGTCTGCGTAGTCTCTAGATGTTTCCACGCTAACCTGGAGTGTCTTTTCCCTCTTGCAGTTGGGTGAGAAGTTCCGGAGACAGAGTTACCCCAGAGCGGCTGGGATTCAGGTAAGCGTTTGAAGCTCGTACAGTCTTTAAAAATAAGCGAAGATTTGCTGAATGCTTACTAATGCCTTTTTCTGTTCTTTTCTCTTTTCCTTATGAAGCGGCGTGCCGGGATGGGAATGACACCGCCGAAGATGCCCGCAGAACAGAAGGAGCGATGAATGATGGGCAGAAGCGCCGCAAGGTAAGGCTGTTCCTAACGGTGTTCTTGTTCTTGCAGGAGCTGAGCACAGAAGAAAGATGCAGGCCTACTGGAGACCGATCAGAACACGGTGAGTGTCACGCTGCAGGTGCAGAAAACACAAAGCATGTTTCTCAGCCTGGGCATGGCTTAAATAGTCTCTGGGTATCCCAGGTGTCTCTGGGCTGAACCACACCCAAAAGACTAGACTGCACATGCAGTTCTGGTAACCAAAATATGTGGGGGCATCCATCTTGTCCCCTTCAATACACTACAAGTTCAATCCCCAATGTTATCCTATGGGAGTGAGTGAGTCTGGTGTCACAAGCGCCAAGTCTGACTCCAAGTGGGTCTTTGGAGGGATGGAGAGGCCCTTGAGGGCCATGTAGGTGATCGACACTGACATCTTGGAGGGTTGGGGACATGACGGGCAGGAATCATGACAGAATAAGAATGTTCTGCACTGAGAAGACCACTGCACAAGACCCAAGGCTGAAAAGATGGAGTTCTTTCATCAAATTCCACTGGGATTTTTGTATCCTTTTTTAAATAAACAAAGTCATTTCATGTCACCCCACATCTGAATGTCTTTGTTGCTACGTTACGCCCTAGGCATTCTTCACAGCTACACTAGCTCATTTGGCCATGCAGGTTTCATAAGGATTCCTCGTACCCGAACATGTACTTGAGAATTTTAACATAATGGGCCTCATTACGAGGTAGGAGGTAGCCATGGTGCTAATAGCACCATGGCTACCCCTTACCGCATTCCGGGTTCCCGAAATAAGGACTTACCGGGTCATTCCAACCTTGGAAGACCCGGTTAATCCCCATTCCCATTCGAGCCCCTATAGGGCTCAATGGGAATGGGGATGGAGCTAATAACGGTACCGCTAACAGCGGGCCTGTTATTAGCTCTGAAGTCCCTTAACGGGTCCCTTCCATAACACCTGGTAAAACCAGGCGTTAAGGAAGGGACCCACTAAGGGACCTTGGAATAGGGTGGTAAGGGATTACCGGCAACGGTGTCCTTACCGGTGCCGGTAATCCCTTACCACCTACCTCATAATGAGGCCCAATGTGTATAACATTTGGCTCTGCGCCCTTTCTTACCCTTATCACCATTTTAGCGAACCCCGTTTCCTTTGGATGATATAGTGTCCTCGCGGGTGCTGCTGGATTAGCGTCGAGATCTTTCAGTGCTATCAAACAGTAACACAATGGCCTAATTCATGGAATTTATTGCACTTTGCAAAGTGACTTTTCACTGGTGCAAAGTGTATTTTTGCAGTGAAAATTGACTTTGCACTGCTCCATGAAACAGTGTTTGTTGCCATTAAAAAGTCACTTTGCACCAGTGAAAAGTCACTTTGCACCATGCAAAACATTCAACGAATCAGGCCATTAGGGTGCGTTTTTCAGTGTAATTGTGCACATTTCTTCACCTTATGAAGCGATGCACACATTTTTAATGCACTTGAGCATCAGATCAGATGCGGCATTTAAAAATGCACTTTTGTGCATTGCTATTTCAGTTTATTTGGGCATAGCACATTTTGGGAGGGTCTCTTACTGAATTCATACGGAGCGCATTTTTGCGCAATCGCAAATCTAATTGAGGTGCACTTGTTTTTGAGAATCTGCCCACAGTCTCTGCATTTAATTTGAGCTCAAGGGCCCGGTCCATGGCATTTTTAGAGTGGTGCAAAGTGACTTTGCACTGCCAACAAACACCCTAATTCACAGAGCGGTACAAAGTGTATTTTTTTCAATTTTTAGAGTGGTGCAAAGTGACTTTTTTCAAAAATACACTTTGTACCGCTCTGTGAATCAGGGTGTTTGTTGGCAGTGCAAAGTCACCAAGTCACTGCGCAAAACATTCAATGATTCGGGTCCTAAAACTGTAATTGACAAGCGAGTTAAGCGAATCCCTCAAAACGTCCACAGACCCCAACTAGTGCACTAGGATACATGCCAGTAGAGGCGCTGCAGCCCAGCATCAAGGCTGCAGATTGGCGACCCCTTCCCTGCGACCAGTGTTTGCCGCATTCCTGAAATCGTGGCTGTAAAAATAACGCTCAGATTTAGAAAGCATGCAGCTCGGTCAGAGCGCCTGCCGCACGGAGGATGCACAGGAAATAGTCCTCAAACCAGAACCATCTCTTGGCGGCTGAACCCCGTCACCATTATGAAGGTGGGGTGTGCAGAAAGTAGAAGCGAAACCTGCCACTCCCTTTAAATCAATCTGTATTGCAATGATTTCCTCAATGGTGCAACAGGCTATTTCTCAACAGTTCTGAACATTCTCACCGCAAAAATACACCCGGGCCCACCCGGATGGGAGGCCCGGGGCCGTAAGCTGGGAGGTGGGGGGTTTGTGCTAAGTCTGGTGGGGCAGTGCCTTTTGGCGCTGCCCCACTTAGCATGCACATGGTGGGGTCGGGCTGCTGGGTCACTTTACAATGGGAACCCAGACAGCGCGTCTCCAAGACAGGAGGGTGAGGTGAGAGGGGCAGGTGACAACCGGCAGTCGCTGCCCCCTGTCACCTTGCCCTCCATACTTCAAAGGCCCCCCTTCCCATCCTGCGGATGCTGGGCGGGGGCCTTTTGAAGTTCAAAGAAGGGGCCGCCTTGCCCCCAGGCCGAATTTTGCCTTTATCTGGCGGGGGCAAGGTGGCCCTTCTCATGCTTCCTCCCCGTCAGCCACGAACAGCAGCAGGACGGCTGCAGGTCTAAAAAACCATCCCTCCCACCCTACAAATAACCGTAAGGAAAAGCTATAGCGAGGGCCAGGTAGAAAATGGAACACAATCATAGCATTAGGGGAGGCTAAAACGCCTCACTTCAAAAAATAAACATAAAAATTCAACTCCAAGAAGGGCCTTCTTAAAATACCGGGGGGTCTTTTTGTCTATTAGTTAATATTCCAGGAAAATACAGTTATAGAAGACCCAGGCGCTCAGAATCCACCAGAGAACATCAATACAGGTGGGAGCCCTAGGGGTATAACAAAAGTGAAAAGGAGAGAGGAACTTGAGCAGAAACATGTACTAGTAAGCCTCAAGTATCCACCTCCATGCATGCAGAAGGGGGGGTCTCACCACAAGTGGATCAGGAGCAGGGTAAGTTCCTAGTAAGACTCTGGAACCCACCCCCTCACAATTTTGTTTATGCAAGATAAGCGCACTGGGGTACGCAAGTGGATCGTGGGCGGGGGAAGTTCCGAGCTAAGCCCTTAGAACCCACCCCAGCAGCGAAATAGTACAACACAAGCACTGTAGGGGTCTCACAACACAAGTGGTTCGGGAGCAAGGAACATTCTAGTAAGGCTCTCCTTTTGAACCCATTCCAGCTGTAAAAACAGGCAGCCTTAAGCGCTGAGGGGGTCTCACAACGCAAGTGGATCAGGAGCAGGGTAAAAACCTAGTAAGGCTCTTTGAACCCACCCCGGCTGTAAAAACAAGCAGCTTCAAGCGCTGAGGGGGTTTCATAATGCAAGTGGATCGGGAGCTGGGTAAAAACCCAGTAAGGCTCTTTGAACCCACCCCTGCTGTAAAAACAAGCAGCGCTAAGCGCTGAGGGGGTCTCACAAGGCAAGTGGATCGGGAGCAGGGTAAAAACCTAGTAAGGCTCTTTGAACCCACCCCGGCGGTAAAAACAAGCAGCTTTAAGCGCTGAGGGGGTTTCACAATGCAAGTGGATCGGGAGCTGGGTAAAAACCCAGTAAGGCTCTTTGAACCCACCCCGGCTGTAAAAACAAGCAGCTTTAAGCGCTGAGGGGTCTCACAATGCAAGTGGAGTGGGAGCAGGGAAAAAACCCAGTAAGGCTCGTTGAACCCATCCCGGCAGTAAAAACAAGCAGCGCTAAGTGCTGAGGGGGTCTCACAATGCAAGTGGATTGGGAGCAGGGAAAAAACCCAGTAAGGCTCTTTTGAACCCACCCCGGCTGTAAAACAAGCAGCCTAATGCGCAGAAGGGGTCTCGTAGCACAAGTGGATCTGGAGCAGGGAAGACCCTAGTAAGGCTCCCAGAACCCACCCCTGAGGAAACAACTAGCCCGCAAACGGAGCGTGGGCGCTTCAAAAACTCAAGTGGATCATGTGTGGAGAAAGTGCCAAATTCATCTCCAAAGAGTGGACCAAGAGGCTAAAACGCCTACATCCGTGGAAAAGTACAAAACACATGACCAAAAAATCAAAATGGCTCCAAGAACACATCCCGCGGAGGATCAAGTGAAAGGCCTCACAACGCTGCGTTTTGTTCTATCAAGAAATACGGATCAAGAGCCATAACTTCAGCGAAAATCACCCTGTGAGCAAGAGAGGGCGCAAGTGCTAAACCTGGTCAGGTTGGACATCAGTAAAAGGCACACAAGCGCACACCTCCCCACCTCACTTGGAAAGGACAAGAGAAAGCAGGATGAACCTGCTCCAAAGACAAGCAATTATGAACATGTCACAGCTCACACGCTGTGGCCAAACAATTGTCACAAGCTTTCATATGAATGGCGGCGGGGATCAGCCTCGAGCGGGCCCCTAATTGGGATTAGGGCCCCCCGCTCACCTGTTCCCTCTGTCCCCAAAATATAGTATTGTTATCCTTATGTGATGTTATGGCTGGTTTTTCTTTTGCACCATGGCTGGTACTAAAATAAAGCTTGTGGCCAAAGTTTTTTCCACCTCACATCATGGTCGTCAGTCTCCTCATTCCTGCAACTGTCATTCTGTATTGCCTGTCTTGTCACACTTGTCATCCATCCGTGTCACCCGCATGCCACTCCCCAGCACAAAAACACTTCCAGGCTTAAGGAAACAGGCAAAATCTCAGCGTTTGTAGGAATCCGAGCACTCCCCAGAGAGACATATTCTAATGAATGTTTCTTCTTTTTTTACCCGTAACTACCGACAGCATCTTTCCCGTACCTTCCCCTTGCTCTCTATACTGGAACTTTAAACCCGCCATCCTTACTTAAACTCACATCCTTCCATCTCTTTATTTATTTATGTATTTATTTATTTATGTAGTGCTCTACTTAGCTGTTTTTTTAGGCGCTACTTTTGTACCTTCTTTGGCTCCAGTGAAAGGGATTGATCACTGACGTCAGATGTTTATCAGTCGGGCTCTAGGTCTGCAAGGAGCCGGGAATGCAGAGACTACAGCCAGCAATGGGCGCACGGGAATCCTTGGTTTTAGTCGGAATTGCAATTGCTGTGCATTCCTAGAGACACCATTTCAAAATATGTTATTTATTTATTTGTTCTTAGTGTTATAGTTGAACAAGTCAACTTTTTTCACAATTAGAAAGATACATAACTCATTGTCATTAAAATTATACATATGCAATTACATAAAAAGGTTGGATGGAATCACACAGCGTTTCATATTTTACAATAAAAAGGCGTTTCATAAGAAACCCTGCGCAATAGAAAGCAGCTTTCACTGTGTCAGAAGTAATTACCTGTAAAACAAAATCTGTGTTTCCCCTTTCAATTAAAGATATGCTCCTTAAGAATATGCATGCAAAAATATAATAAAGGAACTGTGAGTTCTTTCCATAAGGAGCCGATCACAGAAGAATCTTTTAAGTTACAAGTATCTACAATGAGATATGAAACTACAGCAGGATGAAAGGTTCACGGCTGGAACTTTCTTCAGTAAGATGGAACATGGAAATTGTGCTTTTAACATTAACACTTTCCTGTCTATCCTAAATAATGAATTGGAAAATAAACACACAAAAACAGAAACAAGTTGTGCTTCCTTCAAAAATGTCATCTGAGGTTCTTCTTTAACTTGGCGGGTACTTGCCTTTTTAGGTTCAACAATTGTGTGGTTGTTTATACGCAAATGATATAAAGACAAACAGCAAACGAGTTATATTAGAGGCACTAACTTCACTTAACAGCTCATATATCTGTTTATCATCTGGCCAAATCATGATATGACCGGACCTTTGTGTTGTGAATAAGTTGATGCCAAAATGTAAAATCAATTTGCTGTGATTATGTGGTCATCCAAGGTAACCTCCAGGAACTGTAGACATTCTATGAAAATGTAGGGTATTCTACATGTGAAAATTTTAGTTGTTTTATCTGTTCAAGATGTTTCTCTTTTTTATTTTATTTTTTTGTATACAAAAAGTGCATGTAAAAATGTAATGTGGAACATGAAATGAAAATATAAGTTGTAAAAGTTTGTTAAACAAACTACAAACAACGCTTGAATAAAAAAAAGAAAAAAGAAAAAATAAATATCTGTACATTTGAATGCTTAAAGTGTTAAAGTCTTTACATATACATTGTGTTGCCCATCTGTGATCACTGTTTGCAGGAAATTACTGTTGCAAGGGTTACATGTTCAGAGTGTGTGCATTTGCTGAGGTTGGTTAAATGTAAAATGCTGTACAGCAGTGTGGGCAAAAGACAAGTCTTAAGTATCACTTTCCCCAAGTGTGAAACTAGCTTTTCCAAGCCTGTTGCCAGGGGGGGTGGGATGAGGAATTCTCCTGCCCTCCAGGTTTTACAACTAAAATCACTTAAGGCCACGATAAAACTGACCTTAGCTAGCATTTAGTTCTTTGAAGTTCTTGAAATGTGATCTAATCTCAACACAGGACCCTTAGTGACGTCACAGCCACGCATGACAAAGGTGGGAGCTAGGTTTAAGGAGGTAGCTGATTTTGCATTGTGTAAATTGGGAGACATGTGCTTCATCGTGTAATACCCATAAAATTCACCCCAAAATATTCATGTTAGGATTTCTGAAAAGCTGTCAGTGAGCTGCATCTGGTGAGCCCATAACGATTTTGTTGACACCAACATACCAAAAGTTATAAGAAAACAATTGATTGTGACAACCATATAAATTTGAGAACATGTGTAGCAGGTGATAAATATTCCACCCACCGAATGCCAGATTCTTCAGTAATATAGTTCGGGCATAAAGGAGAAAATACTGTAGCTTTGCACCAATAGGTCACACAGACATCAAAAAAGGTTGATGTGACTGCCTGAAAAATATAGCATCCAAAAATACTGCCATATGTTTATAACATGATGACAAAGGGCATGTGTCATAATGTGAGGTTTTCATGTGCAAAATCTAGATCAAACCCCCCTGTCTCAGTTAGATGATGGATGTAGTATCCTCGATCGACCTCCCAGAACACTCCCATTTTCTGTGGACCTATTGGCATGCAAAGGGGAGGGAAGCCTTAAACATTGACCTTTCCATTGTGTGAGAAAGATGACACATCAGTGATGTCATTTGCCTTATAAATCGGTCATTCCGCCTCAAATGGGGACTCTCCCTACAGGACTTGAGGTGTGCAGCTGCCAAAATGCAGCACCATCCTTG
Source organism: Ambystoma mexicanum (assembly GCF_040938575.1). Classification (NCBI taxonomy): domain Eukaryota; kingdom Metazoa; phylum Chordata; class Amphibia; order Caudata; family Ambystomatidae; genus Ambystoma; species Ambystoma mexicanum. The sequence goes on along the minus strand of NC_090937.1, from coordinate 1,568,635,087 downwards.
CAGAATTGGGCCTAATCTTGCAGTAAAGCCAGAAGCTGGAATAGGACCTTTTTGGAGGACAGAGAGAGGCCTTGATTGACCCCTTTATGGTATCTGCAGTGAAGCCCTGGAACACTTTGATGTCCTTAAAGCCCTTTTCTTGTAGGTATAGACCTCCCCAGCAATAGATTAAATAAGCCTTATATATTTCATCATTGCCATAGAGATTCCCCCATGAAAAAACCCTATTTTCTGTGTTTGTGTAATTCAGTCATTTTCCCTTTGAAAAATATTTCATTTATTATGTGCCTCTGTCCTTTTGATTGAAAACTGTTTTTCCTATTTGAGTTCCCCATCGCGTAAAATGTGCCTGTCATTTGCAGCTTTAGTGAAAATAAGTGTCATCTGCAGCTTTAGTGAAAACGAGTGTCATTTGCATTTTTGTTTTTCTAAAACTTCTCTTTACCTTTTAAAAATAGTTTTTCCTAGTTCATCCCTCTTCCCCTACTATATTTTGATAACGTATTTCGAATTGCCTTCCCTTTCCATTGCCTAGAGCTTGCCTGTCCTTCCCAGCCTTAGAAAAACAAGTGATATGATATGATATGTCATTTGTAACGGGCCTATACACAAGTGTTTCAAGGCACGAGTGTCATTTGCATTTTCGTTTTCCTGGAAATTTCGCTTAACCTGTTTAAAACTGTTTTCCTAGTATATCCCTCTTCCCCTACTGTACTTGGATAACATAATTACAATTGCATTCTCTTTTTAATTTTCATGTGTTTCATGTACAAAAATTGAGTTTCCTATTCTGTGCTAGCAAGTCCGTTCTGAAGCCCTATTTGTTTCTTTTCTAAGCTGCCCGAAGTACCCTGGTGTTCTGTCCCATAGCAATTGTCTTAATAAAGTCAAAACTCATTTTACCTGGTGCAGAAAAGCAAATTGTCCCCTTCATTGCTGGCCTCACTGTTACCACACCTTGGTGGCTATTGAACTGTTCATTCAATTTTCCCAATAAATCACAAATTAATAAATATTTATTGATAACACACCGGCCTGGTTCCTGGTCTACTGTGACTCGGGGTGCGTGTGGAGGTTGGGTGCAAGACAGGTTGGAGGCCTCCTTAAACAAAGAATCTGATTTTAAAAATAAAAAGCGGTTTTATTGTGTGCCACACTCCTTGCAGGGGAAAGAGATCTCTGACTGTCTTGGTCTGCAGAAAATATTGTGACAACCTTCCCGCTATGGTTCCTTTGAACTTGGGTTGGACCAGCCGGTGGGGGTGTTGGGCTCTGGTAGTTCTAATGGAATGAGCTTTATTAATGTTCTGAGCTAGGTAGGGAGGGGCTATGTTGGAGATGCACTTGTGGGTGTTTGAGAGAGTCTTGAATAGGTGTCTATCCTTGATGGCTAACCAGTGGGCATCTCTTCGGGCGGCTGAGATGTGTTCAGAACATGGGATATTGAGAGCAGCATGTAGGGCATTGTTCTGGATGGTTTGAAGTCTTTTTGAGTTGTGAGTGGCTGTGCCGGCGAAGAGGGCATTTCATTAATCGAGGGTAGCGCTGATCATTGCTCGGGTGATAGGCAATTATCTCTGGATAAGACCGGTCTGGCTGCATTCAGCAGTCATTCTCCTTATAAGTCTCTTTCTTCTCAGGATGTGTTAGGTAAAATGCCTTCATTTTACCACATGTGGACGCACCCTATCCATTTTGCGGACATTTTGGGGGGTTTATGTCTTGTTTTGGCTCCAAGCCAGGCCTTATCTGAAGCATGGCAGAGTGTGGCTCAGGGTTGTTGTACTGTGCCATAAGTGTTGATATGGTTCCTAAGGCTGGAATACCCCAAAGGCACCCCATAGTGTCTCAGAGAGAGTGCCATCTCTTTACATGTCATGCGGCTGCGCTAGTGGTGGCTTGTTTCCTGTGTACAATTGTTCCACTGTGTGGCAACATTTTAATTGGTTGGGCCTTTTTAGACCACCTCTTCCATTTATCAAAATGATGGTTGTAGTTGTTTACCTTCATTGAAGACCTGAGCGGTCACCCGAATATCCCTTGTCCCTCTTTTGCATGTGTCCAAGGAGATGGCCAGCGTTGGCCACTGGTTGTGTGCATCCAAGGACTGGGGGAAGTAGCCAGCCTGAATCCAGTTCTGAATGGCACATGCAAATACCGGACTGGGGCAATGAGGATGTCTTACTTTGTGCGAGAGGCCATTCCAGAATGATTTGAGGGATGGTATGCATGTGGCTGAAGACTCCTCTTGTCTGAATTATGCTTGGAGCAGTGTTCACTCACTGGTTTCCCAATAAAAGTAGACCCCCTTATCCACTCACCTGATGTACAGATGGATCTCTGAATCTGTACTCTGGAAGGCCTGCTACGCGAGGAAGGACCAAAGCTTTGCACCAGAACCCTTTGGTGTCATAAACAATCCAACAGTGATGTTCAGCCTTTCCAAAGAAGACCAAGAGGAACCCTCTGCAGAGAATCTTTCCCTTCAGCCAGTGGGTATAACGAAATCGCAGATCCTGCTCAAAGCTTCATCTCCCTGAAGCTCCTGACCATGCCTGCATTGCTGGACCCAGAAGGTGGTTCCCCTTCGTGGTCAAGCTGACCCAAATATCTTCTATGCAGGACCCTAGGTAAGTGATCTAGATCCACCTCCCCACACCTGGGATCTCCAACGGCCGTGCCGACTCCATTCCTGTGGCGACACCACCAAATTTCCCTTACCGGTCCATCTTCCGCGGCAGGCTCCTCTCTGGCATGTTTTTTGCTTTTCAACACCCGCTCATCCTCCGAGTCTCGCCAAGCCTATCCCATTCTCAGCATAACCACAACCACTGATCACAACCACCTCTTCAGTAGCTTCTCTGACTCTGACCCCTGCACTGGGGAATCTCCAAACCTAGAATAATTATTTTCATTTATTGTATTTAATTTATTTATAAAGCATGATACAAAAGGCGCATATGGGCCCTAGAACATTCTTCCCAAGGGTCTGGTGGCCCCATTTGCATCAGTGTGCCATCACTGGAGCCCTCGGTTGTCGCTGAAAAGCATGCAGAGCAACCTTTTCTGAACACCGCCCACTGCATACAGCGGAACTGCTTACCCGTTCCCAGGGTATTGCTCTGCTGACTTGATCCGGTGCTGCTGGTGGGCATTTTCTTCCTTTATTTCTTCATCTCTAATGACTCTTGGTGGTCTCCCTCCCACAAAAGGCTGCCCCAAAGACTGCCCCTAGTCGCAACACTGGTCCCCCCTTCATCTCTAAGAACATACGTGCCTGAATCTAAAAGCATTTACTTTTATTTTTGTTTCCCTTTCAGGAAGGACTTTTATATTGACTCTGAAAGAAACTGTATTGATACTTACTTGCTACATTCTGTTCCCTCTATTTTACAAAGCTGTACTTACCAATCAGAGTATTATTTGTCTGGTTGACCTTTCTTAATATAAAGATATATTTAAATCAGAAATAGCCTGTGGACCGTCTCTAATTTGGTTTCCAATGAAAAGTGTGTCCTGTGCCTGTGAACCACCCTACTCCCTCTCCTTTGAATTAGGCCCGGACTGCTCTGCCATAACTACCACTTGGAGAACCTGGTGAGCTTGAGGGAATCACTATAGCACCTGAATCAGAAATATATACCAGAGGGCCCTGACCACAGGGCCTTACAGTAACATGAATTCCCATTTGGGGCGTAGGAGAGCTGAAAGGAGTGTTAACAGGCATTCCCAGCAGTCAGCCAGCCACCTACTGAGTGGGAGAGATGACTGCGAAGCTGTAAATGTTCTATGCAGGAAACCAGCTTGGCGCATCGGTCTAATGTGCATGTGACTGTATATATCTTGATAAGTGATGCTGAGGACAAATATTTCATGTCCATAATGGAGGTAACGCTTAAGCCGCTGCAGACTATTGGTATGGCATCACCGATCATTTTCCATCATTTTGTGGCACATTTGCGCCATTGAGGGACGGGATTAGCCAAATGCAAATCAATTGCATTCCATCCTGAACAGTAGCAGTCTGTCACTGAACTGTGTGTCTATTTCTCTTCACACAGGTGCACCAATCTGGCACACTCAATTGTAAGCATTGCAGGCATGTCAATGTCGTATTCCTCAGGAACCGGGGTTCCTCACAAAGCTGTCTGAGAACTGAGTCAAGTTATGAAACCTGAACTACGTCTTCACGGGATGTGGCCTGGCACCAATACCATGACTAACAGAGAAAAGGGATAACAGCATCCATGCAGGGCAGACCACCTGAGGCTCCAGAACAGGGAACCGAAATAAACGCTCTACAGTGGCTCCGCCCACTTGTATGAAGGTGAAAAGCTGGGAAAGCTCACTGAATAAAGGGAAATGTGCTCCATATAAAAGATTCAAGGACACCAGCATGAACAATGTACGAAACACCATAAATCAGGATATAAGGGGGCGTGGATTAAAACCTTGTGGAATGGAATGCATTAAGAGAGGCACACAACAGTTGAAGTAACAGTAAAGAGCAGTACCCAAGCAGTGTGAACTCATCGCTTGAGACATTCCATCTGGCATGGTTTATAGTGATTTTTTCGAATGCCATATTTTCGAAATGCCATTTTGTCGGCACAAATTTGCCGAAATTATTTTTTTCGAACACTTTTTTTAACTTACAAAACCAAAAAAAAAATATATAAAATAAAAAATAATACATTGGGAAAAATAAATTCAGGAAAATGTTTTCGACAAAATGGTGTTTCAAAAATAAGTTTTCGAAAATACGACCGGATACCATCTGGCATTGCTCCAGATGAGTCAGGCGTCAATGGGATTTCCTGAGGCTTGTATTTCAGCCCCGAAATCATTACCCTGGTCAACCTAAGCTTTGGATTCTCTAAGATGTCCTGTTGATCAACTGAGGTAGGCACAGAGGAGCAGCCATGCCCTCAGCAACTTCACTAGGATGTTGCAGGTAAGTATGCAACTCTGATGATGTCTCTGTTGATAAGGGGAAACTCCCGGATGCTTCCCCAAGGTGGATTTGCAACTTTGGGATTACTGCTGATAATTTCCAGCCTTTGATACTTCTCAATGGTTGTTTGCACTCAATCTTAGCGATACCCCCAATCATTTCCAATGTGCCCATGTTGTTCCATGGGAAGTAGTTCCAGGTACTTTCATCTGTATTGCCGTGGCCAGAAAGGCGCCAGGCACCAATGCTTTTCAAAGGCCCAGTGTTATCTTTGAGGACAAAGTTGCCCTTGAGTAACGCTCGGAATTAATGTAGTAGTTTTTGGAGGAGTCTTGTCTGTTTCCATCCTTTGCTTCTAGTCACCAGAGAGCAACAGTTCCTTCTGATAGTTCATGAAATAACAGGGTGTTTTCACACATGGATTTAGACTTTCGGTGGTGAATAAAGCTTAAGAGTCGTAGATGGAAGACTCACAGCTATACATATAGATCAGAGATGAAGAACTAAGAAGTCACCAGCGGATCAAACAGGCCTAGACCGTGAGAATCCCATTTCTGATGCTGGAGTTGGTGAAATGAAGATCCCAGACCGACATTAGGTAGGCTGGCATGCTTTTTTAGTTGCCAAAGTTGCTTAGTCAGTTTGTGCCTTTGTCGCTAGTCCTGCTGTGATAACCTCATACACAATAATGTGTATGGTTACCCTTTGCTTCTCTGAATACTGGACACAGCCCCTGGTGCCTTGGAACATCATAACATGAGCCAGCCATCAGACGCTTAAAATCCCATTGGACCATACATTGCTTAGGTCTAATGTGATCATGAATTCTGTTGTTCCACCAATTTAGGAGACTTGCCAGGACTTTAGGCCCACCCTTTTCTCTTACTGCCTTCTATGGTGTGTGTTTTCTCTCTCTCTCTCTCTCTCTCTCTCTCTCTCTCTCTCCTTGTCTGTGGTCTCTTTGTCTCACGGTACCCGTCTTTGGCCTCTGGTTTTCTCATCCCTGCATAGAGTATCCGGGTTGTCTCCCCAGTTCAGAAAGTTATTATATCTAGATTTTATTAAACTCTCTGTCTCAATACACACCCCTCCTGGGCTTCTGGTTGGCACACCCCTGTTTAGGATATCAGGTTCACCCACCTACCGGTTCCGTGAATGACCCTTGTACCTTCTGAGCTGAGGCGTTCTTCTGGAATTACAGCATCACGATGAAGAATTCCCAGGACTCTACCTCAATGTGGCTTGGGCTTCAGTGTAACCCCTTTGTGGCTGACAGGTGTCAGCTCCTGCCTGCGCCCCTGCTTTGTGACTCCCATAATCACTTGCTGCAAGATGGTGGGGCAAGCTTTCCCAGCTCCATGATCTTCAGTCGGGGGTGGGATTCCATGGGCTACACTTTGCTACCATGGCCCCTGCCAGTGCCAAGGTGGGCTCGGCTGACTTCGTCTTCTCCCATGGAAGAATCCTACTCCTCTTTCAGCTCCCTCTCTCCTCTACTTCCCAGATTCTTATGTTCATCCCTTGGACATAAGGGAAAGTTGATTGCTTTTTTCCCACACATAGTGATTGTAACTGTTGCAGGTCAGAAACCACACCAGCCTGTTTTACAGGTCCTGGCACATTCTTACCTTGGTCGGTCCGTAGGTACGCCACGAACAATGAGGAATCGGCGTATGAGGGAGGTATAGATGAATCCATACTTGAGGTCTCCTTGTCCCCTAAGGTGGGGTCACCCCCAATGGCCTCCTGCTTGCCATGTCCCCTAGGGAGGTCCATTGACCCAAAGATGGTGCCCCCGTTGGGGAGAAGGGACATGTTCCCTGGATTCATCACACTTCTTACATTCTGGTAGTGGTCAGCCTGCTCTTTCCTTTCAAATGTCACAGGCCTCCGACAAGCTTATTTACATGTCTGCTTATTTGACTCAAAAATTGCGCTCACTTTACCCTACAATTTCAAATGGTCATCTTCACATCATCAATAACAATCTGCAAGTGTGTATCACACATCTTCAAGACTGCAGGCTGCAGAGTCATGAAAGTGACTTACAGTGACCATAACGGAATTGATTGCTGCCACATGCTTCATGAAAGTGATTAACGGTGACTGTTATAGACTATGGTAAACGTTTCATGAAAGTAATATGCAGTGCTCATATTGGCATAGATTAGTGATTTACAATGATAGATACAGGGAATAGATTGTGGATGCAGCTTCATAAAAGTGATTTACAATTATCATTTCTGGTATAGATAGTGGCCATAGCTTCCTGAGAGTGATTTACAGTGACCATACTGGAATAAAATGTGGCTACACCTTCATGAAAGTGATTTATAGTGATCATACTGCCATACATTGTAGATGAAGCTTCATGAAAGTGAGATACAGTGACCATATTAGTATAGATTTTGTAAGACAGCCTTGGAAACCCCCAAAATTACACGGAGGATCAGGAGCCAGAAAAACCGGACTCAATAACAGAAATAGACAAAGTGAATGGCAAAACCCAGCTTTATTAACATTCAAATAAAGCAGGGACCCCATACAACCATAAAAGTCATCGCTTTTAATTAATTCAATATAAACAATGGTTTAAATTCTTCAAAATGTTCACTACTGACATTACAATATCATCTCTTAATACAAAACCTACGGTGGCTAGAGATTGGTTAAGAGGATTGACTACATTTACATCATATAGAGGTTAAACCTCTGATTGGGTAACAACAATCTGATGGTTCTTCCTGAGGTCACCTCTAAATTGATAACAGAAAAATACATTGGTCCCCATTACAAGTTTGCCGCTCTGGGAACTATGGTACTGGTAAGCTTGCCAGTACCGTAGTTCCCAGACCAGCAAACTACGAGTTGTGCTCCCGGGTGCCTTTCTGCCCGGACCTGGCAGGCAGAGCGGCACCCGCGAGTACAGCATGCGGCATGCACCGGCACCATTCGTGAATGGTGCCGGTGCATGCGGCTTCCCCATTCCCATTGAGCCTTATGGGGCTCAATGGAAATGGGGAAGAATTTCTTCAGGCGCCCTGGAATGGGCATTTACCAGGTCTGCCGAGGTTGTAATACCCCAGTAATTGCCCATTCCAGGGCGCCCGAAAAAATCTGACTCTGGCGGCAGGCGTGCCTGTATTGCAGGCACGGCTGTCCGCCAGGGTCATAACGAGGCCCATTATCTCTACAATAAGCTATTGGTTGACCTAATACGTACTGGGTGGCCTAGCATTGGGGGTTTTGATTTGTTGGCTTTCTCCTGACAAACCTTGGACAACTGACAGGTCATCAAGACATGAGCCAGGCAGGAATACGGGGAGAGAGATCCATGGACAGCTTTCCTTCAAATTAAAAAAGATACCATCCCTTATTCCAAGGCCATGAGCCAGGATGATTCCTCTTGAGTTGGCCTTGTGTGGGAATATGTACGAGGAGTGAGGCAGGTCTCCTATATGTGTTTGATGCTAATGAATAGACAGTGTTCTTCAATTATGGGCCATGTATGATGAGACCGCATTTGGAATTATTTAACCCTGTAATTATTGGGATTTTAGCTAAAATGAGAGTGAGTGTTATGGTTTTCTCTACCACTGGGCACACTCTTGAGCCATTCCCCATGGAGTCTTTGGGATTATAATTATCCTGAACCAGGATTACAAAGACTGGTTGTTCTTTTAATTAATGTATGAATATATGGCTTTCGTCTTTGGAATCATTATCTCATGTTCTCTCTGAGATGTTCGGACCCTCCCTAATTTCTCAATAACCTTGACTTGGTCTCCTTAGCTACTGCCTGAGCTCTGCACGAATCTGTATTTCTGTAAATTCAGCATTTTGAGTTCTTGTGAATCCTTGAGGCCTTTTTGATTAATTAGAAGCATGTTGCGGCTTCCATTGTTGGGTTTCTATGTTAGTGAGCTACATACGCATGTTGTTCATGTTGCATTCAGCTTATATGTTGCTTATGTTAGTGTTATTCTTGTCTTATGGATGCCATGTTAATATTCTTCATGTATTACCTAGTGTTCGCGTTCTTCATGTTGAGTACACATTTCCTTTGTGTCTAATGCATACACGTAAAAATTGTGTCCCTCTCCTGCTTTACCTGCATGCAATAAAGCGGTATGGTTTCCTTAGTGAGTAGCGTTTCTCACCTGTGCGGTATGTAGGGTACGTTGACCCACTCAGCAGAATTCCCATTCATGATCAAGCTGCATGTCTGCAGTTAACCGCAAAATGGCTGTGCAGGCTCCTTTGAGCACCATTGCCCCGCAGCAAAACATTGTTTTGCAGCTACACTAAAGAAATATGATGGCTGCACCATCTTGCCAAACAACTATTGGGCAAGTTGGAACAGAGAGCACACTGAGAAAGGCCGCCAGTATGTGTTCTTGTGTGCACCAAAAGAAGCGAATTCAAAAGCAGCGCTGCTCTGCTGCTTGCAAAAAGTTCCCATTGAAAAGCGAATATTTTACATTGAAAAGTATGCTGCCATGACACTATTTTCATCGGTTCAACATCACACTGATTTTATCAATGAGGCCCTGCTATGCTCATCCATATCCAGATTGTGCTCTAGCAGAAGAAAGCATTATCCCTGCATGATAGTCTGTGTCAGGCCACAACTGGGAAATTAACAGAAGCTTTACTTTCAGCCACACAGGAAAACGCTTGTCTTTTGGGTTATGAAATGTCAAAAATCAATGCTTCAAAGAAACCCTAGCACTCTGGGCATATGTCAATATCAGTGAACTAGGTCTTGAACAAATTGCTGTATAAAAGAAACTGGCTGTGACTGCAGTACAATATGTGAATTCAGATGGAAGAGAAAAACCGAATTTGAGAGAGAAATTCCAGCAGCATTCACCATGTGTCAAAATGTGCTTTTGCAAACCAAAAAGAAATGCCTGTTTCAAAAGTACAACGTTGAATAAAAATGTGTCCTTGTCTAGCAATGTAAAGGGGGTTTTGCTGGGAAACATATATGGGATGTTTTCTTTCAACAGGCTTGCTTCTGATTCAAAACAAAACAAAATAAAGAAATGATGGCAGTGGCTACACTGGAGAAATCAGCCCAAACAGGTTTTCTGCCATGACTCAAGGGACATTTGGCTGACAACAGGAGTGGCCTAACCCCCGAAAGAGGGAGCTACAATAGATTCTACGACACATGCATGCTAATTTCTACCTTTGAAAATTTTGAATGGACCAGAAGCACTAAACATCGCATGCCCATCAGACATTTGTCTGGGCAGAGGCCTCTTACAATAGAAATTCTGGGACACATGCGTGTGAAATAGGAAATCACACGCCCCCGCTACTTTTACTGGGAGCTTCGAAGCCAACTCAAGAACATCCTTCTAAGCTATGCCCTCATGTGGGAGACAATGCTGACCATTTGTCACAGAATACTATTTTATTAATACACTTTTAAGACTTTTATCTCTGCAACAGGACTTCACAGGAATGTAAAAAGTTAACAGTTTAAATGTAATTATTGTGGCTTTTAAACAAGATGTGGAAACCTTCACTGCCATATTGTGGACAGAAATGGCAGAGAATTGGATATTTTGAGAAAAGGGTACATGATGCCACTGTGAAATTCAATACGTACATGCCTTATGATAATCTCTACACATGTATAAAGTTATAGGATGTTAGGTCGAATATTTCTCACCGAAAAAGATGAAAAATGATTAGGCGGTTGAAACAAAGTCTTACAAACTGTAGATTTGGACTGTCATGCTGTGCATGAAATATGTAATCTGCCTAAATGATTTGTAAAAAGGCCTCAATTGCGTAAATGTGTGATTTATATGAAGAATGATTTTAGCTAAAGTAACTGTCGGATGATCCTTTGCATTGTAAAGCCACATCATATAGCTGATGTCATGTCCCTAAAAATCCAACCAGCTGATAGCAAGGCGGTAACAATCACCCCTGACCAATCCAGTTGTTTAAAGGCGTGCCCAGCTAAGCCTGCCCCATGATGTCACTGTGCCTTATAAATAAGGGAGGCTGACCGAACTCGACACACACCCTCTCCAGAATTAACAGCCTGGTGTATCCGTATATTCTACATTCATCTTGCCAGATTCCAGATTCCACTGCAAGGCCAAAGCATAGCTGACCCTATCTCAGCAAGGCCTAGATCCAGTAATCCCACTAATAACCCCAAGAACAAAGGAGAAAAGCTGTAGTACCCTTTTGGGGAGCATCCTGTGACCAGACCAGCTTTATGCCCACTAACTGCATGCCCGCTGTACCTTTGCCATCCAGCTGTACTTGCTATCCAGTGACCAGGCAGGCCCAACTGTTGTTCTGCTAGGAGAGTCTGCCGCTACCTGGTGACCCAAGCCTTGGACTCCAGAACCCAGTTGACTGTTCCTAATCCCAAATTCAAGAGCGGATTGCGAGTATTCCCCATCCCATAACACATACCCTACCCCATCTTGACCATTTGTCTATGTTCTACTCTCCAAGTAATCCTAACTTGTCCAAAACTGTTATAATTTTCTGTGCACTCCGTCCTTGATTCCTAGCAATAGTGCCATTCTTTCATTCACCCCATCTTGTAACTCCATAGTAATATTTGGAATAATTTAAGTAATTTCCACATAAAGAGAAGCGCGACATGGAGAGGGTGAATCCGGCTGCTTAACCTGCTTCATGGGCAGTGCTATCGTCTTGATAATCTAGTATAAGTAAACTTTGTCTTTTTCTTTCCAAGCCGATTTTCTCTCTTTAATGGCTTTATTTTTCCAAAACCGAACCTCCTTTTATCTTGCCAATCTCATCAAATTCTTCAGCTATAGCCATCTTTTTACTTCTATATTGTCTCTGTGATGTGCATCTATTCCCCAGCCCAAAACCTGCATTCCGATTTTGAGTATTTCACCCGTTTTTCTTAAAAAAATGTTTTTGACATTTAAAACTGCAATTGAGAAACATGCAACTTTCCAACCTGTGATTCGGCTGCATCGTGTTCTTACTTTCAGCTTGCTTTTGAACTGTATGGCTTTTGTTGATGCCTTGCCTTGTGGTTGCCAGTGTGTATACATTCCTGCTATTGTGAGAAATCATATTTGCCTCATTGATTTAACCGTACAATAATTAATTATTTGTCAAATTCCGAGTGTCATTTCATGCCATTGCAAAGGGCTTTAAAATCTGTAGCTCCTGGACCGGCAAACTACGAGTTGTGCTCACAGGTGCCTTTCTGTCTGCCAGGTCGGACCTGCCGGGCAGAGTGGCCCCCGCGAACACAGCATACCACATGCACCGGCACCATTCAGGAATGGTGCCGGTGCATGTGGCTTCCCCTTTCCCATTGAGCCCTATTGGGCTCAAATGGGAATGGGGAAGAATTTTTTCTGGTGCCCTGGAATGGGAATTATCAGGTCTGCCGGGGTTGTAATACCCCAGTAATTGCCCAAACCAGGGCACCCGAAAAAAACAACTCTGGCGGCAGGCATGCCTGTGTTACAGGCACGGCAGTCCACCAGGGTCGTAATGAGGCCCATTATCTCTACCATGAGCTATTGGTTGACTTAATACGTGCTGGGTGGCCTAACATTGGGGGTTTTGATTTGTTGGATTTCTCCTGACAAACTTTGAACAACTGACAGGTCATCAAGACATGAGCCAGGCAGGAATACAGGGAGAGAGATCCATGGACTGCTTTCCTTGAAATTAAAAAAGATAGCATCCCTTATTCCTAGGCCATGAGCCAGGGTGATTCCTTTTCAGTTGGCCTTGTGTGGCGTCTCGTGTCTGGGAATATGCAAATTGTCCATTGTGACCCGGGATATTTGTAAAAGGGGTTGCGAGACGGGTTGTTGGCCATCTTCAAATTGAATTCGCAGAAAATAAAAAAAAGAGAAAGACAAAGCATTCCAATTGTTCGCTACATCCAAGGCTAAGGGCAAAGGTCCTGGTCCGGTGTGTATTGCCCGATTGAAATCCTTAACAAAATTGGGGGCTCACAGTTTAACACAGCAGACTAACCTTCAAGGAAGTGATACTTTGTGTGGTTGGAACACTGGGTTACACTGTAGAAGCGTCTCCCCAAAACAAATATTCTATGTACCAGGCCTGTGTACAAAATTAAAACTAAATCAACCCCAAAAATAGACAAAAAGCAACAGAATACAGATTAACCTTATATAAATAAATTAATAAAGAAAGAACACATTCCAAAATGACCACGGTAGAGATAAATATGCCAGCGAGCACTTTCTGCACAAGTTATTTGTCAGAGGGGAATGGGCAGAGCAAGATGAAAAAGTCAGGCTAGAAAAAATGATGCAGCATGTCACCGCCATGAATATGGACACATGGCAGGACGGTATCATATCAAGCTTTGAGCGAGTTGTACATGACTCCAAAAATTAAAGAGGAGCAGATTAAAATTGTCAGAATCACAGCCTACATGTATCTTCATATGGGAGTGATGCGGGAAAAGCATGAGGAAAATACAAATCTTGCGAAAAATCAATCTGAACTCTTAACTAAAACCCAGACTAAACTAAAATTAGCGGAACAGAAATTGCAAAAGAGCCAAGATTCTGAGACAGAATCTGGAAATTACATTAACAAATTAGAAGAGGACTTGGCTCTCCAACAGCAAAATAATGTAGACAAAGAGGCCCAATTAGATGCATGAAAAGTAGAGTATCAGGAAAAGGTTGACTCTCTGAAGCTGACATTAACATATAATAGGGCCTGCTCAGGACAAATAACCATGCTTCAAGATCAGGTCAAAAAACTGGAAGAGGAGAATCACAAATTCATTATTAAAGAACTCCACTCCCAAGCAGAATTTGCTCATGAGCACCAGAAATTAAATACCATCAAGCAACAAAGGGATGATGTGGCTGAAGAGAGGGGCACCCTAAATCAGGAGAAAGATGCCTTATGTCAGGAAGTAAGCAATTTAAAAACAGATTTACATGAAAGTGAGTGGGGCCTCTAGAAACTAAATGAACTCAAAATAGAATATGGAAAGTTATTGGAGCAAACCAGACGGGTAGAAGGTGCTCTGGAAGAGAACACCCAAACTAAAAATGCACAAACTCAGGAGATGAGTCTCCTGCAAAAAAAGATTGGCTCAGTGTTCCCAAACTATACAGGCAGCAGAAAGAGATAATGATGCCCTAGTGAGGAGAAGGATGGGCTCCACAAGCAAGTGGTAGCTCAAGAGCTGGTCATAGAGGCCAGTAAAGCCCTGATAGCTGAGCAAAAGGCTCAGATCGTTACCTATTATCAAGAGACAGGGGCTGAGAAGGAGAAACTAGCGAAGTTGGAGAAAGAGTATACCAGATTCAACACAAATTGGAGGGACCCCAAACAGGTAGAGAGGGACAGGGCAACCCCTGATCATAGTATGATAACCTCTGTACTAAGGGGCTCAAGCCCATTCAATACTTTGCGCACTTCTGACTTCATGGCTACCGGTTCACATGAGCGAGAAACCATGAAGCTATCAGAATTAAATATGCCTAGCATGATGGAGCGGACAGGTCAGGGCCCCCCATAAATTGATAAAAGGGCCTTCCTGTATAGATACAAAATATAATGGCTGATGTCTCTGACCAGGGAACCTCCTATAAGGAGAAAGTCAGGGAATTAGATCTGCAGAATCACTACCTCCAAAGAGACCAGTGGTTCGATTTGCACAAGAACAACAGGAAAAGAGGCCCCAAAAGAGCATCCTGAAGACCTCCACCCAATCAGGGCAGTGGGGGGGATACTCTGCCAACCCTGGAAGCAGGGTGGAGTCAGAAGACTACTCTCCTGTGCGCCATAGGGGAGAAGAAACTAGGCCCCACCATTCTGTGAGCCCCTCTCAAGCTCACAGAATCAGGGAGCGCCTAGATGATTATGAGAGGACCTCAAATAGCAGTTCCTCTGAGTCTGAGGGCGAATGGACTCAGGTGACGCAGCGTAAGAAGGCAGATAAACCAAAAAGACTTCTGGTGAAAGACCCCATTAAACAGATGAAGGCCATCAGGAATTTCATGACACTGTACAATACAAACGCAAAATATTCTGTCTGGGAGCATTTGGAACTCTATGAACAAATGAGGGACACATTTCAAATAAAAGATAGCCAGAACTGTACAGATTATGCCAAAAGACTTTGGGCCTGATCACGACCTCGGCGGTAACGCTAACGCTATTAGCGCGGGGGTTATTGGCGCGACCGCCATAGCCCCCAGCACTAATAGCGCGGGATCACGAGTTGGGCGGACTTGGAAGTCCCCATTCCCCATTGAGCCCATTCGGGAATGCCCCATTCCCCATTGGGCTCAATGGGGAAAATTCACGCTCTTACCGTCGGCGGATTTCCCACCGGCGGTAATAGCGCAAATTTTCGGCGGATTTCCCCCCAGCCAAGAGCTGGGGCGAAATCCGCCGAAGCCCTGATTCCGCGGACCCTTAAATCTGGTGATAATAGCGCTACCGCCGGATTTAAGGGTTACCGCCGAGTCGTGATCAGGCCCATTTTCTCCAGAATACTCCAGCTTCTTAGTTGTACTGGAAGACCAAAAACATTCAAGACGGTCCACCTACAAGGCGGCCATCTTGAAGCTCTTTTCCACCAATAGAAACCCCTAAGAGGCTCGCAAAGCGGCCTATAATCTACAGTGTGGAGAAGATCAGGCCCCACGAGAATTTGTGCAGGAATTAAAACGTGCAATGCCTACTTTCATGCGCTCCCAAAATACATTATGACCGAACTGTTGAGGGATTTCCATGATAAAAGATATTTGAACTGAGTAATAGAGCAGGCTACCCGAATATATGAAGTCCAAAAACCTGCAGAAAATAAAAATCAGCTCAAAAACTCAAAGCCAACCAACAACCCTGCTGCTGCTAAAATGGCGGAGGTGAAGGTTGCCCCCATATGGGACCTAGAAATGGGGGAGCCTAACAATGCACCAAACCCAAACCAGCAAACCAGAGGCCAAGAAGGCCTTCAGGCCAATCACAAACAAGTGGCAGACAGCGAGGCAATTCCACCAATGGGACCCCTAACTTTCCTGATTATATCAGTCCCAGATACAAGGGCAACCGACCGATCTTGGGGTATTCATGGACTCCCCTAGCCCAAGGGGGGATCCAATCAGATAAGTACTGCCCCAGGAAACTTACCCCCAAACTTCCCCCAGGAGGGCAGTAATCCCCCAAATACTGGGTTAAGCTTCTTTCCCTGGTATCCACAAAATCCCAACCTGCAGGACAACCCTCCTTTCTTTCCCCACTTTCAGGAGCCCAGACAACCCAATCTGGGAGAGGGTAGGCCAAGGGTGGAGGGTTACCAAAATCCACAATTCCTAGGGTACCCCGGGAGAAGGGATAGTTACCCTTCCCGAGAACCACCTAGATATGAACAGAGACCCCCATACCAGCCGGAACAGGAGTCCCAACTGAAGCGCCAGGTCCAGAACCTCACCCAGGATCTGGGCGTATGTTGAGGGTTCAGCAGAACCCTCGATGAACACGGTTGCTCAGAACCCCTCAAACCAATGGTCTGGCACCCCAGAACAATCACGGGGAGAGAACCCTGACAACTTACCGGTTCCAGAGGAGGAGGCACAGGGGGAAGGAGGGTGTAAAGCCCTAGAGCAAGCTTCCTTCCTCACCCTTGAAAAGCACCTGAGCACCCAAGAACCAGAACAAAAGTCTCTTGCCCCCAAAAATCTGCAACCCAGGGAACAGAGGGTGGGTAGAGAAATAAAGACAGTAAAAAGGCCCATCTTGTGGAGGAAGTTAGTGCCCAGTTTGAAGAGGAAGAATCCTTAGAGGATTCTGGGAAAAAAATCATCTCCTTCAGGAACGGGGGAATTACTCCCAAATAAAAATGGGTCCCAAGAGATCCGAAGGAAGACTGTGTGGGTGTGGGGACTGATTCAGAATCACCCATCCTTGAACCCCAGAATTGTCATCCTGAAACAAAATAGTAATGGAGCGATCCTCCCCACAAATTGGTTGTAGTGGTTGGCTGGCCCCCCAGTCCCTCCATTAGGAGGGCTAGGAGGGCCAAGCCCCCCCTAGAAAGGAGGCATTGCAAGTGGGACCTGTGGGAGTGGCGGCATTTAGGGTCTGTAGGGTTAGGGAGTGACGGTATTTCACTCTAAACATGCGGCAATGCAGAGAGATTAGCATATCTAATGGGCTGCACTGAAGGAGGCCTGGCCAGGATTTGCTTGTCCTGGACAATGGTCTATGCCCAATAGCCATGAAATTAAGTGCTACCTCTAAACGAGGTAGCACTTACGCGAGAAGGCTGCATACAACTATTTTCTCAAGCCTAAAGTTGCAAAGTTGGTTTCTGTAATTTAAAGTATTTTTTCACATCATGCTTAATAAAATGGTTAACTATGTCAAACAATAAATGGCAGGTGATGTTGATTGCACACAATGGCTGCATCAACTGACTGGGGACCCTTACAAACAGAGATGATTTTATGGGAGGGTAAAAGGGGCACTTGCCCAGGGCCCCCACCTTGGAGGGGGCACCACAAGGCTGCCTGATCTAAAGAAGTAAGATTCCTTTGTTCAACAGACTTAAATAGTACACATCAGGATATTGTATTACATGGTGCTGAGGCTCTGAACCTATTGCCTGTCTGTTTTAGCAAGTACATTCTGCCTCAATCAATTCATAATGTAATGCTTTCTGTGTTCATTGTGGTTTATATAGTATGTGTGTTCCTTGCGGCACAACTCCTGTAGCATTCTTTTCTTTCTGTGGGAATTATGTTGATCATGTGCAATAGCCCCATTTGAAATGCATATTGGTAAATTGAGTGCCACAATGGTTCAGAAGTTAGCTGAGTGTGTTAACCCCTCATTGCAGAGATAGTTGTTCCTATGCAAGATTAGAATAGCACATTCCCGTGCGGCTGGCTGAGCCTTTCCTATGTTTGAGGTTTATACACCTACCTGCATATGTACTTGGTATTGCAGCACAACAGGTGCTATTATCAGCAATGTACCTGCACCAATTGGGGGTTGCTATAAAACCGAACATGTCATCCTTATGGTGAAGGTCTAGGAATGGGTTTGTTCAGATGGGCTGTTGTAAAACCTAGACAATCACCTCCAATGATGAGCATAAACTTGTTAGTCCAAGAGATTAATAAGTATCCGATTTTGGAACCAAACCATTCATGCGTGTATCCTGGCTTCACCAGCAGACAATACAGTGATCCTGGTCAATGATCTAATGTCTCGTACATTAATGTACTGTCTTCTGTGAAGTTTGCCTCCTCACATGCTGGTGGCATCATTTAGTCCATTACTTGATCTTTCTTCTTATGTGGGCCATTTGAGTGGAACGGGTGGTAGACAGAAGGGAGCGGACCAGATGGTGAAGGACTTGTGCAAGCATATTTTAAAGTCCGCTAGTTTGAAACAAAAAACGCTTTGCATTTTTTAAAAGTCAAATATTTTTCTGCACGTTTGTAAATTATAATTTCACAAGCCAGAGTTTTGGAGGTAGGTAAAGCTTTAGAATACAAAATACCAACCCAGATTAAATCTGTTAAATCACACTGATTGGTATGCTGGTACTTATATACTTCTCTTGATGGAGAGAATGAAGCTAGAATCATTCTGTGTTACACCCTTCTATAATATTTTGTTTTAAAAAATTGTCATGATTGGTAATGTGATTGGTGTACTTTCCAAGTCAGTTTTATAAAATGAGATTATTTTAGTTCATGGTAGAACTGGTAATGAAAGTGTTCAAATGCATAAATAGAAGAGTTGGCACAAATCCCAGCTTCACCCCTTAACCAGTGTGTATAATGCTGGGCATCTAACTTAATCTTGTATTGCCTAGCCTCTCGAAATTGCCAGTCCCTAAACCTTTCACATTTGTCAGCCCTTCAGAGATATTTCCTTCTCAGGGTATGATCTTCAAAGCAGCCTCACTCATGGTGTCACTGGCGATAGTGTTGCTTCCGCTATTATAGTGAGCATTGATATATTGCACACCACAGGAACTTTATTCTTTTGATCTCTAATGGCAACATTATTTGAAAACCATGTCCCACTTCTAATCTCAGTCTGTCTGGATAGAGACACCTTCCTGGTAGCTTCTAATCTGCATCCACTATCCATGCCATGGTATGGTATGTGTAGCATTCTCCTTCCTACCAATTGGTCTCCTCTATCCATGCTTGAGCACGTTTGCGTTCTGTGAGGCAGCCAATGTGAGTTCTCTGTCTATTCTGGGTTACGTGTACCTTTTACAAACATACCTGCATTAATACTACAGGCTGCATACATTCCTGGATTCTACTGATAAAAGGTCTCCTATATCTATGCTACAACAGAAGTAACCTCTTCGTACACTGCTAATGTTGGCCTTCAAATGGTACTTGTTTATCATTCTGATTAGATTAAAATGAAGAGGGTAAGGGAACTTAAAGGGAGTGAACATCCGTATTTATAATGCTGTGAGGCAGAACATCAACCTATGGGTTGTGATTGCGGCGGGGAGGGGAGGGGAAGGGCACATATTCTTGATCACTTAATTCCTTTGGTTTGGTGGACGGTGGCCCCGAAGATGTCCGTGCCCAGGGCCACAAAAGTGCTTAAATTGGCCCTTCTTACAAATATATTCTGCTGCATTAACTACTTAAGTATAATTGAAAAAATAAGGTTGGTAGTAACAAAAATGTAATTCTGGAGGAGAGAGCAGTATAGTGAAAAAGTGATGGATGCAAGGCTTTGAATTAAACATTACCACTATAATTTCTTTGCACAACTGTCCTGCCATTACAGAAGGGTACAAGCCATTAGCGCAAATGACTCTTGGTTATATCACCAAAAGGTGTAGATTAGTCTCAGTTGTTAGGCCATGTACCCTCTGCACTAGAACACAAGCAACCACAGTCAGTTTTGGCATTGTGGTCTAGCAGTCTAGCAGTTTAGGCAGGCTACTCACATTAATGGCTGGGCCAAGGCTGATTCGCAGACAATGTTATGGAAGGCTGACCAGAGCAATGTCGGTGGTTATGATTGATTCAGAGACAAACATACATCCTTTTTTAGTTTTGCCTACAAGATGTAAGTCAGAACTCTTGCAGTGGAATACAGATAGAAGGGAGATAGGATGTGAGGAGAAGTACACATCCTATGGCGTGTTTGGTCATTTACCCACCCAATGACTAGCAATAGCTATGTGAATGCCTATGTCATTACTAACAACTACCTGCCCCTCACTGCAAACACCTACACTTTGGGAACTCTCTATGCAAGTTCTATCACAAACTAGCACCAATCTTTGTGCTGTATAGGACCTGCCAGTGTTATATCTAAGCATTCTTTTGAGTGTTTAATTACTTAATTGCCTCTGTAAATGGGCTCCTGGTGTGATAGAAATTTCTTAATGTGTGTCTTCAGCCAGTTGATTTTATAAACAACTAGCAAATGGTGCCCGTACTTTGCACAGGTTCTGTAGACAGACATGATAACACTGCCATCAATTGTTGACAATCACGGAGCAGACGTGGAGGGGAGCAGCAAAATGGGACCTCTGTGTGCTTTCCAGACCTGTCGCCGCACCCTGGCGCAGTGCAGTATGTTGAAGTGCTTTGTGGTGCACATATTTTCTGTAAACGGAGAGTCCTAAGGCCTTGAAATGTGGGTTTTCCTGACTTCAAGATGGTTAAAATTAGCTTTGTCCGGTCCTTCTATGACCACATTGATGTTTTGCATGTTGCGGCATGTATATCTCGGAAACGGTGCGTGCTAGGGCCCGAAAACGTGGTTGACCTTGAACTTCTGTTCCTCGTGTCCAGACACTTGAAATTAGCTCTGCCCGGTCCTTCTACGACCACCTTGATGTTTCGCCGGCTCCAGCCAACCGTCTTATGTGTGCAGAGGCTTAAATCCAGGGAATGGAGTGGAGTATTCACATGCAGGGTAGGACTGGGACAAGAAATATGCCCGGACACCAAAAAAAAAGTGGCCCACCCCTCGCCTCAAAAAAGTGGCCCACTCCTCGCCTCAAAAAAGTGGCCCTCAAACCATCATCTGGGAATCGTGTCAATTCACGACTTTACAGGTGAAGGTCATGATGGGTGGCCCTGGTCTCGTGCTGTGTGCCATGCGGCTGCAGAGCTTCTGGTTGCATGTGGCTAGTAGCCTGCACGTGTGATGTGCTGGCAAGTGATATTTTGGGATAAGATGATGGGTGGTCGACTGCATGTATGGGTTGCTGGGGGGCTTGGCGGAGGCGGTTCCAGCGGCATTTACAGTGCGGGTGAGTCCGATGGCGGCAGTATGTGCTACAAGCACATTTTGAGTCGTTTGGGCGGTGGATGGGCAGCAGAGGCCAGTGGGCTTTTGGTGTGTTCCGATGCTGGTGTTGCAGCGGCATTCGGAATGCGGGTGACTGCCCATTGCCATGCTAATCCCCAACTCTGCTCTTGCCGCTCCCTGCCCAAAACACCTTCTCATGGGAACTCTTTGAGATCTCTTTACTAAAGCCTTACCATCAAACTTTGCACTCGACGTGCGTGCTTTTGTTTTTTCAAAGCAGGCACAAGTGTTTTAGAAACAGGGATGCTTTAGAGAGGTAAATACCAGGCACCGAAAAACAATCCACTTTCTTCGTGAGACTGTCCAAATTTCCACATGTAAAAGTAGCCATTATTAAGAAAAAGTGGAGGCGGGCAGGTGAAGTAAGCACTGCTATTCTTATGTATTAGTTTGGTACCGTGGTCATGCAAAGAGTATTTTCCACAGATATAATTTGAGGGCATAGTGTGAAGTACCAGTCAGCTCGCAATTTCAAGAGCTTGTTTACATTCCCCACCATGGAGGTGTGGAGGGGGAGTCTGGAGGACCATCACTAACCTAAGATGGCCGGGCTGGGCGTTAGGTGTGGCACACATGTATTCTGCCAATGAAAGCAGACGCAGCGAGCTAAGGGTAAGTAACCCCCCCAATAACTGTCATACTTCACCACCACTCACTTCCAGGCCAGATCCAAAATGTAGAAGCGACCGACAACCAGGAATGACATAGAGGACCACAACACGGGAAATCATTAACACGCAAAAACATAAAAAAATGTAACAATAAAAACGTGATTCGTGTTTTGGGCAACTCCGAGAGTCCACCAGCAAGCGCTTTGGATAAATAAACACTATGCATGTTTTCTTTTAAAAGCACGCTGGTGGCACTGAAGCCCTCAGCTAACCACAGGCCCCACGCTTGCACAAGTTGAGTGATCTTGGGCTATTCCCCTTATAAAGCTTACACGTACTTAATAAATAATATGCAAACAAGCTGCCATTTGAAAGACTAACCACAGCATTATAAGCTACCTATGAAAGTAGCGGGCCTGATTTACAAACACATTTTCCAATGGGAAAACCCAGTTGAAATAATCTTGGTAAATCATGTCTTCATGTGTGGTAAAGGTGTAGAATGATCTTAGTGACTACAAGACAGGTTTGTTCATTAACATATTGGTGATTTATATAGTGCTTAATGATATATATACTCTATCTTCAAAGCGCTATAATAACCAGTCTCGCTGTTATTAACCAGTTGCTATCACCCAATTTGACCAGCAGTTAACCCACTAAGCTATCTTTAGGACTCACTTATTATTTGCCTTCATTCAAAATAAAAAAGAAGGCACAGCAGCAGAGCAAAGTTTGGAGGACAGACGTACTCAGCTTCTACCGCTGGCTGGCGGTGTCCATCTCAGATCCCATCCACGGCCTCCAGAACAGGGCATCACTGGAAACAAGAGAGGCGAGGGCTAGCAAACACACCGTCTAACCATGTCAATTAAACGCTTATGTGTTCCGACAAAAGTGAGAAAAGTGCACCTTGTGCACTGTGTCCCAGCAATTCACAGAATTTACGCCCCCACATTAAGAGCCTGCTTCAAGGCGCCCTCACCACAAAACCAGAAGAATTTGACAGGCCCGACTATGTATATCAGTGCTTTGTGGGGTTTCGGTCATTCCACCACTACGAGTCTTCTTTTTAAGTTAAACCCCATTCAGAGGTCAAACTCCATGTATGTGCTATGGGACCACTGGGGACCCATAAGGGGCCTGGCTGCTCACCAGAGAAACAACGCCCCCTGCTTCAGAGAACATGCCCAACTGCCCACTTGTATTTAGCACACATCCCTCTAGGGGAGGTGGTTACAAACTCTGGGGTGGCATGGGGAAATGAGCTTGCCCATGATAACACAGGCAACACGGATGTTCACATTTTGAAAACACTGCACACTACGTCCCCCTAGCGCCCTTTCCAGCGTTCATTGATAATTGGAACCACGTTTGGTGACATACAGTAACGGCACCCCACCCCCCTACATGTGAATGGAAGAGCCTGCATGCACTCACCTTGACGATATGCCCACCGGCTGTCTCTGCTTGCCAGACTTGTGCTTCCACTGCCTTCCAGCCCTTTCTGCACTCTCTAATTCCAGTCTCTGCCTCTTCTCCCCTGAATGTCTCTGTTTTTCTGTTTGCGCAGTCTCTGATGTCTACACTCTACAGCCTCTGCTCTCCAATCGGCGTTGCCACAGTCTCCAGGTCCCCGGTCTCTTCAGTCACGTGCCGATCGTAGTTTGCAGACTCTGCCCCTTTTTGCATTAAAGGCCTCTATAGTTTCCAGGTTTGCAGTGTATGCCTGTGGGCTGCAGCTCTGTGCCCGGGAGGATCTGGCTCTGTGGTCGCCTGTGTATTTTCCTCTGGACAGATTTCTCCCAAGCTTAGCCTTTCCTCGATCCTCCCTTCTCCGAACCCTGCCCTCTCCTTCCTCGCAAACTCTCGCCCCCTCCTCCTCGAGTCCTCTCTGTTGGTGTCCTTCCCTCCCCCTCTTCGTTGTGTGCTCCCTGTTCTGTTTGATCAACTCTCTCTCTTTCTATATCCCTCTCTCTCCTCTGAGTCTGTCTAAAGCCCCCTCTCTCTGAAACCTGTTTTGCTGTGGGTCTTTCTCTTTCGTGCTCACCTCCTGCAGCTGACTGAGCCGACGGGCAGGCACCATGGGCCATGGCCCCAACCTTAACTTTGCAAGTGAAGTGTTACTTTTTAAAAAAAACACGTTTTGTAAAAAAGTAACACTTCACTTGCAAAGTTCACCTGGTGGCTGGCGCCATGCTGTCTTGCGCTGACTCGCTGCTTGCAGGCCCTGCAGCAAGCCCTGAGTCGGCGCTCGACACTATGGCACACTATTAAACCGGCCCAGGCGTGGGCTTCAAACCGGCCCCTCGCCCGCCTCCAAGTGTTTTTGCATCGGCTACGGGCCGAAAGGCCGATGGGCCAATCCAACCCTGCCTGGAATGACTCCAGTGTTTGTGAAGCAATATCGCTTGCCTCTCGCATCCATGGAGTCCCTGACGGAAATCATCATAAATCTTGAGTCACGTGGGATAATTCATCCAGTCCACAGCACTTTAACAATCCGATGCTTGGGATTTTAAAACCAAATGGCCAATGGAGACTCTGTGCAGACCTTAGGGAGCTAAATAAACGGGTCCACATGTCCCGATGGCCCCTCCCATTCATTGACCAAAGACTGGCCCAGATCCAGGGGTCAAAGGTATACACTGCCATTGACCTGACCAATGGGGACTGGATGTCAGAGATCTGAGCCTCAACAGGGTGAAGCGCCTGGTGATCGAAGAGACGCTGTTGAACCCGTAGTGCAGTGGTATATTCTTCCTACCAATGTAACACTCAGTTGTATATAAAAACAGTCTGAGCGGTCAATTGGTTGAAAGATGTTTGAAGAATGAACAGGACCCTCTGGAACACCTGATGACTGCAAGTTTCTTCCCGATAGCTGGGAATTCCACAAGACAGACCGAACACTCAGTGATTGTCAACAGGGTGAGGTACGGTACTTAATAGAGAAGGAACTAAATAAGACAAGGAAAGGCAAAGAACCAATAACGGAAAATGAGCAGGAATAAGGACTCTTACTTGTATATCCGGGAGACGGGAAGCAACGATGAAAATAGGATGATGGTGATCTCCCAGGATCCAAGAAGAGAGAGCCCAGTCTCACGGAGTTGAAGGAATCCTCAGTCCGCATGCAAGACCTATTCCCGCCGGCACGCGTACGCCTAGTGAATAATCCCAGGAGTGCTACAGGCAGTCTCTAGTCCAGCACTCGAGTCCTATACCCGCCGGCACGCGTACGCCTAGAGTGAATAGCCCCAGACGTGCTACAGGCAGTCTCTAGTCCAGCACGCGTAACCTATTCCCGCCGGCACGAGTACGCCTAGGAAGAAGGAATCCAAACGTTCCGGGTCAGAATCACAGAAGACAAGGTATGAGGCAAGAATCGAAGTCAAAAGGAAATCCGGGTCGTAGCAGGGGTTCGTAGCTGAAGTTCGAAGCAGAAGTACCGAGGGCAAGACAAGAGCAAAATCCGAAAAACAGGCCAGAGGTCGAGAAGAGACAAGATCAAAATAGCAAGCGCCACTGTAGAATTCCAAAGAAAACAATCAGAAGCACCGAAACAGCGGACTGGCCGGACTTAAGATTGCGTGACCACAACGCGGGAGTCACGTGACCGGGAAGTCGGAGCAACACGTGACTGCAGACGTAGCAGTGGCCATCGTCGCCATGGCAATCCCCAATGCCTTCGAAACAAGCCTTTAGAGGAATAGAAGCGCTTATTGCTATCCCTAGCTATATTGACTACCGTAAGCCTGTCAGGTAAGCGGGAACGTGTAGCAGGAATTGGTGTTCTGACAGTATCCTCCCCCAAAGGTCCCCCGAGAACTTGAGATGCGAGAAACTGGGACAACAGCACGGGTGCATGGATGTTGGACTCAGGTTCCCAAGTGCGATCCTCCGGACCGTAACCCTTCCAGTCCACCAAAAACAAACGTACACCACGCGATATTTTAGTATCCAAAATAGCATTAACCTCATACTCCTCCACCCCTTGTACCAACAGGGGGGGGGGACGGATAGGTAACCTCACCTGCTCAGAACATGGTTTGACCAAAGACACGTGGAAAACGGGATGTATTTTCCAAGTAGGAGGCAATTCCAATTTGACCACAAGGGGATTAATCACCTCCTTAACAATATAAGGACCCACAAAGCGAGGTAATAGGGTTTTACGACCTGGAATACTGAGATTCTTGGTAGATAGCCAAACACGCATACCTGTGGTATACTGCGGTGCCGGCTGGCGATGGCGATCGGCATACTTTTTAGCCTGTTCCTGCGCATGTATTAAGTGTTCCATAACGTTCCTACGCAACGATGTCAGATCTCTAAGGCAGGATTGGACAGCTGGACAATCCGAGGATATACACGAATCCAAGGGTAGAGAGCGTGGGTGTTGTCCATACATGGCATAGAAAGGAGAAACCCCCGTAGAAGAATGCGCAGAATTATTATAAGCGAACTCTGCCATAGGCAAAACGGAGAGCCAGGTTTCTTGGTGCTGTAGGATAAGACATCTCAAGTATTGTTCCATGGTGGCATTGAGTCGCTCGGTTTGGCCATCGGTTTGTGGATGGTAGGCCGTAGAATACCTCTCGTCAATACCCATGGACTGCGTAAGGTGTCTCCAAAAACGAGAGGTAAACTGAGAACCCCTGTCAGTTATTACGATCTCAGGAAGACCAAAGAAGCGGAAGACATTGCGTAAAAACAGGTCCGCCAGAGTAGTAGCGGACGGAAGACCCCGACAAGGCACAAAAAGGGCCAACTTAGTAAAACTGTCGATTACCACCCAAATAGTGTCAAATCCACCAATCAAGGGTAGTTCCACTACAAAGTCCATGGAAAGCATGGCCCAGGGTTTAGCAGGTACTGGCAGGGGTTGTAGAAGACCCATTGGTTTGGCCGGAACGGTTTTACATTGAGCGCAAACCGCGCAATTAGCGATGTATAGCACAATGTCTTTTGACATGAATGGCCACCAGCACCAGCGCTTGAGTAATTCCAATGTCTTACGATGACCAGGGTGTGCGGCCAACATGGAGTCATGACACCAAGACATGGCAATCCTGCGGGTATACGAGTTAGGTATATAGATTTTTCCTTGGACGTATGGCAAGGACTGAATAATATCCAGATTAAGATCCTCCAATTCAGGATGTTTTTCTGAGACCCAATGTTGAATGGCTGTCCTCAGGGATGGTTGAAAAGTGCATCCACACACGACCTGGTTGGGCAAGAGTAGTCGACCCTCCTGTGGCCGATGCACTGGGTCTTCAAATAGTCTTGACAAGGCATCTGCCTTGGAGTGCAAGGTCCCAGGACGGTAGGTCAATACAAAGTTGTACATTGAGAAGAACTCATGCCAACGTGCATGACGCGCTGTCGTGCATTTCAATGATTGAAGGGCCAGTAGGTTTCTGTGATCAGTAAACACTTGAATCGGAGTCTCTGCTCCCAAGAGATGATGTCTCCAAACTGTAAAAGCCTCCCGGACAGATAGCAGCTCACGTTCGGTGATGGTGTAGTTTACCTCATACGGAGTAAGCTTGCGTGAATGATACGCGACAGGATGGAGGATCTCTGTGTCAGGACAAAACTGGGAGAGAACTGCCCCTACTGCCACGTCAGAAGCATCGGCCTCTACAACAAACGGTTGTTTGACATTGGGATGTTGAAGCACCGGAGCTGTAGTAAAGGCTTCCTTAAGAGTCTCAAACGCATTCTGTGCTTCAGGATTCCACTGAAACGGATGCTTATTGCTTGTTAAAGCAGTAAGTGGAGCCACAATGCTAGAGAAGTGCCTGATGAACCGCCGATAAAAGTTTGCGAACCCCAAAAAAGACTGCAAAGCTTTTAGTGTACCTGGGACGGGCCATTCCAATACAGCCTTGACCTTGGTTTGGCTCATCTGAACGCCCAGGTTAGTAATGTCATAGCCCAGGAATTCAACTGAAGTAGTATGAAAAATGCACTTCTCTAGTTTTGCGTATAGTTTATTCTTCCGCAGACGTTGTAGTACTTCAGTAACATGTTGAAGGTGTAGTTCAAGAGAAGGGGAATAAATCAAGATATCGTCTAAGTAGACGATCACAAATCGATCAATCATGTCCTGAAAAACATCATTAATGAAATGTTGAAATGTGGCAGGGGCATTACATAGCCCAAACGGCATGACCAAATATTCAAAAAGGCCGTGTCTGGTTTTGAATGCTGTCTTCCATTCGTCCCCCTTTCTTATCCTTACTAGATTATAGGCACCCCTGAGGTCCAATTTGGTGTATATCACTGAAGAGCCTAGCTGATCCAAAAGTACCGAAATCAGTGGTATGGGATATTGATTCCGTATTGTGACTGCATTCAATTCCCGATAATCTATACATGGTCTCAGGTCCCCCTCTTTTTTCGGGACAAAGAACAGGGGAGATGCAGCAGGAGAACGGGAGTGGCGAATAAAACCCGAAGCCAAAGCCTTGTCCAGATACTCCTTTAAAACTGCATCTTCCTTTAAAGTAAGAGAGTAGATCCTCCCAGAGGGGAACCTAGCTCCCTCCTTAAGGTCTATGGGACAGTCATAAATACGATGAGGCGGTAATTTTTCTGCCTCACCTTTGTCGAAGACATCTGCGAAAGACTTGTATTCCGGGGGTAAAACAGTCGTGACAACGCCACCTATCATTGAAACAGATTCCAATAAGGCTTGACAGGGGTTGTTCTTCACTTGAGCCGTTGGGCCACAATGTCTTGAACAATACGTTGAGGAAAACGAGACAGACCCAGCAACCCAATCTACCAAGGGATTATGGAGCCGAAGCCAAGGTAGACCCAGAATAAGTCGGAATTGAGGTGCAGTAATGACATCGAATGAAATGACTTCGCTATGACAACCATCTATGAGCAAATCCAGGGGAACTGTCGACTCCGTTACCAACCCTGAGAGTAGTGTGGTACCATCAACTGCGTTGACCACCTCGGGTTGTTCCTTTGGTACCAGGGGAATGTTCCAGTCTTTCACATACTGGAGATCAACATAATTTCCAGTAGCCCCTGAATCCAAAACCGCTTCAGAGGACCAGGTTTCGCCGTCCGGAGAAACAACATCTAACTTAATAGTGAAAGGAACCGAGAATTTGGAGCCCGGAAGATCAATGCTCGACATAGGGGCTCCCTCTATTGTCGGGCTTTGGAGTTTCCCGACTTCGCCGGTTTCTTGGGACATTGATTCAAAAAATGACCAGAAGAACCGCAATAAAAACATAATTTGTTCCTTTTACGCTTCTCTCTTTCTTCGCTAGATAATGGTCCTCTGATCGCCCCTATTTGCATGGGTTCCCCATTGCCCGAAGCCAAACTTGTCAGACTAACAGGGACCGGAGGCAAAATCCTCTTTTCCCCCTTCCTTTCCGCTTTACGGGCATCGATCTGAAGAACTAGATCCAAAAAGTCTGGAAAGGAGACGGGGACCACAGGTACCGTAGCAATGACATCCTTGAGGGAATCCGACAAACCCTTATAAAATAAGGCTGCCTTCTTCTCGTCCGGCCAGTTGGTTTCAGCAACCAATTGGTTAAACTTAGCCAGATAAGTCAATAGAGTAGAATCGCCCTGCTGCAGATTCAATAACTCCAAGTCAGTTGCCTGAGATTTGTATCGAGTGTCAAAAACTCTGGTAAGCGCCTCTATGAGAGCGTCACAGTCAAATAACATATGACTGCCTTGCTCCAAGAGAGGATTCGCCCAGACGGCAGCAGTACCCCCTAGATTAGACAATATGAAAGCGGCCTTAGTAGTTGCATCGGGAAATGATGCTGGTCTACAAAGAAAATGCAGTCTGCATTGATTGATGAACGTTCTAAAGGTTTTTGGATCGCCCAAGAAACGTTCAGGAGGAGCCAACGGGAATTGTGTCATAACTACCGGTACCGGGTCTGCCCTGGCCTGAGCACTGGCCGTACCAGACCCGGAAGCCACTGCGACTGATGGAGGTTCAATGGCACTAGCCCTCAATCCTGCTTGAATATCATCAATACAGCGATGAGTAACATCATGGGCAGTTTGCATGTCAGCACGTAAATCAGCCACTAACTGAACCAAGGTAGCCAAAGGATCATTGGCTGTGTCCATTATTAGGCTTCTGATTCTGTCAGAGATCTGAGCCTCAACAGGGTGAAGCGCCTGGTGATCGAAGAGACGCTGTTGAACCCGTAGTGCAGTGGTATATTCTTCCTACCAATGTAACACTCAGTTGTATATAAAAACAGTCTGAGCGGTCAATTGGTGGAAAGATGTTTGAAGAATGAACAGGACCCTCTGGAACACCTGATGACTGCAAGTTTCTTCCCGATAGCTGGGAATTCCACAAGACAGACCGAACACTCAGTGATTGTCAACAGGGTGAGGTACGGTACTTAATAGAGAAGGAACTAAATAAGACAAGGAAAGGCAAAGAACCAATAACGGAAAATGAGCAGGAATAAGGACTCTTACTTGTATATCCGGGAGACGGGAAGCAACGATGAAAATAGGATGATGGTGATCTCCCAGGATCCAAGAAGAGAGAGCCCAGTCTCACGGAGTTGAAGGAATCCTCAGTCCGCATGCAAGACCTATTCCCGCCGGCACGCGTACGCCTAGTGAATAATCCCAGGAGTGCTACAGGCAGTCTCTAGTCCAGCACTCGAGTCCTATACCCGCCGGCACGCGTACGCCTAGAGTGAATAGCCCCAGACGTGCTACAGGCAGTCTCTAGTCCAGCACGCGTAACCTATTCCCGCCGGCACGAGTACGCCTAGGAAGAAGGAATCCAAACGTTCCGGGTCAGAATCACAGAAGACAAGGTATGAGGCAAGAATCGAAGTCAAAAGGAAATCCGGGTCGTAGCAGGGGTTCGTAGCTGAAGTTCGAAGCAGAAGTACCGAGGGCAAGACAAGAGCAAAATCCGAAAAACAGGCCAGAGGTCGAGAAGAGACAAGATCAAAATAGCAAGCGCCACTGTAGAATTCCAAAGAAAACAATCAGAAGCACCGAAACAGCGGACTGGCCGGACTTAAGATTGCGTGACCACAATGCGGGAGTCACGTGACCGGGAAGTCGGAGCAACACGTGACTGCAGACGTAGCAGTGGCCATCGTCGCCATGGCAATCCCCAATGCCTTCGAAACAAGCCTTTAGAGGAATAGAAGCGCTTATTGCTATCCCTAGCTATATTGACTACCGTAAGCCTGTCAGGTAAGCGGGAACGTGTAGCAGGAATTGGTGTTCTGACACTGGACCGCGCCCGTCAGAGGACCAATACAAGCTGGCCTTTACCTTTGGGGGGCAGCAGTACACGTGGACCAGACTTCCTTCGCATACATAAACTCTGGCAACAAATTCAACATCTTCCGACATAAGGCCTTGCCCGATTTGGATGAAAGGAGTAACCTGGCCTATGTGGATCATGTCTTGATAAAAAGCTTAACTGTGGAGGAACACATAGCGATTATCTGTTATGTTCTGACCCAGTTAAGGGTTGCAGAGCAAAACTGTCCTTCCAAAAGGCACAGTGGTGCAGGACCATGTCAACTTCTTGAGGGACATGAGATAACTCCTGAGGGTCTCTGTCCCCAGGAGAAGAAAGTGGAAGCACTCCTAAAACTAAAGGACCCCACAACTCTGCATGAGATAAGAAGCCTCCTTGGACTGACTAATTACAGTACGAAGTTCATTGAGGATTACGCAGAGGTCACAAGACCCCTGATCCCTCTGTTTAAGGGGGGGTCAAGTGGGAGTGGGGTCCAGAACAAGCCGGGACAGTAAGCAACTCAAAAGAAGCCTCTCACAAGCGCCTCGTCTAGCTTACCCTGTCAGAAACAAGGAGTTCTTCTTGGAGACAGGGTTCACGAATACATGCTTGACAGCAGTATTATATCAAAAGCATGATAAGGTCAATAAAGTCATCTCCTATGCAAGCACGACTTTATCCTCTGTGGAGGAAAAATTCAACGATTGTGAGAAGGCACTTCTGGCAACGGTGTGGGCATTGTGAAATTACTGCCCGTTCATCCAGGGGGAACACATCATAGTGGAGACTCCACACCAGCCTCTGCAATACCTCCAAAGTGACAGAATCCGGGCCGGAAATGTGAGTAATTCCAGAATTACTTCCTGGATTCTGTCAATGCAAGGCTTTCCTGTGGAGGTCAGAAATGGCCAAAACAAGAAGAGTGCCTTCGTGCAAAGTCTGGCTGACTTGCATGATTGTGCCAGAGAAAATTGTCTCGAGGACGAAACTTTTAAAATCCAGGACAACATGGAGGCGTACCTGTATTCCCAGTACAAAGTCTATGAAGAAGACAAGTGTCAGGCAATGCCCACAGGTTATGTGGACGGATGCTCCTACAATGTTGACAACAACGGGGAAGGAACTGGTGGCCAGCGTGGGTAATGCCTGGTTGAATGATCCCTCCGCTGGGTACAAAATCGGTCCCCGTAGTAGTCAGGTGGCGAGGTTGAGGGCAATTCATCAGGCCATCCTCACTGCCGTCCAACACCAACTCCACGAACTGGTCATAATCACCAACTCAGATTATGTCCAGAATGGGCTCGTGGAGCACCTTGTTAATTGGAAAACCAGAGGCATGCTATGTGCTAATAACAAACCACTCAAACATGGCAAGCTAATACAAAACATCGATGATCTGGTCACCTCTAATGGGATGACCATCTATTGGAAGAAGATCAAGGGTCATTCCAGAATAGAGGTGCAGGGACAAAACTGGAAATGACCTAGCTGATCAGCTGGCCAAAACCACAGCCATCCAGTGGGATCTCCTTGATATTGAGTCCCTGTTCAGGGAAATCCAGGTCACTGCTGTCGCTAGGTCCCAGACAAATGCTCACAATGAACTCTCGACTGCCTAGTGGAGTAAGGAGACCTCAGATGCTGATTTAATCACGGCACAAAAAGGGGATCCAAATATTGGGAGATTGTATCAACACATTGAGGACCCTGAGAACCTTCCTCTGATGCGTACCGATTACATTGGGGAAAAAGGACCTCAGGGTGTTGATGAAGTGTCCAAAAATTTTCCAAATCCAAGACGATTTGTTGGTAAGGAGATCCATCTCTGGTTGTGACCAGTGGGTGGTACCTACCTCATTCTGGAGCCTGATGAAGGTCACGCCCATGACGCGGCCACAGCCGGTCATCGGGGGTTTCACACTACTCTACAAATGTTGAAAGAGGTTGAATACTGGCCACACATGGGGCAGGACCTCGACCAATATTTGAAGGGGTGTCTTGTGTGTGCACAATTTCAGCCAACTTCACTCACACATCGAGCTCCCCTCCAGAAGAGGGTGATGACACTGCTTTGGTCAGATTTGCAAGTAGATTTCATCGGGCCCGTGATTCGCTTCTCTAGGGGGAACAAGTACATGTTAATAGTAACATGCTTGTTTTCCAAATGGGTGGAATGTCTCCCGGCCCCAAATTGCAAGGCAGAAACAGCAACTGCCCTGATGATCAACCACATCTACTCGCGTTTTGGCCTACCCCAAAGGATTGAGTCAGACCGAGGTAGTCACTTCACCAGCGAAGTGATGACAAAGATGTGGGAGATACTTGGGGTAAAAAGTAAACTTCACATTGCATACCGCTGTCCTCTAGTGGGGGAGTTGAGCGGTACAATAAAACCATTGTGAGCATTCTAAAAAAGTTTGTAGCAGATTCTGGGCCAAGTTGGGACATCCGATTACAACTTGTCCTGATGGCCATCAGATCTACACCTTCTTCTGCGACCAAGATGTCTTCATTTGAGCTAATGACTGGACGAAGGATGATGCTACCTCAGCTTATGCTCTACAGAACACAAGAGCAGACACTGATAAATGCCTCCACAACTCATGAGTATGTTGAGAAATTGAGAAAACACCTTCAACATGCTTTAGCATACGCTCAGCGGAATATGGAAAAATCAGCAGAGGGGATGAAAACTGAATATGACTTAAAAACAACCAAAAAGGAATACCAAGTAGGAGACATGGTCTACTTTTACAATTTCCAAACGAACCAGACCAAGGAGTGGACATTTTTACCAAGCTGGCGCGGTCCTTTTGAAATTGTAGATAAAATTTCACCTGTCGCCTACAGAATCCACATCCCCAAAGGAGAGCTGACAGAAGAGAAATGGGTCCATATTAATCAGTTCAAAGTTGTCACCCTAGGCACATATTGCAGCATATGGGGGAGCCCAGAGAAAATCAAATAGAGGAGACATCTGGAGAATGAGAACCAGAAAAAGAAGAACCAGAAGGGAACAGGTAGGTTTAGAGGTATAATTATTTAACAGGGAGTATTTTCTTCATTGTCAGGATGAAAGGAATTCCCACAATAGTTATCTGTGTCTTGTGAGTAATTATTTGTCTTTATTATCTAAGTACTGTAATAATTGAATGCATGTGTGTCCTATTGCTGTCAACCTTCCTGGGAGGCAGTGAGTGGGAAAATGTAGTAACTGGTTCTTATTTATTCAATAGATATGTACTGGCTACACCCTTTATAGACCAAGGAGGACCTCCCCACTGACCTGGAAAGGAGAGATCGAAGATAAAGCTGGGGGTGTTGCTTCACACCACAAAGAAAGACCTAAGAGAAAGCTGTGGGTGTTGCTCCACACTCCAATGAGAGACAACGGGAGGATCGTGGCGTACCACTCCCTGGTGGAAGTACTCCACCTGATGAACCCCGCTTTGCCCTACCAATGAACCCCACTTTGCCCTGCTCTCCCTTGACAAAAAGTTTCAGAAGAGTCGGGGGGTGAATTTGTGGGGTACATTGACCCACTAAGCAGAATTCCCATGATCAAGCTGCACGTCTGCAGTTAACAGCAAATTGGCTGCGCGGGCTCCTTGGAGAACCATTGCCCCGCAGCAAAACTGCATTTTGCAGCTACACTAAAGAAAAATGATGGCTGCACCATCTTGCCAAACAACTATTGGGTAAGTTGAAACAAGAGCACACTGAGTATGTTTTCTTGTGTGCACCAAAAGAAGCAAATTGCTGCTTGCAAAAAGTTCCCATTGAAAAGGGAATATTTTACAATGCTCTGATGCTATTTTCATCGGTTCAACATCACACTGCTTTTATCAATGAGGCCCTGCCATTCTCATCCATATCCAGATTGTGCTGTAGCAGAAGAAATCATTATCCCTGCATGACAGGCTTTGTCAGGCCAAAACTGGGAAATTAACAGAAGCTTTACTTTCAGCCGCATGTAAAAACGCTTGTCTTTTGGGTTACAAAATGTCAAAAATCAACGCTTCAAAGAAACCCTAGCTCTATGGACATATATCAATTTCAGTGAACTATGTCTTGAACAAATTGCTGTGTAAAAGAACCTGGCTGGAGCTGCAGAACAATGTGGGAATTCAGATGGAAGAGAAAAACCGATATTGAGAGAGAAATCCCAGCAGCATTCACCATGTGTCAAAATGGGTTTTTGCAAACCAAAAAAACAAATGCCTGTTTTAAAAGTACAATGTTGAATAAAAACTTGTCCTTGCCTAGCAATGTAAAGGGGGTTTTGCTGGGAAACATATATGGGATGTTTAACTTCAACAGGCTTGCTTCTGATTCAAAACAAAATAAAATAAAATATAGAAATAATGGCAGTGGCTACACTGGGGAAATCATCCCAAACAGGTTTCCTGCCATGGCTCAAGGGACATTTGGCTGACAACAGGAGTGGCCTAACCCCCGAAAGAGGGAGCTACAATAGATTCTAGGACACATGCGTGCTAATTGCTACCTTTGAAAACTTTGAATGGACCAAAAGCACTAAACATCCCATGCCCATCAGACGTTTGTCTGGGCAGAGGCCTCTTACAATAGAGATTCTGGGACACATGCATGTGAAATAGGAAATCACACGTCCTCGCTACTTTTACTGGGAGCTTCGAAGCCAACTCAAGAGAAGCCTTGTAAGCTAAGCCCTAATTTGGGAGACAATGCTGACCATTTGTCTCAGAATACTATTTTATGAATACACTTTTAAGACTTTTATCTCTGCAATAGGACTTCGCAGGAATGTCAAAAGTTAACTGTTTAAATATAATTTTTGTGGCTTTTAAACAAGATGTGGAAACCTTCACTGCCATATTGTGGACAGAAATGGCAGAGAATTGGATATTTTGAGATAAGTGTACATGATGCCACTGTGAAATCCAATACTTACATGCCTTATGAGAATCTCTACACATGTATAAAGTGATAGGATTTTAGGTCGAATATTCCTCACCGAAAATGATGAAAAATTATTAGGCGGATGAAACAAAGTTTTACAAACTGTAGAGTTGGACTGTCATGCTCTGCGTGAAATATGTAATCTGCCTAGATAATTTGTAAACAATTACGTAAATGTGTGATTTATGTGAAGAATGATTTTAGCTAAAGTAACTGTGGGATGATCCTTTGCATGGCAAAGCCACATCATAAAGTTGATGTCATGTCCCTAAAAATCCAACCAGCTGACAGCAAGGCGGTAACAATCACCCCATACCAATCCATTTGTTTAGAGGCGTGCCCAGCTAAGCCTGTCCCACCATATAATCCTATGATATCACCATGCATTATAAATAAGGGGAGGCTGAGAGAACTCGACACACACACTCTCTCCAGAATTTCCAGCCCTGCATATCCTGATATTCATCTTGCCAGATTCAAGATTCCACTGCAAGGCCAAAGCATAGCTGACCCTATCTCAGCAAGGCCTAGTTCCAGGCATCCCAGTAAAAACCCCAAGAACAAAGGGGAAAAGCGGTGGTACCCTTTTGGGGAGCATCCTGTGACCAGACCAGCTGCATGCCCGCTGTACCCCTGCCATCCAGCTGTACTTGCAATCCAGTGACCAGGCAGGCCCTGCTATTATTCTGCTAGGAGAGTCTGCCGCTACCTGGTGACCCGAGCCTTGGAGTCCAGAACCTGGTTGACTGTTCCTAGTCCCAAATTCAAGAGCAGATTGTGAGTATTCCCCATCCCATAACTCATAGCCTAAACCATCTCAACCCTTTGTCTTTGTTCTACTCTCTAAGTAATCCTATCCATACCCTGGTAACTTGTCTAAAACTGTTAAAATGTTCTGTGCACCCCGTCATTGATTCCTAGCGTTAGCGCCATTCGTTCTTTCACCCCATCTTGTAACTCCTTAGTAATATTTGGAATAATTTAAGTAATTTCCACATAAAGACAAACACGACGTGGAGCGGGTTAATCTGGCCACTTAACCTGTTTCATGGGCAGCGCTATCTTCTTGGTAATCTAGTATAAGTAAACTTTGTCTTTTTCTTTCCAAACCAATTTTCTCTCTTTAACGGCTTTATTTTTCCAAAACCGAACCTCCTTTTATCTTGCCAATCACATCCAATTCTTCAGCTATAGCATCCTTTCACTTCTATATTATCCCTGTGATGTGCTTCTTTTGCCCAGCCCAAAAACCGCATTCCGATTTCAAGTATTTCAACCGTTTTTGACATTTAAAACTGCAATTGAGAAACATGCAACTTTCCAACATGTGATTCGGCTGCATCGTGTTTTTACTTTCAGCTTGATTTTGAACTGTATGCCTTTTGTTGATAGCTTGCCTTGTGGTTGCTAGTGTGTATACATTCCTGCTATTGTGAGAAACCATATTTGCCTCATTGATTTAACCGTACATTAATTAATTATTTGTCAAATTCCGAGTGTCATTTCATGCCATTGCGAAGGGCTTTAACATTCTTTTGCCTCTTATTTTGTGACGGAAGGGTGGATTTTGATTCTGTTTGCTATCTCGTATCCCTGACTCCCTGCTGCTTCTTTCTATCCACTTCAAATTCGATTCATTGGTGTTTGGGATAGCTTTGCAGGGGGAATTCTTAACTCATGTGCTATCTACCCGTATTTCAAAACTGCTCCTATTCATTAGTGCTTTGGATATGTTCTTGTGGAAGGATAACCAAGTGTATTTCAGTGATTTTTGTTGTTTGTTTGTTTGTTTGTTTAGTATTTATTATGCACGCCGGACCCGAGGATATCAGGTTGCAAGCAATAAGAAGTCATACAGCTTGGTACACAGGTTACGTTGGTTACAAGGTAATAGCAAACATCAAATCTAGGAATAATTGGTATATAGATGCGAACAGTCCTACCACAGGTGGTGGTAGGAAAAATATACACAATAGACAATATAAGCATATACAATATAAGGAAAAATACACACAATAGACAATATAAGCAATCACTATACAGAGGAAATTTACAATTATTTACATGTGTGGTCGGGTTCTTCAATATACAGCTATTTACACATATGGGGCCTCATTACGACCCAGGCGGTAAGTTACCGCCTGGGTCGTACCTTTACCACCATGGCGTAAACTATGTTTACACCATGGTGGTTGGCGGACTTACCGCCCCATTCCGAGGTTGGCGGGGCGGTAAGTCCCCAATCCCCATTTACCCTTCCCCATTCCCATTTTTGCCCCATAGGGCATAATGGGAGTGGGGAAGGCGTTAATTACGCCACCGTAAATTACGGTGGCGTAATTAACGACAAGGTCCCTTAGCGCCATGGATTTTAACACCTGCTAAAAGCAGGTGTTAAATCCTCCATGGCGCTAAGGGACCTCGGAATCAGGCGGTAAGGGTCGGCGCTGTTTACGCCGCCGTAAACCCCTTACCGCCTGAGTCCTAATGAGGCCCATGGTCTAGTTCTACAAGTTCATTTGTCAGCATTCTCTAGGAGCCATGTAATCAGGTTTTGTCTGAATTTAGTGAAGGTTTGGTCCATTCTGCGTGTGGTGGGTAGTGAGTTCCACAGTTGAGCTGCTTTGAATAGGAAACTGGTGCCCTCAATAGTAGATAGTTTAAAGCGAGGCACCTGAAGGCAGTTGGAGTTAACTAGTCTTGTAGGTCTAGTAGATGTTTTTTTAGAGAATCTTTCCATTTTTTAAATTTTTAATTTTGTTACAAACTTTAAAAAAAGAGAAGCATATGCAGTGACTAAACATAAGACAAAAAAACACAGAAATGGTTGAATTTTTTATTTATTTATAAAAACAATTTCCTGCTTTTGACGAGCATCATGATCTTCTTCCACTCATTTGCATGAGCGGAGTCAAGTTCAATTGGCAGTCCTGTATTGATTTTTGAGTTCTCTATCACAATGCCATCTGCGTCTCCGGGTCAGAATATGCTGGTATGATCAGTGGTGACAGAGTGCTCGGATAATACTGACTCCTTCTGAAGTTTTCCCCGTATCGTTTTCAGGAAGTTGATAAGAGGGAAGGGTATTTTGTTGTTTGAACTTTCAAATATGGCAGCCCACCATTGTTCAGCCTCCCAAGTAAATTTTTTTTCAATTTCGGCTCCAAACAGATTTAGTCTTCTGTCTTGAAGGGCGGAGCAATAAAGCACTAGATGTTTTAAGTTTTCATCAGTGTTTTTTGCATAGTCTGCACTTTGTGTCATTCACTCCGTTTTTTTTCCTTTGTTTTAGTATTTCTTTTGTTTCAAGTTGGTTCAGTTTGAATCTCAGGAATAAATCCCTTTGAGTTCTGTCCGGAAATTTGATCAGATACATAGATAAGGTGTTGTAAGATTTAACTTCAGGTGGTACCAGCTTCATACATTTGTGCATATTTCTTTGATGTAATGTGTGTATCCAATCCCATTGTCAGAGGTTTTTTTTTCACCTTATCGGGATTCTACCAGAGCGTGTCGTTTGAAATTTCAAGAGTTTCTAACAGATTGTTGCAGCTGGTCACCCAAGTTCCTTATATCGATTAATCATTTTTCTCGAAGATTTTATTCAGAATCTGGAATTGAGGAATATTATCTATTCCATACACTTTCCTGTATAGTGATAGCGAGTTCCACAGAATTTTTGCAGTTATGGATGTTAAGCCCAGCTCAAACCTAATGCAAGCCAGCGGTGCTCCATTAGGTACATTTAGAATTATTTTCCAGAATTTGTATTCGCAAGAATCCCATTTTTTGTACGAACATCCAAACAAGGTCTCGGCTCCATGAATTACGGACGGCACAACCTTACTTTTATAGAATTCCAGTGCTGGTTTAATACTGAATTTTCCATATTTTTTGTTGATCCTTAGACCCTGGTTAGTGAAGTTTTTACATTTAGAGTTGATTTATTTTATCATAGGATCGTCATTTCTGTGTGAACTTTTCATGACGCCAAGATATCTAGCTTGGTTCACTGTCTTAAATTTATCGTTGCCAATTTTCCATTGAAACTTAACATTAGTTTTTTTCCGGCCACATAAGTTCTTTAGTTCCAGTATTTCGGTCTTTGCGTTGTTAA
The DNA here is from genome assembly GCF_040938575.1 of Ambystoma mexicanum. Classification (NCBI taxonomy): domain Eukaryota; kingdom Metazoa; phylum Chordata; class Amphibia; order Caudata; family Ambystomatidae; genus Ambystoma; species Ambystoma mexicanum. The sequence continues at coordinate 1,568,594,828 of NC_090937.1, read as the reverse complement.
TTTCCAGCCCATTTTCGCTTGTGTATTTGCTTAGAGCTTGCAGTTTTCTCTGTAGCTGTAGGCCAATTCGGGTTAGATCTAGGAGAACAATATCGTCGGCGTATAGAATCCAATTTATTGGAGTCCCGTTCAATCTAGGTGGAGATCTGGTTTTACTCAAGGCTTGTCCTACATCAGATGTAAAGAAGTTGAACAGGATTGCTCCTAAAGGGCAACCCTGTTTGACACCATGCTCTGTGGTTATTGGTTTTAACAGGGTGCCGCCACGATCTAGCCTGATCTTTATGTTGGTTTCCAGGTATAGTTCTCTGATGGCACGAATAAGGCCCTCGGGACAGTTTTTCTCTTTTAGCTTTTTCCATAGCAGACCCCGGTTTACTGCGTCAAAAACGTGTGCTAGATCCACGAAGGCTAGATATATGGGTTGGTTTTTTTGATGGCCTCCATTTTCAGTATGTTAATTATTATTAGATTTAGGTTACAGCCAACGCCCATTACAACGCCGGTTTGTCTAATATCATAGTTGCCAGATATCTAGATCCATGCTGACAGTTGGATTTGAAGATGTGTGGCAAAAAAACTTCTGATTACATCCAGGAAGGCGATCGACCTATAGTTCCTAGGATCACTGAGACTTCCTTTTTTGAAAATTGGAACTATGACCGCGCACTTCCAGGATGCTGGAATTCTCTTTTCTCTTAAGATGATCTCAAATAAAGCATCACACATATAGGCCCACTCCTCAGGATTTTGTTTCAGTGCACAATTTGTCAGGCCATCGGGTCCATGAGCCCTTGAGGAGTTTAGTCTTTTGATGTTCAGAATGATGTCATCTCTGGTTATTTTGATGTTCCATGGCCTATCTTCATACAATTTTACTTGATCGCAGATGTTCTGTTGTTTAAAGAGATTGGTGTAATGTTCAATCCACTGTTCTTAATTTACCATTACGCTTGTCAAGGCGATTTGTCTAGCTTCAGTATTGTTTATAATTGCCCAAAATACTTTTGAAGTTTTATTCCTCATGCTAGCTTGCATGTGTTCTGCGTCATTTTGGGCCACAATTGCCTTATGCGATTGTATCCAGTTTTTATAATTTCTTTTTAGTTTTTTGATTTCCTCTTCGATCGTGGTATTCTTCTTAGTTTTTAAAGCTCGGATGCTTCTACGTAGCCTTCGCTTCTTGGATACAATTTCATGATCGTAGCTGTGAGTTGGCCTGAATTGACAGTTTTTATTAGATGTTCTCACTACTTTGTATTCATCCAGAAGGGGAATATAATTCATATCAAGACTTTCTTTGATTACATCTTTGATGTTAGCTATTTTTCCGGCATTTAGTCTTAATCTGGATTGTTTAGTTTCAACTTCTATGTCGTGATTGTACCGGTCGTTATTCTTTTTTTGAGCGAAGTTACTCATCACTAAGGTCACCAAGTTATGAGCGCTCTGAGTAATGTTCATTATTTTCAGTGACAAGATTTTCTCAGCTGTACAGTTCGAGGCAAAGACGTAGTCAAGGATCAATTGTTGATTCTCCCATTTCCATGTAACCTGAGGAGGCATGTCACCAGGTGTGTTCCCATTTAACATTCTCATTTGTCTCATTCTCATTTCTTGTAGCCAGTGATCAGACAGCAGATTGAGCTTGTTTCTTCTAGGTCTCTTTGTTACTTCTTTGTTGTTGTTTCTGTTAGTATGCATGTTCAGGAAGTCAACATTCCAATCACCACATATGATAATTTGTGGATCATCATTCTCTGTCATCATTTCGTCTATGATTTCGCATAAATCGTCAGAGAACTGTAACGCTCACCTGATTCCCACGGAGGCGCGGGTCTTGGCAGGAAGCTGTCTGTGACTCGAAAAGTGATGTGCAGGACTCGATTGGCTTCTGGGGTCGAACCTCTTCGCACTGTGTGTCGGACTCGAAGAGTGAGGTTTCTGCAGGTGAAAGAATATGGGGGTTAATGGTCTGGGTAGTTGAATGTCCCTCTCTCCCTCTCTCTTCCCAGCTTTTTCGTAGAGCCCCCAGGTCAACGTGCTCACCTTATATAGGTGAATGCTGGGCTCTCCATCTGCGTCTGGTGCAGGGTGCCGTTGCCAGTTCCTTCACTGGTGAAACATAGGCCTCTTGAATTCAGAGGATGGTTACCGTCGTTGTCTGCACGAGCGGTGAGTTTCTGGACACCTTTTGTCTGTATAGTCTTTAAATGCGTGGCACGTTTATATGCAGACTCTATATAATGCTTTTCCCTTATGTATTGCAGGGCTCTTGAGATGGAAGATGAAGTAAAGCGCCTGGAAGTTTGTAAGTATGGCAAGCGCTCTAATTGTCTCTTTCCTTGCAGCTTAGTTCGTGTTAAAGAGACGCCGGAGTATTTGCAGGCGTTTTATTGCGACGAGCGGGATGGACGTAAGTAAATACCTGCTTAATGTCTTTTCTTTTGCCTTTCAGATGTTGGTTTGCAGCGCCGGAGTCCGCGGAATGCCAGTAAGTTGTTAACGATGCTTTGTCTTTACAGGCGGCGATGCAGAACGAAGAAATCCGGAATCCACAGCGTGCCGGTAAGTATGGCAATACTTTTGCCTTTGCAGGTGGAGATGCGGCGTGACGAAGCGCCCGCAGCCGATGGATCAGGTGAGTAAGTGCTGCGTGTAAAGTTCGCCTTGCTAACCTGTTGTTTCTGTTCTTTGCAGGTGCAGATGATGTCTGGATAAAGAAATGGTAAGTAGATTCTTGCAGGTCCAGGATCAGAAGAAGAAAAGCCGGAGCAGACTCGGCGAGCGTTCTGCTGCAGATGCAGAATAACGCGAAGCAGGCTTCATCCATCGGGTGTGGTTTAAATAGCCTTGGGGTGATGAGGCATCTTCTTCCACGGCCCCGCCTAGGTAAGAAAAGAGTTCCAGTTTCCAGAAGAGTTCCAGTGCTGTATCCAGGGAGTGGAGCTGCCCCACCCAGGTAAGAAAGTAGTCCCTGTTCTGAGATAGCTTCTAAGTGACTGGTAAGTAAGCAGCATGGTCTGCTGCAGGTAAGTCCACCCAAGCATCCTTACACCTATTATGAGCCCGGCGCTTCCAGTGCCGGGACCAATGGTTTTGGTGAGCCTGGTGCCACCGGCGCCAGGACAAGGTCCAAAAGGTCCCAGTGGGGACCGGCTGGTGCCTAGGATTAGGGTTAGGGGCCTGCTTCCAAGGACGTTGGGCTGGTCCTGGCTCCTTGGAAGCAGTGATCATGACAGTACCCCCCCTCAAGGCCCCTCCTAAGCGTGTCTTCTCCGGGGGTTTCGGCTTGTCGGGGTGATTCAGATGGAATTTTTTGACCAGACGAGGTGCGTGGACGTATTCTGAAGGTTCCCAAGACCTTTCCTGGGGGCCGTAACCTTTCCAATCAACCAGATAATATAACTTAGATTTGGAGATTTTGGAGTCTAGGATGTTCTTTACTTCAAATTCAAGTTCTCCATCTACTAAAACTGGTTCTGGGAGTTTAGCCAACCGGGTTTCTGGTTGCACAGGTTTTAATAAGGAAACATGGAATACTGGGTGTATTTTCATATGCGTAGGTATCTCCAATTTGACAGCCACCGGATTAATTATGGCAGATATGAGATAGGGTCCAAGGTATCTCGGGATGAAGGTGCGGGGTCCCTTTAGAGGCAGGTGCTTAGTGGATAGCCAGACTTGATCTCCTACAGCGTAATGAGGAGCCTCTTTACGGTGTCGATCTGCTCCTCTTTTGAATTGAGCTTTAGCTCTTTGCAGATGGGCCGAGGCTTCCTTAAAAGCACGGGTGATCTCCGAGTGCAAGTGATAAACAGCAGGTGCTTCGAATTCTTGGGGAGGATCCAGGTTAGAGGTTCTAGGATGGTGTCCGTATAGTAAGAAGAAGGGAGTCTTCCCTGTTCCAGAATGAATCGAATTATTGTAAGCGTATTCAGCGATCCAAAGGATATCCTTCCAGGGGTTTTCAGTTTGTTGGAGCATGCAACGTAGATATTGCTCTAGAGTTTGATTTGTCCTTTTCGGTTTGTCCGTCAGTTTGGGGATGATGACTAGTTGAAAGTCTTACATCAATTTGGGCTAGACGACAGCAACTGCGCCAGAAGTGAGAGATGAATTGACTTCCCCTATCGGAGACTAAAACCGACGGAAAACCGTGTAGTCGAACGATGTTTTCTAAGAATTCTCGGGCCAATACTGAGGCTGATGGTAGACCCTTTAGGGGAATGAAGTGAGCCATCTTGGAGAATAGATCCACGACTACTAAAATGGTAGTATACCCCGAACATGGAGGTAAGTCCGTGATGAAATCCATGGACAGGTTATGCCATGGACAGGAAGGGATGTCTAGTGGCCGTAGTAGGCCGGCTGGTTTTTCCTTCTGACTTTTATTCTGGGCACACATACCGCAGGAGATTACAAAGGCCCTCATTAGGACCCTGGCGGAGTGGGTTTCCGCCAGCGTTATTCGCGGTGGACCCATCCGCCCTACTACGAGTTCCCGTAGCGCCATGGAGCCTTTCTCCGCCTGGTTTTACCGGGCGGAGAAATCCATGGCGCTAAGGGACCTCGTTGTTAATTACGCCACCGTACTTTACGGTGGCGTAATTAACGCCTTCCCCACTCCCATTATACCCTATGGGGCAAGAATGGGAATGGGGAAGGGCAAAATGGGGATTGGGGATTTACCGCTCCGCCAAGGTCGGCATGGGGTGGTAAATCCGCCAACCCCCATGGCGCTATCGGCGGCTTTCCGCCGTGCTCCGCGGTGCATTTAGCACCGCGAATTCCGCCAGGGTCGTAATGAGGGCCAAAGTCTTTAATATCCTTTTTCCATGACGGCCACCAGAAATGTCTTTTAATCTTTTCCATGGTTTTGGTAATGCCAGGGTGACCCTCCATTAGAGAGTCGTGATAACAGGAGATTACTTGTTTTTGTATTTTCTCACAGGGTAAATGCAATCGTCCTCGGAAATATGGTAGGTCTTGATCCACTGAAAATTCTTTCCCCTTTAATTGCCAATCTTGTAAATCGCCCGGAGTTAGGAGTGATTTAACCATGGTCTTGATGTCTTCAAAAGATTGAGCGCTGACCAAACCCAAAATTCTTTGTTCTGGAATTATGGGTATTGGTTCTGGATTGGTCAAATGTTCATCTACCCCCATCCGGGAGAGGGCATCTGCTTTTCCGTTCTTACTGCCTGGTCGATAAGTAATTATAAAGTCAAATTCGGCTAGAAACAGAGCCCAGCGAAGCTGTCTGGAAGATTGAGCTTTGGCTGTCTTTAGATATTGTAAATTGCGGTGGTCAGTCATTACGGTGACTGTGTGTCTGGCTCCTAGAAGATAATGCCGCCAGGCTTTAAAGGCCGATCTGATGGCCAAAAGTTCCTTGTCTGTAATTGAATAGTTGATCTCGGGAGGCGAAAACTTGCGGGACCAAAAGGCAACAGGATGTAGTTGGTGTGTGACCGGATCTCTTTGTGATAACACTGCCCCCATAGCAAGACTAGAAGCATCCGTTTCCACGATGTAAGGAAGTTCTGGGCGAGGATGTTTTAAAACAGGTGCAGAAATGAATTTAGCTTTTAAGTCTTGAAAAGCTTGTTCTGCTTCAGAAGACCACTCAAAACGTTTGTTCTTTTTCAACAGAGCGGTGATGGGCTGGACTATCCGAGAAAATTCAGGAATGAATCTGCGGTAAAAGTTAGCGAATCCTAACATGCTTTGAACTCCTTTTACAGAGGTTGGTGATGGCCACTTGATAATTGCATCAACTTTCTTTGAATCCATATGGACTCCGTTAGGCGACAATATGAATCCCAGGAACTCGACTTCCGTTATGTTGAAAACGCATTTTTCAAGCTTAGCAAAAAGATTATGTTGACGCAATCTCTCGAGAACCTTTTTAACGTGTCTTTGATGTTCTTCTTCAGATGATGAATAGACGAGGATGTCGTCAATGTAGACAACAACACACACGTCTATGAGTTCTCTAAGGACATCGTTCATAAAATATTGGAAAGCAGCAGGAGCATTACACAGTCCAAAGGGCATCACTTGATATTCGAATAGCCCGTACTTGGTGCGGAAGGCCGTTTTCCATTCATCGCCCTCTTTTATCCATACCAAGTGGTAGGCTCCTCTGAGATCCAGCTTTGTGTATATACATGCATCTTTGACTTGGTCCAGGAGTTCAGGGATCAAAGGTAACGGGTATCTGTTTTTAACGGTGATCTGATTCAGGGCGCGGTAATCTATGCAAGTCCTAAGGTCTCCTTCCTTTTTCGGAACGAAGAACAAAGCCGATGAAGCTGGAGATTTTGAAGGACGGATAAACCCGTTAGCTAGGTATTGGTCCAGGTACTGTCTGAGGTGAAGGTTCTCTGGCTCGGTGAGGGCATAAATCCTGCTGCAAGGAGGAGTTGTTCCAGGTATCAGATCTATTTGACAGTCGTAACACCTATGAGGAGGCAGGGTGTTAGCTTGATCCTTCCGGAAGACGTCTTGGAATTCCTGGTATTCGGGAGGTAATTTGGGAACCTCCTCAGAAGAGATTGCCGCCAGTGAAACATCAGACCGAGGATAACAAGTGGTAAAACACTCTGGAAACTGAACCGTCTTTGCTCGCCAATCGATCTGAGGATTGTGCTTCTCTAACCAAGGGATTCCCAGAATGATCTGGAAATGAGGGGCCTTGATTACATCGAACACGATTCTCTCCCGGTGTCCATCTTGACTCACTAGCGTCACTTCTTGGGTGGCATGTGTTACTGGTCCGGAGGCTATCTCCGTGCCATCCACAGTAGTGATGACGTCTTTTACTGCCTTAGGGACAAGGGGTAGATTCATCCTTGATACCATTTCACGGTCCACATAGTTACTGATTGCTCCGCTGTCAATGTAAGCTTCAATTGCATGCAAACGATCCGGACGTTCAGGACTAATGAGGACCATGGGTATCACGAAATGCGAGGTCACGGGACAGATCTTAACGCTCGGCAAGAGGACCTCTACTCTTGTCGGGCGAGGTCGTTTCCCTGCTCTGACTTTGTGGTACAGGTATCCGCGGCTCCTACAGTCTTCTTAGCTGGTTTCACTGGACAGTCCCGAAGAAAGTGTCCTGAGTTTCCGCAATAGAGGCATAATTGCAGCTGCCTTCTTCTTTCCCGCTCTTTCTGGGTTAAAGGTCCTTTCATGCCCCCTATTTGCATGGGCTCCACAGTGTCAGCTCCCTTATTCGAGGTCTGTGGTTTAGAAAACACTCGGGTATCAAATCTGGAACGATCTGCCTTCCTGTTCTGTAGTCTATGGTCTAATTGGACAACTAAATCAATATAATCAGAACATTCTTGTGGAGGAAATCACAACTTGCGCTAACACATCCTTGAGCTCTCCACGCAGGCCTCTGTAGAAAAGAGTTATTCTCTTGTCCTCGGGCCATTGTGTTTCCACTATGAGTCTATTGAAGGAGGCTATATAAGTCAAGAGGTCTTGATTACCCTGTCGTAATGAGAGAAGTTCATTGTCCAAGGCCTGCCCTTGCGCATGTCTTGCGAACAGTTTCTTCATGCTGGACTGGAAGGCCTGAAAATCATATAAAACCGGATCATCCTGGGTGACTAACGGGATCGACCAATCTGCAGCGCTGCCACTGAGATAAGAAAGCACGAAAGCCACCTTGGTCTGGTCTGTTGGGAATGCAGCTAGTCGACATAAGAAGTGTAGGCGGCACTGGTTGATGAACACTGCGAATTTCTTTGGATCACCAGAAAAGCGTTCGGGCGGAGCCAAGGGCACATTACCGGGCAGATTGATTTGCACTGGATTTGAAGCTGATGCAGAAGGATAACTCCCTCCTGGAACGGGCAAAGGTGTCTGTCCTGCCTGCGTTTGTAACAACTGCCTAGCAAGGTCCTCTGTTCGCTCCTTGGAAATTATCAGTTCTCTTCTTAGAGAGTTTGTTTCCTGACGAGCTGCATGTACTTCTGCTCTTAATTCCCCGAGCAACTGGGCTAGTCGATCAGTGTCTGAGGTTTCCATTGCGCCTGGGTAGGAGTTTTGTGGTGGGCTTTGCGTTCTGTAACGCTCACCTGATTCCCACGGAGGCGCGGGTCTTGGCAGGAAGCTGTCTGTGACTCGAAAAGGGATGTGCAGGACTCGATTGGCTTCTGGGGTCGAACCTCTTCGCACTGTGTGTCGGACTCGAAGAGTGAGGTTTCTGCAGGTGAAAGAATATGGGGGTTAATGGTCTGGGTAGTTGAATGTCCCTCTCTCCCTCTCTCTTCCCAGCTTTTTCGTAGAGCCCCCAGGTCAACGTGCTCACCTTATATAGGTGAATGCTGGGCTCTCCATCTGCGTCTGGTGCAGGGTGCCGTTGCCAGTTCCTTCACTGGTGAAACATAGGCCTCTTGAATTCAGAGGATGGTTACCGTCGTTGTCTGCATGAGCGGTGAGTTTCTGGACACCTTTTGTCTGTATAGTCTTTAAATGCGTGGCACGTTTATATGCAGACTCTATATAATGCTTTTCCCTTATGTATTGCAGGGCTCTTGAGATGGAAGATGAAGTAAAGCGCCTGGAAGTTTGTAAGTATGGCAAGCGCTCTAATTGTCTCTTTCCTTGCAGCTTAGTTCGTGTTAAAGAGACGCCAGAGTATTTGCAGGCGTTTTATTGCGACGAGCGGGATGGACGTAAGTAAATACCTGCTTAATGTCTTTTCTTTTGCCTTTCAGATGTTGGTTTGCAGCGCCGGAGTCCGCGGAATGCCAGTAAGTTGTTAACGATGCTTTGTCTTTACAGGCGGCGATGCAGAACGAAGAAATCCGGAATCCACAGCGTGCCGGTAAGTATGGCAATACTTTTGCCTTTGCAGGTGGAGATGCGGCGTGACGAAGCGGCCGCAGCCGATGGATCAGGTGAGTAAGTGCTGCGTGTAAAGTTCGCCTTGCTAACCTGTTGTTTCTGTTCTTTGCAGGTGCAGATGATGTCTGGATACTGAAATGGTAAGTAGATTCTTGCAGGTCCAGGATCAGAAGAAGAAAAGCCGGAGCAGACTCGGTGAGCGTTCTGCTGCAGATGCAGAATAACGCGAAGCACGCTTCATCCATCGGGTGTGGTTTAAATAGCCTTGGGGTGATGAGGCATCTTCTTCCACGGCCCCGCCTAGGTAAGAAAAGAGTTCCAGTTTCCAGAAGAGTTCCAGTGCTGTATCCAGGGAGTGGAGCTGCCCCACCCAGGTAAGAAAGTAGTCCCTGTTCTTAGATAGCTTCTAAGTGACTGGTAAGTAAGCAGCATGGTCTGCTGCAGGTAAGTCCACCCAAGCATCCTTACACCTATTATGAGCCCGGCGCTTCCAGTGCCGGGACCAATGGTTTTGATGAGCCTGGTGCCACCGGCACCAGGACAAGGTCCAAAAGGTCCCAGTGGGGACCGGCTGGTGCCTAGGATTAGGGTTAGGGGCCTGCTTCCAAGGACGTTGGGCTGGTCCTGGCTCCTTGGAAGCAGTGATCATGACAAGAACTCCCACGTCCCAGTGGCTTTATGCTGCCAATAGATGTTTACTATTAATAGTGGTTTGGAGGATCCAGTTTGTCCGACGGCACTGTCTATCACTGTTACTTGAATGTAAGATGATTTGTTAGTTGACTTTATTATTCGGAGTCCAGATTGCTTTTTAACTAAAGTTAGCAGCCCCGACATGGGTGGGCCTATTTTAGGTTTTATTGCTGGATTCATGGCTATTTCATGATCGGCGGTGATTGGTGTTGTTGATAGCCATGTCTCTTGTAGACATAGAATATCTAAATCTGTTAGGACATTGAAAAAGATCATGAAAAAGATGAAAATGGCCTCTTGTATTCAATGAGCTGATACTTGTCAGCGCATCATCAGCCGGCATTAAGCATTAGCTGTTTTTGTTTGCATTTAATGCACTGGCTATCCAGCTCCAGTTTGCTTCTATCTGAGTTATCGTGCTCTGGGGGGTTTCTTTTATGATATTGCTCTCCTCATTATCGCACGGAATAGTGATTTTTATGGATCGTTTTAGGGCAGGAGTTGTTTCAGCTGTTGGCTCATTATCTTTAGTTGACTTTGCAGATAAAGGACTCCCAGCGACACATTGTGTTGTGCGGTCATTTTTTTGTGGGTGCACTTTAGAGTCTTTTTCTATGCCGTCTCTGTTGTCGAGAAAGCAGCCGTCGGACTTATGGGGGTCCATCATGTCCACGTTATTCACGGTCCATTCAATAACTTTAAAGCCTACTTCAATGAGGGCATCTTCACCTTATAGTATCAGATCTTTGATGACTCCGTCATGAATGTGCAATAGGACTCGATCCGTTTGAGATTTGTTTAGAAACTCAACAGTTTTTATATCTGTATAAAGATTTTGTTTGAAGGTGATTTTTTTCGTGTTTTTTCTCTTGGAGTTGTTTATAGTGTGTTGCAGGTCGCATCTCTTCATTCTGACTCATATCCGTTTTTTTCTGAAGGTACCTAGAGTTGTTGGATTGATTTTGCAGCAATGTTTTCACAATTTTTTCGGGTTCGAGGTCAACTCTCTTTTTTTCGGTTTTCGTTATTTCTTCATTAAATAAAGGGGGTTGCAACATCAAAGCTTTTGTTTCTATGGCTTTTCTCTTTTCTTCTAAGTTAAAGAATTTAAGATTCATTAGCGGCTTTAACACTGGAGTTGTCGGTTGAGACGCTTCTTTAGGTTTCGGAGAGGCCTCAATTTCCACCAATCTTAGTGATTGTTTTTTTGTCACTCTTGGTTCCTCTCAGCTTTGGAGGTAATTGTTTGTTGATAGGTGTCCACAGAGGATAAGCCGCTTGTTGTTCCAGCTGTATACACAGCTAGATTTAGCGATTTCAGGTTCCTTAGAAATTTTCGAGATCCATTCCCATTTTGTCTTTTTGAACATGGTATGTTTTTTATTTTCTTTTTACACTTCCCATGTTTTTGTGGCAAGTCTTGTTGAGGTATCTGTACTACTTGATTTATCTTTGTAAATATAGGATAAGATCGTCGGATCTTTTCAAGCTCCGCACCGCCACTCGTGGCTTCTGGATTTGCGTTGATCTTGGCATCCATGGGCGTTCCTTCCTTGCAATTCGTGATCTCATAATTGGTGGTGGCATCAGGGCTATCCACTGGAGCAAGGTCAGTTTGGTTATTGTTTGTTGTTCCAGTTTTCCCTTGTATGTTGATCTCAATGTCGTCTTCAGTCACTAACGACTCCATGACAGAAGCTTGTGTTAAAGTCCCAGGATTGTTGAATTGTACATGTTCCAAGCTGATCCTTCTTGATCCAGTCACTTGCAGTTTGGCGGAGCATGTTGGTTCACCTACCATGAATGTTGGAAATGAATTCCGCTCGGTGGTCAAGTTGGTTTGTCGTATAGTCTCTCTTTCATTCACACATGTACAGGGACATTTTCGTTCGACTCTCTCACTGATGGAGTTCTTGTCGGTGGACTGAGATCTTATTGCTATTGCAGTATTCTCCAACTGAGTCTTTTTAAGAATTGTGAGTGCTTCTCTTGCCACCTCTGCTAGCAATTTCTTGTCCTCTGCTGAGCATTGCAATTGATCTTTTAGTAGATCATTCGCTTTTACAGATCTTGTAGATCATTGTGCGTCTGTATCCTCATTTCTCGCATTTCGAATTTGATATTAACGGTTTTTCTAATTGATTAGAGCTATTAGCGTGTTTTGATCACGATAATTGTCATTGGGCCTCATTCCGAGTATGGCGGTAAGGGATAGCGGCCACCGCTAACGAGAGCGGTGGCGGTAATCCCTTACCGCCATACTCCGAGTTCCCTTAGCGCCATGGTGCTTTTAACACCTGCTTTTAGCAGGCGTTAAATACCATGGCGCTAAGGGACCTTGATGTTAATTACGCCACCGTAATTTACGGTGGCGTAATTGACGCCTTCCCCACTCCCATTATGCCCTATGGGGCAAGAATGGGAATGGGGAAGGGTAAATGGGGATTGGGGAATTACCGCCCCGCCAACCTTGGAATGGGGCGGTAATTCCGCCAACCACCAAGGCGCTGCCGGTCCGGGTACGGCGTCAACCAAGGCGTTAATAGCGCCATTGGTTAGCGCCGTACTCGGAATGAGGCCCATTGAATTGTTTGTACAATTTTATGAACGGAGCAGTGGCTATTGCTATGGCCGATGATATTTTTGGTATCATTTCTGAACGAATTTTCTCCGCTAAGGAGCTTGTTGAGCAAGGTCTCTGTTTTGATGGGTGGGCTTGAAGCGGTTTTACATTAGTTAGTCTTCTTACTTTGGGAAATGCTCTTTCGGCAATTGATGAATCGGAGGAATTGTCCTCAGAAGAGGAAGAAGTATCCTGTTCATTTGGTCTGTTGTACCCGGTGGTACTTACTGCATTTTCTGTGTGCGCTTCGCTTTCACGATTTGTTAAATCGCTTGTCTGTACTCTTTTCTGTGATGACATTATGTCTCTTTGGGCGCTCAAGTCCAGTCGACAGCGTTTTGTTGCACCACATGTTGAAATAGTTTGTTCTTTAAATGATTGGTTCGTGATGTTAATGTCATATATGGTATTAGAGTCGCTAAAGTTGTTATGCTGAGCATAGTTGGCCGTCATTGCAGGATTGGGTGTGCCAAGTGAGCCTCCCTTTTGTACTTTTGCATTCAAGAGTCTTAAGTCTCTCAATAATTGGTCAGCGACTGCCAATGAGTTTCTTCACGTGTCCGCAGAACTAGAAGTCTGCACAATCATGGATTTGTTCAGGTCACTTGTAGATAATTCACAATTTGTGTTTCGGTCATTCCATAACGCAGTGTGTATGTTGTCGACTAGAAGTACTTTTTTTGGGTCTCTTTTGGGACTCATTAATGAGGCATTCGTTTACTGGTGTTTATTAGGGGTGTCCCACTGTCTTCAGCTGTCTGGATTTCATTGTTCACAATCTGAGTCTAATGTGCTCAACTGAGCTGTCCCTTTTAACGCCTCCTGTCTCCTGCTCAAAGACCTCGGAGCAGGAGTCCCCGAGCGGTACCCCAAGCGGCCTCCACTCCCTCAGCAGAGGCCAGCCCCATCATCATCGACGAGGCGGCCAGGGGGCACGTCCCAAAACTCGCTCCCCCCACCGCAGGCTCTCTGAGCACCAGTGAAGCGGAAGCCGGGGGGGGAGCAAAGGAGGAAAACTCCGGGAGCACCCCGACCGCACCGGCAGCACCCAACAAGCCCAAGGGGTGCCCACCCGATCCCCGACCGCCCCCACTGCCCCGGCCGGGCAGCCAGCAATCTCCTCCGCCGCGTGCAGGCAGCACGTCCCCGAGGCCGCCTCGAGATCGGCGGCGCAGGGGATCGATCCCACTGGCGGAGCCCCACAGCTCGGCACAGGTCCGGCAGAGATCTCCACCGCCTCGAACCCACCCGCAGCAAGGGTCACACAGGTCAGTGTTGGGGGTGATGTTGTTTTTTCCCATTTGTTTGCCTAAAGCATTTTGTCTCGCTGGATCATGTGGATCATGTGGGTATGTTTTTGTGGCTAATGAATCATTTGAGTTAAAATACTGAAACTTGGACACCAGGCATTGGCTGGGTTGATCAGCTGTTGAGTTACAGCGTCGGTGTTGCAGCTGACTCTGTGGTTGCATAGTCAATGTCGGAATAGATGCAGTTCTTTGCATTATTTTACTTGTCGAGGTTCGTGTCAAATCATGTTGTTGAGTTGATATTGATGCAGGAAAAGGTAGAGATGACGGTAGGAGGAGGGGGAGGGAGGGAGCTACTGGGGCATTGTTCAAGGGATCCATTTGGCTTACCTTGTCAACTGTTTTTGCTCACCCCACGAACACCACAAACACTCTGCTGCACTCCACTGCGCTTCGCGTTAGTGGTGAGTTTTTGATCAGTAATCTCCTCCTTCCACAGAATCTCTCTATTAAATATCGTGGTGCTTTGTTGTTAAGGCTCTTGTGGATGAGGGACGCTGTTTTTAGTTTGATTTTCTCAAGTGTGGATAGCCACTTGTTTCAGAAATATTTTCTTTCTTAGAAATGCTAAGTGCAGCTCTAAAGGCATTGTTTTGAAGTATATATATTTTATTAGTAATATATTTATTTGCTCCAATGTATAGGGCATTGCAGTAGTCTAGTCTTGATAAAATGAGAGCTCTAGCTAGAGTCATACATCTGTTAGATGAGAGGAAGTGTTTGCTAGCTCTAATTAGTTTGCATGTGTAAGCTGTCGAGGAGGCTAGGGAGTTTACCTGTTTGGTAAATGTTAGGGTGGAGTCTAAGTAAAAACCTAATGTTTTTACTTCCTTGGCAACCTTGATAAGTTTCCCATCAATGATGAATGATGAGTAGTTTGTGCCAAGTCTGGTGAGAAGAGATGCGGATTCCAGGATGAGAAGCTCTGTTTTGTCATCGTTCAGACAGAGGCCGTGAGTGGCCATCCATGTCTGAACGATGCTGTAAATTCTATTCACCAATGCTAAATCCTTGCAGTAATCCCCAGTAATTGGAAGGAGGATTTGGGTATAATCTGCATAGTTAGTGTAGGTGATACCCAGACGGTCCAACTCATCAAACAGAAGCTTAGTGAATATATTATACAGGGTTGGAGAAACATGTGAGCCCTGGGGCACCCCACAAGTGATGGGGATGGGGTTTGTGGATGCAGAGAGCGAGAAGACCTTCATGGATCGGTCGCTGAGGAAAGATTGTAACCATGCTATAGCTTTGCTAGAGAAGTGGGCAGCTGAATCCAGGTAGCTACATAGGACGTTTTGATCCACCAAGTCGAAAGCCGCCAACAGGTCTAGGAGGAGGAGTAGTGCCAACTTTCCTTTGTCTCTTAGTTTGTCTATTTGTGCTTTAAGATCAATGAGAGCAGTTTCTGTGCCGTGTAGTGGCCGGAAACCAGATTGGCGAGAGCCTAAGAGTTGGTTAAGTTCCAGGAAGTTCTGGATTTGGATATATGCTACCTTGTCTAAGATGTTCAATAGGAATGGCACCGTAGTGATGGGCCTGTAATTAGATGGTATGGAGGGGTCTAGCGTTTGTTTTTTAAGGAGTGGGAGTACCCAAGATTCCTTAAGATTACTAGGTATCGGGCCGGATGTGAAGGAAGCATTAATAAGTTTGGTAATGAAAGGTGCTAGATCCCTAGCAGCGTCCTTGATGACTTGTGCTGGGCATTGGTCGCCCTTGCAGTTGGATGGTTTGAGACCCAGTATAACTTTCTCAACCTCTATAATGGAGACTGTGGAGAAATGAAATTGGGTGGCATGTTTAGTTTTAGGTGGAGTTGTTTTGTTTGGTGGTGGCGTGGTGACAGTTAGTGAAGCCATTTTTTAGTGCTATTTTCTTTTGAAGGTTGGACACTTTGTTAGCTAGCGCAAGCTGGATGTCGGAGCACCATGTTTTATCTTTGAAACAGTTGTCTTGGGATATGATAGGATTTTCTAATTCTTTTAGAATCATGAAGAGTTCCTTCATACTAGAATTAGCTTGCGTTATTCTAGTATTATAAGAATCTTGTTTGGCCAGGAGTATATCCTTCTTGTATTGGGATGAGATTTGAGTTAACTTTAGTTTGTTTCCTGCAGTGGGATTAAGTTTCCAGGCAGTTTCGGATTTTCTTTTGTCTAGTCTTAGATTTATTAGACGGGGAGTGAACCAGTTGTTGAGGTGACTTTTAGGCTTACTATTTCTGAGTTTTAGTGGGGAGATGTTGTCAAGAGTTGTGTTCATAACTTTGTTGTACTCTTCAACTAGAAAGCTAGGGTCCATATTGTCAGGTAGAGAATTAAGGGTGGGCAGGATACAGGGGATTTGTTTTTCCACTGTGATATTTTTCTTGTTTCACGTAAAAGTAGGAAGGGCAAGAGGAGCTTGTAGGGTAGGTCTTTTGGTTTCTATTGTAAAGGATATGAGGTAATGGTCCGTCCAAATTTGGGGTGCAATGGAGGTTATGGAGACATTACAATTGTGATCTGCAACCCAGTCGAGACTTCTCCCTTTATTGTGAGTTGGTTTGTTCACTCTCTGGGTGAAGCTAAATTCTGACAGGAGGTTGGCCGCTGCTGTGGCATGTTGGTCATTGGCATCATTAAAGCCTATGTTAAGGTCTCCTAAAAGTAATGTTTGGGAGGTATCCTTTAGGTTTTCCGATAAAATTGTGGAAAGGTCTTCAATGAAATGATTAATAGGGCCAGGGGGTCTGTATATGAGGTGAATGTTCAGCGTTTGCGTTTTGGGTGTGGGTAGTTTGATTGACATAACTTCACAAGAGTTGATAGTCGACGAAGGTGATATTCTCATAGAGAGATTAGTTTTGGCAATGATAGCTAGGTAGCCACCTCAGGTTTTGCCTCTATCAGCTCTGAGAATGGTGTAGTTTTTTGGAACGGCTAGGGACAGTGCAGTGCCTGCTGCCTCGTGAAGCCAGGATTCTGTGATTGCAATAAAGTCGTAGTCTTCTGTTAGGATAGCTTCGGCTATTTCTGTGGCATGAGCGACTAAGGATCTTGTATTTATTAAGGCTCCTTTAAGGTTAGGGGTAGATTTGTCTGGGACAATGTGGTAGTGCTGTCTGGCGTGTCTAAGCATGTAAGAGCCCTAGTACTTTTTGTATGGGGCTTGTTGTTCCTGCTGTTGGTAGTGTGACTAAAATGTTATGAGTGTTTGTAAGGTACTTTACTCTGGCAGTTAGAGATAACCTCATATCTGATGAGCAGGTCAAATATTCTAGGTAACCGTGCTCAGAGTCTAGAATTTCTAAGCACAATGCTGCAAGGAGTTATTAGAAGAGGTGCGTTGGACTTATAGATGGGTAGTTTTGGAGACAAGATATGGTTGTCCAATATATCTACTATCCTTGTTGGTGGCGACATTATGTAAAGCATCATTAGCAAGAGTGTGGCACTCAGGCAGGCTAAGTTTGGCCGTAGGTGCATAGTGTATTAGTAAAACGTACAGTGTGAGAGTGTGGTAACTTGAGTGTTACCTTCACATGTAGTATTGATGTTACTATAAGTGAGCGGTGGCCTCGCTAGTGGACTAGACATATGGTTTAGTCAAGGGTTGATGTGGATTGGCCTAAACATCAATTGGCTATAATGTTGTACTAAGGCTAGCATGTCTAGGAGCAAGTAGATTGTACAGCGCTACTAGCTAGTCCTAGTAGTGTTGGAATCAACATTTCCTAGACAATTGAGTATAGGCTAGTAGACAGTTATCAAGTTAGTAATTATTTGCAATCGTATGCATAGGCATTACTATGACATGTAAATATGAATTGCTAATTAATCTAGAAGGCATCATATAAAACAGACAGCACACATTTGCATAGTCATCACATACATGTTTTCAGGTTACCCACACTCTGGATCTTAGACATTTGGCAAAGGTACAGTAATACAGTGGCCCTCATTACGACCCTGGCGGAAAGTAACTGACCTGACCGCCATAGCGTAAATAGCGTTTCCGCCATTGCACGACGGAGTAAAGTGCGGCTAATTCCGACCCATCAGGCACGAGCACTACGCCATGGCGGAAGTGCAAAGTCCGCGATGGCGGAAATGTCCCCAAAACGCCCCTCACCGCCGTCGTACGGCGCCCTAGGTGCAATTTCGCCACCCATCATAGCGGTCACCGTAATGAGCGGCAATCGGAAAATACGGTGACCGTAAATATACGGAAACGGAAGCAAAAACATGGTCCCGGAACGGGAAACAGCACGCCGTACACCTATAAAATCAGAATTCCCACACAACCATTAAAAATACTACCCTGAGACACATTACAACCCGTCATCCACCCTAGTGAAAACAATAAAAATGGGAAAAGTAGCGAAAAAAGCGTGCGACCGCAAGCGGCAGGTCCACTTCTCCCGTGAGGAACTCACCGTGCTCACAGAGACCCTCCAGGAGAATGCTGTCGTCGTCTTCTCGACGCAAATGACCAGGACGGCACTTGCGAACAAGAAGGCCATATGGGCCCTGGTGGCACAGCGGGTAAGTGCGGTGGGGACCGCACCCCGCAACCCACAGCAATGCAGAAAGCGATGGGACGACTTGCGGATACGCGTACGGAGCATACTATCCGCCAACCGTAACATTGCCACAGCTACCGGGGGAGGATCGGAATCACCCATCAAGTTGACCCCCTGGGAAGAAATCTGTGCCTCCACCATTGGAATGGAGAGTATAGAGGGAGTCGGAGGGATGGAGAAAGGAGTGCAGACATCCGAAGAATCAGGTAGGTGGCCCAAATAAAACAATGCTAAATCCACAATGTCCAATCATGTGAAGTACCATGTGTCCACATAGTGCAACAGAAACACATGGCCAGGAGAACGTCCACATACATTGGCCTGATAGCGCACTTTAAAAGTCACATTAAATACATAAATAATTAAAAATCCTAAAAACACCCTCTACACGTGCAGCAGGCACACCCTAACTGCAGGCTGCAAAACAACTGCATCCTCAATCCACACAAAAATGAAACCACCTCCAAGGCCCTGACCCAAATCACCCTCAGGTACCACCCCAATGCATGTGATACATTGCCATTCCAATTTCCACAGACCCATTATTAACGCTCGCCCTCCTTTACTCCACCACAGGGTCCGATTCAAACGACGAGCTCCAGGACACCCCTACCAGCACACCTGCAAAGAGGGCCAAGACCAACGGCCAAAGACCCTCCACCTCAGCTGCACGGATCAAGACACGGCAGCAGCACAAATCAAGTGGCAGCACACAGGAGGGGACTTCAACAGGCACCCCAGCAGCCAGCATGCCCACAACAGCACCACCACAGGTCCCCCCAACGGATGCCACAGAAGGCACTGCTTCTGGTGGCAGCAGCACCATAGGTGACACTGCATTAATGGCAGCATGCTCCGACACAGAAAACGGTGATGTCGATGTAGGATCCATCCATGACCTGTCTCAATCCCCCTGTTTGTTTCATCCCGTACACCATGAGGATACCACGCAGGGGCACCCACAAGACGACGACTGGCCATCCCCCACAAGCCCTGTGGCAAGGCAACATGAGGTGATCAGCCCCTCTGTGACACCACCGCAAATGGCCATGGCACAGCAGAGGCAACAGTCCCTCGACCAGGTGATCGTGCAACAGCAGCAACTGGCCACGCTCCTCAAGGACCATGCTGATGAATGTGGGGGTACCAAGGCAGCCATAGAAACATCAACTGAGACACTTAGGGCAGAAATGGAGAGAAGTACAGAGACACTAAGGGCACAAATGGAGAGAAGCACCGAGAGCCTGAGGGGGGAACTGCATGCGACGTCCAAAGACGTATGTGCTGAACTTGCCGCTGTGCGCCGTGTGCTCACTGAGCTCTCACAAACCCTTAGGGACATGCATGGACGTGAGCAGGCAGAGACATCATCCGTTGCAAGTTCCGTCCAGGGCAGCCCCCAACGTAGATCTGGGAGGAACCTGCGCTCCACAGGCAGGGGTGCCCCTGATACCCGGAGAGGGGGCTTGCAATAGCGTCTGCCCACTGACAATGAGCATCTTTGGACACTGGTGTTCGGGGGGGAGGTAGGAGGGTGGAGGGGGTGTGTTGGGCTCACTTGGGTGGCGGGTCGATGGGGTGTGTAACATAATTTCACATATGCTATAAACATTGCACAATCATCCAATGAGATGTGTGGACATTGATCTTTGTGTACGAGGCCTTTATAGGCGTACAGTCCATATTGTGCATGTTCCAGACACACACAGTGCCACAAGTCCCGTGTCCATGTATCAGCCACCAGGCGTGAGTGCTAGAAGCATGAATCTATGAGAATCTGACGAATTTCACGGCCCTCCTGTGCCTCGCGGACTCCTTGAGGTGCTGCCACATCCCCACCCTCATCATGACCATCTTCAGGTGCTTGCAGTTCTGCGTCAGGGGGCATGGGCACATTTCTACGTACGCACATGTTGTGTAGCATGACACATGCCATGACCATCTTTGCAACCCTCTCATGGCGGTACAGGAGTGCCCCGCCAGACCTGCTGAGGCAGCGGAAACGAGTCTTCAGTAGGCCGAATGCCTGTTCTATGACTACACGGGTACGTGAGTGGGCATGGTTGTAGTCCTCCTCATGCTGGTTCTGTGGGTTCCGGAGTGGTGTAAGGAGCCATCTCTTCAGTGGATACCCGGCATCACCTGTATGTGGACAATAAAGGATGTTTGTGGAATGACATTGCTACGTACGCACCCCCCCCCCCTGCCAGGTCATTGCCGCATCACATACCCCACATTATCATGCATGAAATGAGACTCACCGAGTAGCCAGGATCTGTTCCCTGCGTGTCGCTCCATGTAGCGTGGTATTGTAGAGTTCCTCAAGACCATAGAATCATGGGTTGATCCAGGAAATCGGGCACAACAATGTGTAATGATCCTGTTGGAGTCACACACCATTTGTACATTAAGAGAATGATATTGTTTTCGGTTGCGGTACTGGGCCTCCATGGCATGTGGGACAACCAATTCCACATGGGTGCAGTCGATGGCACCAATGCAACCCGGTATGCCGGCAAGTGCATGGAATCCCACTTTTGTGTTCGTAATTTCCTGCTCCGAGCGTGGTAGAGAGATGTAGTCGTCTGCGTGCTTCAGGAGGGCATCGAGCACTTGCAATAGTGTCCGTGACAACAGTGGCTGTGAAATGCCATGCAACTGTCCGACTGTGTGCTGGTAGGTGCCTGTGGCCAGGAAGTGGAGTACAGACACCACCTTCAGTAGGGGTGGGATGGCGGTTGGGCTATCTATCATGCTGACAAGGTCAGCGTGTGTCATGTCCACAATGGCGGTTATGGTGTCCCGGTCCAAACGGTAGAGGGTGTGGATCTGCTCATCAGTGAGGTTGAACGGATGTGCTCGGAGGCGTGGGATTGCGGGCTGCCTGCGTGGTGGTAGTGGCTGTGCTGGTGGGCCTTGCTGGCCCTGCCTTGCCCTCATCCTCCTCCTGCGTCTCCTCTGTGCGGCCGGTTGTTGTAGTAGTTGGTGTTCGTCTTCTTCTTGAAGTTGGAGTACTTGCAGTGCTATCAGGTCCCCCAGGGCCAACATCGCTAGTCCTGCCGGTAGCATTTTGGAGTGGGTGTGGTTGTGGGAGGGGGTTGGGTGTGCAATTTATGTGTTTTCAGGCTGCAATAGCCTCCACCTGTGGTGATTCATTCCACCTGTGCAAGCTGCAATCCCCTTTGGGCGAGCACGTCCCGCACACAACGCTGCAATTCGACGCATGGCATCTTGCTATTGCAATCATGTATTTAATCCCGATGGCAGTGAAATATTGGTTCATATGTTCATTCTGCTATGGTCCCATTGTTTCACATACTATCTTTGCAGTCGCGAACAAACTTGTGAAGGGTCAGTGGAATGTAGTACTCGATTGACGGTGGACCCTCATGCAGCACTGTACCGAGGTTCACCGACGGGCGGGGCGTCCCATTTGTGAGTGAAGCCAGTTGCCATTTTCACACACTGCCGCACTACATGGATGGATTTGTGATTTCAAGCGGTCACAGATGCCTTTTCGACGTGATGTTGCAAATGAGGAATTCGAAGGACAGCGCTTTCGGTTTTCAGCTAGCGACGAGGAGACGCCCAGAGGTCTGACTGCAGATATAATGTTCTATTGTTTAATGTCCTTCGTACAGGGGCCATGGCGAGAATGCAATGATTGATATGAATAGTATGGGATGCGCAATAGCGTAGTGGACGATAAGGCAGGACGTTCCCAAATACATGTCACTTCACAACACTGGAATTCCGGCCTGGAGCACAGTGGATTTTGCAGACTGCATTACGCACAGACTCAATGGAAATTTCACATGTTATGTGAGTAAATAATCAGGCGTTTTCATACCGGGATGAGGGAATGATGTATGGATGCATGGACAGATGATTTAATGGAGAGTTTGCCATGTACAGGGCTTTTTGGAATCTATACGCTTCCCCTGCGCTATGTGATGCAGGGCTGCCATAGTGGGACCATCGTCTATCTGCCCTTGTTGAACCCTCCCTGTCTCGACGCGCCTTCAAACACTTGTGTCTATGCACGTTACTAATCCCATCTAATGGATTCTGTTTTAACAGACGCATGCACACAAACACTCGTTTGTAATAGTGTTTTCACCTCGATTTATATAGTTATGATTCGCAGGTGATTTTTGGGTGGGAATAATCCTTTTGAGTGGGCTAGCATGCATATGGCTGTGGATTTAGTGTGATCATTGAAGTGAGTAATTCAAATGAAGTTCTGATGCCCATACTATTCTTTTTCATTTCATTTGGGTGACAGGTATCTCCTGCCCTTTTGCCGCTGCCATCTGTATGCCACTCCTGCAGATGGGTTTTACTCCCGACACCTGCTGCTTCGTGTTAATCAGTGGAGCACCATTACGATCTTATGGGACGATCGCCAATGGGCCACATGCCCTTACGCAGTACTAGTGGCTAGAAGCAACATATCGACCTTTCAGCTGGACTAGTGCCTACCTAATGGGACGGCCCTGCGGTTCTAGGCGCTTCCATGTTGCCTTTTTGGACGTGAATGTAGCCCCTGTGTACCATGAAGGAACAGAGCGTCACACAAGAAGAAGCTGGTCATTTATTGCGGATGCAGCCCACAATAATGAAATATATTTTGGAGTTCATGACCTGATAGCTGTATGGGCTTGGTGATTTTGTTGTGCATTAAATTTTGATTATGATATTGACCGTGTAGCGTTATTCTTTGCAGGTAATGTAGCATATTCCTATTTGTGGAGCGATGTATTGTGAGAAGATCTGCATTGGGTTCCGGCTTCTGAGTATAGTTGCGTGGTACTGTACTGGGCGCGTTTGCCTACGAAGCCCAGTGAGGTCAGGGATAGGGGCTGCCATTATGACTGTTTTAATGATGTCATGCTCAGGGGCGGGGGATTAGCTTTTGTGTAACAGATGCCGGTCAGCCAGGTGGATTGGTGGAATGATGTGATTATCAGAATATGGCTGGTCACAGGTGCCTGTGTTTGCGTGCGTTTCTTGGAGGGAGACTGAGGTCATGTCCATTGGAATAGCTTCTGTATTCGTGCCATCTGTGCCCTGCAGCTCCCATTGGCCCCTCTTGAGATGAGCCTGGCTGCTCAGTCACTCTGCCAACTTGTGTGGTACATGCTTATGCTGATGGTTGGTTTGTTTACTGGCAGGAGTACAGGGCTGGTGCAGTCTCACTCAGGATACTGCTTTGAATGTTGCCTTACACTGGTGTCAAGCGATGGGGGCCTGTTTTTGTTTGTCTCATATTTCAGTTCATGTTGCTGGACTTGAACCTTCACATGCCTGTGCTGCATCAGTACGGCAATGGTGCCATGGCAAATATGGATGGCCACTCACAAGGCACTTGGAGCCCCTAGATTCATTTGTTCGTTGGCATGCATGGGTGACTTGTACATTTCACTGGTTGCATTGTGACTTCATTGCACCTACGAGGAGTTGTGCAATGTGGCCAGGGAGTGGTGTACAGGCACTCAGTAGGGCCTTTTATGGTTGGTTCGCGATGCCGTACTTCTCACCATGGCAGAATGGTACTTTCCGCCATGCTTGATGGCGTTAGGTATATGTCCGCTAGGGTCAGAATTCGCGTACCGTTGCGCCATGGTGGTAATTACGGTTTCGCATGGCGCGCGTGCGCGTACTTGGTGCATTTAGCGTTGGCGTTCACTACGGTGTCGCTAATGGCATCGTACTTTACGGTGACGGGTCATAATCGCACCGAGCGCTATTCGATGGCGGTATTGCATTTCCGCCATCGTTTTTCGATTTCCGCCAGGGTCGTAATGAGGGCCAGTGTATTTCTCTGTTAGCAGTTGTTGTATAATATACTGCGTAGTGCAGTTCGCTAAACAGTAGGCAGGGTGAGCCACATTTTTTAGGTGGGTGCCACATTGCATTCGTTAAGCATGATAATGCAGGCAATGATTTAGCACATGATGTGACGGCAACGGCAGGTAGATTGTGGTGGCAGTTGATAAATGTAGGCATATACAGGCTCAATAATGCACAAAGGGTAGGCAATGTTAGGGAGTCATTGGTAGACAAAGCAAGTTGGTAGGCGCAGTGAGGATAGATTTGGCAGTTGGGCAAAGGGTAGATAATCTGACCGCGGAGGGTGGGTCGGGCAAGAAAATAGTTATTTCCAGTAAGTTGTGAAGCGTGTTCAAGTCTGCTTACCCGGATGGAAGTAGGGCTGGCATGGGAGTTGGGATGCTGTTCTAGGGTCACACAGGCTGCAATTCCTGGCCCTGGTCTCTGTAGGCTCTGGACAGGCTCAGG
The DNA here is from genome assembly GCF_040938575.1 of Ambystoma mexicanum. Taxonomy (NCBI): domain Eukaryota; kingdom Metazoa; phylum Chordata; class Amphibia; order Caudata; family Ambystomatidae; genus Ambystoma; species Ambystoma mexicanum. The sequence continues at coordinate 1,568,570,467 of NC_090937.1, read as the reverse complement.
ACAGGAAATGTTCCTTGTTGTGTGGGTTCCTTAGTGGGTGGGCCGGCGTTCGCCTGCCAGTGAGTGATTGGACCATAAAAAGGGCAACTGGCCAATCAGAGCGATTTGCAGGACCTGGAGGCAATCCAGGCCAGGCTGCAGCAAAGAAGGAAGGTGGCAGCCATCTTGGACATGGGCCACCTCGTGTGTATCTCAATGGTGGGTAATTATCACTCCATTGGTGATTGATGCCCAATATTAAAAATTGTGTGATTTCTTTTATTGCATTCCCACCAAATGGCCTGGTTCATGGTCCATTGTTACCCGGGGTATTTGTAAAAGGGGTTGTGAGACGGGTTGTGTGCCATCTCAAATTGAATTCACAGAAAATAAAGAGAAAGCATTCCAATTGGCTATGGGCAAGGTCCTGGTCCGGTTTGTGTCGCCCGATTGAAATCCTTAACAGGTTTTGGGTGGGTAGAGGGGAAGTAGCTTTGGATGATGTAATCATCTGCCTCTCAACATATTACAGCCACATCTTCATGAATGATTAATAGTAACTATACTGGCATAGATTTTGGTTGCAGCTTCATGAAAGTGATTTAAAATTGCCATACTGGCAAAAATTGAGGGCACAGCTTCATACAAATACATTACGAGGAGGGCAGATATTGTGGAAACAAACATTATGAAAATGTTGCAAAACACTCCTGTGTTATGATATGATATGGCATTTATAACGCACCTATACACAAGTAAGTTAGGCTTCAGCCAAAAAGTTACTTCCCCTACTCACAACAAATGGAGAACCCTTGATTAGGTTGCTGACCATAATTGTACAGCCACCATCATATCCACCAACCTGCAATCCTGGTCTGACCACCATCTCATAGCCTTCTCACTAAAAGCCATAATGCTATCCCCCAAAAACCACCCATTGGCCCCCTCTATTCCCACTAGTAATAAAAATACATCACAGCTGAGAAATTAACACCCCTAATACTACCAATCTCAACTCTCTTCCAGACTCTACCGACCCCTCCACTTTAGTTGAGGAATATAATCAAATAATGTCCAAAGCCCTTGACACTACCCCCCCGCTAAAAACTAAAAAGTGCAAACCTAAAAAACATCTCAACACCTGGTTCTCCCCACACCTCAAACTACTAAGATTAGAAAAAAAAAAGCAAAGCCAGCCTCTTGGCGACAATCACCAATGGATGATAATAGGACTAATCTATCCAATATATCCGCCCTCTACAAGAAGGAAATTCTTATAGCCAAACACACCACCTATGACAAAACAATCCTGCAAGCCAATTCAGGCATAAGATAATTATTTGTAATACTCAAAGAGCTTGAATCTCCAATACCTGACACGGACACCTGTGTAAAGGAAAAAAAACTGGTGTACCAGCATTCAAGAAGCACTCACTAATAAATTAATAAGCCTACAAGACAAAATCACCAAAAAGCAAAACAACCGCCAGAACATAGTTCAACAACATAGCACTCAGAAACCTATCGATCGCTTCAACTTCACCAAAGTTTCCACCCTAGAGGTTGAGAAAATCATCCGCACTCTCGAGCCTTCTAATTGTCAAGGAGACCCTTGCCCAGCCCAAATTATTAAAGATGCAGCTAGAGATCTATCTCCCTTCATCTCTAAGCTCATCAACGCATCATTTACCACCGGGACCATCCCCAACAACCTCAAAGAATCCTGGGTACTCCCCTTACTTAAAAAACAATCATTACACCCCGCCATAGCCATCAATTACAGACCTATCACCACCGTCCCCTTCCTGCTCAAAATCTTGGATAGGGTAGTATACCTCCAAATTCAAAAATACCTCGAACAACACCACCTATTAGGAGTCCGCCAGTCAGGATTCAGAACACAGCATGGGACTGAAACAGCATTGATCGATCTCAAGGGACAACGGCCAAACCGCCTTAATTCTCCTGCTTGATCTGTCGGCTGCCTTCGACCTGGTTGATCACAAAGTCCTCTGCAATTATTTGGACTCGGCCGCGGACTTCTCACAGGATGCTATCAAATGGGTAAAATCCTTCTTAAAAGACAGGACCATGCATGTCTTTTCTCCAACAGCATCCGCCGACCCCATTCCCATCACTTGCGGAGTGCCTCGGGATTTGTGTGTGTCGCCCACCATGTACAACATATTCACCAAGCCCCTTTTTGATGATCTTGATGGTCTTGGTATCACCTACACTAACTATGCGGATGATACTCAGATCCTCTTACCGTTGACAGGAGATTATGATAAGGATTTGGCCTTGGTTAATGGTGTGTACCTCATCATCCAGGCATGTATGGCCACCCACGGTCTATGCCTGATTGATGACAAAACGGACCTTATCATCCTAGGCACTGCCACCAACATCAATAAACTCAGCCACAAATACTCAAAGTTGCCAAAGAAGTAAAAACACTTGGCTTTTATCTAGACGCCACCCTCTCCCTCTCTAAACAGGTCAATTCCTTGGCCTCTACCACTGCCTACACATGTAAGCTTATCAGAGCGGCCAAACCCTTCCTCTCAACCCCTACCCGTGTGACATTGGCCAGAGCCCTGATCCTCTCAAGATTGGACTACTGCAATGCCCTATATCTGAGTGCCAACAAACAAATCATTAATAAAATCCAGATAATACAAAATAACACCCTCAGAGCTGCATTGGGTATCTCTAAAAAAGTTCATATCTCTGAGACAAGGAGACTGAACAATTGGCTCACAACTAATGACAAAATCCGTTTGAAGACAGCCTCACTGAAACATAAATGCCTCAATAACACCGCCCCGCGTTACCTCACAGAAAGATTCACAAGACAATCCTCTAACCGCCCTTCAAGTTTGGCCAATGTAATCCTCTTAACAATACCCAGATTTAAACGAGCCAAAACAGGAGGGTGCAGCTTCTCAGTTAAAGCAGCCCAGCTGTGGAATTCCTTATCGCCCACCCTAAGAACAAACCAAACCTACCCTCACTTCAGACGGAATATCATTAACTGGTTTAAAGAAAATTACTACTAACCTTTAATGATCCACCGACGGATCGCCATGACCAACCTACATTGTACATAGTCAACCATTGCTTTACACATCATGTCGCAAATGGTGCATATTATTTCCACCTGTATATTCTTTGCGTAAATTATCTCCACTTGTATATTATGTTCCTTTTTGTCTACTTTTGCATATTATGTTCCTTTTTGTCTACTTTTGCACATACCTATGTCTACCACCCTATTGTATGGTTAAGTTGCTGTTTCCATAGAAAGAGCACTTTTTGGGCGGCTTATAACTTCGCTCCCCCTGGATGAATCCTCACCAAACTCACTCAAAAAAAGTATATGGCCCACTCTGAATTCTTTTGCAAAGTTTGGTGAGGATTCGTCCAGGGGGGACAAAGTTATAGGGGAGGTCCCAAAACTTTTTTTTTTCCCATAGACTGAATGGGAAATAAATGTTGCTCGTGCCTACAGCCCAACCCGCTGGACGGATTTACACCAAATTTGGACCAGGAGCAGCGGCTTGGTCCCGAAAGTGTGCTTTTGCAAATTTGGTGAAAATCCGTCCAGTAGTTTTTTTTTAAAATGACCAAAAAGTAGGTAAAAAAAAATTAGTGATATCTGTGTTCGGTCCGCGGACACACTTCCCTGTTCGCTCCACGGACATGCGACGTTTTCGCTGATTGGACGGTGTTAAGCGCGTCAGATTTTCGGTAGTGCCGCCATCTTGGATTCGCGGACATCCGTGGACAGCGCGGTGAAAGTTTCTTCAAAATGTGTATTTAGTGTGTTGGTGTGTAGGAGTGTTTGGGGAGGATGGAAGGGTAGGAGATGTTAAATAGGGTAGGTTAAATGTTGTGCTTTTTTATGTGGTAGACGTTCTTTTTGTGTTTGATTCGTCTGCAGACATCACGGGTGTTCTGAAATGTTCTAAATAAACTGAATGGGGGTGTTCTGAAGACTCAATATGTGTCCATTTTGTTTGCAAGCAAGCTGAAACTGTTCCAAGAACACTCGCAGTGTCCTGAAATGTTTGCAAATAAACAAAATGGGGGTGTTCTGGGGACACTGTCCGTATTGTTCTGTGGCAAGTTGAATGTGTTCTAAGAACACTCGGGGTGTCCTGAAATGTTCGCAAATAAACAAAATGGAGGTGTTCTGGGGACGCTGTCCGTATTGTTCGTTGTCCTGAAGTGTTCTAAGAACTCTCGCGCTGTCCTGAAATGTTCGTAGGGGGTGTCCTGAAGACGCTGTCCGTATTGATCGATGGCAAGTTGAAAGTGTTCTAAGAACTGTCTCGGTGTCCTGAAATGTTCGTAAATAAACAAAATGGGGGTGTGTTCTAAGAACTCACGCGTTGTCCTGAAATGTTCGTAGGGGTTGTCCTGAAGACGCTGTCCGTATTGTTCGATGGCAAGTTGAAAGTGTTCTAAGAACTGTCTCGGTGTCCTGAAATGTTCGCAAATAAACAAAATGGGGGTGTGTTGTCCTGAAATGTTTGTAGGGGGTGTCCTGAGGACGCTGTCCGTTTTGTTCCTTGTCGAGTTGAAAGTGTTCTAAGAACTCTTGTGGTGTCCTGAAATGTTCGCAGGGGGTGTGCTGAAGACAATGTCCGTATTGTTCGATGGCAAGTTGAAAGTGTTCTAAGAACACTTGGGGTGTCCTGAATGTTCGCACATAAACAAAATGGGGGTGTGTTCTAAGAACACACGCGTTGTCCTGAAATGTTTGTAGGGGGTGTCCTGAGGACGCTGTCCGTATTGTTCGTTGTCGAGTTAAAAGTGTTCTAAGAACTCTCTGTTACGCTCACCTGGCAACCACAGGGGCGTCGGTCGGTCGGATCCGGACGGCTGCGGTCTCCACCAACGTGATGCGTACTGCAGAGATGACTGACTGGACTGGCCCTCCTAATCTTGTCTGCGTGACCCGTGGAAGTAATCTCCTGCAAGTGGAGAGATGGTTTTAGCCACCCGTGGATTCAAGTGATGGCACCCCCCACAGTCCTCCCAACTAATCGCCTCCGAAGTGCCCTCTCAGCAATCTCACCTTATATTCTTGAAAGATGAGCTCTCCATCCTGCATGGATTGCAGGGGCGCGTTGATGCCAGTTACTTCACTGGTTTGAAGGCGTGGGAGAGTATTGACTCTGAGGTTCCTGGCAAGGTCAAGTAAGTAACAAGTTCATAGAGTTCAATATGTCCGATGTTTCACTCTTGTCCCCCCTTCCTTCCTTGTCTTGCAGCTGAGATCGTGAGAAGATGCCCTCGTGACAGCTGGTGGCGCTCAGGTAAGAGTCTGTATTACCCAACGCTGTCCGGTAAATGTTGCATGTGTTTAACGTGTTGTTTTCTCTCTCTTTGCAGGTGCAGCACATGAAGATCTGGAGAGTTATGGAATAATGCCTCCAGTGGTAAATCAGGTAAGTCTATGGTGATAAGAGTTATATTTGTTGGTTTTCTCGGCTCACCTTGTTGTTTTCTTTTGTCCCCCAGGTGCCGGAGTTCAGCGAAGAAATGATGGAGGCAGCGCCGAATTGAAAGATGCTGCGAGGACTGGTGAGTATGGCGCGGTGCTGCAGCTGAAGATGCAACGCGTACAGAAATGATGTTCTTTCCAGGTCCGGAGGCGAGATGGATCCAGAATCAGGTGAGGAATTTGAAAATAGTTCGTTTTCGAACCTTGTCCTTTTCTTTCCTCTTTGTTTTAGGAGCTCTAGATTCAAGGCCGGCGTGGCAGAAGACTGGATGCAGACTGCAGGCACGGTGAGCGTTACGCTGCTGGATGCAGAACAACGCAAAGCGTGTGCTGTTGTTCGAGTGTGGTTTAAATAGCCTACAAAGTAGTTCCAGGTAAGAAGGTCCCTAGAACCACGCCCGAGTAAAAAATAGTCCCTGTAATAAAATAGTCCCATCCAGGCATCACGTTGGCTTGGACTCACTAGCAGCATGGTTTGCATCAGGTAAGTAAAGTCTATGAGCCTACAGCGCCAGGACTGATTTCTATGATGAGCCTGGCGCCTAAGGCGCCAGGACTGAACCCAAACAGCCCCCAGCCGGGGCTGTTGGATGTTTTAATAAGTATCTGGATGCCTACTCCCGGAGCTGATGGGCTTGGTCCTGATGCCCGGGGGTAGGCATCATGACAGCACTCCCCCCAAGGCACCTCCTAAAGTTGTTCTTCCCCTTGGCCCTGGTTTGTCTGGGAAGTCCCGATGGAATCTCTTCACCAACCAAGGTGCATGAACGTGGTCACTAGGCTCCCATGACCTTTCTTGTGGTCCGTAGCCCTTCCAATCGATTAAATAAAAAAGTTTTGATTTAACCATCTTGGAGTCCAGGATATTTTTTACCTCGAATTCAGGTTCTCCATCTATCAAGATGGGGTTGGGTGGTTTGGTTAATCTTGCTCCTGGTTGAACTGGTTTTAAAAGTGAAACATGAAAGACAGGATGAATTTGCATATTAGAGGGTAATTCCAATTTGACGGCCACCGGGTTGATAAAGGCCTTAATGGTGTAAGGTCCCAAATATCTAGGGTTAAAAGTCTGAGTTCCCTTCAGAGGTATGTGTTTTTTAGCCAGCCAAACTTGATCCCCAATCTGGTATTGTGGAGTTTCACTTCTATGTTGATCAGCATTTTTCTTATATTTCTCTTTTGCTTGTTTCAAATGTTCTGTTGCCTCCTTAAAGGCTTGTGTAATAGTAGAGTGCAAATGACTAACTGCGGGCATTTCTAAGTGCTGAGGCGAATCTAGTTCTGAGGTTCGAGGGTGATGTCCATATATGGTATAAAAGGGGCTTTGTCCGGTTCCTGAATGTACAGAGTTATTTTTTGCATACTCGGAAATCCATAAAAGATCTTTCCAATTACTTTCGGTCTGGTGTAGCATGCAACGTAGGTACTGTTCAAGGGTCTGGATGGTCCTCTCCGTCTGACCATCGGTCTGGGGATGGTGACTGGTTGATAACCTCACGTCGATTTGCGCCAATTGACAACATTTCTTCCAAAAATGTGAAATGAATTGACTACCTCGGTCAGAGACCAATACGGAAGGAAATCTGTGTATTCAAACAATGTTTTCGAGGAACTCCTTGGCCAGAATTGAAGCAGAAGGTAATCCCTTTAAATGAATAAAGTGGGCTCTCTTGGAAAAAAGAACCACAATAACTAGAATGGTGTTAAATCCATTACATGGAGCTAGATCTGTAATAAAGTCTAAAGATAAGGTGTGCCATGGTGTAGGTGGAATATCCAAAGGTTGTAAAAGGCCAGCTGGTTTATTCTTCTGACTTTTGTTTTGGGCCCAAATGCCACAAGACATCACAAATGACTTTACATCTTTTCGCCAGGTGGGCTACCAGAATTCTCTTTTAATTTTAGCTTCAGTTTTTGCGATACCTGGGTGCCCTTCCATCAGGGTGTCATGATAATTAGAGATGACTAGTTCTTGTAGTTCCTTGTGTGGTAGAAAGAGTCGCCCTTGATAATAAGGTAGGTCATTGATGACTGAGTAGTCCGGGCCTTTCTTTACCCAGTCCTGCAGGGCTGTTGGATCGAAGAGTTGTTGGATCTTTACATGAATATCCTCTAGTGTCTGTAGAGTAGTTATGCCAAGAATTATTTGTTCTGAAATTATAGGCACCGGTTCCGGGTTCGCATATGCTTCTACCATCCCTATTCAGGATGAAGCATCTGCCTTGCCATTGTACAGCCTGGTCAATAAGTGATCACAAAATCGAACTCTGCAAAGAACAATGCCCATCGAAGTTGGCGCGACGATTGGGCTTTGGCTGTTTTGAAATACTGCAAGTTCCGGTGATCGGTGATTACACTAATGGTATGCCTGGCAGGTGAGGAATTCGAAAACAGTTTGTTTTCTAACCTTGTTCTTTTCTTTCCTCTTTGTTTTAGGAGCTCCAGATTCAAGGCGGGCGTGGCAGAAGACTAGATGCAGACTGCAGGCACGGTGAGCGTTAAGCTGCTGGATGCAGAATAACGCGTAGCGTGTACTGTTGTTCGGGAGTGGTTTATATAGCCTCCAAAGTAGTTCCAGGTAAGAAGTTCCCTAGAACCACGCCCAAGTAAAAAATAGTCCCTGTAATAAAATAGTCCCATCCAGGCCTCACGTTGGCTTGGACTCACTAGCAGCATGGTCTGCATCAGGTAAGTAAAGTCTATGAGCCTGGCGCTTAAGGCGCCAGGACTGAACCCAAACAGCCCCCAGCCGGGGCTGTTGGGGTTTTAATAAGTATCTGGATGCCTGCTCCCGGAGCTGATGGGCTTCGCCCTGATGCCCGGGGGTAGGCATCATGACACTCTCGCGGTGTCCTGAAATGTTCGTAGGGGGTGTCCTGAAGACGCTGTCCGTATTGTTCGATGACAAGTTGAAAGTGTTCTAAGAACTTTCGCGTTGTCCTGAAATTTTCGTAGGGAGTGTTCTGAAGACGCTGTCCGTATGGTTCACTGGCAAATTGAAAGTGTTCTAAGAACACTGGTAAGGTCCGCTGACATTAAAAGTTTCCATAGGCCATAGTTGAAATGTTTTACTCTATGGGTGTGATATGCTGCGGTGGTTGTGGCCATGCACCCAACACTCAATGCCCTGGCCACAACCACCGCAGCATATCACATTTATAGTTGCTTATAATTTTGGGTCAAAAACAAATTTATAAGGAACAAAGTTATAAGATACTATGGGTGCGATATGCTGTGATGGTTGTGGCCAGGGCATAGAGTGTATAATATACTTACTGTTTGGTTTAGTAACTGGAGTACATGTATTTCTTGTTAATTTCTGTGATAAAAGAAAATAGCATGTTAGTATTAGTATTTTGTAATGACTTTTTACATTATATAATGAACATTTTTTTTTTACCCTCATATTTAGTAGATTACAAACCAGAGTACTGTGCAATTTGCTCAGTTTCTGTGTTCGTTGCTAAAATCATTGGGTCTGTGGGAGAAAATAAAATCCATGTTGGATTAAAAAAAAATAACTTTTTCTGTTATGCTACAGTTTATTTGTTTGTTTGTTTTCAGTGTTCATTTGTTGTTTCTGGCTAATGCTTTATACATTGGGTTGTTGCATTTCTTTTGGAGCAGTAACATATTATTTATTTGTTTGGATATTATGAAATTTTGGAGCAGTTAGATACCAGTAGGCGTATTCTAACTGTCTATTTTTTATATATTTTAGTGGTATTGATTTATCTATTTGGATATTGTTAAATTTTGGGACAGTTAGATACCAATTGGCGTATTCTAACTGTCTATTTTTTGATATATTTTAGTGGTATTGATTTATCTGTTTGGATATTGTTACATTTTAGGACAGTTAGATACCAATTGGCTTATTATAATTGTCTATTTTTTGCTCTAATTTAGTGGTATTCATTTATGTGATTAATTGTTGTAGAATCTTTGGGCAGTTAGATAGCTTTTGGAATATTCTAACAGTTTATATTTTTTACTACAAGTTTACTTGAGGTTAAAGTACAGTTAAGTTATCAAATTTTGTTTTTAAGAACATTAAATAAGCGTTTGTAAGATTTGCTGGTAATCTCTGCTTTAGAGCAATGGTACTATCATTACATTGAAACCATCCACATTTCTTTTTTATATATGCAGTGTAGTGCCCTGAATTGGTTGTGGCTCCTGCGTGGTAGATTATACCTATTGTTGTGAAGGTTTTCTTACCAAGTGATATTTGACCATGTGTGAATCCAGTCAGCTTGCAGTTGTTTTTGGTACCATCTGCATTGTAACGTAGACGCATTAGTATTACGTATTTACTATGTGTTTGTATTACTAACGTGGAGCGATTATCGGAATTGCAGGTAGAACATAATCTACCATGGTTTGCATTTTGTACAAGTTGCTGAAATGGAATGGATTCACAATTAGGTATTGATATATATACACGAAGCGTTCATTGGGGATTTCTTCTTGTGTCACATTGTTGCAGAGAGTGCATGTATGTTTCCACATGTATGAAATCTGGAAGATTTAATTTATAGGTATGTTTTTGTTTTCCAGTAGTTGTAGTAAGTACATTAGAAATTCTTGTGGATCTTCCTGTGAGTTTATAGTGAATTTCACCATTCCAGCACAGTAGTCCAATTGTTGTCTTATTCCATAAACACTGTATGTGTTGTCTGGATTGTTTGCTGCATTTCTGTGAAGTACTAACATTTGCAAACACAATGGGTCTGTACTGTGTAAGTAAATGTTGTCAACAATTGGTGGTAATTGAAATAGAATATTCATTGCTATATTTGCGTAGCAACTCACACCAACTATATTTGAGAGTTTAAATGGACCAGGTAGTTCTGTATCTGACTGCTTTTTTTGGAGTTTGTCTTCCTTCCTTGAAGAAATACCTGGTTTACTTTCCCTAATTGATTCTTTTTTGTTTGTGGTACTTGATGTAGTATTACTTTCTTTTACTCTCTTTGGAGGATTTGCAGTGACATCCTGTTGCTTTTCTGTTTGATTTATTTTTCTTTTATAATGTTTTACTTTTTGTGGAACAGAATATGTGTTTAGATGGGGAGTGTATAGTGAGCGAAGTCTATTGTATTCTAAAATGCAAGGAATATCAGCGTTTATTTTACTTGCATCAAAGTTGATTAGAAATAGACCGTCAAGTGTACGTAAGCGTGATAGTGCTACGTAGCTCTTGCCTTCTTTAAAGACTGTGTTACCAATATCTATCACTGCTTTGTCTAGGGTAAGACCTTGTGATTTATGAATCGTGACTGCGTATGCAAGAGTTAGAGAAAATTGTTCTCTGCGTACATATATGTCTTTGAAGAGAAGGAATCGAGCTGTTGTGCGTCCTATCCTTTTAACTTCTCAAAGTTTGTCAAAGAGTATATTGACAAACTGAATTTTGTTGTCACGTGGGTATGTTTGAAAGCCAACAACTGTCCCAGTGCTCCATTAACTAGTCCTTGGTCCACGTCAAGGTTACGTTTAAGCATTACTCTGCAATTTAAGGATAATTTTAATATCTTTTCTAAGCCTGCTGTGTTTGAGATTGATTTTTCTAAACTATTTAGTCTTGTTGTGGCTTGGTCACACATAGGTAGTTTCATACCATGTACAACTAGTTTGTCTGTGGCGCTAATTTCCATTATTGGTTGCATTTCTTTACTTAACATTATTTCATTGAATTTGAAACAGCTTGCAAGAGTTGGCATTAAGGCCATACAATTGACATTTTTGTGGGCTAATTGTTCCATAACATCTGTAGCACATGCATTATCGCCATAAAGTGCATTAATTTGCCGGGTTTTCAATATTGTTTCTGCTTCTTTAGAGAGTATACCAACTCTGATACTTTTTAAGATGTTGGCATAAGTGAGATCTGCAGATTGCCGCATGTTTTCTGTTAATTCTCTGTATTGGAAATGTTGCCAAAGGTTGACATTTCCAATGCTGCCAACAGTTTTACGGCAGAGTTTTTGTCCTAATGTTTTAAAAATAGGCTCACCTTTTACTGGTGTCAATTGAAGAAGATCTCCGAAAACAATAATGTGTTTTCCTGCAAAGAGCTCTTCATAGTTTGTTTTCAGTACTTCTTGTAATCCGAGGTGAATCAAAGCCAACATTAGGTTGGAGACCATGCTCACTTCATCTATTAGTAGCATTTTCATTTGTTTCAATACTCTGCGTAGTTCCATTGCAGCTTCTCGAAAGTTTGTAATAGTCTAATTTGTTCTGGTGTTCTACTGGCAATAGTAGTAATCAGTGTAAAGTGACACCACCTATGTTGTAGGCAGCTAAACCTGTGGGGGCAGTGACAACAGCTGATAGTTTGTTGTTTTTCAATTTGAAGGAATTTACTGATGATTTTGATTAGGAATGTTTTGCCAGAACCAGCTTCACCACTGACGTACAGTGGTATAGGTTTATAATTACGGCAGGAACATTCTTTATTTTCATGTTGTACACCATGTGCAAATTGTTTTGTTACTTCTTCAAAAATGCTACGTTGTTCGTTGTTTAGTTTTGATTGCAGTATAGTTAAGTCTTCTTTATCTTCATACTGACACATGGTGTTTTCTACTTCTATCATAGCTAATTCTGCCTCATTTATTATTAGTGGTTCTCCCAGTGGTTCTTGGCTTCCTGTTACAGAAGGTTGACTACTGTCAGGAGTGTCTTTATCTAGTTGGGCCTGGAGTTCTTCTTCGTGTTGCTGTTCATTGTGCAACATTGTTTTGTATTGTGTAAAGTTTAGTATAGTGCTTTCATTTGTTTTGAAAGCATCTTCATATGAGTCATAGTTTTCTAGTATTTCTTCTTCTTTTCTCCATGGTTTAAAGTGTTGTAGCAGGGACATGTAATATATTTCTTTTTGTTGAGGAGTCTTCAATGACAATTTGATATTATTAATTAAATTTGGTTTAGTGAGTTTAACTAAGCTGGCTTCACAGTTTGTCACTCTGTATTTACCTTTTTTTTTCAGGTTTTATATTATTTTTGTATGTGTAGTTTTGGGCTATGTGGTATAGACACATGGTTTCCAAAGTATTACTTCTGTTTGGGTAGTATGTGTCCAATAAATTGTTTTTTAAAATGTCTTGGCTGTTGGGATCATGTTTGGCTATTGTTTCTATATTATCGTATGTTTTTAGAACTCTTTTTCTAGATTTAGCTGGACCAAGACTTAGCCATACTATATTTTCAGATTTACCATACATTGCAGTATCAGTTAAACGATCAGCTGCTTCATATGATCCACATTCTCTATGGGAGAGCATTTTTATGCCCAAGCTGTATAATTTTTGAGACACTGTTTTATCTGATGACAGGTCATTCCAGAGGTCTTGGAGCTCTGTCTTTTCTGCTTTGTTAAGTATGCTGTGACATATCGTGCAACTGCAGTAGAATTGTCTGCAATGTACTGCACATCTATGTTTGCATTCCATAAGTGGGCAATGATTGCATTATAATCATTGATATATTTTTCTTCTTCTTTTCTTTTTATGTAATATGTATTTTTAGGTGACTTACCTTTAACACTATGGGCCTCATTGCGACCCTGGCGGAAATCGAAAAACGATGGCGGAAATGCAATACCGCCATCGAATAGCGCTCGGTGTGACTATGACCCGTCACCGTAAAGTACGATGCCATTAGCGACACCGTAGTGAACGCCAACGCTAACTGCACCAAGTACGCGCGCGCGCGCCATGCCAAACCGTAATTAGCACCATGGCGCAAGGGTACGCGAATTCCGACCCTAGCTGACATGTACTTAACGCCATCAAGCACGGCGGAAAGTACCATTCCGCCATGGTGAGAAGTACAGCATCGCGAATCAACCGTAAACGGCCCCACTGAGTGCCTGTACACCGCTCCCTGGCCACATAGTACAACTCCCCGTAGGTGCAACGAAGCCACAATGCAACCAGTGAAATGTACAAGTCACCCATGCATGCCAACGAACAAAAGAATCACAAGAGGGGCCAATGGGAGCTGCAGGGCACAGATGGCACGAATACAGAAGCTATACCAATGGACATGACCCCAGTCTCCCACCAAGAAACGCACGCAAACACAGGCACCTGTGACCAGCAATATTCCGATAATCACATCATTCCACCAATCCACCTGGCTGACCGGCATCTGTTACACAAAACCTAATCCCCCGCCCCTGAGCATGACATCATCCAAACAGTCATATTGGCAGCCCTCACCCCTGACCTCACTGGGCTTCGTAGGCAAACGCGCCCAGCACAGTACCACGCAACTATACTCCGAAGCTGGAACCCAATGCAGATCTCCTCACAATACATCGCTCCCCAAATAGGAATATGCCACATCACTTGCAAAGAAGAACGCTACACGGCCCATATCAGAATAGAAATTTAATGCACAACAAATTCACCAAGCCCATACAGCCATTAGGCCATGAACTCCAAAACACATTTCACCATTGTGGGCTGCATCCGCAATAAATGACCAGCTACTTCTTGTGTGACGCCCTGTTCCTTCATGGTACACAGGGGCTACATTCTCGTACGAAAAGGCAACATGGAAGCGCCTAGAACCGCAGGGCCGTCCCAATAGGGAGGCACTAGTCCAGCTGAAAGGCCGAAATGTTGCTCCGAGCCACTAGTACTGCGTAAGGGCATGTGGCCCGTTGGCGATCGTCCCATAAGATCGTAATGCTGCTCCACTGATTAACACGAAGCAGCAGGTGTCGGGAGTAAAACCCATCTGCAGGAGTGGCATACAGATGGCAGTGGCAAAAGGGGAGGAGATACCTGTCAACCAAAAGAAAAGAAAAAGAAAAGAATGGCCATCAGAACTACATTCGAACAACTCACTTCAATGATCACACTAGATCCACAGCCATATGCATGCTAGCCCACTCCAAAGCATCATCACCACCCCAAAACCACTTGCGACTCATAACTATCCATATCGAGGTGAAAACACCATCACAAACGAGTGTACCTGTGCATGCGTCTGTGAAAACAGAATCCATCAGATGGGATTGGTAACGTGCATGGACACAAGTGTCTGAAGGCGCGTCGAGACAGGGAGGGCTCAACAAGGCCAGATAGACGATGGTCCCACTATGGCAGCCCTGCATCACATAGCGCAGGGGAGGCGGACAGATTCCAAGAAGCCCTGTACATGGCAAACACCGTATCAAATCATCTGCCCATGCATCCATTCATCATTCCCTCATCCCGTAATGATAACGCCTGTTTCCATACTCACATAACATGTGAGAATTCCATTGAGTCTGTGCATTATGCAGCCTGCAAAATCCACTGTGCCCCAGCCCGTAATTCCAGTGTTGTGAAGTAACATGTATTTGGGAACGTCCGGCCTCATCATCCACTTCGCTATTGCGCATCCCAAACTATTCATATCAATCATTGCATCCTCGCCATGGCCCCTGTCCCAAGGACACTGAACAATAAAACGTTATATTTGCAGTCAGACCTGTGGGCATCTCCTCGCCGCTAGCTGAAGACCGAAAGCGCCGCCCTTCGAATTCCTCATTTGCAACATCACGTCGAAAAGGCATCTGTGGCCGCTTGAAATCACAAATTAATCCATCTAGTGCGGCTGTGTGTGAAAATGGCAACTGCCTTCACTCACAAATGGGACGCCCCGCCCGTCGGTGTACCTCGGTACAGTGATGCATGAGGGTCCACCGTTACTCGAGTACTACGTTCCACTGACCCTTCACAAGTCTGTTCGCGACTGCAAAGAATGCATGTGAAACAATGGGACCATAGCCGAATGAACATATCAACCAATGTTACACGGCCATCGGGTACTAATACATGATTGTAATAGCAAGATGCCATTCCTCGAATTGCAGCGTTGTGTGCGGGACGTGCTCGCCCAAAGGGGAGAGCAGCTTGCACAGGTGGAATGAATCACCACAGGTGGAGGCCATACAGCCTGAAAACACATAAATTGCACGCCCAGTCTCCTCCCACACCCACTCCGAAATGCTACCGGCAGGACTCGCGATGTTGGCCCTGGGGGACCTGATAGCACTGCAAGTACTCCAACTCCAAGAAGAAGACGAACACCAACTACAACCGGCCGCACGGAGGAGACGCAGGAGGAGGAGGAGGGCAAGGCAGGGCCAGCAAGGGCTGCCAGCACAGCCACTACCACCACGCAGGCAGCCCGCAATCCCACGCCTCCGAGCACATCCGTTCAACCTCACTGATGAGCAGATCCACACCCTCTACCGTTTGGACCGGGACACCATAGCCGCCATTGTGGACATGACACAGGCTGACCTTGTCAGCATGATAGATAGCCCAACCGCCATCCCACCCCTACTGAAGGTGGTGTCTGTACTCCACTTCCTGGCCACAGGCACCTACCAGCACACAGTCGGACAGTTGCATGGCATTTCTCAGCCACTGTTCTCACGGACACTATTGCAAGTGCTCGATGCCCTCCTGCAGCACGCAGACGACTACATCTCTCTACCACGCTCGGAGCAGGAAATTACCAACACAAAAGTGGGATTCCATGCACTTGCCGGCATACCGGGTTGCATTGGTGCCATCGACTGCACCCATGTGGAATTGGTCGTCCCACATGCCATGGAGGCCCAGTACCGCAACCGAAAACAATTTCATTCACTGAATGTACAAATGGTGTGTGACTCCAACAGGATCATTACACATTGTTGTGCCCGATTCCCTGGATCAACCCATGATTCTATGGTCTTGAGGAACTCTACAATACCACGCTACATGGAGCGACACGCAGGGAACAGATCCTGGCTACTCGGTGAGTCTCATTTCATGCATGATGATGTGGGGTATGTGATGCGGCAATGACCTGGCAGGAAGGGGGGGGGGGTGCGTACGTAGCAATGGCATTCCACATAATTCGTTTATCGTCCACATACAGGTGATGCCGGATATCCACTGAAGAGATGGCTCCTCACACCAGTCCGGAACCCACGGGACCAGCATGAGGAGGACTACAACCATGCCCACTCACGTACCCGTGTAGTCATTGAACAGGCATTCGGCCTACTGAAGACTCGTTTCCGGTGCCTCAGCAGGTCTGGCGGGGCACTCCTGTACCGCCATGAGAAGGTTGCAAAGATGGTGATGGCATGTGTCATGCTCCACAACATGTGCGTACGTAGAAATGTGCCCATGCCCCCTGACGCAGAACTGCAAGCACCTGAAGATGGTCATGATGAGGGTGGGGATGTGGCAGCACCTCAAGGAGTCTGCGAGGCACAGGAGGGCCGTGAAATTCGTCAGCATCTCATAGATGCATGCTTCTAGCACTCACGCCTGGTGGCTGATACATGGACACGGGACTCGTGGCACTGTGTGTGTCTGGTACATGCACAATATGGACTGTACGCCTATGATGGCCTAGTACACAAAGATCATTGTCCACACATCTCATTGTTTGATCGTGCATTGTTTATGGCATATGTGATATCATGTGGAACACCCTATCGACCCGCCACCCAAGTGAGCCCAACACACCCCCTCCACCCTCCCACCTCCCCCCCGAACACCAGTGTCCAAAGATGCTCATTGTCAGTGGGCAGTCGCTATTGCAAGCCCCCTCTGCGGGTATCAGGGGCACCCCTGCCGTTGGAGCGCAGGTTCCTCCCAGATCTACGTTGGGGGCTGCCCTGGACGGAACTTGCAACGGATGATGTCTCTGCCTGCTCACGTCCATGCATGTCCCTAAGGGTTTGTGAGAGCTCAGTGAGCACACGGCGCACTGCGGCAAGTTCGGCACATACGTCTTTGGACGTCGCATGCAGTTCCCCCCTCAGGCTCTCGGTGCTTCTCTCCATTTGGACTCTCAGGCTCTCGGTGCTACTCTCCATTTGTGCCCTAAGTGTCTCAGTTGATGTTTCTATGTCTGCCTTGGTGCCCCCACATCCATCGGCATGGTCCTTGAGGAGCGTGGCCAGTTGCTGCTGTTGCACGATTAACTGGTCGAGGGACTGTTGCCTCTGCTGGGCCATGGCCATTTGCAGTGGTGTCACAGAGGGGCTGTTCGCCTCATGTTGCCCTGCCACAGGGCTTGTGGGGGATGGCCAGTCGTCGTCTTGTGGGTGCCCCTGCGTGGTATCCTCATGGTGTACGGGATGGAACAGACAGGGGGGATTGGGACAGGTCATGGCTGGATCTGACTTCGACATCCCCGTCTTCTGTGTCGGAGCATGCTGCCATTAATGGGGTGTCACCTATGGTGCTGCTGCCACCAGAGGCAGTACCTTCTGTGGCATCCATTGGGGGGACCTGTGGTGGTGCTGTTGTGGGCATGCTGGCTGCTGGGGTGCCTGTTGATGTTCCCTCCTGTGTGCTGCCACTTGATATGTGCTGCTGCCGTGTCTTGATGCGTGCAGCTGAGGTGGAGGGTCTTTGGCCGTCGGTCTTTGCCCCCTTGCAGGTGTGCTGGTAGGGGTGTCCTGGAGCTCGTCGTTTGGATCGGACCCTGTGGTGGAGTAAAGGAGGGCGAGCGTTATTAATGGGTCTGTGGGAATTGGAATGGCAATGTATCACATGCATTGGGGTGGTACCTGAGGGTGATTTGGGTCGGGGCCTTGGAGGTGCTTTCATTTGTGTGTGGAGTGAGGGTGCAGTTGTTTGGCAGCCTGCAGTTAGGGTGTGCCTGCTGCACGTGTAGTGGGTGTTTTTGGGGTTTTTACTTATTTATGTATTTATTGTGTGTTTTAAAGTGCGCTATCAGGCCAATGTGTGTGGACGTTCTCCTGGCCATGTGTTGCTGTTGCGCTATGTGGACACATGTGAGTCACATGATTGGACATTGTGGATTTGGCATGGTTTTATTTGGGCCACCTACCTGATTCTCCGGATGTCTGCACTCCTTTCTCCATCCCTCCGACTCCCTCTATGCTCTCCATTCCAATGGTGGAGGCACAGATTTCTTCCCAGGGGTCAACTTGATGGGTGATTCCGACCCTCCCCCGGTGGCTGTGGCAATGTTGCGGTTGGCAGAAAGTATGCTACGGACGCGTATCCGCAGGTCGTCCCACCGCTTCCTGCATTGCTGTGGGTTGCGGGGTGCGGTCCCCACCGCACTTACCCGCTGTGCCACCAGGGCCCATATGGCCTTCTTGTTCGCAAGTGCCGTCCTGGTCATTTGCGTGGAGAAGACGGCGGCGGCATTCTCCTGGAGGGTCTCTGTGAGTACGGTGAGTTCCTCACGGGAGAAGTGGACCTGCCGCTTGCGGTCGCACGCTTTCTTCGCTACTTTTCCCATTTTTCTTGGTTTCACTAGGGTGGATGACGGGTTGGGATGTGTCTCAGGGTGGTGTTTTTAGTGGTTGTGTGTATTTTGTGGTTTTATAGGTGTACGGGGTGTTGTTTCCCGTTCCAGGCCCATGTTTTTACTTCCGTTTCCGTATATTTACGGTCGCCGTACTTTCCGGTTGGCGCTCACTGCGGTGTCCGCTAAGATGGGTGGCGGTATTGCACCTAGGGCGCCGTACGGCGGCGGTGTGGGCCGTTTTGGGGTCATTTCCGCCATCGCGGACTTTGCACTTCCGCCATGGCGTGGTGCTCGTGCCCGATGGGTCGGAATGGGCCGCACTTTGCTCCATCGTGCAATGGCGGAAACGCTATTTACGCTGTGGCGGTCCGGTCAGTCACTTTCCGCAAGGGTCGTAATGAGGGCCTATGTCTAACTGAAGACATGAGGTTGTTCAGTTGACCTGTCTTTGTAACTGGTCTAGGGAAACCAAATCGGCATTTGGTGTAGTATTTCCCTTTTTTTTTGTATTTGCGACAACGATATTTGCCACATTTATGTCTTTGAAAGCAAGGCACAATGTTAATAAGGCTGTTTGTGCAGAGATTTTGGCATGTCCTCTTTTCACAATGAAAATATTATGTTTCGTAGTACATACATTTTTCACAGAGATGGAGTCCATCTTACTTATGCTGGCAATCAGATTTTTCTGAGAAATGTACAAATGTACCAAATGCATTGCGACCTTTTTTAGAAATACAGCATCCATTTTGAAGTAGGTGTTAAGTATTTATAATTTTTGACATACAAACACCTCCCAAAGGCTCTTTTCAGAGCCACCACTTCATCCCAGAGAAAAATGCAATGCTAACAATAGGGTAGCACCTCAATTTTTTTAATGTTCGCGGACTTTTAAGAAATAGAAAGGGCCCTGCTTTATTTATCTTCACTTCTATTTTTTAACTGTGAAAGGCGGCTCTGAAAAGAGCCTTATTTTTTTTGATTTTTGTAATTTGTATTTTTTTTTGTTTTTTTAGACACAACACACTAGGAGAGGAGGGGAAAGGAGGGTAAAGAGCGGAGGACACCAACCACAGGGATAAGAAAGGGCGAGCTGAGAGAGGAAGATGTAGAGTAGGTTTTGTTTGGGTAGTGAGCAGGTCTTCTCGTGCTCTGAGACAATAGTCTCAAAAGCACTCCTAAGTCGCTCCCCCCTGCAGAGTACTGTGTCACAGACAATACATACAACTGTGACCCTCGAAAGGTAAGGGTCATCAGAATTCTGTATGGCCTGTGAGGCAGCTTGAGGAAGACGCTGTCCCACAGAGGTGGTCCTTGTGGTGACAGGATCAGAAACAGAGGATGAAGTAGAGGAAATCAACCTACTACGTTCTTCGCAAGGTACAACCTTGCGAATAGCCCCAGAGTGAAATGACCTCAGGTGTCGCTTCATGGTCGTGGTCCCAAAGCTGTACGAACCATGTTTCCCGCAACTGAGTATCATTTTGCACTCATTGCGGATAACACGGTTCCCACGAGCCTTAGGATCATTCCCATAAATGGAAAATAACCGCCACACCCAAGACTCACGTCTAGTGCGGGTAGTAGGGATTTCCTCTACCTCATTCTTGTCATCCTCTTCTTCCTCCTCTGCATCCTCACTCCTGTTCCCCTCTTCAGGCCCTTGGGAAGGTGATGGTGGTGGAGGGGGTGGGTGTGGTGCTGAAGCAGGTGCAGTACCAGGTGGCAGTTCTGCAGCCAGGGATGCCATCTCGATGGTGGAATCAGCAAGTTGCTGGAGAAATAGCTGTGCTCTGAAGAATAGCCAGAAACACAATGAGAATAAGCTCTAGGGCGTGGTCTTTTATAGGGGTGCTTGTACGCGGTTCGCGGACATGCGCGCTGTCCACAGACAGATCGAACACAAAAAAGGGTTCAAAAAGTTTAGGTTTTTAGTAGCACAACTTAACCATAACGTCCCTTTAACAAAGTTTTTTCACTGAATATATATATATATGTACAGCACTGTAACCAAGCTGAGAATTATCTTGCCTTTTTCTGCGCTCTGATACCCTCGGGTCTGGCGCGCGCTATAAATAATAAAACAAACAAACAAGTATTCCAAGGCACAACGAGGCAATGGAAGGGGAAGAGAGGGAGGACAGAGACAACGATCATACTAGGCCAGTTGACACTGAGATTTCGCAAGTGCAGGGGAGAGGAGAAAAGTGCCAGGGGAGCGGGAGTGGATCAGTGCTGTACATGGGAACACAATAACAAGAAGTGCGGCCAGCAGGTAGCAGGTGCAAGGGAAGGCTCAGACAGCAGGTTTACGTTAAGTGCAGGTAGGATACTGTAGGGTTCAGATACAGACCCAACTGCAAAGGTTGCCAGGAGGCAGTGTGTGTGTGCAACTGGACGGGCAGGGACCTGGGCCCGAAATCAGAGGGTTGCCAGGTGACCAGTGCAGTATCAGACAGGATATCAGCAGGGGAGAGGAAGAGAGAAGGCAGAAAGAAAGAGGAAGGTCTTGAGGTGCTTCCGGAACCAGAGATGGTTCTCCTCAAGTCTCAAAGAGGCAGGGAGGCTGTTCCAGAAGGAGGTCCCAGCCGAAGAAAGAGATCTACCCCCAACTAGTTGCTTGGAGAAGCATCTGACCCTAAGGGAGTTGGAGGTGGAGGAGCGGAGAGCTTGAGTAGGAAGGTATTTACGAAGAGAGAGTTGGAGGTATTGATGACCCAGGCCCCAGAAGGCCTTGTGGACAATGCACAGGATCTTGAACTTAATCCTTACAGCCACTGGGAGCCAGTGAAGAGATTTCAGTGCTGGAGAGATACGATCCCTAGGCTTGAGGCCAAGGACAAGTCTTGCAGTCCTGTTCTGGATGAGTTGCAGAGGGCGGAGAGTGAAAGCAGGCAGATTTTTAAAAAAGAGGCTGTTGCATTAGTCCAGCCTACAGAGAACCAGATCTCTAGAGTCAGTGAGCCTCTGGGTGAAGGGACAGGAAAAATACCTCTCAGGAGGTGCAGTTGGTAGTTTGACTTCTTAGAGACATCAGAGATGTGCGGAGAAAGGTAGAGTCTGGAGTCAGAGATGACCCTGAGGTTCTTAGCCTCACAGTTGGGAGCAGGAAGAGGGCCAAGGGAGGCCGGCCAGAGAGAGACAGGAAAGGAGGGTGCAGGTGTGCCGATGAGGAGAATCTCCATCTTACTGGCATTAAGGCAGAGCTTATTGGTGGTACACCACTCCTGGATAGCAGACAGTCAGAGATGAGAGAAGGAGAAGAGGTGGCAGAGGGGAGTCTGAAAACAAACTGAGCATCATCCGCGTAGCACTGAAAGTTGGACAGAGGGAAAAGCCTGGGAGAGAGGTTACACCCCTGGGGAACACCACAGGTAGAGACAGAGATAGAGGAAAGGAAGGACCCAAGTTGGACCTGGGAGGGTTGATCAGAGGGGAGATTAGAATCAAGCTTAGAGAGCAGGTCTTCACAGATGTTCAGGAGAGCAGTTGCTGTGCTTCTGGCTGCTCTGAAGCCAGACCAATGGTCATGGATACAACGAACATATTCAGTGTGAAGATTAAGCTGGGAGATGGCCAGGTTATCCAGGAGTTTGCCCAGGAAAGGAGTGATGGAGATCGGGCGATAGTTAGCTCAGCAGGAGGAGTCGGCTGAGGGTTTCTTGAGAAGAGGGTGCATAAGAGAGTGCTTCAGGGGGGAAAGGAAGGCTGCAGTGGCGAAGGAGTGATTGCAGAATTCAGCCAGTACAGGAGTAAGTGTGTCAGGGTGGTCCTTGATGGTTTTGGAAGAACAGGGAAGAACCTGTTTTGACGAGACTTTCATAGATCAGACTTGTCTAGAAACCTTGTCAGGGGAGAACAGAGGAAAGGAAGAGAAAGAATGAGGAGAGGTAGCCACAGGGGGGCTGGAGGTAGAAGAGAGAGTAGAGGGAGGAGGAGGAAAGGACGAGAGGGTGGACAGGATGTCCTGGGATTTAGAGATGAAATGAGAAGCCAGGGCCGTGCAAAGGGTCTGGGCGGGGACAGGCGCAGTAGAGACTGCAGCAGATTTTAAAGAGCCCAGCTGAGTTGTTAGATGCCGCAGAGACGCAGGCTTGGATGTGGGCTCTCTTCTTGGTGAGGACAGAAAGCCGGTATTGCCTTTGGAGCAGGCGGCAGGTCAGTTTGTCAGAGTATGCACAAGATGGCCGCCATTTCCTCTCAGCCACCTAGCACTTGCGTTTGAGGGTGATTAGGTTGCAGTCGTACCAGGAGTTGGACTTGGCTTTGGGCTTCAATCCTCATGACAGGGGCAAGAACATTGAGAGTATCAGAGATACAAGAGTGGAGCATGGAAAGGGCTGTGTCAGGATGTGAGTCAGCCAGAGGTGGAGGAGGGGGAGAGAAAGTGGCGGCGAAAGCCTCAACTGACACACGCTTCATGGGTCGGATGACCGAGAAGGTAGGTGGCAGTGATGGAGTTGTCTTAGCCCGAGGGGTAGATAGGGAGAAATGGGAGGAAAGGAGAAAGATTTCACTCCACAACAGAGAAGTGGTGAGAGGGAGAGGTCTGAGGAGATCAGAACGTCCAGAGTGTGCCCTGCAGAGTGAGTCGGGCCAGAGGGGAGAAAAGAAAGAGAGAGAGAGAGTCGCAGAGGTCACGAAAGTGTCCCGGGGAGGGACAGGAAGCATCTAGGTGGATATTGAAATCTCCAAGGAGGAATTGAGTGGTTGAGGCCAGGAGGGAGGAGGAGAGGTCCGCCCACTCAGAAGGAAGGAGGTGATCTGACCAGGTGGCCGATAGATAGTAGCCACGGTAAGAGAGTGGCCAGTGGAGAGAAAAAGCCTGCAGACAAGGCACTCAAAGGAGGAGTAGGCCTGCATAGGAATGACAGAGGCAGGAAATCCACTCTGGGAAGATCAAGGTTACATCCCCTTCGGTACTATTGGATCTGGACGCGTAGAGGATCTTGTAGCCATCAGGGAGGAGACTGTCAAAGCTTGGGACAGAGCTGGCCATGGACCATGTCTCGGTGAGACCAAGAACATCAAGGTCACGTTCTTCCAGGAGGCAGCAGATGTCAGAGGAGTGTTTGACAGCTGAACAAGAGTTTAGAGTGGCAATATGGAGAAGGTTGCCAACCTTGAAAGTCTTCTGGCGAGGGGTACAAATCAGAGGTATGCCCTGTGGAGGTATAGAAGGAGCCTGAGGGAGAGCAAAGGAGGAAGGAGGAGAGGGCACGGTAGCCAAGGACGAGTCAGATGGGGGAGGCAAGGAAGCTGAGGGAGGGAGAGAAGGGACAGCAGGAGAAAAAAGAAATTGATGAGGCATGGGAAGCAGCTATCAAAAAGAAGAAGGTTTGTCTGAAGGCATTGGACCAAGACGGTGCCATTCAGGTAAACATTAATGATGACCTTAGAGGAGTGGAAGGGGGCCAAGAGGGCCTCCCATCGGGTGCCACAGTTAATGGGAGAAGAAGAGAAAGGAGAGAGCACATAGACCATATGAAGATTCCATAGATCTGCCGGGGAACGACAAAGAGGATGTCCATGAGGGTGTGTCTTGAGGAAGCACTGGTATAGGTGTCAGTGAAAGGAAGGCCTGGGTTGGAGACCAGGATATACTTTTTGAGCTTCTACCTACCAGACTTAGTGAGGAGAGCAGGAAAGTCGATAGAGAAGCAGTTTGAAAAGATAGGAGAGACAGAGAGCACCATAGAGTAGGTGGGGGAAAGAATAGAGAGGAAGAGGGGTGGAGGAGAAAGGTAGTGGGGGAGACACTAGGGGAGGACACAAGTAGGGGTGCAAGCAGACGAGACAGCGAGGGACAAGACATTAGTGGATGATTGACTAAGTAGACAAGAACTCAGATGGAAGAGCAAAGCAGACACGTGAACAGCAGTACAAATCAGGTTATCAGGGCATCACGAAACAGAGCCTTCATTGAAAAGAAAACCCAGAGGAGGGTGAAGCACTGCAGAACACAGAGCAATCAACAGAAGAACAGATCAGTCGACAAATGACAACCTACAAGAAGGAAGAATGCAGCAAAACACCAAGCATACAATGCAAAACAGGGCAGTCAATGAGGGAAAAATGCAGAACAATATACAATATACAAAGAACAGAGCAGTCGACACAAGGGGCGATCAGGGATTGCGAAGGACCACGTGGGCAAGGGCACGCAGGCACGAGCGTGACCGAGGATGGAAGGGTGCTAGGACGCACAACGATCACGGAAGTTCAGAGGAACATGCAGAGCGTGAGCGTGGCCAAGGATGGAGAGGGCACTAGAACACATGTGACCACAGGATTGCGAGGGACCACGCAAATTAGGAGCGCGCAGGAAGGCAGGGAAGGAGATGGCACGGAGGTGCACGTGGTCGAATATTGCAAAGGACCGTGCAGTTAGGGGATGTGCAGCACGCACGGAGTCAGCACAATCGAAGATTGCAAGGGGTCACGCAGTTAGGGGAGGCAAAGTGCGAGTGATGTGAGGTAGGAGGGGGCAAGGGCGAGCGCGTAGCAGGCTGGGATAGAGGGGCGCAGAAGAGTATGTGATCAAGCAATGCGAGGGGAAACGCAGGGAGAGGGTGCAGGGGGGACAGGAAGGAAGGGAAAGAGGGGAGCTCAGGAGGGATAGGAGGGGGCAGCAAGGTAAGACTCACAGGGGAAGGTGGAGCACCAAGCAAGGGGCAGGGGGAGAGGTGTAGGTTGCTGGGGAGGGGATGACACCGTCAGAGACGCAGCGCAGTGGAAGGGCTAAGAAGTGCAGAGCATAAAAGCAAACTCCCCAACTTCTTACCTGGCGGCCACAGACAAGAGGGTGAATCGTCAGCACTCACTGCCTGCGCCGCAGACCCCTTTGTCACCAAACACTTGCGCTACTTAACAATGCAGTCTTGTCCTGAGAGGGCATTGCGCAGAGGATCGAAACCTCAGATTTTATAGGCTCGGTAGCGTGGACGTAACAAACGTGTTACGTGTAAATTGTGCAGCGTCTCGTGCGGACCTGCATTGCTTTACACTTCGGCCTTTTCCTGCGAGGGCATTGCTGCAGAGGGTCCAAACCTCGGATTTTATAGGCTTGGTAGCGTGGATGTAACAAACGTGTTACGTGTAAATCGGGCAGCGTCTCCTGCGAACCTGTGTTGCTTTACACCACGGCCTGTTCTCTTGTTGATCTGGTACTAATAGTTTTTCATGTGTTACCCTAGAGAATCAATTGTAAATTGTAAGTATTGTTTACACATTTTATCAACAATTGTGCTGTAACATGTTCAATTTCAACACATTTCAATAATTTTCACTGGGGGACCCACCCCCAAAATCCCCACATTGCTTAGGTTTTCCTTGCATTTCTTATTCACTCACACCAATGTGTGGGTGTTGTTAATGCCCCTCCACTAAAAATATGCATCTGCCTCCACTGACCTTGATTTGCTTACATTGCTAGTATCCACTCAGGGACCGCCTGCTCCCCTGACACCAAAAGCTACTTCCACCAATGGCATGCACATAGACATTTTACTGACTGTGCACAGTGGTTACTGGTATGTTGGGCGGCAAATGCCCCCTTACCACTCCTTGTTTCTATGCTAGGTGAAATATGTACTGTTTCATTAAAAACGTACATGTTTCCCTTAGTGCGGTGCACCCCTGTGGCAACATGATTTGATTTGATTACATTTTTCTAACGCACTAAATCGCACATAGGCCTCAGAGCGCACAGTCAACGAGACAGAAAAACAAGCAGATCCTAAGAAGGAAGCTAAGAGTAAAGGACTCAGTCTGGGTCAAGATTGTAGAGGTGGATCTCGACTCCCGTTTTGAACTCGGAAATTAAATGACTTTCCTAAAATGGATAGGGAGCCTATTCCAGGCCTGAGATGCCTAAACATCAAATCTGGTCCCTCCAAAACTAGAGAGTTTAAATCTTGGTTGAGCACGTTTTGTGAGGTCATAAGAGCGCAGTGTGTGTTTCGTGCTGCATGCTGTCAGGCGCGTGGACAAATACTGAGGAGCATCGGAGTTACAACATTTGTGGGTGTTACGTCTATATTGTATCAGCATTTTTGACACTTTTCTTGTTGTGCACATGCAAATCAAAAATGTATCAACTAAAACACCAACACCAAAAATAACACATAGCTCATTCCCATTAGTTACACTAGATTCATACTAAATTGCCACATTATGTCAACATCGTTGTCACCCCAGCCACCAACATGGCGTGCACAATTCAAACTTCCCTTTACCTGTAGGACCCTTATCAACCACCCCAACATGCGCAATAGTCCTTCATAGTGCTTGAGAAACACGATTTTCCTGACCAAAATCCAAAAGGACTGGCAGCGTTGCTGCAGCATGCAGAGTGAACGTGTCGTCGCTGTGTTGGTTTTGATGCCCTGCAAATTCTCATCTACCTTATTCCCAAAGAGGTCCATAACATTAAAAGGTATATCCACTACTTTCACTGGGACGTCTGCTCGAAAGTTGGTGGCCTTGGGCCATCTCTGCCAGGGTAGGGGAGAGCCATTTCTAAGTTGTTGGAAACCTGTGTCTGTGTTGTCGACGAAGACAGAGATCGCATGATCCAAAGCTGGCTCACCCTTGTGAAGAAGGCCAAATGCCTCCTCTGTGTTGTCCTCAGGCAGAAATTCAAGAATAGGGCCCATCTTGAAACAAAGTTCCCTGTTGTACAGAATGGCCTGTAGGCAGAATGGCCATTGTATTAGCCACCTTGATGGTCGTGGCGGCTGTTGAGATGACCCGTTTCCCAAAGGTATTCAGATGCATGCCTTCTTTGTCAGGGGGAACAGAACAAGCAGAGGAGGAGTTGGAGGAATGTTTGAGGGCTGCCGTAGGCACCACGGAGTCAAGGCTGGGTTGTGCCCCAAGACATGTTGGCACCCTATACCTATACATCTTATCAAACCTCTCCTTCTTGGGAGGTGCAGAGGATGGGTTGGTCATGGTCAACAGGCTGTCTTCCCATATGTCTTCAAGCAATGGGTTGCTCACGCCATTGGTAGAGCAAGCTTTCTTTCTTCTGCTGTTCTGGGGCTAGATGAAACATATTCGTGGCCATTGACATTAGAGCATGGAAGGATCTATTTCATTTGGAGGGGAACTCATCAGTTGGTGTGCGTGGAGGCGTCAATGCCTGAAACAGCATCATCTGATTCCGTTTTCGCAAGGTTGTGTACTGGGACAGGGAGTGAGCTGTATTTGAGCGGTCCCAGGAGAGACATCAGGTGGACCACTTGTGCCTTTTTGCAGTGCAGATGGTTGAGGTGCGAGGTGAGGCAGCCTGTGTTGCAGCCCAGACACCAAAGTCTGGAAGATGGAGAGAATGTCCATGGAGCCCTCTCTAGGAGGTTCCACTGTAGGAGGAATGGCAGGAGGAACCACAACCAGCACCAGAACTGCCCTCTAGATCTAAGTCAATGTTCGATTGAAGAACGTCCTCCGGCAGAATAGACGATGAGCTTGGTTTAGATGGTATGACCACTAAGGTTAGTTTGACACAGAGGCCTGGATAAGGCAGCCGTTGCAGATGGTTGAGCTATAGCAGGTGTTGATGGTATTGGCAATGATGGTGTAGCGGGCTTCGCCTTAGTCATGGTTGAAGACTTCAGAGTCATAGTCGATAGAGTTGTCGACTGTATCGTGGTCGAAGATTTGCAGCCTGTCGTCAATGGGGTCGTGGTCAAAACCTTATGCTTTGGCGTCGATGGAGCTTCCTCTTGCATCGCTGACAAGGAATTAGTCTGACCGGTGGACGGAGCCGTAGGTAAAGAGCTGGCACCCTGGAACGCTGTTGTCTATTTGAACGACTTACTATGAGTCATGGGAGTGCTTTGTGCAGCCATCATAGAGTGCTTTTTTGTCAATGACGCCAAGGAAGACTTTGCTGAGGCATCATTGGAGTGTGTCTCTTGAGATTTTCTGCTCCAGGAAGCATCTTTTTGCAACATCAACCTATTGCTGGAGTGAGTGCGCTGGATCGGTCTGCTCTGCCTGAGCGAGGCATGACAGCACGCTGACGCCAAGTCAGAGGACACCCTGGCATCATCGAGCCATGCCATTAACCTTCAGTGGCTCCTCAGAGGGATTTATTTTTAAATGTCTGCAGATGGAACAGCTCTGGATGTTGTGCATCGGGCGTAGACAGTAGATACAATTGTCGTGGAGGTCTTCCACATGCACATTCTTTAGGCCACATTGGGCACAAGCCTTGAAGAGGCTCTTTCTCTGGGTCTCCGTCAGAGACATGAATCCACTCGCTGGATTTAAAGACTCCACAAACGATGGGCAAATCAGAAAAAAACATGTCAAAATCAAAGAAAACGTTGAATATATAGCGAGAGATTTTTGAGGACTCCACACTTAATGTGCATTAAAAAATCTGAAGACGGTCACCAGGGGTGGAGCAAAGGGAGCCCTTTCCATTGGCTGTAGGCAATATTACCCATGAATGACTATACTAGAGCACTAAAGTGACTGTATTTTCTGTTTTAAATTAAAACTGCTCTATGTTACAGATGATTCCCAGCCTGACCACAGGAAAAATTCATACAGCATGTTAGTCTATGAAAGATCCAATGCTGGAGAACTGGGACCTATGGTCCAGTCACCTTCAGCACCGGCAAAACACGTCAGCACCTTTACGATTACAGCTTGGACCAAGGGACCACATTACTCCCGGATAAGCCATGATACACCGGTCCCCAGAATCGAATTTAAGAATCTCTGCATTAAACATAAAGCCTTTTATAGTGTAAACCCTGTGTTTCTGCCAGAGTAAATTTATGTAATCCAAAAATCGGTCCTCATCATTGCTACTGCAGCCTAGGTCCAAGGCACAAGGGGTGGGAGCAGAAAATGTGTTGTGCTTTTGTCTAAATCATGGCCTCCGCTGGCTCTCCCTTAGTTGCCTAGAGTATGGCAGGCTGTTTGGGACATAATTCAAGGTTCATACATGTAGATGCACACATACTTCAATGTATACCATATGCAATTCACTGGACAGTGTATACCTCTCAGTATACACGGAATGTATCTCAATGTGCAGTGCCTCTATTTCACAATATATGTACATCAATATGTATGTGTGCACATGTCAGTATGCTATGCATCTCTGTGTACCGTGGATATGTATGTTACTATATACATCTCAATATATGATACATGCACCTCAGTATATAATGTAACCATTTAAGTATGTTGCAGATACATTTGTGAATCTTTAATTGTGTCCCAAATAAACCCCTCTGCCCCCAATACTAGAAGGGATCATTTCGCATTTTGGAAAGTCTCAAAGTCCTTTCTTTTGTCCCTGTAGCGGACCATGGAACGCGTGGTTTTATGTTGTGGTTTTTTAAGTGCTGTGAAGCGACTTTGTTGGCAGCTCTTTCCACTGCGTCAGTGTCTAGAAAATAAAGGAAAAGAAACACTTGTAATTGACTTACAGAGTTTGCACCTTGGGATTGATGGCAGCAGCCTGTGCGCTTCTGCCCCCACCGCATATGACTTGGGTTGCCTTACCAGGGTTTGTGGTTGCTTTTCCAGGGTTTGTGGTTGCTTTACCAGGGTTTGGGTTGCCTTACTAGGGTTTGGGTTGCCTTACTAGGGTTTGTGGTTGCCTTACTAGGGTTTGGGTTGCCTTACTAGGGTTTGGGTTGCCTTACCAGGGTTTGTGGTTGCTTTACCAGGGTTTGTGGTTGCTTTACCAGGGTTTGGGTTGCCTTACCAGGGTTTGTGGTTGCCTTACTAGGGTTTGTGGTTGCCTTACTAGGGTTTGTGGTTGCCTTGGTTGCCTTACCAGGGTTTGTGGTTGCCTTAGCAGGGTTTGTGGTTGCCTTACTAGGGTTTGTGGTTGCCTTACTAGGGTTTGTGGTTGCCTTACCAGGGTTTGTGGTTGCCTTACTAGGGTTTGTGGTTGCCTTACTAGGGTTTGTGGTTGCTTTACCAGGGTTTGTGGTTGCTTTACTAGGGTCTGTGGTTGCTTTACCAGGGTTTGTGGTTGCTTTACCAGGGTTTGGGTTGCCTTACTAGGGTTTGTGGTTGCTTTACCAGGGTTTGTGGTTGCCTTACTAGGGTTTGTGGTTGCCTTACTAGGGTTTGTGGTTGCCTTACTAGGGTTTGTGGTTGCCTTACTAGGGTTTGTGGTTGCTTTACCAGGGTTTGTGGTTGCTTTACCAGGGTTTGTGGTTCCTTTACCAGGGTTTGGGTTGCCTTACTAGGGTTTGTGGTTGCTTTACCAGGGTTGAGGTTGTGCTCTCGGATATCCTTCTTCTTCTTTCTCCTTGCGCCTGATTAATCAGTCCCGGCTGGGCAGTGTCAGGAGCCATTCGATGTAACAGTTGCAAAATCACCTCCAGAAACTGGCAAACGAGTAGTGCCTTTCTTAGGCTTCATCTGGCAGTTTCTCAGCTGAAGCGGTGTAGCAGTCACATCAGCATTTGGAGTCAGAAACACATTGTTCTGGGAGATGCTCTGCCTTCTTTAAAGCATTCTTTCAAAGCTTCGAACCAACGGAAGAAGTGGAAAAGTGTTACAATTGTCACAGTTTCATCAGGCAAACATTTCGCAGAAACAGCTAATCCACTTGCTGAGTGTGGGTGAAAGTTTAAAAACAACAAAACACAACAACAAAATCCTGTTTTGCAATTAAAAAACTTTGCAATGTGTAAAAAATGTTTTTTGCTATTATATCCTACTTTTTAAAAAGCATTGCAAACGACAAGGAAAGGGTTCCTTAAGTTCTTGGTTCCTAGCAGCCTTTGAGGGTTGCATTCATTTGGCACTGCTCCTCCCAGATGCTGCCAAGGAGGGAGGAGGTGATGGAGACCACTCCGAGTCAATTTCAGCCCAGGTTGGTGGTAACTGGCAAGAGCGTTCATCACGTTGTGTATCGGAATGTGAAGGAGCAAAAAGCAGATGACAGTTGTATGAGCCCGGGACCTGGGGCCAGTCATGCCAGTTCCCATGCCAGACTGCGCCAATGCCATTGATGGGGGCGTTTGGTGAGGAAACAGCTGTAGACCATGAGTTAGTGGGAGCGCCTTCAAAGGTGGGGACTGTGTGAGGTAATGCGAAGGGAGGGTGGGTGAGCAAGAGATGAGGGCAGCAGGAGAGCATGTGGCGTGTAAGGATGCCAGATGGTGGGGTGAGGACGAGTGACACCTGAGAGAGTATGGCAGCAAAGGTTAGGCCTCTGGGGCAATGTGGCCGTTATTCAACGGGAAGGATGGACAGTGCATGGAATGGTGGCCATTAATGGAGGAGGGCCTATCGCGGGCCATGTGGATGAAGAATGCAATGCAGGTGTGGGTCACAGAAAGGGGCAGGGAAGGTGTCTCTATGCAAAGGGTCCTTTCAAGGCAATGAAGCACAGCACAGATCCTCAAGGGCAAAACAAGAAAAGGAATGGTGGTAATTTATCAGGGTGGTGTAAAGAAGTTGGTGTTTGGGAGAGGTCATCTGAGGTGTAATATTAGGGGCTGGTGGGGAGCAGTTTGCCAGTTTCTCCTCAATACAAACCTCAAGTGAGGGGGCGAAAGGAGCCAGGAGTAAAGAGAGTGATGAAACTGGCCAGGCCAAGTTATGGCACATTAGGACAAAAGGGACATTTTCTGGACTGAGAAAGCATAAGGCCAGATGAACAAGGGACAATGAAACTCTGGGATCCGGTAGGGACTCCACCAACAATGACTGTCTGAAGGAATGTGCACCCACCAAGGACTTCAGGGAGTCCAGCAAGGTAGAAGGTGGAGTGAGGGTTTGAGAACTGTGAGGAGATGAGACATGGGTGTGGTGGAGAGGAGGAGTGTTAAGTGGTAGCAGATGAGCGGCGATAGATGCAAGTGGTTTTAAGGAACAGGGAAGGGTAGAAAGGACAAGTAGTAGCATACAGCTTGGAATTGCTGCAGGAAACATTCCAAACTTCATACTCCATCTTGGTCTGCCTACCATACTCCCCGGTAGCAGAAATCAGATAAGGAGTGAAGAGTAAAAGGGATGACTTTTAGGGTGCCCCTCCAAACATAAGACAACCTGTGAGTTACATCCTCTGCATTTTGAACCCTTCCCCAGGGGGTCTCTAGTGGGCAAAAAGGTACAGAAGTGATAGAAAGGAGCAAACAAGTGTTGGGGAGATCACCAGGTATGCCAGAGCGATATTGGAAGTTCGTAGACTTCGAGGGCCCAACTCCCTCCCCCAGAATACAAGGAGGACTCAGTCAATGGAAAGTTGAAAATGTGGTTTATTACAGCCAAAACCAACAGGGATCGATACAAGAATTCAGAAAAATTCCAGCATGTCACACAGTAAACGGCACGCAGGCGCCACTTTTGTCTACAAAACACGTCGCTGCTCCGACATTACTTGGGCCTCTCTCTAAAAACCTATTGCAGCATGGGATTGGCCGTCAGGAGCATAATAACCCATATGGGTTATATATGGGTTATATATATGGGTTATATATGGGTTATATATGTTAATATATGTTATTCTGC
Organism: Ambystoma mexicanum; assembly: GCF_040938575.1. Lineage (NCBI taxonomy): Eukaryota > Metazoa > Chordata > Amphibia > Caudata > Ambystomatidae > Ambystoma > Ambystoma mexicanum. The sequence goes on along the minus strand of NC_090937.1, from coordinate 1,568,537,175 downwards.
TGTTTATTCCATGTCATGTGGCCGGCCTGTTCCATCCCCAATTCACCAACTATGACATTGTAGCAGAATTATGGACTTACCATTGGTTCTTGCCCGTTGCTACCCACCCCTAGGGTACTAAACTGTGATTGGATAGAGCTGACGTCCCGAGGCCTGGGACCCGAAGCGGTTCTGTGTACCTTTTCAAGGTGATGTGAACGATTATGTGTAAGCATTGTAACTTGTGAGCACCACTTTTTCATTATGAGAATATTCTCCTGCTCGTTTTAACACTTGTTGCATACTTGTTGCAGTCCGTGTCTGGCTGCCTGGAATCGGATCTTCTTTCTCATTACTGATCAGTGTCCATTGTGTGCTTCGGATGCGTCACGTGTTTGGAGACCACAAAATTGAACTCTGCAGCTCTGAATTATGAGGATTGTATTCCCTTTTCTGCAGCTGGTCCCTTTGTCGTCTGGGGATTGGAATGTCTTCCGTATCTCTTGACCTTGGGTGCAGGTCCTGTCTCACACGTCTTGCTCTCTGTCCAGCCTGAATCGGCTCAGCTTGTCTCTTGCTCAGTGGTGTGAGGCCTGTTGTAATTTTCATAAACCTTATATTGTGGTTTCTACATGGTCCATGCTATGCTACATTCTCCATAGGTTAGTCACACTTGGATCTGTCAGGTCCCATAGTTGCTCCTGCAGTTCCATAGGGTTATTTGCATTTAAGCATCTGCAAGCTTTGCTCAGGATCTCTTTCTCCGCTGCTGCATTTGACTAATGGCAAAAAAATAAAGCAATGACAGTATGGGCCTCATTACACGGTAGGCAGTGGACCAAGGTGCTTTTAGCACCTTGGTCCATGCCGGTAAAATACCGGCACCGCCTTGGAGGAAAGGGGAATTACCACCCTATTCCAAGGTTGGCGGGGCAGTAATTCCCCCTTCCCCCATTGCCCTTCCCCATTCCCATTTTTGCCCCATAGGGCATAATGGGAATGGGGAAGGTGCTAATTACGGTAGCCCAAATTGCGGTACCGTAATTAGCACCATGGTCCCTTTGCGGGTTGGTTTTTAACGCCTGCTAAAAAGCAGGCGTTAAAGTACCAACCCACAAAGGGACCTCGTAGTAAGGCGGTAAGGTTTAACGGGCACCGGTACCATTACCAGTGACCGTTAACCCTTACCGCCTTCCGTGTAATGAGGAGGAGTAGGACTGCATAGGAATGACAGAGGCAGGAATCCACTCTGGGAAGATCAAGGCTACATCCCCTTCGGTACTATTGGATCTGGACGCGTAGAGGATCTTGTAGCCATCAGGGAGGAGACTGTCAAAGCTTGGGACAGAGCTGGCCATGGACCATGTCTCGGTGAGACCGAGAACATCAAGGTCACGTTCTTCCAGGAGGCAGCAGATGTCAGAGGAGTGTTTGACAGCTGAACAAGAGTTTAGAGTGGCAATATGGAGAAGGTTGCAAACCTTGAAAGTCTTCTGGCGAGGGGTACAAATCAGAGGTATGCCCTGTGGAGGTATAGAAGGAGCCTGAGGGAGCGCAAAGGAGGAAGGAGGAGAGGGCACGGTAGCCAAGGACGAGTCAGATGGGGGAGGCAAGGAAGCTGAGTGAGGGAGAGATGGGACAGCAGGAGAAAAAAGAAATTGATGAGGCATGGGAAGCAGCTATCAAAAAGAAGGTTTGTCTGAGGGCATTGGACCAAGACGGTGCCATTCAGGTAAACATTAATGATGACCTTAGAGGAGTGGAAGGGGGCCAAGAGGGCCTCCCACCGGGTGCCACAGTTAATGGGAGAAGAAGAGAAAGGAGAGAGCACATAGACCATATGAAGATTCCATAGATCTGCCGGGGAACGACAAAGAGGATGTCCGTGAGGGTGTGTCTTGAGGAAGCACTGGTATAGGTGTCAGCAAAAGGAAGGCCTGGGTTGGAGACCAGGATATACTTTTTGAATTTCTACCTACCAGACTTAGTGAGGAGAGCAGGAAAGTCGATAAAGAAGCAGTTTGAAAAGATAGGAGAGACAGAGAGCACCATAGAGTAGGTGGGGGAAAGAATAGAGAGGAAGAGGGGTGGAGGAGAAAGGTAGTGGGGGAGACACTAGGGGAGGACACAAGTAGGAGTGCAAGCAGAGGAGACAGCGAGGGACAAGACATTAGTGGATGATTGACTAAGTAGACAAGAACTCAGATGGAAGAGCAAGGCAGACACGTGACCAGTAGTACAAATCAGGTCATCAGGGCATCACGAAACAGAGCCTTCACTGAAAAGAAAACCCAGAGGAGGGTGGAGCACTGCAGAACACAGAGCAATCAACAGAAGAACAGATCAGTCGACAAATGACAACCTACAAGAAGGAAGAATGCAGCAAAACACCAAGCATGGGCAGTCAATGAGGGAAAAATGCAGAACAATATACAATATACAAAGAACAGAGCAGTCGACACAAGGGGCGATCAGGGATTGCGAAGGACCACACGGGCAAGGGCGCGCAGGCACGAGCGTGACTGAGGATGGAAGGGTGCTAGGACGCACAACGATCACGGAAGTTCAGAGGAACATGCATAGCGTGAGCGTGGCCAAGGATGGAGAGGGCACTAGAACACATGTGACCACAGGATTGCGAGGGACCACCAAATCAGGAGTGCGCGGGAAGGCAGGGAAGGAGATGGCACAGAGGTGCACGTGGTCGAATATTGCGAAGGACCGCGCAGTTAGGGGATGTGCAGCACGCGCGGAGTCAGCACAATCGAAGATTGCAAGGGGCCACGCAGTTAGGGGAGGCAAAGTGCGAGTGATGTGAGGTAGGAGGGGGCAAGGGCGAGCGCGTAGCAGGCAGTGATAGAGGGGCGCAGAAGAGTATGTGATCAAGCAATGCAAAGGGGCAACGTAGGGAGAGGGTGCAGGGGGGACAGGAAGGAAGGGAAAGAGTGGAGCTCAGGAGGGATAGGAGGGGGCAGCAAGGTAAGACTCACAGGGGAAGGTGGAGCACCAAGCAAGGGGCAGGGGGAGAGGTGTAGGTTGCTGGGGAGGGGATGACACAGTCAGAGACACAGCGCAGTGGAAGGGCTAAGAAGTGCAGAGCATACAAGCAAACTCCCCAACTTCTTACCTGGCGGCCACAGACAAGAGGGTGAATCGTCAGCACTCACTGCCTGCGCCGCAGACCCCTTTGTCATCAAACACTTGCGTTGCTTAACATTGCAGCCTTGTCCTGAGAGGGCATTGCCGCAAGGATCGAAACCTCAGATTTTATAGGCTCGGTAGCGTGGACGTAACAAATGTGTTACGTGTAAATTGTGCAGCGTCTCGTGCGGACCTGCATTGCTTAACACTTCGGCCTTGTCCTGCGAGGGCATTGCTGCAGAGGGTCCAAACATCGGATTTTATAGGCTTGGTAGCGTGGATGTAACAAACGTGTTACGTGTAAATCGGGCAGCGTCTCCTGTGAACCTGTGTTGCTTAACACCACGGCCTGTTCTCTTGTTGATCTGGTACTAATAGTTTTTCATGTGTTACCCTAGAGAATCAATTGTAAATTGTAAGTAGTGTTTACACATTTTATCAACAATTGTGCTGTAAAATGTTCAATTTCAACACATTTCAATAATTTTCACTGGGGGACCCACCCCCAAAATCCCCACATTGCTTAGGTCTTCCTTGCACTTCTTATTCACTCACACCAATGTGTGGGTGTTGTTAATGCCCCTCCACTAAAAATATGCATCTGCCTCCACTGACCTTGATTTGCTTACATTGCTAGTATCCACTCAGGGACCGCCTGCTCCCCTGACACCAAAAGCTACTTCCACCAATGGCATGCACATAGACATTTTACTGGCTGTGCACAGTGGTTACTGGTATGTTGGGCGGCAAATGCCCCCTTACCACTCCTTGTTTCTATGCTAGGTGAAATATGTACTGTTTCATTAAAAACGTACATGTTTCCCTTAGTGCGGTGCACCCCTGTGGCAAAATGATTTGATTTGATTACATTTTTCTAACGCACTATATCGCACATAGGCCCCAGAGCGCACAGTCAACGAGACAGAAAAACAAACAGATCCTAAGAAGGGAAGCTAAGAGTAAAGGACTCAGTCTGGGTCAAGATTGTAGAGGTGGATGTCGACTCCCGTTTTGAACTCGGAAATGAAATTACTTTCCTAAAATGGATAGGGAGCCTATTCCAGGCCTAAGATGCCTAAACATCAAATCTGTTCCCTCCAAAACTAGAGAGTTTAAATCTTGGTTGAGCACGTTTTGTAAGGTCATAAGAGCGCAGTGTGTGTTACGTGCTGCATGCTGTCAGGCGCGTGGACAAATACTGAGGAGTATCGGAGTTACAACATTTGTGGGTGTTACGTCTATATTGTATCAGCATTTTTGACACTTTTCTTGTTGTGCACATGCAAATCAAAAATGTAAAAAACTAAAACACCGACACCAAAAATAACACATAGCTCATTCCCATTAGTTACACTAGATTCATACTAAATTGCCACATTATGTCAACATCGTTGTCACCCCAGCCACCAACATGGCGTGCACAATTCAAACTTCCCTTTACCTGTGGGACCCTTATCAACCACCCCAACATGAGCAATAGTCCTTCATAGTGCTTGAGAAACACGATTTTCCTGACCGAAATCCAAAAGGACTGGCGGCGTTGCTGCAGCATGCAGAGTGAACGTGTCGTCTCTGTGTTGGTTTTGATGCCCTGCAAATTCTCATCTACCTTATTCCCGAAGAGGTCAGTAACATTAAAAGGTATAGCCACTACTTTCACTGGGACGTCTGCTTGAAAGTTGGTGGCCTTGGGCCATCTCTGCCAGGTTAGGGGAGAGCCATTTCTAAGTTGTTGGAAACCTGTGTCTGTGTTGTCGACGAAGACAGAGATTGCATGATCCAAAGCTGGCTCACCCTTGTGAAGAGGGCCAAATGCCTCCTCTGTGTTGTCCTCAGGCAGAAATTCAAGAATAGGGCCCATCTTGAAACAAAGTTCCCTGTTGTACAGAATGGCCTGTAGACAGAATGGTTATTGTATTAGCCACCTTGATGGTCGTGGCGGCTGTTGAGATGACCCGTTTCCCAAAGGTATCCAGATGCATGCCTTCTTTGTCAGGGGGAACAGAGCAAGCAGAGGAGGAGTTGGAGGAATGTTTGAGGGCTGCCGTAGGCACCACAGTGTCAAGGCTGGGTTGTGCCCCAAGACATTTTGGCACCCTATACCTATACATCTTATCAAACCTCTCCTTCTTGGGAGGTGCAGAGGATGGGTTGGTCATGGTCAACAGGCTGTCTTCCCATATGTCTTCAAGCAATGAGTTGCTCACGCCATTGGTAGAGCAAGCTTTCTTTCTTCTGCTGTTCTGGGACTAGATGAAACATATTCGTGGCCATTGACATTAGAGCATGGAAGGATCTATTTCATTTGGAGGGGAATCACTAAGAGGAACTTCATCGGCTTGCCATCCTCAAGGGTTAGGTAGAACTCATCAGTTGGTGTGCGTGGAGGCGTCAATGCCTGAAACAGCATCATCTGATTCCGTTTTCGCCAGGTTGTGTACTGGGACAGGGAGTGAGCTGTATTTGAGTGGTCCCAGGAGAGGCATCAGGTGGACCACTTGTGCCTTGTTGCAGTGCAGATGGTTGAGGTGCGAGGTGAGGAAGCCTGTGTTGCAGCCCAGACACCAAAGTCTGGAAGATGGAGAGAATGTCCATGGAACCCTCTCTAGGAGGTTCCACTGTAGGAGGAATGGCAGGAGGAACCACAACCAGCACCAGAACTGCCCTCTAGATCTGAGTCAATGTTCGATTGAAGAATGTCCTCCGGCAGAATAGACGATGAGCTTGGTTTAGATGGTATGACCACTAAGGTTAGTTTGACACAGAGGCCTGAATAAGGCAGCCGTTGCAGATGGTTGAGCTATTGCAGGTGTTGATGGTATTGGCAATGATGGTGTAGCGGGCTTCGCCTTAGTCATGGTTGAAGACTTCAGAGTCATAGTCGATAGAGTTGTCGACTGTATCGTGGTCGAAGATTTGCAGCCTGTAGCCAATGGGGTCGTGGTCAAAATCTTATGCTTTGGCGTCGATGGAGCTTACTCTTGCATCGCTGACGAGGAATTAGTCTGACCGGTGGACGGAGCCGTACGTAAAGAGCTGGCACCCTGGAACGCTGTTGTCTATTTGAATGACTTACTATGAGTCATGGGAGTGCTTTGTGCGGCCATCATAGAATGCTTTTTTGTCAATGACCCCAAGGAGGACGTTGCTGAGGCATCATTGGAGTGTGTCTCTTGAGAATTTCTGCTCCAGAAAGCATCTTTTTGCAACATCAACCTATTGCTGGAGTGAGTGCGCTGGATCGGTCTGCTCTGCCTGAGCGAGGCATGACAGCACGCTGACGCCAAGTCAGAGGACACCCTGGCATCATCGAGCCATGCCATTAACCTTCAGTGTCGCCTCAGAGGGATTTATTTTTAAATGTCTGCAGATGGAACAGCTCTGGATGTTGTGCATCGGGCGTAGACAGTAGATACAATTGTCGTGGAGGTCTTCCACATGCACATTCTTTAGGCCACATTGGGCACAAGCCTTGAAGAGGCTCTTTCTGTGGGTCTCCGTCAGAGACGTGAATCCACTCGCTGGATTTAAAGATTCCACAAACGATGGGCAAATCAGAAAAAAACATGTCAAAATCAAAGAAAACGTTGAATATATAGCGAGAGATTTTTGAGGACTCCACACTTAATGTGCATTAAAAAATCTGAAGACGGTCACCAGGGGTGGAGCAAAGGGAGCCCTTTCCATTGGCTGTAGGCAATATTACCCATGAATGACTATACTAGAGCACTAAAGTGACTGTATTTTCTGTTTTAAATTAAAACTGCTCTATGTTACAGATGATTCCCAGCCTGACCACAGGAAAAATTCATACAGCATGTTAGTCTATGAAAGATCCAATGCTGGAGAACTGGGACCTATGGTCCAGTCACCTTCAGCACCGGCAAAACACGTCAGCACCTTTACGATTACAGCTTGGACCAAGGGACCACATTACTCCCGGATAAGCCATGATACACCGGTCCCCAGAATCGAATTTAAGAATCTCTGCATTAAACATAAAGCCTTTTATAGTGTAAACCCTGTGTTTCTGCCAGAGTAAATTTATGTAATCCAAAAATCGGTCCTCATCATTGCTACTGCAGCCTAGGTCCAAGGCACAAGGGGTGGGAGCAGAAAATGTGTTGTGCTTTTGTCTAAATCATGGCCTCCGCTGGCTCTCCCTTAGTTGCCTAGAGTATGGCAGGCTGTTTGGGACATAATTCAAGGTTCATACATGTAGATGCACACATACTTCAATGTATACCATATGCAATTCACTGGACAGTGTATACCTCTCAGTATACACGGAATGTATCTCAATGTGCAGTGCCTCTATTTCACAATATATGTACATCAATATGTATGTGTGCACATGTCAGTATGCTATGCATCTCTGTGTACCGTGGATATGTATGTTACTATATACATCTCAATATATGATACATGCACCTCAGTATATAATGTAACCATTTAAGTATGTTGCAGATACATTTGTGAATCTTTAATTGTGTCCCAAATAAACCCCTCTGCCCCCAATACTAGAAGGGATCATTTCGCATTTTGGAAAGTCTCAAAGTCCTTTCTTTTGTCCCTGTAGCGGACCATGGAACGCGTGGTTTTATGTTGTGGTTTTTTAAGTGCTGTGAAGCGACTTTGTTGGCAGCTCTTTCCACTGCGTCAGTGTCTAGAAAATAAAGGAAAAGAAACACTTGTAATTGACTTACAGAGTTTGCACCTTGGGATTGATGGCAGCAGCCTGTGCGCTTCTGCCCCCACCGCATATGACTTGGGTTGCCTTACCAGGGTTTGTGGTTGCTTTTCCAGGGTTTGTGGTTGCTTTACCAGGGTTTGGGTTGCCTTACTAGGGTTTGGGTTGCCTTACTAGGGTTTGGGTTGCCTTACTAGGGTTTGGGTTGCCTTACTAGGGTTTGTGGTTGCCTTACTAGGGTTTGGGTTGCCTTACTAGGGTTTGGGTTGCCTTACCAGGGTTTGTGGTTGCTTTACCAGGGTTTGTGGTTGCTTTACCAGGGTTTGGGTTGCCTTACCAGGGTTTGTGGTTGCCTTACTAGGGTTTGTGGTTGCCTTACTAGGGTTTGTGGTTGCCTTGGTTGCCTTACCAGGGTTTGTGGTTGCCTTACCAGGGTTTGTGGTTGCCTTACTAGGGTTTGTGGTTGCCTTACTAGGGTTTGTGGTTGCCTTACCAGGGTTTGTGGTTGCCTTACTAGGGTTTGTGGTTGCCTTACTAGGGTTTGTGGTTGCTTTACCAGGGTTTGTGGTTGCTTTACTAGGGTCTGTGGTTGCTTTACCAGGGTTTGTGGTTGCTTTACCAGGGTTTGGGTTGCCTTACTAGGGTTTGTGGTTGCTTTACCAGGGTTTGTGGTTGCCTTACTAGGGTTTGTGGTTGCCTTACTAGGGTTTGTGGTTGCCTTACTAGGGTTTGTGGTTGCTTTACCAGGGTTTGTGGTTGCTTTACCAGGGTTTGTGGTTCCTTTACCAGGGTTTGGGTTGCCTTACTAGGGTTTGTGGTTGCTTTACCAGGGTTGAGGTTGTGCTCTCGGATATCCTTCTTCTTCTTTCTCCTTGCGCCTGATTAATCAGTCCCGGCTGGGCAGTGTCAGGAGCCATTCGATGTAACAGTTGCAAAATCACCTCCAGAAACTGGCAAACGAGTAGTGCCTTTCTTAGGCTTCATCTGGCAGTTTCTCAGCTGAAGCGGTGTAGCAGTCACATCAGCATTTGGAGTCAGAAACACATTGTTCTGGGAGATGCTCTGCCTTCTTTAAAGCATTCTTTCAAAGCTTCGAACCAACGGAAGAAGTGGAAAAGTGTTACAATTGTCACAGTTTCATCAGGCAAACATTTCGCAGAAACAGCTAATCCACTTGCTGAGTGTGGGTGAAAGTTTAAAAACAACAAAACACAACAACAAAATCCTGTTTTGCAATTAAAAAACTTTGCAATGTGTAAAAAATGTTTTTTGCTATTATATCCTACTTTTTAAAAAGCATTGCAAACGACAAGGAAAGGGTTCCTTAAGTTCTTGGTTCCTAGCAGCCTTTGAGGGTTGCATTCATTTGGCACTGCTCCTCCCAGATGCTGCCAAGGAGGGAGGAGGTGATGGAGACCACTCCGAGTCAATTTCAGCCCAGGTTGGTGGTAACTGGCAAGAGCGTTCATCACGTTGTGTATCGGAATGTGAAGGAGCAAAAAGCAGATGACAGTTGTATGAGCCCGGGACCTGGGGCCAGTCATGCCAGTTCCCATGCCAGACTGCGCCAATGCCATTGATGGGGGCGTTTGGTGAGGAAACAGCTGTAGACCATGAGTTAGTGGGAGCGCCTTCAAAGGTGGGGACTGTGTGAGGTAATGCGAAGGGAGGGTGGGTGAGCAAGAGATGAGGGCAGCAGGAGAGCATGTGGCGTGTAAGGATGCCAGATGGTGGGGTGAGGACGAGTGACACCTGAGAGAGTATGGCAGCAAAGGTTAGGCCTCTGGGGCAATGTGGCCGTTATTCAACGGGAAGGATGGACAGTGCATGGAATGGTGGCCATTAATGGAGGAGGGCCTATCGCGGGCCATGTGGATGAAGAATGCAATGCAGGTGTGGGTCACAGAAAGGGGCAGGGAAGGTGTCTCTATGCAAAGGGTCCTTTCAAGGCAATGAAGCACAGCACAGATCCTCAAGGGCAAAACAAGAAAAGGAATGGTGGTAATTTATCAGGGTGGTGTAAAGAAGTTGGTGTTTGGGAGAGGTCATCTGAGGTGTAATATTAGGGGCTGGTGGGGAGCAGTTTGCCAGTTTCTCCTCAATACAAACCTCAAGTGAGGGGGCGAAAGGAGCCAGGAGTAAAGAGAGTGATGAAACTGGCCAGGCCAAGTTATGGCACATTAGGACAAAAGGGACATTTTCTGGACTGAGAAAGCATAAGGCCAGATGAACAAGGGACAATGAAACTCTGGGATCCGGTAGGGACTCCACCAACAATGACTGTCTGAAGGAATGTGCACCCACCAAGGCCTTCAGGGAGTCCAGCAAGGTAGAAGGTGGAGTGAGGGTTTGAGAACTGTGAGGAGATGAGACATGGGTGTGGTGGAGAGGAGGAGTGTTAAGTGGTAGCAGATGAGCGGCGATAGATGCAAGTGGTTTTAAGGAACAGGGAAGGGTAGAAAGGACAAGTAGTAGCATACAGCTTGGAATTGCTGCAGGAAACATTCCAAACTTCATACTCCATCTTGGTCTGCCTACCATACTCCCCGGTAGCAGAAATCAGATAAGGAGTGAAGAGTAAAAGGGATGACTTTTAGGGTGCCCCTCCAAACATAAGACAACCTGTGAGTTACATCCTCTGCATTTTGAACCCTTCCCCAGGGGGTCTCTAGTGGGCAAAAAGGTACAGAAGTGATAGAAAGGAGCAAACAAGTGTTGGGGAGATCACCAGGTATGCCAGAGCGATATTGGAAGTTCGTAGACTTCGAGGGCCCAACTCCCTCCCCCAGAATACAAGGAGGACTCAGTCAATGGAAAGTTGAAAATGTGGTTTATTACAGCCAAAACCAACAGGGATCGATACAAGAATTCAGAAAAATTCCAGCATGTCACACAGTAAACGGCACGCAGGCGCCACTTTTGTCTACAAAACACGTCGCTGCTCCGACATTACTTGGGCCTCTCTCTAAAAACCTATTGCAGCATGGGATTGGCCGTCAGGAGCATAATAACCCATATGGGTACATATATATGTTATTCTGCTGTTTATTCCATGTCATGTGGCCGGCCTGTTCCATCCCCAATTCACCAACTATGACATTGTAGCAGAATTATGGACTTACCATTGGTTCTTGCCCGTTGCTACCCACCCCTAGGGTACTAAACTGTGATTGGATAGAGCTGACGTCCCGAGGCCTGGGACCCGAAGCGGTTCTGTGTACCTTTTCAAGGTGATGTGAACGATTATGTGTAAGCATTGTAACTTGTGAGCACCACTTTTTCATTATGAGAATATTCTCCTGCTCGTTTTAACACTTGTTGCATACTTGTTGCAGTCCGTGTCTGGCTGCCTGGAATCGGATCTTCTTTCTCATTACTGATCAGTGTCCATTGTGTGCTTCGGATGCGTCACGTGTTTGGAGACCACAAAATTGAACTCTGCAGCTCTGAATTATGAGGATTGTATTCCCTTTTCTGCAGCTGGTCCCTTTGTCGTCTGGGGATTGGAATGTCTTCCGTATCTCTTGACCTTGGGTGCAGGTCCTGTCTCACACGTCTTGCTCTCTGTCCAGCCTGAATCGGCTCAGCTTGTCTCTTGCTCAGTGGTGTGAGGCCTGTTGTAATTTTCATAAACCTTATATTGTGGTTTCTACATGGTCCATGCTATGCTACATTCTCCATAGGTTAGTCACACTTGGATCTGTCAGGTCCCATAGTTGCTCCTGCAGTTCCATAGGGTTATTTGCATTTAAGCATCTGCAAGCTTTGCTCAGGATCTCTTTCTCCGCTGCTGCATTTGACTAATGGCAAAAAAATAAAGCAATGACAGTATGGGCCTCATTACACGGTAGGCAGTGGACCAAGGTGCTTTTAGCACCTTGGTCCATGCCGGTAAAATACCGGCACCGCCTTGGAGGAAAGGGGAATTACCACCCTATTCCAAGGTTGGCGGGGCAGTAATTCCCCCTTCCCCCATTGCCCTTCCCCATTCCCATTTTTGCCCCATAGGGCATAATGGGAATGGGGAAGGTGCTAATTACGGTAGCCCAAATTGCGGTACCGTAATTAGCACCATGGTCCCTTTGCGGGTTGGTTTTTAACGCCTGCTAAAAAGCAGGCGTTAAAGTACCAACCCACAAAGGGACCTCGTAGTAAGGCGGTAAGGTTTAACGGGCACCGGTACCATTACCAGTGACCGTTAACCCTTACCGCCTTCCGTGTAATGAGGAGGAGTAGGACTGCATAGGAATGACAGAGGCAGGAATCCACTCTGGGAAGATCAATGCTACATCCCCTTCGGTACTATTGGATCTGGACGCGTAGAGGATCTTGTAGCCATCAGGGAGGAGACTGTCAAAGCTTGGGACAGAGCTGGCCATGGACCATGTCTCGGTGAGACCGAGAACATCAAGGTCACGTTCTTCCAGGAGGCAGCAGATGTCAGAGGAGTGTTTGACAGCTGAACAAGAGTTTAGAGTGGCAATATGGAGAAGGTTGCAAACCTTGAAAGTCTTCTGGCGAGGGGTACAAATCAGAGGTATGCCCTGTGGAGGTATAGAAGGAGCCTGAGGGAGCGCAAAGGAGGAAGGAGGAGAGGGCACGGTAGCCAAGGACGAGTCAGATGGGGGAGGCAAGGAAGCTGAGTGAGGGAGAGATGGGACAGCAGGAGAAAAAAGAAATTGATGAGGCATGGGAAGCAGCTATCAAAAAGAAGGTTTGTCTGAGGGCATTGGACCAAGACGGTGCCATTCAGGTAAACATTAATGATGACCTTAGAGGAGTGGAAGGGGGCCAAGAGGGCCTCCCACCGGGTGCCACAGTTAATGGGAGAAGAAGAGAAAGGAGAGAGCACATAGACCATATGAAGATTCCATAGATCTGCCGGGGAACGACAAAGAGGATGTCCGTGAGGGTGTGTCTTGAGGAAGCACTGGTATAGGTGTCAGCAAAAGGAAGGCCTGGGTTGGAGACCAGGATATACTTTTTGAATTTCTACCTACCAGACTTAGTGAGGAGAGCAGGAAAGTCGATAAAGAAGCAGTTTGAAAAGATAGGAGAGACAGAGAGCACCATAGAGTAGGTGGGGGAAAGAATAGAGAGGAAGAGGGGTGGAGGAGAAAGGTAGTGGGGGAGACACTAGGGGAGGACACAAGTAGGAGTGCAAGCAGAGGAGACAGCGAGGGACAAGACATTAGTGGATGATTGACTAAGTAGACAAGAACTCAGATGGAAGAGCAAGGCAGACACGTGACCAGTAGTACAAATCAGGTCATCAGGGCATCACGAAACAGAGCCTTCACTGAAAAGAAAACCCAGAGGAGGGTGGAGCACTGCAGAACACAGAGCAATCAACAGAAGAACAGATCAGTCGACAAATGACAACCTACAAGAAGGAAGAATGCAGCAAAACACCAAGCATGGGCAGTCAATGAGGGAAAAATGCAGAACAATATACAATATACAAAGAACAGAGCAGTCGACACAAGGGGCGATCAGGGATTGCGAAGGACCACACGGGCAAGGGCGCGCAGGCACGAGCGTGACTGAGGATGGAAGGGTGCTAGGACGCACAACGATCACGGAAGTTCAGAGGAACATGCATAGCGTGAGCGTGGCCAAGGATGGAGAGGGCACTAGAACACATGTGACCACAGGATTGCGAGGGACCACCAAATCAGGAGTGCGCGGGAAGGCAGGGAAGGAGATGGCACAGAGGTGCACGTGGTCGAATATTGCGAAGGACCGCGCAGTTAGGGGATGTGCAGCACGCGCGGAGTCAGCACAATCGAAGATTGCAAGGGGCCACGCAGTTAGGGGAGGCAAAGTGCGAGTGATGTGAGGTAGGAGGGGGCAAGGGCGAGCGCGTAGCAGGCAGTGATAGAGGGGCGCAGAAGAGTATGTGATCAAGCAATGCAAAGGGGCAACGTAGGGAGAGGGTGCAGGGGGGACAGGAAGGAAGGGAAAGAGTGGAGCTCAGGAGGGATAGGAGGGGGCAGCAAGGTAAGACTCACAGGGGAAGGTGGAGCACCAAGCAAGGGGCAGGGGGAGAGGTGTAGGTTGCTGGGGAGGGGATGACACAGTCAGAGACACAGCGCAGTGGAAGGGCTAAGAAGTGCAGAGCATACAAGCAAACTCCCCAACTTCTTACCTGGCGGCCACAGACAAGAGGGTGAATCGTCAGCACTCACTGCCTGCGCCGCAGACCCCTTTGTCATCAAACACTTGCGTTGCTTAACATTGCAGCCTTGTCCTGAGAGGGCATTGCCGCAAGGATCGAAACCTCAGATTTTATAGGCTCGGTAGCGTGGACGTAACAAATGTGTTACGTGTAAATTGTGCAGCGTCTCGTGCGGACCTGCATTGCTTAACACTTCGGCCTTGTCCTGCGAGGGCATTGCTGCAGAGGGTCCAAACATCGGATTTTATAGGCTTGGTAGCGTGGATGTAACAAACGTGTTACGTGTAAATCGGGCAGCGTCTCCTGTGAACCTGTGTTGCTTAACACCACGGCCTGTTCTCTTGTTGATCTGGTACTAATAGTTTTTCATGTGTTACCCTAGAGAATCAATTGTAAATTGTAAGTAGTGTTTACACATTTTATCAACAATTGTGCTGTAAAATGTTCAATTTCAACACATTTCAATAATTTTCACTGGGGGACCCACCCCCAAAATCCCCACATTGCTTAGGTCTTCCTTGCACTTCTTATTCACTCACACCAATGTGTGGGTGTTGTTAATGCCCCTCCACTAAAAATATGCATCTGCCTCCACTGACCTTGATTTGCTTACATTGCTAGTATCCACTCAGGGACCGCCTGCTCCCCTGACACCAAAAGCTACTTCCACCAATGGCATGCACATAGACATTTTACTGGCTGTGCACAGTGGTTACTGGTATGTTGGGCGGCAAATGCCCCCTTACCACTCCTTGTTTCTATGCTAGGTGAAATATGTACTGTTTCATTAAAAACGTACATGTTTCCCTTAGTGCGGTGCACCCCTGTGGCAAAATGATTTGATTTGATTACATTTTTCTAACGCACTATATCGCACATAGGCCCCAGAGCGCACAGTCAACGAGACAGAAAAACAAACAGATCCTAAGAAGGGAAGCTAAGAGTAAAGGACTCAGTCTGGGTCAAGATTGTAGAGGTGGATGTCGACTCCCGTTTTGAACTCGGAAATGAAATTACTTTCCTAAAATGGATAGGGAGCCTATTCCAGGCCTAAGATGCCTAAACATCAAATCTGTTCCCTCCAAAACTAGAGAGTTTAAATCTTGGTTGAGCACGTTTTGTAAGGTCATAAGAGCGCAGTGTGTGTTACGTGCTGCATGCTGTCAGGCGCGTGGACAAATACTGAGGAGTATCGGAGTTACAACATTTGTGGGTGTTACGTCTATATTGTATCAGCATTTTTGACACTTTTCTTGTTGTGCACATGCAAATCAAAAATGTAAAAAACTAAAACACCGACACCAAAAATAACACATAGCTCATTCCCATTAGTTACACTAGATTCATACTAAATTGCCACATTATGTCAACATCGTTGTCACCCCAGCCACCAACATGGCGTGCACAATTCAAACTTCCCTTTACCTGTGGGACCCTTATCAAACACCCCAACATGAGCAATAGTCCTTCATAGTGCTTGAGAAACACGATTTTCCTGACCGAAATCCAAAAGGACTGGCGGCGTTGCTGCAGCATGCAGAGTGAACGTGTCGTCTCTGTGTTGGTTTTGATGCCCTGCAAATTCTCATCTACCTTATTCCCGAAGAGGTCAGTAACATTAAAAGGTATAGCCACTACTTTCACTGGGACGTCTGCTTGAAAGTTGGTGGCCTTGGGCCATCTCTGCCAGGGTAGGGGAGAGCCATTTCTAAGTTGTTGGAAACCTGTGTCTGTGTTGTCGACGAAGACAGAGATTGCATGATCCAAAGCTGGCTCACCCTTGTGAAGAGGGCCAAATGCCTCCTCTGTGTTGTCCTCAGGCAGAAATTCAAGAATAGGGCCCATCTTGAAACAAAGTTCCCTGTTGTACAGAATGGCCTGTAGACAGAATGGTTATTGTATTAGCCACCTTGATGGTCGTGGCGGCTGTTGAGATGACCCGTTTCCCAAAGGTATCCAGATGCATGCCTTCTTTGTCAGGGGGAACAGAGCAAGCAGAGGAGGAGTTGGAGGAATGTTTGAGGGCTGCCATAGGCACCACAGTGTCAAGGCTGGGTTGTGCCCCAAGACATTTTGGCACCCTATACCTATACATCTTATCAAACCTCTCCTTCTTGGGAGGTGCAGAGGATGGGTTGGTCATGGTCAACAGGCTGTCTTCCCATATGTCTTCAAGCAATGAGTTGCTCACGCCATTGGTAGAGCAAGCTTTCTTTCTTCTGCTGTTCTGGGACTAGATGAAACATATTCGTGGCCATTGACATTAGAGCATGGAAGGATCTATTTCATTTGGAGGGGAATCACTAAGAGGAACTTCATCGGCTTGCCATCCTCAAGGGTTAGGTAGAACTCATCAGTTGGTGTGCGTGGAGGCGTCAATGCCTGAAACAGCATCATCTGATTCCGTTTTCGCCAGGTTGTGTACTGGGACAGGGAGTGAGCTGTATTTGAGTGGTCCCAGGAGAGGCATCAGGTGGACCACTTGTGCCTTGTTGCAGTGCAGATGGTTGAGGTGCGAGGTGAGGAAGCCTGTGTTGCAGCCCAGACACCAAAGTCTGGAAGATGGAGAGAATGTCCATGGAACCCTCTCTAGGAGGTTCCACTGTAGGAGGAATGGCAGGAGGAACCACAACCAGCACCAGAACTGCCCTCTAGATCTGAGTCAATGTTCGATTGAAGAATGTCCTCCGGCAGAATAGACGATGAGCTTGGTTTAGATGGTATGACCACTAAGGTTAGTTTGACACAGAGGCCTGAATAAGGCAGCCGTTGCAGATGGTTGAGCTATTGCAGGTGTTGATGGTATTGGCAATGATGGTGTAGCGGGCTTCGCCTTAGTCATGGTTGAAGACTTCAGAGTCATAGTCGATAGAGTTGTCGACTGTATCGTGGTCGAAGATTTGCAGCCTGTAGCCAATGGGGTCGTGGTCAAAATCTTATGCTTTGGCGTCGATGGAGCTTACTCTTGCATCGCTGACGAGGAATTAGTCTGACCGGTGGACGGAGCCGTACGTAAAGAGCTGGCACCCTGGAACGCTGTTGTCTATTTGAATGACTTACTATGAGTCATGGGAGTGCTTTGTGCGGCCATCATAGAATGCTTTTTTGTCAATGACCCCAAGGAGGACGTTGCTGAGGCATCATTGGAGTGTGTCTCTTGAGAATTTCTGCTCCAGAAAGCATCTTTTTGCAACATCAACCTATTGCTGGAGTGAGTGCGCTGGATCGGTCTGCTCTGCCTGAGCGAGGCATGACAGCACGCTGACGCCAAGTCAGAGGACACCCTGGCATCATCGAGCCATGCCATTAACCTTCAGTGTCGCCTCAGAGGGATTTATTTTTAAATGTCTGCAGATGGAACAGCTCTGGATGTTGTGCATCGGGCGTAGACAGTAGATACAATTGTCGTGGAGGTCTTCCACATGCACATTCTTTAGGCCACATTGGGCACAAGCCTTGAAGAGGCTCTTTCTGTGGGTCTCCGTCAGAGACGTGAATCCACTCGCTGGATTTAAA
Source organism: Ambystoma mexicanum (assembly GCF_040938575.1). Lineage (NCBI taxonomy): Eukaryota > Metazoa > Chordata > Amphibia > Caudata > Ambystomatidae > Ambystoma > Ambystoma mexicanum. The sequence goes on along the minus strand of NC_090937.1, from coordinate 1,568,519,671 downwards.
GATTCCACAAACGATGGGCAAATCAGAAAAAAACATGTCAAAATCAAAGAAAACGTTGAATATATAGCGAGAGATTTTTGAGGACTCCACACTTAATGTGCATTAAAAAATCTGAAGACGGTCACCAGGGGTGGAGCAAAGGGAGCCCTTTCCATTGGCTGTAGGCAATATTACCCATGAATGACTATACTAGAGCACTAAAGTGACTGTATTTTCTGTTTTAAATTAAAACTGCTCTATGTTACAGATGATTCCCAGCCTGACCACAGGAAAAATTCATACAGCATGTTAGTCTATGAAAGATCCAATGCTGGAGAACTGGGACCTATGGTCCAGTCACCTTCAGCACCGGCAAAACACGTCAGCACCTTTACGATTACAGCTTGGACCAAGGGACCACATTACTCCCGGATAAGCCATGATACACCGGTCCCCAGAATCGAATTTAAGAATCTCTGCATTAAACATAAAGCCTTTTATAGTGTAAACCCTGTGTTTCTGCCAGAGTAAATTTATGTAATCCAAAAATCGGTCCTCATCATTGCTACTGCAGCCTAGGTCCAAGGCACAAGGGGTGGGAGCAGAAAATGTGTTGTGCTTTTGTCTAAATCATGGCCTCCGCTGGCTCTCCCTTAGTTGCCTAGAGTATGGCAGGCTGTTTGGGACATAATTCAAGGTTCATACATGTAGATGCACACATACTTCAATGTATACCATATGCAATTCACTGGACAGTGTATACCTCTCAGTATACACGGAATGTATCTCAATGTGCAGTGCCTCTATTTCACAATATATGTACATCAATATGTATGTGTGCACATGTCAGTATGCTATGCATCTCTGTGTACCGTGGATATGTATGTTACTATATACATCTCAATATATGATACATGCACCTCAGTATATAATGTAACCATTTAAGTATGTTGCAGATACATTTGTGAATCTTTAATTGTGTCCCAAATAAACCCCTCTGCCCCCAATACTAGAAGGGATCATTTCGCATTTTGGAAAGTCTCAAAGTCCTTTCTTTTGTCCCTGTAGCGGACCATGGAACGCGTGGTTTTATGTTGTGGTTTTTTAAGTGCTGTGAAGCGACTTTGTTGGCAGCTCTTTCCACTGCGTCAGTGTCTAGAAAATAAAGGAAAAGAAACACTTGTAATTGACTTACAGAGTTTGCACCTTGGGATTGATGGCAGCAGCCTGTGCGCTTCTGCCCCCACCGCATATGACTTGGGTTGCCTTACCAGGGTTTGTGGTTGCTTTTCCAGGGTTTGTGGTTGCTTTACCAGGGTTTGGGTTGCCTTACTAGGGTTTGGGTTGCCTTACTAGGGTTTGTGGTTGCCTTACTAGGGTTTGGGTTGCCTTACTAGGGTTTGGGTTGCCTTACCAGGGTTTGTGGTTGCTTTACCAGGGTTTGTGGTTGCTTTACCAGGGTTTGGGTTGCCTTACCAGGGTTTGTGGTTGCCTTACTAGGGTTTGTGGTTGCCTTACTAGGGTTTGTGGTTGCCTTGGTTGCCTTACCAGGGTTTGTGGTTGCCTTAGCAGGGTTTGTGGTTGCCTTACTAGGGTTTGTGGTTGCCTTACTAGGGTTTGTGGTTGCCTTACCAGGGTTTGTGGTTGCCTTACTAGGGTTTGTGGTTGCCTTACTAGGGTTTGTGGTTGCTTTACCAGGGTTTGTGGTTGCTTTACTAGGGTCTGTGGTTGCTTTACCAGGGTTTGTGGTTGCTTTACCAGGGTTTGGGTTGCCTTACTAGGGTTTGTGGTTGCTTTACCAGGGTTTGTGGTTGCCTTACTAGGGTTTGTGGTTGCCTTACTAGGGTTTGGGTTGCCTTACTAGGGTTTGGGTTGCCTTACCAGGGTTTGTGGTTGCTTTACCAGGGTTTGTGGTTGCTTTACCAGGGTTTGGGTTGCCTTACCAGGGTTTGTGGTTGCCTTACTAGGGTTTGTGGTTGCCTTACTAGGGTTTGTGGTTGCCTTGGTTGCCTTACCAGGGTTTGTGGTTGCCTTACCAGGGTTTGTGGTTGCCTTACTAGGGTTTGTGGTTGCTTTACCAGGGTTTGTGGTTGCTTTACCAGGGTTTGGGTTGCCTTACTAGGGTTTGGGTTGCCTTACCAGGGTTTGTGGTTGCCTTACTAGGGTTTGTGGTTGCCTTACTAGGGTTTGGGTTGCCTTACCAGGGTTTGTGGTTGCCTTACTAGGGTTTGTGGTTGCCTTACTAGGGTTTGTGGTTGCCTTACCAGGGTTTGTGGTTGCCTTACTAGGGTTTGTGGTTGCCTTACTAGGGTTTGTGGTTGCTTTACCAGGGTTTGTGGTTGCTTTACTAGGGTCTGTGGTTGCTTTACCAGGGTTTGTGGTTGCTTTACCAGGGTTTGGGTTGCCTTACTAGGGTTTGTGGTTGCTTTACCAGGGTTGAGGTTGTGCTCTCGGATATCCACCTTCTTCTTTCTCCTTGCGCCTGATTAATCAGTCCCGGCTGGGCAGTGTCAGGAGCCATTCGATGTAACAGTTGCAAAATCACCTCCAGAAACTGGCAAACGAGTAATGCCTTTCTTAGGCTTCCTCTGGCAGTTTCTCAGCTGAAACGGTGTAGCAGTCACATCAGCATTTGGAGTCAGAAACACATTGTTCTGGGAGATGCTCTGCCTTCTTTAAAGCATTCTTTTAAAGCGTCGAACCAACGGAAGAAGTGGAAAAGTGTTACAATTGTCACAGTTTCATCAGGCAAACATTTCGCAGAAACAGCTAATCCACTTGCTGAGTGTGGGTGAAAGTTTAAAAACAACAAAACACAACAACAAAATCCTGTTTTGCAATTAAAAAACTTTGCAATGTGTAAAAAATGTTTTTTGCTATTATATCCTACTTTTTAAAAAGCATTGCAAACGACAAGGAAAGGGTTCCTTAGGTTATTGGTTCCTAGCAGCCTTTGAGGGTTGCATTCATTTGGCACTGCTCCTCCCAGATGCTGCCAAGGAGGGAGGAGGTGATGGAGACCACTCTGAGTCAATTTCAGCCCAGGTTGGTGGTAACTGGCAAGAGGGTTCATCACGTTGTGTATCGGAATGTGAAGGAGCAAAAAGCAGATGACAGTTGTATGAGCCCGGGACCTGGGGCCGGTCATGCCAGTTCCCATGCCAGACTGTGCCAATGCCCTTGATGGGGGCGTTTGGTGAGGAAACAGCTGTAGACCATGAGTTAGTGGGAGTGCCTTCAAAGGTGGGGACTGTGTGAGGTAATGCGAAGGGAGGGTGGGTGAGCAAGAGATGAGGGCAGCAGGAGAGCATGTGGCGTGTAAGGATGCCAGATGGTGGGGTGAGGACGAGTGACACCTGAGAGAGTATGGCAGCAAAGGTCAGGCCTCTGGGGCAATGTGGCGGCTATTCAACGGGAGGGATGGACAGTGCAGGGAATGGTGGCCATTAATGGAGGAGTGCCTATCGCGGGCCATGTGGGTGAAGAATGCAATGCAGGTGTGGGTCACAGAAAGGGGCAGGGAAGGTGTCCCTATGCAAAGGGTCCTTTCAAGGCAATGAAGCACAGCACAGCTCCTCAAAGGCAAAACAAGAAAATGAATGGTGGTAATTTATCAGGGTGGTGTAAAGAAGTTGGTGTTTGGGAGAGGTCATCTGAGGTGTAATATTAGGGGCTGGTGGGGAGCAGTTTGCCAGTTTCTCCTCAATACAAACCTCAAGTGAGGGGGCGAAAGGAGCCAGGAGTAGAGAGAGTGATGAAACTGGCCAGGCCAAATGATGGCACATTAGGACAAAAGGGACATTTTCTGGACTGAGAAATCATAAGGCCAGATGAACAAGGGACAATGAAAATCTGGGATCCGGTAGGGACTCCACCAACAATGACTGTCTGAAGGAATGTGCACCCACCAAGGACTTCGGGGAGTCGAGCAAGGTAGAAGGTGGAGTGAGGGTTTGAGAACTGTGAGGAGATGAGACATGAGTGTGGTGGGAGAGGAGGAGTGTTAAGTGGTAGCAGATGAGCAGCGATAGATGCAAGTGGTTATAAGGAACAGGGAAGGGTAGAAAGGACAAGTAGGAGCATACAGCTTGGATGTGCTGCAGGAAACATTCCAAACTTCATACTCCATCTTGGTCTGCCTACCATACTCCCGGGTAGCAGAAATCAGATAAGGAGTGAGGAGTAAAAGGGATGACTTTTAGGGTGCCCCTCCAAACATAAGACAACCTGTGAGATACATCCTCTGCATCTTGAACCCTTCCCCAGGGGGTCTCTAGTGGGCAAAAATGTACAGAAGTGATAGAAAGGAGCAAACAAGTGTTGGGGAGATCACCAGGTATGCCAGAGCGATATTGGAAGGTCGCAGACTTCGAGGGCCCAACTCCCTCCCCCAGAATACAAGGAGGACTCAGTCAATGGAAAGTTGAAATGTGGTTTATTACAGCAAAAACCAACAGGGATCGATACAAGAATTCAGAAAAATTCCAGCATGTCACACAGTAAATGGCACGCAGGCCACTTTTGTCTACAAAACACGTCGCTGCTCCGACATTACTTGGGCCTCTCTCTAAAAACCTATTGCAGCATGGGATTGGCCGTCAGGAGCATAATAACCCATATGGGTACATATATATGTTATTCTACTGTTTATTCCATGTCATGTGGCTGGCCTGTTCCATCCCCAATTCACCAACTATGACATTGTAGCAGAGTTATGGATTTACCATTGGTTCTTGCCCGTTGCTACCCACCCCTAGGGTACTAAACTGTGATTGGATAGAGCTGACGTCCCGAGGCCTGGGACCCGAAGCGGTTCTCAGCTTACTGTGTACCTTTTCAAGGTGATGTGAACGATTATGTGTAAGCATTGTAACTTGTGTGCACCACTTTTGCATTATGAGAATATTCTCCTGCTCGTTTTAACACTTGTTGCAGTCCTTGTCTGGCTGCCTGGAATCGGATCTTCTTTCTCATTAATGATCAGTGTCCATTGTGTGCTTCGGCTGCGTCACATGTTTGGAGACCACAAAATTGAGCTCTGCAGCTCTGAATTATGAGGATTGTATATCCTTTTCTGCAGTTGGTCCCTTTGTCGTCTGGGGATTGGAATGTCTTCCGTATCTCTTGACCTTGGGTGCAGGTCCTGTCTCACACGTCTTGCTCTCTGTCCAGCCTGAATCGGCTCAGCTTGTCTCTTGCTCAGTGGTGTGAGGCCTTTTGTAATTTTCCTAAACCTTATAATGTGGTTTCTACATGGTCCATGCTATGCTACATTCTCCATAGGTTAGTCACACTTGGATCTGTCAGGTCCCATAGTTGCTCCTGCAGTTCCATAGGGTTATTTGCATTTAAGCATCTGCAAGCTTTGCTCAGGATCTCTTTCTCCGTTGCTGCATTTGACTAATGGCAAAGAAATAAAGCAATGACAGTATGGGCCCCATTACACGGTAGGCGGTGGACCAAGGTGCTATTAGCACCTTGGTCCATGCCGGTAAAATACTGGCACCGCCTTGGAGGAAAGGGGAATTACCGGCCTATTCCAAAGTTGGCGGGGCAGTAATTCCCCCTTCCCCCATTGCCCTTCCCCATTCCCATTTTTGCCCCATAGGGCATAATGGGAATGGGGAAGGTGCTAATTGCGGTACTGTAATTAGCACCATGGTCCCTTTGCGGGTTGGTTTTTAACGCCTGCTAAAGTACCAACCCACAAAGGGACCTCGTAGTAAGGGGGTAAGGGTTAACGGTGACCGTTAACCCTTACCACCTTCCGTGTAATGAGGCCCTATGTAGATGTATCTGTCCTCTAACTATACAACGGTACACTCATGTTCTTCATGTATATGAGAGAGAGAGGGGGGGGAGAGAGAGAGAGAGAGAGAGAGAGAGAGAGAGAGAGAGAGAGAGAGAGAGAGAGAGAGAAAGAGAGAGAGAGAGAGAGAGTGTGTGTGTGTGTGTGTGTGTCAGCCAATATGCAGACTGCACATGTGCTTCATGTCTAACGCTGCTATGTCGTGGTCTCTCTAGCGACGTCAGCAACAGGGCATCTTGGTGCTTAGTCCAGGCTGTCCATGTAGGTGTCTCTGACCATGCCCTATGGCTCTTTATTCACACATGGATAGATCTGTACTGCACCTGGTCTGTATTGCTGGCTGAGGGCATACCTCTCAATGTATTTATCAATCGTTGGTGCACTTGGGATTCATCCGAAATAGAATGGGTGATTGCAGTGTTTTCTGGCCTTCCGTCTTGTCATGAACTTGATGGAAGGGGGGTGCTAGCAGGATCCCAACTCTGTCGTCACAAGGAGCTGAAGTAGGCAATACCTCCATATTGGGAGAATGAAACATTTAGGCATCCATCCATTGGTACGTACAAAAGAAAGGACATGAAAAGTAGAAATCAATACAGATTTTTACACTTATTCGGTATATAATTCAGGTTTAAGGAAAGTTCCAACTGCGCGACTGTTGTGTGTGTGTGTGTTTGCAAGGAGGCCAAGAGAGCCTGCAACAATAGAAAACTAGATGTGGTCATTTGTGCAGCTATTCTGACACTTCTCAACCGAGAGATCTATTGTACTATTTGAAGCCAAAAGATGACAGTGTGGTTCCACAGAATTGGGCATGAACTTCTGCATGCAGTGAATGGTTTTGTGCAACCCTGGACGGACTGTACCCAATGCCTGAGCGCTATCACCCTCCCCATATACCTCCTTTCCAGACCACCTCTCTCCAGCCGTCAAGGGTTTGGATGTGGGGACTAGATTTATATGTGCTGTCTACAATTAGCAGGCACACCAAATACAAGACCAGCACCAACTTGAAATCCCACAGCAAATTATACACCCCAACCGACATCCCATGCAATCACAATACACTCATTCTCCAACATTACTGTAGAGTGGCAGATGTACATGTCATTTATAGAGCCCACCCCCTCACCTCTGTCATTCTGGAAAAACAACAGAATAATGTGCATGACACCTGGCATCAACCCAATACCACATCGGAAATATGAGAGACCTTGTACGTTCAGACAACCGTATCAAATGTATCCCGAACTGATGTGGTAGACATGTGTAGAGCAGCAAGTGGACGCATGCTCCCTAGTCAACGCCCCCTCTCCTCCACCCTAGTGGAAAGACAGACGAGGGGCCACAATCGGGAACCCATGCACAAGCTTATACATCATGTCCATACCACGTCAACTATATGAAAGACGATATGCACTCTGACAGCCATTCAGAAGATACTCTCACGTTGAAACAGTTGAGGAAAGCTACTGAGAAGGATGTACCTTGCCGAGTTGTCGGAATGCAGCCATGAATAAAATGGTACGCAACATGGATATGCATTAAACAAAGTCTAATGACAGCAAAAGAATGTCCCAAAAGAGATAAATGAATCCATGTTGAAACAATATGAAAATACTTAAGAAAAACAATGTAACTAGAGTAATAAGAAAAATATGTTCTCCATGATGCAGTACGTGTGAACACAAAGAAAAATGAAGCAACCCACTGGCCAATAACTGTAAATACACTGAAACGTAAGGTAGAAAGAATAAGTAGAAGCTTGCTTATGAGAGGTGTATATATATATATATATATATATATATATATATATTCAATGTTTAGGAAGACCATTAGAAGATGGACGTTGGCTCATGTCAATCAACTGTGAGGAACTTGTGGTGCTAACAATAAAGACAGACAAAAGTGATAACAGTCAAGGGTGTTTATTGAACAATGTTTTTAGGGTGGAAATACACCTAAATGAAACCTAAATCTAAGATGGGAGCAAGCGTCGGCCATCAAATGAAAATAAGGCAGTCCTAGTGGTGTTGAGTCAAAATAAACTGGCCTATACTAAGAAACCTATTCCTAAACCTTACAGCTAATGCAAAAAGGGGTGCAGGATAGTTCTCAAGAAAAGAAAGAAGTGTTCTCAAATAATATGTCGGGATGCAGTAGCCTGGGCCTCCCTTCCTCATGGTTTGGGCACAGGGTAAGATGGGAGTTTGGAGAACAGTACAGTGTCAGGCTGCTCCAGCATGAGATTGCCTTTCCAATGGAAGTTCTCAGGACCGTCGATGGCCAAGTCTCGTTTCTCTTGAAAAGTCTCTTGCGTTCGAGGACCTGTCGTGTCCAAATAACAAAACAAAAATTCCTTTAACAAATAAAAGTTTGTTTCCAATGTTTCCTGGGTGATAGGTTTACCCCTGGGTCCCGCTCTTCGGGGCACTGACCCGTCGCAATTGTTTACCACATTTTTCACGTAGGGTGATGGCTTCACCCTAGGATCTCCCTCTGTTGGGCTCAGACCCTCTTCTTCACATTCACTCTACTTTCAAGTGTTATGGGATTCACGTCCCTTGCTTTCTCTCAATACGGGATTCACTTCCCTTGCTTTGTCTCAATGCGGTACTCACTTCCCTTGCTTTCTCTCAATGCAGGATTTATGTCCCTTGCTTTCATATAGTTAATAGATCAAAGTCTTTCGATTGTACAGGGATTTCGCTTGACCCTGAGTATGACACTTTGACCTAATCCGCTGGCTCTCCTATGGCCTTCTGGTATCTGCAGTTTCTCTCATATGGGGCTCGACTAGAGTCTCTCGAGTTAGCAGACACATGGTGCCAGTTTCCCTCTGCAGCTGGTCTCTGCTCCAACACTTGTTACAGTTCATTCATAGAACTTTAGTTCAAATTTGCCACTTTGCGATTCTCTCACTCAACACAGCCCGGTTCTTATCGATTCTCCCCTCGACTCACTGGCTGTGATGAACCACTTGGCTTTTGGCTTTTCTGGAGTTAAGGCCTGTACCACGGGCGCGGGAGCTTCCCTCGGTCCTGCTTATCGACATAAGCTTGCCCTGTGTACCGTTGACATCTGCTGCAAGACACTGGTGCTATTGTTCGCGGTCTTAGACTCTCTTCCACAAATGTTCCACGGCCTGGGATGAAAAGGGCAAGGTCAAGTCTCTCCTCGCCACCTTCTCGATTCCTGCCACCTTTCTCCTTCTCTTTAACTGCAGCGCCTGCGTAGCTGTGCCGTTGTGCTGTCTGACGTGCTCGCCTTGCTTCCCTTGCTCTCCCTTGCTCCACCTTTTTTTCCTGTGGTTAAAAAGAAGGGCTGTCAGGTGTGCGTGATTTCAGTCAATTGCCTGACCCTCGGGTTGGGACTCATCAGGTACACAGGTTGCATACTAGTCCGTTTTTGATCACAATTCACAAAAGTGTTCATTTGTTGTCTTGGGTGAGTAAAGGTGTTCGTGTCAGAAAAGGTGGTGGTTGGAATGTCAGAGTATCCAACGGAACGGGACAGGGAAGTTTTGTGAAATGGAAGAGAACGGCCAGAATGGAGAACAGGACATAGGAGAATGTGGGAATTGTAGTATTCTATCTGAGCATGTTGGCAATGCAGAAGATAGCAGTAAGAGGGACGGGAAGCAGAATGATTGGGAGTCTTCAGATAGGGAACAGGAAAGCAAGGATTCTGAGAGAGGCGGTTTTTGATCCTGATGGGGTTCATGCTCCTCGGATATGTATCGGATGTGAATGGGTTGTTGTTTTTTCAATGGGAGATTCAATGGGAAATCCTTTTCCAATGTTTTAGCTTTAGCAAAACAAAACTCCCCCTAGCGAGGAAGTTACTTGTTGAAAAGGAATCTTGCCGGAAATGGCATTGTTGTTTCCCTGTTTTATTTTGAATACAGAACGTTCAGAATGCAGCCAATAACAGCAGTTTTTGACTGCCCTCTGAACATGCTGATTGGCTGAGAGGAAGTCAATAATGAGTTCCATGTGCTAATATTGATCACACATCACTCAACGTTGATGCAGAGATGTATGGGGGGGTGGAAGCACTATGCATGTGACATTAAGAAGTCGGGTCATCTTGTGCTGTCGAGGGCCAGGATTAGGCACAATGGGCTTATGTCACCACTAACCACATTAGACAGCAACATGGAGATGAATACTCCACTGATCCCCAGACTTTTCATTGAGATGACACTGAACAAGCACAGTACACTTGAATTAAGACTAATCCAATGAAGTATTTGTTTTTGGATCCATCAAATGTCCATCTGGCTCGTGAACCAGCACATAGGTCCACTTCCACAGTATGACAGCAGAGATGACACCACCATGTATCAAGGGATACATTATATCGTCAATGAGTATACTGCTCCTTGAACCCATCTAAATGCAAGAAGAATGCCACCTCGTCGTGGGCGCTCCATGAGCTCATCACAGGAGGCAGAGCTCACCAGGCAGAGATTGTCAAGTCGAATTTTCTATCCAATATTTGCATAATGTATGATGGTGCCCACACCTTTAAAGATGTGGAACCAGACCGTGTATGAGACCACAATGGTGAGTGAACCACCTCCCATGGATGCAGAGCAGCAGAAGAGTCTAAGACATACTGTTCACAGCCTACAGGAGCTAGTTCTATTGGTACACAGTGAATTTACTGAAAATAATTCAGAATGGCACATTTCACCGAAAACCATAATACTGAAAAAAAAGACTGAAAATATTAAATATATATATACATATACATATATATATATATATATATATATATATATATATATATATAGTAGTGGTGTAAGGGGTTGAAATGGGTCAGGAGGGACCTGGGGTGGCGTTATAAGGATGGAAAATCCAGGGGTTTGCGGGGATCCCCCAAATGAAAGAAATAAAATAAATTCAGAAGTTTCCGGTATTTTGGTCCCGATGAAAAGTACCACCTTGAATTTCCCGTCGGTAAGATCAACTATGAGCGTTCTATCTACTAGCAATGTGTATTCATGGCTGACGTTGAATGTTACTTCTTCACCTGAATCCTGCACGCAGGTTGCCACATATTGCAGCCTTCACTGTGGTAGCAGATCCCAGAGAGAGCAAGTAACTGCATATTTGCAAGCTCCCAATATGACATAGGTTAAGGACTGTGGTCTCCCGATAGCTCACCTAAGTTTGCAGTGGTGGTGCCTTTTCTCTGATTCCTCCACCATGATCGGACATATTCAAATATAATCTTTACCCGCTGGTTATAGTAATAGTATTATGCAGCTCTATTAGTAGTATACAAGCCTAGTAGTATGCAGTAAAAGTGGTACTAGCATGCAGCAATAGCAGAAGTAGTATTCAGTAATAGTATTCTAGTACGTAGTAAGAGTAGTAAGCAGTAAGGTCTACAGTAATATTCAGTAGTGTATGACGTCATTGTGGTAGCATGGAGTAACAGTAGAAAATGAATGCAATAATACCAGTAGTAACGTGCTGTTCTTACTTGCTAGGTGTGCAGAAGGTTAGAACCCAAGAAAGGAAATTAGAGAGGGAGGGCTTGCACAGTTTGGAGACTTCCAAAATGGATACATATGTTTCCTTTGTGTATGTTCCCCAGCTATACAGAGCCATCAATCGGGACAATAGCTTTGAAGTGTAACTGTTATTTCCCATTTCTCTGACCCTTTTTTTTCTCTCTCTTCTATTACGCTCTTCTGCTGTTATGGGGGTGCAGATTGGGCCCCATTCTCAGGCCCTTTATACATTTCTTTTCACAATACACGGAATCCCTGTTAGGGATATTTATGCAGCAGCCATCAATACAGGGAACCCTTTCCCCCCTCCAATCAAAAGAGCCACATCAATGTTCCTATGACATCAATCACTCGAGCCATGTCCATGACTCACGTAGAGTCATGTAGAGCCATGTAGATCCCGCCCCCTGTGCCACAGAGAAGCCAAGAACCAGGGCAGGGCACAGAAATAATATATATTTATTAACAAATAGGAGAATTAATATTAATCAAGCCACCTCACTCTGTCCCAAATGCTTTTCTATTTATTCTTTTATTTACCGACATGGAATACACTCATTGGTTCAGGATAATACAGATCACCAACTCTTTTTAACCCCACAACAGGTACAGTCAAAATACTTTTTTGTCTGGGGATCACTTTTAATAACGCGTAGCACCATGAAACATGACAAGAGCATCAGCTTGACACTCTATGCCATAGGGAATTTAATTTAATTAAATGCAACGCTGTTCTACATGTAAAACCATTTGCCATACGCAGCGCTCCATTTTATAATCTTCCTGCGCGCATGTCAAAACTAGCAATGTGACAGCACAACAGACTTTGAAATAAACAGCACATTTATCACATGTGGAACTTTCCTTCCTTTGCCCCTATGCCATACAGAATCCCTCTCTATCAGGAGTCGCTTTCTCACTCTCAGGAGAGAGTGTATATTTCAATTAGGGACTTTGTGTCATGTCATTTCACTATACACCTCTCTGCCCCAGTACCAACAACCCTTACATTCAGTGTGCATTTATTACCCCTCTGCTTTAAGGCCAGGTCTGAGGAATGGTGTACAATTAGGAATTTTGTTTTTAGTCAAAAACACCCCTTTCCCTTGAGGGAGTTTTGGGTTTGGGAATGAAATTAGGAATAACCACTCACTTTAAATGACTACATTTCTTATTCACACCGGGAGCGGTTTTGTTAATTTCGAACTTCAACAAAATCACCCTGTGTTATTTAGCTATAGGGGAATTAATTGAACTATTTTGTATTTGCCCCTTTATAGGCATCAGTCACCTTTAATAAAAATGCAGGCCTTTATTTTTGGGCTTTGTCAATCCCATGCATGGCCTATCTTGCTAGTGTATTTTTCTTTCTTTGAAAGCAGCATTTTAAGAAGCCGCAGATGCGAGTGAAATGCTGTCTTTCCAGTTTGGCAGTCATCTGTGTGTGTTTTTTTCAAAGCTCTGCATTTTACTTTCCACGTGCAAGGAAAAGTGAGTACCTGAGAGTGGCATTCAATGTCCCCCCGTCCCCACACTTTTTTTTTTGAAGTAACAAGCGCATGGAAACCAAAACCAGTTGATTTTTGGAGAACATGACCTATTGTGAAAATGTAGACCACCTATTAGTAATTTGTCCAGGATTTGAAAATATTCAATAGTTTAATTCACACACCATGGGTAGTGTACAAAGTGATGCTGACACGATGTGGAAAAGATGTATGGCGCCGATTGCCTAGCGCTTATAGTAGCTTGCTTGCAAATTTGGTCCGTAATTAGTAGCGAGTTATGACTTAGTAATTAAGATGTATTAACGGCTATGTAAAGCCAAATACATATTTTAAATAAATATATAATAATTCCTTTACTTTGCTCTCAGCTTAAACTGTTTAAAATCAACAGAACGCAGCAACCATTAATGTTTTGTGCCATTAACTGTCCTTCTTAATATTTCACTATTGCAACTCTTGTCATTGCTTATGCAGCTAGTTATGCCAGCATTGGCCAATGTCCTTGGAGACTTTTCCGTCGCATCATACTTATAATTTCATTAAAGTAGTCCAGTTCCCTGCATTGAGATTTCATCATCCATCTGAATGGGAAATTGTGCTTTACACCAAATTGCCCAATGTGATTCAGTGATGTTTCCTTTTTGCCCCTTCCTTCCTGTTTTCACAGCTTTGTCACACCATCCACTCTTTCCAGTTGTGTAAACCTTACTGGCTTACTGTTGCCTTTCACATCCTTCACACTCTTAGGTACAGCAGACCCACTTCATGGCGCTACCCACAATATGCAAAGTAAACAAGTCACCACGTGAAGAAAGAAGCACTTCGGTCTAAACAGGCCATCACCAAATGATTCTTCACAAATCAACTCCAGCAATCACCATCAATGTGCACCCATTGAAAAGCAGGCCGAAAACACCTTCTCGATACTGGCAAACCCCTTGACCATTCCGATCCTGATCGCCCTAGACATGGAACCAAACCACCCAATCACCCCCACAACCTGGGTCAATGTTCAAACACAGAACTGTTCTTTCTCATCTCTCTGAAACAACTCTCCACTCCACTTTACATACAGTCTTTACATCCTCTCACCTTTCCCTATTTGTTTCTTATTGGTCACCTATCCTCTCTATGTCTTATAGCACTCTGGTGAACTTGTGTCTACGTTTTTGCTTTATAAATAACAATCGGCCCAAATAATGCATCCGTGCAGAAGGCAAACCCTACGGCAGATGAATAAGCTACCCAATGCCAGCCAAGACTTATGGGGGTATTCCTATTAAAGAGATTGGTTTTCACATATTCTGAATTCTTAAATGTTGGTCACCCTCATGCCATCCTCGGAATCCATTGCAAGACGCAACTTCAGGAAAGTCCATTTCAAACTGGGAAAGAGAGCCCAGGCATGGCTCCAAAGCTGATCCCAACTTAAGCACTTTCAGTAATTTAGTGGAGATCTTCCCTCATACTATGGAGATTAGTAGAGACCCTTGGGGCCAGGTGCGCTTTATAAATAAATAAAATACATATAAAATACAAATACAAAATCGTACCTCCGTGCCATCTAATATCTGCTAATAGTTTTAGATGCCATCCAAAGGGTTGTAAAGTTCCACAACAAGCCTGATAGCTGCAATAATTCCTGCTTCCTTCTTTTGAGGGTACCACACAGATGAAGCTGTTGCAGATATACCTCTAGTGTGGTAACCTAGTAACCCCTCCACACCAATATTGGGAAACATTTAAATCAGAATTCTCTTAGCGTGGTGCGAGATGGCAGCACTGTTCTTCTGCCAGTCCATTCTTTAAGATTCTCTCATATGGCAGTTAACATGAACCCTTTTTTGTGGGTTTCAGGGGTCCAGTAAGGAACACGAGAAGTTCTAGCCTTTCAATGTTGTGTGACCTCAGCTGGCCCTCTAGTCTGTCTAATAAAAGCCTGCATCCTGTGTTTTTCTGTCTCTGTTAAGATACAGCATCACATCAGCACCCTAATTGAAAAGTGAAGAAGATGACCGGCAGCTTGTGGACCTATGCTTTGCATACTGGCATAGTGGTATATTTTGTATATCACACCACATTAAAGCAGCAGTAGATTATTTTGGTGTAGCATGGAAAAGGAACTGCAGGCTGGTACTGAAAGGGCTTGGTGACAAGGTGGGCAGAAGTGGTCAAACTAGTAATCAGTGTTTGATCCTTAGCTCATAAACTTATGACAATTGAAGTGCTTCAACTTTATAACAGAGCAGAATAACAGTGTTATACATTGGCTTCCATCCATCATGCATATTTTCAGATATTACATTAAGCTGATATTTTCTGGATCATCTCACTCCATTTGATGTCTGCTGGATGCAATTTTATAAACTAGCCTAAGGTCAACCAATTGTGCACGCACTTGATTCTAGAGTCTAGATTTAAATACTCCTTGGTAAGTTTCAAACCAAAAAGATGTTTATTATTTACATCCATAGCCTTTTTCTTTAGTAAATTGAATGCAATTGTTACTGGCGCTTCCAGAGTAAATCTAACCCAATTTCTTTTGAAATAAATTTCATGATCTTACATTTCTTTAATTTTCTAAAGATTATTTAACAAGACCACCTCCCGTAATCTGTTGCAGATATTTATTTCATTTCCAAAAGACTTGTTTAGAATTGAGAAATAAGGTACTTCTCCTAAGATTCAGCTTTGTACTTTAAGATACCAGCCCTAGTTCACATCTAATAACTGCCATTGGGTTGGAAGTAGGCAACTCTAGGGAAGTGTGCTAATATTTGCCTTTGATTATATTAAGATATTTTACTCAGTTTTCTGCTAGATTCTCCAATCCGTATAAAATAATTGAGATGAACGATTGCTTATATAGCATAATCATTGAGAGTATGAAAAAAACAACATATTTGTGATTCAAGCCTCGAAATATAGCAGCTAAAGACACTGCTCTTCTAGTTCATTCCTCCATAAGTCAGCGAGTGGCGGCTTTATCATTTATCTCAAGCCCAGCTTAAAAAATGTACCACCTCAAAAGAAAAATTCCCAACAATCAATTTACATATCTGTTTGTTTTACCTTTCCAAAATATCATAATTTAACTTTTTCTGCATTAAATTTAAGGTTACTATCTGAAATCACAAATAACACGTTTATTGATGTTTGCAGCCCCTTGTCCGTATCGAATAGAACATAATCATCAGCACATGAAGTCGATACCAAGTGGGAACTTCCTATTCTTGTAGGAACATACTTGGCCTTTAATTAGATACATCTGGGAATCAAGCCTACACATATTAAGTGAGAAAAAGGTGCCTGGATACACCCCTGTTTAATTCTCTTCTTGCCATTGATTTTGTCCACTTTCGTCCTGCCTAATTCTTGCTGTGGTATTTTCATGTAAGGCTTCACACATTTTAACAATATCGCAGCAATCCCAGCATATGCCAAATTTCTTCTACAAACAATTTCGACAGACACAGAATTGAATAAAAATAATAATTAATTTAATTTGGGGAATGCGCACGAAAAATCTAAGTAAGCCACAAATAATGGAGGTTGATCCTTATCGTTGCATTTTTGCACAGACTATTCAATATCAATAGACATGCTTTCTTAAAGCCAATTTGATTTTTAAGAAAAATTCTAGGAGAGTGCTCCCAGTAATTCAACCATTTTAATAATCATGAAGTAAACTGTTTTATTTATACACTCTTGTAAGGCAATCTAGTGATATGCCTTGGCATCCTGTCAATCTCCTTTTTTTGAAGATTGGGATCAAACAAGCCTTGAGTAAGGAATCTCTCCAGAATCCAACATTAGATTGAGGGTGTTTATAATGTGTTGTCCCTTGAAGGTCTGGATCCAATTGGTCGGGTTTCTATGTCTTCCAGGAGCCTTGTCCGTTCTAGCTTCTGCTACATCTTGAGAAGGGCAATGCTTCTGCTTTTGGGTCATCTGGATGATCGCTTGTCCAGGGTGTAAATCACTGGGCACAAGATCCTGTAACAAGCACTGGAAAATAAGCCTTTTGCTTACCTTGTTATTTTGCCATTCCTGAGCTAAGTCGTCCGAAACTGGTGCCATGCGTATTTATCCCTGGGTTCCCGGCTGGTGGGTCATTCTTTAGATTTCCCTTTCAAAGTTCCCTGTATCCAGTCATAGAAGGGGTTCATGTACTAATCCCTTGGATGCATGAGTGAATGATGACACTGTGAAAATGTTGATGAGTGCCTGGAATGTTTGGTTGTGAACAGTGTTCCAGCTCAGGCAGTTGCTGAGAGCTAGCCAGGGTGTTGGGTGCCAGTGGGTCCCCACTGGGGCTCTGCCCCTTAACTGAACTACCTACATGTAACAACATGATTAAAAGGTACTTTATTTATTTATTGTGCATTTGCAAGGCACGTATACGACAAGTAAATTGTGTTTCAAAGCGCAGGGAGGTAACATGTGAGTCAAAAGCAAATACAACAATGAAGGATAGAGGCGGACCTACTAGGCCTCCTGAGCATTCAGAACGTGCAAGTGCAGAGAGAGAGAGAGAGAGAAGGGATGAGGGAGTCAGGGATAAGTGCTAGGAGTACCACAGATGGAAGTGCTAGGGAGTAAGCAGCTGTTAAGTGACTTGCTGAGAGTGGTCAGCTGTCAATAAATAACTAAGTGCAGGCCTGCAGCAGCATATGCCAGTGAGTGCCAAGTAGGTGCCAAGGAAAGTACTGGGAGTGGAAGGAGGCTGAAGGTGATTGGGTGTGGGAGGCCAGGACCCAGGAGGACACAATGGCCCTGATCACCAATCTAGGCAACCGTGGGGATCAGCAGAGGAGGTAGGAGGGGAAGGAGGAGGTAAAAATGAAGGTCTTGAGGAGCTTCTGGAATTTGGGATTTAGCTCAAGATGAAGAGGAAGGGGGAGGCTGATCCATAGGAGATGGCCTGCCGAGGAAAGAGATCGGCCACCAGCTCGCTATTGGATTGGCTCCTCTGCCTTTCGGCCCGTGGCCAGGCCAAAATCGTCCCTGGGGAGTGGGGGCTGGGGTCTGGCCATACCTGAGCCGGTTTTGAAAAAAACAATTTGAAAAAATATATATTTTATTTTTTTCAATACTTTTGTTTCTTTTCCAAAAGCTTTTCATCCTTTTTAGGTCGATAAATGAGTACCAACACAGGTTGGGTGATATTGTATGCATAATTGTTCTATTAAAAAGAGCTTAGGTATAAGTGCTATACATATTATTATTTGCCTTGGACGTCTGCTTGGATTCACAGTAATTTGACAATATGGATCTATGCACACAGATATAATGATTCAGATGGTGATCCATTCTTGTATGAAATGTATATCACACTAGTGAAATCATAACCATATTTTTCATAGTGTACTTAGGAACAATGCTATTTGATGCCACTTCCTGTTTTGTCAAGGGGTGAAAGGTTGTGTTTCATCACTTCCCGGGATGTCACTTTGGGGTGGGGTCAAATAACATCACTTCTGGTGATGTCATCAGAGGTCAATGGTCGTGAGGGGAGGGGCTGGCCACTTTTTTGAGGCGAGGGGTGGGCCACTTTTTTTGTGTGACCGGGCCTATTTCTTGTCCCAGTCCGACCCTGCACACAGAGAGTTGATGCCGGAGGAGCGTAAAGATCTAGAGGGAGAGTATTTAGTGAGAGCAAGTTGTAGATAGCGTGGTCTCCGATCCCAGACATCCCTATAGATGATGCAGAGGAATTTGAATTTGGTCCTTGCAGCAAACGGTAGCCAGTGGAGAGATTTTAGGGCTGGAGAGATGCAATCCCGGGGTTTGAAGCCAAGGGTAAGTCTTGCAGCCCTATTCTGGATGAGCAGGAGGGGTTGTATAGAAGAAGAGGGTAGATTAAGGAGGAGCCTATTGCAGTAGTCTACCCTAGGTAGAACCAGAGCTCTAGAGATATTGAGCTTCTGGGGTAAAGTTCGGAAAAAGGTATTCCTTT
The DNA here is from genome assembly GCF_040938575.1 of Ambystoma mexicanum. NCBI lineage: Eukaryota > Metazoa > Chordata > Amphibia > Caudata > Ambystomatidae > Ambystoma > Ambystoma mexicanum. The sequence continues at coordinate 1,568,500,892 of NC_090937.1, read as the reverse complement.
GAGGAGGTGGAGTTGAAAGTGGGCCTTCTTTGCAAAGTCCTGAAAGTGGGGGAGGAAGAAAAGAGAGGAGTCGAAGATTACTCCAAGGTTTCTGCCTTCAGATGAAGCTGAAGGGGGAGAGCCCATAGAAGATGACCAAAGTGAGGGGAACAAAGAGGGAGCAGGAATCCCAATAGGAAAGACCTGAGTCTTGCTGGCATTGAGGCAGAGATCATTGGTGGTGCACCAGGACTGGATGGCAGATAGGCAGTCAGGAATGATGGAGGAAGTAAGGAGAGGATCAGCGGGAAGTTTGAAGAAGAGTTGTGTGTCATTTGCATAACACTGGAAGTTAGGGGAGAAGGTGGAGATGAGGTGTGCAAGCGGAGCAAGATCGGTGTGAAATAGCTAGGGAGAAATGTTGTAGCCCTGAGGACGCCGCAGTTGGAGATAGAGGTAGGGGAGAAGAAAGACTTCAGAATAACCTGGGATGGGCGGTTACGGAGGAAAGAGGTCAACCAGTCCAGTGCCCGCTCCAAGATACCTAGGGTATCGTGGAGCCGTTTAATGAGGATGGATTGGTTGACCATGCCAAATGCAGAGGAGTGATCATGTAGAATGAGAACAGCAGGAGAGTTGGAGTCAAGAGATGCAAGCAGTTCCTGACTTGTGTCCAGAAGAGCCATTTCCATGCCTCTGGATCCAGATTGATGGCCGTGTATGCAACCAACAAGTTCAGTGTGCTGGGTCAGTTTGGTGGAGGATGTAGAAAGGGGTGGGGGAGAGGGAAAAAAGGGTGTTCAGGATGTCCTGAGTTTTTGCAGTCAAGTGTGTGGCTAGTGCACTGCAGAGGGCCTGGGAGGGTAGAGGTGAGCAGGAGACTGCAGAAGGGTTGGCTAGATCCTTTGCAGATTTTGGAGTTCAGCCATGTTGTTGGATGCACCAGAGACGTACGTCTGGATGTGGGCCCTTTTCTTGGAGTGAATGGAGAGTCGGTATTGCCTTTGGAGTTCTCGACTGGCCAGTTTGTCAGAGGGTGAGCCACATCCGTTCCGCAGCTCTAAACTTGCGTTTCAGGGCTGCAGATTTGGAGTCGTACCAGGTGTTACACTTGGAGGCATGTTTCAGGTGGATCCTCGTGACTGGGGCAAGAATGTAAAGAGTATTGGTGATTGCAAGATGGAGGTTGCTGAGAGAGGTGTCAGAGGTAGAGTCTGTAGTGAGGGGTTGGGGGGATGAAGGTAGATGCAAAGGCAGCAGCTGTTTTCTGACATTGAGGACATTCAGACATGTCATTGCTCATTTTTCTACAGCAGGTAAGATAGTTATAGCCGGTAAGATAGCTCATTGGGTAGAGCGCTCGCTGCTGCAATGTGTGTGTGATCTGGAGGTTGCAGGTTCAAATACCGGAAAAGCCAACTCAGCCTTTCATCCTTCTGAGGTTGATAAATGAGTACCAATACAGGTTGATATATGATATGATATGGTATTTATAATGCGCCTATAAACAATTACTTCAAGGCGCGACGAGGCAAGGGATTGAAACAAAGAAAGGATGGACAACGATCCTACTAGGCCAGGGGTCATTCTGATAGCACAAGTGCGTGGGAAGGGGGCAGGGACAGTGCAGTACATGGGAATAGATGATAATAAGTAAAGTAACGGCCAGCAAGTGGCAAGTGCAAGGGTAAGTACATAGGTAAGTGCAGACATCAGGTGTCACAGGCTGTAAAGGGGAGTGTAGGGATACAGAAACAGTCCCCAAGTGCGGGGGTTGCCAGGTGGGCAGTGCAGGTGTGATACTGGCGGTGGAGGGACCTGGGCCCAAGATCAGATGGTGTCCAGGTAGCCTCTGCAGTTCCGGTTACAGCCAGGAGGTCAACAGAGGAGAGGAGGAGAAAAAGCAGAAGCAAATAGAAAGGTTTTGAGGTGCTTCCGGAACCGGAGATGGTTCTCCTCAAGTTTAAGGGAGGCAAGAGGGCTGTTCCGGAGGTAGGCACCAGCCGAAGAAAGAGGTCTACCACCAACTCATGGCCTAGATGGCCTTGTGGACGATGCAGAGGGTTTTGAACTTAATCCTTGCAGCCACTGGGAGCCATTGCAGAGATTTCAGTCCTGGAGAGATACAATCCCTGGGCTTGAGACAAGGACAAGTCTCGCAGTCCTGTTCTGGATGAGTTGCAGAGCGCGGAGAGTAGAAGCAGGCAGATTTAGAAAGAGGCTGTTGCAATAGTCAAGCCTAGAGAGAACCAGAGCTCTAGAGACAGTGAGCCTCTGGGGGAAGGAGAGGAAAGGAAGAATACATCTGAGGAGGTGCAGTTGGTAGTTTGACTTCCTAGAGACGTCAGAGATGTGAGGAGAGAAGGTGAGTGTGGAGTTGAAGATGACTCAGAGATTTTTAGTCTTGCAGGTGGGAGCAGGAATAGGACCAAGAGAGGCAGGCCAGAGAGCTACAGGAAAGGAGGGAACGGGTGTGCAGAGGAGGAGAATCTCAGTGTTACTGTGTCACGTCCTCGGTTCATGTCTCAGGCCAGGCCCCATTTCCCAGTACTCACTCCCCTCCACATGTCCCCCAGGGCTCTCACAGGCAACCCGGTGCGGCTAGCGCGCTGGCAAAGCAATCGCCGCACGCTGTTCAGTCGCGCTTGCGGCCGTTTCTCCATTGGCAGTTGCCATGGAGATTAGGTAGCCGCTCAACTCCTCGTACCGGGTTGACCCGGTCACGTGACTCCAGTCATCATCACGTGACCAGGAAGTGAACGCATTTAAGCCAGGCAATACCGGTACTCCGCGCTTCACAGCTGACTTCATCGGAGACCTTGTTTGGCGAACTTTCTTGTGCTACGTACCTGGCTTCTTGAAACCTTGCTCTTGTATATCGGACTTCCTACGGATCACGTTCTGGTTACGGCGACATCGGCTCCCCAGTTTAGCACGATACTTTGACCTCGGACTGCCTCACGGACTCCCTCTGGATCTTGTTCTTTGTTCTTCCTTCGGACGGCTCTCCTGGCTTTAGACCCTTCCTTGATTCTGCCAACGGACTTCTATTGGATTCCCCATATCACCTCGCTGCACGCTGGGCCAGATCTCACTGGTGACGCTTACCATCCAGTTGTGGGGATCCTCCGGTACTACACTCTCCAGGTGGAGACCGACAAACTACCTCTGGTCCTATCCGGTCCGTTGCCTGAGTGAGTCCTGGAGCCTTCCAGGTCCTGCATCCTTTCCATCCCCGGTAAGACCCTGAGGGTTCTTTTATTTATGTTACTCGTTGTGCCCTGCTTGCTTGGATTGTAACCATTGCTTTCTTTCACAGCCGCCTTGGGGTTCCTAACACTTCGGTTCAGACGTCGGATCTTCTCCACCTGTGGCCTCAAAGGTCGCCTAGGGAGTGTATTAAGTTTCTCCCTGCGCGGCACTTGGGGACGGAGGTCTCTTATATCTCCACGACTTCCAACGCACAACAGACTGTAAAGCCTGGTCGTGTGAGATATGGAGGGCGCAGCTGAAGACCCCCTGGCTGCTATAATCCAGGCAATTACGGTACTACGGGCCGACATGGTTGCTGCTAATACAACCATCCATCAGCGTCTCGACCTATTGCAGAGCGCCCAGCACCCCTTGCCCGCAGACCCAGAACTGGTGGACATCCCCCCAGTTTCTGTACCCCTTGCACAACCACTCCCGGCTCCTGTTCCATTAGTTCTGCCCTCTCCCTTTCCTTTGGCTGCCCCTGAAAAATTCCAGGGGGACCCGAGGAAATTTAGAACCTTCCTCAACCAGTGTAAATTACACTTCTTGTGTCGACCCCTTGCTTTCCCTGACCCCACCACCAAGGCAGCATTTACTCTATCTCACTTAGCTGGCACGGCTGCTGCTTGGGCCAACCCACTGCTAGAAAACAATCATCCTGCCCTCTATGATTTTGATCTGTTAATAACGGAAATGTCCAGGGTGTTTGACACCAGATACAGAGCACAGTCCCATGATCTGGAATTACTGGATTTGTCACAGGATAAGAGCTCCCTAATTGAATACATCACTCGGTTCAATCAGCTAGCAGCTGAGACCTCATGGCCCGAAAGCAAAAAATCGGTAGTATTCTATAGGGGGCTAAACAACACTATGAAGGACGCTCTGGCCATGGTTCCATCCTTACCTGTTCAGTTCCCGGCTTTGGTGGATCTGACACTCCAAGTGGACGCACGACGCTCTGAACGTAGGGCTGAGGCCGGCTACCTTCACTCCTCCGGCTCTGCCTCCTCATCGTCTTGCCCCGAATCCACCATTGAGCCCATGCAGATAGGGGGTATTAGGAGTCCCATCACTTCTAGGGAAAGGGAGCGCAGGAGGGCTGAGAACGCCTGCTTTTACTGTGGACTGGGGGGGCATTTAATCAGGGAGTGTCCTCGAAAACCCAAATCCAAGAAACCGGATTTTCGCATAGCTCGATCCTAGATACGGGGGTAGGATCGAGTCCTCCATGCCCTTCCCCGAGTCCCACTCCATCGTTTGGTCGGATCAGGCCCATCCAGGTAGAAGCTACCATACAGCCTGCCCCTGGTATCCTTCATCCCGTACAGATCACCATAGATTCTGGGGCCTCCGGGAACTATATCGATATCACCTTAGCCCAGACTCTGAATCTGCCTTTGCTCAACAAACTCCGACCCGAACCGGTTCAAACTGTTGACGGGTCTGAGCTTGTTTCTGGTCCCATCAAACAACAGACAGGTCCCCTTCTCCTAACCATCCAATCAACCCATAAAGAAACCCTCCGTTTCGATCTGATATCCACGCCCCAGTTCGGTATCATCGTAGGCATACCATGGTTGCGAGAGCACAACCCTCATATCGACTGGGGAACAGGGCAGATATATTTCGAATCCGAGCTCTGCCAGAATTTCTGCCTTCCTACAGACTTAGAGACTGACACCCCGGCATTGGCTCTTGGGGCAGTTGCCCATTTATCAATCCTGGACGATGATGTTCCCCCTGCCTCTCACATAGTGGGTCTAGTCTCTGGTCACATTCCTGAGGAGTATCGGGAGTACAGCATGTTATTCGATCAGGGCTCCTCCGAAGTACTCCCTCCTCACCGCCCATATGATTGCCCGATCGACCTGGTTCCCGGGACCGAAGTACCTTCGGGCCGCATTTATTCCCTATCCGCCTCGGAAGACTTGACGCTTAAAAGGTACATTGATAAGGCGCTGCACTTAGGTCACATACGACCATCTAGGTCCTCTGCGGCTAGCCCCATATTTTTTGTGCCCAAAAAAGAGGGCGATCTCCGCCCCTGTGTGGATTATCGTCGACTTAATGCCATCACTATTAAGAACCGGTACCCGATTCCACTCATCACTCCCCTCCTAGACCGGTTGACCCATGCTTCCGTGTATACCAAGTTGGACTTGCGGGGGGCCTATAATCTCGTCCGCATCCGAAAGGGAGACGAGTGGAAAACCGCCTTCTGTACGCGGTATGGCCTTTATGAATATACAGTTATGCCCTTTGGCCTATGCAACGCCCCAGCCACCTTTCAACACTTCATGAACGACATCTTCTCGGACATCTTGGATAATTATGTGGTGGTGTACCTTGATGACATTCTCATTTTTTCGCACACATTGAAGGAACACGTCCAACACGTACTAGAAGTGTTGTCCCGGCTGCGACTCCACTCGTTATTTGTGAAACCCGATAAATGTTTGTTCCATGTAGCTAACGTGGAGTTTCTGGGGTTCAACATTACACCTGGTGGGTTGGCCATGAATCGTGCCAAAGTACGAGCGGTCCTTGATTGGCCAACGCCAAAAACCCTGAAATCCCTACAATCATTCTTGGGTTTCGCCAATTATTATCGGCGCTTTATTTCTGGGTTCTCTTCTTTAGTGTCTCCTCTCACTTCCCTTACCAGTCCTCTTGTCCCGTTCAAATGGGAGACGTTACACCAGCAGGCTTTTGACGCATTAAAGGACGCCTTCACCACTGCCCCAGTGTTACAACACCCCGACCCTGACCAGCCGTACATAGTTGAGGCTGACGCCTCTTCCTTCGCATTGGGAGCTATCCTATCCCAAGTATGCCCCAATACGGGTCGGCTTCATCCTGTGGCTTTTCACTCGCGTAAATTTAATCCTGCAGAAACCCATTACACTGTAACAGAAAAGGAGTTACTGGCGGTGATGGACGCTTTTCGCACCTGGCGTCATCATCTATTGGGGGCCAAACACATGGTCACGGTATACACCGACCACAGGAACTTACAGGACCTAGCAGCCTTGAAATGCGTGAACAGCAGGCAGGTCAGATGGCACCTATTCTTCGCCGCTTTCAATTTCCAAATCAAACACCGCTCTGGTTCAGAGCATAGCAAGGCAGACGCTTTGTCTCGCTCCCCTGGGGGGGTTTCGTTGCCTGTATATCCTGACACACTTTTGCCCAGGGGACATGTTGTTTGTACTTGTACTCCTCCTCTGCCTCTGCTCGAGGAGATCCGTTCTTGGGTAAAAAACCATCCCGATCACTTGTCAGAATGGGACCCCTCCTTCCATAACGGTTTACCATATGTACAGGACCGCTTGGTTCTCCCTACCGCCAATACCAGAAACCTGGCCCTGGAGTGGTCACATGATGCCCCGATCAATGGTCATCCGGGCCAGGCCCGCACCTTGGATCTCCTAAAGCGCTGGTGCTGGTGGCCCTCCATGAGACGGGATGTGGGCTGTTACGTTGCTTCGTGTTCAGTCTGTGCGCAGGGCAAGCATCGTAGGGGCCGTCCGTTGGGACTTTTACGCCCGTTACCCGTGCCCCCTAAGCCCTGGCACACCCTGAGCATGGACTTCGTGACCGATTTACCCAGGATCAAGGGTTATGACACCGTATGGGTGGTAGTAGATGTCTTCACAAAAATGGCTCGCTTTATCCCCTGTCATGGTGTCCCTTCTGCCCCTGCCTTGGCCAAATTGTTCTTTGACTCCGTTTTCTGCCTTTATGGCCTTCCATCTGTCCTGGTATCCGATCGTGGTTCTCAATTCACCTCCCGGTTCTGGCGTGCATTGACCACTTTGCTAGGTATCGATGCGCGTTTTTCCTCCGCCTACCACCCAGAAACCGATGGGCAGACGGAAAGAACCAACCAGTCTATGGAGCAGTACCTACGTTGTCTGATGTTACAGCAGCAGACATCCTGGTTACAAAACATCCGTTATGCGGAATTTGCCTACAATAACGCTACGCACTCTTCCACTGGTTTCTCTCCGTTCTATGCCATGTATGGTCAGCATCCCCGGTTTCTTCCTGTCCCTGCCATAACGCCCTCTGACAACCCGGCCGCCGCCACCTGTATTCGGGATATGACGTCCCTTCATGCCCGGGTCCTTGTCCATCTGCAAGAAGCACAGGCTTCCATGAAGGCCTCCTCTGACGCTAGGCGTACTGTGGCGCCCTTATATCCTGTTGGTTCCCGGGTTTGGTTGTCCTCCCGTCATCTCCACTTGAAAGGTTGTCGCAAGTTGATGCCCCGCTTCGTGGGTCCTTATGTTGTTTCCCGGGTCATCAACCCTGTGGCCTATCGCCTGGTACTCCCTTCTTCTTGGCGGGTTCATCCTGTTTTTCATACCTCCCTTCTCAAGCCCTGTCCCTCCTCGACCCGTCTCCGCCCCTCTCCAGCCCCTGTTTCCCTGGGGGTGCCTGATGTTTTCGAGGTCTCGGGAATACTGAGTTCCCGTTTCCTTAGGGGTCGCCTGCAATACCTGGTCGATTGGTTGGGTTATGGTCCGGAGGAACGTTCCTGGGTCTCTGCCTCGGATGTCCAAGCCCCCCGGCTGGTTGCACAGTTTCACCGGGAGCATCCCTCGTGCCCACGTGGTCGTGGGCCTTTGGGGAAGGGCTCTGTCACGTCCTCGGTTCATGTCTCAGGCCAGGCCCCATTTCCCAGTACTCACTCCCCTCCACATGTCCCCCAGGGCTCTCACAGGCAACCCGGTGCGGCTAGCGCGCTGGCAAAGCAATCGCCGCACGCTGTTCAGTCGCGCTTGCGGCCGTTTCTCCATTGGCAGTTGCCATGGAGATTAGGTAGCCGCTCAACTCCTCGTACCGGGTTGACCCGGTCACGTGACTCCAGTCATCATCACGTGACCAGGAAGTGAACGCATTTAAGCCAGGCAATACCGGTACTCCGCGCTTCACAGCTGACTTCATCGGAGACCTTGTTTGGCGAACTTTCTTGTGCTACGTACCTGGCTTCTTGAAACCTTGCTCTTGTATATCGGACTTCCTACGGATCACGTTCTGGTTACGGCGACATCGGCTCCCCAGTTTAGCACGATACTTTGACCTCGGACTGCCTCACGGACTCCCTCTGGATCTTGTTCTTTGTTCTTCCTTCGGACGGCTCTCCTGGCTTTAGACCCTTCCTTGATTCTGCCAACGGACTTCTATTGGATTCCCCATATCACCTCGCTGCACGCTGGGCCAGATCTCACTGGTGACGCTTACCATCCAGTTGTGGGGATCCTCCGGTACTACACTCTCCAGGTGGAGACCGACAAACTACCTCTGGTCCTATCCGGTCCGTTGCCTGAGTGAGTCCTGGAGCCTTCCAGGTCCTGCATCCTTTCCATCCCCGGTAAGACCCTGAGGGTTCTTTTATTTATGTTACTCGTTGTGCCCTGCTTGCTTGGATTGTAACCATTGCTTTCTTTCACAGCCGCCTTGGGGTTCCTAACACTTCGGTTCAGACGTCGGATCTTCTCCACCTGTGGCCTCAAAGGTCGCCTAGGGAGTGTATTAAGTTTCTCCCTGCGCGGCACTTGGGGACGGAGGTCTCTTATATCTCCACGACTTCCAACGCACAACATACTGGCATTAAGGCAGAGGTCATTGGCGGCACACCACTCCTGGATAGCAGACAGTCAGTCAGAGATGAGGGAAGGAGAGGAGGAGGCAGAGGGTAGCCTGAAAATGAGCTCGGTGTCATCCGCATAGCACTGAAAGTTGGGGCAGAGAGCGGCTATGCAGTGGGCAAGGAGAGCCAGGTATTGGTTAAACACCTGGGGGACACCACAGGTAGAGAAAAAGATAGCGGAGAGGGACCTGGGAGGGTCAGTCGGAGAGGAAAGAAGTCAGCCATGCCAGTGCCTGACCAGTGATACCCAAGTTATCACGGAGACGGTTGAGCAGGATGGCAAGCAGGATCAAGCAGGATGAGCACACAGGGGGTGTTGGAGTCAAGGTTGGAGAGCAGGTCTTCACAGATATTCAGGAGAGCAGTTTATGTGCTTCTGGCAGCTCTGAAGCCAGACTGATGATCATGAAGAGAACCAACGGATTCAGTGTGGAGATTAAGCTGGGAAATGGCCAGTTACTCCAGGAGCTTGCCCAAGAAGGGAGTGATGGAGATTGGGTGATAATTAACCGGGCAGGAGGGGTCGGCAGAGGGTTTCGTAAGAAGAGGGTGCACAAGGGAGTGCTTCAGGGGGTATGAAAAGACTCCAGTGGTGAAGGAGTGATTGCAGAAATCAGCCAGGGCAGGAGCCAGGGAGTCAATGTGGTCCTTGAAAGTTTTGGAGGAACAGGGGTGAACCTGTTTCGACGAGACGTTCATAGATTGGACTTGTCTAGAGACCTCATCTGTGGAGAACAGGGGAAAGGCAGAGAAGGAGGGAGGCGAGGTGGCTGCAGAAGGGCCAGAGGAAGAGCAGGGAGTAGGGGGAGGGAGGGGATAGGAGGAGAGAGAGGACAGGATGTCCTGTGTTTTTGAGATAAAGTGAGAAGCCAGTGCCGTGCAGAGGGCCTGGGAAGGGACAGGAGAGGTATAGACTGCAGTAGGATTGGCCAGTTCCTTGCAGATTTGAAAGAGTTCAGCCGAGTTGGTAGATGCCGCAGAGACGCAGGCTTGGATATGAGCTCTCTTCTGGATTAGGACAGAGAGCCGGTATTGCCTTTACAGCAGTCGGCAGGCCAGTTTGTCAGAGGATGTACCTGAAGCACACCATTTCCTCTCTCTCGGCCACCCTGTACTTGTGTTTTAGGGTGACGAGGTCTGAGTCGTACCAGGAGTTGCACTTGGCTTTGGGCTTCAGGTGAATTCTAATGACAGGGGCAAGGATATCATGAGTATCAGAGATAGCAGAGTGGAGCGTGCCGAGGGCTGTGTCAGGGTGAGAGTCAGTCAAAGGGGGAGGGAAGGGTGACATTGTATGTATATTTGTTCTATATAAAGCGCTCAAGTGCTATATAATAACAGATCATTATGATTTGGCCTTGGACCTCGGCTTGCATTCACAGTAATTTGGTAATACCGGTCTGGTCTTTACTCACCGATATTAACGCTACATATGGTGATCCATTCTTGTATGAAATGTATATGACATTACAGTGACATCATAACCATAATGTTCGTAGTTTACTTGGGAACAATGCTGTGTGATGCCACTTCCTGTTTTGTCAAGGGGTGAAAGGTCATGTTCCATCACTTGATGTCACTTCGGAGAGGGGACAAATGATATTTGATGTCCCTTCCACGACCCCTAGCATTTTGGTGAAATGACGTCTCTGGTTTCACATATTTCATTTTATAGCGTTTGTTGTGGGTTTGCCCAACATTGACATATCTACACGTTTTATTTGACATATGTCCATTCCACAACCATTATTAAATCTGTACCATTGATTTAATTGTTGCTTAAGATGACATTTAGGCTTTTGTTGCCCAATTTACGTGTAGCCCTGCTTTGCCGGATGCAGCTGTCATTTTCTTTATTCTATTTTATCAAAAGGCTGTAGAATAACTACGTGGAGCGATTACACATCAATCTTTACAGGAAGCTGTGCTTGATACCATATTGCACAACTGGATTAACTGGAATTTCATTTCTACTTCACCGCCCTAACTTTTGGGCACTCATTCTATTTTTGAATTTGCACCTGCTATGCGCAGGGTCACAGCATGAAGCACATGGACGGTTCTCTTTCACCTATGACTGTAACATGTAACCTGTGAGGTCACATGACAAGACCTGCTCGAAAGGGTTCATTACAAATTTGGCAGTAAGAAGGTGGCAGTGACGGAATTACTCTGTTTTAACCGAACTGTGAATTCCGAGTTTAACCTTAAAGTGTAAGATTATGCTGGAGGTAAATCCTCCACTTTAATGCCTAAAATCATCAGAATGACTGCAGCAGGATTACCACTTGCTGTAATACCACCGAAATTCCCATGGAGTCCTATGGAGTCCAAAAATGGGGATTAGCACCGCCGTATCACTGCTGGCAATCCAGAGGTAAATCCACAGGACTGAGTGGTAGTAACAGTAATACATTTTGGCGGTAATTCTGCAGATTGACTGTGGCATTATTTCCCAAATCGTATTGATGTCCAACATGTGGCTGCATTAGAAAACAAGTGTTGGCAAAGCCAAATGTTCTGGTTATCGGTTCATATTTTAAAGCTTCTCTATTTTGAACACTAAAAACTGAACTGTGTAGTTATTTTCAAAGAAAAGCATTGCTAAATGTGATGGGCATGTAACATAAAAGTATTAACAGCACTTGTCTAGTTAGTAAGTTTGCAGTGACGCCATGGAAGGGGAATGAGAGAAAGTAGGTCCCAAGGCGAAGTGAGAAAAGCAAGATCCCAAGGCGAGTGAGGTAAGAGCTCACAGCAGGGTGAGAGAAGTAAGACCCCACGGCAAGGTGGGAAAGCCTCAACCACGGAACATGGACAAAGAAACCGACCCCAAGGCGGGGTGAGAGAAACCAGACACTAAAGCAGGGTGCGAGATGCAAGACACGAAGGTGGGGTGTGAGAAACCAATCCCCAAGGTAGGGTGAAAAAGGCAGGACCCCAAGGCAGGGTGAGAGAAGTGAAACCCCAAGGCAGGTTGAGAGAAACACGACCCCAAGGAGGGGATGAGAGCAAGCAGGCCCCCACAGCGTGGAGAGAGAAGCAAGTCCCCAAGGCAGAGAGAGAGAAACCAGACCCCAAGGCATGGTGAGAGAATTGAGACCCCAAGGCTGGGTGTGAGAAGCAAAACCCCAAGGCAGGGTGAGTAAATCTATATCCCAAAGCAGAGCGAGAAAAGCAATACCACAAGACACAGTGAGAGAAACCAGGCCCCAAGGCACGGTGAGAGAAAGCAGGCTTCAAAGTGCAGTGAGAGAAGTGAGACCCCCAAGGCAGGGTGGGAGAAACGCGACCCCAGGGCAGGGAAAGATAAACCAGGCCCCAAGGCAGAGTGAGGGAAACAAACCCCAAGGCAGAGGGAGAGAAGTGAGACGCAAAGGCGGGGAGAGAAACCCGACCCCATGGCGGTGAGAGAAATCAGGTGCCAATGCCGGGTGAGGGAAAAAAAAGACCCTTTGGCAGGGAGAAAAAAACCTAATCCCAAGGCGGGGTGAGAGAAGCAAGACTGCAAGGCAGGGTGGGAGAATGAAGACCATAAAGTGGAGTGAGAGAAGTGAGACCCCAAGGTAGGGTGGGAGGAACCGGTCCTTAGGGCAGGGAAAGAGAAACCATGCCCCAAGACAGGGTGAGGGAAACCAGACCCCAAGGCAGGGAGAAACAACCCAATCCCAAGGCAGGGTGAGAGAAGCAAGACCCCAATGTGGGATCTACATCAGACCTGCCTTATAGGAATTTCTTGACCTCCAAGATCAACACTGCACTGGCAGAACCACCCAACGTAAGGAATCCATTGAATGTTCAGCTCACTCAAGATCTCCTGACGTAAAATCTTCGTATCATAATAGAATCAGGTTTTCCAAGACCATGACATCCTCAAACGTAGGAACATCTTGGCACTATTGCATAACATCCCTTCTCTCCGTATGACTACTTTAAGCGATATAGACCTTGCGGAATTCGCCCATGATTTTAAAACTGATATTGTAGCCAAAGATGTGCCGTCACTACTAGTGAGTGACATGGTGGCTGTTACGGATCACCCACCGCCAAAGGGGTTTTAACTTCAGTAGAGCAAGGAGGCCCAACAGTCATATGAACGCTGCCCCAAACAGAGAAATAGCATCAAAACTCTCCCCCTTTCTGTTTCTGGAAATATTTTGTGAACAGGTATCATCCTTGAGTCGAAAGGTGGTCTTTTTGGGAGCACCTCCATTTTACGAATCGCTGGAAAACAACTGGTCCTGGTTAGCAGGTTCGTCAACCTCATTTAATCCACCAGGAAATGTCAAATGACCTGGTTTTTAGCAACAGCACAATTATCAGTGCTGTTTCCTGGAATTCGAGAGTTTATTCCCATCTTTTAAAAGATCTTAACGTTTGCATTGAATTGAGGAGTTTTGACCACATTCTGTTAAACTGTAATCATATAGTGCCTCCTTATTATGAATATTGGCCTAAGCCCTTTTGCGTTACACATAAAACCGCATCTGAAATGTTCCGCTTTTTAGTCAATGCCTCTGCCATTTTAAGAATCGTCCGCCATTTTGATTTGAACTCTTGTTTCTATGTTCTAAAATGGTGGACTGTGTTTTCAACTTGAAACCAAGCTGAACGACCTTGGAGTTCTGTTAATGTTTAGGCTCTCACGACCCTCGCCCAAAACCCCCTCTGGCAAACCCATTGGCCAGGTGGAGTCAGGACTCGGGCCTCTAGAGCCTGGCATCCTCTTCAAAAGCCCTCATGGAGTCAGTCCTGGCGCCTATGGCGCCAGGCTCATACACCATGAAAAACAATGTGCTTGGGAACTACTTTATTGTATTGTCAGCCAACATGGAGGCATCCACATAGCTTGGTTCCTAAGAACCAAGCTATGCAGTCCAGTGTTTTGGGTGTGGCAGCCTAGGGACTACTTTACCTGGACTATTTTGTTGGGGCTATTTAAACCACACCCGAGCAAGACAACACGCTTCGCGTTACTTTGCAGCTTGCAACGTGACGCTCACCGTGTCCAGCTATTCCCTCGAACCTCAGAGAAGCAGAACCTGCAAGGAGACAAAAGGAACATCATTAGCAGCAGCATCTTACCTGCAGTCTTCATCTTTAAACTCTTGCAGCTACTGACAACAGCTTCCTCGAATCTGCACGCCTCCCGGACAGAACGACCTGAAAGAAGAAGATAGAGGCAACATTAAAGAAAGCAGTAGAGACATTTACAAATTACGAACTGCTCAAAAGGCTTACCTGGCTGGTCGCCTCTCGGCTGGCACCACTCCGGACATTCCACTCGCGCTAAAGAACACCGCGACCTACAAGGCTGGTCGCCTCTCGGCTGGCACCACTCCGGACATTCCACTCGCGCTAAAGAACACCACGACGTACAAGGAAGGAAAACACAGGTTAGCAAAGGCAAGGCAAAACTTCGCAGCGCTGTGCATAGCGCTTACTTACCGCATCATAGCGCTCGCCATCATTTACCAGCGGGGCTCGACCAAGCCAGTTTGCCGCGCTGAAGCTCCGCATACCTAAAGAAGAAAAAAGAGACATTTTAAACAAAGAAAGGCATGCAGGATAGCAACAAAACTAAAGAACAGCAATAACAACTACCTGAACAATATAACGGGCCGGCGTCAGTGAAGTAACTGGACCGCACTCGCCCATGAAAGACAACACGCCCCTGCAAAGAAGGCAGGACGGAGAGCACGCCTAATTCTACCACAAGGTGAGGAGAGGGTGAGGAGAGGGCGCCAGAGGGACTGAAATCATACGGGGGTGGAGGGAGGATACAGTCTTGAACACAGTCCTCCTGTATTTTCAGGCAGAACCTTCCCTGCAGACCACATCAGGGCAAAGCTGAGAAGCATACCAGCGAGTAACCCGGCTGGGTGGCGTCCCTTTGGATACAAGGTGAGCGTAACATAGGCTGACCGAGAGCAGACTGTTTGACCACTGTAAAGAAACCTTGTAACTCGAATGAACTGCCATCCAAGTGTTGTCTGTGATCACAAGCCTCATCGTTATATAAACAAAGAGACAATGGTAAACAAATTCAGACTGTGTGGTCTGGCTGAACTACATTGTAGAGATTTTTGGGACAAGGCTTACCGTGGATTAGGAAACCAACAATCTCAGTGTAATTTCATGGACATGCAAACTTGTTTTGATTTCTTGTGTAATATTGTAACATCTGTCATGTGAACTAGGCACGAACTCTAGCCAGTAACTTATTAGTGTGGAGAGGGGTTGGACAATGTTTAAAAAATAGTATAAATATGTCTGTGTTTAGATGTCCAGCACTCTCACTCCTCACTGTGTCTGCTGGTACACACTGCAAGGTGTTGGGTGCCAGATAGCTATCTGTTTTGCTTTGACTGTACAGAAATAAAATGTACTTGTATCTTTTCAGCCCGTGATTGGTGTATTTCATTTTGTGGTACTAAGCTTCGATATTTCTTTGGTCTTTCAGATGGAACCCGAATAGGGACCCTCAGGATTGATGCCACCTCGTTGAAGAGAAGACGCGGCTATCGGACCAGGAGCAGACAGTGAGAAAAAGGGGGCCCATTTGTATGAGACGCGACACCCCGACAGTACTGCACAATCCGATCCCTGGACGGTGAGCATGCGGTCCGAGAAGGCATCTTGACGAGGGTCCAAATATCGAGTTGGGCAGTTCTGCCGAAATCACCAACCACGAGGGTCCTTTGTCCTTTGTAATCTGATCGGACCTCCTTTGTCCTTTGCAATCAGGTGAGTCGTGCCCCGATTCCTAAGTATCCTGATATTTCGTTGCAGTTTTGCACTTGTGAGTTCAAACGAGGCCAGGTAACACCAGTTATCTGATATGCCTGGGAAATTGTCTGCCTGTTTCAGGGGATTATTCCGCAGAGACAATCTTTGGAATTTGGCCATCCGGCACCACAGGAGGGGTCGCCGGCATGTACTATGTACTGTACCTACGGCATTGGTAGTATAGTATTCAACGATATTTGGCACAGACAAAATAGATATGCTTCTGAATTTCAGTGGCCAGTAAATGGTAGTTTTGAGATTGCCCGTATAGAGTATTTAGAGTCCATATTGTTAAAGAAAAAAGCTACACCTGCAGCATTTGATGTAATTCAGAATTGGAAAAAAGAAGCTATGCTGCAATTTAAGAGTAAAGAAAAACATGCACGTCGTCATATGTCCAATTCAGAAAAAACATTATTGTATGATCAACAAAAACAGTCGGTCTGTTAGAAACATGGATAGGGCTTTCCAACTTGGTGTACAGAAAATATATCCGTCTAAGGGTTTTCATGCCTCAGACAAATTAATTGATAAACTTTTAAATGAGCGTCGGACTGTTGCCACTGCACCACCTCCCTATGTGCCTCTTCCTGCTGCCTTACCTCTTCCCGCTGTTGCACTTCCTCCCGCTGTTATTCCTGTTTCTCCCGTTGTCCCTCCGCCTCCAGTTGTTGCTCCCCCTTCTGCATCTCTACCCATACCGATACTTGCTGTTTCCGTAATTCCGTCTTTACAGCCAGCGGTAGTGTCTCCACTACCTGATGTACAGGGATTGTCTGAACTCTCTTTCTTAAGTGGTTCTGCTCCACTTGAAACAATTGAAGGGGCGAGTGCCGAATCAAAGGTTCTTTATAAACAGTTTTTATTATTTTTATTAACAACACACCAAACTTTACAAACATTTAGGACATTCACATATAAGCTTCACATCATTGTATTCACGTGTTATGCGTCACAGTCCTTCCCCCTTCCGCTCCCTTAACTCGAGCCTCTACTTCAATGCCACTGCTTGTGTACCTCCGGGTTTGTCTCCCTCATTGTTCCCACTTGTATCGTCTTTACTGAGTTCGGCCTGGGAGGATCCCACCATGGTGGCCACCAGTTGTCTCCACGCTATCAGGGGTGCCGCTTCCTCCTCCCCTCCCCTACTGATTGCTTCATACCAAGCTGCAGTCTCTGCCTCTGCCCACTTCAGGAGGTCAGCCCACCATGTCTCTATTCTGGGTCTTTGGGCTGCTTTCCAGCCCACTGCAATTCTCCGTTTAGCCAGGATGTAGGCCAGGTCTTTCAACTTACTAATATGCTTCAGGTTGCCTGGTCTGGCAAAACCCCCCAGCATGCATACCCAAACTGACTCCACCTCCAGGGTAATCCCTTTTTGGGCCAGGCGTAGTTTAACCTCCGTCCAGCATCTGCCCATCTCCAGACATGCCCAAAACATGTGTATCTTCCCAGCTTCCACCTCCCCGCACCTTGGGCATTTCTGTGTCACTGAACTTCCAAACCTGCGATTTTGCTAGGGGGTCATATATGCCCCGTGAGTAACATATAACTGGATCTGCTGTAGCTTCGCATTTCGGGACACCTTCTTATGATACCTTGGAGCCCTATCCCATTTTCCATCCTGCATAGGTACTCCCACCTCCTCCTCCCAGTCCCGCCTCAGTTGGAGCAACTCCTTGCCCACCCTGGTCATCAATAGTTCATAAATACGGGATATTTCGTGCCCACCCTCCGAAATACCATACATCATCTCAATTACCGTATCGGCTGCTCCGCTAGCACGGCCTCAGCCCACCTTTCTCGCACACGTTTGACAATTCTTGTATATGTAATATATTGGCCTTTATGTACCCCGGTGTCCTCCATTAATCTCTGGAAATATAGTTACTCCTCCTCTTGCCATATGTCACAGTGGGTCGCGAGACCCATCGGTTCCTAGTATCTACGGATCCCTTTTAAAATTTGTGAGTCCTCCCCGCATAGCGCCGCTAGCGGTACCTGCAGGGAGCATGGGGTCGGGTTTCCCACTATTTGGCATGCTTTGCTCCATATTTTCCAGCCCAGTTCCAGCAATCTAGCTCTTCCTTGCATCTTTGATTTAGGCAACCACACCACTTCTCTAAGAAAAAAGGGGGCGGAATCCCTGCACAATAGCCTGGCTTCAGGAGTCTCTTCTTCGGACAACCATCTAGCCACATACTGGAGCTGTCCCGCCAGGTAGTATATCTCGAAGTTTGGTAGGTTTATGCCCCCCCTGTCACACGAGTTTTGCAACTTCCAAAGGACTACCCTGTTCCTGGAGTTATGCCATATGAAGCCCCTGCATAAACTGTGGAGTTTCACGAAGAAGCGTTTGGGGAGCATGTATGGGATGTTCGTGAAAAAGTGTAACAACCTCGGCAGGACCACCATCTTAATCATAGCCACCCTACCCACCACGGCCAGGGGGAGCTTGGACCAGAACCCCATACTATTCTTGATGCCTTCCACTGCCCTTTCTGTGTTGTATTTGTGTTCCTCTGCAGCCGTGTGGTATATGTCAATTCCCAAGTATTGGAATGTCCTGGTCTGCCAGGGTATCGGCAAAACCGGTAGGTTCCCGTGTGGGGCCCACCTATATCTCCCCAGAGGGAACATGCTTGATTTCTTGGGGTTTACCGCTATGCCCGAGAGGGTGGTGTAGCGTTCCATCACCTCCAGGACATATTGTAGGTTTTCTTCTGGGAAGCACAAGTATAGCAGCATGTCATCAGCGTACAATATCAGGTGTGGTCCCCCCTTCGCGAGGATCCCTATATCCCTGTGCTGTTGTCTGAGGCAGATTGCCAATTGTTCTAATGCGAGGATGTACAGCATGTGCGACCAGGGGCAGCCCTGTCTAGTGCCCCTACTAAGTTGCCATTTGTCTGAGATTATTGCACCCATTTTGACCCTGGCGATTGGGGAGCTGTATAGCATTTTGACCAACCTCAGGTACCCCAGCCCCATCCTGTATTCTTTCAAGGCCACCATCAACCACAGCCACCTCACAGAGTCGAAGGCCTTTATGGCATCTAACAAGACTATTGCCATTTCGCCGGGGTCCTTCTCCGTCTGTTCTATGATGTGTTGGAATCTCCTGTGATTGTCGGTTATATTCCTGCCTGGAATGTAGCCTGTTTGATCAGGGTGTATAAGTTTGCCAATAACTCGTTTGAGACCTGTTTGCCAACGTCGCTGTGAGGATTTTGCTGTCTTGGTTAAGCATATATAGGGTCTATATGACCCACAATCCGTGCTTGGCTTGCCTTGTTTTTGGAGCGGAATAATCACTGCCTCCCTCACAGACTCCGGCAACCTCCATCATTCGAGCGCTTCGTTTAGCATGGCGAGCAGCTGGGGAGTACCTCCTGCTTATATGTTTTGTAAAATTCACTTGGGAGCCAGTCCGTCCACGAGCCTTACATGTGGGTAGGTGCTGAATCACTATCTCTAGTTCTTCTATTGTGATTGAGGAGTCCAGGTCCTCCCTTTCCTCGTCGTTTAATTTGGGTAATCCTAGGTCTTCCAGTGTTTCCTGAATCTCCTGACCCATCTCCTCCCCCATGTCCTTATAGAGGCATTTGTAGAATCTAAGGAACCCCTCATTAACTCCCTCTTGGGTGTCCCAGGTCTGGCCTTCTTCCCCCTTTATCTTTCTGACCACTGGTCGTGGTGTCTCATTATTGTATAACCATGCTAGCATCCTTTCCTTGTCTGTTCCAGTGCTCCCTGCTAGTTTGTTGTAATAGATTCACCCGTTCAGCGTCCTCCTGTGAGGTGCTCCCCCTCTGCATCATTTCTTCCAGTTCCTTCTCTGTCTCCTGTAGCTCTCGCTCTATACCCCCTTGGAGCCCTCTGGATTTAGATATGGCTGCACCCCATACTACCACTTTGAACGCCCCCATAAGGTTCCTTCTGACTGCACGCTCTCTGTGTTGGTATCGAAATACTCAACAATCGCCTCCCTTAGATCCTCGCGGAATACCGAGTCCTGCAGGGCCTCGGCTCTGAGCCTCCATGTCGGGATTCTCGCTCTAGGGGGCTGGTGTCTCAACTCCAAGACCAGGGGGGAGTGGCCGATAGAATTCTCGCCTTGTATTCCGAGCCTATCATTTCCCCTACAAGTTCTGAGGCAACAAACATATAATCATATAAGTGAAAGCTGCACAGCTACGGGACTAATCACTTCCGTGATGGTATACGGACCCACAAACTTGGGCAGGAGCAAGCGCTTCCCAGGGACCTTCAGGTTGCGAGTAGACAACCAAATTTTCATTTTCATGCCCACTCTATACTTGGGAGCAGGAATCCTACGTCGATCAGCATACTTTTTTGCCCTAACCTGAGCATGGAGGAGATGTTCCTGAACGACTTTGTGGACGGATTTGAGATCCCGAACACATCCCCGAGCAGCTGGGTTATCAATGGGAAGAGCAGGATCCAGAGGCAAAGACCGTGGATAATGACCATAGAGAGCGAAGTAAGGGGAAACACCAGAAGCCGAATGCCGCGAGTTGTTATAGGCGAATTGGGCTGGCGGAAGCATCGCCAACCAGGATGACTGAAAGTGAAGGCAGAGACAACGCAGGTATTGCTCAAGAGTTGCCTTGACCCTCTCGGTTTGCCCATCCATCGGCGGATGGTAAGCAGAACTAAACCGGTCATCAACACCAAGAGATGCTGTCAAGGCCCTCCAGAAGTGGGACGTGAACTCAGGGCTGCGGTCCGAAAAAACACAATAGAAGGGAGCCCAAATAATCGGAAAACGTACTTAAGAAACAGAGAGGCCAAGACAGGTGCCAAAGGCAGCCCCGAACATGGTTTGAAAAGTGCCATCTTGGTGAAATAATCGATGACAACCCAGATGGTATCAAAGCTATCCACAGAGGTTAGATCGACTATAAAATCCATAGAGACCATGTACCATGGTTTGTGCGGTACCGGAAGCGGCTGCAATAAACCCACAGGTTTAGATCTGGAGATTTTGCACTGATAGCACACAGAATAGGAGGCCAGATAGTTGATTACGTCGCTATACATAGAGGGCCACCAAGCCCAATGGCGCAAAGAGTCAAGGGTTTTTTGCTGACCCGGATGAGCGCCATCAGTGAATCATGGGACCAGGCAAGCGGGCGTAGACGCCCATCCCCAGGTGGTAGAAATAATCTGCCTTGAATGTAGGGCAAACTCTGCACCACATCGAGGTTGAGAGCCTCACAATCCCCTGCGTGTGAGCAAACCCAGTCAGATAATAGGGAACGAAGTGAAGGCTGAGGGGTGCACCCACAGACTACTCTACAGGGTAGCAAGGGAGAGCAGTCATTCGTGTTACCATCAGGGTTGGAAGCCAGGCATGACAAGGCGTCAGCACAAGTATTGAAACGGGCAGGCCGATAAGTGATGGTGAAGTTGAATTGTGAAAAGAAGAGATGTCAGTGGGCCTGTCAAGCTGTGAGACATTTCATTGACTTGAATGCAAGGAGACTCCGGTGGTCTGAGAAGACTGTGACAGGTTGACGCGCACCCAGCAAGTGGTGCCTCCATTCAGAAAAGGCATCCTTGATAGCCAATAGTTCCTTTTCCGTGATGGGATAATTACATTCATACTGGGTCAATTTCCTTGAATGGAAAGCAACTGGATGGATCTCCCCTGAGTCCGGACAATGCTTGGATAACACCGCCCCTATGGGTGAACCCAAGGCATCGGCCTCAACCAGGTACGGCAAGAGTGGATTAGGATGCAGCAGTACTGGTGCAGTTGAGAAGGAAGCCTTCAAAGCCCCAAAGGACTGTTGTGCCTCCGGGCTCCATTGAAATGACCATTTAGAGCTGGTCAATGTGGTCAGTGGAGCTGCAATGGATGAGAAGGAGTGGATGAAGCGCCTATAAAAGTTCGAGAAGCCCAAAAAGGATTGTAAGGCCTTGGTCGTAATAGGCACAGGCCAGTCTAGAACTGCTTTAACTTTAGAATGACTCATTCTAATTCCGTGATTGGTTTTCACGTAGCCTCTGAAGCACAAAGCAAACGTGTTCAATGTGTTCCCTCTGGAAGAGGAATATATCAAAATGTCGTATAAGTAGACTACAACAAATTGATCCAGACAGTCATGAAAGATATCATTCATGAACTCCTGGAATGTGGCTGGTGCATTGCACAGCCCAAAGGGCATTACTAGGTACTCAAACCTCCCATACCAGGTCTTGAAGGCTGTTTTCCACTCATCCCCCTTTTGTATTCGAACAAGATTCTATGCGCCTCGAAGATCTACTTTAGTGAAGATTACTGAAGAACCAAGCTGATACAACAGAATTGATATCAGCAGGAGGGGGCATTGATATTTTACAGTTATAACGTTCAAGGCCCTGTAATCGATGCTAGGGTGAAGGTCGCCTTCTTTCTTAGGGATGAAAAAGAGGGGATGCTGCAGGAGATCTTGACAGTCTGATGAACCCGGTGACTAAGGCCTTGTCAATGTATTCCTTCAGTACCTTGTCCTCGGGCAGAGTAAGCGAGTACACTCTACCCGCTGGTAGCTTAGCCCCTGGCACTAGATCGATAGGGCAGTCGTAGGGTCGTAGGGTCTATGCACAGGTAGATGATCTGCACCCCCTTTGTTGAAGACATCCCGGAAGGCACTATACTCAGAGGGAATGTGGACTTCCTTGACAGTAGTAATGGCTCCGATGAGTGCCATGGAGGCCGCCAACGCCTAAGATTCTGGACAGACGTGCACTCTGGAAACACTTCTCATTGCAAACCGGGGAAGGAAATTGGACAGTCTTAGCAGCCCAATCAATGGGCGGGCTGTGATATTGTAACCACCCAGTATGACCCGAAACTGGGGTGCTTTAATCAAATCGAAGGAGATTGTTTCCACATGTCCTTCTTCCGTTTGCATGCAGACGAGGGATGTGTTTTAGGTAACCAAGCCAGAGACCAGAGAAGTACCGTCCACAGCGTGGACGGTCTCAGGTTGGGTCTTATTCAGTACAGGAACATTGTTACTGATGGCATAATCATAGTCCATATAATTCCCAGTTGCCCCAGAATCGATGATAGCCAGAGAAGGAAAAGAAGCATCAGTAGTTGCAGTAAATACTACTGGCAAAGTGACAGGGGCAGAGGCTGTACCGTGTGAGTCCAATGAAAGTATCCCCGGCGTAGGGACTCTGTCTATCGCCGGGTTCTGGCGTTTCCCGCCTTTTTGTTGGGTTTCTTAGGACAGTCTTTCAGCTGGTGTTCAGCCGTGCCACAGTACATACATATATTGTGAGATCGTCGATGCTCACGTTGCGCAGGGGTTAGAGGACCCCGCACCGCCGCCACTTGCATAGGTTCTGCAGCAGAAGAGTGCGAAGGGACAGAATCAAAGGGGGGAGTTATGTGTGTTTGTGGTTTACGCTCCCCCTTTCTTTCCGACCTTCTAGCGTCTGTCTGCAAGACTAAATCCAGTAGTTCACCAAAAACGGTAGGAACAACAGGGACAGTTGCTAGGGTGTCTTTAAGTTCCTCAGATAACGCTTTGTAAAACACTGCCGATTTTTTCTCCTCGGGCCAATCTGTTTCAGATGCCAGCTGGTTGAACCTGGTATGGTAGGTAAACAGGGAGAAAGTGCCTTGGCACAAGTTCAAAAACTCCAGGTCCATAGCCTGTGACTTGTAGCGGGTATCAAAGACCCTGTTCATGGCTGTGATGAGAGCATCACAGTCGTACAGGACGTAACTGGTAGATTCAAGAAAGGGTTAGCCCAAGCCGCTGCCGTCCCACCCAGATGAGAAAGAACGAAAGACGCCTTTGTAGTGGAATTGGGGAAGGCTGTGGGGGGGCAAAGGAAGTGTAGCTTACACTGGTTAATAAATGTACGGTATTGTTTTGGGTCAGCAGTGAAGTGCTCTGGGGGGGGCCCAACGGGAACTGCGTAGCCATGAGAACAGGGGTTGCAGAAAACCCAGATGCGGAGGCCGTAGAGGCACCAGAACCCGAAGCTGTAGGTGTCTATACCCAAAGTCTGAGAAGCCGGAAACCTCTGCAAACTGTCAATCCTGTGATGTAATGCATCATGCGCTGCCGTCATGTCCGTACGTAGTTCAGACACCAAGCGAACCAAAGCGGTCAAAGGGTCAGTTTCTTCCATGGCTTCTGTTTTTGTTACTCACCGGCCGACGAGTAATCAAGTTAAGCGACCAGGATGCCTATACTGAGTAGTTGCTTGAAGAGCTCGAGGTGGGGCCTCCACCTGAGCCTCCTCTCTGTGAGGGTAATAAACTCTTTTTGATGATATGACTTTCTGCGGTACTCGGTTTCAGACAAAGACCGATCACCCAAAAGAGCGAGGAGAACGCACCGCCACAGACCCAGCTGAAAGAAAAGACAAATGGTAAGTACTTGGTGACAGTAAGGACCACCACAAAACCCCCACAAAAATAGTAAGTACCTGAGCCACCCTCTCCCCTTGTAATTGAAAGGAACATGTATGAGATCCTCCCTGTAGGTGCAGAAAGGAAATTAGACACTATTCCGATGGGTTAAAATAAGGTA
Organism: Ambystoma mexicanum; assembly: GCF_040938575.1. NCBI lineage: Eukaryota > Metazoa > Chordata > Amphibia > Caudata > Ambystomatidae > Ambystoma > Ambystoma mexicanum. The sequence continues at coordinate 1,568,476,646 of NC_090937.1, read as the reverse complement.
TAGTAATAAAGGGATAAGTATGTCTTACCAGAGTAGGGAGGGAGAGAGCCGTAATAATTCAAACTATGACACAACAATGGTACAAAACAATAAACAGGGAAGTTAGTAAGGATGCTATACCCAAGCGGCACGAGGAGCGCACTAGATACGAGTAGATACACTTTCAGAAAAGCGTCCCAGCGTGCGCTTTCAGCAATGCATCCCTGCGTGTACTTTCAGCAACGCGTCCCCGCGTACACGTGAGGGATTTATAGTTCTGAAACAAATGAAGGGAGTCAAAATCCAAAACAAAGGCACTTTGAAATGTGAAAGGGTACAGTTATCAACGATGCATAAGATGGAGGTATAGCAGCAGGCTACACAAATAAAGTGGGGTAATGTCTTGGTAGCCCCAAATGTCCAGAAGATAACAGGAATAACTCACCCACTATTTGTAAGGAGTAGAAGCTGAGATGTTGGAGTCAGCTGGGAGGTTAAGGCAGACCAGAGTGTAGGCGCATGTTCAGTAGTTCGGCAGAGAGACGTGTGGAAACCCTGTTCTGGACCAGCAAAGAAAGGCAATCCAGGGACAGGCAGCAAGGTCTGGTACACAGGTGGGCGGTAGGCAGTACAGAATCAGGATACACATGCAAACAGTAGACAGGTGATGGGGTCCGGTACACGGGCGGGCGTGCACAGTGCAATAATCATAATCCAAAAAGGTAAACCTTAAAGAATGCAAAAGTCCGGTGCACGGGCGGGCAGACGAATTGAGGAATCCTAAGGAAGTCCGTTAATAAGAAACAAGATCTCGTACACGATAAGGCAAAGCAAAGATAGGCACGGAAGACGAAACTTCGTATGCCGGCTGGAACGTTAAACAGAAGCAGCGTTCCTCCAACTGCAGTAGGTTAAGGCGCCCAGGAGGCGGATCGCCGTATGCAAGGCAGAGCTCACGTATCCGCGTTGAACTAAACGCAATGGTCAGGCTTCCTGGGAGTTGTATGCAGAGGCTGGCTTGTCGGTTTTCTCGGTGGTGCTGACCCCAATCTCTATGGTAATCGACACTGAGACAAAAAGGGAGCTAAAAAGCGTCTGACACTACGGCGAAGCGCCACAACTTTGGCAGGTTCTTTGAAAGAAGTCTGTCTATCCTGGCGTGAAGAGGAGGCAAGAGGGGCATTCAGACCCCGATGTGTTTGTTTGTTTGTTTGTTTGTTTGTTTGTTTATTTGTTATAGCGCAGAACCAAACCCGAAGGGGTAGCTGGGCGCAAACAGTACAAGATTACTTAAGAACTTAGTTACAGGAGAAATACAATTTATGCAGTTCGCAGTTAAATCAAGAAAAGTGCAGTTTATACAGTTCACGTTAGATCAAAGGTAAGTATAGAAGGAAAGCAGAAGGAAAAGGAGAAAAAAATGCGGAACTGCGGTTCAGTCTAGTTGATCGGATGTCATTCAGCTGGTTGCAGACGTCTAGTGTCTATGTGGGAGGGGAAGGTCAAGCTAAGTGTCATTGGCATGGATCCAAGTGAGGACTTTTCGCCTGAAACTAGAGTAAGGTTGGTCCATTCTGAGATCCAAAGGGAGTTTGTTCCAAGTTTGCGCAGCTATGATTGGGAAACTAGAGCCGCCGGCTGTACTCTTTTTGTATCTAGGCATCACTAAGGTGAAGGCGTTGGTCAGTCTAGTGGGACGGTTTGAGGTTCTCCTGTGGATTCTATTGGCCAGATAGGGGGGAACAATGTTGTTAAGACATTTGGATGTGAGGGAGAGTATTTTGAGGGTGATCCTGTCTTTGATTTTTAGCCAATGGATATTTTTCCTAAAGGTGGAGATGTGGGCTCTGTTAGGAATATTTAAAGCTACTCTGATAGCGTTATTTTGGAGAGTTTGTAGTTTGTCAAGGATATACTTGTTAGAGCCTGCATAGAGGGCATTGCAGTAATCCAGCTTGGATATGATGAGAGCATTGGCTAATGTGATGCAGCTAGTCTCAGTTAGAAAAGGTCTACATGCTCGGATCAATTTGCAAGTATATGCCGTGGAGGATGCTAGAGAGTTTGTTTGTTTTTTGAAGGTGAGCGTTGAGTCAAGATAAACCCTGAGGGTTTTGACTGCAGGCATCACTTTGATGACGTTATTGTCGATGTTAAATGAGGCATAGTTAGGGTCAAGTTTTTTGATAGCCAACGCTGAGCCAATGATCAGTAGCTCAGTCTTGTCGTCGTTCAGGCAGAGGCCATGGGATGCCATCCAAGCCTGAATGAGGAGATATATCTTATTTACTAAGTCCGTGTCTTCCAAGAAGTTACCCGAAAGGGGGATTAGAATCTGAGTGTCATCTGCGTAATTAGTGTAGACAACACCCAGTCTGTCCAGCTTATCAAACAGGGGCTTAGTAAAGATGTTATACATCGTCGGAGAAACACATGATCCTTGGGGGACACCGCATGAAACTTGTATGGGATCAGCGGCTGCTGAGGGGGAGAAGACTCTCATTGTCCGGTTTGCAAGGAAGGATTGTACCCAGGTTATGGCATCACTTGAGAAATGAGCGGCTGAGCTTAGGTGATTGCATAAGACTGCATGATCTACCAAGTCGAAGGCCGCAGATAGGTCAAGGAGGAGTAGCATCGCTGTTTTACCATTGTCCTTCAACTCGTCAATTTGGGTCTTGAGGTCAATCAAGGCTGTTTCAGTGCCATGAAGGGGACGGAAGCCAGATTGCCGTGATCCTAGTAAATTGTTAGTTTCTAAGTAGTCCTGGATTTGCAGGTATGCTACTCTGTCTATAATTTTAAGTAAGAAACGGACAGTAGTGATGGGTCTGTAGTTAGTTGGTATAGCAGGGTCAAGTGTTTGTTTTTTTAGCAAGGGAAGCACCCAGGATTGTTTGAGGTTGTTAGGTACTAGATTAGACTTAAAGGATGCATTAATGAGTTTCGAAATGAAGGGTGCTAGGTCTCGAGCTGCATCTTTTATAATTTGGGCCGGACAGTTGTCACCTTTACAGTTGGAAGGTTTTAGAGATAGTATGATTTTTTCTGTCTCCAATATGGAAATTTTTCTGAAGCTAAATGGGTGAGGGGTGTTAGATTGGTTTGGGAGGAGCTGAGGTTGCAATATGGGTTCTGTAGGCAGGAGCAAGGAAGCTTTTTTGTTAGCAATTTTAGATTGGAGCAGGCTGATTTTACCCGCCAGGGCATTTTGTATATTAGTGCACCAGAGCTTGTTTTTAGGAATGTTGTCAGGTGGGGTTATGGGTGTTTCCATTTCACGGAGGATGGAAAATAGCTCCTTAGTGTCTGATTTGGCTTTGGAGATTCTGTCATTGAAGGTGTTTCTTTTAGTACTTATGATTTCCTTTTTATACTGTTTGGCGAGGGTGGCTAATTTGGTTTTGTTCTCCTCAGTGGGTGAGTGTTGCCAGATAGACTGCAACTTTCTTTTTTGGATTCTAAGGTCTTTCAGGTATGGCGTGAACCAGTTGTTAAGGTGACAGAGTTGTTTGCTTTTGCGCAGCTTGGTAGGGGCAATCGAGTCAAGTGCTTGATCATAGAGCTGTTGTAAGCTTCTACAAGCGACGTAGGGTCTGTGATGTTGTCTAAGTTATTGAGAGTAGGGAGAAGGTGGGGTAGGAGTTGTTCTGATGTGATGTCTTTTTTACTTCTGGTGGGAAGTGGCGGGGCCATGAGTATAGGTTTGGGCCGAATAAGGTCTAGTGAGGCATTGAATACAATTAAGTGGTGGTCAGTCCAGGATTGTGGTATTATGTTGGTAATGCTGATGTTACAGTTCCGATCAGCAACCCAGTCTAGGGTTCTACCTTTGGCATGAGTAGGAGAGGAGACTTTTTGAGATAGGGCGTAGTCATTCAGGGGTGAGGCGACAGATAGGGCATGTTTGTCGTTGCTGTCATTAAAGCCCAGGTTAAAGTCTCCCAGTAATAGTATTTGAGCATGGTCTTTAGTATTGTTGGTTATGATACTGGTTATGTCGTCTTCAAAGGTTCCCAATGGTCCATGAGGTCTGTAGATAACATGCAAGGTGAGAGTCCGGTTGCAAGAGAGGTGCAATTTGGCAGTAAGGAGTTCACAAGATGAGAATATCAGGGTAGTAGCTAGTTTGATAGGTAAGGTAGCTTTATGAATGATGGCTAGGCCGCCACCTTTAGTGTTGGGTGTGACATCCCATAGAAGTATATGATACGTTTAGTCAGTATACTCCAGAAATGCAAAAGAAAGTGTTACAGGTACAGTACCTGCAGGATGAGTGCATGAAGAAAACGATTTGTTGCCCTGCAGATTTGATGATTATTTATAAGAAAGCATTTTCACTTGACACTGCTTTGACTACATTGTCTCTCGATTTAGCCTTATTGCTTAACAAACGTTCAGAGTTGCATACTTCTCATTTGCCAATGAGAGAGGTTCCTCTGACATTTGTTCCTAAAGTGGAAATTCCAGCTGATGCCGTAGCAGGCACACCAGCTACCACTATTGTAGCTCATTATTTTTCGCAATGTGTTCATGTCCTATTTTCCAGACAGGAAGTGAATACTATTAGACAGTCGATTCTAGATATTAGGAAAAATCCTACAGGATTTCATAAAGAAATAGAATTTGTCTTGCATTCGTCAGTTTTCACCCTGGGTGCCATAGACTTGTTGTTCCCTGTGATCCTACCTGCTGACCTATGGAAACAGATTAGGATTGTAGATGATCAGGCAGGGCTGGGTGACACATGGGTTAACTTAGTACGGTTAGAAGGAGAAAGGAAAGCTGGTGACAGACCACCACAGGTGATACTGACACTGCTAGACAAAATAATAATTACATTAAAGACTCTAGCTCCAGAGAGGAGGATAGTTTGGGACAAACTCACTGCTTGTACCCAAGGGAAATCTGAAGGTGCTACCAAATTTGTTAATCGGTTCGAACAAGTATTTTCAGGTTTTAGTGGACAGGATTTAAGCACCGAGTCAGGGAAAAGGTTGTATGTGGATAAATTTGTGCGTGGATTGTTGCCTGATATCCAATCACAAATCATGACTTCCGAAAGTGCTTGCCAAGCTAAATCACAGTCTGAAGTACTGCATATGGCTCAGTATTACGAAAATAGAGTCAATAATGAAAAAGAGAGAATTGAAAAGAAAAAAGGGAGACCTGAAAACCAAAGTATTATTGCAACAGATAGAGGAACCAGAGGTAGGAGAACACAGTTTAGAGGCCAGTTTGCTCCACAAGGTAATGCGCAGTTGGGTCCAGTACACATGAACCAATGTACTTATTGCTGACAAGAGGGTAATTGGCGAGCACAATGCTGAACCTTCAGCAGAGATCAAATAACACATATGGTGTCATGGGTAGACTATCCAGAGGCTGCCTTGGGGTAGGGGTTCCTGGTAGAAGCCAGTTTGCTCCAAATCCACAGTCATTCTCGCAAGATAGTCAGCAAACTAGTATAGATAGCAGAAATATTTTTGATAATCTTTCAACTGCCTATCTTTCTGAGGATCTTGTCTTTGATGATATATTGTTTCACTAGGACAGCCCGAAGCAGGGTCTGGAATCTGTACCTATTCCCGTCGATCAAAAAGGGCCCTACATTGAGATGACGGTGGGGAATAGGAAGCATCTATTTTTTGATAGATGCAGGAGCATATAAGTGTTCCATTGATCATTCAAGGGTTCGAGATATTCCACTGTCAGGGCAGAATAACGGCTCTGTAGGGTTTTCCGGTACGCTTATGGTCAGTTTGGGTTCTCAGCCGGTACCGATTTCAGTAGGGCCATTCACGGAGCACTGTACATTTCTTCTAACGACAAATTGTGGTGAGAATTTCTTGGGGTTGAATCTGTTGAAGGAATTCAATGCTGTAATTAATTGTTCTTCAGATGGAGTACATTTGACGATTTCACCCCAGCAATTTTCTGCTTCACAATTTTTTACTAAGCCTTTATCGTCTGAATTTAGTAAAGTTCTGGTATGTTTATGGTCGGTTGATGATAATGATGTTGGCATTTTGCAAATTGAACATGTTAAAATAGTTTTGAAGCCAGGAGTTAAGTAGCCACTTATTCCACAATATTGTCATGATGCCTGCTTCCAGTCCCCAAGGAAGGACCCAGCAACCCCATATAGGGGCCCTTTGGACAGTGTCCTGGCGCCTATGGCGCCAAGCTCATAAAAGACATCAGTCCTGGCGCCACAGGCACCAGGCTCGTTATGGGAATGCTTGGGTGCACTTACCTGATGCAGACCATGCTGCAGGATCCCGGCCTCCTTGAGGCCTGAAAGGAACTACTTTACCTGTGGGACTAATTTACCCTCCGGGCGTGGTCGGGGAAGGATACATACCTGATTGGAGGAAGGATACATACCTGGAACTTCTTCCAAGGCTATTTAAACCCCACCCGAACAGCCACACGTGCTTCGCGTTGTTCTGCATCTAGCAGCTGGACGCTCACCGTGTCTGCTCCTGCATCCTGACTACTGCCATGCTTGCCAGCATCCTGGATCACCTGCAAAGGAAGAGAAGAAGAGAACAGAAGAAGGAAAAGTCCTTACCTGCTAAATCCGCATCCCGGAGACATCTCGCCGACAATCCTGAAAAGGAAGACTTTAATTTAAAAGCTCATTGCGTCGATCGCTGCAGCGCCGCATTCCACTCACCTTTACAGGGCGCCTCCATGTTCAGCAGCGATCATCCGGATTCGCAGTCAAGCCCCAGCGCCTAGGGAGAAAAAGACCAGAACAAAAGGTGAGAGAGAGAAGGGAATAAGGAAAGCTAAATCTCCATGTTAAGACTTACCTGTTGATTCATTCCCTCTTCATTTCGGGTCCGCGCCGCATCCTGGCATTTCCGGACCCCGGCCCCTAAAGGGAAAAAGAGACATCAGCGTTAATGAGCGAATGAAAAGACATTACCAAAAAAACGCTCATTAAAGACTTACCTGATTTCTACAAGGATTACACCTCTCATCTCGGGTCGGTGCCTGTTCCCCGGCATTCCGTACACCGGCCCCTATGGGGGAAAAATACACTAGCATTAGTACATTAATGCATGGACACAAGGGGAACCTCTTATCAAAAAAACTTACCTGGAAGCCAAGCAAGTTTGGTTCTCACCAATCCGAAAATCCAGTGAAGTAACTGGATACCAATGCGCCCCTGCATCAGAAGCAGGATGGAGAGCTCGTCCTTCCAGACCCTAAGGTGAGACGCTACGAGAAATCACAGAAGGGTTTCAAGGAGGGTGAGAGGGGAAAGTGGGGGCCGATTGCATTACCCCGCAGACAGTTAATCCCCTATTTTCGCCTACAGAAGGTTACTTCTGCGAGCCAGACAAGCCAGATTTGGGGGCCCGGTCCAGTCCGTCTTCCGAACCCTGCGCATCACCTTAGAAGAGGTCACAGCAGCGCGAACCAGGCCAGCGCCTCCGTGGGAGTCAGGTGAGTGTAACAGAACGCGAAGCCTTCCTACAAATTCCCACCCAGGCGCTATGGAAAGTTCTGAGACTGATCAGTTGGCCCAATTACTGGGGGAATTACGGGCCGAAGTACATGCCGCTCGTCAAGAGACTAATGCCCTCAGGAGGGAATTAATAATATCAAAGGAACGAACTAATGACCTGGCCAGACAGCTTTTGCAAGGTCAAGCTGGGCAAACTCTTCTACCCGGTTCCGGAGGGAACCCCGCTCCTGTGGGTTCCAGTAACCCTGTGCAGATTAATCTACCTGGAAACATGCCGCTGGCCCCACCCGAACGCTTTGCCTGGGACCCCAAACGATTCGCCGTATTCATGAATCAGTGTTGTTTGCACTTCCTATGCAGACCTGGGGCCTTCCCTAATGATCAGACCAAGGTAGCCTTTGTATTGTCATATCTCAGCAGCTGCGCTGCCGGATGGTCAGTTCCACTGGTTACTCAAGATGACCCGATTCTCCGTGATTTTCAAAGGTTTCAAGCAAGCATGGAAAGGTTATTTGCTCGACACTCTCAGGTGCCGGCTCTGGATGACGAACTTCTATCCCTGCGACAGGGCAATCAGGACCTCCTATCCTATATTGCAACCTTTAATAGAATAATTGTGGAAACGGGATGGCCAGAGGATAAAAGAGTCACGTTGTTTTATCGAGGCCTTCGCAGAGAACTTAAAGATGCCTTGGCCCAAGTTGTAAATCTGCCCCAAGAATGCACAGAGTATATAGACTTAGTGGTCCAATTGGATCACAGACTTCAAAATAGAAAAGCAGATCGGTCCAGGTTTGAGACCCGGGTGTTAGTCAAGACCCATGCTAATCCCAAGGGAGTTGATGTCTCTGAGCCTATGCAAATTGGAGGGGTTAAAGGACCCTTAACTCAAAAGGAACGTGAAAGGAGGCGGCAGTTAAAATTATGTCTTTATTGTGGGAATTCTGGACACTTTCTACGAGATTGCCCGGCAAAACCGCCCCGAAAGGCGGTAGGAGCCGCTGATAAAAACCATGAAGACTCTGTTTCGGGAAACGACTCCGCCCGATAAGTGTAGGGGTCCGCTTGCCGAGCTTGAAAACTAACTCTCAGACCTCGCATTTCATTGTGCCAATGGTTCTCGTAGATCCAGAACAGCCTAAGCGGTTGCATGCAATAAAGGCATACCTCGATAGTGGGGCTATTGGAAACTATGTGGATCGTGAATTGGTCTCTAGGATTAACCTCCCTCTCCGTCCTAAAACCAGCAAAGATGTCATCACCACAGTCGATGGAATTGAAATTGCCTCTGGACCGGTAACACATTCCACTACTGAGGTGACTCTTATTGGTCCAGACGGCCATCGGGAGGGTGTTGTGTTTGATGTAATCAAGGTTCCACAGTTTCAGGTTATTCTTGGAATCCCTTGGTTAGAGACACATAATCCTCGAATTGATTGACGAGCTAAGAGAATAACCTTCCCGGATTGTACACAAACCTGCTACCCAGAAAACCTGAAGATTAATATAGCATCTGTAACCTCTGCCTCCATGCAACTACCTCCGGAATACCAAGACTTTCAGGACTTCTTCCAAAAGGAACAGGCCAACACGTTACCTCCTCACAGATCGTACGATTGCCAAATCGATCTGGTGCCCGGTGCACAACCCTCTTGTAGCAGGATTTATGCCCTTACCGAACCTGAGAATCTGCATTTGAGACAATATTTAGATCAATACCTAGCTAATGGTTTTATTCGCCCATCAATGCCCCCGGCATCCTCGGCTTTGTTCTTCGTGCCCAAAAAAGAAGGCGACCTTAGAACTTGTATCGATTACCGCGCATTGAACCAGATAACGGTTAAAAACCGTTATCCTCTGCCTCTGATCCCTGAACTCCTTGACCAGGTGAAGGACGCTTGCATATACACCAAGTTAGATCTCCGGGGGGCTTATCATCTGGTACGAGTTAAAGAAGGTGACGAATGGAAAACTGCCTTCCGTACTAAATACGGATTATTCGAGTACCAGGTGATGTCTTTCAGATTGTGTAACGCACCGGCTGCCTTCCAATACTTCATGAATGATGTCCTTCGGGAACTCATCGATGTTTGTGTTGTCGTATATATCGATGACATTCTGGTGTACTCCTCTTCGGAATCTGATCACAGAAAACACGTCAGGGCAGTACTTGAAAAACTGCGCCAACACAAACTATTTGCTAAATTGGAGAAATGTGTTTTCCATACCACAGAAGTCGAGTTTCTAGGTTTCATCCTGACACCCAAAGGAGTCCGAATGGACTCAAGAAAAGTGGATGCCATCCTCAAATGGCCATCACCTAGCTCTGTAAAAGGGGTTCAAAGCATGCTCGGCTTTGCCAATTTCTATCGCAGGTTTATCCCGGAATCTTCACGCGTGGTACAACCCATTACTGCACTCTTGAGGAAAAATAAACGTTTTGAATGGTCTGAAGAAGCCGAGCAGGCCTTTCAGGATTTAAAAGCTAAGTTTACCTCTGCACCTATATTGAAACACCCTCGTCCAGATCTCCCTTATGTCGTCGAGACTGATGCATCCAGCCTAGCCATGGGAGCTGTCCTGTCCCAAAGAGATCCCGAAACCAACCAACTGCATCCCGTAGCATTTTGGTCCAGAAAATTCTCGGCACCCGAGGTTAATTATGCAATCATGGACAAAGAACTGTTAGCCATTAAGTCCGCTTTTAAAGCCTGGCGGCATTATCTGCTTGGCGCTCGACATACCATCACAGTGATCACTGACCACTGGAATTTACAGTATTTGAAAACCGCCAAGGCTCAGTCATCTCGGCAGCTCCGATGGGCTTTGTTTTTCGATGAATTTGATTTTGTGATTACCTATCGACCTGGCTGCAAGAATGGTAAAGCAGGCGCCTTATCCCGAATTGGAATGGGAGAATCTGATACAAACTCAGAACCAGTACCAATAATTTCCGAACAGAGGATTCTAGGCATGACTTTGTTACAGACGCTTGAAGACATTCAAGCCAGAGTGAAACAACTCCTGGACCCTACAACCTTACAGGAATGGATACAAAAGGGATCAGACTTTACCATAGATAATGGTTTACCTTATTTCCAAGGACGCTTATTCCTGCCACATAAGGAATTACACGAACTAGTTATTTCCGGTTATCATGGTACATTAATAGAGGGAAACCCCGGTATTGCCAAGACAGAGGAAAAGGTGAAACGACAATTTTGGTGGCCCTCTTGGCGAAAAGATGTTAAATCTTTTGTGATGTCCTGTGGTGTTTGCGACCAAAATAAAAGTCAAAAGAAAAGACCAGCCGGTCTCCTTCAACCTCTAGACATACCACCAGCACCCTGGCACACCCTATCAACGGATTTTATTACGGACCTGCCTCCTTGTTCGGGGTACAATACTATTCTGGTAATTGTGGATTTGTTTTCCAAAATGGCCCATTTTATTCCTTTGAAAGGTTTACCTTCAGCTTCTGTCCTAGCCAAAGAATTCCTCGAAAATATTGTTCGGCTACATGGATTCCCATCTATACTAATCTCTGACCGGGGAAGCCAATTCATTTCCCACTTCTGGCGCAAATGTTGTCAAATGGCGCAGATCGACGTAAGATTATCGACCAGTCACCACCCTCAGACCGATGGTCAGACCGAGAGGACAAATCAGACCCTTGAACAGTACTTACGGTGTATGTTACAGCAATCTGAAAGCAACTGGAAAGACATTCTTTGGATAGACGAATACGCATATAATAATTCGGTACACTCTGGAACTGGCCACAGTCCTTTTTATACTTTGTTTGGGCATCACCCTAGAACCTCAAACCTTGACTCACCTCAGAACCTCGGAATGCCTGCAGTAGAACATCTGCATTCTACAATTACCCAAGCCTTCAAAGAGGCAACTACGCATTTACAACAAGCCAAGAGAAAATACCAGGAGAATGCTGATCTACATCGGAGTGAAGCACCTCCGTATCAGATTGTGGATCAAGTGTGGTTAGCTACCAGACATTTACCACTCAAAGGGCCTCGAACTTTTAACCCAAAATATCTGGGACCTTATTCTATTACGGCAATAATTAACCCAGTGGCTGTTAAACTTGATTTACCAGCTAGTATGCGAATTCACCCTGTTTTTCATGTGTCACTTCTGAAACCAGTGGTACCCGGAACCCGACTACTCAAACCTCCAGAACATATTCTGATAGATGGGGAGTCCAAATTCGAAGTGAAGAACATTTTTGACTCAAAAATGTTTAGGTCAAAACTGTTCTACCTGATTGGAAGGGGTACGGACCTCAGGAGAGGTCGTGGGAACCCAGAGACCATGTGCATGCACCTCGATTAGTCAGGAAATTCCACCGACTCTTCCCAGACAAACCAAAACCCCCGGAGGGAACAACCTTGGGAGGGGGCCTTGCGGGGGAATGTGCTGTCATGATGCCCACTCCCGGGGAGCCGCGCAAGCCCGGCGTCCCCGAAAGCGGACATCCAGTCCCCAAGGAAGGACCCAGCAACCCCATATAGGGGCCCTTTGGACAGTGTCCTGGTGCCTATGGCGCCAGGCTCATAAAAGACATCAGTCCTGGCGCCATAGGCACCAGGCTCATTATGGGAATGCTTGGGTGCACTTACCTGATGCAGACCATGCTGCAGGATCCCGGCCTCCTTGAGGCCTGAAAGGAACTACTTTACCTGTGGGACTAATTTACCATCCGGGCGTGGTCGGGGAAGGATACATACCTAATTGGAGGAAGGATACATACCTGGAACTTCTTCCAAGGCTATTTAAACCCCACCCGAACAGCCACACGTGCTTCGCTTTGTTCTGCATCTAGCAGCTGGACGCTCACTGTGTCTGCTCCTGCATCCTGACCTCTGCCACGCTTGCCAGCATCCTGGATCACCTGCAAAGGAAGAGAAGAAGAGAACAGAAGAAGGAAAAGTCCTTACCTGCTAAATCCGCATCCCGGAGACATCTCGCCGACAATCCTGAAAAGGAAGAGTTTAATTTAAAAGCTCATTGCGTCGATTGCTGCAGCGCCGCATTCCACTCACCTTTACAGGGCGCCTCCATGTTCAGCAGCGATCATCCGGATTCGCAGTCACACCCCAGCGCCTAGGGAGAAAAAGACCAGAACAAAAGGTGAGAGAGAGAAGGGAATAAGGAAAGCTAAATCTCCATGTTAAGACTTACCTGTTGATTCATTCCCTCTTCATTTCGGGTCCGCGCTGCATCCTGGCATTTCCGGACCCCGGCCCCTAAGGGGAAAAAGAGACATCAGCGTTAATGAGCAAATGAAAAGACATTACCAAAAAAACGCTCATTAAAGACTTACCTGATTTCTACAAGGATTTCACCTCTCATCTCGGGTCGGTGCCTGTTCCCCGGCATTCCGTACCCCGGCCCCTATGGGGAAAAAGACACTAGCATTAGTACATTAATGCATGGACACAAGGGGAACCTCTTATCAAAATAAACTTACCTGGAAGCCAAGCAAGTTTGGTTCTCACCAATCCGAAAATCCAGTGAAGTAACTGGATACCAACGCGCCCCTGCATCAGAAGCAGGATGGAGAGCTCGTCCTTCCAGACCCTAAGGTGAGACGCTACGAGAAATCACAGAAGGGTTTCAAGGAGGGTGAGAGGGGAAAGTGGGAGGCCGATTGCATTACCCCGCAGACAGTTAATCCCCTATTTTCGCCTACAGAAGGATACTTCTGCGAGCCAGACAAGCCAGATTTGGGGGCCCGGTCCAGTCCGTCTTCCGAACCCTGCGCATCACCTTAGAAGAGGTCACAGCAGCGCGAACCAGGCCAGCGCCTCCGTGGGAGTCAGGTGAGCGTAACAAATATAAGATTTCAGTTGATGGTGAGCAAGCTCTAAAAAGCAGTGTTTCTGATTTTGTTCATCGTGGAGTGATTGAGTAAATTGCAGGAAGTTTTTTCAATAGACCAATGTTACTGGTGTACAGGAAACGAGATAATGTGATTCCTTTCCATTTTATTATTGATTTGCGTACCATCAATAAGATTATTGCTCCACAATTTCCAATTGTGCCTGATGTAACCACAATATTAAGGATGATTCCAGCTTCTACTACTCATTTCAGTGCGGTGGATCTTAAGAACGCCTTCTTTAGTATTCCCATACACGTGGATAGTAGATATTTGTTCGCGTTCACCCTAGTGGGACGCTCGTTTACATTCACTCGTGTGCCGTAAGGGTACACGGAGAGTCCAAGAATTTACAGTAGAGGTTTGAAGGAGCTGCTCGATACACTTGAGTTGCCTCCTAGTTGTACAATGTTGCAGTACGTTGACGATCCTCTTTTAGCTGCAGACTCAGAAGTTGCTTGCAAGGAGAGCACCATGTTACTACTTATTCATCTAGCAGAGCATGGGCATAAAGATTCATTGAAAAAGTTTCAATATTGCCGACAGGAGGTCGCCTATTTAGGCTATCTCCTGTCAAAGGAGGGAAGAAGATTGACGCCGGAATGGATAAAAAGCATCTCTAGCATGTCTGTCCCAAATACACAGAAAGAGGTCAGGGCCTTGATAGGAATGGCTTCTTACTGTAGACAGTGGATACCGAATTTTTCACTAGTGATGAAACTAATTTTGGCATTGACAAAAAAGGGCATTTCTTTGCCATTACCGTGGAACTTGGAACTCCAGAAAGCTTTTGATCTGCTCAATACTGCACTGTGTTCAGCACCAGTTTTGGGCACACTAAATTATGATAAGGCCTTCGTTCTGTATGTGCATGAATGTGATGGATGTACTTTGGATGTGTTAACACAGGAACACGGGGGGGGGGAGAATAGACTGTGCGGTTATTTTTCCTCCACGCTTGATCCTGTTGCATGCGCTTTGCCAAGATGCTTGAGAGCTGCTGCTGCGTCCGTAAAACAAAGTGAGGGTATTCGTTTTAGTTCACTCTTTAACCGTGATGGTACCCCCACTCCATAGACGTTCTATTGAACAGAACGCAAACGCAACATCTTACATCAGCACGATTAACACGATACAAGCTGATTCTATACGCATCGCATAACAAAATTACAAGATGGTGCGCATTAAATCCGGCTGACTATTGCCTCTTCCGCAAGAAACTGCTTGCAGTGGCAAAATGTCATATGACTGCCTCTATACTACAGAGCAAGAAACCAAAGGCAGGATTGATTTAAATGACACACCATGGAAAGAACCACAAGGGGAGCTGTTTTGCGATGGTACATCCATCCACTGCTTCTTATGCCATCACTACATTAAGCACGATTGTGGAAACCAAGAGAATCTCAAATAACTCTGTGCAGGCCGCAAAGATTATCTTATGGACTCGAGCTTGTGTACTTTCCGAAGGGCTTAGAGTAAATATATTTACAGACAGCCAGTAGGCCTTTGGGGTAGTTCACAACTTCGGTAGACTATGGGCAGAGAGAGGTTTCTTGACCTCACACGGAACTAAAGTCCAACTTTGATAGTTCAGCCACTCTCAGCACTTGTGCTTCCTACTCAACTAGCAATCATGAAGTGCGTCGCACATCAGAAAGTAACAGACGATGTAGGGAGAGGAAACGCTTTTGCTGACAGGATAGCCAAACAGACTGCTACTGATTTATACTCAGAAATGTATGTCACTAAAGAAGCCATGAACACTTGTCTATTAGATGAAGGAATTGATTCGATAAAAGATATTCAAGCTGATGCCACTCCAGAAGAACTTAAGTAATGGGCTGAGGGTTTAGCAAGTTTGGAGAATGAAGGGTGTTGGATAGACAATATAAAGAAACGATGGATGCTACCCGATGCTTGTGTCGCAGCAAGGGTTACAATGGCTCCTGGTCCTACTCATATATGTGCTAGAAAAATGTGTAAATTGCTAGAACCTGTCTGAGTCAATGTAAATATCGCAAAGACTACTGAGCGTTTGGTCCGTAACTATATGTTTTGCTTACAGCATAATGTGGGGAAGGGTACAGTGACACCGAGGGGTCGTTTTGGTCTGCCCTCTCTGCCCTTTGAGGTTATACACTTCGATTCCATCGAAATGGAACTCTGCTACAACTACAAGTACGTTCTGGTAGTCATTTGTGCCTTTAGCAAGTGGGTTGAAGCCTTCCATGTGAAAGATGCCACAGCAATGACAACGGCGAAAACCATGCTTAAAGAATATTTTCCTAGGTTTGGTTTGCCGAGAGTCATCTGGTCGGACAATGGTCCACATTTTATCGCTGCTGTTATCCTGCAAGTATGCGTGGGATTACAGATCGATAAACGGTTCCATTCGGCCAGACATGCTCAGAGTGCCGGACTTGTAGAACGTCATAATGGTATCCTGAAGAACAAGCTAGCAAAATTCTGCGCTAGCAGTAACTTGCAATGGCCAGATGCCTTACCGGTAGTTCTATTGTCCATGAGGACGACCCCACAGGCTAGAACTGGACTCTTCCCCATATGAGAAACTGAAAGACGTGGAGCATTTGCTTCTTGCTGAATACTGTGACCAGTTAACTCAAAACTTGTATTTGATTTATCAACAGGTGCAAGAAGCCTCCCAGTTAAATACGAGGTGCCAGGTCATCGACTTGGACCTGGGGATTTGGTGCTTACAAAAGCCTTTGAAAGAGCATCCAGTCTCGCACCGCGCTGGAGAGGACCGTTCCAGGTCCTGTTGGCCACGCAGACTGCTGTACGAGTCTCCAGAAAAAGACACTGGATCCACGCGACTCACCTCAAGAAGATACCTTTTCTTCTGCCACTTGACAAAGGAGAAGAGAAGGAGACTGTTCTGTTCCGTACACCAAGGGTGTCTCGGAGATTCTTCCTGAGCCAGTGGGGCCTGGGGAGACTGCTGCTTTGTCTTCAAATTCTTCTTCGGATCTTTCTGTACCCTTGAGTAATCTTGCTTCTGTTTCACCACTTCCATCAGGAAGCAACGACACACTGTTCGCAGATCACACCGTACCTGGAGTCTTGAGGTACGATCTGCATCCACGGCACTAGACTTACAGCACAGCACGGCTGTGCCCACAGGAAACGACTGTTGAGCTAGTCCCTTGCCACTCTCGCTGAAACAGAAGTAAGTGGCCAGGACCGGCAAAGTTACCTACTATCAAGATAAACCACGTGGTCAGGAGATCACCAACAAATGAACATAAGGAGTCTGTTGCAGAAACATTTCGAAACAAACTTTTAGGAACAATGCCCATCGCTAACTATACTCGTACGAAGCAACTGATCGGTTGTGTGGCTAACAAAGACATTGAGCATCAAAAGTCATGTATCCTTGATGACTTACTGTTTTCTTGTGATAATGTTAACTGGTCTAACAGTTGTCTAACGCTTGGGTTTTGGTATATTGAAGGGGTGCATCTACTTGAGACTTTGTTACCTACTGAAAGTGTTCCCACTATGTCTTCAACTTTCATGCATCTGAACACTCTACATCCTATGGATTCCCAACACAGAGAGGGTTACCACAATGACACTCTTCTACTTATCATGAATGCGACTCATGCAATCCTAAATAGAACGAATTGCTGGATATGTTCGCATTTACCACAGCACGGGGAAAAAGGGTTGGGCTTTTATATTCATCCTCTTCCATTGACTACTGCATGCTATGCCTCTCTAAGGGCACTATTCTTTGGTCGTTGGAATGACAGCATCTCGGGGAACTTCGATGGGACTAATTTGAATGAATTTGAAAGACGGTCCCAACGCTTCTGGGATGTTCCCTTTTCACAAATAGGAGCAAACACAATGTGCTTCTATTAGGCCTTCCAATAAACTTTCTAGACCTTTCCAATCGTTAATTTCTTTCCAGATGGCTCCCGTAGGCAACCAGGATGCCATGCATCCTTCTTACACTATCAATCATAGCCCCAACTCTGTTTCTTTCTGCATACAAAGGGGTGGTTCTCAGTCAATGAGTTCTTTTGAGGGTTGTACCAATATTGCAAATCTGACTAGTGAGGACAGACCTTTGTATGTAGGTGATCCCGTTTATTTTGTCTGTGGCAATGAAGCTTATCCTTGGCTACCTAGAGATTGGCAGGGTACTTGTTATTTGGGTATCTTGCTACCAGGGGTATTTTTAGCCAACACCTCTGAGGTCTCTAAAGCTCGTCCAAGGTGGGACGAGAGTGGTGATATACTCCTTCACAGGTCATGGGTGATGTAGCAAAATCTTTTGTGTCATTTTGGGGACAGATTATAAACTCTGAGGATATTAGGAGACTGGCAAGAGTATTGGAGAGAACCATCAACAGGACCACCGATATACTATACAATATGACGTTGGAACAGAAAGCAATCAGATTAGTGGCTCTACAGAACTGGATCGTGTTAGACATTATCCTGGCTGAGCATGGTGCAGTATGTAAATTGGTGGGATCTGCCTGTTGCGTTTTCTTACCTGACTCCTCCCCTACCATATTCAAGGCAATACCAAATCTGCACGTCCTAAGTACAGAAGTACATGTTCCCGAGGGAAATTGGGATCTTACTGCTTGGTTCTGGGACTTTCTACGGTGTTGCGGATGGAAACTCCTTTCAGTCTTTGTGGTAATCCTTGGTGTTCTATTGTTCTGTTGTTGCATACAATGTCTTCCTGCCATATGTTCGATGTTAGGGGGATGTTGTGCGCATAATATAGGTACATTGGGACCAAAAATACATGCACCCGAGAAAATGACACTTTTTTTTAATGAAGGGTATCACTATCAAGGATCTAATGGCGATTGATATTTCTGAAGAATGTGATTCAGGATGTACGGACATTGAGACATGGGGTTTTGAGTAAAGCGAATGGTTGAGTAAAGCTCTTGGCTTAGGCCAAAAGGAGGGTTTATTAAACCGTAATCATATAGTGCCCCTTATTATGAATATTGGCCTAAGCCCTTTCTCATTACACAGAAAACCGCATCTGAAATGTTCTGCTTTATGATCGTTGTCGTCGCCATTTTAAGAATTGTCCGCCATTTTGATTTCAACTCGTTTCTATGTTCTAAAATGGTGTACTATGTTTTCAACTTGCAGCCAAGCTGAACGACCTTTGAGTTCTGTTAATGTTTATGCTGACCGAGAGCAGACTGTTTGACCAATGTAAAGAAACCTTGTAACTCGAATGAACTGCCATCCAAGTGTTGTCTGCGCTCACAAGCCTCATCCTTATATAAACAAAGAGACAATGGAAAACAAACTCAGACTGTGTGGTCTGGCTGAACTACATTGTTGCGATTCTTGGGACAAGGCTTACCGTGGATTAGGAAACGAACAATCTCATTGTAATTTCATGGACATGCAAACTTATTTTGATCCCTTGTATAATATTGTAACATCTGTCATGTGAACTAGGCACGAACTCCAGCCAGTAACCTATTAGTGTGGAAAGGGGTTGGACAATGTTTCAGAAATAGTATAAATATGTCTGTGTTTAGATGTCCAGCACTCTCACTCCTCACTGTGTCTGCTGGTACACACTGCAAGGTGTTGGGAACCAGATAGCCATCTGTTTTGCTTTGACTGTACAGAAATAAAAGATACTTGTATCTTTTCAGCCTGTGATTGGTGTATTTCATTTTGTGGTACTAAACCTCGATATTTCTTTGGTCTTTCAATTCTACATGAAAGCTTCTTGCGAGATGAGGTCACCCTAGACGGGTTACCAGACACAAGTACAACGAGCAACACGTGGTCCCGCGGGTAGACGCCAAGGGGGGGATCTCCTGTAGCTGTGAAGTCATGCTGGGCTACACAACTGCTATTTGTTCTTTGCACATGTACAGACTACATAGGGGTGTTGCCTGCTTTTTCCTCTGCCCACTCAAGGTGGACTTCGACGTCCTCTCTCACTGCACCTGCGCCACCTTTGCATTTTAATTACTTTCACACATCCATTTATTTAGTAAACGAAAGCCAATATTTTGAGTTTTATGGAGGTGTACTTATTGTTCTGTTTTATTTATTTGTTAATTTATTCACCTCACCATCCTTTTGTTTGGGTGGTTTTCTCTGTTTTTTTTATATCAGCTGTTATGTGGCATGGGATATTATATAATGGCCTTTTTTGCCATTTCATTTGACTATCACGTCGCTTTCACAAGGCTGAGAAGTGCTCTGAAACAGCCGGAAGTTATGTGGTATGGGATATTATATAACGCCCTGTTACGCCAATTCATTTTTAAATATCACGTTGCTTTTACAAGGCTGATGAGTGCTGTGAAGCAGCCGGAAGGTGGCACAAACTATCCAATAAATAATGCATGTGAGTAACACAGAGGTCATTAAAGTGCAACACAAACCAAAAATAGATCTGTAAAGGTAAGTCGGTTAGCAGACTTGCTCAACGGAAGGTTCCTCTGCTGCCCTCTTAGGAGAACAAGGCAACTGCAGCCCAGGTTGAGAATGACAGTCATGGCTGAACTGTGCAGATTAACTGCCAGAAGTATTCGGCATCTGCGCAAGAGGGATCAATCCTCTCACACAACTATTGCCATCTCTTTCAAGATCCTAGCAGTTCTCTAGAACTTACTGAGCGCTGAGAAGTCGACCATCGATTTTGTACAGCCCTCGTGTGTGTTTTATATGTACATCCTTTTCGTCGCATGGGGTAGTTGCCATAGCTGGCCCAGACACCAGCCTTATTTTCGAAGGGAACTGGTTTCTGGGAATTCACGGGCTCCCTAACAGTGTTCTGCTCAGTTTCACTTTCTAAACTGGCACTGTCCTTTTCAGCCTCAATATTTCTGCGACTGCGGTAAGTTCAATAGGTGCTACAGGTGCTTCTGCCTGCATTGCCTAGGCCACCCAGCATCGTTGTTTTAAAGAGCTTACAGGGTCGACACCTCTCCTCCTTGTGATCCCGTGGGAGGCAATAATTACATGCTCTGTGTGTATCCTTCCAGACAAACGTACGATTACAGGAGGGGTAACACTTTAATGGCGTATTCTCAATTTTTGAATCGGGGGACAGGAAAATAATTTTAAATAGAGGGACAGTATAAAAAGACATTCTACAATAGAGTGGTCTAGTATAATGTATTTCACCAGCTCTCCCTACTGGAGCGCTCGTCGACAGCCAATCTTTTGAAAACAAAAAGACGGTTGCCAATGACATCTTGCTGGGTGACAGGCATAGAGACCTTGTCGAAAGAGCTTTTCTGTTGAGTGAATATAATAAAATGAATAATACGAATCTTTATCTCGAGTGCAACAATAACTAAACTCAAACGCTGCTTAATGCAACCAACCAAGTAGTGGGATAAATAAAAAAATAAAAATAATTTATTTATTTATTTATTCAGATTTATTTAAAGCGCACATCAGCCCGGGGGCATCGTGGCGCTGTTACATGAATACATACATAGTCTGGTTACAATGGAAGGAAGATGGTTACAAAGCAATTTTCATTACAGGAAGCATTTCGTATCGAACACTTTTCGTATCAGATGTGTGCGAGCTGAGGTGGGTGAAGGGAAGGTTGAGTTAGTTGAATAGCGTGGTTTTGAGGGATTTGCGAAAGAGATACAGAGATGGTTCTGCTCTAAGCGCGTTGGGGAGGGCATTCCATAGCTTAGGTGCTATGTGAGGGAAGCCAATGCCGCCGGCTTTGGCTCTTTTTACAGTGGGTACTTGGAGTTGGTTGGCGTGGTGACTTCTTCTGGGGCGGATGGAGGAGTTCTTGGTTATA
The DNA here is from genome assembly GCF_040938575.1 of Ambystoma mexicanum. Taxonomy (NCBI): domain Eukaryota; kingdom Metazoa; phylum Chordata; class Amphibia; order Caudata; family Ambystomatidae; genus Ambystoma; species Ambystoma mexicanum. The sequence continues at coordinate 1,568,455,481 of NC_090937.1, read as the reverse complement.
GTCTCAGATAGGTAGGGGGGTGCTGTGTGGTTAATGCATTTGTGTGTGAGGGTGAGGATTTTAAAGTTGATCCTTTCCTTGACTGGGAGCCAATGGACGCGTCTTCTGGCCTGTGAGATATGGTCAGTTTTGGGCATGTGTAGTGCAGCACGGAGGGCATTGTTTTGCACTATTTGGAGCTTGTTTAGGTTTTTTGATGAGGTGCCTGCCAGGAGGGCGTTACAGTAGTCCAGTATGGCTCCTATAGTAGCTCTGGCTATGGAGAGGCAGTTGGGCGTGGTGAGGTAGGGTTTTATGGCGTAGATGAGTTTGGTAGTCAGAGCAGAAGCTGAGGCAATGGCGCTGGTTTGTCTTGTCATTGAGAGTGTTGCGTCAATGTAGACTCCTAAGGTCTTGACGGCAGAGGAGACAGGTATGCTAATACTGTCGATGATCAAGTGCGAGTAATTGGGGCTGAGTTTGGTTAGAGTTTCGTTAGGGGCTAGGATGATGATTTCGGTTTTGTCTCCGTTTAGGCAGAGGCCATTGATAGCCATCCAGGTTTGGATAGTTGAGTAGATTTTGAGGAGGGCTTCTGAGTCCAGGTCGTAGTCTCCAGAGAGGGGGAGGAGGACCTGCGTGTCATCAGCGTAGTTGGTGTACGCTATGTTGAGGGAGTCCAGTAGGTCAAAAAGGGGTTTGATGAATAGGTTGTAGAGGGTCGGTGCGGTGCAGGACCCTTGTGGGACTCCACAATTGATAGTGGTGGGGGGGCGCTATCCTGGTCAGAGTACACTTTCATGGCCCTGCCTTCAAGGAAGGATGTGATCCATGTGGTAGCCTTGTGAGAGAAGTGTGCAGCATTGGAGAGGTGCGTTGTGAGAATGCTGTGGTCGACCAAATCGAATGCTGCAGAAAGGTCGAGTAGGAGGAGGAGGGCAGGTTTGCCTGTGTCCTTTATTTTAGTAATCTGATTTTTTAAATCTAGAAGAGCAGTTTCAGTCCCATGGCCTTTGCGGAAACCTGACTGTCTTTTGCCTAGGATGGTGTTTGTTTCCAGGTAGTGTTGGATTTGATTGTGTGCAGCTTTGTCCAAGATTTTAAGGAGAAAGGGGACGGTGGTGATGGGGCGGTAGTTGTTAGGGGAGGAAGGATCAAGGGAGGGTTTTTTTAGGAGCGGGCGGACCCAGGCTTCTTTTAGGCATTGTGGTACACTTCCAGATGTGAAAGAGGCATTGATAAAAGCCGTGATGATGGGGGTGAGGTATTCTGCGCTCTCTTTGATTACGGAGGGTGGGCTGATATCCCCTTTGCAAGTGGAGGGTTTGATTTTTTTAAGGAGGTCATTGACTTCCGTCTCCGAGACTTCTCTGAAGGCAAAAAGGGGTGTTTGTGATGGGGAGTTGTTGGTGTGAGGTATGGGCGGGCAGGTGGGGGTGTTGAGAGCTTTGCGTTGGGAGGCTATTTTGTCTTGGAGTGATTTAACTTTGTTGAGGAGAGCAGCCTGGATGCCTGTACACCATGCTTCATCCTTGATGATTTTGTCTGGGCTAGAGGCTGGTGTGGTGAGTTCTTTGAATATGGAGAAAATGTCTCTTGATTTGGAACTGGCATTAGTGATTCTCTGGTTGTAGGATTCGGATTTAGCAAGGAATATGGCTTTTTGTAGGTCAGAGAGATCTCTTTAAAAACTTTAAGCGAGGATTGATTAGGCGCTGCTTGCCACCTGGTTAGGGCTTTGCGTTTCTTGGTGCGTAGGACGGATAGTTCTTCAGTGAACCAGGAGTTGCAGTGCATAGATTTTTTCCCTTTTTTTTCTTCTAGCGGGGCAATGAGATCGATGGCTTGAGTGAGTGTGCTGGAATAGATGTTGGCTAGAGATGTAGGGTCAGTGGGGAATGGATGCTTGAGTTGTGAGGTATCAAGGAGAGGGGCGAGGTTGGCAGCAGTGAGTTTTTTGGAGCTTCTTACTTTAGCGGGTGGGGCATGGGTTAAGGTTTTATGAGTAGGCGTGGTAGGAATGGTAAATTGGATGAGGTGATGGTCTGTCCATGGAAGGGCTGAGATGGAGGTAATTGCCGATGAGCAGTTGTGATCAGCTAGCCAGTCAATGGATCTGCCTTTGCTGTGAGTGGGTGCAGTAACTTTGTGTTCGAACCCCATGTTAGATAATTCTTTGGCTAAATTTGCGGCTGCTTTGTCCTTCGGGTCAGCTAAGCCAAGATTAATGTCCCCTAGTAGGATGCTTTTGGTGGTGCTTTTGAGGTTGTTGCCTATGTTTTGGAGGAGTTGCTTTTGGTAGTCAAGAGGAGATCCTGGTGGTCTGTAGGTGATAAAGAAGTTTATGGTGCAATTAGGTGAAAGGGCTAGTTTGGTAGTGAGGAGATCGGCGTTATTGTCCCATTGTTGATTACACATTCTTATGGAGAGGGTGTCCTTGAAGATGAGGGCTACGCCGCCACCACTTTTTAAGTTTTTACGGTCCTGTCTAAGGATGGTATAGTTTTCAGGGAGAGCGAGGTGAATGGAAGGGCTGGAGGCTTCATGGAGCCAAGTTTCGGAGATGGCAAGTATGTCGAGATTATGGGTAGAGATAAGGTCATTGATTTCAATGGCATGGGCATGGACAGAGCGCGCGTTGATGAGGGCGCATCTTAAGTTTGGATGTAGAGTGTGTGTGTTGGTGGTGCTGGGGGTGGTCGGTGTGAATTTGGGTGTGTGAGGCTTGGGCGTGGCACATGCAGCGTGATGAGAGCTAAGGTAGTGAGCGTGGTCAGGGAAGGAAGTCTGGGCGGCTGATGTATGGGTGCGAGAGCTGAGTCTGTAGTTCCTAAGGAATGTGGAGTGTGGAGTACTGAGGAGAGTAAGGAGGTGTTTAGTGCGAGATCTCAGTCTGCAGAGCCTGAGGTGGAGTGGGTGGTGTCCGACCGGGTCGGTAAGGGAGTTGAGTGTGGAATGGAGTGCAAATGACGGTGTGTTGTGTATGAGGTCTGCTGGAGGGGTGGCGCAAAGGTGGGCATGTTGGTCTAGGTGCGCATGCAGCATGTTGCAGGTGGCCAGAAAGGAGAGGGATGTGAGAAAGATGGAAAAAGTGGAAGGGAGGTATGTAGGCGCTTTGGGGTGTGGGCTAGGGGGCTGCATTGGTAAACAAGGGATGTACATGTAAGTGTGCAAAAACGCAGAAGGTCAGATCACAGAGTAAATCAGGACAGTTTGGGGCAGTCTGTATCACAAAAGAGCATTTTGACCAAGGGGCACAACACAACTGAAATGTGGTCTGTAGGCGACCAAGGGGCACAACACAACTGAAATGTGGTCTGTGGGCGACCATAGGGCACAATACAATTCTAGACTGGTCTGTAGGCGACCAAGGGGCACAACACAGCTGAAATGTGGTCTGTGGGCGACCATAGGGCACAATACAATTCTAGACTGGTCTGTAGGCGACCAAGGGGCACAACACAGCTGAAATGTGGTCTGTGGGCGACCATAGGGCACAATACAATTCTAGACTGGTCTGTAGGCGACCAAGGGGCACAACACAGCTGAAATGTGGTCTGTGGGCGACCATAGGGCACAATACAATTCTAGACTGGTCTGTAGGCGACCAAGGGGCACAACACAACTGAGATGTGGTCTGTAGGCGACCATGGAGCACAGTATATTTGTGGTTTACCGTGAGGCACAGCACCAGGCATAGCATGAATCATATAACAATCAAAAGCACAACATAGGACAATGGGTGTCTGGGCCAGGGCAAGGGGCATAGCACGTGACAGGGGTAACAGGGGAGCACTACTGTAGCTAGTTATAGCATAGCAGTTTAACAGTAACAGTACTCACGTGGATTAAAGTCCAGTAAATAATCTATCATCCGCGTACAATGCGTTAATGTTGGACAAGCGATGCATGCAGGATCATGGGTACTGTACACAACATTAGGGATAATATAACGGAAATGGCCCGATGGCCTGTTTTCGACTCTGTACAGAAATTATATAATACTTTCCACCAACCACTATGCAAAGCATGCGATTCTAAGCAGATCCACAAGCCCCTGAAATGTGTATGCATTTTGTGGACCTCAGTTACTCGACTATACCCAAATGTATGTACATATCACACCCAGATCCCAAAGGTCTAACCCTTACTGCTCAGCAATGCACCCCTGATTTTGGTTAGAGACCACTTGTAAACGTTTCTCTTATCCACTAGGTTCTGCTCTCGGAACCATACACCAGTGTGACTTCGAAAAGAAAGAATGCAATGCTCTCCACCAACCAATAGATGTCAGCCTAGGCAAAGCATGCAGATCCACAAGCCTACAGCAATGGATTTACATACCTATTAGAAGAAATACTTACAATTTAGTCATGTTCTTTGATGGATTAGTCCATCCTCTGCACATTTCTCATCTTTGATATTCTTTCCAGTGCCAACTGGCTTCAATTATTTTTTCACCAGCAGAAGGCTCATTTCAGCTCTGTCGAGCGCCCATATGCACCTGCTGCACCAAACAAGACCTTAGCATCAGTGCATGGCACTGCCCTGCCCCATGACCTCAGCTTTCTACTGCTCTCAGCACCTGAGGGACTGCAGAAGAGGTATACACCTTATCTGCCAAGAGAAGCCGGTTGAGAGGGGGGTGAGGAATCGGTGTAAGGGCTAATCCAGCAGACAACATTACAGAGAGGTAAGTTATTTTTTTTATCTAATATATTCCTTTCTTTTGAGTCATCTTTGGTGGACTCCCACCTACAACATAAAACACCACCTACAACATAAAACACCACCTACAACATAAAACTCATAAAGACTGATCAGCCCGAGAGCGCCCTGCCTTGACAGGGAATCTAGGCAGAAGCGTGTGCAGCTAAACCCATGTTGCTGCTTTACAGAACAAAGCAGGGATCCCCCCCCCCTTCACCTCCCACTGCAGGGCAGAGGTGTCAGCCAGGCCCCTAGTAGAACAAGCCTTCCCCATCATACCACCCGCCGCCCCAACTCTACCAGCCCAAAGACCTTCAGGCACTACTTTACTGCCAGATCGTATCATTCCGAGATGCAGCTATAGACTAGTTCCATTTTGTTGCAGCCCTGCCCGCACGAGCATCGGTGTAACCAACAAAGAGCTGGTGCTCTTTTTTAAGGTCCATTGCCCGAGAGGCATGGTAGCTGAGGGCTACCCATCTTAAAGGGGTGAGGTAGAGGAAAACAGGAAGCTGGATCTTCCGAAAGATACAATTCTAAAACAACCTTTTGGTGAGCGGCCAGTCAGACTCTCCAAGTCATCTCCTTGGAGATCACCAACGAGGGCAGTTTAACAGGAAGATCACTTTGTGAGTGTTCATTAACATTAATGCAAGGCTCAGGTGGAGCCTCCTTAAGCAAGATTCAAACTATATTTTACATCCCACACAGGAACAAATTTGTGTGGGGAGAAACGTATTACACAGACCCTGCAAATGCTGCATAACAGTGTGGATTGTGAATACATAGCCGTATTCAGAGGTTCTTTTAAAGACTGAAATGTTGGCCAGGTACTGTAAAGACATCATGAAGCAAGACACAGACAACAGGTTCTAAATTGAAAATAAACACTTTTATTAACTTAAATGTCAGGATGGGAAAAGGCATAACTCTTTGCTAATGTGGGATTTCCCTACCTAAAGAAAACTAAGGAAATCCTGAGTCAAGGAGTTCAACTGAAGAATCTGTCTGTGTCTAAAACCTATACTTGCCCTCACAACCAAATCTGTACAATGTGTCGGGATGTCAGAAACCAAAAAAAAGAAAACAGTATTTAACACTGAGTTTCTTCCAGCTCGCAGCTTCCTTTTGGCCCCCTTCCCCAAGCATATAAACAGTTCCACAAAAAAGTCTCAAAATTACCTTTCTTGGACTTTAGATGAAATAGTCTGAATCAGGACCCTGGGTTCCCTTCCCCAAGTTTTAAGTAACACATTTCAAAAAGCAAGGTATCCTTTGTCTTCTTAATTTGAAGTTACAAAGTTAAACCAATTTTGTTTTAGAAAGTAGAAAACTTTAGAAAAGTAGAAAACTTTAGAAAGTTTAGCTTTCACACAAGTGGACATCAACAAGTTCCAATAGAAATGAAGCTTCAGCACCTTTTGTTTGCATGTTCTTTAAAGTCGCATTCATATTAGAACTCAGGATGCTGTGGTTTGTTTATTCTTTAAAGTTGTATTCTTTTGAGCATTTTAACACACAATGGTTTGTTTAGATTTGAGGTTCTGTTCCCTTTCTGAGTTCTGAATGTCTTCATTCTGATTGTTAACAGGGTTTGGATTCAGTTCAGTATTCAACAATTGTTAGTTTTTCTTATAGTTCATTCATTTGCACTTTATCTGTTGTTCTATATAGGTTTGTTTCACTTTAATTCAATTGCCCAGCCTCCTTGATGCTTCTCTTGTTGCTCCCAGGTTCGGGATCCAATGGCGATGGCCTTTCCATGGCCACCTGTGCAGAGGATCCAATGGGTTTGGGAGTGAGAATACCCTTAGGTTTCCCACAGTACCCCTTCACAGTGCCAAACTGAAAGCCCATCTGCGCTATAGAAAGCAGGAAATCCAGACCAGAAGTGGGACAGATGAAAGGGTCCAGACCTCCTGACACCAAGCCAACAATATACACCACATGCATGCATAAAGAAGAGAGCATAAATAAGAAATCACCCCTGACAGTGTTCTAAAAGTCCCCCTCTCCCTATCCCCCACTCTCCCTATCCCCTATCAGAAGCCAAGCCTGAAGGTTCATGCTGCTGAGGCTCAGATGGAGGGCCACACTTTTCCTATCCCCAAGTGGTAGAACAGGTCCACTGTTGGCAAAAGGTGCAGATGGGCATGTCCAGAAGCTCTAGGTACTATGAACTCTAGGGAAAGGCTGGAGTGGTCAGAATTAATGTGAACCCAAACTGCTGTCGACTCTTGAGAACTAGCGGATTGACGGGACTTGGCAGTATACATAGGGGAGATTGAAGCTCCTTTGAACATTCACCGTTTCCCCCAAGAGGTCACTGCAGAACAGGGACTGCCCTTAATCTGATCAATTTACACTTCCTGTTTACACTGAAAGCTAAGAGTTTTACGAGGAGTTCCCTCAAAAGGTGAATATCGCCTACAGAACTTACTGGCAGCCCCCTGAAACAGTTGAAAGAATACTCCAGAGTCACAGTAAGCTTTTATGAAGATTTATTGCCACATCATCAGCAACTGTAACTGTGACATGTGTACCACACTTGAAATGGAACTAACCTGCGTTTTGACCTGTGGGCCAAACTTGATGAACATATAAGACGCACAGGTGACTTGAGGGAGGGGTTCCTAAAATATGGATAACCAAGCTACCCTGTGCGGAGGACGGCAAGAATGTCGGTGTGGTCGATGATTCGACCAGAGGAGGCAATGTCAACAGACAGATGATTACGTCATTCATGGCAACTTCCCCTCCCCTGACCCAATATCGTAAAATCTATGAACGCTATTCACTGACACAGCAGTATCACCCATACCCGAAGAATGTGCAACAAATAACAAAACCTATGTGAGCTGAAGATGGTAAGAATGACCAGACTTACAATAGAAACATACAATAGAAACATACATGCATTCATTAGCCATGAGGCAAAAGCGCAGACCATAAAGAAAATGCACTGGGTCAATTATGCATTTATACACAAAGAATATTGCTTGCAACCATATAGATACGAAAAACATAACAGAAATGCAACAAACGAGATACGATATGTTGATTTATACCGTACACTGCTACCACCCAGAAGCTCACTCTTGCCCAAGCTCCGGCGCTCTCTAAGTTGGACTATTGTAACAGCCTCTTTCTAAATCTACCTGCCTCTATTCTCCGCCTCCTGCAACTCATCCAGAACAGGACTGCAAGACTTGTCCTTGGCCTCAAGCCCTGGGATCGTATCTCTCCAGCTCTGAAATCTCTCCATTGGCTCCCTTTGGATGCAAGGATTAAATTCAAAACCCTCTGCATTGTCCAGAAAGCTTTCTGGGGCCTGGGTCCAAAATACCTTCAGCTATCCCTCCGCAAATACCTCCCCTCTTGAGCTCTTCGCTCCTCTACCTCTAACTCCATCAGGGTGAGTCGTTTTTCAAAGAAACAAGCCGGGGGTAGATCTCGGTTTTCGGCTGTGGCCTTCCTCTGGAACAGCCTCCCTGCCACTCTAAAACTTGGGGAGAACCATCTCTGGTTCCGGAAGCACCTCAAGACCTTCCTCTTTTCTTCTGCCTTCACCCCCACCTCCCTTGTTGATCTGTTCTCTCTTGGCACTGTACACCTGGCCACCCTTTGTCCTCAGGGCCAGGTAGCTGCTCACCCCGCCACCCTCAAGCATTGCCTCCGGGCCACACTTGCACTGAGGTCTGTCTCTGTACCCATAGAATCCTCCCCCATTTTACTTCCGGCACTTATTAGACAACCTGTCTGATGCCTTAAACCTAGCACTTGCCACTTGCTGGCTGCACTATCATTGTTTGTTGCCTTTATTATTATTTATTTACTTATTATTTATCTGTTTCCCCTTTGCTCCACACTTTCCATTTCTCCCCCCTTCCATGCACTTTTCCTCTCCCCCTCTCCCATGCACTTGCGCATTCTCAATGTCACTGGGCCTAGTAAGATCGTAGTTTTGGTCTCCCCTGTTCCCCTCACTTGCCTTGTTGCGCTCTGAAACACTTGTGTACGAGCGCGATAGAAATAAAATATCAGTTCAATTGAATTCACCCAAGGACAGAGTCCAGGTACTCACGTGGCACTGCAAGAGAAGAGGGTGTGGTGTGTTTGTGAGGATATGATAGGTTCAGAACCAGGAGGAACTGGCGCCTATGAGCATTGTCTTGTGTGTCGGAGCTAGTTCAAGTGGCCCTGCATGTTGTAACCGTATGGGTAGGACTTAGTGCTTCGGACGTGTGCTAGTGTTTGTGTTGGTGCTGTGTGTTGTATGATGTTAGAGTGGGGTTTGCAGTTGTGCACACTGGTTAGTTGTAACCATAAGGGGTCCATTTGTCGCGGGTGTCTGTTAGGTGTTTGATCATATTGTGTTAGTGTGCATTTGTGTAGTGTCAATAGATTTATGGACTATGTATGAGGGAGTTCCCTCTAATGTTATTCCCAGAGTTTCAGAGAGTTGGTTGGGTACAGGTATTATATTAGTTCTCGGTGTGTCTATGTGTATTATGGCTAGCCCCTGGTTGTGTATACTGGCGTTGGTTCTGTTGGAGGAGCCGGAGAGGGGGAAATTGGTTAGTTTTACAATGCCTTCGATATGCATCTTCGATTGCCACTCAATGGTGCCGTCAAACATTCTTGATTGTGGTACGTCTGGCAATCCCGCCTCTTCTCCAAGCATGGAGGCTAACTTCTCCTATGGGTTTGAGGGCAGAGGGCTGGTTGCACCTAGTGTGTTCCTGGTTATTCGGCAGGGATTTAGTTGTAGCAGTTGGGAGTGGACTTGTTGTGCGGCTGGGTTCTGAATGGCTGCACAGCTGTTTTTTTAATGAATTGAGGAAGTGGTGCTCGACCGGGCGACCTTGTTATGAATTGGGTATTGGTGTTTTCCCCGGGTCTGTCTGTATTGGGCGGGCCACTCTTTGTCGATCACTCTAGTTGTGGGGCATGACTGGGGCAGGCAGGGAGTGTGGGGTGTTCTGGTTCTCCTTAATTTCACAGCTGGTATCTGTGACTGTGTCCCTTAGAGTGTTTTATTTGATCTGCAATCTTTTTGTTGTTGTTGTTGTCCCTTTGCGCTTGTCATTGTCTGTTGAATAATCAGGTTGTAAAATCAGTTCCTGAAGGTGATGTTGTCTTCTGTGGTTCTAATTTTATTGGGCATGGTGTTCCATAGGCTAGGAATTAGGTGTGAGAATGCTGTTTTTCCTAGCCTTCCGGCAGTCTGACAATACGTATATTATTCCTTTGTGCTCTCCCTTCTGCATCCTCAGCTCTGTGCTCAAGAGTTTGTATGCAACCAAGCACGTCTTTCATCTGGGATTGAGCTGTGGCAATGCTGTTGATAGTTATGTTTATTAAATGTATATAGCGCTTTAAATCAAAGTGCTTTACAGTATAACAAGGTACAATAGTGAAAGCATATTTACAAAAATGAAGCAAACCAGTGATACAGTAAGTAGAACAATTTACTTATAAGGAGGGGGGAGGGGAGTGGAGAGCAGGTGGAGGTGGGTATGAAGGTGTTGATGTCTGAATTGAGGTCAGCAGGAGCGGGGGGAGGGGGAAGGAGGGGATGGGAGGGGGCAGCTATCTGGTGGCCCCCTGCACCCACTGGTGTTTTCAATGTCTTATTTGAGGTCAGCAGGAGGAAGAAGGGGATGGGAAGTGGGGGCTAAGGGAGTATGGGGGAGGATAAAGGTAGGGGAGGAGAGTCAGGGGGGGAGTGGAGAAGGAAGGCTTTCAGAGAGGAGTGGAAGGATGAGTAGTTTGGGGTGGAGCGGATAGAAAGAGGTAGGGTGTTCCAATGAAGGGGGGCCAAGAGTTGAAAGGAGCAGAAGCATGAGGATGCACATGGGGCTGGGGGTACAGTGAGAAGGTAGAGATCGGCTGAGCGGAGAGAGCGGGAGGGAGAGCAAAATGAGAGGAGGGAAAAGAGATAGGGGGGGCGAGATCATGGAGAGATTTGTAGATAAGACAGAGGAATTGAAATTTTATTTGTGAGAGGAAGGGAAGCCAGCCGAGTTGAGAGAGTGAGGTAGAAATAGAATCTCGAGGGCCAAGAATACAGAGTACGGATAGAGGAGTTGTAGATGGATTTTAGGGTATTCGTATGAGAGACAGGGAGCCCAAAGAGGAGAGAGGAGCAGTAGAAGAGGTAGGAGAAGATAAGGGAGGAGATTAAGAGTTTAGAGGTGTGGAAGGTGAGAGAGGAGCAGATCTTGCGGATGTTGGCGAGGTGGTGCCGACAGGCACGAGAAGTGAGAGAGATGTGGATGGAGAAGGAGAGGGAGGAGTCAATGTGGAGGCCAAGATTGCAGGCATGGCTTGAGATGGGGAGGTAAAAATGGATGAAAGGAGGGGGGGAAGGACAAAGAGCGTTAGGAGGGAAGAATAGCACCTCAGTCTTGTCAGTGTCTGAGGGTAAGAAAGTGGGATGACATCCAGTTTTTTATGGCCGTTAGGCAGGAAGATAGAGTGTGATGGAGGTCAGGAGTAAAAGAAGAGAAGGCGCGAAAGAGTTGGGTGTCATCATTATAGAATGGTGGGAAATGCCGAAAGAAGATGACGGGGGTGAGAAGGAAGGTATAGAGAGAGAAAAGAAAAGGAAGGGGAGAGAGGTGGTAGAAGTCTAGTAAGGAAAGAAGAGGGGAAGATTGAGAGGAGGTTGAGAGAGGGAGGTTTAAATTGCAGAGGACAGAGAGATGTGTAGGGGAGAGAGAGATAAGAGAGAGGAGATGGTCCATGGCGGGGGTGAGAAGGGAGGTATAGAGAGAGAAAAGAAAAGGTCAAGTACAGAACCTTGGGGGACGCCATAGTTCAAGGAGAAGTTGGAGGAGGTGCGGCCACCCCAGGAGACAGAGAAGGATCGATTGGAGAGGTAAGAGGAGAGCCAGGAGAGGACAGAGCCTTTGAAGCCGGAGTGTTAAGAAGTAAGGGGTGATCCACGGTATCAAAATCTGCAGAGAGGTCAAGGAGGATGAGGTTCGAGGATTGCTTAGCGTAGTAAGCAGTGAGGAGAGAATTAAGGACATAAGTGAGAGCGGAGTGTTTAGGGCGGAAACCAGACTGAGAGGTGGGGAGGAGGGAGTGAGAGGAGATGAAAGCTGAGCGTTGAGAGTAGGCAAGGCGCTCAAGGAGCTTAGAGATGAAAGGGAGGAGGGAGATTGGTCTGAAGTTGGAGGCAAGAAGAGGGCTAGCAGAGGGTTTCTTCAAGAGAGGGATGATGGTGGCGTGTTTGAAAGCCGATGGAAAAGTAGCAGTGGAGAGACAGGTGGTGAAGAAGGTGATTAGGTAGGGGATGAGGAGAGGGTAGATTTTAGGGATGAGGGAGGTGGGGATGGGATCAGAGGGGGGAGCGGTAGGGTGAGTTTTGAACAGGAGATCGGAGACACAGGATGAGGTGATAGGAGAGAAGTTGGACATGTTAGCAGAGATGGAAGGGGAGGAGGAGGATGGAGGGGAGAAGGAAGGAGAGGAGAGGATGTTTTGGCGTAGAGAGAATTTTGCATGAAAAGAAGTTAGCAAAGTCAGAGGGAGAGAGGGGAGAGTTGGTGGAAGGGTCAGAAGTAGGAGGGGACAGAAGGGGAGAGAGGGTCTGGAAAATATGGTGGGGGTGAGAAGCTTGTAAATGGAGGAGGTTAGAATAGTAGGAGAATAGTAGGAGCACTTGGCAGATGTGAGGCAAGAGTCATAGAGGGAGTGATAAGAGAAGTAGGAGGATTGATTAGTCCGAGAAGGGGATTTGAGCCAGCGTCGTTCGAGGCGACGTAGGAGGCGACGCATGGACAGGAGGCGAGAGGAGAGCCAGGGTTGGGAAGGTTTGTGAGAGGGGGAGAAGGAAGTAAGAGGATAGAGTTGGTCAAGACTGGAGGATATAGAGGAGGACAGTGATGAGAGGACGTCATCAAGTCAGGGAGATGGGGAAGGAAGGAAGAACAGGAGTCGAAGAAGAGAGAAGGGTTGAAGTTGCAGAGATCGCAATGAGAGAAAGAGGTGGGATTGAGAGGGGAGGACAATGAGGAGGAGGGAGGAGAGTAAGGCGTGATCGGAGAGATAGTTGGGAAGAGACGATACGGGTGAAGAAGAGTAAGATGAGAGAAAGATGAGAGAAAGATGAGATCGAGAGTGGAGCCAGAGGAGTGGGTGGGTGGGTAGGAAGGGGAGAGAGGAGGTAGGAGTCTAGTAAGGAAAGAAGAGGGGAAGATTGAGAGGAGGTCTAGAGAGGGAGGTTGAAATTGCAGAGGACAGAGAGAGGTGTAGGGGAGCGAGAGATAAGAGAGAGGAGATGGTCCAGGCCCTCGTAGAAGGAAGAGAGGGAGTTGCACTTGCTGCTCTGCCCTGCTCACTCGGTCAGCCAGAGCTTGCACATCCTGTCTTAGCAGACCCATATCCACTCCGCGTTGAGTTTATGTTCCAGCAACGTCTTTAGCGCTGCAATTGCCTCGAGGAAGGGGCCATCTTCTTGTCACCCTGTTTGTTGTTCCGTTCCTGCTGTGCTGTCTGTTTGTTGTTCCGTTCCTGCTGTGCTGTCATTCACCTGGGTGTAAGATTCCATACTGGTCTGCTTACCCTTGCCTCCTTGTTGTTTCTGTGGCATGTCCTGATTATACAATTTTTATTTGTCCCTGTGCGTTCCTGCCCCTTCCCGGGTGGTGGGTTTGTGTGGTGTGGCCAAACTTGTCCCGGCTTGGGAGGGTTCTGCTCTTGTTTCTGGGTCTTCTGCACCCTTTTCCGTTGTTTAGGTAGGTTGTTGCTTAATTCAGCATCAGCTATGCCCTCCTGCTCCTTCATCACCTGCGTGATCTGGCCTCTGCTCCCCTGGTCCAGGTCCCTCTTTGCCACTCCGGTTCTCTTTTGTTCCTAGGGATATTTGCTCAGATGGAGTACGGGGGGGCTTCTTGGCTCGTGCCTCACCGCTTGCTCAACCTGCGTGATCTTCTATGCATGTGGCGCTGTAGTTTTGCCACCTGGTCTCTGGCTCCCCTCTTCACTATTATCCTGAGTGCAGCGGTGGTGCTTGTTGTGCATCCCATGTCCTTGCTTGTGTTATTGCACCATGTGACGGTTGCACTCTTGGCTCACTCTCTGTATGCGTAGCTTGTTTGTTCTGCTGTGGGACTGCTGGGAGCATTAGATGGCTGGGGATACACTGTACCCCCCCCAAGGGTCTTGTACCTTACTAAGATCTTGTGCCTGCCATTTTCCCTCTCAGCTCCACTTGCTTGTTGTGCTGTGCTGTATCAGTGGCTCGTGTTCTCCCATGTGCGCAGCCCGTCTCCGGATGGCTGCGGGCCCACTCTACTTCCGCAGTTTTTATGCTGTATGGAGTATGTCACCGGGTTCTTCCAGTGGGTTAGTTGTGTCGGTGCACTGCGCCCGTAAACCCACTTATATATTTACCCCTCTCTGGCCGTGCCCTCTGAGCTCTCTCACTGTATGTGCCACTTGCTTGCACTGGCGTGGGTTGCTTGTAGCCTGCGGCGTCAGGGGATGGTCTTTTTCCAGCTCTGTCTCTTCAATGGGTCTTGTGCCTCTCAAGGATCTTGTGCCTGTTGCTTTCCTCTCCTTGCTTTGCCTGCATTATTTCTGTGTTTCGGTGGCTTGTGTTCTCCTTAGTGTATGCAGCCCATCTCCGGATGGCTGCGGGCCCCTTCTGCTTTCTCGGATTTGTACTATATGGGTGCGTTGCCAGGTTTTCCCTGCGGGACAGTCCTGTTGGCACACTGCACCCGTGAGCCCTCTTATGTATGCGCCCCCTCAGACCGTGCATCTCTCCACTCTCTCACCACGTGTGCTGCCTGTTTACACTGCCGTGGATTTGCTGGGAGCATTAGGCAGCTAGGCATGGACCTATTCCCGCCCTGTCTCTCTCGTGGATCCTATGCCTGACGTGGAGCGTGTACTTCTATGCACGGCTTGCTTTGTTGCCTAATTTCAGTGGCTTGTGTTCTCCCGTGTGTGCAGCCTGTTGTTGGATGGCTGCGGGCTCCCTCTGCTCCACGTATTCATGCTGTGTGGAGTGCATCTCAGGGTCCCCTTAGTGGAGTAGTTGTGTCGGTGGGCTGCACCTGTGAGCTCTTTTGTGTATTCGCCCCTCACAGGCCGTGGTACGGGTTCAGGGGCGGGGGGGTCTTTGTTCTGTGTTTTCACCCCTCAGCCTGTCTTCCAGCTTCCTGCTCCCCTCACCCTGGTTCGCCCGTCTTGCTTCAGCTGCCGTCTTCACAATCACTGTCCGCCTCACTGCTCCATTTCACTGCCTTTGCTCCGTCTTGTGCCGGTTTGTGTTGGTAGCATCGTCGGCAGGCGGGTGTCCGCTGGCTCTGCAGTGGCACTGCAGCTTGCCCCGGTCTTGGGCGGGCTCCTGCTGTCTCACCCTTCCACTCCTCTATCTGCATGGCTGCCTCTCATGATCGCCTGAGCGCTGGCTTGCGCCTTCTCAGTGAGCCACCGGGCTCTCAACCGCCAACTTGGTGCTTCTTCCTCGCCGCTCCGTTTTGGACCACCGGGTGTTGGCTGCCCACGCTTCTCTGTCACGGTTTCTGGTCCAGGTGTTCACCAAAAGTTCCAACACCTTTTCATATGGTTATAAAGCGAATTGGACCAGATTTTCATAATTTAACTGCAGGATCTCGCCGGAGCTCCGAGGTGCTGCTTCCTCACTTCATGGTCATCAAGCCACGCCCCCCCCCCCCAAAATTGGGGTCAGGTAGATGTTCATAAAACAGGGGGAAAGGTTGGAACCCTGGGGGACATCACAAGTAGAGAGAGTTGCAGAGGAGAGAAATGGCCAGAGTTCCACCTTGGAGGGCCAGTCAGAGAGAAAGGAGGCAGGTCACGCCAGGGCCTGATCTGTGATGCCCAGGGTATCACAGAGAAGGGTGATCAGGATGTTGTGGTTTACCATATCGAAAGCAGAAGAAAGATCGAGAAGAATGAGGACAGAGGGAGAGTTGGTGTCAAGATTTGAGAGCAAGTCTTCACAGGTGTTCTGAAGAGCACTTTCTGTGCCTCTGGATGCTCTAAAGCCAGATTGATGGTCATGCAGACAACCAACAGATTGAGTATGGAGGTTATATTGAGTGATAGCCAGCTTCTCCAGGAGTTTTCCCAGGAAAGGGGTAATGGAGATCGGGCGATAGTTCGCCGCAATGGACGGGTCAATGATTTTCATCAGGGTGCAGAGCCGGGGAGCGAGGCTGGATCCCTGTGGATCCAGCTCACTAACATAGAAGCGAGATACCAATGGGCAGCCATCTTTTCCAAAATGGAAGCAGCAGCACGCATTAACATGAATGGAAAGCTTCAAGGCTTCATGAAACTCCGACTTTTGAATTCACTAAAAACCGATTTGTGCAGGGGACAGGCAGTAGATGAACGGCCCTTCCCAAGGTTAACGCAGGACTAGTAATGGTCCTGGTGCATCCAGCTTGCTGTGCTCGCAGCAGTCACTCTGCATGCCACGTCAGACCTGGCAGACTGACAGGCTCCAGCGAGCAAAGCTTGTAGTATGGCAGTTTGGAAGCAAATGTGTGGTAGCACTTCCGGCGCCATTGTAACTGTACTGCCATACTTGTAATGAGGCCCAATGTTCCTAACTGGTATTCCTAATGTAAAGTAAAAGCAACCTATATGTGTATGTGTGTTCTCATTGCTGTATTGAAATTCCTTCTCTACCTATATGTGTTTTTATGTGAATTGATCCTGCGATTCATCGATTGCCTGTACTCCCACAAAATCGTGTGTGGATTGTGCATGTGTGTGTATGTGTATATGCATGTGCCACACCCCTTCTCCTTATAAGCATATCATGACAGGGTCTCTCACCTAATTATTGTTCTTTTTTCATAATCTCATGAAAAATGTCTTCTCTATTCATGACTCCAAATTCTACTACACCCAATAAATCCATTTGTCATGCATAATAGTAATCCATATTTTGCTCAATAATTGTGCTAAGCCTTCGTTGTTTTTCCTGGTCAGTGCCCAGCCTGCTCATATTTATTCATGAATTGGTTTCATTTAAACAAACCCTGCAAGAACCCTAAATAATGTACTCCTTATTCTTGGAAGTCAGACCAATATGGGTGTGTGCTCTATAACAAATACTCCTTTAGCCTAATGGCACACTCCTTTATATGTTCAGGCCTTAACCTCTTAAGTGCCAAGGACATTACGTTTGCAGTGCCAAGGACGAGACAGCTCATCCTTTTTTGGCACAAAACTGAAATCCAACCCCAGGGCTATGCAAGGAGGAGGTTCCCCCTTCACGGCCAAAGGGGTTGGATTTCTTTCAGTTTCACGTCGGTGTGCGTAACACACGCCGACATGAAACAAAGCAATTTCACTGCAGCCGCCATTTTCGGCTGCCGCTGGGAAAGATAGAAGGTGAGTGCCCATCTCCTTCTCCCTTGATCTCCGGCATTATTGAGCCGTTAAGATCAGAGGAGGTGTCGTTGGAAAGGGGGGACTCTCCCCTTTCCAATGACACCTTCTTTGAAGCATTGCTGGCCACGGAACAGGCGCAGAGCGCTCAGTCCGCACCCATCAATGCCACTAGACCACCAGGAATCTGTTTCTGATGTGGGGCGGAGGGAGGGCTGCTTACTATGTAAGTGGCCCTCTCACCCCAGGACCCCCGAGGCATGGGGATGGAGGATTGGGCCCCCCTGGGGGCAGATGGGTGCCTATCTGCCCCCAAGGGAAGGACGCAAACAAACATTATGGGTACATTTTGGGGTGTGGAGGTCCACTATACCACCAGGAATGTATCTGCAATGAAAGGGGGTGGCCCTCCTCACACCACTAGTTGATGGGGGGCACCTCATGTAGCCCACCCTGGGGGCAGATTTCTTCTCCTAGGAAGGGGCATCTGCCCCTACATGAGATGCCCTCCATCCATTTGGGGTGGGGGGAGAGAGCCACCAGAAAACGATTGAACGGGCCCCCCTCCAAAGGATGGGGCAGTACGTTTTGGGCACCCTGGGGGCAGATGGGCACACTAATGTGCCCATCTGCCCCAAGGGAAGTTGGGAAAACAAAACAATGAAAATAGAATTCATTTTAGGGGTGGTGAGAGGTAATGAAAAGGGGAGTGTCCCTCTACCTCCACCCAAAATGGAGGGGGGCATCTCATGCGGCCCTCCCTGGGGGCAGATTTCCACCCCTATGTGGCCCAAGGGAGGGCTACATGACATGTCCCCACCATTTGGGGTGGGGGGAGAGAGCCAGTAGAAACCTTGACACGGGGCCCCCAAAGCATGGGGCAGTGTGTTATGCCCATCTTGGGTGCAGATAGGCACACTAATGTGCCCATCTGCCCGATGGCAAAGGGGCAAAACAACATTTTTTAATTGGGAACTAGAAGCAGGTTTTGAGGGGGTTGGGGGGCACCCTAAACCACCAGTCATTTATGTAATGAATAGGGGGGTGTCCCTCTCCCTCCCACCCAAAATTGAGGGGGGAATCTCAGGCAGCCCTTCCTAGGGGGCAGATTTCCGCCCCTATGTGGCCCCAGGGAGGGCTACATGAGATGCCCCCCCAACAATTTGGGGTGAGGGCCAGTAGAAGACTTGGCACAGGCCCCCCCCCCCAATGCATTGGGCAGAGGGTTATGGCCACCCGGGGGCAGATGGGCACACTAATGTGGCCATCTGCCCCATGGCAAAGAGGCAAACAAAACAAAAAGAAGAACACCCTTGATTTTGTCTGTTGGTGTATTGGGGGTTTGGGGGGCGCACTAGTCACCAGGGATTAAATGAAAGGAGGCTGGCTGCTTTGCAAGGAAAGCAAGTGCCGTGCTTGGCGTGGATTGCTGGATCTGCGCCTTGCAATGGCACAGCACATTGGTGTGGTGCTTACTTTCTGTGCACAGTATTCGGACAGCGTAAGTAAGCACCATAGTAAGTGAGCATTGGGCGGATTGAAGGAATTAATGTTGTGAGTATCCCCTGGTGCTCAGTAGCGGAAAGTGATGATTGAAGCATGGCATGTGGGTTGGTTTTTGCTGGGCTGACACAGATAATATGTGCTTTTTTCCATTTACAGGTCTTGTACAGTTCAAGCTTCTCCTTTGTTATGTAAGTACGGAATTTGCGTTTTTTCAACATTGTATATCATGCAGGGGCGGGTTGTTAGTGAGGTGGGTAGGAACTGGGGTTGGAGAGTTGGTGGTGGGAGTGGGTGCTTTGGGGAGGTATAGTGGTGGCCAGGGGCACACTTTCAGGGGCAAGCCATGAATTTCCCCCCTAGACCAGCTGAACAGTGCTGTTCCCCTTGGAGGGCACTTTGCCAATATGCCATCTGCACAATGTACTTTGTGGTGGGGGTTTCCATACGCCCATTGGTCTTATTCTCATTTCCTATCAGTGTGCAGTTCACCCTTCTGTGGTGGTAGATGACTGGGATGTGTCATGTATCTGGTTGAATGAATCAAAAAGTTTGCAGATAGCAGCCTCACAGTTTGGATGGGTTATTGGTGGGCTGAGAACAGATTGTAATTCTTTTTTGTTTCCTTTGCAGTTGTGGCTAATCGAAAGCTTTCGCTGATTTATGTAAGTAGTACAAAGTTTGCTTTTCTTATTATGCATTGTAATGTGGGGGTGGATGGTTATTGTGGTGGGAGGGACTGTGTTGGAGTGTCAGTGATATGGGTGGGAACAGGTAGTGGGGAGGTAATGTGGGCAATGATGGGTGTGGCCTGAAAAGAGGATGTTGGCTGCTCTGTATGAAAATGCAATGTAGACTGGCTGAGCATGGTGCAGTATGTAAATTGGTGGGATCTGCCTGTTGCGTTTTCTTACCTGACTCCTCCCCTACCATATTCAAGGCAATACCAAATCTGCACGTCCTAAGTACAGAAGTACATGTTCCCGAGGGAAATTGGGATCTTACTGCTTGGTTCTGGGACTTTCTACGGTGTTGCGGATGGAAACTCCTTTCAGTCTTTGTGGTAATCCTTGGTGTTCTATTGTTCTGTTGTTGCATACAATGTCTTCCTGCCATATGTTCGATGTTAGGGGGATGTTGTGCGCATAATATAGGTACATTGGGACCAAAAATACATGCTCCCGAGAAAATGACACTTTTTTTTAATGAAGGGTATCACTATCAAGGATCTAATGGCGATTGATATTTCTGAAGAATGTGATTCAGGATGTACGGACATTGAGACATGGGGTTTTGAGTAAAGCGAATGGTTGAGTAAAGCTCTTGGCTTAGGCCAAAAGGAGGGTTTATTAAACCGTAATCATATAGTGCCCCTTATTATGAATATTGGCCTAAGCCCTTTCTCATTACACAGAAAACCGCATCTGAAATGTTCTGCTTTATGATCGTTGTCGTCGCCATTTTAAGAATTGTCCGCCATTTTGATTTCAACTCGTTTCTATGTTCTAAAATGGTGTACTATGTTTTCAACTTGCAGCCAAGCTGAACGACCTTTGAGTTCTGTTAATGTTTATGCTGAGCAGACTGTTTGACCAATGTAAAGAAACCTTGTAACTCGAATGAACTGCCATCCAAGTGTTGTCTGCGCTCACAAGCCTCATCCTTATATAAACAAAGAGACAATGGAAAACAAACTCAGACTGTGTGGTCTGGCTGAACTACATTGTTGCGATTCTTGGGACAAGGCTTACCGTGGATTAGGAAACGAACAATCTCATTGTAATTTCATGGACATGCAAACTTATTTTGATCCCTTGTATAATATTGTAACATCTGTCATGTGAACTAGGCACGAACTCCAGCCAGTAACCTATTAGTGTGGAAAGGGGTTGGACAATGTTTCAGAAATAGTATAAATATGTCTGTGTTTAGATGTCCAGCACTCTCACTCCTCACTGTGTCTGCTGGTACACACTGCAAGGTGTTGGGAACCAGATAGCCATCTGTTTTGCTTTGACTGTACAGAAATAAAAGATACTTGTATCTTTTCAGCCTGTGATTGGTGTATTTCATTTTGTGGTACTAAACCTCGATATTTCTTTGGTCTTTCAATTCTACATGAAAGCTTCTTGCGAGATGAGGTCACCCTAGACGGGTTACCAGACACAAGTACAACGAGCAACACGTGGTCCCGCGGGTAGACGCCAAGGGGGGGATCTCCTGTAGCTGTGAAGTCATGCTGGGCTACACAACTGCTATTTGTTCTTTGCACATGTACAGACTACATAGGGGTGTTGCCTGCTTTTTCCTCTGCCCACTCAAGGTGGACTTCGACGTCCTCTCTCACTGCACCTGCGCCACCTTTGCATTTTAATTACTTTCACACATCCATTTATTTAGTAAACGAAAGCCAATATTTTGAGTTTTATGGAGGTGTACTTATTGTTCTGTTTTATTTATTTGTTAATTTATTCACCTCACCATCCTTTTGTTTGGGTGGTTTTCTCTGTTTTTTTTATATCAGCTGTTATGTGGCATGGGATATTATATAATGGCCTTTTTTGCCATTTCATTTGACTATCACGTCGCTTTCACAAGGCTGAGAAGTGCTCTGAAACAGCCGGAAGTTATGTGGTATGGGATATTATATAACGCCCTGTTACGCCAATTCATTTTTAAATATCACGTTGCTTTTACAAGGCTGATGAGTGCTGTGAAGCAGCCGGAAGGTGGCACAAACTATCCAATAAATAATGCATGTGAGTAACACAGAGGTCATTAAAGTGCAACACAAACCAAAAATAGATCTGTAAAGGTAAGTCGGTTAGCAGACTTGCTCAACGGAAGGTTCCTCTGCTGCCCTCTTAGGAGAACAAGGCAACTGCAGCCCAGGTTGAGAATGACAGTCATGGCTGAACTGTGCAGATTAACTGCCAGAAGTATTCGGCATCTGCGCAAGAGGGATCAATCCTCTCACACAACTATTGCCATCTCTTTCAAGATCCTAGCAGTTCTCTAGAACTTACTGAGCGCTGAGAAGTCGACCATCGATTTTGTACAGCCCTCGTGTGTGTTTTATATGTACATCCTTTTCGTCACATGGGGTAGTTGCCATAGCTGGCCCAGACACCAGCCTTATTTTCGAAGGGAACTGGTTTCTGGGAATTCACGGGCTCCCTAACAGTGTTCTGCTCAGTTTCACTTTCTAAACTGGCACTGTCCTTTTCAGCCTCAATATTTCTGCGACTGCGGTAAGTTCAACAGGTGCTACAGGTGCTTCTGCCTGCATTGCCTAGGCCACCCAGCATCGTTGTTTTAAAGAGCTTACAGGGTCGACACCTCTCCTCCTTGTGATCCCGTGGGAGGCAATAATTACATGCTCTGTGTGTATCCTTCCAGACAAACGTACGATTACAGGAGGGGTAACACTTTAATGGCGTATTCTCAATTTTTGAATCGGGGGACAGGAAAATAATTTTAAATAGAGGGACAGTATAAAAAGACATTCTACAATAGAGTGGTCTAGTATAATGTATTTCACCAGCTCTCCCTACTGGAGCGCTCGTCGACAGCCAATCTTTTGAAAACAAAAAGACGGTTGCCAATGACATCTTGCTGGGTGACAGGCATAGAGACCTTGTCGAAAGAGCTTTTCTGTTGAGTGAATATAATAAAATGAATAATACGAATCTTTATCTCGAGTGCAACAATAACTAAACTCAAACGCTGCTTAATGCAACCAACCAAGTAGTGGGATAAATAAAAAAATAAAAATAATTTATTTATTTATTTATTCAGATTTATTTAAAGCGCACATCAGCCCGGGGGCATCGTGGCGCTGTTACATGAATACATACATAGTCTGGTTACAATGGAAGGAAGATGGTTACAAAGCAATTTTCATTACAGGAAGCATTTCGTATCGAACACTTTTCGTATCAGATGTGTGCGAGCTGAGGTGGGTGAAGGGAAGGTTGAGTTAGTTGAATAGCGTGGTTTTGAGGGATTTGCGAAAGAGATACAGAGATGGTTCTGCTCTAAGCGCGTTGGGGAGGGCATTCCATAGCTTAGGTGCTATGTGAGGGAAGCCAATGCCGCCGGCTTTGGCTCTTTTTACAGTGGGTACTTGGAGTTGGTTGGCGTGGTGACTTCTTCTGGGGCGGATGGAGGAGTTCTTGGTTATAGTCTCAGATAGGTAGGGGGGTGCTGTGTGGTTAATGCATTTGTGTGTGAGGGTGAGGATTTTAAAGTTGATCCTTTCCTTGACTGGGAGCCAATGGACGCGTCTTCTGGCCTGTGAGATATGGTCAGTTTTGGGCATGTGTAGTGCAGCACGGAGGGCATTGTTTTGCACTATTTGGAGCTTGTTTAGGTTTTTTGATGAGGTGCCTGCCAGGAGGGCGTTACAGTAGTCCAGTATGGCTCCTATAGTAGCTCTGGCTATGGAGAGGCAGTTGGGCGTGGTGAGGTAGGGTTTTATGGCGTAGATGAGTTTGGTAGTCAGAGCAGAAGCTGAGGCAATGGCGCTGGTTTGTCTTGTCATTGAGAGTGTTGCGTCAATGTAGACTCCTAAGGTCTTGACGGCAGAGGAGACAGGTATGCTAATACTGTCGATGATCAAGTGCGAGTAATTGGGGCTGAGTTTGGTTAGAGTTTCGTTAGGGGCTAGGATGATGATTTCGGTTTTGTCTCCGTTTAGGCAGAGGCCATTGATAGCCATCCAGGTTTGGATAGTTGAGTAGATTTTGAGGAGGGCTTCTGAGTCAAGGTCGTAGTCTCCAGAGAGGGGGAGGAGGACCTGCGTGTCATCAGCGTAGTTGGTGTACGCTATGTTGAGGGAGTCCAGTAGGTCAAAAAGGGGTTTGATGAATAGGTTGTAGAGGGTCGGTGCGGTGCAGGACCCTTGTGGGACTCCACAATTGATAGTGGTGGGGGGGCGCTATCCTGGTCAGAGTACACTTTCATGGCCCTGCCTTCAAGGAAGGATGTGATCCATGTGGTAGCCTTGTGAGAGAAGTGTGCAGCATTGGAGAGGTGCGTTGTGAGAATGCTGTGGTCGACCAAATCGAATGCTGCAGAAAGGTCGAGTAGGAGGAGGAGGGCAGGTTTGCCTGTGTCCTTTATTTTAGTAATCTGATTTTTTAAATCTAGAAGAGCAGTTTCAGTCCCATGGCCTTTGCGGAAACCTGACTGTCTTTTGCCTAGGATGGTGTTTGTTTCCAGGTAGTGTTGGATTTGATTGTGTGCAGCTTTGTCCAAGATTTTAAGGAGAAAGGGGACGGTGGTGATGGGGCGGTAGTTGTTAGGGGAGGAAGGATCAAGGGAGGGTCTTTTTAGGAGCGGGCGGACCCAGGCTTCTTTTAGGCATTGTGGTACACTTCCAGATGTGAAAGAGGCATTGATAAAAGCCGTTATGATGGGGGTGAGGTATTCTGCGCTCTCTTTGATTACGGAGGGTGGGCAGATATCCCCTTTGCAAGTGGAGGGTTTGATTTTTTTAAGGAGGTCATTGACTTCCGTCTCCGAGACTTCTCTGAAGGCAAAAAGGGGTGTTTGTGATGGGGAGTTGTTGGTGTGAGGTATGGGCGGGCAGGTGGGGGTGTTGAGAGCTTTGCGTTGGGAGGCTATTTTGTCTTGGAGTGATTTAACTTTGTTGAGGAGAGCAGCCTGGATGCCTGTACACCATGCTTCATCCTTGATGATTTTGTCTGGGCTAGAGGCTGGTGTGGTGAGTTCTTTGAATATGGAGAAAATGTCTCTTGATTTGGAACTGGCATTAGTGATTCTCTGGTTGTAGGATTCGGATTTAGCAAGGAATATGGCTTTTTGTAGGTCAGAGAGATCTCTTTAAAAACTTTAAGCGAGGATTGATTAGGCGCTGCTTGCCACCTGGTTAGGGCTTTGCGTTTCTTGGTGCGTAGGACGGATAGTTCTTCAGTGAACCAGGAGTTGCAGTGCATAGATTTTTTCCCTTTTTTTTCTTCTAGCGGGGCAATGAGATCGATGGCTTGAGTGAGTGTGCTGGAATAGATGTTGGCTAGAGATGTAGGGTCAGTGGGGAATGGATGCTTGAGTTGTGAGGTATCAAGGAGAGGGGCGAGGTTGGCAGCAGTGAGTTTTTTGGAGCTTCTTACTTTAGCGGGTGGGGCATGGGTTAAGGTTTTATGAGTAGGCGTGGTAGGAATGGTAAATTGGATGAGGTGATGGTCTGTCCATGGAAGGGCTGAGATGGAGGTAATTGCCGATGAGCAGTTGTGATCAGCTAGCCAGTCAATGGATCTGCCTTTGCTGTGAGTGGGTGCAGTAACTTTGTGTTCGAACCCCATGTTAGATAATTCTTTGGCTAAATTTGCGGCTGCTTTGTCCTTCGGGTCAGCTAAGCCAAGATTAATGTCCCCTAGTAGGATGCTTTTGGTGGTGCTTTTGAGGTTGTTGCCTATGTTTTGGAGGAGTTGCTTTTGGTAGTCAAGAGGAGATCCTGGTGGTCTGTAGGTGATAAAGAAGTTTATGGTGCAATTAGGTGAAAGGGCTAGTTTGGTAGTGAGGAGATCAGCGTTATTGTCCCATTGTTGATTACACATTCTTATGGAGAGGGTGTCCTTGAAGATGAGGGCTACGCCGCCACCACTTTTTAAGTTTTTACGGTCCTGTCTAAGGATGGTATAGTTTTCAGGGAGAGCGAGGTGAATGGAAGGGCTGGAGGCTTCATGGAGCCAAGTTTCGGAGATGGCAAGTATGTCGAGATTATGGGTAGAGATAAGGTCATTGATTTCAATGGCATGGGCATGGACAGAGCGCGCGTTGATGAGGGCGCATCTTAAGTTTGGATGTAGAGTGTGTGTGTTGGTGGTGCTGGGGGTGGTCGGTGTGAATTTGGGTGTGTGAGGCTTGGGCGTGGCACATGCAGCGTGATGAGAGCTAAGGTAGTGAGCGTGGTCAGGGAAGGAAGTCTGGGCGGCTGATGTATGGGTGCGAGAGCTGAGTCTGTAGTTCCTAAGGAATGTGGAGTGTGGAGTACTGCGGAGAGTAAGGAGGTGTTTAGTGCGAGATCTCAGTCTGCAGAGCCTGAGGTGGAGTGGGTGGTGTCCGACCGGGTCGGTAAGGGAGTTGAGTGTGGAATGGAGTGCAAATGACGGTGTGTTGTGTATGAGGTCTGCTGGAGGGGTGGCGCAAAGGTGGGCATGTTGGTCTAGGTGCGCATGCAGCATGTTGCAGGTGGCCAGAAAGGAGAGGGATGTGAGAAAGATGGAAAAAGTGGAAGGGAGGTATGTAGGCGCTTTGGGGTGTGGGCTAGGGGGCTGCATTGGTAAACAAGGGATGTACATGTAAGTGTGCAAAAACGCAGAAGGTCAGATCACAGAGTAAATCAGGACAGTTTGGGGCAGTCTGTATCACAAAAGAGCATTTTGACCAAGGGGCACAACACAACTGAAATGTGGTCTGTAGGCGACCAAGGGGCACAACACAACTGAAATGTGGTCTGTGGGCGACCATAGGGCACAATACAATTCTAGACTGGTCTGTAGGCGACCAAGGGGCACAACACAGCTGAAATGTGGTCTGTGGGCGACCATAGGGCACAATACAATTCTAGACTGGTCTGTAGGCGACCAAGGGGCACAACACAGCTGAAATGTGGTCTGTGGGCGACCATAGGGCACAATACAATTCTAGACTGGTCTGTAGGCGACCAAGGGGCACAACACAGCTGAAATGTGGTCTGTGGGCGACCATAGGGCACAATACAATTCTAGACTGGTCTGTAGGCGACCAAGGGGCACAACACAACTGAGATGTGGTCTGTAGGCGACCATGGAGCACAGTATATTTGTGGTTTACCGTGAGGCACAGCACCAGGCATAGCATGAATCATATAACAATCAAAAGCACAACATAGGACAATGGGTGTCTGGGCCAGGGCAAGGGGCATAGCACGTGACAGGGGTAACAGGGGAGCACTACTGTAGCTAGTTATAGCATAGCAGTTTAACAGTAACAGTACTCACGTGGATTAAAGTCCAGTAAATAATCTATCATCCGCGTACAATGCGTTAATGTTGGACAAGCGATGCATGCAGGATCATGGGTACTGTACACAACATTAGGGATAATATAACGGAAATGGCCCGATGGCCTGTTTTCGACTCTGTACAGAAATTATATAATACTTTCCACCAACCACTATGCAAAGCATGCGATTCTAAGCAGATCCACAAGCCCCTGAAATGTGTATGCATTTTGTGGACCTCAGTTACTCGACTATACCCAAATGTATGTACATATCACACCCAGATCCCAAAGGTCTAACCCTTACTGCTCAGCAATGCACCCCTGATTTTGGTTAGAGACCACTTGTAAACGTTTCTCTTATCCACTAGGTTCTGCTCTCGGAACCATACACCAGTGTGACTTCGAAAAGAAAGAATGCAATGCTCTCCACCAACCAATAGATGTCAGCCTAGGCAAAGCATGCAGATCCACAAGCCTACAGCAATGGATTTACATACCTATTAGAAGAAATACTTACAATTTAGTCATGTTCTTTGATGGATTAGTCCATCCTCTGCACATTTCTCATCTTTGATATTCTTTCCAGTGCCAACTGGCTTCAATTATTTTTTCACCAGCAGAAGGCTCATTTCAGCTCTGTCGAGCGCCCATATGCACCTGCTGCACCAAACAAGACCTTAGCATCAGTGCATGGCACTGCCCTGCCCCATGACCTCAGCTTTCTACTGCTCTCAGCACCTGAGGGACTGCAGAAGAGGTATACACCTTATCTGCCAAGAGAAGCCGGTTGAGAGGGGGGTGAGGAATCGGTGTAAGGGCTAATCCAGCAGACAACATTACAGAGAGGTAAGTTATTTTTTTTATCTAATATATTCCTTTCTTTTGAGTCATCTTTGGTGGACTCCCACCTACAACATAAAACACCACCTACAACATAAAACACCACCTACAACATAAAACTCATAAAGACTGATCAGCCCGAGAGCGCCCTGCCTTGACAGGGAATCTAGGCAGAAGCGTGTGCAGCTAAACCCATGTTGCTGCTTTACAGAACAAAGCAGGGATCCCCCCCCCCTTCACCTCCCACTGCAGGGCAGAGGTGTCAGCCAGGCCCCTAGTAGAACAAGCCTTCCCCATCATATCACCCGCCGCCCCAACTCTACCAGCCCAAAGACCTTCAGGCACTACTTTACTGCCAGATCGTATCATTCCGAGATGCAGCTATAGACTAGTTCCATTTTGTTGCAGCCCTGCCCGCACGAGCATCGGTGTAACCAACAAAGAGCTGGTGCTCTTTTTTAAGGTCCATTGCCCGAGAGGCATGGTAGCTGAGGGCTACCCATCTTAAAGGGGTGAGGTAGAGGAAAACAGGAAGCTGGATCTTCCGAAAGATACAATTCTAAAACAACCTTTTGGTGAGCGGCCAGTCAGACTCTCCAAGTCATCTCCTTGGAGATCACCAACGAGGGCAGTTTAACAGGAAGATCACTTTGTGAGTGTTCATTAACATTAATGCAAGGCTCAGGTGGAGCCTCCTTAAGCAAGATTCAAACTATATTTTACATCCCACACAGGAACAAATTTGTGTGGGGAGAAACGTATTACACAGACCCTGCAAATGCTGCATAACAGTGTGGATTGTGAATACATAGCCGTATTCAGAGGTTCTTTTAAAGACTGAAATGGTGGCCAGGTACTGTAAAGACATCATGAAGCAAGACACAGACAACAGGTTCTAAATTGAAAATAAACACTTTTATTAACTTAAATGTCAGGATGGGAAAAGGCATAACTCTTTGCTAATGTGGGATTTCCCTACCTAAAGAAAACTAAGGAAATCCTGAGTCAAGGAGTTCAACTGAAGAATCTGTCTGTGTCTAAAACCTATACTTGCCCTCACAACCAAATCTGTACAATGTGTCGGGATGTCAGAAACCAAAAAAAGAAAACAGTATTTAACACTGAGTTTCTTCCAGCTCGCAGCTTCCTTTTGGCCCCCTTCCCCAAGCATATAAACAGTTCCACAAAAAAGTCTCAAAATTACCTTTCTTGGACTTTAGATGAAATAGTCTGAATCAGGACCCTGGGTTCCCTTCCCCAAGTTTTAAGTAACACATTTCAAAAAGCAAGGTATCCTTTGTCTTCTTAATTTGAAGTTACAAAGTTAAACCAATTTTGTTTTACAACATTAGTTCCTTTAGTTTGTAGCTTTCACACAAGTGGACATCAACAAGTTCCAATAGAAATGAAGCTTCAGCACCTTTTGTTTGCATGTTCTTTAAAGTCGCATTCATATTAGAACTCAGGATGCTGTGGTTTGTTTATTCTTTAAAGTTGTATTCTTTTGAGCATTTTAATACACAATGGTTTGTTTAGATTTGAGGTTCTGTTCCCTTTCTGAGTTCTGAATGTCTTCATTCTGATTGTTAACAGGGTTTGGATTCAGTTCAGTATTCAACAATTGTTAGTTTTTCTTATAGTTCATTCATTTGCACTTTATCTGTTGTTCTATATAGGTTTGTTTCACTTTAATTCAATTGCCCAGCCTCCTTGATGCTTCTCTTGTTGCTCCCAGGTTCGGGATCCAATGGCGATGGCCTTTCCATGGCCACCTGTGCAGAGGATCCAATGGGTTTGGGAGTGAGAATACCCTTAGGTTTCCCACAGTACCCCTTCACAGTGCCAAACTGAAAGCCCATCTGCGCTATAGAAAGCAGGAAATCCAGACCAGAAGTGGGACAGATGAAAGGGTCCAGACCTCCTGACACCAAGCCAACAATATACACCACATGCATGCATAAAGAAGAGAGCATAAATAAGAAATCACCCCTGACAGTGTTCTAAAAGTCCCCCTCTCCCTATCCCCCACTCTCCCTATCCCCTATCAGAAGCCAAGCCTGAAGGTTCATGCTGCTGAGGCTCAGATGGAGGGCCACACTTTTCCTATCCCCAAGTGGTAGAACAGGTCCACTGTTGGCAAAAGGTGCAGATGGGCATGTCCAGAAGCTCTAGGTACTATGAACTCTAGGGAAAGGCTGGAGTGGTCAGAATTAATGTGAACCCAAACTGCTGTCGACTCTTGAGAACTAGCGGATTGACGGGACTTGGCAGTATACATAGGGGAGATTGAAGCTCCTTTGAACATTCACCGTTTCCCCCAAGAGGTCACTGCAGAACAGGGACTGCCCTTAATCTGATCAATTTACACTTCCTGTTTACACTGAAAGCTAAGAGTTTTACGAGGAGTTCCCTCAAAAGGTGAATATCGCCTACAGAACTTACTGGCAGCCCCCTGAAACAGTTGAAAGAATACTCCAGAGTCACAGTAAGCTTTTATGAAGATTTATTGCCACATCATCAGCAACTGTAACTGTGACATGTGTACCACACTTGAAATGGAACTAACCTGCGTTTTGACCTGTGGGCCAAACTTGATGAACATATAAGACGCACAGGTGACTTGAGGGAGGGGTTCCTAAAATATGGATAACCAAGCTACCCTGTGCGGAGGACGGCAAGAATGTCGGTGTGGTCGAAGATTCGACCAGAGGAGGCAATGTCAACAGACAGATGATTACGTCATTCATGGCAACTTCCCCTCCCCTGACCCAATATCGTAAAATCTATGAACGCTATTCACTGACACAGCAGTATCACCCATACCCGAAGAATGTGCAACAAATAACAAAACCTATGTGAGCTGAAGATGGTAAGAATGACCAGACTTACAATAGAAACATACAATAGAAACATACATGCATTCATTAGCCATGAGGCAAAAGCGCAGACCATAAAGAAAATGCACTGGGTCAATTATGCATTTATACACAAAGAATATTGCTTGCAACCATATAGATACGAAAAACATAACAGAAATGCAACAAACGAGATACGATATGTTGATTTATACCGTACACTGCTACCACCCAGAAGCTCACTCTTGCCCAAGCTCCGGCGCTCTCTAAGTTGGACTATTGTAACAGCCTCTTTCTAAATCTACCTGCCTCTATTCTCCGCCTCCTGCAACTCATCCAGAACAGGACTGCAAGACTTGTCCTTGGCCTCAAGCCCTGGGATCGTATCTCTCCAGCTCTGAAATCTCTCCATTGGCTCCCTTTGGATGCAAGGATTAAATTCAAAACCCTCTGCATTGTCCAGAAAGCTTTCTGGGGCCTGGGTCCAAAATACCTTCAGCTATCCCTCCGCAAATACCTCCCCTCTTGAGCTCTTCGCTCCTCTACCTCTAACTCCATCAGGGTGAGTCGTTTTTCAAAGAAACAAGCCGGGGATAGATCTCGGTTTTCGGCTGTGGCCTTCCTCTGGAACAGCCTCCCTGCCACTCTAAAACTTGGGGAGAACCATCTCTGGTTCCGGAAGCACCTCAAGACCTTCCTCTTTTCTTCTGCCTTCACCCCCACCTCCCTTGTTGATCTGTTCTCTCTTGGCACTGTACACCTGGCCACCCTTTGTCCTCAGGGCCAGGTAGCTGCTCACCCCGCCACCCTCAAGCATTGCCTCCGGGCCACACTTGCACTGAGGTCTGTCTCTGTACCCATAGAATCCTCCCCCATTTTACTTCCGGCACTTATTAGACAACCTGTCTGATGCCTTAAACCTAGCACTTGCCACTTGCTGGCTGCACTATCATTGTTTGTTGCCTTTATTATTATTTATTTACTTATTATTTATCTGTTTCCCCTTTGCTCCACACTTTCCATTTCTCCCCCCTTCCATGCACTTTTCCTCTCCCCCTCTCCCATGCACTTGCGCATTCTCAATGTCACTGGGCCTAGTAAGATCGTAGTTTTGGTCTCCCCTGTTCCCCTCACTTGCCTTGTTGCGCTCTGAAACACTTGTGTACGAGCGCGATAGAAATAAAATATCAGTTCAATTGAATTCACCCAAGGACAGAGTCCAGGTACTCACGTGGCACTGCAAGAGAAGAGGGTGTGGTGTGTTTGTGAGGATAGGATAGGTTCAGAACCAGGAGGAACTGGCGCCTATGAGCATTGTCTTGTGTGTCGGAGCTAGTTCAAGTGGCCCTGCATGTTGTAACCGTATGGGTAGGACTTAGTGCTTCGGACGTGTGCTAGTGTTTGTGTTGGTGCTGTGTGTTGTATGATGTTAGAGTGGGGTTTGCAGTTGTGCACACTGGTTAGTTGTAACCATAAGGGGTCCATTTGTCGCGGGTGTCTGTTAGGTGTTTGATCTTATTGTGTTAGTGTGCATTTGTGTAGTGTCAATAGATTTATGGACTATGTATGAGGGAGTTCCCTCTAATGTTATTCCCAGAGTTTCAGAGAGTTGGTTGGGTACAGGTATTATATTAGTTCTCGGTGTGTCTATGTGTATTATGGCTAGCCCCTGGTTGTGTATACTGGCGTTGGTTCTGTTGGAGGAGCCGGAGAGGGGGAAATTGGTTAGTTTGACAATGCCTTCGATATGCATCTTCGATTGCCACTCAATGGTGCCGTCAAACATTCTTGATTGTGGTACATCTGGCAATCCCGCCTCTTCTCCAAGCATGAAGGCTAACTACTCCTATGGGTTTGAGGGCAGAGGGCTGGTTGCACCAAGTGTGTTCCTGGTTATTCGGCAGGGATTTAGTTGTAGCAGTTGGGAGTGGACTTGTTGTGCGGCTGGGTTCTGAATGGCTGCACAGCTGTTTTTTTAATGAATTGAGGAAGTGGTGCTCGACCGGGCGACCTTGTTATGAATTGGGTATTGGTGTTTTCCCCGGGTCTGTCTGTATTGGGCGGGCCACTCTTTGTCGATCACTCTAGTTGTGGGGCATGACTGGGGCAGGCAGGGAGTGTGGGGTGTTCTGGTTCTCCTTAATTTCACAGCTGGTATCTGTGACTGTGTCCCTTAGAGTGTTTTATTTGGTCTGCAATCTTTTTGTTGTTGTTGTTGTCCTTTTGCGCTTGTCATTGTCTGTTGAATAATCAGGTTGTAAAATCGGTTCCTGAAGGTGATGTTGTCTTCTGTGGTTCTAATTTTATTTGGCATGGTGTTCCATAGGCTAGGAATTAGGTGTGAGAATGCTGTTTTTCCTAGCCTTCCGGCAGTCTGACAATACGTATATTATTCCTTTGTGCTCTCCCTTCTGCATCCTCAGCTCTGTGCTCAAGAGTTTGTATGCAACCAAGCACGTCTGTCATCTGGGATTGAGCTGTGGCAATGCTGTTGATAGTTATGTTTATTAAATGTATATAGCGCTTTAAATCAAAGTGCTTTACAGTATAACAAGGTACAATAGTGAAAGCATATTTACAAAAATGAAGCAAACCAGTGATACAGTAAGTAGAACAATTTACTTAAAAGGAGGGGGGAGGGGAGTGGAGAGGAGGTGGAGATGGGTAGGAAGGTTTTGATGTCTGAATTGAGGTCAGCAGGAGCAGGGGGAGGGGGAAGGAGGGGATGGGAGCGGGGCAGCTATCTGGTGGCCCCCTGCACCCACTGGTGTTTTCAATGTCTGATTTGAGGTCAGCAGAAGGAAGAAGGGGACGGGAAGTGGGGGCTAAGGGGGTATGGGGGAGGATAAAGGTAGGGGAGGAGAGTCAGGGGGGGAGTGGAGAAGGAAGGCTTTCAGAGAGGAGTGGAAGGATGAGTAGTTTGGGGTGGAGCGGATAGAAAGAGGTAGGGTGTTCCAATGAAGGGGGGCCAAGAGTTGAAAGGAGCAGAAGCATGAGGATGCACATGGGGCTGGGGGTACAGTGAGAAGGTAGAGATCGGCTGAGCGGAGAGAGCGGGAGGGAGAGCAAAATGAGAGGAGGGAAAAGAGATAGGGGGGGCGAGATCATGGAGAGATTTGTAGACAAGACAGAGGAAATGAAATTTTATTTGTGAGAGGAAGGGAAGCCAGCCGAGTTGCGAGAGTGAGGTAGAAATAGAATCTCGAGGACCAAGAAGACAGAGTACAGATAGAGGAGTGGTAGATGGATTTTAGGGTATTCGGATGAGAGACAGGGAGCCCGAAGAGGAGAGAGGAGCAGTAGAAGAGGTAGGAGAAGATAAGGGAGGAGATTAAGAGTTTAGAGGTGTGGAAGGTGAGAGAGGAGCAGATCTTGCGGATGTTGGCGAGGTGGTGCCGACAGGCACGAGAAGTGAGAGAGATGTGGATGGAGAAGGAGAGGGAGGAGTCAATGTGGAGGCCAAGATTGCAGGCATGGCTTGAGATGTGGAGGTGAAAATGGATGAAAGGAGGGGGGAAGGGCAAAGAGCGTTAGGACGGAAGAATAGCACCTTAGTCTTGTCAGTGTCTGAGGGTAAGAAAGTGGGGTGACATCCAGTTTTTTATGGCCGTTAGGCAGGAAGATAGAGTGTGATGGAGGTCAGGAGTAATAGAAGAGAAGGCGAGAACGAGTTGGGTGTCATCATTATAGAATGGTGGGAAATGCCGAAAGAAGATGACGGGGGTGAGAAGGAAGGTATAGAGAGAGTAAAGAAAAGGAAGGGGAGAGAGGAGGTCGGAGTCTAGTAAGGAAAGAAGAGGGGAAGATTGAGAGGAGGTTAAGAGAGGGAGGTTTAAATTGCAGAGGACAGAGAGAGGTGTAGGGGAGAGAGAGATAAGAGAGAGGAGATGGTCCATGGCGGGGGTGAGAAGGGAGGTATAGAGAGAGAAAAGAAAAGGTCAAGTACAGAACCTCGGGGGACGCCATAGTTCAAGGAGAAGTTGGAAGAGGTGCGGCCACCCCAGGAGACATAGAAGGATCGATTGGAGAGGTAAGAGGAGAGCCAGGAGAGGACAGAGCCTTTGAAGCCGGAGTGTTAAGAAGTAAGGGGTGATCTACGGTATCAAAATCTGCAGAGAGGTCAAGGAGATTGAGGTTCGAGGATTGCTTAGTGTAGTAAGCAGTGAGGAGAGAATTAAGGACATAAGTGAGAGCGGAGTGTTTAGGGCGGAAACCAGACTGAGAGGTGGGGAGGAGGGAGTGAGAGGAGATGAAAGCTGAGAGTTGAGAGTAGGCAAGGCGCTCGAGGAGCTTAGAGATGAAGGGGAGGAGGGAGATTGGTCTGAAGTTGGAGGCAAGAAGAGGGCTAGCAGAGGATTTCTTCAGGAGAGGGATGATGGTGGCGTGTTTGAAAGCCGATGGAAAAGTAGCAGTGGAGAGACAGGTGTTGAAGAAGGTGGTTAGGTAGGGGATGAGGAGAGGGTAGATTTTAGGGATGAGGGAGGTGGGGATGGGATCAGAGGGGGGAGCGGTAGGGTGAGTTTTGAACAGGAGATCGGAGACACAGGATGAGGTGATAGGAGAGAAGTTGGACATGTTAGCAGAGATGGAAAGGG
Source organism: Ambystoma mexicanum (assembly GCF_040938575.1). Lineage (NCBI taxonomy): Eukaryota > Metazoa > Chordata > Amphibia > Caudata > Ambystomatidae > Ambystoma > Ambystoma mexicanum. The sequence goes on along the minus strand of NC_090937.1, from coordinate 1,568,420,602 downwards.
AGGAGGAGGATGGAGGGGAGAAGGAAGGAGAGGAGAGGATGTTTTGGCGTAGAGAGAATTTTGCATGAAAAGAAGTTAGCAAAGTCAGAGGGAGAGAGGGGAGAGTTGGTGGAAGGGTCAGAAGTAGGAGGGGACAGAAGGGGAGAGAGGGTCTGGAAAATATGGTGGGGGGTGAGAAGCTTGTAAATGGAGGAGGTTAGAATAGTAGGAGAATAGTAGGAGCACTTGGCAGATGTGAGGCAAGAGTCATAGAGGGAGTGATAAGAGAAGTAGGAGGATTGATTAGTCCGAGAAGGGGATTTGAGCCAGCGTCGTTCGAGGCGACGTAGGAGGCGACGCATGGACAGGAGGCGAGAGGAGAGCCAGGGTTGGGAAGGTTTGTGAGAGGGGGAGAAGGAAGTAAGAGGATAGAGTTGGTCAAGACTGGAGGATATAGAGGAGGACAGCGATGAGAGGACGTCATCAAGTCGGGGAGAGGGGGAAGGAAGGAAGAACAGGAGTCGAAGAAGAGAGAAGGGTTGAAGTTGCGGAGATCGCAACGAGAGAAGGAGGGGGGATTGAGAGGGGAGGACAATGAGGAGGAGGGAGGAGGGAGGAGAGTAAGGCATGATCGGAGAGATAGTTGGGAAGAGACGATACGGGTGAAGAAGAGTAAGATGAGAGAAAGATGAGAGAAAGATGGGATCGAGAGTGAAGCCAGAGGAGTGGGTGGGCGGGTAGGAAGGGGAGAGAGGAGGTAGGAGTCTAGTAAGGAAAGAAGAGGGGAAGATTGAGAGGAGGTTTAGAGAGGGAGGTTGAAATTGCAGAGGACAGAGAGAGGTGTAGGGGAGCGAGAGATAAGAGAGAGGAGATGGTCCAGGCCCTCGTAGAAGGAAGAGAGGGAGTTGCACTTGCTGCTCTGCCGTGCTCACTCGGTCAGCCAGGGCTTGCACATCCTGTCTTAGCAGACCCATATCCACTCCGCGTTGAGTTTATGTTCCAGCAACGTCTTTAGCGCTGCAATTGCCTCGAGGAAGGGGCCATCTTCTTGTCACCCTGTTTGTTGTTCCGTTCCTGCTGTGCTCTCTGTTTGTTGTTCCGTTCCTGCTGTGCTGTCATTCACCTGGGTGTAAGATTCCATACTGGTCTGCTTACCCTTCCCTCCTTGTTGTTTCTGTGGCATGTCCTGATTATACAATTTTTATTTGTCCCTGTGCATTCCTGCCCCTTCCCGGGTGGTGGGTTTGTGTGGTGTGGCCAAACTTGTCCCGGCTTGGGAGGGTTCTGCTCTTGTTTCTGGGTCTTCTGCACCCTTTTCCCTTGATTAGGTAGGTTGTTGCTTAATTCAGCATCAGCTATGCTCTCCTGCTCCTTCTCCACCTGCGTGATCTGGCCTCTGCTCCCCTGGTCCAGGTCCCTCTTTGCCACTCCGGTTCTCTTTTGTTCCTAGGGATATTTGCTCAGATGGAGTACGGGGGGGGGGGGCTTCTTGGCTCGTGCCTCACTGCTTGCTCAACCTGCGTGATCTTCTATCCGTGTGGCGCCGTAGTTTTGCCACCTGGTCTCTGGCTCCCCTCTTCACTATTATCCTGAGTGCAGCGGTGGTGCTTGTTGTGCATCCCATGTCCTTGCTTGTGTTATTGCACCATGTGACGGTTGCACTCTTGGCTCACTCTCTGTATGCGTAGCTTGTTTGTTCAGCTGTGGGACTGCTGGGAGCATTAGATGGCTGGGGATACACTGTACCACCCCAAGGGTCTTGTACCTTACTAAGATCTTGTGCCTGCCATTTTCCCTCTCAGCTCCGCTTGCTTGTTGTGCTGTATCAGTGGCTCGTGTTCTCCCATGTGCGCAGCCGTCTCCGGATGGCTGCGGGCCCACTCTACTTCCGCAGTTTTTATGCTGTATGGAGTATGTCACCGGGTTCTTCCAGTGGGTTAGTTGTGTCGGCGCACTGCGCCCATAAACCCACTTATATATTTACCCCTCTCTGGCCGTGCCCTCTGAGCTCTCTCACTGTATGTGCCACTTGCTTGCACTGGCGTGGGTTTCTTGTAGCCTGCGGCGTCAGGGGATGGTCTTTTTCCAGCTCTGTCTCTTCAAGGGGTCTTGTGCCTCTCAAGGATCCTGTGCCTGTTGCTTTCCTCTCTTTGCTTTGCCTGCATTATTTCTGTGTTTCGGTGGCTTGTGTTCTCCTTAGTGTATGCAGCCCATCTCCGGATGGCTGCGGGCCCCTTCTGCTTTCTCGGATTTGTATTATATGGGTGCGTTGCCAGGTTTTCCCTGCGGGACAGTCCTGTTGGCACACTGCACCCGTGAGCCCTCTTATGTATGCGCCCCCTCAGGCCGTGCATCTCTCCACTCTCTCACCACGTGTGCTGCCTGTTTACACTGCCGTGGATTTGCTGGGAGCATTAGGCAGCTAGGCATGGACCTATTCCCGCCCTGTCTCTCTCGTGGATCCTATGCCTGACGTGGAGCGTGTACTTCTATGCACTGCTTGCTTTGTTGCCTAATTTCAGTGGCTTGTGTTCTCCTGTGTGTGCAGCCTGTTGTTGGATGGCTGCGGGCTCCCTCTGCTCCACGTATTCGTGCTGTGTGGAGTGCGTCTCAGGGTCCCCTTAGTGGAGTAGTTGTGTCGGTGGGCTGCACCTGTGAGCTCTTTTGTGTATTCGCCCCTCACAGGCCGTGGTACGGGTTCAGGGGGGGGGGTCTTTGTTCTGTGTTTTCACCCCTCGGCCTGTCTTCCAGCTTCCTGCTCCCCTTACCCTGGTTCGCCCGTCTTGCTTCAGCTGCCGTCTTCACAATCACTGTCCGCCTCACTGCTCCGTTTCACTGCCTTCGCTCCGTCTTGTGCCGGTTTGTGTTGGTAGCATCCTCGGCAGGCGGGTGTCCGCTGGCTCTGCAGTGGCACTGCAGCTTGCCCCGGTCTTGGGCGGGCTCCTGCTGTCTCACCCTTCCACTCCTCTATCTGCATGGCTGCCTCTCATGATCGCCTGAGCGCTGGCTTGCGCCTTCTCAGTGAGCCACCGGGCTCTCAACCGCCAACTTGGTGCTTCTTCCTCGCTGCTCCGTTTTGGACCACCGGGTGTTGGCTGCCCACGTTTCTCTGTCACGGTTTCTGGTCCAGGTGTTCACCTAAAGTTCCAACACCTTTTCATATGGTTATAAAGCGAATTGGCCCAGAGTTTCATAATTTAACTGCAGGATCTCGCCGGAGCTCCGAGGTGCTGCTTCCTCACTTCATGGTCATCAAACCACGCCCCACAAAATTGGGGTCAGGTAGATGTTCATAAAACAGGGGGAAAGGTTGGAACCCTGGGGGACATCACAAGTAGAGAGAGTTGCAGAGGAGAGAAATGGCCAGAGTTCCACCTTGGAGGGCCAGTCAGAGAGAAAGGAGGCAGGTCACGCCAGGGCCTGATCTGTGATGCCCAGGGTATCACAGAGACGGGTGATCAGGATGTTGTGGTTTACCATATCGAAAGCAGAAGAAAGATCGAGAAGAATGAGGACAGAGGGAGAGTTGGTGTCAAGATTTGAGAGGAAGTCTTCACAGGTGTTCTGAAGAGCACTTTCTGTGCCTCTGGATGCTCTAAAGCCAGATTGATGGTCATGCAGACAACCAACAGATTGAGTATGGAGGTTATATTGAGTGATAGCCAGCTTCTCCAGGAGTTTTCCCAGGAAAGGGGTAATGGAGATCGGGCGATAGTTCGCTGCAATGGAGGGGTCAATGACTTTCATCAGGGTGCAGAGCCGGGGAGAGAGGCTGGATCCCTGTGGATCCAGCTCACTAACATAGAAGCGAGATACCAATGGGCAGCCATCTTTTCCAAAATGGAAGCAGCAGCATGCATTAACACGAATGGAAAGCTTCAAGGCTTCATGAAACTCCGACTGTTGAATTCACTAAAAACAGATTTGTGCAGGGGACAGGCAGTAGATGAACGGCCCTTCCCAAGGTTAACGCAGGACTAGTAATGGTCCTGGTGCATCCAGCTTGCTGTGCTCGCAGCAGTCACTCTGCAAGCCACGTCAGACCTGGCAGACTGACAGGCTCTAGCGAGCAAAGCTCGTAGTATGGCAGTTTGGAAGCAAATGTGTGGTAGCACTTCCGGCGCCATTGTAACTGTACTGCCATACTTGTAATGAGGCCCAATGTTCTTAACTGGTATCCCTAATGTAAAGTAAAAGCAACCTATATGGGTATGTGTGTTCTCATTGCGGTATTGAAATTCCTTCTCTACCTATATGTGTTTTTATGTGAATTGATCCTGCGATTCATCGATTGCCTGTACTCCCACAAAATCGTGTGTGGATTGTGCATGTGTGTGTATGTGTATATGCATGTGCCACACCCCTTCTCCTTATAAGCATATCATGACAGGGTCTCTCACCTAATTATTGTTCTTTTTTCATAATCTCATGAAAAATGTCTTCTCTATTCATGACTCCAAATTCTACTACACCCAATAAATCCATTTGTCATGCATAATAGTAATCCATATTTTGCTCAATAATTGTGCTAAGCCTTCGTTGTTTTTCCTGGTCAGTGCCCAGCCTGCTCCTATTTATTCATGAATAGGTTTCATTTAAACAAACCCTGCAAGAACCCTAAATAATGTACTCCTTATTCTTGGAAGTCAGACCAATCAGGGTGTGTGCTCTATAACAAATACTCCTTTAACCTAATGGCACACTCCTTTATATGTTCAGGCCTTAACCTCTTAAGTGCCAAGGACATTACGTTTGCAGCGCCAAGGACGAGACAGCTCATCCTTTTTTGGCACAAAACTGAAATCCAACCACAGGGCTATGCGAGGAGGAGGTTCCCCCTCACGGCCAAGGGGGTTGGATTTCTTTCAGTTTCACGTCGGCGTGCGTAACACACGCCGACATGAAACAAAGCAATTTCACTGCAGCCGCCATTTTCGGCTGCCGCTGGGAAAGATAGAAGGTGAGTGCCCATCTCCTTCTCCCTTGATCTCCGGCATTATTGAGCCGTTAAGATCAGAGGAGGTGTCGTTGGAAAGGGGGGACTCTCCCCTTTCCAATGACACCTTCTTTGAAGCATTGCTGGCCACGGAACAGGCGCAGAGCGCTCAGTCCGCACCCATCAATGCCACTAGACCACCAGGAATCTGTTTCTGATGTGGGGCGGAGGGAGGGCTGCTTACTATGTAAGTGGCCCTCTCACCCCAGGACCCCCGAGGCATGGGGATGGAGGATTGGGCCCCCCTGGGGGCAGATGGGTGCCTATCTGCCCCCTAGGGAAGGACGCAAACAAACATTATGGGTACATTTTGGGGTGTGGAGGTCCACTATACCACCAGGAATGTATCTGCAATGAAAGGGGGTGGCCCTCCTCACACCACTAGTTGATGGGGGGCACCTCATGTAGCCCACCCTGGGGGCAGATTTCTTCTCCTAGGAAGGGGCATCTGCCCCTACATGAGATGCCCTCCATCCATTTGGGGTGGGGGGAGAGAGCCACCAGAAAACGATGGAACAGGCCCCCCTCCAAAGGATGGGGCAGTACGTTTTGGGCACCCTGGGGGCAGATGGGCACACTAATGTGCCCATCTGCCCCAAGGGAAGTTGGGAAAACAAAACAATGAAAATAGAATTCATTTTAGGGGTGGTGAGAGGTAATGAAAAGGGGAGTGTCCCTCTACCTCCACCCAAAATGGAGGGGGGCATCTCATGCGGCCCTCCCTGGGGGCAGATTTCCACCCCTATGTGGCCCAAGGGAGGGCTACATGACATGTCCCCACCATTTGGGGTGGGGGGAGAGAGCCAGTAGAAACCTTGACACGGGGCCCCCAAAGCATGGGGCAGTGTGTTATGCCCATCTTGGGTGCAGATAGGCACACTAATGTGCCCATCTGCCCGATGGCAAAGGGGCAAAACAACATTTTTTAATTGGGAACTAGAAGCAGGTTTTGAGGGGGTTGGGGGGCACCATAAACCACCAGTCATTTATGTAATGAATAGGGGGGTGTCCCTCTCCCTCCCACCCAAAATTGAGGGGGGAATCTCAGGCAGCCCTTCCTAGGGGGCAGATTTCTGCCCCTATGTGGCCCCAGGGAGGGCTACATGAGATGCCCCCCCAACAATTTGGGGTGAGGGCCAGTAGAAGACTTGGCACAGACCCCCCCCCCCCCCAATGCATTGGGCAGAGGGTTATGGCCACCCGGGGGGCAGATGGGCACACTAATGTGGCCATCTGCCCCATGGCAAAGAGGCAAACAAAACAAAAAGAAGAACACCCTTGATTTTGTCTGTTGGTGTATTGGGGGTTTGGGTGGCGCACTAGTCACCAGGGATTAAATGGAAGGAGGCTGGCTGCTTTGCAAGGAAAGCAAGTGCCGTGCTTGGCGTGGATTGCTGGATCTGCGCCTTGCAATGGCACAGCACATTGGTGTGGTGCTTACTTTCTGTGCACAGTATTCGGACAGCGTAAGTAAGCACCATAGTAAGTGAGCATTGGGCGTATTGAAGGAATTAATGTTGTGAGTATCCCCTGGTGCTCAGTAGCGGAAAGTGATGATTGAAGCATGGCATGTGGGTTGGTTTTTGCTGGGCTGACACAGATAATATGTGCTTTTTTCCATTTACAGGTCTTGTACAGTTCAAGCTTCTCCTTTGTTATGTAAGTATGGAATTTGCGTTTTTTCAACATTGTATATCATGCAGGGGCGGGTTGTTAGTGAGGTGGGTAGGAACTGGGGTTGGAGAGTTGGTGGTGGGAGTGGGTGCTTTGGGGAGGTATAGTGGTGGCCAGGGGCACACTTTCAGGGGCAAGCCATGAATTTCCCCCCTCGACCAGCTGAACAGTGCTGTTCCCCTTGGAGGGCACTTTGCCAATATGCCATCTGCACAATGTACTTTTGGTGGGGGTTTCCATACGCCCATTGGTCTTATTCTCATTTCCTATCAGTGTGCAGTTCACCCTTCCGTGGTGGTAGATGACTGGGATGAGTCATGTATCTGGTTGAATGAATCAAAAAGTTTGCAGATAGCAGCCTCACAGTTTGGATGGGTTATTGGTGGGCTGAGAACAGATTGTAATTCTTTTTTGTTTCCTTTGCAGTTGTGGCTAATCGAAAGCTTTCGCTGATTTATGTAAGTAGTACAAAGTTTGCTTTTCTTATTATGCATTGTAATGTGGGGGTGGATGGTTATTGTGGTGGGAGGGACTGTGTTGGAGTGTCAGTGATATGGGTGGGAACAGGTAGTGGGGAGGTAATGTGGGCAATGATGGGTGTGGCCTGAAAAGAGGATGTTGGCTGCTCTGTATGAAAATGCAATGTAGACTTGGTATGGAGCTCTTTCCCTTTATTGGAATGTTCCCCATTTGTGTCGTACAAGTCCAGCAGTGGTCCCAGTGAGCCCCGCCAGGGCCCCATCCTTTCCCAGTGACAAAGCTATAATGTAGGCCACCCAGAGGTCCAGGGAAGTCCAGGGAAGTCGGGGGAAGATGTCCATGGCCTTGGGCACCTGTCTCCCATGTGGGTCTTTTGTCCCCCAATTTCAGCAGTGGTTGCAGGGTTTCCATTCCTTCCTGGAGGGGAAAGCTGTAGCGCTGCCAAGCCAGAGGTCTGGGATCGTCAGGTTGATGTATCTGACCTTGGGTGCCTCTCTGCCTTGTTAGTCGACTGCCACCAAGTTCACAAGTGGTCCTGGAGCTTTGGCTGAAGTTCTCACAATGAAACTGTCCAAAATCGTATCCATTTGTGATGATTGGCACACATTCTGTCAGGTTGCCTATATTGACAGAGCATACAATGCACACCTGCTGTGGAGTTCATTTCCTGTCAGAATAGTCACCCTGCCAAAGTATCACGGTGCAGTACATGCAAATCACCTTACCACCGTGCAGTACAATCGTTGGGCCACAGGAAAAGAAACCTTCACTGACTGCAATTGTGGCAGCACAACTGTGCCATTGGCACAAGGTGACGTAATGTGTCCTTCACCTCTTTCCCAGAAAAGCATGTGGCAATTACTTAATGACCTACTGTTCTCTCACATGTGAAGTGCATGTGAGATTGGGAGAAGTGTGTGGCTGGGATTGTTGCAAGAGACATGTGTTAAAGCAATAGTTGTGCTAACTGATAAACTGTATGTCTGGCCATATTCATGTGGTTTTTCATTTTTCCATTTCCTAGTGAGGATGAGGGTTGTGGGGATTATCGCCACTTTTTCATTCAAAAGGGCTGCAGGGCATTTCAAAGGGCCAACCACATCTGGGGCTCGGATGGATGCTCTCTCGATCCACTGATTTGGGGTCGAGGGAATACGCCTTCAGAGGAGCCAGAGGAGCCATCCAGTCAAAAGTATATGTTTCTCCCGCCTGACCTTATAGTGGTGTACCTGGGAGGAAATGATTTGGTGTCTATGGGACGGAAAGGGGTACGGGAGCTATTGATGGCAAAACTGGAATGGATATCACAGAGGTTTCCAAACACTGTGGTGGCCTGGTCCCAGATGATTCCCAGAAGGGATTGGAGAACAACAGGGAAGGAAAAGGCCATCAACTCCTCAGTGAGGAAACTTGGCAAGACTGACAAAGGGCAATGATAGAATTCTGACAATTTACCATGGCTTCATCAAAGGTGAACTGATGTTTCACTGAGACAGGGTGCACCCTTCAGAGAGGGGCATAGACGTTTTCCTTGCTGATATTTTTAACTTTGACCAGATGCTATGTTGAGGGGGTGGAGCCCAGTAACTGATGGACTTACTGATGGACTTACTGGATTGTGTGGCATGGTAATACTATGGTGAGTAAATATGTGGAAAATGAGACTCCGATTTCCTATCATTTGATTAGTATGTTGTGTTCATGGAATGACAATGTATTCAATACGTCAGTGCTGCCTATTTCTTTGCAAACCATCACCACATTCAGCAGCCTAATTCCACTTGCTGGCCCTTGCAGTTGTTCCTTCCTTGTGACCTTCCCCGTTCAAACACAGGACCCGATGTGAATGAGCAGGTGGTTTTGTCAAAAGTGTACCAGCAATTGTCTGGAAGGGCTTGCGATGTACTTTCCTTATCTTCACTGTCTACATCGTCTCTGCCTTTTCACCTCACCCAATCACTAATACGTTACGTGGTTGCTTCTCACCTGAATTTCCCATACACCTGCACCCCATGGAGGAGGGGAGGGTGCAACGCACGTTGCCTGTCTCTGAATTGGTACTGTGGGTTCAATCCTCATCTCCACACTTGTATTTGTGTAAGGTATAGCAGAAGAGGACATCTTCCTTAGATTTTTTGTTGTCTTTGTTGCAGGTGCAGGTGTGTTGTAGTCATCTACCCACTTGTAAGTAAGCAGTGAGCTGGTCCTTAGCATTTCACATCAGTGTTTGTGAAATAGTACTCTGTTTTTGCAGCGTGCTGAGAGTACATCACATTGCAGAGGGCTGCTACAGTTTGTGAGCAGAGTCTGGACATTTTGGCGTACTTGTGTCTTCTTGGCCTGTGGCATTCAATACCACTTACTCTACTAGGTTCCATACTTTGAGAAGCACAGATACTTATTGTGCCAGTCTTTATCTGTTCTTTGGGCAGTGAAGGGTTCCATCGCGACAGTAGTCATGGCTTCTCGTCAAACAATGTCTGATGCAGAGGCTTTTACTGCAGTGATGGAGTCCGTCTCGGAGCAAGGCAAAGAGACGGATGTGCAATCTAAAACAGATAGTGGTTCTGAGGGTGCGCAGGAAGTTGATTCATAAGTGAGTTTCCATGGATGCTAGTTCCTCCTCATCATTATCATCATCTGATGAGGATGAAAGAGAACATGCATCAATTTCAACACTTCCCACACGCAGGGTTATTGTAAGGGTGAGGGAACATGCAGGCGTGTAAGGCATGTACCAGATCCTGACATGGCTGAGGAGTCGCAGTGGGTACCCCCAGCAATGGCTCAGCCTGTTGTGCCCCCATTCACTGGAATATCAGGGTGCACAGTAAATGCAGACGGGTTTCAGCCTATTGACTTTTTGTTGATGGATTCATTGCAAACCAATTTGTACGCTGCACAGTTTTTGAGGTCACAGGGTTACACTCTCAAACCCCATTGTAGAGCACAAACATGGGTTCCAACGACCAATGTTGAGCTGAGAACATTTTGTGGTCTCATTCTGCTCATGGGAATATCACCAAAACAGTCTAGCTCAATGTACTGGTCTATTAAAGTGGCATTTTCAATCCCTTTTTATCCAGCAACAATGAGTAGAAATCACTGTCAAGCAATGCAACTTATGTTGCATTTCAATGACAACTCGGCAGCATTACAACGGAAAAGTATTGGGAGATCGACCGATTTCCAGGAATGCCCATCATTCCTTGAAAGGGACCCATAGCCTCTGAACTCTTGCATGCCTTACAAAGGAACAGCACTCCTGCTCCCTGCACTAGAGGTGTACCTTCAATAATAATGCAACAGCATTTCAACTCACTTCACTTTATTTAGCGTGCCTTCACGAGCATCGCTAGTCCTGCTCCCTCCACTTGAGGCCTGCCTTGGAAAGGCATACCTCTCATGTACCTTTCACTTGAGGCCTGCCTTAGAAGGAAAGGTCAGTCTAGCGCCCTCTGTACGAGGTATGCCTAGCAAAGGAACGCAATACAGGTGCCTTCACTTTGAGGCATACCTGTGAAAGAAACTTCACTACAGCTCCCTCCACTCGAGGCGTGCCTTGCACAGGAAAGGAACTCCATTGTATTTCACTCCCCTTTGTGGTGTCTTGGCAAGGCATGCTAGTGTAGCTTGCTCCACTTGAGGCCTGCCTTAGAAAGAAACGTCAGAGAAGCTCCCTCTGCTTCTGCTTCAGGTGTACATTGGAAAGAATGCGATTCTGGCTCCTTCCACTTGAGGCTTGCCTTACAAAAAAAATATGTCAGTCCTGCTGCATCCACTGGAGGCGTGCCTTAAACAAGAAAGGAACACCATTCTGGTTGACTCCCCTTTGGGGTGCCTTGGCAAGGCATGCTAGTGCAGCTCGCTCCACTTGAGGCCTGCCTTAGAAAGAAACGTCAGTGAAGCTCCCTCTGCTTCAGGCGTACATTGGAAAGCAATGCTAGTCCTGCTCCCTCCACTTAAGGCCTCCCTTAGAAAGGAACACCACTGCGGTACCTTTCACTCGAGGCCTGCCTTAGGAGGAAAGGTCAGTCTAGCTCCCTCTGTGCGTGGTGTGACTTGCAAAGGAACGCAATCCAGGCTCCTTCCTCTTGAGGCGTATCTTGAAAACGAATCCCAATCTAGCTCCCTCTACTTAAGGCATGCCTTGGAGAAGAATGGAACACCACTCTGGTTCACTCCCCTTTGGGGTGTCTTGGCAAGGCATGCTAGTGCAGCTCGCTCCACTTGAGGCCTGCCTTAGAAAGAAACGTCAGTGAAGCTCCCTCTGCTTCAGGCGTACATTGGAAAGGAATGCGATTCTGGCTCCTTCCACTTGAGGCTTGCCTAACAAAAAACATCTGTCCTGCTGCCTTACACAAGAAAGGAACACCATTCTAGTTCACTCCCCTTTGGCATGCATTGGCAAGCAATGTGCGTCCTGCTCCCTCCACTTGAGGCCTGCCTTGGAAAGGCACACCACACTGGTACCTTTCACTTGAGGCCTGCCTCAGAAGGCAAGGTCAGTCTAGCTCCCTCTGCACGAGGTAGGACTTGCAAAGGAACGCAATTCAGGCTCCTTTCACTTGAGGCATATCTTGGAAAGGAATACCACTCCAGCTCCCTCCACTTGAGGCATGCCTTAGAAAAGAAGGAGGAGAAGAAGGGAACACCACTCTGGTACACTCCCCTTTGGGGTGTCTTGGCAAGGCATGCTAGTGCAGCTCCCTCCACTTCAGGTATGCCTTAGAAAAAAATGTCGGTGAAGCTCCCTACGCTTCAGGCATACATTGCAAAGGACTGCGATTCCGGCTTCTCCACCTGAAGCTTGCCATGCAAAGCAACCCGAGTCCTGCTCCCTCTACCCGATGGGTGCGTTTGAGAAGAACAGAACACCATTTCAGTTCCCTCAACTCAAGGGGTGTCTTTCAAAATTAGTACAAACCACTTTGGCTCCCTCCCTTGAGGTCTAAGTGTCATGAAAATGGTACTTGGACAAGATCTATATGGCAGCGGTGTCTTGTGTACCTCGTACCACCCTGCCTTCTTTATTGTTTTACCTGAACTAATGTGTGGTGTGACTGAAATGTCTTCTGTAGGAATGACTTGGATACCATTGGTGTGTGAGGTAATGCTGCATGGAGATGTCATTTCTGTGAATGCACTTTCCCAGCTCTGCAGAAATGATTAGCCTGTTAGTGGATGTGTGTTTAGTGTGGGTAAGGTTGCACATATGAATGTTAGAACATGAACATTGAATGCTGGCGTACTTTAAGTTGGTGTGAAAAACAGCGGCTGTAGGCCAGGTAGCCAAGTGAACAAATGTCCACTTGCCATCAGTGCGCAGATACGGTTGGAGCCACATGACATTTGAATGCAGACACGGTTGATATGCAAGTACTGGAAAATGGTGTGAAAGATATTGCCTGGAGACACGGTTGCAATGTGTGCAGATGTCCACTTGTTGTTGTGGGGTACATTTGCCAGCCCCAACAACAAAACACATTTCACCCCAAAAACGGCTCTGCTTTATTTCCCTGGTGCAGGAGTGGCAGGCTTTAAACACTGCCACTACAAAGAATGGCTGCATGTTACGCTCACCTGGTCTCTGCAGAGGCGTTGGGGCATGATTGCAGCCCTCCCTGAACTTGAATCGCACCCTTCGGGCCTCTCCCTTAGTAGAAAAGCTGTGAGCAGTGGTATGTGGTGCTACTGCTCTGGTGAATTATGGAAGATAAGCTCTCTGTCCTGCTACTTCTGTCAGGGGCGCATCGAATGGGATCTAGTTCTTTCCTCTAGTTCCGAGATCCCTGATAAGGATTAGTCCAGTCCAGCTACTTTGAATCTAGGATGTCCTTGACTTCGAATTCTGGCTCCCCGGCGACTACTACTGGCTGCGGTGGCATTGCTACCCGGGTCCCAGGTTGAACAGGTTTAAGGAGAGACACTTGGAACACAGGATAAATCTACATGTTTGATGGCAAAGCTAGTCTGACCTCCACAGGATTTATCACAGAGGTGACGGTGAATGGACCCAGGTTCTTGGACTGAAAGTTCAGGCTCCTTTAATGGACACGTGTTTAGACGCCAGCCAGACTTTGTCTCCCACTTGGTAGTTGGGGGCCTTTGCTTGGTGTTGATCAGCAAACTTCTTTTGGCGAGTCTTAGCTTGAAGTAGATGTTCAGCTGCCCGTTTAAAGGTTTCAGAAATGCTTGTGTGCAAGGTTTTGACTGCTGGCATTTCCAGGGTTGTAGGAACGTCCAAATCAGAAGTACGTGGGTGTCTGCCCAGTGCTGGTGTGTAGGGAATTATTATAAGCATATTCAGCTATCCATAATAGGTCGAACTAGCTTCCTTCAGCTTGGTGTAACATGCAACGCAGATACTGCTTGAGCGTCTGATTTGTCCTCTCAGTTTGACCATCCGTTTGGGGATGGTGACTGGTGGATAGCCGGATGTCGATCTGGGCCATAGAGCAGCATTTTCTCCAGAAGTTAGATACGAATTGGGTACCTCGGTCTGAGACCAAAACTGAAGCAAATCCATGGAGCCGTACGATGCCTTCAAGAAATACCTTTGCCAGAGTGGAAGCATTTGGGAGCCCCTTAAGAGGAATGAAATGTGCCATTTTTGAAAATAGGTCCACAACCACAAGAATAGTGTTAAACCCTTGACTGGGAGGTAATTCAGTAATAAAATCGAGGGACAACAAGTGCCAGGGTGCTGGTGGGATTTCCAATGGTTCTAATAGCCCAGCCTGTTTCTGCTTGGATGACTTGTTTTGAGCACACACTCCACAAGATAGGATGAATTGGATAATGTCTTTACGCCACATGGGCCACCAATAATTTTGTTTTACCTTGGCTAGGGTTTTAGCGATTCCGGGGTGGCCCTCGATCAAGGAATCATGATAACCGGACATGACTTGTTCTCGTAGTTCTTGGTTTGGTAAGAATAGTAGGGCAACTGATCTTTTATCATGTAATGTTCTCCTTGTGCACTCCACACTTGTAATTGCTCCGGATTCATCAGGTTTTGGATTTCTTCATGTAATTCTTTCTGAATTATGGTTGCTGTGATTCCTAGGAGCTTGTCACTCGGGATGATCGCTATTGGGTCAGGGGTCTGATACCCTTGCTCTTCTACCCCCATACGGGAAAGGGTATCGGCCTTCCTGTTTTTCACCCCTGGTCGAAATGTAATCACGTAGTCATATTCAGCAAAAAAAAAAGAGCCCAGCGTAGTTGTCGTGAGGATTGGGCCTTTGCCGTTTTTAGGTACTGGAGGTTCCAGTGGTCAGTTATTACGGCGATTGTGTGTCTGGCGCCCAAGAAGTAGTGCCGCCATGCCTTAAAGGCTGACTTAATGGCCAGGAGTTCTTTGTCTGTGATAGCGTAATTGAGTTCAGGGGGTGTGAATTTACGCGACCAGAGGCAACAGGGTGTAACTGGCCTGTTTCAGGGTCCTTTTGTGAGAGGACAGCTCCCATAGCCATGCTTGAGGCATCCGTTTCCACCAGGTATGGGAGATCAGGGCGAGGGTGGCGTAAGATTGGGGCAGATGTGAATCTTGCTTTGAGTTCCTGGAAAGCCTCCTCGGCTTCTGTTGTACACTGGAACTTTTTGTTGCTTTTCCTTAGTAATGACGTGATGGGATGCACGATTGCAAAAATCCTGGGATGAACCGACGGTAGAAGTTTGCAAAACCCAGCATACTTTGAACCCCCTTGAATGATTTTGGGAATGGCCAGTTCAGGATAGCATCTACCTTGTGTACATCCATTCGGATTCCATTCAGGCTGAGAATAAAGCCCAGGAATTCCACCGCGGAGACGTGGAATGAGCACTTTTCGAGCTTGGCGTAGAGTTAGTGTTGACAGAGTTTATCCAATATGGATCAGACGTGTTTAACGTGGTCCTGCTTTGATGTGGAATATACTAGGATATCGTCGATGTACACTAGAGCACAGACATCAATCAATTCCCGTAGGACATCGTTCATGAAGTATTGAAATGCAGCAGGTCGCATTTAAAAGGCCAAAGGGCATTACTTGATATTCGTACAAGCCATATTTGGTGAAAAAAGCGGTTTTCCATTCGTCCCCCTGTTTTACGCGAACAAGGTGATATGCCCCCCTCAGGTCTAGTTTTTTGTAGATTTGGGCATCTTTGACTTGATCAAGCAATTCAGGGATCAGTGGCAGTGGGTAGCTATTTTTTACGGTAATCTGGTTCAGTGCACGATAGTCGATGCACGTTCTCAAGTCCCCCTCCTTTTTCCGTACAAAGAATAGGACACTGGCTGCTGGAGACTTGGAGGGACGGATGACCCGTTGGCCAGGTACTGGTCAAAATCGCCCTTCAGGTGCTGGTTTTCTGGTTCCGTGAGTGCGTAAATTCACCCACAAGGGATTTGTGCACCGGTATCAGGTCGATTTGGCAATTGTATGGTCTATGCGGTGGCAGGATATTAGCCTGTTCTTTCTGAAAGACATCTTGAAAGTCCTGGTATTCACTTGGTAGGGTGCCGATTGCCACAGTCGCAAGCATGGAGGTTCTGGTGCCTATTGGTTGTTTCTCTTGGCGATAACATGTGTGGGCGCAAGTCTTGGGAAAGGCCAATTCTTTTGCTCGCCAATCGATTCGAGGATTGTGAGCTACCAACCATGGCATTCCCAAAATCAACCGAAACTGTGGGGGCCTTAATGAGGTCGAAAACGATAGATTCTTGGTGTCCATCCTGGCACAGAAGGGTTAAAGCTGCAGTACATTGGGATACTGGACCAGAAGCTATTTCCGTGCCGTCGACAGTGGTAACAGTGTCGGTGGTTGATTTAGGGCGTAATGGAAGCCCCATCTTTGCCGCAAGATCCTGGTCGATGTAATTCCCAACGGCTTCACTGTCTATGTACGCTCTTACTGCGTGCATCCGAGATGGTTGTTGGTGATTGATCAAGACCACAGATAGTGCGAAATGGGAGGTCTGTAGTTCACTTTCTTCACTCGACAAGTGGATCCCTACACTTGCCGGGTTGGGGAGTTTTCCGATTCCTTGATGGTACCTTCCTTGTCCGTGGCCCATAATGTCCTCCTCGGTGGCTTCACAGGGCACTCTTTAAGGAAATGACCTGACCTTCCACAGTACAGACATAACTGCTGCTCTCTCCTTTTATCCCTTTCCGCTTTAGTCAAGGGGGATCTGAACCCCCAATTTGCATTGGTTCTCCAGAACCTTCCGTTGTTCGGGCAGTATTGTCTTTTGAACGCACATACATAGGGCGAGGGTCCAGTCTGGTTCGATCTGCTGTTCGGTCCTGCAACCTATGATCCAGTTGAACAACAAGGTCAATGAATTCTGAGCAGTCTTTCGGGGGTTCACTACTTGTGAGAGAACATTCTTGAGCCCCCCCCGCAACCCCTGATGAAATAACGTGGTTCTCTTCTCCACTGGCCATTCTGCTTCAACTACGAGTCTATTGAACGTGGCTATGTATGTTAATAGGTCTTGATTCCCTTGGCGTAGGGACAGAGGTTCGTTGTCTAATGCCTGCCCATGAGTATGACGGGTGAACAGCTTTTCCATCTCCTGCTGAAAGCCCCTGAAGTCATGCAGCAAAGGATCGTCTTGGGCCACAAAGGGTACAGACCAGTCCGCGACGCTACCACTCAGGTAGGATAGCACAAAAGCGACCCGTGATTGGTCATTCGGAAAGGCCCCTGGCCTACAAAGTAAGTGCAGGCGGCACTGGTTCATGAACGTTGCAAACCTCTTGGGATCCCCCGTAAATCGTTCGAGTGTGGCCAAGGGAACTGCCCCAGGAAGGGTTATCTGAATAGGATTGGCTGATGGTGCTGCCATCGAGGGCAGGCTTCCTGGCAATGGTGTATGCCCTGCTTGTGACTGGAGAAGTTGCCGGCTTAAATCATCAGTGCGTTCTTTGGCTATCAGCTCTCTCCTCAGGGTGTTGGTCTCCTGCCTGGCTGCATGTACTTCAGAACGTAGCTGCCTCAACATGTGGGCTAACTGGTCGGTTTCTGACGTTTCCATGACGCCCAGGTGGATTTTGATACGAGTCATTGCGTTCTGTAACGCTCACCTGGTATCCACGGGGACGTCACTCAGCCTGTTCTGACCTCTTATGACCTCGAACCCTTCCCTGGAGGCTATTCGACTGGAGACTGGGCTTGAAACACAGGATTGGTAGAGTTTAACTCCCTATTGTCTGTGTGCTTGAACCCCTTCTACACCGGGGTCCAACCCTTCCCTTTGATCCACAGCTCACCTTGTTTTCTTGGATAGTGTGCTCTCCGTCCAGCTTTCAGCGCAGGGGTGCGTTGGTTGATGCGGGCTCGCTGCTGCCTAGTTACTTCAATGGCAAGAGTCCAACAGGTAAGTATATGGAGTCTTTTGAACAGTTCTCTAACTTTGTTCCTTTCCTTCCTTAGAAGATGGCCGGCGTCTGGGGATGGCGGTGTGCTGCTGAGATGAGTAGCGCTGAAGGTGAGTGAGAGTGCGATGCACCCCTTTCGTATTTGCATTGAACTGAGTTCTTTTTCTGTGTCTTTTAGGTGCCGCGACGTTTTCAGCGTGGATGCCGGTTATGAAGAACAAATGCAGTGGGTAAGCGCGATATGCGGCGCCTCTAGATGTTTCCATGCTAACCTGGAGTGTCTTTTCCCTTTTGCAGATGGATAAGAAGTTCCGGAGACAGAGTTCCCCCAGAGCGGCTGGGATTCAGGTAAGCATTTGAAGCTCGTACAGTATTTAAAAATAAGCGAAGATTTGCAGAATGCTTACTAATGCCTTTTTCTGTTCTTTTCCCTTGTCCTTGGGAAGCGGCATGCCGGGATGGGAATGACCCAGCCGAAGATGCCAGCAGAACAGAAGGAGCGATGAATGATGGGCAGAAGTGCTGCGAGGTAAGGCTGTTCCTAACGGTTTTCTTGTTCTTGCAGGAGCTGAGCGCAGGAGAAAGATGCAGGCCTATTGGAGACTGATCCGAACACGGTGAGTGTCACGCTGCAGGTGCAGAAAACGCAAAGCATGTTTCTCAGCCTGGGTGTGGCTTAAATAGTTTCTGGGTATCCCAGGTGTCTCTGGGCTGAACCACACCCAAAAGACAAGACCGCACATGCAGTTCTGGGAACCGAAATATGTGGGGGCATCCATATTGTCCCCATCAATGCACTACAAGTCCAATCCCCAATGTTATCCTATGGGAGTGAGCGAGTCTGGTGCCACAAGCGCCAAGTCTGACTCGAAGTGGGTCTATGGAGGGATGGAGAGGCCCTTGAGGGCTATGTAGGTGATTGTGGCCTGGCTCCAGCCTGAAATCTCGGAGGGCTGGGGGCATCAGGGGCAGGAATCATGACAGTTGCTCCTATTTATGCCTGCAATAATGTCTCTCTTCTGTTTTCTTCCCTTGGATGGAAATGCAGCCTCAATGCAGCTGTGAGACGTGGCCGGGTGGAAGATGGATGCTACCGCAATGTTCGACAGTAGGTAAGTGATTGTTCAAGGAAAAGCGCAAAGTATGGTAAAGCGCAACCTTAAACTGACTGTTTTTTCGATGTCTAACCTTGTCTTCTGTTTTTCCTTGCAGGCACTGCTGTCGACGATGGAGCGTGTCATGCTGCGGTGCCAAGATGAAGATATCGGCGTTCCGGAAAGTGTAAAGATGAATACTTGGTTTTCCAAAGAGATGTACAGGTAAGAACAGCTTCCGCCAGTTGGTAAGTATGCTGGCAGGAAGCAGGATGCCCAGGAATCAGGCTCTTAAAAGGTAAGGCTGACCTGAGGCGACAGGGACCATTCCGCTGCTTCCAAGTGCAGAATAACGCGAAGCGTCTGTCTTGAGGATCGGAGCAGCTTATATAGCTGAGATTGTGGGCACGCCCATTAGGGCCGGCTTACCAACCACACCCTGCCACTCCTAGAGAGTGAGCATGTGCGAAGGCAATCCATTAGCAGCCACTCCCAAGAATGCACTTGGGCCTGCATCTGAGGTGCTATGTCCATAATAAAAGCTTTCTGGTGTTAAATTGATGTTCTTGTTTACTTTTGTTCATGAGCCTGGTGCCAAAGGCGCCAGGACAGTGTCCACCCAGGTCTCCTGTGCATGCGACCCCTGCATGCCTGTGGCCCCGACTTCATGACCATAACACTGCATTTGCTTCTTTCATCTAAATCTAGCAGAAAGTGACCTCTGCTCAGAACGGCATCACCTTTTTCTGTTCTGTCATATTGATTTCCAAGACGGCTTTGAAATTTGCCCTCAATTCATTTTCCACAAAGATTGTGCCCTTCAAGGAAACCCTCCTCTGCCCCTTGGCATGATTAATTTCTGCTGAGTAGCAAGAGGTGAGGCAAAAGCATACCCAGAGCAGCTGATGTGCTGGGAAAAAACTTGAAAGGCCAAGAATTTGGATTCCTACTGATACACGGCTTGAATTTACTTTTGGAAACAAGTTAACTCACACTAGGTACTTCAAAAGAAGCTCTCTCTCACTTGCTATGTGTCCGTTTCAAAGAACCCATTTGCCAAGCGTATCCCCGTGTAACAGAAACTGACCAGAGCTATGAAAAGCTTTCAGAAAGTTAATGCCAAAGAAAATGTGTGCTACAGAAACCGCATTGTGAATCTCAAAATAAACAAATAAACACTTGTGAAATCTGATTTTTGCAAAAGCAAGAAAACTTCTCTTTTGAAAGCTAAATGTGAAATCATCCCAATATTCGACAGAAACAGTATTATATGTGTGGGGCTGGGGGGATTAAATGTTTATTATATTTATTTACAAAAGGACTTGAGTTCTGGGGAAGAAAGAGAAAAGAAAAAACAAGTTTGAAAGTAGCAGAACCAGTTTTGGCCAAGTCAAGCACTTCAAAAGGACCAACCCCCCCACCCCCCATGAGCATCTGAAAAGGGCCCGAGTGTGGGAGTTTGCACACACTGACCGGCATTTCTACAGCAAGAAACAATGGACCAAGGGGAATTAGCACTTCACAAAGAAGTGCGAGTTCCCTTCCATTCAAACTGGAGGACTTCAAAGGGGATGACATTTGGCTGGGGGTTGGAAAGACCACACGCATTTGGGGACAAATCCAGCCCATTTGATTGAAAAGACCTTTTACATTAAGACATTTATTTTAGTAATCTAAAGAAGCAGTAATGTGAAATGATGAGTTTTAATGTAATTTTTGCACAAGTAAAATAAGACCATTTGGATCTTCCTGACATGTGGTGGACGTGAACGGCAGTAAGGCATTTCTGGGGAAAGCGTAAATAGCACAGATATGAAAGTTGATTAAAATATGCCCAACACTGTTAGGCTTAGGTGTAGCTATTTGTAGAATTTTAGATTAAATGTTTTTCATGAGAAATTGCGAAAAAGTGCCAAAAGGGAGAAGCAGCATCACACAGACTGGGCGTTTGAACCAGCATATTACTTGTGAAATATCGCATTTGCATAACTGATTTTTATAATAGTGAAGTTTGTAAATATAAGGGTTTTGTTCCATACCTTATTTTGGTAAAAGTAACTGTGGTGAAACAAAGTCAGTCATAAAACACCCACACTAAAACTGATGTCACTTCCTTGGAACCAATCCACCCGCAGGGAGGAGAGAACACACATAGCCTGACCTATCCCCTCCAAGGAGTATGTTCAGATTACTTCTGACCACATTGTAAAAATCCTCTGATGTCATCCTGCCTATATAAGGAGCAGGCATAGGGAGATTCAGGACATTCGAGAATCCAGACATTCAAAAGTCACCCTGCAAGATTCCAAGACTCCAGAGGTAGCTGATCCAGGCAGAACCACCTATCCTGATTTAAATCCAAGCAGAAGTCTCCATCTAGGTCTAGGCAGAATCACTAATCCAGGGAGAACAGATAAGAGGCCGCTGATCCCCTTTGGGAGAATCCAGAGACCAGACCCCTTTTGCCCAGCTGTTTCTATAAAGGAGAGTCAGTTGCTGCCCAGTGACCAGACCCTGGCCTCGCTGTCCAGAGACCCAGCTAAACTGTCCCAATAACCCAACTCCAGTGCATTTTGTAAGTATCACCCTCCCCAGCATTAAAAAGCTGCATACACCGCTGTTATCTTGTATTCTGTCCATATCCTATAAAAATCCTATAAGAAACCCTAGTAATTTCCCCAAATTGTCAGCATCCTCTGTTTATCCTGTCCTTAGAAGAATCCATGTTAGTCTCCATGTGTTGGGGTAATTCTGTTCAAATCATTTCAGCAATCAGCCTAATTCCTTAGTACCATTTTTAGCTAAAGTAATTGCCATATAAAGAGGAACGCAGCAGGAATTTTATTTATTTAATTTATTTTAATTCATGGTATAGCGCTAAATCGCCCACAGGCCTCACAGCGCACATAGAACAAAGACAGAATGGACAAAAAAAGAACCATCAGTAGTAAAGGAAGGTTAAAGTCAGAGACGATAGAACTAGGGCGAGGTAAAAAGGAAGGTCTTCAGGTTCTTTTTGAAGATGACCAAAGTAGGAGGGGATTTGAGATGAAGTGGAATCTAATTCCATAATGCTGGAGCAAGCACTGTCCTGGGATATAGCGATGAATCTGTGTTGAAAGGTAGCTGGGTGCAGTGGCATTCAGGCATTTGAGTGTGAGTAACTTGACTGATACCCTGTGCCTAATTGGAAGCCAGTGTAGACTTTTCTGGGCTTCAGTGATAGAATGCCGTCTTGAAAGACCAAGTGCAGCACGAACGGCGCTGTTTTGAGTGGTCTGAAGAGCTGCAATATTGCAAAAGCTGCAAAAGCTGCAAAAGGCTGTTACAATAAACAACCTCGAGCTGACAAGAGCGGTGGTCAGGTGAGACATGTTTCTTACAGATAAAAAGGGACGTAAGAACAGAGCTGCTTATTAATCCAAGCACATGTGACTAGTGTTTTGGCTACGTGAGAACGCATGGAATGTTCGGCGTCAATGGTGTCCCCAAGCGCCTTGACGCTTTGAACCACAGGGATACAGACATTGGCAATAGAAAATGAAGCGTAATCAGCAGGAAGGTTCTTTAACATATGACTGTAGGCAGCAATAAAAAGCCCGGTTTTAGCAGCATTCAGCACCATAAAGTTCGAGCCATCCAGGAACGAATGATTGAATAGATGGCCGAGATGGCCTTAGAGTCAGTAGAGTAAGAGCCAGAGAGTTCAAGGATGACCTGGGTGCATCGGCTTAGTTGGTATACAAGACACCCAGGTCATCGAGCAACAGAAGAGGGAGTATGTAAATGTTGAAGAGGGTGGGAGAAAGAGAGATCCCTGAGGCACACCTCGCGTCAACAAAGATGGAATAGGTGAGAAATTGTGAATAGCAACACGCGCATTGCGTGATCCCAGGAAGGAGACTAGCCATTGCGTGGTTAGCTTGGTACAACCTACAAGTGATTGCAGCCTGGAGGCCATGAGCACGTGGTTGACCAAGTCGAACGCGGCAGAAACATCTAAAAGCATAAGAAGAGCAGGATGGCCGCGATCGATATTGGAGGACAGATTGGATTTTAAATCAAGCATGGATGTTTCCGTGTCGTGACGGACACAGTAGCCTGATTGGCGAGGTCCGAGTCTGGCATTGTCCTCAATACATTTTTGTAACTGAAGGTATGGCACACGGTCCATGACCTTCAGTAAGAATGGAACATTGGTATTGGCCGATTGTGCTTGGGTAGAAGTGGCTCGAGATTAGTCTTCTTAAGCAACAGAGTAATCTAGGCCTCTTTCAGATCGATGGGAACTTGTCCCTTGAGGAAGGATTGGGTTAGTTATCCATCGCCCAATGAAGTCAGGACACTGGACCAACAGCTTGGATGGACAAGCATCACCTTTGCATGAAGTAGTTTTTATTTCACAAATAATCTTGTTGACCTCTGATACAGTGCAAGGGGAGAAGGAGAAAGAGGGTTTGTTGATTTTGATGTTATCGACTAAGCAAGGCGGCTTTGGGGAAGATAGAGGGGACAAAGGACTAGAATTAGGCTGCTTGGGATCAACCAGTACTGTTGGCGATGGGTTGAACTCACCAGGTATGACCATAGCCGTAGGAGCTGGAAAAGAAAGAGGGGGTGCGGGGGATGGGACCAACATTTGAATTAGATTTAGCTTGACATGTGCGATTATTATAATAGACGGATTTGGCCTGAATAAAAGCGGTTTTAAAGTTCTTGACCGCGGATTTGTATTGAGCCAGCAAAATGGGACACAGTTATTTCCGCCAGGCGCACTCTGCTGCACGCCTGCGATGCCTAAGGGAGACAATGTCATTGTCGAACCCCTGATTTGCTTGTGTTTCGGGTTTAATGAGCTAAGTGGAGCCAGATCCTCAATAATTTGGTCAAGAGTGCTTTTAATATGTGCTGAAATAGCTGTAGAACTTTCATAGTTCTGTACGTTGCCTAATCTATTTTCGAGGTCCGGTCTGTCCAGGGTGATTTTTTTAAATGATCTGGTTGTGATAGAGTCTGGGGATAGTGTCGACTCGAGGAGAGGCGACTGGCAGAATAATGGACAGGGAGAGCCTTACATGATCAGACCAAGGACATATGGTGCTGATGATGGAGCTAGAGGTGGTGATTTCATGCAGTAGAATCCAACCGAGGGTATGACCCTGCCCCCCCCCTCCACGTGTGTTGGCTCAGTGATTTGTTGAATGTAACCTATCGCGGACAGAGCAGCCAAAAGAGATTGTGCAACCTTGTCTGAAGGAATATCGGGCCACAAATTAAAATCACCCAGAAGAATGGCAGTTGCATTATTTGTGACAGTGCTGAGCAAATGCATAAGTTGTTATTCAAACAAAGGCAGATTGCGAGGACGGTGAATGAGAATGACTAAGAGTGATGTTGTCATTGATCTTAATTTTGACTACCAAGGATTCACAATCATCAAGGGTATCATGTGTGCAGAGATGGTGTTGCAAAGTATCTTTTAATAGAATAGCAACCCCCCGCCCCCTCCTTTGGTTAACGTTTGCAAATTAAGCTCCTTCCATGCAGTGTCTTTCTTTAATGATCTAGTCACTAAAATACAGCCTCAGTAGAACAAATCATTTCTGTTACCAAAACCGAATTTGCCCGTGAAATTGTTTTAATCATAAAATCCAATGTACCTTTCCTATAAAGAATCCCATACTGTCATACCATAAAAAGTCATCCTTTCACTTTAGTATCCTACCTGTTATGTGACTTGGTACCAT
Source organism: Ambystoma mexicanum (assembly GCF_040938575.1). Taxonomy (NCBI): domain Eukaryota; kingdom Metazoa; phylum Chordata; class Amphibia; order Caudata; family Ambystomatidae; genus Ambystoma; species Ambystoma mexicanum. Next base: position 1,568,396,259 of record NC_090937.1, on the reverse strand, counting down.
ATCAGAAAAACGATTTTCGATTTGACTGTTTAGCCAATTTCCTTAGCTGTTTGCCAGGGACATCATTTAGGGGCCGCCAAAGGCCGCAACTGTGACCTCTGAGGTCTCCCTTGCTACCTCTAAAAGAAAACAACACAAAAAAGGTTTTTTTTTGTTTTTGTAATGCAAGCTCATGGGCTGTTGTCAGCAGCATGTGGCTCTTTACTTCTGGAGTGGCTGACTTCGTTGTTTAGGCCCCTTAAAAAAAAGAAGCAAAATGAGAACAGGTGTGCCACAAGTCTAAAACTTTCAGCACTGACCCTAAATAAGAAAGAATAGGAATACCAAATAATGTGTCTTTCTGGAATTCTATACAATAATTACTAGACTCATTAAAGGTTTATTTCAGGCACACTTCAGGGGGTGAGTCACTGATTTAGTCTGTTCTTAAAGACCTCAACTCAGCCTTTCATCCTTCTGAGGACGATAAATGAGTACCAACACAGGGTGTGTGATATTGGGTGAATATTTTTTCTATATAAGCGTATGTGCTATATAACATATTTGGTCATGGATCTCTGCATGCATTCACAGTAATTTGGTAATATGGGCCTATACACACTGATCTTAATGATACATATGGCGATCCATTCTTGTATGAAATGTACATCACATTATAGTGATATCGTAACCATATTTTTCGTGTACAATGCTATGTGATGCCACTTCCTGTTTTGTCAAACGGGTGAAAGGTCGTGTTCCATCGCTTTATGCAATATCACTTCGGGTGGGGTCAAATGACATCACTTCCTGTGATGTCATCAGGGGGTCAAGGGTCGTGTGATGTCATTTCCGCTACCCCTTGCATTTTGGTGAAATGACGTCCCTGCTGTTTGCTTGTTTAAATCTGTGAAAAAAATTGCAATTCTGCCATTTGTGATTTTTGCTGCATTGCGTTCCATCCCAAAGTCGATTTTCTTACCTGCATTTATGTTGTAGTTCCCTGCCCCGTGGCTTGTAAGCTTTCTTGCCTTTTAGTACAGCCACATGAATTTCTGTCCTATCCATTCTACTGCACATGTAAACTGACCTCTAATTATCCAGTGATTTGCAAGTGCCATTTTGCTCATCTTTCAAGGTTTTTTCTTGTCGATTTGGCCTCCCATTCTGGGGTGGTAGGTCAAAATCCCAAAAAGATTTTTCCCTCTTATTGGTGACTGCTTGCCACTCATTTCCACCCACACAATACCTAGCCAGCAGGTGTTTGGGGGATTGTTGCAGAGTGAGTGCCTAACAGTTGTGCCATCTATAAGTATGTAAAAAAAGTGACTTTGCTTCCACATCTATTTAAACTTGTGTCAAATGTCAGAAAGTTATATTAAGTGTATCACAACATGTTGCTGTATATTATCACCACATTGGTGATTGCTGCCCTACCTTTGATTTGTTTGGTTTTAAATTAGAAATTAAATAAATATTGTATTATTACACACCGGCCTGGTTCATGGTCCATAGCGACAGTTTTTTAGTGAAGCAGGGTGTGGGACGGGTTGGGTGCCGCCTTCTCAAAGCAGAATCCGAAATCGATAAATTAAAAGCGTTTTTATTGTATGCCACATCCCTCACCAGTGGAAAGAGTTCTGGTCTGGAGTGTGCATTGTCTTTAAATCCGTAACATAGTGGGCGTTCATTGCTGTGATTGAGTTAAGTGTTTTCACAAGTGACAGCTTAACACAGCAGGCTAACCTAGAAAAGGTAGTGATACTTTTTGTGGTTAGGAAACTGTGTTACACTGTAAAAGCGCCATCCCAACACTTAGACCCTAAGTATCAGGCCTGTGTGTAAAAATATAGTAAAATCAACCCTGCACTAGACAAAAGCAGAATACAGATTTGTCTTTATATACATAATTTAATAAAGGAAGAACACTCTTCACAATGATCACAGTGGAGATAAACATGGCTAGGCAGCAACTTCAGTCCAAACTATTCATTAGAAGGGAATGGGCAGAGCAAGAGCAGGAAGTCTGGCTAACCAACATGATGCAACAGGTCACCTCCATGAGCATGGATGTGTGGCAGGACAGCGACCTGTTACATCAAGCCTTGACTGAGTTATATATGACTCTGAATATTAAAGGAGAACAGCTTAAAATAATGGTCTCACTCCCTGACTACATATACCTCCACATGGCAGTTATGCAGGAGAAATATAAAGAAAATAGAACCCTTGTGAAAAACCAGTCTGAACCAAATTCAGAGTGAATTAAAACTAGAAGAAACATTGCAAAAAGGCCAAAACTGAGGTAGAATTTGAAAACTACATCAAACAGTTAGGAGAGCTGGCAGTACATCAACAACCCAACTCAGAACAAGAGGCCTAATTAGATGCATTAACATTGGAGTGTCAGGAAAAGGTTGCAGAGTTAACTAAAATATAACAGAGCATGCTCAGAGCAGATAATTACTTTACAAAAAGAGATTGAGAAATTGGAAGAGGAAAGTAATACATTAATTATTAAAGAACTCCACTCCCAAACCGAATTTGATCAAGAACGCCAGAAATTAAATGCTATCAAGCAACAATGAGATGACCTGACTGAACAGTTTTGCACCCTGTATCAGGAAAAAGACGCCCTATACCAAGAAGTGGGCAAATTAAAAACAGACCTACAGAAAAGAGTCAGACCTTCTGGAACTGGCTGACCTAAAAACTGAACATGAAAAATTAATGGGGCACACAAGACAAGTAGAAGGTGATCTAGAAGAGAACACCCAGGCAAAAAATGCACAAAATCAGGAGATGCATCTCCTGCAACAAAAATGGTCAGTGTTCCCAGGCAATACAGACTGCACAAAAAGACCATGAGGCCCTCTGTGCTGAGAACAGAGGGCTCCAGAGCCAGGTGGCAGCTCAACAGAAGGTAATAGAGGTAAGTCAAGCGCTGATAGCAGAGCAAAAGGCTCAGCCCTTAGCCTACCATCAGGAAATAGGGGCTGAGGGGAAGAAACTTGACCTGTTCAAAAAAAGAGTATGCTCGGCTGAATCAAAACTTGAGGGACCCCGAATAAGTAGAGCGGGACCCCGAATAAGTAGAGAAGAACAGGGCCACTCCTGATCACAGTGTGGTACTCTCTGTACCAAGGGCCTGAACCCCATTTAACACTTTGTATGCGCAAGGCAGTGCTGACTACATGTCTACCGGTTCACAAGAACCGGGAATCATGAGGTAGCCAGACTCTAGTAGGTCCAGCATGATTGAACAGGTGGGCCATCGCCCATAAGAGATTGAAACTCAGGGAGATAGATGAAGAAACATCACCTACAAAAGGGACTGTTTGGTTCGCTTTGTAGAAAAAAAGGGCAGGAATTATGGCCTCAAAAGAGTATTCTGAAAACCTCCACCCAATCAGGGCAGCGGGGAGGATTCTCCACCAACCCTGGAAGCAGGGAGGAGTCAGAAGACCACTCTCCTGTGCGAAAGAGGGAGTCCAGGGGGAGTGTCCCAGAGAGCCTAAAGTGCAACAGAGGAGAAGTAGCTAGGCCCCACCATTCTGAGAGCAACTCACAAGCTCAAAGAATCAGGGAGCACCTAGAAGATAAAGAGAGAACCGCCAGTAGCAGCAGCTGAGGGCGAATGGACTCAGGTGAAGCAGCAAAAGAAAGCTAATAAACAAAAGAGAGCTCTTGTGAAAGACCCCATTAAATAGATTAAAGCTATTAGAAATGTCATGACCCTATATCACAAAAAAGGCTAATATTCGGTCTGGGAGCATCTGGAGCTATATGAACAGATGATGAACTGTTTTGACATTAATAGCCAGAATTGCATAGAATTTGCCAAATGGATGTTCTCTCAAGAGTACTTCACCTTCTTTGCACTGGGCTGGAAGACCAGAACCCTTCAAGGTGGTCCACCCATAAGGCAGCCATCTTGAAGTACTTTTCCATCACAGAAACCCCCAGGAGGCCCGCAAGGCGACCTACAATCTGCAGTGTGGAGAGACTCAGGCCCCAAGAGAATTTGTGCAGGAGCTAAAACGGGCATTTGTGCAAAACATTAGGTGGGTGTGCACAAATAGTAGGGAATTTATAACCACCTATTTTTATGCACTGCAAAAATATATTATGACACAGCTGGTAAGATTTTCATGATACCAGGACCCTGGACTGGGTAATAGAGCAGACTACCCGAGGTCCAAAAACCTGTAGAAAGCAAAAACCAAACCAAAACCAACCAACACCCCCGCTGTTTCTAGGGTGGCAGAGGTGAAAAGTTTCCCCCATTTTGGACCTAGAAATGGGGGGCCTAAAAAGACACTTTCCCAAATCAGAGGCAAAGACCTTCTGATCAATCAGCAGCAGGAGGAGGTAGTCGGGTAGGAAACCCCACCAATGTGACCTCTAACTCTGCAATTACATTAGCCCTAGATATAAGGGCAATAGACCTATCTTGGGGTACGTGTGGAATCCCCTGGCCCAAGGGGGGGAATCCAATCAGGTGAGTACTGCCCCGGAAACTTTCCTCCTAGCTTCCCTCAGGAGGGCAGTTATCCTACAAATCCTGGGTTAAGTTTCTTTCCCTGGTACCTTCCAAACCCCAACATGCAGTACAACACTCCTTTCTCTCCCCGCTTTCAGGTGTCCAGGCCACCCAATCCGGGAGAGGGGAGGCCAAGGGTGGAGGGTTACCAAGGAAATCCCCAGTACCCAGGGTATTCTGTTCTCGGGAAGGGTAACTATCCCTTTTCCCAACCCAGATTTGATCAAAGACCCCCCGTACCAGCTGGAATGGGTGTCTCAACTGGAGCGCCAGGTCCAGAACCTAACTCAGGATCTGAGTCGCATGTTGATGATCTGGTCACCTCTAATGGGATGACCATCTGTTGGAGAAAGATTAAGGGTCATTCCAGAATAGAGAGACCAGACAAAACTGGAAACTACCTGGCTGAACAGCTGGCCAAAACCGGAGCCATCCAAGGTGATTTCCTTGTGATCGAGTCCCTGTTGGGTGAAATCCAGGTCACTGCTGTCACCAGGTCCCGAACAAATGCTCACAATGAGCTCTCAACTGCCCAGGGGAGCACGTAGACACCAGATGCTGATTTAATCATGGCACAAAAAGGGTTCCGATTATTGGTACATTTTACCAACACATTGAAGACCCTGAGAACTTTCCTTTGACGGAAACTGATTACATTGAGAAAGAGGACCTCATGATGTTGATGACGTGTCCCAAAATGTTCCGAATCCAAGACGGTTTGTTGGTAAAGAGATCCATCTCTGGATGTGACCAGTGGGTGGTGCCTACCTCATTCCAAAGCCTGATGCTAAGTCACACCCATGACACGAGCACAGCCAGTCATCAGGGGTTTCACACTACTCTAGAAATCTTGTGGGAGGTTGCATACTGGCCACACATGGGGCAGTACCTTGACCAATTTTGAAGGGGTGTCTTGTGTGTGCACAATTTCAGCAAAGTTCACTCACACACCGAGCACCCCTCCAGAAGAGGGGGATGACACTGCCTTGATCAGATTTACAAGTAGATTTCATCGGGCCCGTGATTTGCTCCTCTAGGGGGAACAAATACATGTTAACAGTAACATGCTTGTTCACCAAATGGGTGGAATGTCTCCCGGCCCCAAATTGCAAGGCAGAAACAGCAGCTGCCCTGATGATCAACCACATCTTCTCACGTTTTGGCCTTTCCCAAAGGATGGAGTCAGACCGAGGAAGTCACTTCACCAGCGAAGTGATGGCAAAGATGTGGGAGATACTTGGGGTAAAAAGGAAACTTCATATTCCATACCGCAAATCCCCTTTGGGGAGTTGAGAGGATCAATAAAACCATTGTGACCATTCTCAAAACGTGTGTGCCAGATTCTGGGCCAAGTTAGGACATTAGATTACCGCTTGTCCTGATGGCCATCAGATCTACACCATCTTCTGCGACTAAAATGTCTCCATTTGAGCTGATGACTGGTTGGGAAATGGTGCTACCTCCGAATCTTCTCTATGTAACACAAGAGCAGACACTGATAAATGCCTCCACAACACATGAACATGTTGAGAATCTAAGAAAACAAATCAGCAGAGGGGATGATAACCCACAATGATTACCAAGTAGGAGACAATGTCTACTTGTACAATTTTCAGAGGAACCAGACTAAGGAGAGAAAATTCCTCCCCTCCTCACCCCAGACACACTTTGCAGCTGATTGACGAACCAAAGGAAATTCAAACAGAGGAGACATCTGGAGAATGAGCAGAAAGAAACAGAAAAAGCAGAAGGAAATAGGTAGGTCCATAGGTATATCTAACAGGGAGTACTTTTCTTTATTGTTATTGCAAAAATGTATAATGAAACCATGGTGTAAAAGTACAATCAGGTCTTTGCCTTGTTAAGTAATTTGTTTGATGATTGTGTTCAAATACACCAGATAATAGAAAATGAATGCATTGTTCCGCTGCTGTAATTATTTCAGGACGACTGTGAGTGAAAGATTCTAAAACCTGTTTTTATCTTTCGCCTATTAGATTATTAACTTCATTACCTCCTAGACTGGTGAGGACCTCTCTGGGGACGTGTGAAGGAAGGACTGGGGGACCCGCCCCACACCCTCCAACGAAAGACGGACGGAGGATCATGGTGTGCCGCTTCCTGATGAACTTCACCAGATGAACCCCACTCTGCTCTACTCTCCCTCAACAAGAAGTCATGGCAGAGCAGGGGGAACATATGAGGTACATTTGCCAGCCCCAACAAAAAAAACCTACAACAAAAACCACATTTCAACATTTCACCCAAAAGCGGCTGCGCTTTCTTTCCCTGGCGCAGGAGTGGCAGGCTTTAAACACTGCCAATACAAAGAATGGCTGCATTGCTTCTTTCATCTAAATCCAGCAGAAAATGACCTCTGCTCAGAATGGCATCACCTTTTTCTGTTCTGTCATATTGACTACAAAAACTGCACACACGACTCCCAAGACTGCTTTCAAATTTGCTCTTAATTCATTTTCCACAAAGATTGTGCCCTTCAAGGAAATCCCCCCTGGCATGTTTCATTTCTGATGAGTAGCAAGATGTGATGCAAAAGCATTCCCCAGAGCAGTTGATGTGCTGGGAAACCACTTGAAAGGCCAAGATTTTGGATTTCTACTGAAACACGGCTTGAATTTACTTATTCGGCTTGAATAAGTTAACTCACGCAAGGTACTTCAAAAGAAGCTCGGTCTCTCACTTGCCATGTGCCAGTTTCAAAGAACCCATTTGCCAAGCATATATCTGTTTAACTAACTCAACAGAGCTATGAACAGCTTTCAGAAAATTAATGCCAAAGAAAATGTGTTTTACAGAAACCGCATTGGCAATCTCAAAATGAACTGAAATAAGCACACGTGTGAAATCTGCTTTTTGCAAAACCAAGAAAACTGCTCTTTTAAAAGCTAAATGTGAAATCATCCCAGTATGTGTGTGGGGCTCGGGTGGTTTAAATGTATATTATATTTATTTATGAAAGGACTTGGGTTCTGGGGAAGAAAGAGAAACAATCGACCAAGGGGAATTAGCACTTCACAAACAAGTGTGAGTTCCCTTCCATTCAAACTGGAGGACTTCAAAGGGGGTGTCATGGCAACCCCTGTGCAAGATGACCAGGGGAATTTCTTCAATGTCATTTCATAATGTCGTAATACATTTTAGCTAACTTCAAGTTTGGTGCTGTGTTCTATCATTGGTTTTGTGCATGTCTCAATGAGCATTGCCTCAGTCATGTGTTGCCACTGTATGGCTCCGTTGTGCATTCCTGCATGGGCATGGTGGTCCATTGAAGACTGTGATGGCATGGGTAATTTGGGAGTGGGTCCTGCGGATGGTTGCATGCTTGTACTGGGAAGCAACGGGAAATAGGGTTGGCATTAGGGACATGGGTCTGTTTTGTCAGGACATGTTGTTTGGTGGGCCATGTGTCAGGGCCTGCTGGCAGGTGCCCATCACTGCTGGGTGAGTGGGGGTACCGGGGGACATGAGTCGGGGCCTGCTGGCAGGTGCCCATCACTGCTGGGTGGGTGGGAGTGCAGGGGACATGGGTCGTGGCCTGCCAGCAGGTGCTGTCACTTCACTGCTGGGTGGGTGTGCAGGGGGACATGAGTCGGGGCCTGCTGGCAGGTGCTCGTCACTGCTGGGTGGGTGGGGGTACATGAGTCTGTGCTCCCGAGTACATGGTGCCATGTGGGCTGGCTGTGGGGCATGCCCAGGGGTTTAGGGAAGTACCCTGTGGTGTGGGTTGCCTGCAGGGCATAGGGAGGGGGGAAAGGGCACACCCGAGGGCCCACACTGCAAAATCACGTGTAAAGCTCACTGCAGAATACGCGTAACCCACCTGCACTAGCAAAAACATGTGTAAAACTCCCTGCGCACCCCTCGGAATACGCGTACCACACCCACGCTAGCAAAAACATGTGTGAAACTCCCCGCGCACCCCTTGCAATACGCGTACCCCACTCGCATTAGGTATTCAGGAGTTGCCCAAAAGCCATACACTCTGCCTCCTGAATGGCACAAAGGCAGGGGCCTCTCTCTGGAACAGCCTTCCTGCCTCCCTGAAACTCGAGGAGAACCATCTCTGGTTCCGGAAACACCTCAAAATAATGTAGGCTTAAAGTTACAACCTTGGGCATCACCAAATTCCCATCTGCAAATGGTTAAAGTCTACTATCCAGGTGGGGTAATTGCAATAATTAATATATAGCGAATTCGGCTGCTCTGACGGATCAAAAATTCTTTAATGATCCCGATGCATTCTTAGTGTTATAGGTGGTACTGCCGAAATTACAAATTTCATTGCAGGAGATTTGAACTTGCAATGTATACCCAGCAGCAAAAAAATATATAGTGCATGAAATATGGTCTTCGCTGATGGACAAGTGGCAGTTATATATGCTAAATAGTTCTGTTGAGGGAGATGTGCCTCCTTCCCCTACTTGGTGCCAAGGGAAAAGCCAATCTATCATATATTATGTTTATGTGGACTCTGCCACCTATTGTAAAATTGAGAACTTTGAAGTGGCTAAGCAGCCTCATAGTGATCATGAGATGCTTACATTACGATGCCAACTATACATGACGGCTAGGCAGACCATATCAAGCCGATATTCTAAGTGCTTGCAGGTGAATAATGCCAAGACTCGCTTTGTCTGCAATAACAAATCTCTAAACCTTCTTAATGAAAATATCATTGAATTTCAAGCAAAAAAAACCTGGTGACACAAATGTAACCAGTGAAAAGTATATTAATGCCCTACAGTTATTCAAAATTCATTCATCTTCGAATGCAGGCTTAAATATAAGAGACATGTATTTGATCTAAAGATACAAGAATAAAAATGAGAATTGAGAATTCAGAAGGAGTGTCCAGCTAAGACCTGCATATGAAAGACCTGCTTTATTGAGATCTCTGAAATGTAAATATAATAATTTGAGACGTTCGAGAAAAGTGCAACTTTATCAAACAGATGGGGAATCAATGTTAAAAGCATTACATGAGAAAAACTCCACGCAAATATGGGGTTTCTAAATGCAGCAAATTATAACACACAATTCCCTGTACAAATTAATGGAGGACATTTTATACTATGTAACTAAATCAAGTAAATCGAGAGCTCCCGACCCTGATGGCTTACATAACAGAATGTTTAAGCAGTAATCGTGAAAGGGTGGGCCATGATACTTGGTAATATATCCAATATATTCTAACCAGTGGAAATTTTCCCGAGTCGTGGCACCATTCAATAATTGTCCCCATATTCAAGAAGGGTGATCAGTCGTGTCCTGCCAATTACCAATCGATCGCCCTTCTTGACGCCCCGGGCAAGCTATTTTCTAGATTCATTCTTAGAGACTTTAACCAGTGGGCAATCACAAACTCATTGAAACCCCTTCCAATCTGGATTTGTGACAGGCCCGAGTACATCAATCAATTTATTAACCATCCCAGCCATTCACCATCATCATTTTATTGGCGACAACCTCTCTACATGGCCTTTGTAGATTTTCAGGCCGCTTTCGATTCGGTTTTGAGAGAGATTCTATTTGACAAATTGACAAGAGCAGACTGCCCTTCAAGTCTCATTGCATTAATTCTGGCCCTTCATACATGTACGAAAATACAAGTAAGAACTATTATGGATGATTTCACTCCATTCATTGAAACGTATTGAGGGCTAAGGCAGGAATGTATACTTGCCTCAGCCCTCTTTTATTTCTTCCTATGAGATATGGGCGATCGATTACGGGACACCTCCAAGTTAAATGGTCAACAAATCTCAGAAGGATTTTATGCTGATGACCTTCTGTTGATGTCAAAATCACCACAGGGACTTCACCGTCTTTTAGATGCTTTGTCATCTTATGTGGATTAAAACTTGTTGACAATTAATCTGAGCAAAACGAAAGTGTTGATATGTAACAACAAAAAGGGATCTGGAAGACTTAGAAATTGGTGGTTACAAAACACAGTTTTAGAGATTGTCCACCAGTATATATATTTGGGCGTACTAATCGATGTCAGGAATGATAAATCATATTTGGAGAATCTTGAGACAAAACTAACTACAGGAATAGCTCAATCATTTTCTATTCAAACAAAATATGGAACATTTTCACTCTTGCCTGCAATAACATTTTACAGACAAAAAGGTCTCTCCGATATTGTTGTATGGGGCTGAAACGTATTTTCTGAAATGACATTGCAGAAACTAGAAGGTCGATATTAGAGGTGCATTCTCAGTCTGCCAAATTGTGTTCCAGTGGTGTGGATTCGGTATGAATTGGGTTTAATTTCTTTGTATTGTATATGTTTGTGGTTAGTCATTTCATTGTTCAGAAAGTGTGTTGACAGCAGACTCAAATATGTTGATAAGAATATTGGCTAAGTATATGTTCACATCAACTCACAGATTTGTCAAGAAATGGATGGATTTAGTTTAGACTTTAGCTCAGAGAATTTTGATCCAAATCTTGTTGGAGAATCCGAACAAGGCAAAAACAAAGCTTTTCCAATATGAATGGATACATACTAGAGATAAAAGTCCGAAATATAATGACTTCAAAAATAATCAATTTCAAGACAAATAATGCAGTATTGTTGATCCTTATTTTATTCAATCTGTCAGTATCACATAGACTCGATTTTCTTCGACTGAGATATAATTTATTGGCCACAAGAGACATTTTAAATAGAGTGGGCAGATTTCTAATTATGAAAAGGGCTGTCATTTTTGCTTGAACATGGAGAACAAAGAAAGTTTACAGCACCTGATCATTGAATGTACGATGCTTCAAGATATAACTCACATTGCACTGTAAAAAAATTGACATCGTAGTATCAAACTACTTATGGACAATTGTGGCTAATTCTTTTTATGGGTCAACTGGCTGTGTAACGAATTGCTGTTCTTCAATTTTTATATACATTGAAAATTAACTGATTGGAGTTGTGAAAACTGTTTAAGAGAATTTATTATACATTGTGTGTATGTAAAATTTTATTTTTATGATCGCTTTCTTTTTTGTAAATTGTGAATTTTATGGATTTTAAATTGTAATCACAAAATCTTTATGCATTTAAGGAAAACAAATGTATTTTGAATTCTATAAATTGTAAAGTTGATTTATCAGCTAAACCAATACAAAAATAAAATAAGTTACAGGAAATGTGGAGAGTTGAGACAGTACCATTTTTCCATTTTATTTTAAAGAGGGGACTACCAAAAGGGGTCCCAGAAGGCACTAGATAACATTGTGGGAATTAAAGACAAAGGGTGGCAGAGATACAAAGTATAATAGTTCATAATTGTAAGAGAATCAAGGAGCGGGACAGGGAGACCGCCCAGAAGCAGCAAACGGACAAGGCAAAACTAGTGGAAAAGAAACTAAATAAGGTTGTCGTTCAAACACCAATGAAGGCACCGGCTCACGGGGAAAGGACAGGAGATACTCAACAAATTGGGAATGCTACAAATGCTGCACTAGGGGGTGAAGGCGGACAGGGACAATGGTTTGGTGGGGACAGTACCCCCAACCCACAGTGGCAGTGTAGGAGCAGCAAGGGGAAAAGGAAGATTTTGAGGAGCAAGAGCAGGCGGCTTTCGGGGGGATATGGCCCAGGGGAGGAGGATTGGGCTGGTATTACGGGAAATGGGGGCATTTCGCAAGGGAGTGCAGGAACAGGCCTCGGATGTGATTTAATTATGAGCCATCACCTCCAGGGCAGGCATTCCAAGGGCCTCAAGGAAGGAGACAACAGCAATTTGGCGAGGGGGTCAAATCAGTCTCCTTATGGGGCTGACCGGCACAGGCAACAACTACAGCATGGTGAGGGAACACAGTTTAACAGAATAGCAGGGGGAACAGGCGCCCCATTCCAAGGAGTTACGACGGGGGCAGCCAAGACAAATACATATTCTTATTAGGACAGGCCACAGAAAGCACTGGCATGTCCAATCCTATTGATAACCACACACCCTAAAGAGGAGCCCTTGGTGGAGGTGGAAATAGGAAACAGGCAATTTATATTTATGGTAGATTTAGGTTCAACCAAATCATGCATCATGGAGGGGGAGGGGACCTTTCTATTATCGGGTAAAACTATTTACATGCAGGGATTCTGTGGGGCTATTTCTACAGTTCCATACACTGAGTAGCTGGATATAAAAGTGGGAGGGGAGGTAGTACGAGCCCCCTTGTTATCATCAGAGTTCCCCTGTAAACTTGTTGGGTAAGGATTTGCTCAGTACAATAAATATAACTATTATTCACAGATCAAGGGGTAGTGTGTTCCACTTCAGGGATCTGCGTAACTCAAGCAATGTTATTAATCAATGCAGTAGCAACGGAGTCAGTAGTACATGGGGCTCCTGTGGTCCAAGATATATTTTTCTATGGTATTAGTAAATGCAGTGCCTCAAATTGTGATAAAGTGTTGGCAAATGCCTACAGATTTTATTTTCCGACCCTTGTGCCACCCGAGATGGTGGCAGGGACAATATTGTCATTAGATGTACAAGGACTAGTAGTATCAGACAAAAGAGCAGTCCTAATTGGAACAGAGCATGTTGGGTGCAAGTGGCGCACAATATTATGTATAGAACCGACAGTGTAATTAAAGGAAATGACTAATGAGTTATTTGAGGACAGTGAACAAAATGGGGAGATTATTTTGAAAATCTGCATTCCCTGTGATATCATGGTGCAGTATAGGGAGGCACAGTGCCCCCTGATGGCAGTGGTAACTCAGATGTTTTTATTTTTTGAGGAGGACATGCAATATATATGTCAGCAAAATTATGGACTGTTAATCCACATGATGGGTTACTGAGAGATGTAACCACTGTACAGATTACATTGAAGTAAGGTGCCTAGCACAAATAATCCAGTAGGTGGATGATCAGTTGGGATGTAGTGAAAATTAAACATCAGTGCAGGAGGTATTCTGTTGCATTATTGGAATTGCTGGCTCACAAAGGGTACAAGACAGATAAGAAGAAGCTATAATACAGCCAACAGGAGGGATTATTCTTGGGACAACTCATTTTTGTAATGGGGAAACTACGCAATCTACACAAGGCCACTATTAGAAAGTCTCAGGGAGGACTTACAAGTACATTTGAATGGACTGACAAAATGATTAGACAATTTGAGGACTTAAACTATTTGCATGGCCCATGTTTTATCAACTCCGGATTATATACAGGAGTTTTATTTATTTTCCCACTCTGATAAACGGCTCATGCATTGACAGGAGGAGGCATATTATATGTTGTTGGGTCATAAATAATTGACAAGGGGATGGGACGGAAGCACACAGGGGCGGTAGTGGCGTGCAGTAAAGGAGGGTAGAAATAGTGACCACACCTGTAGAAAGCAAGACCATAGTTCCATACACAACATTGCCCATATTACAAGTGGACCATTATTATCTGGGGAACTCATCAGCCCCAGGTTTAAAGGCCCATATGAGGTGGTGTTCTGTACTCCTCTCGCCATCTGCATAAAGGAGTTATATATTGGGTGCATCTCTCGGATGTCCGAAGAGCACCTGAGACAAGGCAAAGTTTAGTAAGGGCATAGCCAAAGAATAGACATTTTTGACGATCCATGCCAGGGTGGTGTGCTATGGCACACAACTGCTTTTTCCTTTCTTTTTTCATTTTTTCTTTTGTCAATTTTTATTTGATTTTCCAGCCCTGGTGGAAAATGGGTCTCCCTCTTTCTCTCGCTCCCTCTATGCTTCCCTCTATCCCTCCCGCTATCCCTTCCTCTCTCCCTCCCTGTTGGATATGCAATTATACCTCGGACATGTAGTAGTATATAAACTCTCTTTATTCAAGGTTGTAGATTCATATCCAGGGAGAACGGCCCCCAGCCAGAGACACCACAACTGTCCTCTCTTCCACCTCTTGAACCACCAACTCTAGAACCTGGAACCAATACCGAGATAGCAGTCGGTTCCACAGTAGCTAGGTTACATGATGTACAGAGGATGCAAGTAAACATAAGATGGATGACATTCCTAAGTGTGAAACCTAACTCCTAACACTCCCTCTCTCTCCTTTCTTTCTTTTTCTCTCTTTCTTGATGACCTTTTTTCTCCTCTCAAGGAATAAGCAAAGATGGCTGACCAACCTCTCTGTTATGCAGGGATAAAGTTAAAATACATTACATTTGTTTTAGAAATTATGTTGTGCTTCTTGTTAATACTATGTTGTTTTGTATGACACTGGTTGCGGTTGTTGGAGTGTATGAATGTATGTTTGTTATATGGTGTGGCCGTATAAAAGGGGATGGACAGTTGGAAAATAATGCTAGTATAATTATATCTATGAAACAAAAACACAATCACAAAATGTCTCGCTTTTTGCCAGCCACCCCTACAAGTTTTCTTAGACAAATGAAACAGCAAGTATGAATGACGTATGATTTATTTAAGGGTTTGAGCTTTGATACTATTTCTGACATCCAGAATGTAGAAACATTGAATAGCTGGTACTCCGATATGCGCATTGCAGGAAGGAAATCAATGAAAGATTTTACGAGTGTGCACTTATCCCGCACACATCAAGGGTGCCTGCGGTTTTAGTTCCACCTCTATTCCAATTACAGAGGCATAATGCCCAGGACATCTTGCACTATAGGGGATAAAGGGCACCTCCCAGGCACAGTGTGCAGTTGAAGAACATCGATCTATACCCAGCATCATGCAATGGCAAAATACCACCAGTGTCTACAAGGACCATATTTCTCCTTGGGAGGTTACTCAAATGACAATGACAAATGAAAGGGCACCACAGTGATGTGCCTGGCAAATGGGCTGATCAAGTACAGCGGAGAAACATTATCCCAAATAGAGACTATGTGTGCACATATATGGTCCAAACACATCACAAGGCTGACACGGATTGCAACAATGAAGAAGCAAGTGCGAATACACAGAGGCAAAACAAACTTTTGACTGTTTTAGCAATGAAGGAACAGTTCTTGGTGGCACAAACGCAGTGCAACCACACTCTTGTGATCCCTGGTATGATGAAAGATAGGGCCAGCGGTGATGGATTACTATTGGGTTTGTGACCAACAAGCCTACCTGCAGAAGGGGCAAAAAACCATTAGTTGAAAACACTTGCAAATGTTATTCTGTGTAGTTTAAAATCTCAAAGCACAGTAAATGGTAGAATCCTCTGTGCCAAAAAAAATGCAGCCTGTGCTAAAAATAAACTACAAGTATTGCATGGGGCCCGGCTTGCTCTAGCAGAAAGCATGAGGTAACTTGCAGATGTTCCCTGTCCATCACAAGCCAATGGAGACTAAAAAGAATTCAATGCAGAACAGAGTACTATGGAACATAAGGGTTTTTTGTAGAAATTACTGGAAAAGATCAAATATAATTTTATTGAATGAAGTGTTGAGAGAATGGCGGGAAGATGTGTTTATATATGAATGTTTATAACATAGCAAATGATGCTAAACAAGAGCTACAATGTATTCCTGCAGAGGCAGCAGTTACGCAGGATTGGTCTAAATGTAAACTTGGCCATGCAACACAGGAGACTACAGCATCCCTTGTATGGCAAGAAGAACAGTTTTGAATGAGCTCTGCCGGTATACAGTAACCAAGTCAAGAGTATTTAAGCTCCAGGCCCAGCACCAGTCTTCAGGACCTGGGAGCAGTTGAGGGACAGAATATACCGCCCTGGAGCAGAGTCATTTGCCCATTCTCACTTCTGTACGGATTACATTTGTTATCTCTTGCAAGAACTCATGGACTTAATTCCCTAAAGGGGCACATTTTCTCTGGTGTGAGCGTGATCAGGGGTACCCCAATGTATTTAAGGGGTACAAGTCTGGCTTATCTTTCAGGTGACACATAGCCTGACCTATCCCCTCCAAGGGGTATGTTCAGATTACTTCCGCCCACATTGTAAAAATCCTCTGATGTCATCCTGCCTATATAAGGAGGCGGCATAGGGAGATTCAGGACATTCAAGAATGCAGACAGTCAAAATTCACCCTGCAAGATTCCAAGACTCCAGAGGTAGCTGATCCAGATCCAGGCAGAACCACCTATGCTGATCTAGATCCAGGCAGAACCAATAATTCGGTGAGAAAAGAGGAGTGGCAGCTGATCCCCTTTGGGAGAATCCAGAGGCTAGACCCCTTTTGGCCAGCTGTTCCAATAAAGGAGAGCCCAGCCGCTGCCCAGTGACCAGGCCCTGGCTTCGCTGTCCAGAGACCCGGCAAAGCTGTCCCAATGACCAAACTTCAGTGCAGTTTGGAAGTATCCTCCCCAGCATCAAAAAGCTGCATACACCGCTCTGTTACCTTGTATTCTATCCAAATCCTATAAGAAACCCTACTAATTTCCCCAAATTGTCAGTATCCTCCGTTTATCCTGTCCTTAGAAGAATCCGTGCTAGTCTCCATGTGTTAGTGTAATTCTGTTCAAATAATTTCAGCAATCTGCGTAATTCCTTAGTACCATTTTTAACTAAAGTAATGAATTCCCAAATAAAGAAGAACGTAGCGCGAATTAGTTAACATTGCAAATTAACCTCCTTGTGTGCAGTGTCTTTCTTTAATGATCTAGTCACTAAAATACAGCCTCAGTAGAAGCAATCATTTGTTAACAAAAATGAGTTTGCCAGTGAAATTGATTATAAAATCCGATTTACATTTCCTATAAAGAATCCCATACTGTCATATCATAAAAAGTCATCCTTTCACCTTAGTATCTTACCCGTTATGTGCCTTGGTACCCCATCAGAAAAGTCGATTTGACTGTTTAGCTAATTTCCTTAGCTGTTTGCTTGTTTAAATCTGTGAAAAAAGAAATTGCAATTCTGCTATGTGTGATTTTTTCTGCATTGCTTTCCTTCCCAAAGTCGATGTTCTTACCTTTAGCTTGTAAGCTTTCTTGCCTTTAGTACAGCCACACAAATTCCTGTCCTGTCCATTCTACTGCACATGTAAACGACCATTCCGTGATTTCCGAGTGCCATTTTGCTCATTTTTCAAGGGTTTTTCATGTAGTTTTGGCCTCCAATTCTGGAGTGGTAGGTCGAAATTCCAATCCGATTTTTTCGTCTTATTGGAGATTCCTTTCCACCCATACAACTTAGCCAGCAGGTGTTTGGTGATTCTTGCAGGGGGCGTGCCTAACAGTTAGTTGTGCCATCTATAAGTATGTCCAAAAAGTGACTTCACTTCCACATCCATTTAAACTTGTGTCAAATGTCAGAAAGTTATATTAAGTGTACCATACCATTTTGCTGTATATTATCACAACACTGGTGGTTGCTGCCCTATCTTTGATTTGTTTGATTTTGAATTTAAAAATAAATAAATATTGTATTACTACACACCGGCCTGGTTTCTGGTCCATTGCGACACTGGATGTTTGTAAAGGGGTTGTGAGACGGGTTGGGTGCCTATTCAAAGCAGAATCCAAAATTGATAAATTAAAAGAGTTTTTATTGTGCACCACATCCCTCACCAGTAGAAAGAGCCCTGGTCTGGAGTGTGCCGTGTGTTTAAATCCGTAACACTGAGTGTGCAGATATGGTTGGTGCCACATGACATTTGAATGCAGACACAGTTGATATGCAAGTACTGGAAAATAGTGTGAAAGATATTGCTAGAGACACTGTTGCATTGTGAGCAGATGTCCACATGCTTTAAGTGTGCAGATACGGTTGCAGTGGCACAAGTGATTTGAGGTGCGACTGCTGAAATGGATGCCTACTGTCTGCAGACACGAAAGGTGGCTTCACTGCTCACAAGGACTTTCCTCCTTGTGCTAAACCCAACCCTGCCTGTCCGACTGCTTTGTGAACTGTATGTATGAGAAGAGTGAGCAAAGGTGCATGTGAATGGGCTTCAAGAGGAGAAACAGGGGGGCAGTGGGTACTACACAGTGATTCTTGTATTGCCAAAGCACTTACTCTACAAATGATTTACCCATTCTCACCCGGGTGACTACACCCACGCATATGAGGTCTGCCTCCCATTGGGACACCTGTGGGAACGCAGGAAGGGAGACCATGTGTTGGCGGCGTGTTTCAGTCAGTTGGCGGTGGGAAATGTCAGATAATTGTGGGTTTTCCCCCCAAATTTCCAACTTTGCCGCAGGCTTATGGGTAATACATTCTGGGGTGATTCGCGTAAGGCAGAACTCTGGATTCCCACGGGTGTCCTCTTTTTGGAAATGGATTGGGTTCCCCGTTTTCCTTGGTGGCTGCGACACCCCAGGCCAAAATCTGTAGGTTGTCCACACGAGCAAAATTCCTCAAAATCTGATTTGCCGAAAGACTTAGGGTTACCAGTGGTTTAGCCTTTTCCCTTTGCACCCAGGTAGGTGCACCTACACATGTGAGGACACCTATGGGAACGTACGACATTTGTTGTGTTTGCTTGGTTTTCATAACGTTTCGACCCATTTACTGCTGCACTGTCACACAACCCTTTAATTTCCCAAATGTGATCTACATTTAGTCGCTGCTTTAGGCACTATACACTTTTGTAACCTGCACAAGTCACCTACCCTTCCAAAGGTCTGCCTGTGCTCTTTAAAAAAATGTATGCTTAACCTTGCTCACCACATTTCCTACAAATCCTGTGTACCATGGCTCAGTTTTTGGGTTGTGGTATTGCTTGTTTAGTGAAACATTACAAAAGATTTGTGATTTCTAAACTGGAAGAGCTGGGGGAATGTAGCGGAGCATTGTTTTTCTCAAAATTCACATAAGCCATTGCGCCTTACCGGGCCAACCATGTCCACCACATACCTATTTTTCCTGTAATTTTCACGATTTTTCCCCAAACTATGGAATTTCTCCTTACAAAGTTGTTGCTCGACCTGCACAAATCACCCCTTCCTTACTTGGAACTGTGTCTACTTTTCAGAAATGTATGCCTTTCTGTCTTCCCATTCAGCTTTTCTACCCTTCTCTTCCATTCCGTCCACGCAGGTCCTATTGGGGGAAAAAAAAGCCAAAATAGCCTACGTCTCACAAAACAGCTGGTAACCATATCAAAATATGTATTTTCGGTTCCCACTCAACCTGTTCTTGAAAGCCTGGAAAATGGGGAATTCAGCATAGCAAACCATTTGTTCCTCTTACTTACAAGGAAAAAACCACAAGCTTATTTGTACGTCATTTTATTGCCTTTTTCTGAAACAATCCAAACTTTTCTCCCTTTTTGGTTATTTTCTCTCACGCACTTACAGCAAACAGATTCCTTGGTGGCATTATGACCGCCTTCATGTGGGGGGGAAAAAAGGGGCCAAATTTGACCTCTGTGTATAAGGGGACTTAGCTTGGACCTTCGCCAGGACAGACAAAGATTTGGCGGTTTGGGTGTTGCCTTGGTCTTTGTAAGTTCCCCATCCGTAGAAGAATAAAACAATTGCTTGCCGTCGAAGTGAAGGTCCAGAAAACTTCGTTGCATGGAGCCATGCCTGGTGAGAGGTGTCAATTCCCACCATAAGGCCTCGAGCTGAGGTATCTACGTGGTGAGCCGCAGCTGCCAGCAGATCTTGTGCCAACACCCTGGCGTCTGACAAATCGACTTTGAAGTCGTCTAGCCTATCCGCAGGAATACACTCCTGGGAATCAGTCAACTCCAGCTTCATATTAGCTGCAGCCAGGATGAGGTTGGTATTTACTTGGAGATGTTGAGGTGCTGAATTGGCAAAGACCTTCTCGCCCAAAGAGTCCAGCATCTTGTCCTACTTGGACAGAATCTGAGCCGCAGCCGTCAAGGTCGCAGAGGCAGGCTTGGATTGAAGCGTGGCCGCAGTTACCACCATCGAGGAAGGGAGCAGACAAGACGCCAAGGCTATCTCCTCAGAGGTGTGGAGCCTAGAACAAGCATCAATTCTCTTATTGATATGTAGCACAGTGTGGGGCTTATCCCAGACCTTACGGACCACTGTCAAGACGTACTTCTGGAGGAACAGGCCAGTGCGCTCTTGTGGTGACAAGGTTAACACTCCCGAAAGCACCCCCTCCTGCGGAGCGGGGGCCTCAGGTACTGGAATATCGAGGAGAGGCATCATATCCAAGACCTGGTCATGGAATGCTCGGACAGAGCGGGCTGCTCATCGCAATCCTAATCTGCTTGAGGGTCATCCAGCGAATCGGGAGCAGATGGCTGGGCTGTCGCAGGTTTAAAGTGCTATCGCGTTCTACCAGTGTCTTCTCTATGGGAGACAGCGGGGGTAGGGGACGAAGAGTTGGAGGCGGACCAAGAGGTAGAGGTGGTACCACCACAGGAGCTACTGGAACCGCCAGGGTGGAAGGTGGAGCTGGAGGTTCAGGGTAGATTTCCTTGAAAAGACCCTTAAAGTACTCCTTCATAGGGTCAGAGTGCATGAGCCTCTGAAATGTCCTGAAAAATACATCCTCTGATGAACGTTTAGGCGCTGAGGCAGGGAGAGGCCTCTCATACGGGGCATACCCCCACAAACGCAATGAGAATGGTTGCGACGAAGGCCCACCACCAATCGGTTCCATATAGATCAATGGAGCTGAAGCAGGTGGAAGCGAGACAGTATGAGGCCGCGGCACCCGGGCATGCCAGTCATACGAAGGGCAGAACCGATTTTTTACCTTCCTCCTGAGGTGGGAACGGCTGCTCAGCCCCTAAAATTAAGGTTCCCAGCACCCGCTCTCGAGAATGTAGGTGTAAGGGAAGAATCCAAAATGGCCACCGTGGACCAGGAGGGTGGGCTGCCATTTTGTCGATGCCTAAAGAGAATTGCATCACATGTGCAGAGGAGGCAATAGGCTCCTCAGGCTGGTCAGGGGACTAAGTAACACCTTAGCCCTGACACAAGGATCCTCAGCAAAGCCGGTACTGAGGGGTCTCTGATGTTTACTGGACATCATGGAGGTGGCCCTAAAATTAGCCCCAGAGGAGGAACCTCGGCAGAGCCGGTAACAGGGGAGTTACGGTCTGTACCCACCCTCTTTGCCCCCTCGACAGAACTGGTATCACTGCGTCCTTGAGCACGGGAATGCTGAAAGATCCACCTCACTGACAAGACCTTCAAAGCAGGCCTCCCAGTTTTGTAGGTACAGACCTTGGCCTTGAAAAGAGGAACCTTGGGTTTCCTCCGGTTATATGTAGCTCCCTCGTTAGGGGCCTCAAGCCGTGGCTTGATACAGATGGCTCCAGAAAAGGCGGCCTCAGGGCGTACCCCGGTGTCTGTGTGGAAAGCTCCGGAAACAGTCCTCGGAGCGAACCACTGTCCAAAGACGCAGATGAACTGGGCTGAAACCTAGCACCTGACAGGTGAACCTCGGAACATGGTCCGGTCTTGGCAGGTTCGTCGTGGGAACCCTGGCAGAGAACTCTGGTACGCCTATTAAGCCTGGTGGTAGAGCTGCTCAAGCCCCTCCCAGACCTAGAAGACCCCAGAAAGGAGTCCCTTGGCTGGGGCACCCTAAAAAGTAAGGAACTTACCAGGGGTCTCTTCTTTTCATCGATGAAAAGCTGAAGATGAGGTGCGGGCACACGCTGAAAGACGTCCTCCCACAGAAGACGGCGCTGGAGTGCCCGGACAGAGAGGGAATCGCAGTAGAAACACAAATCCCAGCAATGGTCCGGACCAAGACACCAAGCAGAAAGAATGGGGATTTGCACTAGCGAAGCGACGTTCGCATGAAGAACAGGACACAAATCCCAGATGCTCCGGCATAGACAACATTTTTCATGCTTTTTGACAAAAGTGCTACGGTCCCGAAGGACGGAAAGTCCGACAAGTATGGAGGAAAGGGGACAGGACGTAGGAGTATATGGTATCCCAGTATAATCAACCATTGTGCTCCAGTAAAGGATGTCCCCAGATCCTCTTCTTATTTTCCCCCTATCACCAGAGGGGAGGCAAGCCCATTAGACAGTAGATCATATATTCTCGATACAGCATGCCTTCTCTTTGCTATATCAAAGAACCACCACTATCAAAAGTTTCTCCATTAGTTCGATGTATGGGGGCCACTGGCGTGTGATCTCTTGATCGTACTATGTAGCATATATTGGCCTGTTTAGATGCCAGTCTGCCTTGCCAAATCTGAGAAGGGTATGTAAGCTATGTCTTCCATCAAGTCCCCTATGTTGGCCACCCTGCAAGCTTCTCCGTACGTGCTTATCCCCATCCTCGCCGGAGAAGAGGATGACACTATCAAGACCAAAGGGACCTGTGTCGGGATGGGTCTGGCAGCCCCATCACTGCCAGGGCCCTGTCCCATACTTTCACCTCCAGGGACACTAGGTGTGGTAATCGACCGCCACAAGGCTTCCTGACCCACAATAACGCCTTCAAATATTAACGAAGCCCGGTGGACTGCACCATCCGTGTCCCCGGGGTGGGATCATCTGCGAGCCATTCTACTAACCACTGCAACTGCCCTGTTAATACAATTCAAAATGCAGGATCCTACTGCCACCCTCTACGTACGGCCTGCATAGTTATGTTACTTGCCATTTATATATAGCGCTCTATATAACATTGGCATGACCTCAAAGCACTCGTAGGTTGAACGCCCTCGGGAACCATATTTC
This sequence comes from Ambystoma mexicanum, assembly GCF_040938575.1. NCBI lineage: Eukaryota > Metazoa > Chordata > Amphibia > Caudata > Ambystomatidae > Ambystoma > Ambystoma mexicanum. The sequence goes on along the minus strand of NC_090937.1, from coordinate 1,568,373,158 downwards.
TGGTCAGTAGAGAGATAGTGTTGTATAGTGCGTGGGCGCACCTGATGTGTGCAGCTGACGTAATTGCATCCTAGCGTTAGGTGTGGTGCTGAAGATATCAGTTGGATGTGTACAGTCTGGTGGGTGGATCTACAGACTGGGCTCTGGCTGCGTTAGGCCTGAGGAACTTGGCCGGAATGTGCTCGGCTAGTTGCATTTTATTAGGGTGTTGAGGTGTTCATGGGGTCGTATTCGTATGTAAACAGCAGTTCGAATTAATCAGGGGGGCAACTGGGTTCTAGTTGAATGATGGTGTATAGTAGAGAGTAAGCGTAGCAATGTGATATGATGGCTATCTTTAAGGAGCCAGAGACCAGGCACGTTAACAGGATGGCAGGGAACAGAGCAACACATCGACACAGACAGGGGACTGGGGCTACAGTGACAGGAGGGGGGATACGGATATATAGCAACAGCATGGGGAACAGGAAAGCAAGGTACACATTGATCCATCCGTCCGTCACATCCTGTCAGTCTATCTGTTCCATCAATCCGTCCCATCGCGTCCGACCCATTCATTAATTCGTCCGACCCATCCATTCATATGTCCCATCCATCCATCCATCCCACCGACCCACCCACCCATCCATCCATCTATCTGTTGCATCAATCCGTCCAATCCGACCCATCCATTCATTCATTCATTCGTCCGTCCAACCAATTCATCCGACCCACCCATCCATCCGTCCGTCCGTCCAATACACCGTCTCATCATATATTCCATCCATCCATCCATCCGTCCGTCCGTCCGTCCGTCCGTCTCATCATCGTTCCGTCCATCCATCCGTCTCATCATCGTTCCGTCCGTCCGTCTCATCATCGTTCCGTCCGTCTCATCATCGTTCCGTCCGTCTCATCATCGTTCCGTCCGTCTCATCATCGTTCCGTCCGTCTCATCATCGTTCCGTCCGTCTCATCATCGTTCCACCCGTTCCATCCATCCACCCGTTCCATCCATCATCCATCCCTTCCGCTCCATCCAACATCCTTCCGCTCCATCCAACATCCTTCCGCTCCATCCAACATCCATCCATCCAACATCCATCCAACATTCCTCCCTTCCGCTCCATCCAACATCCTTCCGCTCCATCCAACATCCTTCTGCTCCATCCAACATCCTTCCGCTCCATCCAACATCCTTCCGCTCCATCCAACATCCATCCATCCATCCAACATCCATCCCTTCTGCTCCATCCAACATCCTTCCGCTCCATCCAACATCCTTCCGCTCCATCCAACATCCTTCCGCTCCATCCAACATCCTTCCGTTCCATCCATCCTTCCGTTCCATCCATCCATCTATCCTGTCCATCTATCTGTTGCATCAATCCGACCCATCCATTCATTAATTCATTCGTCCGTCCGTCCCATCCATTCATCCGCCGACCCAGCCATCCATCCGTCCAATACACCGGTCTCATCATCCATTCCATCCATCTATCAGTCTCCTCATCCGTTCCCATCCATCTATCCGTTCCATCCATCCATCTATCCGTTTCATCCATCCATCCGTTCCATCCATCCATCCGTTTCATCCATCCATCCATCGTTCCATCCATCTATCCGTTTCATCCATCCATCCATCGTTTCATCCATCCATCCGTCTGTTCCATCCATCCTTCCATTCCATCCATCCATCCGTCCGTCCGTCCGTTCCATCCATCCATCCGTCCGTTCCATCCATCCGTCCGTCCGTTCCATCCATCCATCCGTTCCATCCATCCATCCATCCTTCCGTTCCATCCGTCCGTTCCGTCCGTCCGTCCGTCCGTCCGTCCGTTCCGTTCATCCGTCCGTCCGTCCGGTCCACCCACCCACCCGTCCACCCATCCGACCTACCCATCCATCCATCCGACCCACCCATCCATCCATCCATCCATCCGACCCACCCATCCATCCATCCATCCATCCGACCCACCCATCCATCCATCCATCCGACCCATCCATCCATCCATCTGTTGCATCAATCCGTCCAATCCGACCCATCCATTCATTCATTCGTCCGTCCGTCCCATCCATTCATCCGTCTGACCGACCCATCCATTCATTCATCCGTCCAATACACCCGTCTCATCATCCATTCCATCCATCCATCCTTCCGTTCCACCCATCCTTCCGTTCCACCCATCCATCCTGTCCATCTATCTGTTGCATCAATCCGTCCAATCCGACCCATCCATTAATTCGTCCGTCCCATCCATTCATCCGTCTGACCGACCCATCCATTCATCCGTCCAATACACCCGTCACATCATCCATTCCATCCATCCATTTATCCGTTCCATTCAACCATTTATCCGTTCCATCGTTCCACCCATCCTTCCGTTCCACCCATACTTCCGTTCCACCCATCCTTCCATTCATCCGTCCCATCCATCTATCTGTTGCATCAATCCGTCCAATCCGACCCATCCATCCATTCATTCGTCCGTCCGTCCGATCCATTCATCCGTCCAACCCACCCATCCGACCCATCCATTCATCCGTCCAATACACCTGTCTCATCATCCATTCCATCCATCCGTCTCATCATCCGTTACATCCATTTATCCATTTATCCGTCCGTTCCATCCGTCCCGTCCGTCCGTCCCGTCCGTCCCATCCGTTCCATCCATCCATCCATCCATCTCTCAGTTCCGTCCAATCCATCAGTTCCGTCCAATCCATCAGTTCCGTCCAATCCATCAGTTCCATCCGTCCAATCCATCAGTTCCATCCGTCCAATCCATCAGTTCCATCCGTCCAATCCATCAGTTCCATCCGTCCAATCCATCAGTTCCATCCATGCAACCCTCCAATCTATCCATCCATCCATCCGACCCATCCGTTATATAAATCCTTTCCGGTCCATCCATCTGTTCCAGTACCGCCGTCCATTCGTTCCGGTCCTTCAATCGATCCATTCAGTTCCATCCGTCTATCCATTCTGTTCCATCTTTTCATCTCTTCTGTCCCATCTATCCCTTCCGTCCCATCCTTCCATCCGTCCAGTCACTCCAAATGCATCCATTCAATCCATTAATTTCACATGCGTCCATCTGTTCCATTCATTCCATTTCCTCCATTTACTCCGTCCGTTTAGTCAGTCCGTCATTCCATCCATTCCCTCCTTCCATCCATACCACCCATTCGATCCATCCATTTCGTCTGTCCATTGCCTCCATCTAGTCCACCTATCTATCTATACAGTCCTGTGGGTGGAGTAAGAGGTCATTGTTTAGTGTTCATATACAGTTGTCTATAGCCAAATCAGAGGGAGAATTCATTGGGGACATGGTAGAGAGTCACATTGTGTATTTAGTTGTTGGGTTGTGAGTTATGGGAAGAGCCACGTTTTTAGTAATTTGCGGAATGTCATAATCTTGCGTGTGTGAGATGTGAGGTGGAAGCGAGTTCCACAGAGGTGGGCCAATGCTGAGAATGAGGATCCTCTGATCCTGACAGAGTTAATGGTTGGGATCCATAAAGGAGGCCAGAGATTGATCTTAGGGTGCGGGTGGGAGGTAAGGTTTTAACTTATCTTGCATGTATAGAGGGCCGGTCTTGTGAGCACAATGAGTGATGCACAGGGTCTTGAAAGGTGCCCTTCATCTGACTGGGAGCCAGTGGAGGGTGCCAAGAGCTGGAGAGGTGTGGTCTCTTGGACCCAGGCCTAGGAGCATTTTGGCAGCAGCGTTTTGCGCTCTTTGGAATTTGGTAAGGTGGTATCCTGGGACTCCAAGGTAAAGGCAGTTTGCATAGTCCAGTCTCGACATGACAATAGACATGACATAGCAGCAAGTCTGTTCTGGAAGGAGAGGTAGGGAAAAATGCGGCTTCGAATTTTGAGATGGTAGTGACAAGATTTAGATAAGTTGTTGATCTGTCGGGAGAGGATTACGCCAGAGTCCATAGTGCATCCAAAGTTTTTTACTGTAACGGAGCGGGTTGGCCTATGGAAAGTGGTAAAGAGAGTAGACGAGGTAGGAGCTCAGTGTTGCCGCACACCATGATTTCTGTTTTAGCGGGGTTTAAGAGTAAGTGGTTTATAGTCATCCAACCGTCGATATCTAGGAGGCAGGCTGTGAGGTCAGGCTGAGAGTTGGAGTCCGAGTTGTGCAGTTTAAGGATGATTTTGGGTATCGTCGGCGTAGTTGTAGCCCAAGATATTGTGTGGGTGGATGATTACAGGGAGGGTGGACACATAGAGGTTCAATAGGAGAGCCGATATACTGATTGGGCGGGGTCAAGGTGGTTGTTGGATTCGACAAAGGCATTTAGTTGGGAGTATGCTGTTCGGTCGATGAGTTTTGCAAGGAATCTGGTGTTCGAGATGCGACGGTAGCTTTTGGGGTCAAGGGATGGTTTAAGGAGGGGCTTGACATGTACAATTTTGAAGGCATCAGGTAAGATTCCAGAGCTGAGGGAGTCATTTGGGATGGTTCTTGCATGCTCTCCTGCACAGGTGGATGAGAATATTTCTTTGGGGACTGAGGCGGGCCAGGGGTCTAGGGGGGAGCCAGAAGGTTTGCGAGCAGATAAGAAATTCTTCTCTGGACATGGGTTTGAAGGAGTCAAAGGTGGGTAGTGAGCGGTTTTAGGCGGCAGGCGGAGGGGTGGTTGTTGGATTGGTCGGTATTTGAGGTAGGGAGAGGAGGGACAGTTTGTTGTTAAGGGAAGTCGTTTTGTCGACAGCAGTGGTGTAGAAGTGGAGGGAGAGAGAGTTGCAGAGTGATTGTGATGGGGTAGATTTGGAAGAGGTGCAAGTGGGTTTGACAAATTCGGATACCATTCAGTGGAGTTCTTTGCTGCGGTTTTCACAGTTGAGAATCCGATTGATGTAGTGGGCTTTTTTGGCTTTCCGGATTTCTGCTTTGTAGTTGCGATGGTGCAAGGCGAAGATGGATCTACTGAGACTGATTTCTTCTGTTCGCCATTTGCGTTCCAAGGAGTTTAGTTTTTTGGCATGCATCAGTTCAGGGGTAAACCGTTTGGGATATGGTCCGAGGCAAGGGAAGAGGGGCGCGAGTAGGGTGAGCGGAATTAGTGATTCATTGAGCCATTAGTCTAAGGAGTCGATGGTTAAATGTCTGCCCGGGGGGGGGGTTCTGTGGGGGGTCTGAGAAGCAAGGCTTCGGCTAGGTCAGGGATGATCTTCAGTTTGTTCCAGCATTTGCAGTGAAGGGGGGGGGGAGGTAGGATGGGAGGCAGGGAAGAGGATGGGGAAAGAAACAGCAAAGTGATCCGAGCAGATGAGTGGTAATGGGGGGGCTAGATGCATCAGGTCATGGGAGCTGAAGATAGCATCTACAGTGTGTCCGTTAGAATGGGTTGGACCGTTCATGCGTAGGGAGAGGTTGAGCACATCAAGACTGTCGACCAGTGAATGAGTCATGGGACTGGTGGGGATGTCCAACCAGATATTGAAGTCTTCTAGGAGTGTCAAGGAGGCGTGGTTTACTTGAATGGGGGCTACAGAGTCAAAGAGGTTGGTTGTGAAGTGTGTCATAACCAGGAGGTCTGTAGATTAGGAAGCAGTGGGAGAAATTCGGAGGTAGTGAGAGTTTAACGAGGAGGGATTTGCACGATGGAATATATGTCTGAAAATCAATGAGTGCGCTTGAGAAGTGAGTTTTAAAAAGAACTGCCAGGACTCCTCCTCTTGAGGGTCTGTTGAGTGGGATGAGGGAGTCGCCGGGGGGGAATGCCTCATGTGCAACTGGGGTAAAGTTGTCCGAGAACCAGGCTTCAGTGATAAAGACTAGGTCAGGTTTGTCGGAGGAGAGGATGTAGAAGATGCTGTCTGTTTTTTGCTACAGTGCGGGCATTGAAAATGATGCACATGACTTCGTAAGTGGGGTGTGGTCATGAAGGTTGTTGGGGTGTAAGAGGTACATAGAGGGTTGTGGGGGGGAAGTGAGTGGTGTATTGCTCGAGGTCAGTGGGATAGGGAGTTGAGGGGTGGTGGGGACGAAGGGTGTCAGTTGGCTCGGGGTGACTGTGGCAACAGGTCTGTGGTAGTCGGGAAGAGTAGGCAGGCGGTGGATGGTATGTGGGGGTGTGGGTAGGAATTCAGGTGGGTGGATGGAAAGTTAGTGGGTGAGGGGACATTTGGGGGTGGGGGAAGAGTCTCGGGTGAGACTCAAAGGGGGGGTCCTGTGTGCAGGGTGAGAAGTCAAGAGAGGGGGTGGAAGCGGGGCATGGGCAGGGGTGAGTGTAGCTGGGATGGGGAGGGAGAGATTGGGAGGCTGGATAGAAGTGGTGATGAGTAGACTGTTATGGAGGCGGACTAGGGTAGTTTTCAACTTTGAGGGTTTCTGTGCAGTGGGGGCATGAGGGGGTGTTGGGGGGTCGGAAGGCGACGGAGATGCAGCTACTGTTCATGCAAGGGCGAGACGTGCTGCTTTTTGAGAGGGGATAACGCTAGTTAGATAGTGTTAATAACGCTATTTTATTCTGCCCATTCCACAGATACCCTCCGGGGACTTAAAGAAGGATCGAGTTATGTAAAGTGGGACATTGACAAAGAAGTGTAGCAGCCTGGGCAGTAAAACCATCTTCAGCAAGGCCACCCTCCCCATCATCGAGAGGGTTAATTTAGTCGAGAACTTCATAGACCCCACGAGTATAGGTGGAATACAGGGACCCAAATACTTGTCTCCTCCATTTGCCCGCCAATAATGACTTTTTGTCATGAGGTGCGTCTCCTGTAGCATGACAATATCCACTTTACATTTGAGAAACAAATAAACTCCATTTCCCTTTACATAAGCGTTCAAACCCCTTACGTTCCAGGTAAGGACGTTTACAGTTCCAGCCATTTGCATCTGTCGACTTCTAATCGATCGACTACCCCCAACTCAGCACCAGGCTTCCCCTTCCTCGCTTTTAGTGCGCAAACCCATAACGGTGTGCTGATATTCTGCTTCAACATTCATGCAGGCAAACCTTCCCCCTTTCAACTTCCCCAACTAAAAACACCTGCCCAGCTTTGTTACCCTTGCTCAGGCATGTCCGCTTTCTGCAATTGCCCCAAGCAGCCCTGCCTGAGGCTGGTGCACAGCGGATGGGCACAAAACAAGTGTCCTTAAAAGATAGAACTTGAAGGGTGTGGCAGGCACCGCCGTAGGCACGTCTCCTCTTTGTTGTCAAGCATTGACCTTCATGAACCCTGCCATATGTAAAGAAAAAACAATTCCAAGCATCCAGGACCTGATCTGTAGGGGGGGGGGCTTGCCCCCCCTATCAAAAAGCCCTGAGCACTCAGCTGTACAGTACTTGCAGACCAAAGTACTTTAGTTATTCCTGGCCTCGGGTCAGGTAAGGCTCCTTTTGCGTCTTCCCCTGTTGTCGTCTCCATCCTTTTCACAGCAACCCATCTTCTTCCTGTCCAACCATGCCTGCGCCTCCTCCGGGAGGTCAAAGAACCAGGTCTTATTTCTGTGTATAATTTTAAGCCGTGCTGGGTAAATCAGCATGTATTTCAGTCCGGCTGTGCAGAGCCTAATCTTAGCCACTGCATATTGTGCCCTTTTCTTCTGCACTTGAAACGTATAAATCAGGGTAGTGTCACGGCAAGGTCTGTCGGGGCTCTCTACAGTTCACCACCTTGCCTGGAATAGGCCAATATTTGTTCCCTTTCAGGACTTTAGCAATGAACGGCCTGGGGGGATGAGGAGTGCGGCGAGGGTGCGCCTAGCTAGCGCCCTATGTGCTCTCTCGATTGTAAAGCCCTGTGTGAGGTTCCTAGGCCCAATTTCCTGGAGTAGCATGTTCACCATGTACATTGTCAGGTCTGTGACTTCTTCCCCTTCAGGCAGGCCTACTATGCGAATATTATTTATTCTGGCCCGTCCCTCAGCCTCTTCCACTCTGTTCTCCAAGAGGCTGACCCTTGCTGCAGGACATTGACATCCACATGCATATCCCAGAGCACACCTGAATTCTCCATCACTTGCGACTCTAGCTTGGTAGTGCACTCTGCCAAGCTTCGTAAATCCTGGCACAACAACCCCACATCTATTTACACTGTTCCAATCTGTGCGCCCAATGAGGCCTTTAAATCTGCTATTGGAGTATCACTTGGGTATACAACTGCATACACCCCTTTTCTCTTGCCTTGGTTCCATGCTTCCTCTGGGTGCCTGCTGCTTGGTCTTGGCAAAAGCGTCCAAGGTCGATTGGTTTGCTTTGGTTTGGCCAACTTGAGAGGTATTCAGAGAATCTACCTCCTCTCCAGGTGGTCACAGATGCTGGATTGGCATCCTGTGAGAATTCTTATTTTATATATTGCTTAGTGCGCCGTACCTGTGAACTCAGTCATGTTATATGGGGCCCTAGTGCGACTGTACCCTTAGGCAGGGTGTGTGTGTGTGTGTGTGGTAAGAGGGAAGGGGGGGAAACATGGGCCTCTGGGCTCTTGTGACTTCCCTGTACCGTGTTACGTGCTCTGTGCTGCGCCCCCTGCAAGTGTCTCCAGGGCTTATCTCTCGGATCTTTAACAATTATATAAATGTTCAAGGTATTACCTTTTAATGGTTGCTTCTAGCCAACGGCCTGTCGTGACCTCTTCGGCTGCTTCTAATTGTATGCAGCAAGTGCCGCTCTTAGCAGTTCACCGCTCAGCCCGGGTTCTCGCCCTCACCCCTCTTGTGGCTGCCACCTTAGGGGAGAGTGTGGCCGCTCTTCTGGAAGCTTGGGACCTGATGTGGCAGGGGAAACTGAATATACAGCCCTTTCTGCCCATGGACGTGTGTTTGCCCCACTTGTATCTGTGATTCTCTGGCAGATTGTCCCTTCCTTATCTGGCCGCTGCAGGTCTAGTTTGGCTGGGGTCAATCAGATGGTTTCACCCACCCAGCCTGGGTTTGCGCAGTCATCCCTTTTACAGCTACTATCATCCGGAAGCTTATTATCTTGTTCCGTTACGCCCACCTCGTTCCCACAGGGGTGTCGAGCGGAACTGGACAGCCACGGTCTCCACCAACGTGATGCGTAGTGCAGAGATGACTGACTGGACTGGCCTCCCTAGCTTCGTCTGCTTGACCCGTAGAAGTCGTCTCCTAAAGGCGGAGAAAGGGAATTAGCCACCCGTGGACTTGAGTAATAGCCCCTCACTGCGTCCCCATTTATCACCTCTGATATTCCCGTTCACAAAGCTCACCTTATAGTTTTGAATGATGAGCTCAACATCCTGCGAGGAACGTAGTGGCGCATTGATGGCCAGTTACTTCACTGGCCTGAGGATATTGGACGAGTTCTAGACAAATCTTGGATCCAAACCTCCTGGCGAAGGACCGCAAGTATATAGTTCTTAAGAGTTCAAAAATGTCTGAATAATCACTCTTGTCCAATTCCTTTGTTTATCTTGCAGCATAGATCCAAAAGAAGATCGTCCTGTGGCAGCTGAAAGCGTTCAGGTAAGAATCTGTTATCCCACACTGTCCGTTAAATGATGCCAAAGTTTAACTCGCCGCTTTCTCTTTTCTTACAGGTGCGGCGTAAGAAGATTTGGCGTGCTGGTGAATAATACCTCCGGCGGTAAAATCAGGTAAGTATATGGTGGCAAGAGATTGTCCTTGTTTGTTCCCTCGGCTCACCTTGTTTTCTTGTCCCCCTTAGGTGCTGGAATGCAGCAACCTAATGATGGAGACAGCGCCGGATCGTAGAGATGCTGCGAGGAATGGCGAGTATGGCGCGGCGCTGATGCTGGCAATGCGACGTGTTTAAAATAAAGTCTGTTTCTGATTCAAAGATGCGATGAATCCGGAATCAGTTAAGAAACCCAATAATGTTCTTGTTCTAACCTTTCTTCTTCTTTCCCTTCTTTCTAGGCGCTCTGGACTCGAGGCGGGAGTGGCAAGAGGCTGGATGCTGACTGCAGGCACGGCGAGCGTTACGCTGCAGGATCCAGAATAACGCGAAGCATGTGCTGCTCTTCGGGCGTGGTTTAAATAGCCTCCAAAGTAGTCCCAGGTAAGTATTCCTCCACAACCACTCCGAGTAACAAAATAGTCCCTAGGTAAAGTAGTCCCCCTTCCAAGCCTCACATGGGCTTGGATCTCTTGCAGCATGGTCTGCATCAGGTACATTTTAACATATGAGCCTGGCGCCATAGACGCCAGGACTATACCCATATACCCCTAACAGGGGTTGCTGGGCTTTCTCTGGGTAACATGATGCCTGCTTCCGGGGTTGATGGACTTGTTCTGGATACCCGGGGGTAGGCATCATGACATGTTTCTAGCGATCGCAGGCTCCGTGTGGTTAGGGCCAGTCCCTCAGTTTCACCACCTGGTCCGGGTTACTTTGTTCGGCCTCACCAGGCTGTTCCCCTTGTATGTATATCCGGTGTTCCTCGTGGGATACAGCAGTATGCTGCGACACCCTCGCAGCTTTACCGTGCGTCTCCAGGGATATATTGAATGGCCCTTTGTTCACTCTGTGCTGGCCGGAGGAGCCGGTTTATGGGTTAGCCCAGGAGGAGATCAGATGTTCCGGGGGGCTCGGGGATGTTCTAGCTGCGGTGTCCACGGGTCCTGGATGGTCCGCTGCCATCCTGCACCTGGGCAAACTGGTTCTTCAATGTTCCGTTCTGCACCCGATCCCAGTGCTCACTGCAGGCGCCATGTCTCTTGTCCGCTCAACATGTCTCTGCGAGTCCCCCACTGGCTTCTCTGGGTCTCCAAGCGCACCGCCCTCTTACACAACCTTCTCTTATGTGAGCGCCATCAAAGTGCCTGGCGCCACGGTTTGCTTCATTGCATCACGCTTCGTATCTCACCATTAGCTGAACCTCTGCTTTCCCCTTTCCAGCTGGGCACTGACAAGGTTCACCCGCGTGTACACTTGTTTGCAGGGCATTTATTCTGCTTGAAGCTTGATATTTTGTGAGATCTTTCAAGGTCGAGCAGGAGCAGTCCTAGGAGCCGACCTACTCTATCGGCTGCAAGCCACGCCCCCTCCACCCACTGGGGAGAGCCGTTAGGTCTCTTTAACCCCCCCCATCCCATGAGTGCCTCTAGAACATTCATAGCAACTGAAATACCAACAGCAAGGACACATTGCCGGATAAATCTTGCGAGGGTGAAAATGTGAGGAAGATTCCAAGGGAAGACACCAAAATGAGATGATGTCCAAAGGAACATTCCAAGACAACTACATAAAGACAGACATGATAATTATTGGCAGCTGGATGAAGCCATACAGTACATAACCAACAGACCTGAGAAGGGAGAAAAAGACTATCACACTGAAGGAATTGCCATGTCCCTGGACAAGAGTGAAGGAGATGGGAGGATAGCCTGGCTGCCGGGAAAGGCTGCAGATACTAGTGTATGGACGAGTATACACCAACAATGGATTTCAGGATGGAGTGGAAGGAAGCAAGGCACTGACACTAGCCCAGTCAGTGAACAAGGTACAGGAAGAAAATAAGTGCCTGAAGGAGTGGGACGCGAGTGCAAAGTTACAGACATGGGTGGAAAATGAAGCTGGGCCAATTTCGATACTCCCCCTGAAGACAACAGCCCTCTGCTATCAGAACAATGGTGATGTTGATGTTGGATGCAAAACAATTGAACAACTTGCAGCAATGAGAGCGGGAATGGCGGTGCTGATGGAACACTACTGGGCTTGTAGTCTAAAGATGTATGAGAAGCTGCCACTGAATGGGCAGGCGTTTGCTCAATGGTACACAAACATGCCTTTGTTGGTTGTACCCAAGAAAGATGTAAAGCTTGACAAATTCCCAAAAATGAACAATACGAGAAGGAAGAGATCTGTCGAGGTGGCGCCAACGGCCCAGGTAGAGAAGGCAGAGAAGTGGGAAGGATTGAGCAGAGTGAAAAGAGGGGCAATTACTTCTCAGAGGCATCAGAAAAGGCACTGGAGGAGATTCCAGCAGACCACAAGCTGTATAGCAGGACACATATGTTCTTGCCAAAGATAATCGTGGGAATAGAAACATACACGAAAGCCAAGTGGTTACAGATCACTAGTTGGGAGCTGGTGGTAACTATTAACTCTACAGTGAATGGGTTCAACACCATAAAAGAAGAGTTCAGAGCAATAAGGGTGGTGGTGCTCCAGAATAGATATGTTCTAGATCGCCTCACAGCTATGAAAGGAAGAGTTTGCACAAAGATAGTGAGTTCCTGTTGCACATTTATACCAGCCAACGACGAAGGTAACAGAACTCTAAGATGCAGTTGCACAATTGGCACAGATGCATGCAAACAAAAATAGAAGATGAAGCACAGAGAACAGGGAAGGATAAGAGCTGGCTATCGTATATATGGTCATTGATGCCATCAGGTCTGTCACACGGACTGAAGTTGATAGCAGGAGCCCTCGTGCTGGGAGCAGCATCAGTGCATGGGATCAAGATCTGCATAGCAAGGTGCAAGAAAATAGCAGAAGTGTCGATAGTAATTCAGATCCTGATGATGTGAACATAGGAGGGACGTAGGACAAGATTGTTGCAGAGCGAGACAAGTACAGATCGAAGATTGCGCAGTGTGAACTATTTCCAGCAGGATCCCTGAAGCTGGATAACCCGTATGACCCAAAGTTCTATGAAGGGAAGTGGGTTTGGTGAAACCCTGAAGGAGTGTGCTGTTACGTGCACTGGTCATACGACGACCACAAACTATTATGGACACCTTGGAGGAATAACAGAGATATGGCAGCCCAGAGCAAAAGGACTGCCATAAGGATGTGGTTGACAAGTCGACCAGATGGCGTGGGGGGGACTGAAGAGGGATGGGAAGTTTACCCCTTCCTCCCCCTCCTATCAGATACAAGACACTGAAGGAGGCCAGGAGACATCGCGAGTGCCCAAAATATTTTGTGCCAATTCCCAGTGCTCCAACGATTGACAAGTATGTCGAGAGGTACCCCCTCAGCCAGCCCCATAGGCCAGGTGCGGTACAAATCTACCCCACAGTGGATGGAGAGCCCAAGGTTGCAATTAAAGACTTCAGTTGACAGTATCGATTAAAGCGCCAAGAAGCCATGTTGCGGACATCGTTAGAAACGTGCCATTCGCACTTCGGGACACAAACACACACTTGAATACACAAAACTCGAGCATACAGTTCTTTAGATAAAGAACAGATGCATAGACATACTGTCATTGCTTTATTATTTTTGCTATTAGCTAAATGCAGCAATGCAGAAACAGCAAGCAGCAAGAGATCCTGAGCAAAGCTTGCAGATGCGTACATGCAAATAACCTCATGGAACTTCAAGAGCACCTATGGGACCTGACAGAACCAAATGTGACTAATCTATGGAGAATATAGAATCGCGCACAGACTGTAGAAAGCGCATTATGGTTTAGTAAAATTACAGCAGGCCACCGGCCTCTCTGTAAGAGTTGAGGTGAATTCAGACTGAACTGAGAGCAGAACGTGTGAGACAGGATCCGCTGCCAAGGCCACAAGATATGGATGACATTTTTTTCCCTTACCGAAAGTAGCACCAGCTGCAATAAATACAAATAATTCCTCATAAATAAGAGAAGCAGAGTTCCAAATCATGGTCTCTGAACATGTGACCTGGCCGACAGACAATGGACAGCGACCAGCGCTGGAAAAGGGAGCCGATCTCACACCCCCAGACAGAAGACCGCAACAAAGATGCTACAATGTGCGACAAGCATTACACTGAGCAAAATAGCACTCTCAGACTATGGTGGTACACAAAAGTTACAATGCAGACAGTCTTTCATGTTACCTTTAGAAGGTAGACCAAAAGCGGAAAACCTTTGCGTTTCCCAGGCGTGGTGATGTCCGCTCCTGCCAATCACAGTTTAGTATCCTAGGGGTGGCAACAGGTAAGAACCAAGGTCAAGACCCTCACAATGCAACATTGTTATAGTGATTTGGGGATAGATCAGGCCAGCCACCTGACATGCGAGGGCCAGTAGACTAACATGTATAGTATCCACTTTAGGTGGTCTATTACTCAGTACCCAATCAAGTGGTCCGGTAGGTTTTCTGGAGAAGGGCCCAGGTTGCAGCGTCACACTGACGTCATTCAGGTACAAAACTGGCCTGCGAACCAGGAGGTGTTGAGACGTCAATGGATTTCTTCTATCCCTGTACTGATCCCTGTTGGTTTTTGCTGTAATAAACCGCAGTTTGAACTTGCCGTTTGACCGAGTCCTCCGTTTGTCCGGTGGAAGTTGTTGGGCCTTCTGAGAGTCTGCAAACTTCTAGTGGACCTCTGGCATACCTGGGAGTTTGCCCCAACACCCCATTCAATGACAGCGGTCTCCATAAGCTCCACCCCTGGTGCCCATCTTCAGATTTGGTAGAGCATGTTGAACCAAAAGAACCACAGAAGGAGGCAGGGTTTGCATGTGAATCCATGACATATCTATGCTGGAGAACAGGAGTTACATGTAAGTAACTTGTTCCTTCTCAAGCTCGGGGTCTGGCATGGATTTACATGCTCATGAATAAGATTACATAGCAGTACGGGAGATGGCAAGGCTCAACAGAAGCAATACACTTACACCTTGAACAGACTCCTCTCAAGCAGACCGATTGCGTAGCACTGCTTGGCCAACCCAGGACTCCTTCCTGGAATCCCTGTTGACAATCTTGTAACAGTTTGGGTGGACCTCCACGTAGCAGCATTGCAGATGCTGAAACATGAAACCCTGGAGAGAAACGCTGTTGCCGAGATGGCTCTGGTGGAATAGGCTCTCGAGATTCACAGGCCCAAACTTCAGAAAGAGGTCTCAAAAAGTCCTTTGTACATGCCACACAACTACAAGGCATGAGTAAAGTCCAGCAAATGCAAAGTCCTCTATGCCGGCATAAGAGGTTTCGGGACGAAGACTGCCAAAACCAAAGGCTTGTTGAGGTAATTCTGAAGGAACCTTCGGCATAAAGGTGGGGTGGGTGCGCAGCACCACTCTCCTAGCGTGGAAGGACAAGTAATGCTGCTTTCAAGAGAGGGTGGTTGATCGCGCCCGACTGTTAGGGAGAATTCTCTGTTTAGGCTGAATTTCCTAACCTAGTGAGTCCCCCAGCAGCTTTGCTGGATTTTTGGGGTTTATTTTTTTCTCCTGCCAAGAGAAAGACTCTTTTACCCTCACTCTTGGGCATGATTTGAGTGTGTTTCTTTGAATCTAGATGTGTTTAATGGGCTATGGGGTCTTTTACTCCATAGGGCTTCATGTGTTTTTGTGATGTGTATTACACAGCACCCTCAGTGCAGTGACACAGGGGTGTCATAGTGACCCCCCCAGTATAGACTCCATACCCTGGGACTGACTACTGTCTCCCAGGGCATGTAAAGTCACCATTGACTTTACTAGTTTTAAATTCTGAACAGAACCAGTACAAACCATGATATTGTGGATGTACTGGCTGGGGCAATTCAATTGCCCCGGGGTCTGTTAGTCGAGGGGGCACGTCTCCGTCCCCCCTGATCGAGTTTTGGCTGGTGGCAGTGGATACTACTTTTTATATTCTTCGGTGAATATTTTCCTATGGGATTTCCCATTGTTTTAGGCTACCACCTTTATTTAATTATTTACGGTAGCCTCGAACATACCGCCGGTTTATTTAATATTAATTCTCCGGTTGGTATTTTTTGCCAAAATTCGATTCTAAAATGGCGTTTGTGTTCTCTTCTGTGACTCCAACCAAGTCGAGCCGTTTGTTCCACTTTTGGGCGGGCTTCTCCACAGAAGCCCTTCAAAGTGGTGCCACTCTGTCTGGGGTACTTAGGAGGGGTGGAGGGAAATTTAGGGACCCTGAACTGAGTTGCCTAGGCAACTCAAGTCGCACTCCATCCTGATTGGCCCAAGTGGTGAGCCGGCCGGCTCACCACTTAGCATGTTTGAGTGACAGCTAGGCTGAGTGAATGGGGATTTGCTGCATAAAAGCAGGGCTTTGGGGACTGGAACTTCAGAAGTCGCCACAGGACCTAAGAATCCGACGAGGGAGAAGCTGAGCTGACCTGCCACGACACCACCACCGGTGGAGCCCTGCTGGACTGCCTCACCACTTTTCCCAACGACAAAGGAGATCTCCCGCCGGAGAGTCTTCTTCCTTTGACTGGTGGGAATAACCAGTTTCACTGTCTTTTTGCTTTCCCGACGTACCGCGTGGCCGCCTTGCCCGTGCCAAGCACCGTGGCAACCGGGATACCACGTTTTACCACGACCGCGAAACAAAGGTACCACCTTTAACCGGAAAACTCCACGGCTGGTTTCTTCCCTGGTAGTGCAACGACCTTCATCTTTCCTCCAAGTCAAGATCTTCTCTTCCCCTGGACGACGACGCAACTTGCACCCACTACCAGGAACAACTGGCACCGCTGGAGGTTCCTTCCCACTTAAGGTACCGTGTCCCGCCTGGCTTCCCTTGCTACCGACTGTACGGGGTAGATTTAGCCCCCGGCTTTCGAACCTGGGTTAGTCTGGGACACCCTGGCTAAACTTTCCTAAAGCCTCTCTAAACTCTTTTTGAACCCTCTGCAAGACTTTAAGCCTAGTGTAACTGTGTGATCTTGGGCACATTTGTGCTCTGCTCTCTCTAAGAGTGGGCCCAGCCTTTGGACTTTGGCTCACCAGTGACTTTTGCTCTTCTGCCTTGCTAACAGTGTTCCTGAATCTTAGAGTGGTGTACCTTTCCATATTCTGTCTTTTCCCTCCCTTTCTCACAAATTTATTGGAGTGAAATCTAGTTAAGCGCTCACCTCTGTATGAAAATAAGTGGTGTTTTACTGTGACTTATCTGATAAGGAAAAAGGGGTGTATATATTACAATAGTAACTGTGTTTAGAATATTTTACAATAAGAGTGCTGGAGTGTTTCAACTGTGTTTTTAAATAAATAATTATATACTTTGATACCAAAGCTCTGGTCAGTGTTTGCTTGTATTGTTGTATCCGAGTGCCTATTGTGTATACATTGCATACTGCCTAACTCTTCTTGAGGGAAGTCTGACTTCTCAGCCACAGCTACCGGGTAAATCTGGGTGGTGCAGACTGCTACCAAGTGGGTTTACTGCCAACACCTGTAGTCTTAAATCTTTTGCAGTGGTCCCTAAGGGAACTGCACAGGTTTCTGCCTAACACCGACCCACCTAGCCGAGGTGATGGCCACTAAGAAAGCAGTCTTCTATACGAGAAACTTCAAAGAGGTTTGACGCATTATGTTATGTTATTTTGCATTTATATAGCGCCTTATATACCATTGGTATGGTCTGAAGGCGCTGGTAGGTTGAACGCCCTTGGGAACCGAAAGTCAGATCAGTAGAGAGAGTTTAAGGTGCATGTGAACACCGGCTATGTGTGCAGCTGGTGCGGTATTCGTGTAATAGCTGCTTCTTAGCGGTAGGTGTGGTGGTTGAGAGATCAGAAGTATGTGTTCGTTCTGGCAGGATTTATCCAGACCGAGTGTGGCTGAGTTATGCCTGAGGAGAACGCCTGGCTGGGGGGTGTGTAACCAGCAGTGTTTTACTTATAGTGCTGTGGAGTAGACGGTTGATGTTAGTATGAGAACAGTTATACCGAATGGTGTCATAGTATCTCTGTGTTCTAGTTGAGTGGTGGTGTAGAGGGGAGAGTAAGCGTGGTGGTGTGATATGATGTGTTATATGCTCTTTCAAAACGTTCTGTGCATTCCAAACCATACTATATACGTCATGCAGTTCTATGCGCTCCAGTCCGTTCCAGGCACTCCTATCCACTCTATGCATCCCAAACTGCTCCACACACTCTGGTTCGCTCGACGCACCAGCACGCTCCAGTCCGCCCAGCGCATGCACTCTTGTCTGCCCCACGTGCTCCATTTCACTCGTTCCATCCACTCTATGCATTCAGTATCTCTGCGCAACTCGTCCGCTCTAGTAACAGGTCAGTTCCACTCTGGGCACTCGTTTGCTCCAGGCACTCGTCCTCTTTATGCCCTCACACGCACTATGTATTCATGTGTTTTGCTCACTCATCCGCTCTATGCATCCGCCCCCTCAATGCACTCAGCACCTCTACGCACCCCTTTTTTCATATGCCCTCTTTCGCTCATATGCACTTGTCTGCTCTATATACTTGTCGGCCCTACATACTAGTCTGTTCTATGCGGCCCTCCACTCGATAAGTTCTTCTGCTCAGCTCATCCATCCCGCTCTGCTCATCCATCAGTTCCCCGCACTTATCAGCTATGCATGCATTCCGCACTCATCCGTTCTACATGCTTATCCGTTCTGCGGACTCACCCGGTCTATTTAACGCCTCTGCTCTAGGCATTTGTCCACTTTATCCCCTCGTATGCACCATACCTTCATCTGCTCTCCGCACTCGCCCGCCCTCCGCACCCGCCCGCCGCACCCATCCGCTCTCCGTGCATTCAAAAGCAATATGCACTCATCAGCTTTATAAAGTAATTTGCTAATACGCAGTAATCCTGTTCCATCTATTCATCCGCTCTATACACCCAGGCGCTCTATGCATTTATCCCCTCTTCACACCCAACCGCTAAACCTGATCATCCATTCTATACACTCATCCAATTTACATATTCATTTGATTTATACACGCTTCATCTATTCTAACTATTTCACCCACGCCATTCATTGCGTTCGCTCCTCTTGCATTATGTCCATTTCAGGAGCTTAAGTCTCTTTACTGTTTCCGTATGATTTATTCTTATTAGCCACTTCATTTGTTTGATCTATTTTATTCAGTTAATTCTGATTGTCCTTTTAGTTTATATTAGGGGTTTGCTGGCTGTCAATTTCTTTGCTTCAGGTAGTTTGTTGGATCAGTGTCATTGAGATGCCGTTAGTCTGTTAGGGTTAGTTTGGTATGGGTTGATTTTAGGGGAAGAGCCATGTTTTCAGCAGTTTGCGGAAAGACGTTAAATCCTCAGTTAGGCGGATGTGGGGTGGGAGTGAGTTCCATAGCGTGGGGGCCAAGGCTGAGAATGATGATCCTCCTAACCTGACTGAGTTTGTCTTAGGTATGACTAACAGGCAGCTTGATCTTAGGGGGCGTGAGGGTTGGGGGATATTGAGGTCCAGTTTTATGCAGTGCTCGATGGGCGATGCATAAGGTTTTGAAGGTCACCCTTTGCGCTACAGGAAGCCAGTGCAGCGTCTTAAGGGCTGGGGAGATGTGGTCTCTTGGGCCGAGCGCAAGTAGCATTTTGGCTACCGCGTTTTGTGCCCTTTGGAGTTTATTCAGTTGGTAGGCGTGGATTCCGAGGTATAGGGGGTTTGCGTAGTCCAGTCTTGATATAACGATTGATTGGACCGCAGATAGTCTGTTGGGAAAGGAGAGATATGGAAAGATGCGCCTAAGGTTTTTAAAGGTGGTAGTGGCAGGACTTTGAGACATTGTTGACTTGGCGCGAGTGTTAGGTCAGAGTCAAGGGTGCATCCATGATTTTTCACTGAGTTGGAGGGGGGCGGTGAGTTGCCCATGGCGGGTGGCCAGGGTAGTGGGGGCGGCCGAAGATCGGAGTTGCTACAAACCATGATTTCCGTTTTGGAGGGATTTAACAAGAGGTGGCTTTGGGTCATCCAGAGTTCTATGTCAAGGAGGCAGGAGGCCAGGTCAGGAGTTGGGTTTTGAGTTCAGGATTTTTAGAATTAGTTGATTGTCGTCGGCGTAGTTGTAACACAGGATGTTGTGTGAACGAATCATTGGTGGGAGGGTGATCAAGTAGAGCTTGAACAGGAAGGCGGATAGGCATGCTCCTTGTGGGACTCCCGTGTCGACCAGTCAGGCTTCGGAGGTATAAGTGGAGAGTATCGTTATTTGGTACCTGTCGTTGAGGAATTAAGCTATCCATTTAAGAGCGGTTCCACAAATTCCTAGGGAGTGGAGGCGGTCTAGGAGGATTGATTGTGTGAAAGGCGGCAGATAGGTCGAGAAGAATTAGTGCGGCGCATCCCGGAGTCTGCTGTCATGTTAAGGTCATCCCAGATTGAGGTTAGGGTGGTTTCAGTTCCGTGACAGGCTCTGAAACCTGATTGTGCAGTGTCTAGGAGATTTTTTGCTTCGAAAAAAGGCATTTAGTTGGGAGTAGGCGGTTCAGTCAATGAGTTTGGCAAGGAACCTGGTGTTTGAGATGGGGCGGTAGTTTTTCGGCTCGAGAGGGTCAGGTAAGATTTTTTAATCAGAGGTTTGACATGGACTGTTTTGAATGCATCGGGAAAGATACCAGAGGAAAGGGAGGCATTTATGATGGATCTTGCGTGTTCTCCTGCGCAGGTGGAAGTGAACATTTCTTTGAGGGTTGTTGCTGGGCAAGGGTCTAGCAGTGAGCCAGATGCTTTGCGGGCAGATAGAAGTTTGAGAAATTGCTCGGGTGATATTGGACTAAAGGATTCGAAGGTTGGTTGCGTAGTGGTTGCAGCTGGTTGGCAGGTCGGTATGGGGGGAGTATTGCCAGGTGGTTGTAAGCGCGTCAGTTTGGTGGCTAGAGTATTTGTTCTTCCGAGAGCTGTGGTGTAAAAGTGGAGGGAGAGTGAGTCGCACAGTGATTGTGAGGGGGTTGGGACAGTCGTGGTGCGAGCCGTTTTGGTGAATTCGGAGATGATTTTGTGGAGTTCTTTGCTCAGTTTTTTGCAGTTTAGGATTCGGGAGTTGTAGTGGGCGTTTTTTGCTTTCCGGATTTCAGCCTTGTACTGATAAAGGTGTCGGGACAAGGTGGCCCGGCTATCCTGGGTTTTGTCTTTCTGCCATTTGCGTTCTAGGTATTTATATAGTTGTTTAGTGGTCTTCAACTCAGGGGTGAACCATTTGGGGAAGAGGCCAAGGCGGGGTGATGGTTTGCAAGAGGGTGTGAGCCGCATCAGAGATGCGTTGAGCCATGAGTCAAAGGCGTCAGGGGTTAGTTGTTTACTGAGTTGGCAAGTAGGTGGTGGAGACTGGAGGAGCGCATCGGCTAGGTCAGGGACGATAATTAGTTTTTTCCAGCATTTGCGGAGATTCAGAGGTTTAGATTCAAGCACGGGAAGGGGGACGAGTGAGCGAATGGCGAACGAGAGAATGAAGTGATCAGACCAGATGATAGGGGTAAGGGGGTTTAGATGAATCCGGGTGTTGGAGCTAAAGATGGCATCAAGAGTGTGTCCTTTATAATGAGTCGGGCCATTTATGTGGGGTTGGAGGTTAATGGCGTCTAAACCGTCAACCAGAGAGTGTGTCATAGGGTTGGTGGGGATGTTGAGCCATATGTTGAAGTCTCCAAGAAGGGTGAGGTTGGGATGGTTTAGTTGAAGGGTGGCAATAGAGTCACAGAGGTTGTTTGCGAATTGTCTATCGTAGCCAGGGGGCCTGTAGATTATTAGGAAGCTGTGTGAGAGAGCGAGGCGGAGAGGGATAGTTTAACGAGGAGAGATTCGCAGGAAGGAATGGAAAGTTGGTTGGCAATGATTGAGGCGTGGAATAGAGATTTGAAGACGTATGCTACTCCCGCTTCTCTGGAGGGACGGTTCAGTGGGATGAGGGAGTAGTCAGGGGGGAAGGCACCATTAGCAATTGGGGCGAAGTCGTCAGAGAACCAAGTTTCGGTGATGAACACAGGTCTGGTTTGTCAGAGGCGAGGAGGTCAAAGATGCAATGTCTGTTTTTTGCTACGGATCGGGCATTAAATAGGATGCAGTTCACCTCGGCAGCTCAGTATGGTCTCGGAGCTGGAGCGGAAGGGGGTGGTGGCGAGAGTGGAAGCTGGAGAGGGGTAGGGTGGGTGATGATCGATGGGAATAGTGGGCGAGCAGAAGTATTAGCAGGCTTCGAGCGGGATTGGGTGGCTGCGTGTGTTAGGATGATCCGGTCTGGCTCGGGGGATTTGAAGGTGGGGTGTGGGCAGTTAGGAGTTTCAGTTGCAGTTGATGAGAAATCGAGGTAGAGGGGTTTCAGGAAGGGTGAGGCCACGGGGGAAGGAGGTGATTGGGGGAATGAGGTGGTGGGTCGAGACAGGGGAGGTGAAGAGTGCTGAGAGATTGTGGTGGACCAAGTACGTGTCCTTTGTAGTTTCTTTGTTGCAATTGGAGTGTGAGAGAGGGTAGGGAGGTCATAGGGGGAGAGGGATGCGGATTTGGTTCTTGCTAGGGCTAGGCGTGCAGTTTTTAGGGAGGGGAAAGGGTGCGTTTGGGGGGGGGCGGGAAGGTGGCCGGGGTTTGAGGACAAGGCAGCGGGTGGATGTTTGCAGGGTGGGGTGTGCCAGGTATGATAGTGAGGGGAGCAGGCATGGTTAATGTTGGCTGGTCGGTGGTGCGGTTCAGGGGAGGACTGGTTTTAGGGTGGTTGGCTCGCCATTGTGCCCCTCTGGCTTGGTGTTTGGAGAGATGAATGGCAGAGAATGCGAAGGAGGGTGTGGTGATTTGGGAAGGGGGGGACGTGAGGGAAGGCAGATTGGGGAGTGGGGGCGGTCCACGGCAGTCGTTTCCGACAAACTGTGGGTGCACTCATGCTTGGTACAAGTTTTTAGTTGGATTTAGGTGGGCTTTCTAATTGTAGTTCTGAGTTCAGGCACACTTCCAAGTTCAATTTGCACAGAGATGATATTAGGCTATTAGGCACTATTAGGTACACTTCTAGGTTCAAATGTACACCGAGATATTAGGTCTATCTCTAGATTCAATTTTGTATAGAGGGGATATTAGATTAGGCACAGTTCTAGATTCTACGTGACACAGATATACTAATAGGATTAATTAGGATATTTAGGCACGCTTCTTAACCTCAATGGTGACGTATACACTTCTAATTTGAACTAGGCGCAGACAGACTATTCTGGACACTAGTCAGTTCAATTAGGGCACACAAATAGGCGCACTTCTCTCAATTAAACTTTATACAGGGAGGGTATTAGGCATGAATCTAACAACTTTGCACAGAGAGGTTATTAGGGAGATTAATCGGTTCAACCCGGCACAGTATTAGACTTAGGATATTGGGCATACCTCTAAATTCCACTTTCACAGAGAGGCTATTGGGCGCCTTCTACATTTAGCTGTCCCTCAGAAGTTATTGGGCACACTTCTAAATTCAACTTTCACAGAGAGGCTATTGGGAACAATTCTAAATTCACAGAGTTTATTGGGCACACTTCTAAATGCAACTTTCACAGAGGCGCTATTGGGAACAATTCTAAATGCAACCTTCACAGAGAGGCTATTGGGCACACTTCTAAATGCAACTTTCACAGAGACGCTATTGGGAACAATTCTAAATGCAACTTTCACAGAGAGGCTATTGGGGACAATTCTAAATTCAACTTTCAAAGAGGCTATTGGGCACACTTCTAAATTCAACTTTCACAGAGTCTATTGGGCACATATTTAAATTCAATTATCACCGAGGCTATTGAGCACACTTCTAAATTCAGCTTTTCGCAGAGAGGTTATTGGGCACACTTCTACATATACGTTTTCATGAGTGGCTTTTGTGCACACTTCTAGGTCCAACTTTCACACGGAGCTTGTTAGGCACGTTTCTAAATACAACTTCTAAATGTATTTCTAAATTCAACTTTTCACAACGTGGTTATTTGGCACACTTCTAAATACAGTTTTACATAAGCGGCTAGTGGGTAAGTTTCTAAATTCAACTTTTCAGATTGGCTATTGGGACCACTACAAATTCAGCTTTCACAGAGAGGCTATTGGACACACTTCTAAATTGAGCTTTCCCACAGAGGCTATTAGGCACATTTCTAAATACAGCTTCTAGATGTACTTCTAAATTCAACTTTTAGTGAGCGGCTATTGGGCACACTTCTAAATGCACTTTCACAGAGGGGCTATTGGGCACACTTCTAAATTCACAGAGAGGCTATTGGCCACACCTCTAAATGCAACTTTCACAGAGGCTACTGGGCACGCTTCTAAATGCAACTTTCACAGAGCGGCTATTGGGAACAATTCAAAATTCAACTCTTACATGTATAGAACAGAGTTTCCAAATGCAAATATGTTACAGATATAACGAGTTTACAGTGGTGATGCTTTGTTAGGTGAGTGGTTGGGTAGTATGGCGTGAAGTGATTGCTTCTGGCCCTGCCTTTCCCACACTTAATTATTGTTGGCTTCTTGCTACTCCTGCGGATACCTGCAGATACGACCTGGGGCCGTCTTTGTAGGAGCCGTCCTTTGCCTCAGGTCCTTAGCCGATGGGCTGCCCTGGGAGAACTGGTAATGGAGGGGAATCCTCTCGTCTGGACCAATCGAAGTGGGGTTGGGCGGGATGGGAGGCGGGATGGAGGGAGGGAAGGCCCAGTAAAGTCAGGAATTGGGGCTAAGGAAGCAATAAGGAGCATGAAATACAGCAGGGCACTGGGGACCCTGGACAAAGAGCTAAACAAGAATGCCTAGGGGATTAAATAAAGAAAAGTGCAGGAGTGTATTGTCCAGTTGACTGATTAAGTGATTTGTACTGAGAATCATTATACAACTGGAAGGGTCTACTGCCCTTTCATTACTGAATGTAATTGTAAAAAGTAACCATTGGTTTTTACTCCCAAAGATAGGCTTGACCTATACTGAATGTGTATGAAACGGTTTTGGCTTCCCTAGAACTACTGTTAGGTATTGCAAATAAGGTCTATGCTTGGGGTCTGTGTACTTTCAAGTATAGTGTTGTGTTTTTATATTGGATTTCATATAATGTGTTAGTACTCACTTACCCCCTAGATTTATCTGGGCATACCTGCATTGAAATACATCCTTTATTTTTACAATACAAAATTTTTCAGAGTGTCTTTGGATCATTTGTATTACAATTTCACTTGTACTGATTCTACTGTCCTCTCTCTCCCCTCTAAGATAAGCCTGGCTGCTTGGTCTACGCTACCATGAACTCAGGTGGTACAGCCTTATACTAAGGGTGGAGTCTTGCACTGCCTCAGTTGAATGGTTTTACGTTGGACTTCAGAAAAACTATCCCAACAGGAAGCAAGACAAAAGCTTATTTACAGGTTTATAAACAAAGGTTTTGGCAATTACACATTTGTTATGTTTGCACTGTAATTTAAATTGTAAAAGGAAGGCAAAGAGTTCCTTCTGTTGGGGTGCCCCTTCAATTTGTCATTAGGATCAAGATACACGTCCTTGTGGTATCTCAACCATACTAAACCATTTCAGGAATGAAGCATAATCTATCAAGGTCACAAATGGTACTAAACGATCTGGTCAATCTCCTGCCAAAGACACCTTCAAATATCTATGCAGATTATGAAATGCCAAACATATGCATAAAGCTGGCAGACATTTTCAGGTAAACTAAAGAAAACAACTTTAAAAGGATTGTTGGGACAATGAATGTCATATGTAGTGAATGGAGGATAGCACATTAATGCGCTGGTCTTGGAAGCAAGACCACGCAGAGCAAAAAGGGTTTGAAGCCCAAATCCGTGCTTAGAAATATGTCTGCATCGACAAAAATGCTTAAGTTCTTAACTTGGTGAAAAAATATTGAAAGCATTGTGTGGATTACAATTCTCAAATGGAAACCAAGATTGGAATAGTATAAACATTTATGAATGCATGTGTGTGGCAAACCATATGAACAAGAAAAAAAAAGAAACTGTTGCTTGTACATGTAACCTTTCCCAAAAAAGTGAAATACATACTTAAGAACGGTTTTTGCACTGCTGCAGTCTTCAAATCGAATGGAATAACCAACTTCTTGTCCCAACATTACATCCATTTCATCAGCAACTCTTTGCGCCACACTCATTGCTGCCACTCTTCGAGGCAGGTAAGGATCGCATGTACTCTACACACCACTGTGGGATCTGTATTTGGTAGAAACGCCCCCCACCACCCCCCAATAAGCTTAGTCAAAAACACATTGAGCTCCCAAGCTTAAGCAGGGGAAGTCACTGGTAGTAAAGTTCTGAAGAGGCCCTTGAGGAACTCCTTGACGAGCCTGTGCGACCACAGGGAAGTGTAACAGGATATGGCAGCCAGCTGCACCTTGATAGAGGCAGAAGACAGGCCATGGAAAGCAGATAATGGAAGCATCGGCAGAGCCTTGACTCACAGCAACGTCCTGCACCACACTGAAGCGCTTCCATTTGGGGCTGTTGCACGACAATGTAGATAAAGCTCTGGCCTTGGCCAGGCTCTTGTTTGCACTCCAGTGGCAGGAAATAATGCCCAAACTCCAGGGCTGCAGGAGTGAGGCTTAACGACACTGGGTCGTGCTGCAGTATTGTTCGGTTTTCTTCAAAGAAAAGATCAGGAAGTGGAGGCAGCTGGATGGACGGAGCCACTGACAGACGAAGCAGGCCTGGGTACCAGATCTGCTATGGCCACACCGGAGCAATGCAATGACAGTGTGGCGATCACATGTAGCAGGAACAACAGTGTGGCGATTACATGTAGCAGGAACAAAATCGGAGGGAAGGCGTACAGGGCGAGATGTCCCAAGGGAACGAGAAGGCATCCCCCCCAGGCTCCTCTGCTGAGGAAATCTACTAGCAAACATCTGGCACTTTGAGTTGGGCGCCGCCACGAACAGGTCGATCCAGGGTTGAAACCACTTGCTGGAGAGAAGGGATTCTGGATCATGACTAAGCTCCCACTCGTGGCAGGACCGCAGCTCCCCGTTGAGCAAATCTGCGATGGTGTTTTTGGTGCCTGCCAGGTGAAATGGGACAAGGAACATGCCCAGAATAGCCCAGTGCAACAGGGACTGCTTCCATGGAGTGCGTGGGGAGGCAAGTCCCACCCCGCACCCGAATGTAGAACATTGTGGTGGTGTTGTCCATGAAGATCTGCACCACCTTCCCTTGCAGCTGAGGTTAGAAGGATTTGAGGGCCCAGAAGACTGCCTGGAGGTCCAGGACATTCATGCGTCAGAGGTCTCTGGCGTGCCTGTCCGGTGTAGGGCCATCACACTTCTTCAGAGGTATCTGTGGTGACCGTGACCTGGGACTGCAGGATTTGAAAAAGAGCTCCTTGCGCGAGATGTGGGCATACCCACCACTGTCTTCGGTCTAGATTTGTCTGCCGCCCTCCTGACTATCTGTTCCAGAAAGTATCTACAGTACACTGCGGAGCCCCTGCGTCACGGAGAGACCACCTCTATCACTGCTTTCCTTAACATGGCTTGAACCTCCTGCATCAGTTGAGCCACGTGCAGCTCTCGACCCGCCACAGGAGGAATGCAAGAGCACCCATGTTGTAATTCCAAGGTGTTCCCTTGATAAAGAACATCCAGCACCCAATTGTCAGTGGTGATCGTCTTCTATTGTTCAACCAAGTTCACAAACCGCCTCCCACTGGGGTGTGAAAGTGGGGGCCCAGGTCCATGGCTTGTTCAGGCCTGCTTGGGTGTCTGCGTCCTGGCCTCCGAGTTACAACGATGCAAACCTGCACTACCATATTTATTTTACGTCCTGAGGTATCACAGCGTCGACAGTTTGGTTATTACACAATTGGAAGAAACAATATCAAATCACAATTTCATCAAACCTTTGTGCATAGTGATTACATGCTGACATATTTACAGACTGAAGCAGGTAAAGTTCTAGTGTTCTGGGGTGAGATTTGGTAGGTTGAGGTTAGTTAAATAACCAGGTTTTTAGTGATTTCTTTTAAGCGAAAGAAGGACTCTTCCTTCTTGATTATCGGGAGTGCATTCCAGTGCTTCGGGGCCAGAACTTTAAAGCTACTGCCTCCTGCCCTAGAGCTTTTGTATTGCAGGATTTCAAGGAGTGTGCTTTCATTTGATCTCAGAGTTCTAGTAGGGTGTTTTTTGCGGACTGTGTTGATATAAGTAGGTGCTTTGTTGGCAATACATTTGTGTGATGGTGTTTTAAAGATAATTCTAGCCTTGATTGGTAGGCAGTGGGTTACTCTCCTTATGTCCGAGATATGATCTGACGTTATCCCCAACACAGCACGTAGTGCTTTGTTCTGCATGAGTTGTAGTTTAGCCAAATTGGAGTTGGATGTGTCTAAAAGTAATACATTGCAGTAGTCCACATTTGAGAGTATTAAGGCTCTTGCTAAAGTGACCCAACATTTTGGGGTGAGGTATTTGTGACTTAGCTACCTCCTACACCTCCAAATGTATTGCCCTGATGAGGGCGTTTACTTGTTTGGTCATGGTTAGGTTGGCGTCTAGATATACACAGAGGATTTTTACCTGTTTGAGTACTGGTATCTTTGTGGCATCAATTGTGAATGAGTACTCAGACTAAGGCAATAATTTTGCTTTTGGATCCTACAGTGAGAAACTCAATTTTTTCGTCATTAAGCCATACTATTGTGGGCCACCCAGTTTTGAATTAAGGCATATATTTGGTTAATGAGCAGGGTGTCGTGCTCGTGGTTGCCTGATAAGTTGAATATCTGGGTGTCATCTGCGAAGTTGGTGTAGATGACACCCGTATCATCCAGTGCTGAGAACAGTAGCTTTGTATAAGTATTAGAGAGTGGGTGAAAGGCCGGATCCTTGGGAGACGCCTATGGGAACTGGTATAGGGTCGGCCGACTCTTTACCAATAGAGACTCGTGACGTGCGCTCTGCAAGGAAGGATTTGACCCATTGGGTTGCCTCCTTTGAGAATCTGAAGTAATTGGTAAGTGTGGCACAGAGTTTGTGATCTACTAGATTGAATTCCGCAGAAAGATCTTGCAACATTAGGAGACAAAGTTTTCCTGCTTTCCTTGTGAAATCAATTTGGATTGTTAAAATCAAGGAGAGCAGTTTCTGTGCTGTGGTTGGGGCGAAATCCAGATTGCCGGGCACCCAGGTGGTGGTGGTCTAGGTGGTTTTGGATTTGGGTATATGCAATTTTATCTATTATTTTCAGCAGGAAAGGGACGGTGGTTATGAGTCGGTAGTTCATGGGTACAGAGGGATCTAGTGTTGGCTTTTTCAAGAGAGGGGTAACCCATGCTTCTTTAATGCTAGCAGGGACCATGTTGGAGTTAAATGAGGCATTCATGAAATTAGTGATGATGGGCATCAAGGTGGGGGTGCTCATTTTTACTAGGCCTGTGAACAGCTTCTGTGAGCCTCCTGGGTTGTGGAGCAGGAGGGCCGACAATAACGGGTAGGATACCCCTTGGTGGACAAGCTGGACTTACCTCTCGAGGACGAAGACCACCTCTGCTGCAGTGTCCCCAGCGAGGGTGCCGTCTGCGTATCGGTCTTAATTGCTTGGAGTATCTCTTCCACAGCCTTGCCAAACAGATTGTGCCCATCAAAAGTGCATGTCCACTACCTTGGAGTGGATGTCCGCCCTGAGGTTTGTGGCCTTCAGCCAACTGTGGTGTCGGAAGGCCAAACCTTTGCTCAGATGGCAGAATCCTAGGTCTGCAATGTCCAGTGCCACCGTGATGGCGTGGTCCAAGGCCACCTCACCCTCCTGGAACAGGGCTAGGTCTTTAGCCTCGTCGTCCGGCAGACAGTCCAAAATTGGCCCAGGCTTATACCAGAGCTCCCCGTCATAGCGATTCAGATGGCTAGGGCATTGTCAGCCTTGATGATGAAAGCCACAGTATAAATGACACGCTTGCCCACCGCATCAAGCTTCTTTTCCTCCTGGTCCAGAGAGGGAATCGAGGATAACTGATTCGACAATCGCTTTCTTGCCCCGGCAGACACCAGAGTCTAGAGAAGCGGGCGATCTAAAGCATCTGGGGACTGAGTCCGGACCCATGTACTTCTCCTGCCTCTCTCTTGGAGGGTAAAGTACTTGGTGTCTTCATCAGGGCCAAACCTTCCTCCCATATGTCATCCAGCAGAGGGATCGACATGACGGTCTTCGATGACTCACAGCTAGGAAAGAGAAACCCATCTTTCTTCTCCGGCACCAAACTGATGAGTGCGGACGCCCTCGAGATAATGGTGTGGAAAGAGCCAACCTCGTCCAGTGGGGACGCCCCGGAGGGCTCATCGGCACCCAGAGGCCACCGTCAGCCAGGACATAGTTCTCGTACTCATCTGTATGAATAGCCATAGTGTCCGTGTCAGTACGGGTGTCGGTACAAAGCGCTTCTTCCACCACTGGGGTTAAAGGCCTCTGGGGTGTCGTTGGCTGCTTCAGCGGACTCTTTGATCTTGAAGGACTAGGCTGCCTCTTCGGCCTGGCAGTGCTAGGACAACGCTATGGCTTTGAGGACTTCTGACCAGTGACCTAGGAGTGCTGTGGGGGGTGGTGAGCATGTACACTGACATGTCCCTGGGCACTGGATGGGGGATAAACTGAGCAGCTACTAATGCATCTGGGCTGTAACGCCTTAGATGAGCAGATGATTGAACTGGTTCCCCATGTGGAGATCCCTCCTGGGACATGGGGCATAGGCATCCTTTGTGATCAGAGTGGTAGTCCTCTGGAAATTTGTCATCAACAGAGCTAGTATAAACATGTGAGGTTTTCCTCAGAGACCCCATCAGCACTGTCAGGGACATCCTCCCTCAAACTACCTGAATCCTTCAGGAATGCAGTGATGATGGGAACCTGCACCCCGAGTGGCACATTAGCTACAGTCCTGGTCAGAACAACCGCAGGAGGCCACAGAGGCACTCAGTGTTTCCATTGTGATCATAGAAACCCGTTATCAATGGGTCCCTAGTCGAAGTAATGCTCGTCATTGACGAGGGTGACAAATTCAGTTGATGGGGCAGCCGGAGGGGTGGGCGTCTTGGACGACGTAGTCTTGGTGGACAACAGTGTCGACAGGGCTTTCAATGGGCCTCCAGTAGGACGTTTGTTTGGAAGAGGATGTGCTTCGAAAGGGTGAGGGACTTCCTCACGGAAGGCACCTACCAATCGGTAGGCTCACCGTGGACGGAGATGGGGGAACTAGTTCCCACAGACGTGGCGATCTTCGAGGGATCAGTAGTGTGGCATTTAGCCTTTTCTTGGATCCCCTGGGAAGGACCTCAACCACTTTCTCAGAGGGAGCATGCGACAGATCTCAGAAACATCCATCCTCATTGTGGTCTGGATGCAGACAATACAGGCACATAAGGTGCCGATCTTCAGCGTAGACATTCATTAGGCCATATTTCTCACATGCCCTAAACAGACTTCTCCTGCTTGCTTTGGACATAGCGGAGGTGTAAAGTAGGTCCAAACCTGGGCCTTCCGAAACTTGTATAGAGGAGATAAGCAGTTTTCGGGCTAAAGCGGAACTGCTTACTTTTTTAGCAATGATTCCAAGCCCAACCCCATGCTGGAGAAAGAAGGAGAAGCTCTAGGAACTTCCAACAGCACTCTACAGAGAGTGCTGTGTGCTGCAGATGCCTTAAAAGAGGAAAGCATAACCCCAAAAAGAACTACCAAACTCCTGAGAGTTCGCTCAGGGCACCGCTACTACAAAAACACTGAAACCCATAATGAGCTTGAGGAAAATCATGGGTATACCCCTGCAAAGTCCGGAAGACATTGACCACAGAGCTTCAGGACAATTCCTCAACGAGGAGTGGCCCAAGACCAATTTGACCGCTGTTTTCCTGAATGCCTTTATGGTCATTGCTCAGCATGACCCAAAATCCCAGACTGTTTCAGCTCCCAAACACCAAAAACGAATAGCGGGAGGGGACTCTTAGGAATTGCAATCTTCGCACTGGAGGAACCCAAAGGCTTTTGGGACAAGGGCATGTTCAAACACTTTGAATGATTCATCTTCAAGAAAACTGTAGACTGACGTTCTGGATGGTGTGTGCAGCATGTAGAAATAATGAAGAGGCCAAAGTGCAAATTGTTAGCTTTTTGGTGCTTTCCTTTGTTAGGGAGAATGCTCCTTTCTGTGCTTATACCAGTCAACCTTAGAGATCGCCCACTCTTTTGCTGGACTGCTACATTTTTAACTCTTGAGACCTTTTTTACTCGCTGTTTTGACCGGATTTAGATTTTGTGTTTTCACTGTTTTTGAAGTCTGACAAACTCCATAGGAATCTGCTTTGTGTATGGTGACACCCAGCACCCTCAGTGCAGCGTCACTGAGAAATCCTTTAGATTTCTCTTAAGGTTTAAATACCCTTTCCTGTGTGTACTACATTTCTCAAGAAAAGTAAAGCGAAATGGACTATTTACCTTTTCTCTTTGTAAGTCCAGCACACACCATCTTATGTGGAGTAATGGGGGGTACCAAGTAGCCCCTTATCCTACCTACTCATGTATCATGTTTATGTTACCCTCACTACTTTAAGTGGCTGGTGGCAGTGGTTTACTTTTTCCTACCATTGTTCTTTCCTACCGCAGGCTGAATCCTAAACTGCAGTACAGCACCCATGGGTGGCTACTTTGTCAAAATAGCCCTTTGTCTTCTTTTTTCGCCATAGTCTGTTTGTGAGGTCTTTCTTGCATTGAGGCCAGATTTGAGCCCTTTGATTTGCCTTTGGCGGGCTTCAGCCCAGAAGCCCGCCTCCGTCTCCAGTGTGTCTGGAAGGACAGGATGTAAGGGAGGTTCCCGAAATCGCTTTGTCTCTAAGAATGCCTGAATGTAACTAGTCCTGATTGGCTGACTGTGCTTGCAGGACAGCCACCCTGCTGTGTGATTGACAGACGAGGCTGTGCATGAATGGGAGAAACCTGCTTAAAAGGCGAGGGTTTAAGGACTACCGGCAGAGTCGACCACTGGGAGAAACACCACACGAAGAAACCGTGAATGAAGCTTGCTGCAACCTCCTGGACCTTTGAATTGCTTGGTGAAGCCCTGCTGCTGTGCTGAACTCCTTTCTCACCCCGACAGAGAAGCTCTGGATGGAACCATTTCTTCCCCTTGGGTTAGTGGTACCAACTAACACGGAAACAAATTCCACTGGAACACTACTCCAGACTTGCTGTGCCTCTCCGTTGCTCCAGAAGTCAAATGCCAGCGGTCGAGTGTCCGTAGTTGAATGAAACATCTGCAGCAGAACTAATCCAACTAGAAGCTCCAGGGGCCTCCCCTAGGGACCCACTACAAGCAGGACCTCCAGATCCAGAGTCTCCTCACCAGAATACAGGACCCAAAGTGTGAAGGAAGTCCAACTGGTATCCATGATCCCCGTCAGTGCTGTTTGTTAAGTGCTGAAACCACAAAGTGCTGCTCCTGCTGGACCACTCTAACCAGAGGTACTGTTTAGGCTCTCGATACTTACCTCACTGCCTGTAGATGCACTTCTCTCACTTGGGAATTGCAATGGCTTACCTTGTTTTTTTAGTTTATTCGAACTCCCTTCTCACAGGCTGTACAGCTTGTGACCATAAAGTGATTTTTCTGAACCTCTAACTTTTTGCAAGGCTTTGATCTAAGAAGTGCATCAGATCCATGTCTTAGTTATTTACCTGTAACTGTATTTCTCCACATTGGTATCTTTCATAGATTCACATGCTTGAATATTCCTCGTTGTCAGACTGGGAATGCTCAGTGATAAAAATGATTTTTTTTATATACATACATTGCTACCTAGAAATGTATGCAGATAGCCCATTATGGCCTATGAGCCATTCTATTGTGTAGTCCCTCCACCTCAGTTTGGTCCTTTATGACCCCAACCAATGAGGTGGCAGGGTTTAAGCTCCGCCCCAGGCAGCCAATTTAAGATTTTGAACCGTAGAGACTAAAGTATGATGGATGCTGAGCGTAGGAGCAGTCTCTCAGGGGAGGCGGCTGGGCGCATGCGACTATGAAAGATACCAATGCTGAAGAAATACAGTTACAGGTAAGTAAATAAGACTTGTATAGCATTGGATCTTTCATAGATTCAGATGCTTGAATACCAAAGAGATGGCGGAGCACAGCCTGTCCAACTGCCGTTTCTTTGTTGGTATCTTCAGCCAGGCAGTAGTGTTTAGCGAATGTGTGAAGAGTGCTCCACGTGGCGGATCTGCATATGACCTTCAGGACCACTCCTGCGTGGAATGCTGTTGACGCCGACGGTTTGGAAAGGGTCGCCTTTCGTCTGATGGCAGTGGGTGATGCAAGGGGAGACCCAGCGCGCCAGACCTAGTTTGGAAATATGCTGGCCTTTTTTATGGCCAGTGAAAGCGATGAACAGCCTATTTGAAGAACGGAACTCTAGTCCTTTGCAAATAAAACTTTAAAACTCTTGCTATGTCCAGAGAATGCAATGTTCTTTCTGCTTCGGAAGAATAATTCTGGAAGAAAGTTGGTAAGATAATGCGTTCTGTGAGCGTCATTTACGATACTACCTTCGGAAGGTACTTAAGGTGTGGTCTTAAAATGAGAGTCCTTATGGAACAAGGTGAAGAGAGGTTCAGAAGATAAGGCTTGCAACTCACTGATCCTCCTGGCTGAATTAATGGCTATTAAGAAAGCCGTTTTCCATGACAAGAACTTTATGTCGCACCTGTGGATGGGCTCGTAAGGAGACTCCATGAGGGATTAGCATCGTGGTCAAGCTCCAGGCTGGAACCGGCGTGGGTGTAGGTGGGTATGTACATAGAAGTCCTTTAAGGAAGACCTTAACAGCGGGAAGGGAGTGTAAGGACTGCATCTCCGGGGCCGTCGTGTATGCCGTAATGGCTGACAGGTGGACTTTGAAGACAGCGAAAGACCTGCTTTGGCTAAGTGCAATAAGTAGGGAAGTACTTGCTCAACCGAAGCGATGAGGATCAATAGCGTGTGTCTCACACCACTTGAAAAAACAAGTCCATTTCCTAGTGTACGTGATGCGTGTAGAAGGCGCCCTTGAGGCCCTGATTATATACCAGCATTCTGCAGGCAGATTGAGATTCATCAGTTTGCGCTGCTCAGGAACCAGGCCGAGAGACAGGCCCGCTAGATTGTGATGGAGGACCTTGCGGTTCTGTTGCGTCAATAGATACCGATGCGCCTTGAGGTGAATCGGGGGCCTTCGGGACAGGTTCTGAAGGGTCGAGTACCAGACCTGCCATGCCCAGTCCGGTGCAATTAGGATCATAGAACGATTCTGCTCCCTCGGCCTGCATAGTAGCCAGGAGAAGAGGGGAAAGGGGGGTAAGGCATATAGGAATTTCCCCGTCCAATCCACTGAGAACGTGTCCCCTGACTGACTCTCTGGGTACCTGGAGGTGAGCATTTTGCATTTGTTGGCTCTGTTGGCAAAAAGATCGAGATGTGGATGGCCCCATAAGGCGAATATCCATTGGGCTTCCTTCTCATCCAGCTCCCACTCGTGAGCAGGCGTGTAGTCCCTTGCTCAGCTTTACGCTAGGACATTGTCCACTCCCGGAAGATGTTCTGCCTTGAACTGGACTCCGTGATGCAAGGCCCATGCCCATAGTTGAGCTTCTTGAGACAAGATCGGACCTCATGCCTCCTTGCTTGTTTGTGTAGTGCATGGAGGTAATTTTGTCTGTCAGTACAGTGAGTACCTTCCCCCGCTACCACAGGAAGGAAAGCTTTCAGTGTCCACCGAAAGGCCCTGAGTTCCAACACAATGTGAAGTTGTGACTCCTGGGGTGACAAGGAGCCCTTGGTTTGTAGGTCCGCAAGATGAGCAGCCCCGGCCCGAAAGACGCGTCCGTCCTCAGGAGAAGGGTTGACGTTGGTGCCTGAAACGACATTCCTTGTAAGAGGTTCTGCAGAGTGTTGCACCATCGAAGAGCTTTGTGCCGAGTCATAGGAATCTGGACTATGTCCTCCCACAAACCGAGAGCTTGTTTCCATTGGTGGTCCAGTGCCTCTTGAACAGGCCTCATGCGAAGCCTGCAATTTGGTATGAGGAATATACATGAGGACATCATGCCCAGAAGGGTCTTGTACGAGCGCACCAATGTCGTTTCTCTTCCTAAGAAACGAAAAGTCAAGTGGAGAATTGCTGGTGCTTTCTGCAGACTGTCTCACTCTGGGAATGCTGGTGTCACGATCGGCTCCCAGGAAAGAAACTGTCTTGCTGGGAACTGGACAGGACTTTGCTTCGTTTATGGCGAAACCTAACTCTCTAAGGAGATTTGTTGTCAGCAGGCATCTCTGTAGTATGTTGCCAAGGAGGACTGTGTTCCTTAGTTGTAAGACAGTGTTGTTCCTCAACAAACTCAGTGTCTGAGAATTCCTCTTGCAGGATGACGTCTGGTAGCTCTGGTGTTTCTCCTAAGGGAGATAATTGGGTCCCCTGTGGTTCCACAAACTGAGGCAGCGCTTCTATAGACTCAGGGGGACTGTCTTCATTGGTTGGCGTAACAGTGGTGTCAGCAAGGGGCGTTTTGGGCCCTACTTCTGTCGGTATCGGAACTCACGCAGCTGCGGTCGAAATTTTTGCCAACGCGGCCTCGTCGACGGCGGGTCTGTGGACGAAGATTTCCTGGACAGTGGCTTGCCTTTATCCGTCGACGAGTGCATGGAAGACTATTTTGTGGACGGTAACTTCTCCATCAACGAGTGCTTTGTGGATGAGTGCTTCGTGGACGAGTGATGAGCCTCCTTCATCGACGATTGTTTCATGGCCGATAATCTCGCTGACGAGGACTTAGTCGTGGACTATGCGGTTTGTGTGGTGGTCGTCTGAGGATGCCGTCAATGGCTTGGTGGACGGGCCTCCACCTTTACTGCCGCTCATAGACGGCCTCTCTGTGGACGACTCCCCCCCCAACCCCGGTTTTTTGTAAACTCCTCCTTACCTTTGGAGGTAGTTTTTGCCGTAGAATGCTTCATCTTATGGCTTGTAGAGTCCAGGGGAGGAAGGAAAGGTATAATTTCCAGCTTCCTCTTAGGAGTGGGAGAGGAGCTCCTTTCCACTGAAGAAGCCCTTTTTAGAAGTTTGCTTCTCAGCCAACTTGCTGGAGTGAACAGGGACTGTCTTTGCATATTCCTCATCAGAAGAAAGTTCCATAGCTTCCAAATGCATGCAAAGTCTTCTATGCCTGTCTTGTAGGGGTTTAGTTGAAAAACACTTGCAAATGTGACATTTCTGGATGTCATGAGGATGAAGACAGTATATACAATGTTCATGAGGATCTTTTATTTAAACCACCTTTCTCTTGCACCTCGTGCAATCCCTGAAGAGGGAAGGCTTTTTGGTAGTCTGATGGTCAGCCATCTGAAGAGAAAGTTCACTCGACAAATTCTTTTTCAATTCAGTTTTTTGACACCCCAAAAAGCAGTGGAGATAGCCCCTAGCCAGGGGAATATGGTAGAGTATATAAAATATACACTACTGTGAAATTTGCAGTAAATTCGAAAAACTCAGAGCTTGAGGATTCCCTGCGTCAATTAGACTGCAGTGAAAAATGTGAAGATGGCTGCCTGGGGCGGAGCTTAAGCCCTGCCACCTCAATGGTTGGGGTCATACAGGACCAAAGTGAGGTGGAGGGACTACTCAATAGAATGCCTCATAGGCCATAATGGGCTATGTGCATACATTTCTAGGTAGAAATGTATGTATATTAAAAAGAAAATTATTATTTTTGTCACCGAGGATTCCCAGTCTGACTGGGAATATTCAAGCAACTGAATCTATAAAAGATCCAATGCTGGAGAAAGACTGTTTCCCAAATGACTATGGGTGTCCTGACTCCCTCAAGACTTTTCTAGTCCAATGACTGATACTGTGTGTCCCTCATATGTGGTAACTCCTTGTAAACAGGTACTGCTGGGAAAGGCTTATCTAGACTTCACTGGAAGATTTACTTGTCCTCACATTTATTGAGAAGCGATACTAACCTTTTTATTTCCCTTAACCTTTCCTTTTTACA
The DNA here is from genome assembly GCF_040938575.1 of Ambystoma mexicanum. Taxonomy (NCBI): domain Eukaryota; kingdom Metazoa; phylum Chordata; class Amphibia; order Caudata; family Ambystomatidae; genus Ambystoma; species Ambystoma mexicanum. The sequence continues at coordinate 1,568,335,522 of NC_090937.1, read as the reverse complement.
ACCTCAGAATCTGCAAAGTTTCTGAGTGTGAGTAGTGTTGGCTCCTATGGTTGTGCGCAAGGGCGCCACCCTCATTGTTTTTGTGCTTGGTGAAAGATTAACGTTTGTATGAAAAACACATCTTTCACCTAGAGCAGCACCGCTAATGCAGCATGATCTGTTATCAGAAGCAGCCGTGGGAGTTTGTAATAAACTTTTTGCAATGCGTTGCTTACCAGGCTGGGGAGATGCTATGGCCTGCGGAGGGGCGCGTCCCCTGCTAAGAAGTCTTTATCAACGTTTTGCAGCCCAGTGCTGTACGCAACCCATGTAAAGGCCATGTAAAGGCCAGCAGGCGTTAGTGGTCAGGACCCGCTGCCTCTCTGAAACTTGGCAAATAGCACAGGATTGTACCAACATCAAACTTCTATGACTGACAGCAGACCTTGGCCAGTCTAAATCCAGAGTCTGCCATCAGTCATTCACATTGGCTGCTTTTGAGCCAATGGAAATGGAATGTTTGCTGTACAGGAGTGGGCTTTTCGGGCCCCGAGTGTGTGCGTGATCAAGCAAAGGAGCCTGCCAAAGTTGGATGAGTCGTCATGGGCACCGAGCGGACTCCTTCAAAGCCCCCCCAGGTGAGCCTCACTGCTGAGGAGAGTGGAGTTGGAGGTAGTTGGTGGGTTTAAGGGCTGACAAAAGAACCCGTGGAGGCGGCGCCATGACCTCACGCTAATACCATTGCAAGCGACAGAGCCGGTATTAGTGTGCGCCACAGAGGTGAAGATGTCCACTGAGAAACTTGCAAGCTCATGCTGGATGGACGCATCGACAGTGAGAAAAAGATCAATATGCAGAACTGTCATTTTTGAGTGAAGCCGCTGTCCTACCTCACTGTGGATTTCGGTAATAACAAATGATAGGCAGTGGGAGTTGAGTTTGAAAACTCCCCATTGATGGTGCGTCGTACGCTGATCATAACTTATCAGCTATTAGAACAGCTGTAGTTTGTAACAAAGCATTTACAAGGTGCCACCTTAAGGGCGCCCATGATGTATTGATGTTAATTGGCGTCGATTATGTGTTAGTTGGCCTTTGATCAGTTCCGCGACGTTATGCACTGCAGGTTTTATGAGACCATGTTGTCATGCCTGAAGAGATGTGGAAATGTTTTAAGAAATGCTTGTTTTCTGTTAACACAGGCATTAGTTATATGATCAAAGTGTTCTTTTCACAAGCTGCTGGCTGGGGATATACAGAGTGCAAAGTTTTAATACATGATGTTCTGGGTGCTTCCAGAACCGTGCACTTTAGGAAAATGAGTACCCATACGAGTGGAGTATCCGGTGTGTGAAGAATGGTTGTGAGTACCCAGCAGATGTGATCTTTTGGAGTTGTATATGGATTCATATTTCAAATGAATCATGCAGTTGATACTGCGTAATTGCTCCTCTAGTGTTAATCTTTTGTGTCACATCCACACAATCCTCACCGAGCTATTGTAAGCACTCCTCATGCAAGCAGTCAACCCACAGGCCCCAAGTGTACATCACATGTAAGCCTTCACAATCGCTCTGTTTTGAGCAGGTATCACATTGCTTAATTAGGGCATACTACACACCGATGTCTTCATTCAGAGAAATAAATGGTAATGACGTTTTTGTCAAACATTTTTGTACCAGCTATATTCAATTGAATATTGCATACATCGAAGTAATTTATCATTCGTACCTTTTGTTGTGAAGTTTTTGTCAAGTTGTGATGTAAATTGTACATTTTGGAGCCCATTTTTCCAAATGTTTTACCAGGGGGGTTACCTTCCCGCTACATTGTGGGGTTCAGACCTGCACGTTGCTCGTGTAGTGTCGCTGGGAAATTCAGCAGCCGCCATTTACACCCCACCCATTTACAAAGTCACCAGCCGCCACCGAGTGTGATTGATATATATGCCATTACTGTCCTTGTGATTGAAGTCACCTCAGGGTGTAGGAATTGTGTAATAAGCATATCCAAAGTTTATCCACTAACTTGTTTTGATTCTGAAAAGTAATTTGAAAGTTTATTTCCATTGTTACAATGAATTGCCTTTTTTAAGAAAGCTTATTTAAAAATGGATGTTAAATACATATTTATAACTGAAACCTTGATTCTAAGCGTTACTTGTATTTACGGATTTCCATTGGACAGCTCTACAGCTCACATTTACCCTTCTTGAGATAGGACTGGCTGCTCAGTCACACTACCAAGTTGTGTAGTACAGACCTATACCTAAAGGTGGGTTTACTAATACCAAGTGTTGTGTAGTCTCACAAAGTGACCACCAATTCTTACCCAACATACTTCCATAGAACTCTACAGATTCCCGACACCCCTCAAACCCCCATTTATCTGCTGTTTTGTACCAGTCCTGACCTTTGGAGGCAAGATGAGCCTTTTTACATCACTTGCCTTGCAAAGCTCAAGTGATTTGGGGACACTCAAGTCTATGGTGATCAGTGAAGGGCACTGTTAGGCAAGATTGGATGTAGTAACCTTGTGGGAGACTACACCAGCCTGGTCCTCTTGGCAATAGGTAAAGTAAACTTTGGTATATGCCTGAACTACACATGTTGGTAGAGTGACTGAGTAGCCAGGCTTATTTCAAGAGGTGTCAATGAGAGCTGTAGAGGTGCAACAGATTCACATTAACAAGTATTCAAATAACACTTATACTCAAGGTTTCTTATTAAAATAAGAATATTCATTTAATAGTCAGTTTTAAAATAAGCCTTCTTTAGAAAGGGCAATATGTAATAAAATACTTTTCTTTAGTTTGTTAAGTAGATACCCTTTAGGGATGTCACACACACGTCCTATACCCTGAGGTGACTTCAATTGCTATGACACTGGACATTGATATATCACATACACAGGGCAAATTATTCTGCAGGCTAATTTTGAAACAGTTACATGGGTGGGTAAGGAGTAAAAATCTAAATGACCCTCTACAAGCAGAGTTTGTAAAAGGCCTAGGGACTATCCCAAATATGACCTTGAACATGATACAAGCCGAGTGGAAGCTACCCCTATATGTGGGGTTCATTGACTTTATTGTTATTGTTATTTTGCACTTATATAGCGCCTTATATACCATTGGTATGGTCTGAAGGCGCTGGTAGGTTGAACGCCCTTGGGAACCGAAGTTCAGATCAGTAGAGAGAGTAGGGAGAGTCAAAAGGTGCGTGTGTGCACCGGATATGTGTGCAGCTCGTGCGGTATACGTGTAATAGCTGATTCTTATTGGTAGGTGTGGTGGTTGAGAGATCAGGAGAATGTGTTCGTTCTGGCAGGATTTATCCGGAACGGATGTGGCTGCGTTAGGCCTGAGGAAGACGCCTGGCTGGGGTTGTGAGACCAGCAGTGATTACATAGAATGATGTGGAGTAAGCGGTGGATATTCCTATGAGAACAGTTATACCGAATGGTGTCATAGTATCTCTGTGTTCTAGTTGAGTGGTGATGTAAAGGAGAGAGTAAGCGTGGGGTGTGGTAAGAATGGTTATATGCTCTTTCAATGTGCAAACTTCTAAAATCAACTTTCCCAGAGAGGCTACCGGGCGAATTTCTAAGTACAATTTTCCATACAGAGGCTATTGGGAACATGTCTAAATTCAGTTTATCAGCGAGGCTACTTGGTACACTTCTAGGTGTAACTCTCGCGGAGGCTATTGGGTACACTTCTAGATGCAAATTTTCACAGAGCGTCTACTGGGCACAATTCTAAATTCAATTTTCCAGAGAGGCTATTGGGCAAACTTCTAATTGCGACTTTCCAGGGTGTCTATTGGATACACTTCTATAATCAACTTTCACAGATGCTATTGGTAGCACTTCTAAATGCAACTTTCACATGCTAACTTTCACAATTCCATCTAAGAGTGGACATGCTAACTTTCACAATTCCGTCTAGGAGTGGACATGCTAACTTTCACAGTTCTAGAGTGGACATGCTAACTTTCACAATTCCGTCTAGGAGTGGACATGCTAACTTTCACAATTCCGTCTAGGAGTGGACATGCTAACTTTCACAGTTCTAGAGTGGACATGCTAATTTCCACAATTCCGTCTAAGAGTGGACATGCTAACTTTCACAATTCCGTCTAGGAGTGGACATGCTAACTTTCATAGTTCTATCTAAGTGTGGGCATGCTAACTTTCACAATTCTATCTAAGTGTGGGCATGCTAACTTTCACAATTCCGTCTAGGAGTGGACATGCTAACTTTCACAGTTTTATCTAAGTGTGGGCATGCTAACTTTCACAGTTCTATCTAAGTGTGGGCATGCTAACATTCACAATTCCGTCTAGGAGTGGACGTGCTAACTTTCACAGTTCTAGAGTGGACATGCTAACTTTCACAGTTCTATCTAAGAGTGGACATGCTAACTTTCACAGTTCTATCTAAGAGTGGACATGCTAACTTTCACAATTCCGTCTAAGAGTGGACATGCTAACTTTCACAATTCCGTCTAGGAGTGGACATGCTAACTTTCATATTTCTATCTAAGTGTGGGCATGCTAACTTTCACAGTTCTAAGTGTGGGCATGCTAACTTTCACAATTCCGTCTAGGAGTGGACATGCTAACTTTCACAGTTCTAGAGTGGACATGCCAACTTTCACAGTTCTAGAGTGGACATGCTAACTTTCACAATTCCGTCTAGGAGTGGACATGCTAACTTTCATAGTTCTATCTAAGTGTGGGCATGCTAACATTCACAATTCCGTCTAGGAGTGGACGTGCTAACTTTCACAGTTCTAGGTGGACATGCTAACTTTCACAGTTCTATCTAAGAGTGGACATGCTAACTTTCACAATTCCGTCTAGGAGTGGACATGCTAACTTTCACAATTCCGTCTAGGAGTGGACATGCTAACTTTCACAGTTCTAGAGTGGACATGCTAATTTCCACAATTCCGTCTAAGAGTGGACATGCTAACTTTCACAATTCCGTCTAGGAGTGGACATGCTAACTTTCATAGTTCTATCTAAGTGTGGGCATGCTAACTTTCACAGTTCTATCTAAGTGTGGGCATGCTAACTTTCACAATTCCGTCTAGGAGTGGACATGCTACTCTGTAGATAGGACCTTATTAGTCAAGAAATTAAAGCAATATGAATGCCCCGAATCTCTCGTCGCTTATAATTCTGTTTCATACAAATACATCAATGTGAGCACATATTACCATGGATGGGAAGCTGTCACCCCATATTGAGACACATTGTGGTATAAAACAAAGTTGTGCTTTAGCAGCCTTTGTGTTTAATTTTTTTATATTGGATTGGGGTGAGGTTTTCAGTAATTGTATGGGGGATCCGCCGAGACCAGAAAATACAGTATCTGCTTTATGCAGATGACCTTGTACTGCTATCACAAACACCACAAGGCCTCCAACGAATGCTTGTCCAGTTGGGGACGTATGTACAAACTAAACTTGAAATTAACACTGCAAAATCCCAAATTATGAGATTTAGAAGCAAGACTATTGGAAAGAGCTCGAGTTATACATGGAACTGACAAGATACACATATACTAAGTGTAACCCATTATAAAGACCTGGGGGTATCCATTAATGAGGTGATAAACAAGAAGGTGGAGAGACTTGCTGTAAGGAATAAACTTCTGCACCTTATCTCGCAATCACGGGTGCTAATAAATATGGGAAATTCTCCTTAAAACATAGTATTGTTTTACAAAATGAAGGTGATCCCAATAATGCATATGGGGCGGAAGGTTTTATGCCAAAAAAAGGAACTATTGGGATGTGCTAGAGGCGTTGTATTGGAAAGAGATATTATACTTGCCAAATAGTGTCCCTATTGCTATTTTACATCATGAACTTGGTCTTCCATCTATGTACTCACAGGTTTTGTGGAAGCAGTGTGCATTTCTCTGCAAAAGCCTTCTGGGTCTAAAAAGTAGAACAAGTTACTCTTTCTTTCGATGGGATGGTCCTCCGACGTATTCCTTATCTTTGATAATACGTTTCCAGCTTGCTGGCCTTGGAAATTTTTTCTGTAGAGGGCGCTCCGCGTCGACGTCCGCCGAGTTGATGTCCCTCGACGGCCACCGTATCTGAACCGACGTCATCATGCCCATAAATAGCCACGCGCTGCATCCGTGGCTCAGTTCCGTTTTGTAGCATAAGAAAAGTCATGCCTGAATTGGTTATTGACCTTGAAGGAGCGTAAGCTGCAACCACAAGGGAAGTATCACTGCGGGGATGGATGGGAGGGGCGATAAGGAATACGTCGGAGGAACATCCCGTCGAAAGAACGTTACAAGGTAAGAAGTAAGGGATTGTGTCCTCCGACGTATTCCTCATCTTTGATAGACTCCCATAGCAGTGGCATGTAATAGGTGGTGGGAGTGAGAATGTTATGTATCCCTTTAGAGATGGACCGAATGTAATACGGCCTTGCCAAATCTGGTCTCTTGACTAGTGGAGGAATCCAGATTGTAAAATTTTGTGAATGCATGTGCGGACGACCATTTGGCAGCCGCACATATTTCTCGGACCAGTACCCCTCTTTGGAAAGCCGAAGAGGCTGCGATACCCCTGGTTGAATGAGCCCTGAGATTTTGGGGTGGCTCTTTCCCTGTCAGTTTGTAACATTCCAGAATGGCCAAAATAATCCACCTGGAGATGGTTTGTTTTGTTATGGGTAGTCCCAACTTGTGACCCGAGTATCCTACAAACAGTTGGTCTGCTTGCCTGATCCTAGCCATTGATGTAAAAGCTGAGAGCTCGCCTTGGGTCCAGCCTATGTAGCCTTTCCTCCTCTTTCCCCGGATGAGGAGGAGGGTAGAACGAAGGTAAGGTAATTTTCTGAGTAATATGAAATTCAGAAACCACCTTTGGGAGGAAATTAGGCTTCACCTGTAGGACAACGTTGTCCTTGTGAAAAATTGTATGTGGGTGTTTACAGGAGAGAGCTTGTAGCTCGCTCACCCTCCTAGCAGATGTTAGTGCTACCAATAGGACAGTTTTAAGCGTGAGAAATCTCAGCGAACAAGAGTGAAGTGGTTCGAATGGAGTGCCCATTAGGAAGTTTAAGACTAAATTTAAGTCTCCTAAGGGAACCTGGAAAGGTTTTGGAGGATAAACATTAGTTAATCCCTTGAGAAATTGTATCACTAGAGGAAGTTTGAAATACAATGGTTCCTCTGCAGTGCACTTGAAGATAGAAAGCGCTGCGAAATAGCCTTTTACAGTGCCAACTTGAAGGCCTGAGTTTGCCAAGTAGAGTAGAAACGATAACACCGTTGGTGTACCACATGAAAAAGGGTCGATAATCTCTTCCCTACACCAGCTGCAAAATTTGTTCCATTGGCAGCGGTATAAAGACTTTGTTGCTGGCCTTCTGGCCGAAAGCAACACCTCCATGATGTCATCAGGGAGATCCCAATCCTTGTACCTCACCCTTTCAGAAGCCAAGCGTGAAGGTTGAGGGTTCTGGTGTCTGGATGGAGAACCTGACCTCCCTTCTGCGAGAGAAGATTCTCTTTGAGTGGAAGACTGATTGGAGGACAGATGGACATATCTAGAAGGTCCGGGTACCATGTTCTCCTGGCCCAATCCGGGGCAATTAGGATCATGGTTTTCCGGAATCTTCTCAACCTCCTGATCATTTGAGGAATAACAGGGAATGGTGGGAACGCGTAAAGGCGTGGAAACTCCCAGTCCACTAGGAACGCGCCTCCGCTCGGGACAAATTCACTTGAACAGAACAGATCGCACTTCCTGTTGGTGCTTGTGGCGAACAGACCCACCTGAGGGGTTCCCCAAAGGGCGAAGATCTCTTGAAGGACTTCCTGAGCTAGCTCCCACTCGTGGGAGACTGTGCTCTGCCTGCTCCGGCAAGGTGGACTGCCGATAGAGATTCCTTCTTGGATTGCCCAAAACCAGAGCTGCATCGCCTCTCTGCACAGTGGCAGTGATCCTACGCCTCCTCTTTTGTTGAGGTAGTGCATGGCCACCGTGTTGTCCGTCATTATCAGGACATTTCTCCCCTGTACTGATGGCAGTAAAGCTTTCAGCGCTAGTCTGATAGCTCTCAGCTCCAATAGGTTGATGTGTAGTCTGGACTCCGATGGAGACCAACGACCGCTGATGGTCAAGTCGTTGGCCTGGGCTCCCCACCCCGTGAGTGAGGCGTCTGACTACTGTTATCTCCGGCCATGGTTGCCAAAACAGTTCTCCTTTCAAGATGGTCTCTGGATAGGCCCACCATTGAAGGTCGCGGGCTACCTTGTCCGGAATCCGGAGATCTGTCATTCTCCCTGAGAATTGCGACCACTGACTTCTAAGTGCCCACTGAAGAGATCTCATTCTCAGGCGAGCCTCTGGCACAAGGATGATGCAGGATGCCATGAGGCCTAGCAACCTCAAAAAGTCGAAGGCTGGGAGACGTTGGGCATTTTGAAACTTGGTGACCATCTGTAGAATATCTTGAGCCCTCTCTGACCTCTGTTGGCGAGGCTTTTCCCAGGGAAGTGTCCAGGACCGCTCCAATGAACTGGAGTCTGTGATGGTATCATCTGTGACTTCTTTAAATTGAGGGAGAAGCCCAGTTTGTGAAGGAAGTGGCAGACATAATCTAGCTGGGCCTGTTTTGAAGATACAGCCCCGATCAGCCAATTGTCCAGGTAGGGGTAGACTTGGATCCCTTCTCTCCTTAGATTCGCCGCCACTACCGACATCAGCTTGGTGAAGACCCTCGGGGCGGAGGTCAGCCCAAATGGCAGAACTCGAAATTGATGAGTCGCCAATTGCGAACCTCGGGTATTTCCTGTTTTTGAGATGGATTGGCACATGGAAATAAGCATCCTGAAGGTCCAGAGATACCAGCCAGTCCTGGAGCTGGAGGGCCTGAAGGATCTGAGAGAGAGTTACCATCTTGAACTTGTCCTTCCTGAGGAACTTGTACAATCCTCGTAAGTCCAGGATCGGTCTCAGTCCTCCGTCCTTCTTTGGTATGAGAAAGTAGGGGGGGGGGGGGGGGGGGGGGGGAGTACCAGCCCTTGTTCCTGTCCGCTACAGGTACCGTTTCTATGGCACCTTTCTCTAGAAGGTCTTTAATTTCCTGCAAGAGGAGCGGATCTGGAACTTGGTGAGTTAACCTGCCCCCTACAGGTGTATTGTGTGGAAAGGCCTCAGAGTGGTTCGGGGGCGGCTGATGCAGATGCCAAGGGTAAAGAGGAACCTGCTGCTGCTGCGGCCTTAGTACCTTTGACCCGTCCACCTCTGTGGATCTCCTTTGGCCTCTTTGAGCCGGCTGTCCTCTGCCTTTCCCGAATGTGGAATAATAGCGAAAGGACCTTCCTCTCCCAGAGGTTCATGAGGGGCGAAAAGGAGTTTGGCGGATAGCAGCTCCTAAAGATTTTGCTGCTGCTTTAGAAGTCTGCAACTTTCCCAGACTGACAGCCTTTTTTCCGAATAGTGAAGAGCCGTCAAAGGGCATATTCAAAAGTCTGGCCTGTACATCTGGAGCAAAGCCAGACTTTCAAAACCATGCATGCCTGCGGATTGTTGTACTTGCCGCCAGGGCCCTGCTGATACTGTCAGTGGAATCGATGCCAGTTTGAAGTGATTCGCACATGGCATCTTTAATAATGTTAAGGAAGGCTTCCTTTTCCTCTCCTTCGGGTATGCAGTCAGCCGCTGATGAAGCACACTCCCATAGTGTGTCACTGAACCAGACGAGCGTACAGGTGGCGTTGATAGACTTCAACGCCATACTACAAGCAGAGAAGACTTTCTTCACCATAGAATCGTACCTCTTGTCATCTCTATCCTGTGGGACAGTAGGGTAAGCGGTCCTACTGCAAGATGAAGTTTCCGCTTGAACCACCAGGCTCTCTGGAGTCGGGTGTTTTGATAAGTATTCAGGGTCAGCAGCCGCTACCCTATACTTGGCTGACAATCTTTTATTGACCGCAGGGATAACTTCAGGAGTTTCCCAATTAGACGTAATTTTCCTTTGTAAGGCTGCATGGAAGGGGACCACAGGGTCCTCCTGTGGACCTTTTTCTAATATGTCTGTTAGGTCATCCTGTTGAAAAACAGGGGAAGGCGCAGACGAACGAATAAATTCAATAATTCTTGCCATCAGGGTTCTATAGGGTGTTTCGGCATGTTCCCCTGGGTCTGGCTTAACAAATTCCACTTCTGGGGAAGTGTCCAGCCCACTTGCCTCATGTAGTGACTCCTGTAGGTCCTTCAGCCTTCTTTCCTCAGAGGTGAAATTCTCTGAAATAGGCAGTGTGGTCCTCTGTAACCCAAATGTTTCCTGGTCAGAATATTCCCCCTCTTCATAAATTGAAGATAGTCCAGGGTACTCTGACCTCTGAAATGGTGTAAAACCCATCTCTAAGGCAGAAGGAGCCAAACTCGTCATTATTGGGTGAGAAAACGTCAATGTCGTTGACGCCGATGTGACAGGCTTCGATGGTGCCGAGAACAACGTCGAAAAAACTGGAAGGGGTCTCAAAGAACTCGAGAGGATCGGGATCCTACTCGAGGACATCGACGACTGTCTCGGCGTCGTGCCGGAGGCCCTTGGAATCACCGTTGGCTGTGGAGTAGCCTTGGTCTTCTCTTTCATCGGCGTCAATGTCGGCGATGTCTTTGAGTCGATCGACGCGTCGAGGAACCCTTCGACAACAGCGTCGATGGCGCCGATCCATGCGTTGAAGGAAGCTTCGACGACTGCGTCGAAGATGGTGCCTTCTTACCCGATGGCTCGTGGCGCTCTCGGGTGGAATGTTTCGCTGGGTGCTGCGACTCGCAGCGTTTTGATTTTTTGGGTTTTTCACCCGGGGTATCACCCTCAGCTGTCTTCGAGGGGGTCGAGGCCGCGTTCTCGAAGACGCTTAACATTTTCTTTCTGAATTCCTCCCACTCAGCTTAGGAGTTGTGTTTTGTGGGACAGGAGACCCTTTCTGGGGACACAGAAGACGAGGAAGGGGATCTTCGACGTCTCTTTTTAGTGTCTTGATCTCGACGAATGGTGGGAGCTACTAGATCTAGAATGGGAATGTTTGACGGCGAGGAGACGAATGCCTTGACTCAGCCGAAGAAACCTTTGAGGAGATTTTGACTGACTTGCCTCTCTCGAGCTTCCCCTTGCGCTCCTTCAAGGCTTTCGCCGTCATGGACATGCAGTCCTCACACTCCTAACAATGGTGCTTGGTTCCCAAGCACCACAAGCAGATCCTGTGTGGATCCGATATCGAAATTTTTTTACCGCAGTCTCGTCATTTCTTGAAGCCGGATCGCGGCGTCGTCGGTTCCGATGAAGATGCCATCGAGAACGAGTAGGTATTATTCGAGTAGATATAGAGTTATCCTGACTGAACAACGACGTTCCGAGGCCTCACGAAGTGCGGAAAAACGGGACTGAGCAACGGACGCAGCGCGTGGCTATTTATGGGCATGGTGACGTCGGCGCCGATACGGTGGCCGTCGAGGGACATCGACTCGGCGGACGTCGACGTGCAGCGCCCTCTACAGAAAAAATTTCCGATGCCAGCAAGTTGGAAACGTATTATAGCTGTCGGACCATCCCATCGAAAGAACGTTACCAGGTAAGAGGGATTGGGTCCTCTGACGTATTCCATATCTATGACAGACTCCCAAGCAGTACCAATGCAAGGAGGTTGGAAAAGAATTTAGAAAACAGAAATTTAGCATGCCCAATCAAATTGCGGAGTAAAGGACTGCCTCGCCAAAGGACAGATCCTGCCCCCGGATGAAATCAAGGGAATAGTGACGTACAAAAGTATGTACCGAAGCCCAGGTGGCTGCATCACAGATGCGAATAGGAACTCCTATGCAGGGCAGTAGAGGCTGCCATACCCCTGGAGAATGGGCCCGTAAGCCGACCGGTGGGTCCTTACCCGTCAAGCGGTAACACTCAGATAGCCAAAATTATCCAGCGAGACAAAGTCGGTTTCATCACAGCCTGTCCCAAACGCTTTCCAGCGTAACCAATAAAGAGCTGATCAACCACTCTGACCCGGGCGCGAAATATAAAAGCTTAACGCTCTCCTAGGATCGAGCCTATGGAGCCTCTCCTCTTCCTTACCAGGATGTGGAGGAGGATAGAATGCCGGAAGAACAACCTTCTGGCCTAAATGAAATTCCGACACCACCTTCGGAAGAAAAGAAGGATGAACTCCAAGGACAACCCTGTCCTTATGAAACACAGTGAAGGGTGGCTTAACTGAAAGTGCCTATAACTCACTCAGCGAGCGGAAGTGACCGCAACTAAAAAATACAGTTTTCAGAGTTAACAGTGTCAAAGGGCATAAATGCAAAGGCTCAAACGGAGCACCCATCAGAAACTTGAGAACAAGGTTCAAATCCCAACCGGGCACCTGGAAAGGTGACGGAGAGAACACATTAGAGACCTTTCAGAAACTGAGAAATTAAAGGAATTTTAAAATAGGCAGACGAGCGCTTAAATATGGACAGCACCACCAGGTAACCTTTAATTGTACCCACTTGAAGGCCCCTGTGGGCCAAAGAAAGCAAAAAAGACAGAACCATGGGAATTTCACATGCAAAAGGATCCACATTCTTAACCCTGCACCAGTCTCAGAACACGTCTTCAGGGAGGTCCCAATCCTTATACCTAAACCTTTCAGAAACCAAGCGTGAAGGTTGAGGGACCTGACCTCTGGATGCAGAACCTGACCCCCCCCCCCTCCCTTGAGAGATCGTCTCGGTAGGGAAGACGACGTGGAGGGCAGATGGACAAGTCGAGAAGGTCCGGGTACCACGTCCTCGGGGCCCACGCCGGAGCAATGAGGATCATTCGGGAACCAAACCTCCTTAACCTCTGCAGTACTTGCGGGATGACAGGGACTGGAGGAAACACGTACAGCAGTGGGAATGACCACTCCACCACGAACCTCCTAAGGCTCCGTTTGGAGGAAATTCCCGAGAGCAGAACCTCTCGCACTTCGAGTTGATACTGCAGGCGAAGAGATCCACTTGAGGGGTCCCCCAAAGGGCAAAGATCTCCAAGAGAATCTCATGAGCCAACTCCCACTCGTGAGCGATCGCGCTCTGCCTGCTCAGAGCGTCCGCCATCTCGTTTTCGTCTCATGCCAGATGAACTGCCGAGATCAAAACTTCCTGCTGGATTGCCCAGAACCAGAGATGCATTGCCTCCCTGCACAGAGGAAGTGACCCTGTCCCACCCCCCTTTTTGTTGAGGTAGTGCATGGCCAACGTGTTGTCCGTCAGGATCAGCACATTCTTTCCTCGCACAGTCAGCAGAAAAGCCTTCAGGGCTAGCCTGACGACCCTCCGCTCCAACAGATTGATATGGAGTCTGGACTCCGACTGAGACCAACAACCGCTGACTGTCAACTCGTTGGCATGAGCTCCCCATCCCGTGAGGGATGCGTCCTTCACGATCGTCACCTCTGGCCAGGGCAGCTAAAATGGAGCCCCCCTCATCAGATTGTCTTCGTCCGTCCCACCACAGAAGGTCCTGGGCGACCAAGGACGGCACCTGAACAGGGTCCAACATCCTGCCGGAGGACTGAGACCGCTTGAGCGCCCATTGCAAAGATCTCATCCGCAACCTGGCCTCTGGCACAAGAAGAATGCAGGATGCCATGAGGCCGAGCAGTCTCAAGAACTCAAATGCTGGGAGAGTCTGGGCAAGTTGAAACTTGTGCACCATCTGCTGAATGTGATGAGCCCTCACCTGGGGAGGAAACCACTGCCCCAGGGACGTGTCGAGCACTGATCCGATGTACAGGAGCCTCTGAGTTGGTGTCAAATGGGACTTATTTAAGTTGAGGGAGAAGCCCAGCTTGTGGAGGGAGTAGCAGGTGACTGACAGATGATCCAGGACTTGCTCGGGAGAGCGCTCCCTGATGAAGCAATCGTCCAGGTAGGGGTAGACGTGAATCCCCCTTTCCTGAGGTGCGCTGCCACCACTACCATGAGCTTGGTGAAGACCCTCGGGCGGAGGTCAAGCCGAGCGGCAGGACCCGAAACTGAAAGTGCGAGTCACCAACCGCAAACCTCAAGTACTTGTGCTTTGGATGGATCGGCACATGAAAATAAGCGTCCTTGAGGTCGAGAGACACCAACCAGTCATGAAGTTGAAGGGCCTGGAGGATTTGAGGGAGAGTAATCATCTTGAACTTGTCCTTCCTGAGGAGTTTGTTCAAACCGCGAAAGTTCATGATGGGTCTCACTCCCCAGTCTTTCTTGGAAATAAAAAAATAAGGGGAATAACATCCCTTGTTCTTCTCTGCTACAGGCACAAGTTCTATGGCGCCTTTCTCCAGCAGGGATTGAATTTCCTGCGCAAGGAGCGGATCCGAACTCTTCAAAGAGATTCCCCGGTGAATTGTCTTGAGGCCTCTGCCGGAAAGGAAGACAGTAGCCGTGGGTTATGATCTCCAGAACCCACACATCTGAAGTAATGGCGAGCCATTCTGCAATATGCTGCGCCAGACTTCCCCCCCAACCGCGAACCATGGGACATGGCCTCATGACTGAACTGAAGCGGCTGCGGCGTTGCGAGGGCAAAGAGGCAACAGCCCGAGCGGCCTTGGCACCTCGAGTACGTTTTCCACCTCTGGCACTCCTACAGTGGCCCCTTTGACTGGCAGCTCCTCTCGCTTTACCAAAGGACAAGTAATAACGAAAGGAACCTCCCCTCCATTGCTGTCCCCTAGGACGAAAAGGCAGAGGGTGTCGAACTGCAGCGCCCAACAACTTCGCTGCAGCTTTGGAGTTCTGCAACCTCTCAAGGCTGTCCGCCTTGCTGCCAAAAAGATGTTCCCCGTCAAAGGGCATGTTGACGAGCCAGGCCTGCACATCAGGAGCAAACCCCGACTTCCGCAACCATGCAAACCTGCGTATCACGGTGCTCGCCGCCATGGACCGGCTGACGCAATCTGCCATGTCCAAACCCGACTGAACGGCCTCACACATAGCATCCTTGCCATCCTGAACCATGGCAAGGAAACAATCCCGTTCATCCCCTTCGGGAATATGTTCAGCCGCCAAGGAAACAGTTCCACAGAGTGTGCGTGGAACGAGACAAGGCACAAATAAAGTAGGCTGCCTGAAGCGCCATCCCCCCAGCAGAAAACACTTTCTTCGCCCAGCCGTCAAAACGCTTGTCGTCCCTATCAGGAGGGATGGTAGGGTACGACGCCTGCTTAGCCGGGGCCGTAGCCGCCTGCACCACCAAACTCTCCGGAGTAGGGTGCTTGGACAAGTGGCAGGGGTCACTACTGGCTGTGCGGTATTTTCGGGGCAAAGACTTGCTCACTGGGGGGAGACTCTCCGGAGCAGTCCAAGCCCCTGCCACCCTCCTTTGCAGAGCCATATGGAATGGCAGTACCGGGTCAGTTGGTGGACCAATGTCGAGGATATCCGTCATCCTGAACAAACTCCCCTGGGGGAGCAGACCATCCTAAGTACTCGGTGACCCGTGACATAAGGCACCGGTACGAAGAATCGGCACGAGTGCCAGGCTAAGGCCTACAAAACCCCACCTCCGGAGAGGTGTCCAGCCCACTAGCATCATGCGGGGACTGCCTCAGGTCCTCAAATTGGCTATGGCACGAGAGAATCTCGTCAGACATCGTGTCAGGCACCATGCCATTATCAGAGCCCTCATCCACCTCTGAAATGAATTCCAGATGGTGGTAAGAAGGCACAGAACTGGAACCAAAGCCATGCTTGACCTTGGCCAGAGCCCTCCTAGGTGGTTCCCCCTAGCCACGAGGTACCCCCGTCGACAGCCCCGAAAGACGTCTAGTGAATCGGCACTGACGACAGATGCGGCGCTGACAGCATCGACTGTCGACACAGGCCTCAAGGGAGGAGCCCCGAGCGTGTCCCTCGACATCCCGCGCGCCGAAGGCGTCGACGACTTCTTCGAAGACATCACAGTTTCACGCGGTCTCGAGCACAGAGGACCGGGACCTGGGATGCCGAGAACGATTCCTCTTGGCTGAGCGGGACCTTTCCCGCAAATTGTGACGACCACCCGAGCCCGAAGGTGTGCGAGCGGCGTCTCTCGGCTGATTACGACCGACCCCACCCGGAGGCGCGGACGGACCAGTGCCCTGCAATTCGGGAAGAAATAGTTGGCGATTCTCGAAGGAAGCCCATTCCTCCGGTGTCGCATGCTTGGTGGGGTAAGAGACCCTCCGACGGGCGAGTCCTCGGATGAGGACGGGGAAGGCGACCGATGACGGCACCTCCGGGAGTGCCTCTAAGAGGCAGAGGAGTGGCGAGACCGACTCCGGGAACGAGACCCACTGGACTTCCGACGACATCCATCGAAAGCCCCGCAGACCTCGACTTCCAGGGCTTGGACACCATACCTACCGATAACTTCTTGCGCTCCCGCAAGAAGTTCGACGTGAGCGACTGGCCTTCGACAGTCATCCGTGTCATGGGCCTCCCGAGGCACCAGAGGCAGGTGTCGTGCGAGTCCGTGACCGACATCTTGGGCCCACAGTCCCCGCACTTCTTAAAGCCCGGAAGCGGTGTGGTAGACGAGGTAGACATCTTCACGAAGAATAACTCACAAACGAACAGGTTCGAAGAACCGAGATGAACAACAGAAACTCCAAAGAGTCGAGGCATACCAAGATTCACGAAGCAAATATGTTTGCGGAAAAAATGGAACTGAGGCTACGGATGTCGTGCGTCCTACTTATAACATCCAGTGACATTGGCCGTCGGAGGAGGTCCTCGAGGACGGCACATCGACATCATCGATACAGAAAATCTTCCGAAGCAGAACAGCTGTGGTGATTACTGACATAGATATGGAATACGTCGGAGGACCCAATCCCTTCGAAACACCATTTTAGAGGTAATATCTTATTGGCTGATGAAATCTAGAGGTCAATTTGCGGTGGAATGGAGAAATCATGTACTGGATAAATTGCCATTTGCAGATGTCCCTATAGAGATGTTGATATTGAACCCGGATAAGGCCAAATCCAAAATCTATAGGCTAGATTGGTCTGAGAACTTAGAGAAGTGTGCCCAATATAAAGACCTCAACTTATTCCAATTTGGAATGAAAAAGTATGGAGTCATGGCGAGCTATTTGTTGAAAAGTCCATCACAAAAGTGCTTTGTAGAAGAAAAATGCTGTCTCATGATCAAGGGTTTTGTAGATATTGTGAGTTGCGGCATCAAAGGGAATCTCTCCCACATTTAATAGCAGTGTGAAGCCCTAAAGGAAGTTCGGGCAAGATGTTTTGATGGGGTGATAACTTTTCAGAATTATACGAGTGATCAGATGTGGCAAATATTGTTTTCAACTATGTGTTCAAGGGTTCAGATAGCTAATACCCCGATTCTAAATATAAATAAAAGGAAATAATCTGTTATCAAAGCCCCTGATTATGATGGTGCTGTTGCTTTTGGTATAGAGTAAGTAGCTGCATGTACTATGAAGCAGTTGCTCTATATGATGCTTATTTTATGAAACTAAGTGTAATATGAAAGATACATTTTTATCATGTGTTGGATTAATATGGCTAAAGTGATGACCATGTATTTTTGAATATGTATGTTCATTTTGTATTTTGGTTATATTAGTATGTATTCAAGTACAAGTATGATGTAAATATGTGAGAAAATTTGAAAAGTTATGACAAAAAAAATAAAGATATATCACATCGACACTTAATGCAATAATGGAGTTATGGATAAAGGAAACGGTTAGGGAAGGAAACAAATGTTAAGTTCTCTGGGCAAGTACTTTACAATATCCCAAAGACGTATAGGTTAACCCTTAGCCAGCAATACAAGTAACTTATATATGACGTTTTGAGTCACAAACAGAAAGTCAAAGGGTCAGAAGAGTCTGCAGGGGGCCAGGACAGCCAATGTCAATTGAGCAAAGTCTAGGGGAGCGGAGGCACTTCTCGAAGATAGCACAAAAGTCTTGCTCAATGTTATAGAGTTTGTAGAAAAGCATCATTGTTTGGCCACAAGCTGTAAGACTCTTGAAAAAGCAAAGATGCAAGCAATTCTGCAAAAGGCAGCTAATGCAAGTCTCCAGTGAGAACAAACAAGTTACAGGCAGCAAGAGGTAAAGTACCCCTAGTTAGACAGTACCTTAGGTCTGAAGAAAAGGATCCAGCTGGCTTCTGTTCCTGTTGCAGTCATGCAGTTCCTGGGCCTCAGTCATGGG
Source organism: Ambystoma mexicanum (assembly GCF_040938575.1). Lineage (NCBI taxonomy): Eukaryota > Metazoa > Chordata > Amphibia > Caudata > Ambystomatidae > Ambystoma > Ambystoma mexicanum. The sequence goes on along the minus strand of NC_090937.1, from coordinate 1,568,317,297 downwards.
GACAAGAGGGAGGACGTCTGGGGACTCCTGCACTTCGGTTTGAAGGTTGGCGGCAGCAATGGGCTTACTTCAAATCAGCGGCACTTCACGGTTTCAGCTACTGGTCAATAGCACCACTGCAGTTCTTAGACACCATGTGGGTTGCCCCTTGCTTCTGTGGTCCAGCACTCTGTTGAGGTAGCTCAGGCTTGGGTTGTCCTGCTTCGAGAGAGTCCTTAGGATCGTCCTGGAGCTCAGGTCCGGCTTAAAGACGACACACTTGTTTATGGTGTTCCTGTCCCCTGGCACTCCATTCCAGCAGCAGCCAAGAAGTAAAACCAGCAGGGAGATTTGTTCCAGTCAAGTTAGTCTTGGGGTCAGTTGGTCCCACCAACCCAATGGAAGAAGTCATCAGATCCGGGATTCTCTACTCGATATGAAATTTGGAGCTTCAGCACTGCAGCACGGGTTCATCGGGCAAACCAATGGTCCATGAGGGTGCAACAAGATTCTCTTCGTTTCTTCTTTGGTTCCTTTATCCAGTGGTCGACTACCTTCTCTCCAAGAGACCTCACCTTTTATGCATGTTTCTCCCATTAATTTGCAGGCTAGCTGTCACTCATACAGCAGGGTGGCTGTGCCCAAGGACAGCCAGCCAATCACCTTTGGGTGCATTCCTGTTAGGAAGGAGACTAACAGGCCAGGAACCTCCCTCACTTCCTGCCCTGCGAGACACGCTGGAGCCAGAGGCGGGCTTCACCACCGAATCCCACCAAAGACAAAACGGACAAATGGACCAAACCTGGTTTGGCGAGCAGAGTAAACCCAAGAAGGACACCACAAGCAAGAAATGGGGAAAAAGATGACTGAGTGCAATACTGCAGCTTAAAAATCAGTCTGCAGTAAAAACGCACAATGGTAGGAAAATTAAACCACTGCCACCAGCCATTAATTTCAGTGAGTAACAAAACTGTTACATGAGTAAGTAGACAAAGGGGATACTAAGTAACACCCCAGCACCCCACTTAAGATGGTGTGTGCTGGGTCTAAAGAAAAAGGTAAGTATAGTAAATTTCCCTTCACTACTCTTGGAAACAGTTTATCCAAGAGAAGGTATTTAATCCTTAAGAGAAATCCAAATGACTTCTGACACTGCACAGAGGGGGCTGTGTGTCACAATATAAGAGGTGATGCCTATGAATTTTGCAGGACTCCAAAAACAAAAGAAACAGTTCAAATCAGACAAAAATACATGAGTGAGAAAAATGTCTCGCTCCAGGAGAGAAAATCAAAAATCCAGCAAAAGAGCTGGGGGTCTCCAAAGTAGAAGTGAATGAACCGAAATTCACTCGCTGGAAGACCACGATGGGAAGAAAAACAGGCCAGGACCCTTGCAAAAGGAAAAACGCCATAGAGCCACCTGGACACAGTTCAATTCATAAACCACAGTCACATTACCCTGTGCCAAATGCCTAGACGAAGATCTAGCGATCAACTTCACACTCCGGGAAAGGCCCACTCTGCGCAATCTGTTCTCCCCATTCCTGAAACACCAACCAAAAAAAAATCAGACTTGTTGAGCATAATGTCCGCCATCAGGATTGCCTTAGCTCCTTTCTGTAAACTTCACGAGGCGATCAATGACACTGCAAAAGATCAACAATCCATGATAGCCACGATCATAAGCAAAGTAATTCACCTGGAGGCCTTCATTGTAGCAAACGACGAGCAAAACGCTCACAACAGCAGACTGGACAAGCAGGCGAACCATCTAATAGAGAAAATCACAACAAAAATGACAAATCAAGCTGCACACAACAACAAGTCTCACCACAGCAACAAGCAAAGACTCGGGTTACCAAACTGTACCATTCATTGACTTAACCACAGACAACAAAACGATACCTGTGCCGGTACAGAATCTCACAAAACTAGGAATTGAAAATGAAAAACACTTAATTCAGCCTCTAAACCCAGTACATCCTCAGTGATACTAGTTGTAGACAAAAAAAAACGCAAACTCCAAGACTGTAACTGAGGCTCCAGAGATGGCATATCTAATTTTTGGCAAAGCCAATTCAAAGACCAAGGCTAAGACCCACAGTAACACTACTCTATATGATGACGCTGACCAACCAAAACAGTCATCCAACATACAGGTACAAGCTCATCCCACAAGCAACACTCACAGCAGCATTATTCCACATCCTACATGCAGTAAAGTAATCCACTCCAACTCCAAGCAGCCGGAAACGGACTCGTCCACCTTAGCAGCGGATTTGCTAAAAGATGACATTCTAATGAACGTCAGTGTCTATTCAGATGATACATCGCAAGTCACAAGATCTGCATTGAGCGTAAAAGACAAGATACACACATCGTCTGATAGCGAAACACCATCAACATCAAAAGGAAAAAATAAAACACGGTGCATTTCATTCGCGATTTCGAAACTTTAGAAGAAAGACGTAACCGTCTATCCCATGAAACATTTAAAGACAAAACCAAGAAGGCGCAAGCCCATTCTCCCAAACATCAAGAAGTCTTAGTTACTTACCTGTAACTGTATTTCTCCAGCATTGGTATATTTCATAGATTCAGATGCTTGAATATTCCCCGTCGTCAGACTGGGAATCCTCGGTGATAAATTAAATTATATATATACACACACTGCCACCTAGCAGTGCATGTACATAGCCCATTATAGCCTATGAGCCACTTCATTGTGTAGTCCCTCCACCTCACTTTGGTCCTTTATGGCCCCAGCCAATGAGGTGGCAGGGCTTAAGCTCCGCCCCCGGCAGCCATCTTCTGATTTTGAACCGTAGAGATTACAGTATGATGGATGCCGAGCATAGGAGCAGCCTCTCAGGGGAGGCGGGCGCATGTGAATCTATGAAAGATACCAATGCTGGAGAAATACAGTTACAGGTAAGTAACTAAGACTTCTCCAGCATTGGATCTTTCATAGATTCAGATGCTTGAATAGAATACCAAGCAGTTAAAACATGCCACCATTATAAACACATATGCATAATTACAGAAAAACATATTTCTGATCAAACCTTTACCATGCAGCAACACAACGGTTACATACTTCGGGAAAGGTGGCTGGTCCTACCTTATACAAAGAGATGGCGGAGCACTGCCTGTCCAACTGCAGTTTCTTTGTTGGTATCTTCAGTCAGGCAGTAGTGTTTCGCGAAAGTATGCAGAGTGCTCCACGTGGCAGCTCTGCATATGTCTTTCAAGGCCACCCCTGCGTGGAATGCTGTTGACGCCGCCCTTCCTCTGGTGGAGTGCGCAGACGGCGGTCTAGTTAAAGGGTCGCCTTTCAACTGATGACAGTGGGTGATGCAGGATGATACCCAGCGTGCCAGGCTTTGTTTGGATATATGTTGGCCCTTGGTACGGCCAGAGAAGGAAATGAATAGCCAGTTTGAGGAGCGGAACTCCTTGGTTCTTTGCAAGTAAAACTTCAACACCCTAGAAACGTCTAGAGAGTGTAATGCCCTTTCCGCTTCCGAAGCGTGATTCTGGAAGAAGGTTGGTAAAACAATGCGCTCAGAGAACGACATCTCCGAAAGTACCTTGGAGAGGAACTTAGGGTGAGGCCTTAAGATGACGCGGTCCTTCTGAAACAAGGTAAACAGAGGTTCCGAAGACAAAGCTTGCAACTCACTGATCCTTCTGGCCGATGTGATGGCTACCAGGAAGGATGTCTTCCAGGACAAGAATTTCATATCGCATCTATGTATGGGCTCGAAGGGAGGTTGCACGAGGGCTGTTAAGACGGTGTTGAGGCTCCAGTCCGGAACTGGTGTAGGCGGATAAGTACGCATCAGTCCTTTCAGGAAGATCCTGATCGCTGGTAAGGAGAGTAAGGCTTGCGTCTCCGCGGTTACTGTGTAGGCCGCTATGGCTGACAGATGGACCTTGATAGAGGACAGTGAGAGCCCTGATTTAGCCAGGTGCAACAAGTAAGGCAGAATTTGATCAACCGAGGCCGTGAGGGGATCGATCGCAGGTCTCGCACCATTTGGAAAACCTGGTCCATTTTCTAGTGTAGGTGAGTTGCGTGGACGGGGCTCTAGTGGCCCTGATGATATCCCAGCATTCTGATGGTAACTTTAGGTGCATCAGTTTACGCTGCTCAGGAACCATGCTTTGAGAGACAGGCTCCTCGGGTCGTGGTGGAGGACCTTGCGGTTCTGTTGTGTCAGTAGATATTGATGTGATTTGAGACGAATCGGGGTTTTGCAGGATAGATGTCTCAGCGTCGGGTACCAGACTTGCCGTGCCCAATCGGGTGCAATAAGAATCAAGGAACAATCCTGTTCTTTCACCCTGCGAAGTACCCTCGACATGAGGGGAATGGGTGGGAAGGCATAGAGGAGCTTCCCCGACCAATTCACTGAGAACGCGTCTCCCAGCGATTGGTGCTCGGCGTATCTTGACGCAAATCTCTTGCATTTTTTGTTGTTCCTGGTGGCAAAAAGGTCGATCTGCGGATGGCCCCATAAGGCAAATATCCGTCGGGTTTCTCCGTCGTCCAACTCCCACTCGTGTGATGCTGTGTATTCTCTGCTTAATCTGTCCGCTAGGACATTGTCTACTCCTGGAAGGTGCTCTGCCCTGATCTGTATCCCGTAGCGCAAGGCCCATGCCCATAGCTGTTGGGCTTCTTGCGACAGAATCTGAGACCTCGTGCCTCCCTGCTTGTTTGTATAGTGCATGGTGGTCGTGTTGTCTGTCTGGACCGTAAGAACTTGACCAGCCATAACCGGTAGGAAGGCTTTCAGCGCCAACCTTACGGCCCTGAGCTCCAACACGATGTGGAGCTGGGACTCTTGTGCCGACCAAGATCCCTTGGTTTGGAGGTCCGCAAGATGAGCGCCCCAGCCTGATAAGGAAGCGTCCGTCCGCAGCAGGAGGGTCGATGTCGGTGCTTGAAACGGCATTCCCTGTAGAAGATTCCTCGGAGCGTTCCACCATCGAAGGGCCTTGTGCAACGTCGATGGAATCTGGACAATGTCTTCCCAGCATCCGAAAGCTTGTTTCCATTGGTGGTCCAGAGCTTCCTGAACCGGCCTCATGCGAAGCCTGCAGTTCGGTATGAGGAATATGCATGATGACATCATGCCCAATAGGGATTTGTAAGAGCGTACAGATGTTGTCTCTTTCTGTAGGAAGTTCGAAGTTAAGCGTAGAATCTCTGCTATTCTCTCTGTGGATGGTCTCACTCTGGGAATGCTGGAGTCGAGCTCGGCTCCCAGGAAGAGAGCTACCTTGCTGGGAACGAGGCAGGACTTCGTCTGGTTGATGGAGAAACCTAACTCTTTTAGGAGGTTGACCGTCCTCGACACTGCCGAACGAGCCTTTGCAGCTGAACTTGCCTTTAGCAGCCAATCGTCCAGGTATGGAAAAACGTCCGTTCCTGCTCTCCTGAGACTTGCCGCTACCGGTGCCAGGCATTTCGTGAAAACTCTTGGCGCCGATTTTAGACCGAACGGAAGCACTTGAAACTGAAAGTGGAGCCCTCCCACTGTGAACCTGAGGAACTGCCTGTGTGCTGGATGGATCGGAATGTGGAAGTATGCATCCTCCAAGTCTAAAGTGGCCAAGAAGTCGTGCTTGTTTAACCAAGGTAGCACCCCTTGTAGAGCTACCATCTTGAAAGTTATGTGCTTGATGAACTTGTTGAGAGCCCTCAGGTCCAAGATGGGCCTCCATTGACCGTTTTTCTTTCTGACGAGGAAGAATCGGGAGTAGAAACCTTTTCCCCTCCGAGAATAGGGTACTGGTTCTACTGATGCCTTCTGGAGCAGTTTTTTCACTTCGGACATTACCTGTCCTAGCATATGCACTCTGCGGGGAGTTGGAGGCAGGGAAGGAGGTTGGTCCAGAAATTCCAAGGTGTGACCCTTTGGGATCACCTGTAACACCCATTTGTAATGTAATTGACCGCCAGCGCTGGAAAAACTGGCTCACCCTTCCCCCCCACCGGGGCGTGGCGAAGGGGGGGGGGGGGAGATTGGTCATCAGTTCTGTTTGCCTTGCGGCTTCACTTGGGCGGAGCCACGTCTGCCTCTATGGGCGTATCTGTTTGATGACTGATATTTATTGCCTTGGTACGTGCCGCCTTGTGCTTTTTGACCATAGGAGGAACGACTGTATCCCCTGAACTTGGAAGATGAACCTCTAAAAGGACGAAAAGACCGGTGGTCCTTACTTTTGTCCTTTAAAGAACTGATGGCTCTGGCTGTGTCAGTGTCTGTCTTGATTGCCTTCAAATGGTCGTCTATCTTTTTCCCAAAGAGATCTTGGCCGTCAAATGGCATGTCTAGTATCTGCGCCTGAACTTCAGGTCTAAAGTTAGTAGCCTTCATCCAGGCCTGCCTTCTGAGCACTGTGCAGTGCGCCATCTGCCTGAAGCCTGATTCGGCCACATCAACTGCTGCGTCGATCATGTGATCCGATGTTGCTTCACCATCCGCGATTATGGATTTTGCCTCCTCCTGGAGCTCCGGTGGTAATTGTTTCGCCAAGTTAGACATGCGGAGCCAAAGCTCGCGATCGAATCTTGCGGTCATGGCCAGTGCATTACCCGCTCTGATTGTAAGTGATGCAGAAGATGATACTTTCCTGCCCATGGCTTCCAATTTACGTCCGTCCTTATCCGGTGGTGCCGACAACGGTGAGGAGGGGTTGGCGAGTTTCTTTCTGGCCGCCACTGTAATAACTGAGTCCGGTTTCGTATGACCCCTTAAACAAAGCGGTGCTGAATCCGGAGCTTTATATTTCTTTTCTGGCCTGGACACCAACGCCGGAGTCGATAAGGGCGTAGATAGGATCTTGGATCCGGAATCCCAGATGGTATCGAGGAGGGAAATTGTGGTCACTGTCCTCCTTCGTTTGTCCCTGTGCTCATAGAGCACTGATTGCCTTTCCTCCGAAGAAACCTGAATTTTAAACAGTTCTGCGGCTTTACCTATTATGGTGTGGAAAGAGACGAGATCATCCGGTGGTGAGGCCTTGCCCGGCGAGTCTCTCCTCCTGGGCTTCTCGACGACGTAGTCATCCCAATCACTGGGTGCGTCTGGCTCCTGAGTAATTTCTCCTTCTTCTGGTTCCGAAAATTCACCAAAAGGATCCTCCTGCCAGTCTGATACCGAGATGGTGGACGGTACCATGGTGGGATCTACGTCCGGAGATCGCGGTCTGTGCGATGACTGTGGTGACGGGACTCTTGTAGGTGAAGCACTGTGGGTGCTGCTCCTCGGTCTTCGAACAGGTGATCTCATCCGTTTTTGCGGTCTACTCCTGTAAGGAGAGCAACCCGATGTGCCTGGAATCGGGGATGACTCTCTAGGAATGGGATTAATCGGAATTTGCTTCTCCCTTTGCCGTTTGTAAAATTCTTCTACAATCCTCTGCACGGATAACATGAGCACCGGGTCATGAGGATATTCGGATTCTCCCGTGGACGGGTGCCAAGGAGGGCTGTATTGTTTCGGTAAGGGACCGATGGACTCTTCCACCACTTCCGCATCGGAGAATTCTTCCTGAAGAATTATATCCGGAAGTTCTGCCATGTGCCCCAAAGGTGAAAATTGCTGCACCAGAGGTTCAGTTACAGTATTTTTCTCAATGATATTGCTTGTAATGACAGGAGCTTCAAGAGTGAGAGGCAGTAATTCCTCTGTAACTGCCGAAATTTGCGGTGCCTCTGAAGGCGTTATGGATGATGTTATCCTCGTCGACGACAGATTTTCCCGTCGACGAGGGATTCGTCGTCGACGACTGACATTTCCCCGTCGACGAGGGCTTCGTTGACGAATGTGGAGTGTGTTCCGTGGACGACTGCGTCATGGACGAATGCTTCGTGGATGAGTGGCGTTTCTTGCTAGTCGACGATTGCTTCGCGGTCGACATGTCCGATGACGATGATCTAACTGTCGACGATGTCTTAAGCGTCGTCGTCGATGCTGGTTTCGTCGACGGTATGGCCGATGACGGGCCTTTACCTTTCCCTTCATTCGTGGGCGGTTTAACCGCCGACGACTGCCCCCCCCCCTTTTTTGCAAACTCCTCCTTACCTCTGGAGGCAGATTTTGCTGACTTTTTCTGTCTGGCTTGACAGGTCAGCTGGAGGCAGAAAGGGTATCAATTCCAGCTTCCTCTTTTTGGATTTGGGAGAGGAACTCCTTTCCACTGAAGAGGCCCTTCTCTTTGAAGTTTGCCTCTCAGATGGAGTGCTGGATTGGACAGGAGCTGTTCTGACAGACTCTTCGTCCGAAGATTAATCCCTGGATTCCAGGTATGAAAGGAGTCTTCTATGCCTGTCATGAAGGGTCTTGGTGGAAAAAGTTTTACAAATCTCGCATTTTTTAATGTCATGTGGGTACAGACAATAAATGCAATGCTCGTGGGGGTCCTTGTAGTAAACCAATTTCTTCTTGCACCTCGTGCAGTCCCTGAACAGGGAAGGCTTCCTGACAGCCTGAAGTGCCTCCATTTCTGAAGAGAAGTTCAGTCGACGATTTTCAGAGGAAAACAACAAGTTTTGCCACCAAGGTTAATTGGAAAGAAAGCCCCTAAGAAGGGGAACAAGATGGAATATATTTTACAAATATATTCCACACAAAAGTAGAAAGAATTTGAAAAAGCCCAGAGAGCTTGAGGATTCCCTGTGTCTGATAGACTGCGGTGAAAAATCTGAAGATGGCTGCCGGGGGCGGAGCTTAAGCCCTGCCACCTCATTGGCTGGGGCCATAAAGGACCAAAGTGAGGTGGAGGGACTACACAATGAAGTGGCTCATAGGCTATAATGGATTCCCAGTCTGATGACGGGGAATATTCAAGCATCTGAATCTATGAAAGATCCAATGCTGGAGAACCAGAAGTACAACATGACACTTCTCAAAACGAAAGACAGATTCCAAGTCTGCACAAAGGGACTCAAGTTCACAATCACAAACAACTGCGAGAATCGGAAGTCAAACATCACGTTTCTCAAAATGAAAAACTCCAAAGAAAAGGAACACGAAATCTGACGGTACACGAAAAAATGATCCTAATACACAAACAAGGTCCATAGATGAACCAGACATAGCCAGTAAAAAAGTTAAATACAGATCAAGAACAGACACTCACGAGACACACAATGACAAGTGCACAAAGGCAAAGGGGATTTTACAAATGAAGCAATGATCTAGCAACAAGGACAAACTCACGCTAAACAGAAGAACAGTCATGTCGATTATACACCAAATTCCCAAACTGAGCTATAAAGACAGAAGATCTACTCATTGTTGAGCCCTGGCACGACAGGTATAAAGCAGAAACAGATATATATTGGATCCTCTACAATTTACAATCAGATTTACAAAAACAAGCACGAATTCTACAGCCTTGACTTCAATCTAGAAGCTACAACACATCTAGAGAATCTCACAAAAAAAGAACGAAAGAATGAGCGGAAATAACAACAAACAGAAATAATCGGAATAAATCAGAACAAAGGCAGGAAAGACAGCGTGCAACGAAAAACCAATGTAAGGACCTAGACTCTTCTAACAAAACACATGAATGCCGAAAGAGCAAAGACAAAGCCAGGAAGACAGAAAATCCGAAAAATATGAGTCATGACAGCGACTACCGTGGAGACCGAACAGTACTCACAGGGCAATCCTCGCGCAACAAAAAAGACCATTTTACAAACAGTGCAAATCAGCTCCACATCAATGGATACTCCAACATGTTGACAAACAAGGGATTTGTGCCTGGTTACCAAAAGCCCTCTCAATGCATCGGAAAAAATAGAAATCCATCCACAACCCACAGCAACACGACAAAAAGACCAGCATCATAAAGTAAAAATATGCTTGTGGAACACAAGAGGGCATTCACATCTAACGGTACCAGGAGACATCATCAACCTTGGAGAATTTGATATCCTATGTCTCCAGGAGACATGGCTAACAAACCTCCCAACCATAGAGGGAGTCCAAATAGAATTGGCCCCAGCAGCCAAAGGCCATTTAGGACGACTGATGTCTGGGCTCATGATCGCGTGCCGCATAGGTAGTGGCCTTTCCATTGGACCTACCCTGATCACAAATCTGTACATCTTGGCAGTTAGTGTTACATGGAAACAAAAAAATAACACCAACGAAACAGAGGATACAATAGTCATTGCCAACACATACTGGAACCCGGCGGCAATTAGTGAAGAAAGTTTCATCACAATGTGCGAACATGTGATTGACGACACAATGGCCAAGCTGTTAGTGACCTCCCTAATGATATGTGGCGATTTAAATGCGGTCTGCAACACTCAGAAGAATACCCGAACAAAAAAACAGCCCACAGCAGCGGAACAGCGTGGCAGAGCGTGGCTCGACCTGACTCAATCGCGCGAACTGCACAATCTCGATGTCGCCTTCCCACAACCAAACAGAATTCCGACCTGGGAACGAGCAGACTCGAGTGAGACAATCGACTACATATTTGTTTCCAAACCGCTACTAAGCACCACCATCTACTTTAATGTATGACATACAATTGCCAGCGATCACAACCTCCTAGAGAACTGCTGGTTAATCCATACTGCAAAAAATCTTCGAGCAGGCATGGACATTGAGAACAATGCCCAAGGAACACGGCTCAAACTAAGTCCCACAAACAAGCTCGAAGACCACAGGTGTCATCAAAAAACATAGCTACAACTTAGACTTGGTAGCCAGAAGACGTGAGTACAGAAGAGCCATAGACGAGATGACTCTGCGTCCCATAGCGTCCAATTTCTTTCCCTCCCCGTCCGGTGGGGAAGTCGATGTGGAGGCCGCACCCCCCCCCCGCTTTTTTCCTGGCCGACGCAGAGACGACGGAGTCCGGGGTAGGCTGCGCCCGGAGGCACAGGGGGGCCGTGTCCGGGACCCGGTACTTTTTCTCATACCGGTCTCTTCTAGCTGGCGTCGTGGAAGGGTTCTTGAGGAGGGTGAGGCCCTCATCCCAATTGTCGTCCAATAGAGGCACTGCGAGGACCGTCTTCCTCTTGGCCTCGCGCCGCTGATAAAGGAAACCTTCCTTCTCCTCAGGGCAGAGTTGGAAAAGCTTGGATGCCCTGGCGATCATGGAGTGGAACGATCCAATCTCGTCGGGCGGAGAAGCCCTGGTGGGAGGCGACGACGGTACATCCTCGTCGTATACCTCGTCGTCCGTACCCGTCCGTACCCGTCGCTGCCGTGTCAGTCCCCGTATCATCCCCTCGGGTGGACGGGGAGGAGGGCTGGACAGGGCGCGACGGCTGAAAAGGAGGAGGAGGGTGGATCCTTCTTTTCTTGGTAGGGGGAACCCCAGAAGGTCCCGGTTCAGGGTCCCCCGACGGGAGATGTTCTGTCGGCAACGGTAGTCTCGTCCTTATCTCTGAGCATAAGGACTGTATAGCCAACAAAATGGCCGCCGAGCTGTCTCGCGGCGCTGGCAGAGGGGAATCCGACGGGCGATCAGGGGCCCCATCGGTACCCTCGACGATGTCGTCGTCACCTGCGTCGGGATCCATCCCGACGGGCCGGTCTTCTTCCACGCCGAGGCCGTGGCTTAAGACTTCGACCAGCTCCTCCGAGGTTGAGGCCGAATCTACGACGCCATGCCCCCCCCTTTTTCTTCCCCACGGGGGATTTCACGGGGGTCCTATAGATGGGCACAAAAGAGGACTCCCTCCGAGGTGGCAGGGAGACTCTGAGCCCCGAGGTCGCCACCACTGGCGTAGCCTCCACAGGCTGAGCCAGTGCCGCCGCGACAGACTCGATAGAGGGCTTGGCCGGATGGATTAAGGCCTTCACCACCTTAGGTGCGCTCACCGCCTTATCCTTGGGGGGGGGGGGGGGGGGAACAGTGCCTCGCTCCCCCTCCGCCTTCGAGCTCGACCGGGGCCTCCCTAGGAGCCTCGCCGGGTGCTCGGCCTTCCTCTTACCCGACCCAGAGCGTTGGCTCGTGGTTTGATGGTGCCGGGGAGGGTGTGCCCAGCCTGGCGCCCGTAGAGCCCGACCGTTCGGCGCTCCCGGTGCCAGCGGACTCGCGGTGCTTGGCCTTATGTTGGACCCCCGTCGCCGGGGCGTCCTCAAAGGTCTTAGAAGACCGCTCGGATTTCTTCCTTTTCTTCTCGCCGGACGGGCTCTTCCCTTCCAGCCAGTTGGCGAGACGTTGATGGCGGTCCTTCATGGTCCGCTCCGACATGTTGCCGCAAAACGCACAGTCCTTCTCCACGTGCGTCTTGTCCTCATGTAGGCAGTAAAGGCAAAAAGAGTGTTCGTCCTCCTTGAAGGCGTTCTGCAGCTGGCATCCAGGGCAGACCCTGAACAGCTTTCCGGGCGTCGAGCTTCCCTTCTCCTGGGCCATGACCGGGCCTGAGAAACTTCTGGAGTCCTCCAAAAGCGTGGCTCGACGAGATCTTCACCCTTGAGGGGCGCAGACGAATCCGACACGGGCCCCCGTTGATCGGATGGAGAGTCGGTGGAGCTTGAGGCTCTTTTGACCGAAAAAACTAAGTTTTTGAGAAAAACGTGAAAAAAAAATAGCACTAACGCTCGAAAGCAATAGCACGAGGATCCCAACACATGAACGTGCGGTAAAAATCTGAGGATGGCTGCCAGAGGCGGTGCTTAGGTAGAGGGCAGTCATTGGCTGTGGTCAGTATGACGCAGAGACCAGTGATTGGTTATTACTACGAAAGACAGATCAGAAACGAAACTGAAACTGGTTTTTTCTTTACCGAGGATTCCCAGCCTGACGACGGGGAATATTCATGAGCATGTGAATCCATGCCAGACCCCATGCTGGAGAACAATAATTCCCATCTACAAAAAAGGAGACATAAAAGAGCCTATGAACTTTCGGCCGATAGCGTTGCTCGACTGCATAGGTAAAGTTTTTGGTTCTCTACTTCTCAAGAAATTTCAAACCTGGACCGCCTCAGCCAATTGCAATCAGGCTTAAAAAAAAAAAACGACGGGACATCAGCCAACACATTAATCAACAGCATACTGAAAAGCAGAGCCCTACAACTTGGTCAACAGCTCTTTTTCGTGTTTGTCGATTTCACGCAGGCTTTCGATTGCATTGAAAGACACCGCCTTTGGTCGAAACAGACTGGAATTGTCCAGAAGACATATTGGCTCCCATACAAGCCTTGCACAATAACACTTCGATGAGGGTGCGTCCAAGTCGTGAAGGTGACCTATCCGACGAAATTCCGATCACACGGGGAGTCAAGCAGGGATGCCCATTAGCATTTTAGCCTATATCGGCGATCTACGAGAAAGCACATCCACTATGCATGCCTTCCCACCAAAAATTGGAAACTCCATTATCGAACGACTCCTTTACGCGGACGACCTCACATTATTCGACCAGACACTGGTAGGCCTGCAGCGGCAACTAACCGGTCTACACGAGTACACAAGTGAAAACTTTTTGGAAATTAACAGAAGTAAAACCAAGTTATTGATCTTGCAAAAGAAAAATCGAAAACCTAAAATGGTTTCTCGGCGATACAAAAATCGAAATTGTCCAGAACTTCAAGTGCCTGGGGGTACACCTTGACAGCTCAAAAAGTGAAATCGCCATGCAAACAGTGAGTAAGAAGATAAAAAAATTAGCCGCTCAAGCCAAGACAATCGACCGTAAATATGGGAAATTTTCATTATAGCCAACAATGAACTTCTACAAAATGCTGTAACATATGGCACTGAGGCCATGCCAACCATCCCAAAAAACATCTGGACCAAATTGGAAGCCTCGTTCTGGAAATCAGTGCTCAAGCACCCGAACTCTACCTCAGGAGTGGTGATAAGACGTGAGCTGAGCCTCCAGTCCATGGAATGCACAGTGAACTGCAACACTAATGCTGTACAGGAAGTGCAGAATGGTCGATGGCAACGAAATCCACAAAATGATTAAGCGTGAGATGGATGCAGGCAAATCCTAGATGTTAACCTGGCAAAAAAACAACATCCTGCTCCTGAACACCATTGCCTCGGACGAAGAGGACCTCATCCATAATCCATGCAGAATCCTGCGAAAATTGAAGGAAGCAGACTGGGCGAATACGACCGAACTAGCTGCGACCCAAAGGCTCAACGCTCATCTCCCTGGCAACACAAAAAAATTGAACGAGCTGCAAAACTTCATTAAAAAATTTCCAAACAGACGTGCACGCAGTCTGATACTAAGAGCATGACTAAATCTCTTACCCACGAATTAAATCTTGCACATAAGATGTCTATCAGCAACTGCAAATTGTCGTTTCTGCCAAGGCTCTGTGCCTCCACCACAAGAAACTATTAGTCATCTCCTGATGGTCTGTCCAGCGACGCGCTCAATAAGACAACGGTACATCTTGCATGCAGCAAGAGATGACCCTCTAATGGAAGAACAAACATGGTGGTGCAGACTCATGTAGGGACAGAACCAGCTGGCAAATAATCACAGCAAAAATACTAGAATTCATCGCAACTGAGCTACTACAAGAGAAAGAATAACCCAAAGAGACTTGGAGTATAGTCAATTCGCAATTCGCCCAATCGATATAAGCTCAAGGATGGGAGGAAAGTGTCGAGACACACAGAGAATCATATTGTAAAAATCTTACTTTTGATTAAAACAATTAAAAAAAAAATTAACCGAAATGAGAATTCTCCCTAACAGGGACCTCTATTTGCCAATGTGAAAGTCTCCCTTTTAGAATGCACTCTTCACATTACAGTGAGGTGCGGAACAGATTACTTTGTGCCCGTTAACGTTTTATTGTGTAACTTTGTGGTTAGTTTCAGGTGTTAGACGAGCTGGTGGGTACGGAACAGTTTCCACTGCATTTAATATTCTCACATGCACTTATGCTTTTTACCGCTAAATGCCTTTTAGCGATGAGATGTTTACCTGCTCTTCGGCCATCTTGTATTTTGACCTCCACCTGCATGGTGTCCTGGGGTCCACTGAGGTAATCGCCAACGTGGGGGACCCTTCATTTTGCTAGGGTTACCCAGCTATTTAGTGACATGATCCCTCTCGCCAGAGCATGGAACCACCGACTCGCTGGACCTACTTCCAGACGTTTTAAGAGTCCTCTGCACCAGCCACCCCCACCTGCTGACAGAAAAGACGTAGGGACTCAGATTCCAGAAACCTCAGAAGTAGTTCCTGAGTGAATCTGAGTACAAAGGTGAGTAAACCTATGTTAGGGAGAATTCTCATAAATGTGCTAATTCCTTTCACCTTAGAGACCCCCAGCAACCTTGCTGGATTTTCAGGACTTGATTTCTTTCCCCTGGAGTGTGAACCTTTTTCCCCCCACTTATGTATTTTGATGGGTGGTACTCTTGTGTTCTTTGATTATGGAGTTTTAGATAACTCCATAGGCATCATCTTTTCATGTGTTACACAGCACCCTCAGTGCAGTGACACAGGGATGTCCTTTAGACTTCCAAAAGGTTTAAATACCTTCTCTGGGATAAACTGTTTCCCAGAGAATGTAAGGTTAAATGGACTTTACTAGTCTTTTTAAATTCCTAAACCCAGCACACACCATCTTCCTATAGAGGGCTTGAGGGGTTACCTAGTATCCCGTGTCAAGAAACTCATGTAGCAGGCAAATACTACCCTTTTCTATCGAAATGGCAGTGGATTTACAACTACCATGATTTCCCCCGACCGTGAACACCAGTAGATAAAAATTGCGGGAGCCATGGTTTTTTTTTTTTTTTTTTTAAGATGGCGCCTTAAGCCCCTTCGTTTAAAGAGATCTCGGTCTTTTTTCACCATTTCCTTTTGGAAAGGTCCTTCTAGTGTTTGTCTCTACGCACCAAACTAGGTTTAGTCCCTTTGTTTCTATGCCTTTTGCAGGCTTAAGGACTGAAGACCGCCTCTGGCATCTGAGTGTCTGGGGTGGGCAGAAAGGTGCCCGAAACTCCCTGTTCTTAGTCTCCTAGGAGACCCAAATGCACTCTGGCGTGATTGGCTGGCTGACTGTCCAGCAGGGACAGCCATCCTGCTGGGTGAGTGGCAGCTAGGCTGGAATGAAAAGGAGAAAAACTGTTTAAAAGGCAAGTCTCTTGGACTGAAAAGCAGAGTCGACCACTGCGTGAAAGAACCGAAGACTAGCTGGAAGAAGACGGCTGCTGCAACTCCTGGACCGTTGGTTTGCCCGGTGAAGCCCTGCTGCAGGACTGAATTGCCACGTTCATCTCGACAGAGAAACCCTTCAAAGACGACTTCTTCCTTTGAGTTGGTGGGCCCAATAAACTTGTAAGCCACCTGGATACCATTCTCAGAGCTGGTTAGGATTAACCAGGGTGAAGGACACCAGCTTGTGTCCCTGACTACAGCTACCTGAACCGAAGATCTTCCATTTTGTCAGCTTGTTTGATCTGTCCCAGCGCAGTGCAGGAGACAACCCACCCTCCCCCCGATGTCATCCTCTTGTCCCCACGACTGAGGCTCAGGAACAGTGAGATTTGCAAGAACTGCCAGGAACCAACGTCTTCAGCTGCATCTTTTCTTCATATTAACCTCATTAGTGCCAAGGACGAGCTATCTCGTCCTTGGGAGTTCCTCCCTGATGCCAAGTACAAGATAGCTCGTCCTTTCAGGCACTCTTTTGCGCGTACCCTGCAAAGCAGGGATCGCACAAAACTGTAATCCAACTCCCGGGCTATGTGAGGGGAGGTCTCCCTTCACTGCCCGGGGGTTGAATTACCTTCAATTTCACGTCGGCGTGCATGACGCACGCTGACATGAAATTGAAAGTAAAAACTCTGCGGCAGCCGTTTCCGTGGTGAAAACAGAAGGTGAGTGTTCACCTTACACTCTGCCTTGATCTCCGGCTGTATTTCAAGCTGGAGATTGAGGCAGGCATCGTTGGAAAGGGGAGATTCGGGTGAATGTAAGTCAGACCTCTGGATTCCCACGGGTGTCCTCTTTTGGCAAATGCATGGGGTTCCCCGTTTTCCTTGCTGGCTTCGACACCCTAGGCCCAAATCTGTAGGTTGCCCACATGAACAAAATTGGCTGTGCCGAAAGGCTTGGGGTTACCAGTGGGTTACCCTTTTCCTTTTGCGGCCCCGGTAGGTGCACCCACACATGTGAGGTACTGCTTTCATAGGGACACTGATGGGGACGCGGGAAGGTAGGCCATGTGTTGGTGGTGTGTTTAGGTGGGTGGCCAGAGCGAAATGTCTGAGAATTGTCTTCATTTTCTGCCAATATCAGCGACATTTCCCTGTGTCCACTCACTGAAACACGTCGCCAACAACAGATGTCATAACTTCTCGCGTTCCCACAGGTCCCAACGAAAACTGTACCTCACCTGTGGGTGCACATACCGGGGACGCAAAAGGAAAATGGTAACCGGCTGGTAACCCCAAGCCTTTCGCCACAGCACATTTTGTTCATGTGGGCAACCTACAGATTTAGCCTAGGGTGTCGAAGCGAGCAAGGAAAACAGGGAACCCCATGCATTTCTGAAAAGAGGACACCCGTGGGAATCCACAGAGGTCTGACTTGCGCAAATCGGCCCAGATTCTACTACACAGAACCCCCAGCAAAGTCCAAATTTGGGGGTAAAAAACACAATTTCCAGACATTTCACTCTGCTCACCCACCGAAACACACCACCAACAACAGATGTCATACCTTCCTGCATTCCCACAGGTGCCCCAACAAAAACGGCACCACACGTGTGGGTTCAACAATCTAGCGGCAAAGGGAAAAGGCTAACCCACTGGTAACCACAAAAGGGTTTGGGGAGATAACCTACAGATTTGGGCCTAGGGTGTCCAAGCCACCAAGGAAAACTGGGAACCGTATGCATTTCTGAAAGGAGGGAACCAGTGGGAATCCACAGAGGTCCAACTTGCGAAACTTGGCAAAGTGAAAAATGTGTTGTTTTTGGGCACATTTCAGACTTTGCCTGGGCTTCTCGGTAATAAATTCTGGGCTGATTTGCGCAAATCATACCTCTGCAGATTCCCACGGGTGTCCTCTTTTCGGAAAGGCATGGGGTTCCCCGTTTTCCTTGGTGACTTGGACACCCAAGACCCATATCTGTATGGTGTGCCCGTCTGCAGAAAGTGTGAAATTCACATGTCAAAACAGACTTGGTGTTACCTGTGTTTTAGGCTTTCCTCATGGCCCTCAGGTTGGTGTACCCACACATGTGAGGTACTGTTTTCATCGGGACACCTGTGGGAACGCGGGAAGGTATAACATTTGTTGTGTTTGTGTGGTTTTCTTAACGTTTTGACCCATTTGCTGGTGCCCTTGTCACACAACCCTTTCATTTCTCAAATATGCTCTACATTTAGTTACTGCTTTAGGCACAATACACTTTTGTAACCTGCACAAGTCACCTACCCTTGAAAAGGTCTGCCTGTGCTCTTTCAAAAAATGTATGCTTGCCGTTCAACACATTGGTTTTCCTGATTTACATATGCTAAGTGCGTCTGTTCAGGCCGCAAGCACAACTCCTGTGTACCATAGCTCAGTGTTCGGCTTGTGGTATTGCTTGTTTTGTAAAACTACAAAATATGTGTGCTTTCGTAACTGCAGGAGTCGGGTGACTATAGCGGAGCATTGCTTTTCTCAAAATTCATAGAAGCCAGTGCCGTACCAAGCCAACCATGTCCACCACATACCTTTTTTTCGGTCATTTTCCCGCTTTCCCCCCCATTTTATGGCATTTTCCCCTACCTAGTTGTCCGACCTACGCAAATCACCCCTTCCTAAACTTGGAATTTTGTCTACTTTTCAGAAATATATTCCCTTGTCCTCCAATTTGGCTTTCCTACCCTTTTTATACCATTCCGTCCATGCATGTCCAATTGGCAAAAATGGCCAAAATCGCCTACAAAACGGTTGATAAACACATCAAAATAATTCTTTAGTTTCCACTCAACCTGTTCTTCAAAGCCAGGAAAATTGGGGAATTCAGCACAGCAAACCATTTGTTCCTAGCTCTTACAAGGAAAACCACAGGCTTCTTTGTACATCATTTTATTTGCATTTTTTTGAAAAAACACTTGCACCCTTTTTGGTTATTTTCTCTCACCCCCCTACAGCAACCTAGGATTCCTGGGTGGCATTACGACTGCCTACATGTGGGGAAAAAAGGAGCCAAATTTGGCCGAGATATCTCCTGTAACAAAAAGTTACAAGGCATTGAATGGCCACATACAGAAATCGCCAAAAAAGGCCTTGGCACTGGGCGGAAATACCCATGGCAGTTATAGGGTTAAGATACTGCGCCAACCCGATTGAGAGAACTTGCCTCTCGCGGTGAAAGTTCGTGGAACTTTCCCAACTTGCAGGCCTAATCAGCTTGTGACCCAACATATGATTCTTTTTCGTACATACTACTTTTGAGCACTTTGGCAAAGACTTAACCGTTTACTACAAGAACTGCTCTTTCCTAACAAAGACACTAGCCCATTGACTTAGGCCTATTGAACTGAATCAAGTCCTCTAGTGAACTAAAACTATTTGCACTGCCTATAAAAGTATTTGTGATCTATACTATTTACTTGTGCCTTTGTCGTCCTATTTAAAGTGACTGAAATGCCATTTTGCTCCTATTTCAGGGGAGCCTAATTTACTTAGAAACTTATTGGTTTGGTACTGAAGTGTATTTGTGTATGATAGTAAGTTGCCTCCTTCTAGTGAATGTTTTCTAAATGACTAAGAAATTACTAAGTGATTTACCAAGAAACCTCGAGTGTAAGGGTCTACTTGAACCACCATGATTCTAAGACTTCTGTGTAACCTCTTTTACTGCTCACAAGCGCTCTTGAGATAAACCTGGCTGCTCAGCTCGCTACCACAAACTGTAGTACAGACGTAAACGAAAGGTTGGTTTTGCTTACACCTGTAGTCCTAATTGTATGTGGTGGTCCCAGAGAGTACTGCATGCAATTCTGCCTAACATTGGTGTTGCTATGCTTTATACAGTTTAACTGGCATAAAGAAATTGCCTCACCTTTCGACATGCCTGACCGTGGACAGTGTTCGGATGAAGGATCCTCCTCAGGGGTACCCCAAAGCGGTTTGAAGAGGGGCTCCTAGGACCGTTCCTTCATTTTGTTCAACTTTGAAACACTTATGAACTGCTGGTTGGCTTTTCCAAAACTTGTTCAGACTACATTAAAGAAATCTAGCCTCCTGCAAAGAGCTCCATTGGGTCTTGCAACTAAAAATGGTACTAGTCCTCATTTCTTTTTAGCATAGAAATTACATTTTAAAAAGGAATACAAATCTAGAAATAAGGTTGTGCATTGTGTTTAAATTCATTTTTTCTTTACGTACATGTGCTCTATTATGTTACCTTGTTAATTCACTTCCTTTGCTAAATTATAGTTTGTACACTAGTTTCAACTGTGTTAAAAAGTTATGTTGCTCAAGGCCAAAAAAATAAATGCTTTTTACATTTTGCCCAACTTGTATTACAAATTCGCAGTGTTTACTTAACTGAACCCTTAATTACTCTCCCAAGTCTAAAACCTACTTCTCAGAGACTACTTGCCTCTAACAGCGCCACGATGCTTGTGGGCTGTTTGTGCACTATACAAATAAAAAATAAAGTGGCTTTCCGTGTCCACCAGAATAGGGAGGCCTCACATAATCTGTCCACAGGGCACATTATGAAAATCCATTTTAACATATTGGCTTCCCCATGTCACATTTGCAGTAAATTAGAAGCAGAGGGATCACTAGGCTGAGCCGCACTACGCCACTGCTGGGGAAAAGGTTAGCGATTTATGATACCAAATATATCGGATGATGAACTTGTGAGTGTACAATTAATTCAAACAATGTGGCAAAGAAAAAAACAAAGCAACCCTGATTTACTATACAATAAGAACATTTATTTGAACACTGTCAAAGGTGCTTCTCCAATCAGGATGTTTTTTCATAAAAATTAGAACCATCAATTGTTTCCAAACCGGCTACGAGTGCAATCATAATACATTTTTACAATATTAACTTTGAAGTTTGAAAACAACTTTTGAAACAAAATAAAACGAAATACACAATGGACCCCTTATTCTGAGAAGAAACCATCTATAAATGCATTATGGATTTTCTTGATCTGTACTCGAAGGGTCTTCCGTCAAATGAGATTCATGCTGCTGGGCCATGTGTTTCTGTAGAGGTAAAACAAAATCTTTGAGCAACATTGACAAACTGCTTTGTAAGGACAACAGATCACTTAATCACCAAAAAAACTACAGCCTTATGAAAATAATCCTACTGGTGACTACATTTCCTCTAACCATCTTTATTTTTTTCATTTGTTACACGCCCAGACCCTGGGGTATCACAGCATGGTTACAGACAGCTTTGATATTAGTCATACAATTGTACAGATGTGCATAAAGTTATTACAGCAAGTAGAATATACAATTCGCTAAAAGACATTTACATTTGGATCCGGCTGCTTTGTTCTAATATTGGTTAAATAACCAGGTTTTTTGCAGTTTTGTAAAGCCAGGGTGCGAGGTCTCTTTATAATGAAAGGGAGGGAGTTCCAGTGATTAGGTGCTAAGACCTGAAAGCTGCTATCCATGGCTCTGGTCTTTTTATACTGGGGAGTCACTAGGAGTAAATTGTCGTTAGATCTTAGAGCTCTGGTGTGTTTTTTTTTCTGAAGGGCGTTGAGGTAGATCGGGGCTTTTTTAGCAAGACATTTCTGTGCGATGCAGACAGTTTTGAAGATAATTCTGGCTTTGACAGGTAGCCAGTGCGCTTCCTTCCTTATCTTTGTAATATGCTCAAACTTTTTTTTTTTATACCTAGTGCTGTTCTAAGGCCCTGCTTTGAATCAATTGTAGTTTGCTGATGTTAGTGTTCGAAGTTCCTAGCAGTAAGACATTGCAGTAATCTAACTTGGACAATACTAAAGCCCTAGCCAGGGTGAGACAGTTGGTCGGAGTCAGAAATTGTCTACTTGCCGCAATAAGTTTAGAAGTGTACGCTGAGGTGCGTGAGAGCATACTGATATGTTTAGACATGGTGAGGTTGGCATCTAGGTATTCCCCTAATGCTTTTACTTGCTTGAGTACTGGAATAAGAGTGCCATCAATATTGATCGAGGAGTAGTCTGGGTGGAGGTCAGCTAATTTGGAAGGGGGCCGTCTTCTCATCGTTGAGGCAAAGACTATTTAGCACCATCCAATTTTGAATAATGGCGTAAATTCTGTTAATGATCATGGTGTCTTGGTCATAGTTTCCTGAGATGGGTACGAGGATCTGGGCGTCATCCGCGAAGTTAGTGTAGATGACATCCATGTCGTGTAATGCTGAGAAGAGGAGTTTGGTGTAGGTGTTCTAAAGAATGGGAGAGAGACATGATCCTTGTGGTACTCCAATGGGGACTGGGATGGGATCAGCAGCTTCTTTGCCTAGGGCGACTCTAGACATGCGTTCGGCAAGAAAGGATTTCACCCACCAAGTGGCATTGTTCGAGAAATGGAAATCCTTGGCTAATGAGTTGGTTTGTCATGGTCCACGAGATCAAATGCGGCGGATAGAGAAACTTTGCATCTTCATGCTGTTGGACCCGAGTCTCTGATAGTGTCCATTTGGATTTCAAGATCCAAGATGGCCGTTTCCGTACTATGATTGGGCCTGAAGTCTGATTGTCTGGTTGAGTAGATGGTTCTGTTCAAGATGGGATTGTATTTGTGTGTAGGCTATTTTATCTAAGTTTGAGTAGAAATGGGACCGTTGTTATTGGCCAATAATTGGAAGGTATTGAGGAGGTTTTATGATTATTTTTTTTTTTTTTTTTTTAGAAGTGGGTTGACCGAGGCTTCTTTCATACTAGTTGGGACGGTGTTGGTGATGAAAGAGGAATTAACAAAGTTAGTAATGGTAGGGGGAGGGAGGATGCGCATGCTTTAACTAATTTAGCTGGGACGTTATCCCCTTTATAATTGGATGCTTTTAGCTTGGAAATGGTGTTCAGCACTAGTTCTCGGGAGACCTGTGAGAAGTGGAATAAGGAGTTCGTATTGTCATTGGCAGGGGGCGAGGGGCTTGGTGGTCCGAGCATTTTTGGCTGCTAATAACAGTCTTTTGTTGCTTATTTTATAGCACAATTTTAGAAGCAAGTGTATCTTGAATAGTAGTGGAGCACTCTTTGCTGGAATTGGTGTGGGTCGTGGTTGGGATAGGATTTTCTAATTCTTTAAGGATTTAAAACAGTTCTTTGGAATCTGATGCAGCATTGCTGATGCGTGTGTTGTAGGAGTTAGCTTTATGGGAGATAATGGCTGTTTTATAGCTTTTGTTGGCGTCCTTGAAGGCTTTGGCCGAGTCGGTGTTATGGGTGTGTTCATAGACACGTTTGGTTCTCCTTAGGGCAGCTAATTCTTCATCAAACCAGAAGTGGGATTTTTTGTTTGCACGTTGCATTTTGGTTGTAACTTCGTCGATGGCGAGGGTTAGGCATCTATGGTAGTAGACAGCAATGGTGCTAGGGTCATTGCTGTCAATTAAGTTGGTTGCTAGGGTTTTATTGAGAGTAGGGACAAAGTTCTCTACAGTGAGCTTTCTGGGATTTCTAGCTTCAAATGTATCCATTATTGTTGTCTTAGGAGGACGGGGTTTGTCACTCAGGGGGGTGAAGTTAATGTAGAAGTGGTCAGACCATCTAAGAAGAAAGATGGTATCAATAGTTAGTCTGGTATTAAATGAGGATCCAGTCAAGGGTTCTGCCCTTAATATGAGTGGGATCATTCACCAGTTGGGTGAAGTTCAGATCTTTGAGTGCTGCGTGTAGAGCTGCGGCTTTGAGGTCTAGTTCATCATTGAAACCCAAGTTCAAATCTCCAAGGATTATACATTTCGTGTTTGGTTTAATGAAGGACGCAAGAAGAAGTGGGATGTCTATTTCAGGACTATTGGAGCTGGGTGTTCTGTAAATCACCACAAAATTGATTCTAGTTTTCTCATTCAAGGCGAGTTTAGCTAGCAGCAGTTCATACCCCGAGGGGGCTTCGATGGAGCTAGATCTGAGTTGCAGATTGCTCTCAGCTATGATGGCTACACTACCGCCTATGGAATGGGTTCTGTTAACTCTGAGAATGGAATAGTCGGGTGGGATGGCCAGGGATAGCAGAGGTCCCGAAGCTTGGTGAAGCCAGGATTCTGTGATTACTAGTAAATCAAGCTTTTGTTCAATAATAAGGTCATAGATTTCGATGGCATGTGCTCCAAATGATCGGGCATTAATGAGGGCACATTTGGCATTAGTAGGTTCTAGGGTTTCACTGCGATGGCAGTCTTAGGCGTTGGAGGGTAAGTGACATTGATCGAAGATTTAGGAGACATGGTGGTGGGTGGCTTGTACTTTGTTTTGACAAAAATCATTATGTTTGGGTGGTTTGGTTGCTACAAATGTAGAGGTGTGGCTGTGGTGGACTAGTTTAGTGCGTGTTCTTAGGCGACGAACTCTGGTCCCTGATAATAGGGTAGGTTTTGCAGCCTAAGGTGGTCTTAGGGGTGAGTGGGTGGTCTATCAAAGGAAGCGGGATATGGGTGGGTGCGCAGTCTTGCTCCGGAATTATGAAGAAAAGGCTACCCCTGCAGGCCTGTTCTGTACTTATTGGGAAAGGGGCAGTATGTGGGCGGAAGGGTGTCGGGCAGGGTATAGGGTAGTGTCTTGGGCATGCCAGTTTGGACAGCCCATTTTTGAAGGCAATGAAGTGTTTACCTGTGCATGGGATGTTGTCTAAGACTATGCAGAATGGGAGCATTGTGAAGAGCGTCACATCTAACATTACTATATTCAGTAAGGGGTTAGCTAGAGAGGGCGGGAGGGCATAGCTGGGTTTTGCTGACATGAGTCAGTGTGTCATCAGCTACTGGGTGCATAGCACAGTGAGATGATCTAAAAATGTCAAACTACCAACAGCACCGAGTGGCTTGACATTTTGAATGCAAATTGCTCCTGGACAAACACTATGTTGAGACAGGCTAGAAGCGATATGCTACCAATGAAACAGAGCCATAACATTTTGAGTGCAGAATGCTCCTGGGCAAACACTATGTAGAGACATGCTAGAACCGATATGCTACCAATGAAGCAGAATGGCATAACATTTCGAGTGCAAAATGCTCCAGAGCAAGCACAAAATGGTATTTAAGATAAAGCATACAGTTTTTAGGCAATGCATAATCCCAGGGTAGGGAGACATCGGGTAGA
The DNA here is from genome assembly GCF_040938575.1 of Ambystoma mexicanum. Classification (NCBI taxonomy): domain Eukaryota; kingdom Metazoa; phylum Chordata; class Amphibia; order Caudata; family Ambystomatidae; genus Ambystoma; species Ambystoma mexicanum. Next base: position 1,568,292,057 of record NC_090937.1, on the reverse strand, counting down.
TGATTGTGGTAAGGGACTGCGAACTGTGTGGCTCGGTATATGTAAGACTGATAGTTCAGTAGGTTAACATATCGGCATTAAAAATGGGGGAAATAAAAGGCTGTGAACAGTTTGGGCCGTAGCTGTCACAATATTGGTCACTTTCCAGAGCTGTGCGAGTCTTTGGTAGTGTGAGAAAGTACTGCGGTTGTTATGAGTAGGAGTTCAAGTACATTTTCACAGTGTTTACCGGTTTATCTGAGAACTGGGTAAGAACACTCACTTCGGTGAGTGGGGCGGCCATCCTGAGAAGCGGTCAGCCTCGTGGATCTCTATGGAGGCAGTGAGAACTCAAATGTACAGTGATGAGAAACAGATGAATTTCCACTATGTATCCTGCATGGAAACTATTAATGTGACCATGTGCTTAATGTAGTCGCGATCTTCTGCGCTATGGACAGCCGTCGCAGCCGATTACTGCTGCGTCTACAATAAAGCCCTCGGGCTTACCTTACAGCGGGTGTGTGGCACAGCTGGTAGGACACTGCTCCTGCAGTGCTATAGGGAGCCCCTGCTCCTTCAAAGGCTTGCGCTTCTTCTGTGGCCCTTAGTGCAAAGTTCTGTTTTACTAAGTGAACACATGGCCTCTCAGTGTTCCACTTTATGGAAGTAGGTTGCGAGTGCTGCGGCTTTCCGTGGAATTAGGGGAGAGTCAGGTGCTGGGAGCAGAGGGCTGCCAATGTTAGAGGGCATAGAGTGGGCAGACTGACTGGACAATGGCCATCGGCCACGCACGGACAGGCACAGAATGGCCCTTAAGAGCGGCCCTTAAGGATTTGGCCCGGCTTCCACCCGACGGCCACGGCGGTTAGAGTAATTGCAGCAGTGCGGCCAATCAGAGCTGAGGGCTGTGCCAGATGCGAGGCATGTCGATGGAGTCAGCCATCTTGCAGAAAGTGCGGGATATTTAAAAATCAAATCTGGTAGAACGCTGTGCAGGGCAAAGGACACAGTTTCACGTGTATAGTGAGGCAAAGCAGAACAGCTGATGAAAGGAACGCACTTTATGATGCGGATCGCTCCTGCTGAAATAACGCTGCAGAAACGGTTCGTACAGCTACACAGGTAATTACCCTATGCTGCTGCTGGTTATTCTCGGTGTCGGCAGGGTTGAGGGACACCTTCTCCGCGTTGTAGCTCCAATCCTGGCGGGAGAGGTCCCCAGCCCTCTTCCACGTCGGAGGTGCATGGATGTGTAGAGATCTGGCACAGACAGGCCCTTAAGAGCGGCCCTGCTTGATACATCAGTATCCTTTGTCAGGAGCATGGTATGTGGCATTGCCAAACTTGTGCAGACTTCATGCAATCCACCCACAGTAGGACTAAACATGTAACAAAGACTGAGATGGGCTTGATTAAACTGCATAGCCATTTTATTAAAACTAATGTGGCTATGTGGGTGTCACTATACAGCACACAAAAATGAGTCATTCACAATAGGCAATACTTTGCGAGTGTTAGGGAGAATTCCTCTCTACCTTAGAGAGGGGCCAGCACTCTTGCTTGACTATGACTTTTGATTTTTAACCTGGATAGAGCGAGACCCTTTTCCCAATCAACTTTTTTTCTGTGATTCGAAATCGGTTTGTTTTTGGAGTCTGGCAAACTCCATAGGTGGTATCTTTACATTGTGTCACACAGCACCTTCAGTGCAGTGGCACAGGGAAGTCTTTCAGATTTAAATAGCTTCTCTTTACTGTTTCCAAGAGCAGTAAAGTGAAATTGACTTTACTTACATTTGTAACTTTCTCGGCCCAGCACACACCATTTTAACATAGGGCGCTGGGGGATACTTAGTATCCCTTTTGTCTAGTTTCTCATGTAACAATTTTATGTTACCCCTTCTACAATTAATGGCTGGTGGCAGTGGTTTCATTTTGACTACCATTGTGGGTTTTTACCGCAAGCTGCAATTGCAGCTGCAGTAAGACACGCATGGGTGCCCATTTTTGTCAAAATGGCCTGGTAGTCTTTTTTCGCCATTTCTTGTTGGAAAGGTCCTTCTTGAGATTTACTGTGCACACCAAACGAGGTTAGGTCCCTTTGTCTTAAGCGGGATTCACGAGTGAAGCCCGCCTCTGGCTCCAGTATGTCTGGCAGGGGCAGGAAGTAAGGAAAAAGTTACTTACCTGTAACTGTTGTTCTCCAGCATGGGTTTAGCATGGATTCACATGCTCATGAATATCCCGTCAGGTTGGGAATACTCGGTAAAGAAAAAATCAGTTTCATTTCTGAATTGTCTTTCTCCTAACAACCAATCACTGAGCTCTGGGTCATAATGACCTCAGCCAATTACAGCCCTCTACATAAGCCCCTCCTCTGGCAGCCATCTTCAGATTTGGTAGCACGTAAAGTGGCAGTAGGACCAAGAGAAGAGCCGCAGGGGGGTACGTGGTAGGGGTCGCATGTGAATCCATGCCAGACCCATGCTGGAAAACAACAGTTACAGGTAAGTAACTTGTTACTTCTCCAGCATGGGCTCTGGCATGGATTTACATGCTCATGAATAAAGAATATATAGCAGTATACACATGCACAACCACGGGAGGTGGTAAAGGCTCAACATAAGCATCTCTTACCTTTTCACAAGGCTCACCTTGAAGCGAACAGGTTGTGCAGCACTGTTTGGCCGACTCTGGACTCCTCCGTGGAATCCCTGTCGACTCATTAGAATCTCGTGAAGGTGTGCGTAGACCGCCGCGTAGCGGCCCTGCAGATGTCCAGCAGGGGCACACCAAACAGGAACGTCGTAGTTGCAGCGTTCGCTCCTGGAAGCCACCTGGAAATCGAAGCCTTGGGGAGGGCCTTCCCATGGTTCACAGGGCCAAAGTTCACGAAAAGTTGGGACGTCTTCTCTTGGTGCGGTCCACATAGAACATCAGCGCTCTAGCCACATCCAGCAAGTGCAAAGTACTCTCGGCCGGCGATGAAGGCGTCAGAAAAAAACACAGGCAACACCAAGGGCTCATTTAGATGAGTCTGATGGCATCTTGGGCACGAGGAAAGCGGTCTTCCACGATAAGAACTTCAGTGGAACTGTCTGCATAGGTTCGAATGGAGGGCCCATGAGCCTTGTCAGCACCACATTGAGCTCCCATGCCGGGCCTGGAGCATTCACTGGCGGGAACAAACTGAAAAGTCTTTTCATAAACTCCTTAACCAGACGGTGTGACCATAACGACAGTCCCGGAGATCCGGTTTAGCGGGAGATAGCCGCCAGATGAACTTTAATGGAGGCATGGGCCAGCCCCGCTTTGGCCGACAGCAAAAACAGCAGCACCTGCGGAGCCATGACTCGTAGAGGGTCGAGATTCTGTTTACGGCACCAAACGGCAAACCTCTTCCATTTATGTCTAACATTTAGAGTAGATTATGCACTGGCCCTGGCAAGCACCTACTTGCAATCCGCAGGGTGGTCATAACCCCCCAAACTCTAACGCTGCAAGAGCCAGGGCTTCATGTTCAGCGATCCTAGGTCGTGATGCAGAATTGCCTCATTCTCTGGCTAGAAAATCTGCAACCAGCTTGACTGGAGGGGACACCGACATGTCGATCGAATAGGTACAGATCCCAGATCTGCCTCAGCCATGCCGGTGTGATGAGTATCAACCTGCACCAGGATCGTCCGAGTTGATTGACTAGTCGAAGAAGCAACGCAACAGAGGGAACGCATACAGAAACAGGCCGCCCAAGTGGAATGAGAATGCGTCCCCCATGCTCGCCAACCAGGGAAACCTGCTGGCGAACCTCCGACACTGTTCGTCGCTGTCGCAAATAGATTGATCTGAGGATTGCCCCATCTGCGGAACAGGACATCCACTTGGTCCTGCTGAAGCGCCCACTTGTTGCAAGGGCGCAGTTCCCTGCTGAGCGAGTCAGCAACAGTGTTCTTCACTCCTGTCAGATGAAACGGGATGAGGAACATCCACTGGGCAATGGCCCAGTGCCATAAGTCATGTGCTTCCCGTAAAGAGAACCAGGGATCTGGTGCCCCCTGGTTACCGATGTAAAACATTGTGGTGGTGTTGTCCGTGAAGACCCGCACCACCTTGCCCTTGAGGGACAGAAGGAAAGATTTGAGGGCCCAAAACACTGCCCGCAGCTCCAACACGTTGATGTGCAACGTTTTCCCCTCCGCTAGCCACAGGCCTTTTGCTGAAGACTTCTGATGTGAGCGCCCCATCCTGCCAGGGAGGAGCCAGTCGTGACTGTCTCCTGGTACAGTGGGGTGGGGTCTGTAGATCTGCACCTCCGGACAGATGAGTGCGATCCTCCCACAACCATATTGCTCGATGGAAACTCTCGTCGTCCTCGAAGCTTCCACGACACTTTAATTCAATGGGCATAGAAGAATTCCTGTAGGGGATGCATCCGTAGCCTGCACAGTCGAATGAGGTATATGCATGATGACAGCATGCCAAGCAAAGACTTGATGGACCTCACCCTTGCCACCTTCAGGGCCAACAGCTGTTGTACCTTGCCCAAGATGGCTGCAATCCTCTCCTCCGACGGAGACGCCAGGCACCACACTTGAGTCGGGCTCCCAGAAACAGCGCATCCTGCGATCGATTCTAGTAGGAATTTGCATAGTCCACCGAGAACCCCAGATCCATCAATAGGTGCACGGTCTTCGCCGTGTGGTGGACGGCGACCTTCTTCGAGCTTGCCCGGATGAGCCAGTCGTCCAGATAAGGGTAGACGTGAATCCCCGAAGTCGCAGCTGCGTCGCCACTGGCGCCAGGCACTTGAAGACTCATGGCGCCGACTTCAAGCCGAAGGGAAGGGCTTTGAATGATTGCGCTTCCCTTGCACCACAAAACGCAGGAACTTATGGTGCCTCTTGTGAATGGGGACGTGGAAGTATGCATCCTCTAAGTCCAGCGACGACAAAAATTCTCTTCCAGCTGCCCAAGCACGTACTGACGAGTGACCATGCAGAATTCTTGGGACTTTATGTACTTGCTCAGTCTAATAAAGGTCGAGAATGGGCCTCCAGCCCCCGTCTTCTTTCTGACGAAAAAGTACCTAGAGTACACAGGAGCCCCAGAGCCTCTGTGGTACGAGCTCCAACGCGCCTTTCTTCAGCTTTGCCCGCACTTCCAGCAACAGCTGCAGGACATGGTTTTCCTGCCGGGCCACTGGTGGTATTCTAGGAGACTTCTGTTGAAATTCGAGGGAGAGTCTGTGGGCGAGAGCATCCAGTACCCAATGGTCGTGGAGATGGTCTTCCACACGCTGACAAAGTTTGCCAGTCTGCTTACCACTGGGGTGCACGGGCGGGGGCCCGATGCCACGGCCGGTTCAATCCTGCTTGGACGTTGAAGGGCCTCCCTGGGGACCCTGGCGATGACGACGCCCTCCTCCGAAGGTCTTGGAACAGCCCCTGTTCATCTCCTGGGCCAAAGAGCGGGAGGGTTGGCGGTAAGAAGAGGATTCCCCACCGAACCCCTTGGAGAACCCTTGGGACTTGCTGCCCGAGGTCCGAAAGGACTGCTTCCGTTGCTGAAGAGTGCGCAAAGCACATGCCATCTCCGTGTCAGTCTTTATGGCTTGGAGAGACTCATCCACAGCCTTTCCAAACAAATTGTCGAAGGGCATGTCCAGCACCTTAGACTGAATATCCTGTCGGCAATGTCCGTGGCCACCGTGATGGCGTGGACCAACGCCACCTCATCTTGTGGCAGGATCTCCAACGCTTCCAACCTCTTGTCGTCGGGAAGGAAGTCCAGGATGGGAGCGATCTTGAACCACAACTCCCAGTCTCAACTGTTAGGCAGAATTGCATGCAGTACCCTCTGGGACCACCACGCACAATTAGGACTACAGGTGTAAGCAAGACCAACCGTTGGTACAAGTCTGTACCACACAGTTCGTTGGTAGCGAGCTGAGCAGACGGGCATCTCAAGCGTGAATGTGAGCAGTACCAGAAGTTACACAAAAGACTTCCAATCACAGTGGTTCAAGTAGACACTTATACTCAAGGTTTCTTGGTAAAACACGTAATGTATTTACACAATCATTTATAAAACATTTCACTAGAAGACAAATTATATACCAATACACTTCAATACAAAACTAAGCTTTTGAGACAGTTTGAGCGCCCTTGAAAAAGGAGCCAAACTGCAGTTTAGTTCCTTAGCAGTGAGCAAAAAGGACAAAAGTAGGTAGAAGAGATTATATGCACTTTCTAGGCAGTGCAAATAGTTTGTTCACCAGACTAGTTCAATTAAGTCAATGGGCTAGTGTTCTGGATAGTAAAGAGCAGTTCTGGAATCAAACTGCAAAAGTTGTCAGAAGTAGTTAAGGCGAAAAAAAATCATTTGTGGGGGTCACAAGCTGATTAGGCCTGCAAGTTGGGAAAGTTTCACAAACTCTCTGCGAGAGTGGCGGGTTGGCACAGTAACTTTTTGTGAAGAAAACAAATGTTGCTAAGTCGTGGTTCCTGGCAGTTACTGCAGATCTCGCTGTTCCCGAGCCTCAGTCGTGGGGACAAGAGGGAGGACGTCAGGGACTCCTGCACTGGATCGTTGAAGAAAGCAAACAAAATGGAGTCACTTCAGTTCCAGTAGCTGTAGATTCAAGAACACAAACTTGTGTCCCTCTCCCTGGTTAAACCTAACCAGCCTTGAGAATGGTATCCAGGTGTCTTATCATTGGATTGGTCCCACCAACCCAAAGGTAGAAACCGTCCTTGAAGTAGCTTCTCTGTCGAATGGAGTGTGGCAATTCGGACCTGCAGCAGGGCTTCACCGGGCAAACCAACAGTCCAGTAGTTGCAGCAGCCGTCCACTTCCATCTCTTCTTCGGTTGTTCCAGTGGTCAACTGCCTTCCAGTCCTGGAGACTCGCCTTTTAAACAGTTTTCTTTCTTTCATTCCAGCCTAGCTGCCACTCACCCAGCAGCGTGGCTGTCCTTGCCGGACAGTCAGCCAGCCAATCACGCCAGCATGCATTTGGGTCTCCTAGGAGACTAAGCACAGGGAGTTTCGGGCACCTCCCTCACTTCCTGCCCACCCCAGACACTGATGCCAGGGGCACACGAACAAAGGGACCAAACCTAGTTTGGTGAGCAGAGAAACACCAGAAGAACCTTTCCAAAAAGTAGTGTTGAAAAAAGAAGACCGGGTCCCGTTTCAAAAAAGGGGCTTACGGCGCCATCTTGAAAAACATGGCTCCCGTGATTTTTGGCTACCGGTGTTCGTGGTTGGGAAAAATCATGGTAGTTCGTTGTGAAACCACTGCCAGGAGCCTTTTCAATAGGAAAGGCTAGCATTTGACTGCTACATGAGTGTTTAGACATTGGGGATACGATGTAACATGGTAAAATGGCGTCTGCTGGGTCTATGAATTTGGAAAAGACTAGTAAAGTCAATTTCACTTTACATTCTCTAGGAAACAGTAGTTTATCCCAGAGAAGGTATTTAAACCTTTGGGAAGTCTAAGAGACATCCCCTTGTCACTGCACTGAAGGTGCTGTGTAACACATGAAAAGCTGATGCCTATGGAGTTATCTAAAACTCCATAATCCGAGAACACAAAATGTAAAACACACGAGTGGGAAAAAAGGCTCACACTATTTCCAGGTAAAAAAATCAAGTCCTCAAAACCCAGCAAAGTTGCTGGGGGTCTCAAGGTGAAGGGAATTAGCACATTTCTGAGAGTTCCGTTTACCTCTTGAAGCTAAAGTTGGGGAGAACAACAAGTTACTTCACCTGGTAACGTTCTTTTGATTTGATTTGATGTTCCTCCAAAGTATTCCTCATTTTATAATAATCATTCCAGTTTCAACTGCTTTGGAATTTCTTTGACAGGGGGCGCTCTGTGCCGTCTTGTCGAGTCGATGTCCCTCGACGGCCTCTGTCCGACTGTCGACTTTAGTAAAAGTAGCGCACGCAGCACCCGTTGGCTTCAGTTCTGTTTTTCCCTCTCTTGAAGAGGATTTACCAGGCGTACCATAGACTGCAGGCTCCAAAGAAAGCATAAACTGTAAGAACACGTAAATTCTACGGCGGGGTAGTCTGCGAGGGGCAATGAGGAATATGTGTGAGGAACATTCAATCAAAAGAAAGTTACCAGGGGTAAGTAACTTTCTTCGAATGGATTATGTCCTCCCACGTATTCCTCATTTTACGATAGTCTCCCAAAGCATTAATAATTATGGTGGTGGGAGTACGAATTGTATTTGGTTTAAATTGTCGTCATTGACTGAATGAAGGACCGCTTTTGCAAATAATTCTTCCTGACTGGAATTAATCCAGGCAGTAATGTCTCACAAACGTGTGAACAGGCGACCAAATGGATGCTGAACAAATGTCTGTTTGGGACACCTCATTGAAGAGCAGCAGAGGTTGCCATGCCCCTTGTGGAATGAGCTTTTAAGCGTTCCTGCAGGTCTTTGCCCGCTAACCTGTAATATTCGCCAATAGCCAGGATGATCTATCTGGACATGGTTTGTTTTGTAACAGCTACACCAAATTTAGGGCCAGTATAGCCAATGAATAATTGGTCATTTTGATGAAATGTAGCTATTCTTGATATGTAAAAACAGAGCCCTTTTGTGTGAAGTCTATGTAAACTTGCCTCTTTTCCAGGATGAGGTGGTGGATAGACAGTTGGCAAAATAGTTTTTTGTGACAAGTGGGAGTCGGAGACTACCTTCGGTAAAAAAGGTGGTGTTGGGCAAAGTTTTTATGCAGTACCCTCAGGGACCACTACACACACAACTCAGACTACAGGTATAGGAAACCCAACCTTGCACTACACAGTTTTGGTAGCGTGTTGAGCAGCCATGCTTATCGCAAGATCGGTCAATGGGAGCTGTTGTGGAGTTACACAGAGGCTCACAGTTACACGTATTCAAATAAACTCTTACACTCGAGGTTTCTTGCATAAACAATTATTAATTTGTCAGTTAGAATAAGACTCCTTCAGAAGGGAGCAATATATTAGTAACTCACAAATATACTATAATACGGTATGCGCTTCATTTCTAAATCAGTAAAGACCCTTTTGGGATGGCCCACAGACAACCTACACCCACTGGTGACTTCAATAACTAGGGTGCTGGGGACATTAATATCTTACTGTTGGCATTTAGAATACCCTTAGAAGTTGGTAAAAGGTAAAATTTAGTAGAAGAGACTACAAATATTCTTAAGCAGGCAAATGCTTTTGGAACCCTCAAGAAGAGTCTCAAAATTCAATAGGCTAAACCAACGTCAATGGGCAAAAGTCTTGTATAGGATGAAGCACTTCTGCTACTTAGGAGTCTGATGAAAAGAAGAATCAAATGAAGGGCCACAAGCTGATAAGACGTGAGTTGTAGAGGTTGCAAGCACTCTTCAGTAAGAGGCAAGTTCTCAGGCTTTTAACAGTACCTTAGAAATGAAGAAAAAGATGCAGCTGAGGACGTCTGTTCGTGTGAAGCTCTGCAGATCTCACTGTTCCTGAACCTCAGTCGTGGGGACAAGAGGGAGGATGTTTGGGGATTCCTGCAATGCATAGGACGGTCAAAACTCGCAACCGGCAAACTTCACTTTCAGTGGCTGTTCAGTGTTTCAGCTCCTCGCGTCTACCGCAAATAGCAACACTGCGGTTCCTGGCTGTCGAGATGGACTTTACTTGCATCTGGGGTCCCACTCTATTGAGAGGGTTCAGGCTGGGTCAGTCCTGCTTCCTGGGAGTCCGACGGATCTTCCTGAAGCTCTAGGCCAGCTTAAAAGAAACAATCTGGCGTTCCTCTCCCTGGTTATACGGTTTCCAGCAGCAACTCTGGAAATTCAACCAGCTATGAGATGGATGTCCAAAAGGCTTACTTTGGAGTGGATTGGTCCCACCAACTCAAGGGGAGAAGTCATCTGTGCAGGGGCATCTCGGTCAATGCGAACTTGGCGTTTTGGCACTGCAGCAGGGCTTCACCAGGCAGGCCCACGGTCCAGGAGTAGCAGCAGGTGTCCTCTGCAAATTCTTCGGTTCCTTCGCCCAGTAGGCGACTGCCTTCCAAGCCAAAAGACTCCTTTTATTCAGTTCTCTCCCATTCATTCCAGTCTAGCCAGTCAGTCACCCAGCAGGGTGGCTGTCCTTGCCGAACAGTCAGCTGGCCAAACACTGAGTGCATTTGGGTCTCCTAGGAGACTTAGCACAGGGAGTTTAGGGCACCTCCCTCACTTCCTGCCTGCCAGAGGCAGGCTTCACAACAAGATCTGCAGAGCTACACAGGAACAGAAGCCAGCTGACACTGACCCCCCCTCTTGAGAGAAGCCTGGCTGCTCAGCCACACTACCAACCTGTGTAGTACGACATGCATTACTTACCGTAATAGCATTTCTGATGATTGTATCTGCTTAGATTCACATGCTGTGCATATGGTCCGACATCCAGTGGTAACCGCGGAGTATTGCATCTTGTCTTTTGGGGACCGAAAGGGGATGTCGGCATAGGTGTGTCTAACACTATCCCTATCGTGACGTGTGGTGTACCCAAAATCCCTCACGCGCCGAGGTCCCTCCGATTGTATTGTATTTTTCTGCCATGAGGTAGCCCAAGGCTATAGTGAGTGAGTACATAAAGAGATAAAGTAGTAAGATGTCTATGTTCCTTCCACCCCGAGCGGGGCGGTAGGGAGGGCACATGTGAATCTAAGCAGATACAATCATCAGAAATGCTATTACGGTAAGTAATGCATGTCTTCTGATGCTTGTTAATATGCTTAGAATCACATGCTGTGCATAGACTAGCGAGCACTACCCGGAGTTGGAGGTGGGTTGTGAGAAGGAACAGTAGAGAAAAGATGCCCTAGTACTGCTTGGCCCACCTGAGAATCAGACCTAGAATGAGTGTTTACGCAATAGTGTTTTGTAAAGGTGTACAGAACTCCAGGTTGCCGCTTTGCAAATGGATTCTAGGGGAACATTTGCAATCAAGGCTATGGATGCCCCAGTGCCTCGAGTAGAATGTGCTCTAGGCTTGAAGGGCAGTTCTCTCATAGCAAGAGTAACAGTGTGATGCATTTGACAATCCACCGTGAGATAAACGATTTAGAGACAGGATCCCCTTCTCTACCAGCTGCCACTGAAACGAAAAATTGTTTAGTCTTCCTTAGTGGTTTAGTTCTTTCCAAGTAAACCACGACTTCCCTGCACACGTCTAGTGTGTGAAGGCTTCTTTTGGCCATGCTAGTAGGGTTCTGGAAGAAAGTGGTTCGATTGATTGGTTCACATGGAACTTTGAGATGAATTTAGGCGCAAACCTGGGATTTGTGCGCAGAACTACCTTATCTTTGTGGACTGTAACAAAGGGGTCTAGAACAGAAAGAGCCTGTAGTTCGCCAAACCTTCTGACAGAAGTGATAGCCACCAGGAAGGCTGTCTTATAGGTCCGGTCTTTCAGACTTGCTTTATGCATAGGCCCGAAGGGAGCTCCCATGAGCCTGGTCAAAGCCACATTCAGATCCCACCCAGGGGCTGGGTGGGAGACGTAGACGAATTTCGCCGACCATGTTATCCAGAGACCGTTCCCCTTGGATCGGTTCTGGGGGTACCGGGAGGCGTAGTCTTGGCATTGGGCGTTCTCCCGAGTAGCAAACAGGTCGATCTCTGGGAATCCCCATTCTGCGAAGACGTTGGACAATGTTTTCGTGCAGTCGCCATTCATATTCTTCGGGCAGGGGGAAATCTCTGCTGAGTACGTCTGCTAGAAGATAGAGATCCCCTGGAACATGTTGGGACAACAGAAACATCTTGTGTCTGAGAGCTCATATTCAAATGTTCTGGGACAGCTTGAATAGCTCTGGAGAGTGAGTGCCCCCCTGTTTGTTCATGTAATACATAGCTGTAGTGCTGTCCATTAGAATCAGAACAGTCTTCCCTTGCAGTTGCACCTGAAAGGCTTTCAAAGCCTTGAACACCGCTAACAGCTCCAGTAAGTTTATATGGTTGGACGCTACTTGAGGAGACCAAACTCTGCTGTAGCAGATGAGCTCCCCACCCTGTGAGAGATGTGCCTGTCGTGAGAGTGGCTTCCACTGCAGGGGTGGTGAAGGTCTTCCCCTTCAAGAGGTTTTCTCTTGACCACCACTGCAGAGAGAACGAGGGCTGGCGAGACAACTACCAAATCTTCCCATTGTCCGCTGGCCTGACACCACTGGCTGCTGAGCCACTCTTGCATGGGACGCGTACGCAGCTGCACGTGGGGAACTACGTATATGCATGACGCCATCATCCCTAGCAAACGCATGGCTTTGCGTACCGTCACCACCCGACGGGCTACATATTGAGGGATCTGAGAAAGCATGTTCTGAACCCTCTCAGAGGGGAAGACGAGGCAGTCTTCCGTCCGAATTAGAGCTCCAAGAAATTGTTTTACTTGGCTGGGGACTAAACTGAATTTCTTTTCGTTGATTGAGAAACCCAGACTGAATGAGATCTACTGTTTTTTGGGTGTTCGAAAAACAAGCATCGAACGAGTCCCCCATAATGAGCCAGCCGTCGAGGTAAGGGTAAACTGGGACTGATAGTCTGTGCAGGTGTGCTGCTGCCACTGCCAGGACTTTGGTAAACACCCTTGGCGCCGAGGCGATGCCGAAGGGGAGTACCTTGAATTGGTAATGCCTCCTCCTGGATCATGAGCCTTCGATATTTCCTGTGCGCTGGCAACATTGAAATAACATTGAAATAAGAAAGTATGCATCTTTCATGTGCAATGTTGCCATGAAGTACCCTTGTTTCAGCAATGGGATCACCTCCTGCAGTGTTACCATGCAAAACTTCTGGGGTTTGAGCGCAGGTCTAGAACAGGGCGCATGGTGAGATCTTTGGGGTACAAGGAAGTACACTGAATAAATACCCTTGTTTACCTGAAGAATAGGGACTGCTTCTATGGCGTCCTTTCCCAGCAGTGCTTCCACCTCTTGGATCAGGATCTCCAGATGGTCTGATGAAAAGCGCAGTGAGCGCGGCAGTCTGAACTGTGGAGGTCGAATTCCACGCAGTAACTGTGGGCGACCGTCTTTAAGACCCACTGGTCGGAAGTTATCCCCTTCCATGCCATGAGGAAAGATGTTAATCGCCCCCCGACCAGGGTGACATGGGAGGGGACCTGGACTTGGTGGTCATTTCTGACCAGAGGCCGTGACTCCTCTGGGATTGGGGCCTCTGTCTCTACCCTTGCCACGTTTGACCTCTTGAGGGGTACTAAGTGGGGCTTCCAGATGTTTGATTTGTGTTGAAGTTACCCGTGCTGTAGTTTTGACCAGCACGTGCTTGCCCTCGAAAGGACCGCCGAGTCATTACCCCTCTGGAAGGAGAGTTTGTGTAATTTGTTGCAGAGTCTTTAGAGTCTCATGCTCCTTCTTGGATGTTTCCAAAGCCTCATCCACCGCTTTCCTGAAGAGGTTAGTCTCCTCGATGGGTTCATTAATGAGGGAGGCCGGAGTCTCAGGTTTAAATCCTGATGTACGCAGCCAAGCGTGTCTTTTCAGTAAGGTCCCTTGAGCAAGAGACCTGCCTGCAGTTTCCGCAGTGTCCAGGGTGTTCTTCACCACGTTCTAGTTAACTAGTCTTCCCTCCGTACAATGGAGAGAAGTTTTGACTTGGCGGGTTCGGGAACCTCTTGGAGGCCTTCCTGGAGCAAGTTCCATTGAGCATCAGCATAGCTTGCTAATAGAGTAGTATTATTAGCTACCCATATAGTGTATGCGGCTGCTGACGTGATGTTTGCCCAGGGCATACAGCCGCTTAGATTCCTTGTCCGGTGGTGATTTCCCCCGTGGCAAGGGGTACCCCTGCCCTCTTTCGAGTGGTAGTCACTACCAGTGAATCTGGGGTGGCGTGCCCTTTGATGTATAGAGGGTCGGAATGAGAAGGGCAAAATAATTTTTCGACTCTAGTTCACTGCCCGTGTTTGAGCAGGTGACACCAATGAGGGAGCTACCCTTCTCTTAACAGAGAGAAGGAGGGGGGATGATTGACTCGCCGGAGGTTTTTCCTCGATATCCTCCACGAAATCCTGCTCAGGTACCGGCTCTTGAGTGGCAATTTTAAAGTATTCAGCTGCTTTTTTCAACATGTAGTTGAATGCATTTTGTCACCTACAGGAGAGGCCTGGCGAGCCCGGTGTGGACGGAGGAGAGTCTAGGCACAAAACATCAGAGTCCCGATCTTGCTGTGTCAATGGGTCCTGACCTCCTTGCTGGGTTTCCTCCCAGTTGTCCGTAGTATCCTGTTGGTCTTCCTCATAGTTTTGCAGGAAAGAAGCTTCATTATAGATGTCTGTGTGTGTCCAACTGGACCACACCTTCCTGTTGGAAACAGGAGTGATCTTCCTGAATTTGAAGGTTAGGGTCTAACCGAGCTCTTTCCGGGGGAGGATGATCAGCTAAACTGATAATCTGCTCCAGCTGACCCATACACCCTTTACATTTTTCTGTAGTCCACTTAGAGGACCCAAACGGGCCTGCGTGAGAAGAAACTACGTTCTCCGCCCTGTGGCGTCGACAGGAGTCTTAGGGCATCAGAAAGAGGCTCTCTACCATCCCCGTAAGCCTTGTCATAATCGGGAACCCAATCCGCTAAAAAAAAAAAATCTGCGGCTTGTCCCATAACCTTGGGTGGAACCGGGGTAAGGCCCACCGCCGCAGTAATTCTTCTGATGCTGCTTTCGATGGTCACCGAATCGTCAAGAGACAGTGGCTCCGATGGTTTATCGGGAGGTGTAATACCTTCAGCGGCGCTAGAGAGCCTAGCGGTTGGTTTTCCGGGTAGAGGCCTACCCCAGCCTTAGAGATCCTCAAAGCGTCGGGCTCCCACGCTTCGACACGTGTAGGTTTAGAGGTAGCGGCCTTAGCTGGTTTAGATTGCCCAGTCACAAAACGCTGCTGTGGAGAGGGAGGTGGGGGGTGGGGAGTTTGCGGGGCTTTGGATCTGGACGATCAGAGGGAACCAGCAAAGTTTACGGTGGACCTGTTGGCGCCGTCTTTTTCGATGAAGACATCGAAATTGGCATAGGGGTTGTGTGCTTGGTGCAATGCGCTAGCACACCCCTGTCGTCGGGTGTTGTCCCTGTAGCAAGTCTAGAGTCAAGCCTTAAAGGGTCGGCGACAGGTCGTGGCGGACCTAGAAGCATCCGCCTCAAGGTCTATAACATCCGTAACGGAGGCTTGGTCATCCAAAGTACCCCTGTCACTTTCAGTGGGTGTGGCGGTGGGGTAAAGGGTTCCATGCGTGACATAACGTACGTGGCCCACCGCTTTACACAGCGCTCCTTAAGTGTCTTAGGCCGAAGGAGTTTGCACGCTGCACACCGCTTCTCGTCGTGCTCTAGGGGGGAAACAGGCGTTACACGTCCTGTGTTTGTCCTTCCAAGGATATCTGACCCTACACTTAGGGCAAATCTAAAAGGGAAGGATGACAAGACCAATAGGTAAAAGAGGGGAAAGGAGGAAAGACATACCAACAATATGGCCACCCCGACCCCACTCTCCCTACTGTACAGGTCGGCAAGAGGGCCCGACCACGTGGAAAATCCAGCCGCCGGATCTTAGGCACTGAAATCCACAGCCGTAGACGAATCCCCCGTAGTCTTTGTCAAAGAGGCTCTTGTTGGGTGAAGTAACTTAATGGGGAATAAACCGACAATTTGGTAACGAAACAATGTCTCTAGTAAGAGCTCCGCTATAGGGCGACCAATTATCTGGGCGGAAAAAACAATTTGAGGGACCTTGGCATGTGAGGGATTTTGGGTACACCAGACGTCATGATAGGGATAGTGTTACAGACACGCCTATGCAGATGTCCCCTTTCGGTCCCCGAAAGGCAAGATGCAATACTCTGCGGTTACCACTGGATGTCGGAACATATGCACAGCATGTGATTCTAAGCAGATTAACGAGCATCAGAAAGACTTATACCAAAGGTTGGGTTACCTATTGTCAGGAGGACAAGGTTGCTGTAGTCTCCCCAAGGGTACTGCACACAATCTTGCCTAACATGTAACAAAAAAGAAAGCACCATAGGTGTGTCACATAGAAAGAATTCAACGGAAGCAGTACAGTACAAACATTTAATTGCTGGCCTCCTGGCCAAAAGCAAGATCTCCATTACGTCATCCGGAACATCCCAATCTGTACATCTCAGCCTCTCAGAAACCATGCGTGAAGGCAGTGTGTCAACCTCTGGATGGAGAACCAGACCCTCCTCTCGCAAGAGAAGGTCCTCTCTGTGGAAGATGTATTGGAGGGCAGATGGACATGTCCAGAAAGTCTTGGTACCACGTCTCACGATCCAATCTGGGGCAATTAGGATCTTGTGTTACCCAAACTTTCACAACCTCCTGATCACTTGATGAATGACGGGGACCTGAGGGAACGCGTACAGGAGTAAAAATTCCCAGTCCACTACGATCGCATTTCCTAGAGCTCCTCTTGCGGGAAATTCCCTGGAGCAGAACAGCTTGCACTTCCAGTTTACACTGGTCGCAAACAAATCCACTTGAGGGGTTCCCCAAAGGGTGAAGATCTCTTGAAGGACTTGCTGAGCTAGTTCCCACTCGGGGGAGACTGCTCTGCCTACTCAGTGTCCGCCGCCATATTCTCTCCAGTTACGTGAACTGCTGATGGAGATTCCTTCTTCAATTGCCCAGAACCAGAGCTACATTGCTTCTCTGCACAGTGGTAGTGACCCTACACCACCTCTCTTGTTGAGGTAGTACAAGGCCACTGTGCTGTCTGCCATTATACCGGAACATGGATGACTAAACCGGAAAGGACACGGACATCCCCGACCCGAGAGGGTAACTCCCACGGCACCTGGACGGGAGACACCGGATAGACTGGAACACAGGCGGCACGCACGGAGACGGAGTCAACTACCCCAGACAATCCCACCAACCCTTTCGCCCACCCCTTAGTTACCGCCAGGTACCACAGTGGTGTGGAATTGTCGAGATATTGGCAATCACCACACTACCTGAGAGGTTGACATTGGCAGGTGCACTGGCCAAGGAGTATGAAGGGAGGATAATGGGAGCTATAAGAGAACATGTTAGAGTTGTGGGCCAAAGGAGTAAGGAACCTGTATGCCAGTCGGACCCAGATCAGGACAGAGCCGCATCAGGGGAGACTACGCAAGCTGAGCGCCTCAATTCAGGATAGAGATGCAAATTAAGCAACCCTACTACCAATTTCTCTTTCTGCATACACCCCTCAAACTCCAAACAACTAAAACCTACAGCACAACAAACCGCACAAAATTCACTACATTGCAACAACACAAAAACAGTCTTGCACAACAGTACATGACTAGCGGCCGCAAAACACTCCAGGCCCAGCCAACGGACCCACTAGGCTGAGGCCGCCAACATCACGTCACTGCTCTCTTGCACTTTTCCTGCTTCCTCCCACTAACTCAGCCTCCCCTCTTTCAGAGCCTCTGGAGCGCCAGGGGACCACTCCGGTGGTGATACTACGCGGAACAAATGTCCTTTAACATTATCAGGACCTTCTTTCCCCGTACCAAGAGCAGAAAGACCATAAGCGCTAGTCTGATTGCCCTCAGCTCCAAAAGGTTGATGTGTAGTTTGGACGATTGAGACTGACTGCTGATTGTCAGCTCGTTGGCATGGGTTCCTCACCCCACCAGTGTATGTCACTACTATTCTCTGCGGCCATGGCTGCCAAAAGGATTCTCCCTTGATAACGTTGTCCTTGCAAGCCCACCACAGAATGTCACAAAAGACTCTGCTCAGAACCTTTAGATGGTCTGACATTCTGCCCGAGAATTGGGACCATCGAGTCCTGAGAGCCCACTGGAGGGATCTAATTTTGAGACAAACCTATGGCACCAAAAGAATGCAGGATGCCATGAGACTGGGCAACCTCAACAATTGAATGCCGAAGATGCTGGGCACTCTGGAATTAGGTGATCATCTGCAGAATATTTTGAGCTCTCACCTCGGGTGGCGATGCTTTCCCAGCGGAAGCATCGATGGACAGCTCCAAAAAATTGGAGTCTTTGAGATGGCATCATGTGGGACGACTTGTAATTGAGGGAGAAGCCCAGTATGTAAAGAGGGTGGCAAGTAACAATGAGATGTTCCCAGGCTTGTTTGGGTGAACAAGCCCTGATCAGCCAATCTACGTAGGGGTAGATGTGCCCTTCCACCCCCATCTGCTGAGACTTGCTACCACCACTGCCATCAATTTGGTGAAAACTTGTTGGGCAGAGGTCAGCACGAATGGCAGAACTTGAAATGGATATGGAGAACGCAGTCTCACAGGGTAAACGTAAACTTAGACAAGGTACAAGTTGCGTTAGTGGTCTTAATACCATACTGCCAGCAGTAAATATCTTTCTCGCCCAGGCATCTACCCTCTTATCCCCATCAGGAGGGAAGGATGGATGGGTATGCCGACTGCTTGGTAGATGTTGCAGCCTGAACCAAACAACTTTCTGGTGTATGAATTTTGTCAAGTACCCTGGGTCGCTGCTGGATGGTCTATTTTCTAGCAAAGTTTTTCACTGCTGCCAGAGATCATGGCGTGGAACGAGCCTATCTCGTTGGGCGATGAAGCTCCGGAAGGTGGAGATGGGAACTTTCCCAACCCGCTGTCATTGTCCGCGCCAGTCATCACTATCAGGATCAGTCTTGTTCCTTCGGGGGGGAGGGGCCGTCAGCGCAAGAGGCATCCTCGTCCGGATAACCGAGCATAAGGTATGCAGAGCAGCGAGAATATCCACCGAGATATCTGCAGATGGTTGCTGAGGTGGCTGTGGGGATGGAGACAAGGGAGTTTGCGGCTTAGGGCCTGTTGCCGTAGGGCCTGCTCTTGACGCATCATTCCTCCTGGAAGGTCTGGAGGTTGGCAAGCTACCTCTGAGGATATAACCGTGCCCTGGAGGGCTACCGTGCCTCCCCTGTTCTCTGCGACCAAGGGAGACGGTTTCGGTCTTTTCGATGGGCTGAAAAGAGTACTCCCTCCTGCCAGGCAGGGATGCTCTTGCCTTTGGGGGTGTGCCCTTCGGATCCGCCACAGTGGTCTTCGCGAGGGACACCACCACTCCTTCGATGGAAGCTTGGGCCTTCATCAGATGTACCTGGGCCTTCACGGCCTTGGTTGAGCCTGCAGCCTTCACCTTAAGGGGAGGTTCTGAGCTCCGCTCTGCTCCTCCTTGGCCTTCCTCCAGAGGGCCTGTCTGGGTCTTTTCCCAGAGCTTGCCTGGATGGTCCGACTTCCTCTTCTTCGAAGATCCCCGAGCGTTGGCTCATGGTCGAAGCCGTTGGGGACACTGTACTCGCCCTGGCTGCCGAGTAGCCCGTCGCAACGGCGCTCCCGTTAACAGTTGACTCGCAGTGCTTAGCCTTATGTTGGGCCCCCGTGGGAGGAGCCCCCTCAAATGTCTTAGACCACTCAACTTTCTTCTGGGCAGGGGAGGCATGCTGCCGGGACTCGCCCAGAGCAGCTGCCTTGGCCTGCAGCCACTTGGGACGCCAGCGCCGATCGCTCAGCATGTGGGGCACCATATCCTGACAAAACGCAGTCATCCTCCACGTGCGTCAGGTGAGAGTGCAGGCAGAAGCACAGGGAATGTGTTATCCGAAAGATGCTCTGCAGGCCGCAGCCTGGGCAAATCTTGAACAGAGGCGCCGAGTCGTCCTTCTCATCTGCCATATCCACGCAGCAAAGGCCTTGAAGTTTTTGGAATACTCCAAGAAGTAAACTTGACAAAATTCGCCCTTGAGGGGCGTTGAAAATTCCGAAAAACTGGTCCCCGTTGACCAGAAGGTAGATCGATGGAGCTTGAGGCTCGATTGACCGAAAAAAATAGAGTAAACCTCTTAGAAAAAGCGCAAAAAGACAGTTAAGCAGGAGGACTCCCAAAACTTGAAAGTGCGGTCAAAATCAGAAGATGGCTGCCAGAGGAGGGGCTTAGGTAGAGGGCATTAATTGGCTGGGGAAGTATGACCCAGAGGCCAGTGATTGGTTTTTAGTAGAAAGACAGTTCAGAAGTCAAACTGACACTGATTTTTTCTTTAACAAGGATTCTCAGCCTGACAGGAAATATTCATGAGCATGTGAATCCATGCCAGACCCCATGCTGGAGAACCGAGTGGCGTAAAATGTGTATGACAATGCATTACTTACCGTAAAAGCATTTCTGATGGTTGTATCTGCTTAGATTCACATGCTGTGCATAGGTCCGACATCCAGTGGTTACTGCGGAGTATTGCATTTTGTTTTTCGTAGTCGAAAAGGGGACGTCGACAAGGCGTATCTGTAACACTATGCCTATAGTGACGTACGTTGTACCCACAATCCCTCACGCGTTTGTATTTTTTCTTCCCTAAGGGAGCCTTCTATACGTGAGTGAGTACAGAAAAGAGAGATGTAGAAAGGTGTCTATGTTCCTTCCATCCGAGCGGGGAGGAAGGGTGGGCGCATGTGAATCTAAGCAGATACAACCATCAGAAATGCTTTTACGGTAAGTAATGCATTGTCTTCTGATGTTTGTTAATCTGCTTAGAATCACATGCTGTGCATAGACAAGCAAGCAGTACCCGGAGTTGGCGGTGGGTTATGAGAAGGAACAGCAGAGAAAAGATGTCTTAATACTGCCTGTCCCACCTGGGAGTCAGATCTAGAGTGTGCATCTAGACAGTAGTGTTTTGTAAAGGTATGCACAGAACTCCAGGTAGCCGCTTTGCAGATGGACTCAAGGGGAACATTTGCAATGAACGCTATGGAAGCCCCAGTGCCTTGAGTAGAATGTGCTCTTGGCTTGAAGGGTAGTTCTCTCTTAGCAAGAGTGTAACAGAGTGATGCATTGAACAATCCATTTAGATATAGTGGACTTGGAGACTGCATCATCTCCTCCTCCTGCTGCCACCGAGACAAAGAACTGATTAGTCTTTCTCAGTGGCCTGGTTCTTTCCATGTAGAACATGGCAGCTCTGCGTACATCTAGAGTATGCAGACTTTTTTTCTCTCAAGTTGGAAGGCTTTTGAAAGAACGTTGGTAGTTCTATTGACTGGTTTATATGGAATTTCGAGATGAATTTTGGTGCAAACCTTGGGTGTGTGCGTAGAACCACCTTATCCTTGTGAACTGTTACGAAGGGGTCTAGAACAGAAAGCCTGTAGTTCACTTCTCTCCTAATGGAGGTGATAGCTATTAGGAAAGCAGTCTTAAGAGTGAGGTCTTTAAGAGTTGCCTTGTGCATGGGTTCAAAAGGCGAGCCCATGAGTCTAGAAAGTACCACATTTAAGTCCCATCCGGGAGCTGGGTTAGCTATCGGAGGGTGTATTCTCTTTACCCCCTCCATGAAGGCCTTGATAACTGGTATCTTCCATCACAACACTAATTTGGGACGTGGTTTATGCAGAAAGTGCCGCCAGGTGGACTTTAATGGAATTGAACACTAGACCTGAATCCAGTAAATGGGTCAAGTACAGAACAATGTGTGTGGGAGAACAGTCAACCGGCTTGATGCTCTTACCTCTACACCAGATGACAAATCTTTTCCACTTGCTAGAATAGCAGTGGCGAGTATTAGGTTTTCTGGCTTCCCTGAGGATGTCCATACATCTCTGCGGGAGTTGTAGATGTCCAAATTCTATGATCTCAGGAGCCAGGCTGCTAAGTTCATGGTCTGAGGGCATGGATGCAATGTCCTGCCCTTGTCCTGTGACAGCATGTTGTACGGGCAGGGAAGTTTAACTGGGGTAGATAGGGACATCTCCATCAAGTGAGCGAACCATGGCTGCCAGGCCCACATTGGGGCCACTAGTATCATGGTAACTTGCTCCTGGTGCATCTTGTGCACAACTTTGTTGAGAAGGGGAGTCGGGGGGGAAAGGCGTAAACAAATTTCCCTGACCATTGAATCGACAGACCGTTCCTTGGACTGGTTCTAGGGGTACCTGGAGGCGCAACTTTGGCATTGTGAGTTCTCCAGAGTTGCTAACAGGTCTATTTCCGGGAATCCCCATTGTGTGAAGACGTCCGAGACGATGTCTTCGTGCAATCGCCATTCTTACTCTTCGGGCAGGGGGAAGTCTCTGCTGAGTTTGTCTGCTAGCAGATCGAGTTCCCCTGGTACGTGTTGTGACACTAGGAACATGTGTTTGAGAGCCCACTTCCATATATTCTGGGACAGTCCTGGAGAGTGGGTGCCCCCCTGCTTGTTGATGTAGTACATGGCTGTGGTGCTGTCTGTAAGGACCATCACTGTCTTCCCTTGTAGGTGTTCCTGGAAGGCTTGTAGTGCTTTGAACACCGCCAGTAGCTCCAGTAGGTTTATGTGCTTGGATGCTACGTTCGGAGTCCACACTCCGTGAGCAGTCTGATGGGATAGGTGAGCCCCCCCATCCTGTGAGGGATGCGTCCGTGGTTAGAGTGGCCTCCACCGCGGGTGTGGCAAAGGGTTTTCCTATTATCAGGTTTTCCTTTGTCCACCACCGTAGCAAGAGAACCAAGGCCTGCGAGACCACCACTAGATCGTCCCATTGTCCGCTGGCCTGACACCACTGGCTGTTGAGCCACACTTGCATTGTGCGCAGGCACGCTTGAGGTACCATATAAATAAACGACGCCATCATTCCTAGCAAGCGCATCGCTTTGCGCACCGTCACCTCTCCACCTGCCACATATTGGGGGATCTGAAACGGCATGTTTTGGACCCTCTCGTTGGAGGGGAAGACGAGGCTGTCCTTTGTTCGAATTAGAGCCCCTAGGAATTGTTTGACTTGGCTGGGGTCTAAGCTGGACTTCTTCTCGTTGATGGAGAAGCCCAGTAGGAACAAAAAGTCTACAGTCTTTTGGGTGTTTGAGAAGCAGGTCTCGTAAGAATCCCCGGTTATAAGCCAGTCGTCGAGTAAGGGTATACTGGGATGGATAACCTGCGCAGGTGGGCCGAAGCCACTGCCAGTACTTTCGTGAATACCCTTGGAGCAGATGCTATGCCGAAGGGTAGCACTCTGAACTGGTAGTGTTAGCCCTCTATCATGAACCTGAGGTATTTTCTTTGCGCTGGCAACATTAAAATATGAAAGTATGCATCCTTCATGTCCAGTGTTGTCATGTAATCTCCCTGTGATAGCAGTGGGATCACTTCCTGTAAGGTCACCATACAAAACTTTTGGGGTTTGACAAACTTGTTCGCTGGGCGCAGATCTAATACAAGGCACATGGTTAGATCCTTTTTGGGTACAAGGAAGTACACTGAATAAATACCCTCCATTACCTGAGATAGAGGCACGTCCTCTATGGCTCCTTTTTCCAGCAGTTGGTTCACTTCTTGGAGAAGGATGGCGAGGTGTTCTGGTGTCATGCGGCGTCCCCTCGGGGGTCTGTATGTTGGGGAACTGTTCAACTCTATACAGTAGCCGCGGGCTACGGTGGAAAGTACCCAGCAGTCTGATGTTATTCCCTCCCATGCTGGAAGAAAGGATGTCCTCCTGTATGGGGTTATAAAACTTCTGGTATTTAGCCCTTGGACTCTCCACGGGTGCCTCCCTTGGTCTTTTGGGTGCCCTGTCTTCTGGGATGGACATGAACCTGTCTAGTTTGTCCATACAGGTCTGGAACCTTTCAAAGGTCCACTGAGGTCGGCTAGGACGGTCTGGGAAAGAAAAAGGAGTTTCTTCCTCCTGTAATTGTCTGGTTCTGTCCCATAACGAAGAAAGTGAGCCTTTGCCTTCTGAGTAGCCTTCTTGCTGGCTAGGGCCTTCTGTCGGCGTCGGGAACTGGCCTGATCTGTTTTCCGGCCCTGCCGGCGTATCTTTGGCCTTGTGCGCGGTTTTCGGCGTCTCACTCGCTGTACATCTCTGGCCGTCCTTAGATGCTATGCGCGCGAGGCTTTCGGCGATCATTCTCTCTTCCGAGGGATCTGTTGCCGTCGCGCTAAGTGTCGTCGAGCCCCCGGTCGTCGAGCCCTTGTTGGCAAGGTGAGTGCTCTTGCGATGCGCGTCGCCGGAGGTTTTGGTGTTAGCGCCCTTATTTTTAGAATGCCCAGTCGCGGAAGCAGTGGCGGGGAGGGCTGACGACCCTTACGGTCGGCGGAAGACGCCGGTGTGCCCAGCGTCCCCGTTGGCGCTATGGCTGCCTTCGTCTTCGACGAATGCGTGCCGGGGGGGTATGTGCTTTGGTGTTTTTCCGTGTGCGTCCTTGTCGCCGGGGTGTCCATCCCCCATAAGCTGGGCGTGAGCCGGGCTTGTCGGGGCCGGACGACGAGGAGCGTGAACGCTCCTTTGAGAGGTCTACAGCCTCCGTTACGGGGGCCGTGTAGTCACTGTCCTCGTCACACTCTGCGGCAGCGGGCGAGGAGTCGGGCCTAGACATGGCGTAGGCCGCCCACCTTTTGACCATGCAGTCTTTTAGAGTTTTGGGCTTTAGTAATTTACAGGCCGCACAGCCGTCGTCCTGGTGATCGAGGGGTAAGTGTAACGCTCACCTGATTCCCGCAGAGACGCCGTTCTTGACTGGGTGAATGCCGTCTTCAAAGGTGATGTGTAACACATGGTTGGCTCTTTGGGCTGGACCTCTGTGCACTGTATGTCTGACTCGAAGAGTAAGATGTCTGCAGATAGAAAATATGGGATTAATGAACTTGGGTTATTGGGTGCCTCTCTCCTCTTCCCTTTCTCTTCTCCTGTAGAAATCCCAAAGGTTAACGCCCTCACCTTAGGTAAGTGAACGCCGAGCTCTCCATCTGCCTCGGGGTAGGGCGCCGTAACCAGTTTCTTCACTGGATAAGGGTGCAGGCCTCTTGACCTCAGAGGACTGCTGTCCGTCGTTAACTGCACGAAGGGTAAGTTCTGGGCACTTCAAATGTCTTAAAAGTCTTTTGTAATGATATCTCTTGTTTTGCAGGGTTCCGGCGATGGCGGATGGCGGGCTGAAGAGAAATGAGGATCGAACCCGCGTGAGGAATAGAAGCGCCTGGAAGCACGTAAGTAAGCGCTTTTAGCCTGCTTCACGATGCGCACTACCTGTCCCTTTTATCTTGAAGGTACAAGTTCGGAGCTTTAGAGAAGCTGAAGGGTGCAGGAATACCCACTGGATTCGGCGTGGGAAGGAGTAATGGCACGTGAGTAATAAAGTTGCCCAATGTCTTTAAACGCACCTTCTTTTGTCTTTCAGATGCTGGAATGCAGTGCGAAGACCTCCGGAGCATGCGAAGAGTAGGTAAGCCTTTGTCTTTCAGATGCCGGAATGCAGCGCGAGGCGTTGGTGACAGCCGATGGACCAGGTAAGAGATGTGCTGCCACTGAAGACCGTAGTGCTAACCTGTTCTTTCTTTGTCTTTACAGGTGCTGCTGAAGACTGGATTCCAGGATGATAAGCCTTTGTTCCCTTAGGCCCAGGATCAGAAGCTGAAGACACGATGAGCGTTCTGCTGCAGAGAATGCAGAATAACGCAAAGCAAGATTCATCCATCGGGTGTGGTTTAAATAGCCTCCTGTAGTGCTTAGGTGTCTCCTTCCACAGCCTCGCCTAGGTAAGAAAAGAGTTCCTGCTTTCCAGAAGAGTTCCAGTGTTCTGAACCTAGGGAGTGGCTCCTGCCCCACCCAACAGGAAAAGTAGTCCCAAACAGAAGAGGATCAGGGGCTCAACTGGCAGGTAAATAAGCAGCATGGTCTGCTGCAGGTAAGACCACCCAAGTATTATGAGCCCGGAGCTTCCAGCGCTGGGACTGGGCATCTTTATGAGCCTGGTGCCACTGGCGCCAGGACAGGGTCCAAAAGGTCCCAATTGGGACTGGCTGGCACTCAGAACTGGGGTTATGGGTCTCCTTCCAAGGGAGTTGGGCAAGTCCTGATCTTTTGGAAGCAGAGATCATGACAGTAAGCAACGGTTGCACCGTTTGTGCTTATTCTTCCAGGTATATTTACCCTTGCAAAGCGGGAAAAACCTAAATGGCGTCCTCTCCATAGCTGAGGGTAATAAATGTGACTACGATCTCGAAAGAGGGAGGGGAAAGAGAAAGGCATTCTTAAAGAGAAGAAAGAAAGACCACAAAACCCCACTCTCCCTACTGTGTATGGCCGGCGAGGCCAGGCCACGTGTTCGGCAGCGCCGAAGGTTCCCCTCCGCTCGTCCTTCTGTCGATGATCTTGCTCGGCGGAGAAAGAGCTCAGCGTCGAGGGAGGGATCTACGTTATTGATATTAATAACAAACGACCAACGGTCGAAGAAACTATTTTGCAATGTCTCTCGAGGAGCTCTGCATAAAGGCGACCAGTAGCTGGGCGGAAAAAAACAATCTGAGGGACCTCGACGCGTGAGGAATTGTGGGTACAACACACGTCACTATAGGGATAGTGTTACAGACACGCCTTGTCGACGTCCCCTTTTCGACTACGAAAAACAAAATGCAATACTCTGCAGTGACCACTGGATGTCGGGCCTATGCACAGCATGTGATTCTAAGCAGATTAACAAACATCAGAAATTTATTTATTCCATGAGTTGTTGGGGTAGCACCCTGATGGATGCTGAGTTGTTGGGGTAGCACCCGAATGTTTGTGAAGTCAATCTTTTGAGTTATCATTTTGTTGGATGCAGAGATCTAGGTGTAGTGCCTTGTTGGAGGATAGCAGTGTGGTAGCGTCCTGACTATTATTGGGGGTAGCGCCCTCTCCATATGCTGGAAGTTATGGGGGGGAAGCGTCTCCCGGTAGGATAGTAAAGTGGTAGCACCCTCATTTTTCAAGTTGTAGTGAGTAGGGGTTATGATATGGCATTTATAACGCACCTATACACAAGTGTTTCAAGGCGTGAAGCAGCAAGAGAGGGGGAACAGAGGGAAGACAGACAACGATCCTACTAGGCCAGGTGTCATTCAGATTGTACAAGTGCAGGGGAAGGGGAAAAGTGCGGGGGGAAGCGTGTGGGGACAGTGCAGTACACGGGATAAAAAGGAAATATAAAACAATAAGTAAAAGTATGGCCAGCTGGTGGCAAGGTTAAGTGCAGACATCAGATGTCAAGTGCTGGTAGGGGACTGCAGGGATACAGAAAATAGTCCTCATGTGTGGGGTTTGCCCGGGAGGCAGTGCAAGTGTGCAACTGGTGGGGGAGGGGACCTGGGCAGGAAATCAGAGGGTGGCCAGGTACCCAGTGCAGTTTCAGCCAAGAGTTCAGCAGGGGAGGAGAGAAAACAGAGGCAAAGAGGAAGGTTTTGAGGTGCTTCTGGAACCAGAGATGGTTCTTCTAGAGTTTTAGGGAGGCAAGTAGGGTGTTCCAGAGGGAGGCCACAGCTGAGTAAAAAGATCTACACTGTCAACTCGTTGGTTGGAGAAGCGACTGACCCTGAGGGAGTTGGAGGCAGACTAGCAAAGAGCTTGAGAAGGAAGATATTTAGGAAGAGCAAGTTGAAGGTATTGTGGCCCCAGAAGGTTGCGCACTGGAGTGTAGCAATGATGTTGCAGTCTATCGCATGTGTCGCCATGGCATCCAATAATTATATAAATGGGTGATTAGCAATTTCGATATTGAGGTGGTTAGTGGAGTTTAGGAGAGGATTCATTGCTACGAAACAGGATGTTTCGTTGCGTGAATATAGTTGGAAGTAACTGGCAGGGGACGCCTGCTAGGTTATTTAACAGTGAATTAAGTGTAGGTTCGAGTTCGTTAGGGAGAATTCTGAAAAACGTGCTAATTCCCTTCACCTTCGAGACCCCCAGCAACTTTGCTGGATTTTGAGGACTTCATTATTTGACCTGATTGGCTTTACTAGTCTTTCAATTCCTGGACCCAGCACACACTATCTTCCTATAGAGTGCTGGAGGGGTTACCTAGTGTCCAGAAACTCATGTAGCAGTCAAATGCTACCCTTTTCTATCGAAATGGCTGGTGGCAGTGGTTTTACAAGGAACTACCATGATTTTTCCTGACCGCGAACACTGGTAGCTAAAAATCGCGGAGTCACGTTTTTTCAAGATGGCGCCTTAAGCCGCTTTGTTTAAACAGTCCCGGTCTTTTTTCACCATCTTTTTGGAAAGGTCCTTCTCTGGACCCCAAACCAGGTTTGGTCCCTTGGTTTCTATGCCTTTGGCGGGCTTCAGGACTACCTCTGGCATCTAAGTGTCTGGGGTGGGCAGGAAGTGAGGTCGAAGTGGGTGGGAGCAGTGCTACTATACTTTATTTTTAAGTTTCACCGTTCCTATACTTTTCTTTTAAACAAAGTGTTCTGGAAAGGTTTAGTTTTAAAATAAAAGTATAGGAAGAAGTTGAAACTTGCACTTCAGTGCACTGCAATGTACATTCCCATAAAGAGCAGGTGTGTTTTTTTAGGGGTTTGGATTGTGTGTCAGCAGGAGGGGGGTGGCGATGGGATTTGTGGCGAGCGGGGGCAGGCCAGCAGGGAACATAGTTCCACTACTTCTTTTGTAGACTTCGACCACTGAGTGAGGGAGGTGCACCGAAACTCCCTGTGCTTAGTCTCCTAGGAGACCCAAATGCACTCTGGCGTGATTGGCTGACTGTCCGGCAAGGACAGCCACCCTGCTGGCTGAGTGGCAGCTAGGCTGGAATGAAAGGGAGAGAACTGTTTAAACGGCGAGTCTCTTGGACTGGAAAGCAGAGTTGACTACCGGAACAAAAAAACGAAGACTAGCTGGAAGAGGACGGCTGCTGCAACTCCTGGACCGTTGGTTTCCCGTTCACGCCCTGCTGCAGGTCCGAATTGCCAAGTTCATCTCAACAGAGAAGCCCCTTTAAGGAAGACTTCTTCCTTTGAGTCGGTGGGACCAATCAACTCGTAAGCCGCCTGGTTACCATTCTCTGAGCTGGTTAGCATTAACCAGGGGGAAGGACACCAGCTTGGGTGCTTGATGATCAGCTACTCCAACTGAAGCGTTTTCTGACAATCCAGTGCAGGAGTCCTGCAACCTCTGTCTTGTCCCCACGACTGAGGCTCAGGAACAGGAAGATCCGCAGGAACTGCCAGGAACTAACATCTTTAGCAGCATCTTTTGCTTCGCATTAATGTACTGTGCCAACTAGATTGAGAGAACGCTTCTCCTGCGGTGAAAGTTCGTGGAACTTTCCCAACTTGCAGGCCTGATCAGCTTGTGACCCAACATATGATTCTTTTTCGTACAAACTACTTCTGAGAACTTTGGCAAAGGCTTTACCGTTTACTTCAAGAACTGCTCTTTCCTATCCAAGACACTAGTCCATTGACTTTTGCCTAGGCCTATTGAACTGAATCGAGTCCTCTAGTGAACTGAAACTATTTGCACTGCCTGCGAAAGTATGTGTGATCTATTCTCTTAACTTTTGCCTTTTTTAATCCCTGTGAAAGTAACTGAAATGCCATTTTGCTCCTATTTCAGGGGAGCCTAATTTGTTCAGGAACTTATTGGTTTGCTATTGAAATGTGTTTGTGTATAATATTAAGTTGTCTCCATGTTTTACCAAGAAACCTTGAGTGTCTACTTGAACCACCGATTGTAAGACCTCTGTGTACTGCTCACATTCCCTCTTGAGATAAGCCTGGCTGCTCAGCTCGCTACCACAAAACTATAGTACAGACTTATACCAAAGGTTGGTTTTGCTTACACCTGTAGACCTAATTGTATGTGGTGGTCCCATAGGTTACTATGCCTAACATTTCAAGGTGATGAGTTTGGTTCTTGTAATTTTGCTTCTAAGCTCTGTTCTTTGCATGAAGGTACATAGTTTATTATATAGACTCGTGTGAGGCTGCCATCAGGGTTATGGGTGGTCACCCAAAAAGTGTTGTCAATTGATTTAATGACTGGCCAGCGTCTTTAAATTGTTTGGAGTATTTGAAATATCTTAAGATTGGTTGTATGTGCCCTGTTTGGCTGAGTCGACCTGTGTAGTCGTATGTGTGTGGGTATTTATGCAACAAATTGTGTAGGTCCACCGAGTATGGTTGTGATGCAGGAGTTAAGTTGTGAGGTGAGTAATGTAGGTTTAATTGCCTTAGGACTGGGCAGGTATGATTCTAGGGCGAGAGTCTAGAGTGTTTGTGGCAGGAACAGGAAGGAGAAATATATATTACTGTGTTTATGTAATTCCAGTCTACAGGTTCCAGGAGAATCAGGTGGGGACTTATTGCCTGGATGGTGGGACCCAGTGTTTGTATCCTCTACAGTCCATCTCAAGTAATATGCAATAAAGCTTTATCAAGGATCCCAACAGGCATATAAAGCATCTATCATTACATGGACGTCTGGGGACTCCTACACTACGGTTTGAAGGTCGGCAGCAATGGTCTCACTCCAGATCAGCAGCACTTTGTGGTTTCAGCTACCGTTCAATATCACCACCATGGTTCTTGGACACCTTGTGGGCTCCGCTTGCTTCTGGGGTCCAGCACTGTTAAGGTGGCTTAAGCGGTCCTGCTTTGAGGGAGTCCTTCGGATCGTCCTGGAGCCCGGGTCGGGCTTAAAGATGATGCGCTCGTTCCTGGCCCCTGGCACTCGGTACCAGCAGCAGCAAAGAAGTACAGCCAGCAGGGAGAGGGGTTCCAGTCAAGTTAGTCTTGGGGCCAGATGGTCCCACCAACTCAACCCACCAACCCAAGGGAAGTATTCCTTTCCGGGCTTCTCTAGTCAATTCAAAACTTAGAGCTCCAGCAGGGCCTCACTGGGCAAACCAACGATCCAGGAGGGTGCAGCAAGCTTCTCGTCCAGTTTCTTCTTCGGTTCCTTCGTCCAGTGGTTGACTGCCTTCGTTGCAAAAGACCTCGTCTTTTATGCAGGTTTCTCCCATTCATTCGCAGGCTAGCTGTCACCCACCCCACACAGCAGGGTGGCTGTCCTCCAAGGACAGCCAGCCAACCAATCACCTTTGGGCGCATTCCTGTAACCAAGGAGCACAGGGAGTTTCGGGAACCTCATTTGATTCGTGCCCTGCCAGACATGCTGGAGCCAGGCTTCATCAGATAATCCCGCCGGCGTGGAGTAAATCTCAAGACGGGCCTCACACACAAGAAAAAGCAAAAAAAAAAGAATGGGCTATTTTGACAAAATGGGTACCCATGGGTACAATATTGCAGTTGAGGATTCAGCCTGCGGTATAAAAGCACAATGGCAGGAAATTAGACCACTGCCACCAGCCACTAAATGTAGTGAGGCTTACATAAAAAATGTTACATGAGAAGGTAGACAAAGGGGATACTAAGTAACCCCCCCAGCACTCCACATAAGATGGGGTGTGCTGGGTCTACAGAGTAAAAGCTAAGTAAAGTCAATTTCACTTTACTACTCTTTGAAAACAGTTTATCCAAGAGAAGTTAATTAAACCTTAAAAGAAATCCAAAGGTCTTCTCTGTGACACTGCACTGCCTATTGAGTTTGCCAGACTCCAAAACCAAAAGTCCAAATCAGATAAAAATACGAGGGTGGGGAAAAAGGAATCTCACGCCAGGATAAAAATTAAAAATCATAAAGACCAGCAAAAGAGCTGGTGGTCTCCAAGGTAGAAGGGAATTAGCACATAAATTAGAATTCCCCTAACCGTTCGCTACATGTATTTGTGGTCCAGCAGTTACAGTGCAGGGGAAGTGTGTGGTAGAGATGCTGCATGGACAGGTGCAAGGTTAGGGAGGCACAGAACAGTGCTAAATGGGTTGTACACAAGTATATTTGTGCATTATCCAGATGTTCCTGCAAAGATGTTGTATAAGAATATTACTGCCAAGTGTAGGTTTTATTTATTTGCATTTGTAGAGCGCACTTGCAGCCAGGAAGGCATTGAGGCGCTGTTAGTGTCAAAACGGACTTGAAATTGACAGGCAGGAGCCCGGTGGTTTCATGATTACACAGTAGCAAGCAACAATACAGGAAATGACTGATAGATTCATAATTCAGACAAAGAGTCTAGTTTTGATGGCCTTGCGGAAGGTTAGGTGTGACTCGATAAGTCTTAGGTGAGGTGGCAGTGCGTTTCAATGCGTGGCTGCTAGGGTGGGGAATCTAGAGCCACCAGCGCACACCTTGCAGGAGGTGGACGTGGCAATTGAGTTGGCAGAGCAGGATCTTAGGGGCCTGGTGGCAGTGTGTTTGGTAATTCTGTTGGTAAGGTAGGGAGGGGCGAGTTCGTGAAAGCAGTTGTGGGTGAGGGCAAGGGTTTTGAAAACGATTCTCTGACAGGGAGCCAGTGAGCTTGCCTTCTGATTTCGGAAATATGTACTCTTCTTGCGATGCCTGTGGCTGCCCTCAATGCATTGTTTTGAACAAGCTGCAGTTTGGCCAAGTTAGTTGAGGTCCTAACGAGAAGGGCATTGCAGTAGTCTAACCTTGACCCGATAATAGCCCTTTCAATGGTGAGGCAGTTGTGGCGGGCAAGGAAGGGCCTTGCGGCATTGAGGATTTTGGAGTAGCAGGCTGAGGAGGCGGCGCTAGCATTGACCCGTCTGTCCATGGACAGGTCGGAGTCCAGGTAGACTCAGTGTCTTCACATGGTTGGATACCTTGATAGGGATCCTATCAATGGTGAATGAGGTGTACTGATCTCAGAGGTTGCCCAGTGTGAAGGGTGACCCTATGAGGAGGAGTTCAGTTTTTTCACTATTGAGGCAGAGGTAAGGTATACAACTACAAATATTTGCTTAGGTTTGAGACTCTTTACCACACAGGGAGGTTTGTGCTCATTTACTACGGTTCTGTGAACTGGTAGTGTCACGCAGCTACGTTTTTAAGTGCTTGACCAGCTTCAGGACTGAGCCAACATTGAACCCGAAGCAGCGAAGCCACAAGTGGATTACCATTATTTTTCATTGAGCTTATGAGTTACTTCATCTTGTGTTTATACAATGTACCCCAAGAAAGATAACCGCCGAGGCATGGGCAGAGTCAAATTAAAAAAGTTACCTCAACACAGTTGTAATGACGTAAAGTCTTGCAATGCTTGATCTTAGAGGCGTTGTCCATGTAGAAAAGAGAGCAAAGTTCACAGAAGTAGCCAGTCTTGGGGATGAGAAATTCCAAGCCTTGTAAGAAAAGAAGCAAAGATGCACA
The DNA here is from genome assembly GCF_040938575.1 of Ambystoma mexicanum. NCBI lineage: Eukaryota > Metazoa > Chordata > Amphibia > Caudata > Ambystomatidae > Ambystoma > Ambystoma mexicanum. The sequence goes on along the minus strand of NC_090937.1, from coordinate 1,568,259,030 downwards.
TTACTAACCAATCACTTAAATGTACTAACCAATAACTTGAATGGCAACATCTCTTCTACATAATACACAAAAATTCAGGGGACATCTAAAAAGCAACAGGCACATTATATGTTTGCATGCCCATATGCAAAACAAATTAACAAGCTATGTTTAAGAATTGACAATTAAAGCAAGTGTCAGCTCAATTTCATTTTTAAGTTCCATAGAGCTTGGACCAAATCAGTCTTCAAGCATCTAAGCAGCTCAAACTATGAAAACAAATAAAAAGCTGCTAAAACAATGAGCCACTTAGTATAGTCCTTGAACCAATGATCTTTGCAATTGTCATTATACAGTTACAAGAGTGGATGTTTTCCATACACATCCTACTTAGGGTTACTAATTCAGAACTGGATAACGATTGAAAACCTGGTTACTGAGATTTTTCTTTTTGAAAATAGTTTAATTCATTTGAGTCACGAGCACTACTGATGGCGGTTTTGGATTTTCTGTTTAAGGACTTTGAAGGCCTTTACTCATTACTTTTGTTTTAGGGCATTGAGTCATATTTTTGAATTACCAAACTGCCGACCTCGCCCAGGATGCTGGCATTAATGTTCGATTGCACACACCTCACCTAAGTGAAGTGCTGCTATGCACCATTTTCCAAAGATGGGTCTACGAGTGAAGGGGAGGTCATTTTTATGACGTGTTTTTCTCATCGCAGGACAAGCCATGTTAAATGGAGTGTTGTGGGGACAATTTATGTCCCCATTTCTTTGTCCAAGTAACATTTTTTTTAGTTTCCCAGGTTGTTGACATTTTGCTACATTTTTCTTTTGATGCAGCATTACATTTTAAGAGGAACATATTCAAAATGGATTGCCCCGTTTTGCTTGACCCAACTTGGCAGGTTGGAGGGTGTAGGGACCTTTCACTTCATGCACCTTGGTAGGCTGTTGGGTAAGATTTTCATTTATGTGAAAAATCTTCCACACCTGTTAGAACCCCAGAACTTATTTTGCAGGACTTGGTTATTTTCCCTTGTGCGGGGTGAGTTGTAATCTTTTTTCCCTCATACCCTGTCTTACTCTTTTTAGGAGTGATCTTTTTATGTCGCTCCATAGTTTGTTTGAATTTTAAGTTCCATATAACTTTTGGGCTCAATGCATTTTCCGATGGCAACACACCGCAGCTTTGGGGCAGTGTTGCTGGGTTGCCCCTTAGGCTCCCTTTTATTGTTTTCTTTTAATTTATCCTGGGTGAGCTACTGTTCCCAAGTGTCGAGAGAGATTGCGATACCCTTTACATTTTATATGCGATACCAGCATACCACAACTTATGTGGAGTGCTTGGGAGATACACTGGTGTCCCATTTCTCATGGACTAACATTTGTTACTGTGGCAAGCCAACTCATGGCTGGTGGCGGTGAATCTACTTTAGTGGATATTACACAGGCGGTCAAACCAGCCGCAGTAACAGTCAACATTCGGCAAGAATGGTGGTTTGTTTTGCTATTTTGAGTGTGCTTGCGTTAGGGGAGTTTTCCCAAAGCACGCTTGAGATAAGACTTCATAAAACTATTCCTTAGCATGCAAGTTCCCATTAGGTCAGGAAGATTTATCATGGATATGAAAATCTTACCTGTGTCAACCCCAGAACCTTTTGCTGGACTGGTATATTATTTTTCCCTATACCTCGGTGAGTGGGAATCTTTCCCCGAGTCTCTTTATGGGCGTTATTTTTAAAAATCAATAGTGTCATTAAAAGTTATCCTCTTTAGTTTAGTTAATTATTTATAATGCGCACCAGACCCAGGGGCATCAGGGCGCAGCAGATAAGGATATGTTCAGCTTGGTTACAGGGCCAACAGGCCGACATGTATAATAACACATCAATATATACAGAGTAGATTACATAATCACATGACAATGCACTGAAATTACATGGGTACATGAGATGCAGGACGAAATAGACAGCTACATATCGGTATATATAGTGTAAATTGCATGGTTGGGTAGCATAGATTTAGAGTAGTCGCAGTACATTAGGAGAGTGGTCAAACTGGACTGGCCCAAAGTACGCAAATCCGTAAGCAGAGGATAGGCGTGGGAGCAAAGCGTTGAGAGGGTGTTTGAGTTTTTATTTGTCATTTTCTTTTAGCCAGTTGGTCAAATTATGTCTGAATTTGGCAAAAGGTTGGGGAACTGTAATGCCTGGAGGTAGGGAGTTCTATAGTTGCACAGCCTTGACTGGGAAGCTATGTCCTCCAATAGTGGATAGTCTGAATCGTGGAGGCTGTTAGAATTAGCTATTGTCGAAGTTTTTTTTGCAGATTCTGTCTGTAAGGTAAGGTGGTGCATTATTAAGGCACTTGTTGGTAAGGGAGGCAATCTTAAGTTTGATTTTTATCAAAGGTAGATAAGCATTTGTATTCTCTTCTTGTAGAGGAGATGTGCTCACTTCTATTGATCTTCAGTGCTGCTCTCAGGGTATTGTTCTGGAGAACCTGTATTTTAACGATGGTCTGTTTATTCGCTCCGATGTAGAGAGCATTACAATAATCCAATTTGGAAAGTATGAGAGCTCTAGCAAGCCTGAGGCAACTGTCGCTGGAGAGGAATTGTTTGCTGGCTCTGATGAGTTTGCATGTGTATGCAGTGCCAGAGGCTAGGGAATTAACTTGTTTAGCGAAGTTCAAGGTGGCGTCTAGGTAAAAACCTAGGGTCTTCACTTCCTTTGCTACTTTTATGTTATTACCATCAATGGTGAAGTTGACATAATTTGGGCTAAGTTTAGCTAGGAGGGTCGGGGCGCCTAAAATAATAAGCTCAGTTTTGTCATCGTTCAGGCATAATTCATGGGTGGCCATCCATGCCTGAACGATACTGTAAATTCTATTCACCAGAGGTAGAACAACGGCGTAATCTCCTGAAAGCGGAAGGAGGATTTGGGTATCGTCTGCATAGTTAGTATAGGAGATACCCAAATGGTCCATTTGGTCAAAGAGGGGCTTGCTGAATATGTTGTTAAGTGTGGGTGACAAACAGGATCCCTGTGGAACACCGCAGGTTATAGGGATAGGGTCTGCTGAGGCCGAGGGAGAGAAGACTCATGGTCCGGTTACCCAGAAAACACTCAATCCAAGTTATGGCCTCCTTAGAGAAATGGGCTGCGGAGTCTAGGTGGCTACATAGGACTTTATGGTCGACCAAGTCGAATGCAGCCGAGAGGTCTAGAAGGAGGAGTAGGGCTGCTTGGCCTTTGTCTCTAAACTAGTCTATTTGGGCCTTAAGATCAATTAAGGCCGTCTCTGTGCCATGTTGAAGGTGGAATCCAGATTGACGAGATCCTAGTAGGAGGTTAGATTCCAAGAAGTTCTGTATTTGAATATAGGCCACTACCATTTTTTAGAAGAAGTGGCACAGTCGTGATAGGCCTTAAGTTTGTGGGAATGACGGGGTCAATGGTTTGCTTTTTCAGTAATGGCAGAACACAGGATTCTTTACGATTCTTCGGGACAGTACTGGTGGTAAAGACGAGTTGATAAGTTTAGTTATGAAAGAAGAGAGCTCTCGCAGCATCTTTGATAAGTTGCGCCGGGCAGTGGTCTCCTTTGCAATTGGACGGTTTAAGTCCCAGTATGACCTTCTCCACCTCAATGGTCGATACTTTTGAGAAGCTGAAACGTGTTTCTTGTTTATAAAGTGGTGAGGGAGCTATGCTCTGAGGAGTTTGAGGTGCTAGAGAGGCTTTCTTGTGGGCAATTTTGGTTGGTGACGGTTAGTTATGGCATGTTGGATACTGGAACACCACTTTGTCTTTGATGCAGTTTTCTTGTGGTACAATGGGTGTTTCCAGTTCTTTCAAAATAATGAACAATTCTTTGACACTAGACTTGGATTGGGATGACATGCATTACTTACCGTAAAAGCATTTCTGATGATTGTATCTGCTTACATTCACATGCTGTGCATATGGTCCGACATCCAGTGGTAACTGCAGAGTATTGCATCTTGTCTTTCAGGGGAACGAAAGGGGACGTTGGCATAGGCGTGTCTGAACACTATCCCTATCGTGACGTGTGTAGTACCCAAAATCCCACACGCGCCGAAGTCCCTACGATTGTATTTTTTCTGCCATGATGGAGCTCAAGGCTATAGTGAGTGAGTACATGAAGAGAGAAAGTAGTAAGAAGTCTATGTTCCCTTCCACCCCGAGCGGTGAGGCAGGGAGGGGGGCGCATGTGAATCTAAGCAGATACAATCATCAGAAATGCTTTTACGGTAAGTAATGCATGTCTTCAGATGCTTGTTAATCTGCTTAGAATCACATGCTGTGCAAAGACTAGCGAGTAGTACCAGGAGTTGAAGGTGGGCTGTGAGAAGGTACAGTAGAAAAAAGGTGTCCTAGTACTGCTTGTCCCACCCGAGAATCAGACCTAGAATGAGTGTCTAGGCAATAGTGTTTTGTAAAGGTGTACACAGAACTCCAGGTTGCCGCTTTGCAAATGGACTCTAGGGGAACATTTGCAATGAATGCTATGGATGCCCCAGTGCCTCGAGTAGAATGTGCTCTAGGCTTGAAGGGCAGTTCTCTCTTTGCAAGAGAGAAACGGTGTGATGCATTTGACAATCCACCTTGATATTGCCGATTTAGAGACAGGGTCCTCTTCTCTACCAGCTGCCACTGAAACAAAGAATTGTTTATTTTTCCTTAGTGGTTTAGTTCTATCCATGTAGAACATGACTGCCCTTCGCACATCCAGTGTGTGAATGCTTCTTTCGGCCATGTTAGTAGGTCACTGGAAGAACGTGGGTAGTTCGAATGACTGGTTCACATGAAACTTCAAAATTAATTTCAGCGCAAATCTGGGTTGTGTGAGCAGAACTAATTTATCTTTGTGGACTGCAACAAAGGGGTCCAAAACCGAGAGAGCCTGAGGTTTGCCAACTCTTCTGATAGAAGTGATAGCTACTAGAAAGGCTGTCTTGCAAGTCAGGTCTTTCAGACTAGCTTTATGCATAGGCTCAAAAGGGGGTCCCATGAGCCTAGTTAAAACCACATTTAGATCTCACCCAGGGGCTGGGTGAGTGATAGGGGGATACATTCTTTTAACCCCTTCCATAAAGGCTTTAATCACAGGTATTTTCCACCACGACACCTTCTGCTGTGACGTGGTGTAGGCTGACAATGCCGCTAGGTGAACCTTTAAGGAATTGAAAACTATTCCTGAAACTAATAGATGGGTTAGATATAACACAATGTGTGAAGGCGAGCAATCTGTGGGATTGACGCCTTTGGAAATGCACCAGATGACAAAACGTTTCCATTTGCTGGCATAGCAATAAGGAACAAGTTACTTACCTGTAACTGTTGTTCTCCAGCATGGGTCTGGCATGGATTCACATGCTCATGAATATTCCCCGTCAGGCTGGGAACCCTCGGTAAAGAAAAAATCAGTATCAGTTTCGTTTCTGATCTGTCTTTCGTAGTAGTAACCAATCACTGATCTCTGCGTCATACTGACCACAGCCAATGACTGCCCTCTACCTAAGCCCCGCCTCTGGCAGCCATCTTCAGATTTGGTAGCACGTGAAGTGGCAGTATGACCAAGTGAAGAGCCGCAGAGGGGTAGGCGGGAGGGTTCGGATGTGAATCCATGCCAGACCCATGCTGGAGAACAACAGTTACAGGTAAGTAACTTGTTCCTTCTCCAGCATGGGGTCTGGCATGGATTCACATGCTCATGAATAAAGAATACATAGCAGTACACACATGCACAACCACGGGAGGTGGCAAAGGCTCAACATTAAGCATTACATCAAACTCAACATTAAGCATCTTACCTCCTCACCAGGCTCACCTCAGGCGAACAGGTTGCGCAGCACTGCTTGGCCGACCTTGGACTCCTCCCTGGAATCCCGATCGACGCAGTAGAATTTCGTGAAGGTGTGCGTCGACCTCCACGTAGCAGCCCTGCAGATGTCCAGCAAGGGCACACCAGATAGGAACGCCGTGGTAGCTGCGATTGCTCTGGTGGAATGGGCTCTCGGACGGCCAGGGAGCAGTCGGTTTGCCAACCGATGACAGTACATGATACAGCCGGAAAGCCATCTGGAAATGGAGGCCTTTGAGAGAGCCTTCCCCTAATTGACAGGTCCAAAGTTCACAAAAAGTTGCAACGTCTTCTGAAAACACTTCGTGCGGTCCACGTAAAACTTCAGCGCTCTATCCACATCCAGCGAGTGCAAAGTCCTCTCGGCAAGCGACGGGAAGAAAACAGGCAACACCAAGGGTTCGTTGAGGTGGAAGTCCGACGGCACCTTGGGCATGAAGGAGGAGTGCGTCCTGAGCACTACCCTCGTGTCGTGAAAAGTCAAGTACGGGGGCTTGCAGGAAAGGGCCTGGATCTCTCCCACTCTTCGTGCGGAGGTGATGGCCACAAGAAACCCTGTTTTCCACGACAAGAACTTCAACGGAGCCGAGTGCAGAGGCTCGAACGGAGGTCCCATGAGCTTGGTCAGCACCACGTTGAGCTCGCACGCCGGGGCCGGAGCCTTTACCGGCGGGAACGATCTGAACAGTCCCTTCATGAAGTCTTTCACCAGACGATGAGACCACAAAGATGTCCACCCCGTGGTTCTGGTGTATCGTGAGAGCGCAGCAAGATGAATCTTGATGGATGCGTGCGCCAGCCCAGCCTTGGCCAGCGTCAGAAGGTACGGCAGTACCTGGGAGCCGTAATCCGTAGAGGGTTAATCTTCTGTGCGTGGCACTAGACAGAGAACCTCTTAAGATCCGCGTCCGCTGGCAGCTTGATTGACGGGACGCTGACAAGTTCAGAAGGTCCGGGAACCATATCTGCCTCGGCCACGCAGGTGCGACGAGGATCATCCTGCACCGTGACCTCTTGAGCTGGTTGATGAGCCGGATCAGCAATGGCAATGGAGGGAACGCGTATAGAAACAGGCCCTCCCAGGGGAACGAGAAAGCATCGCTCATGCTCCTCGGCTGGGGAAACCTGCTGGCGAACCTCCGGCACTTGGAGTTCGTCTCCGTTGTCAACAGATCGATCTGGGGAGTGCCCCACCGTCGGAAGAGGCGGTCCACTAGATCCGGTCGTAGTTCCCACTCGTGGCACGAGCACAGCCCTCTGCTGAGCGAGTCGGTGATGGTGTTTTTTTATCCCTGCCAGATGAAACGGCACCAGAAACGTCCCTTGGTCGACGGCCCAATGCCACAGATCCCGCGCCTCCTTGGACAGGGCTGGGGGGATCTGGTACCGCCTTGCTTCCTGATGTAGAACATGGTGGTGGTGTTGTCGGTGAAGATCCTCACCACCTTGCCCTTGAGGGACGGAACAAAGGACCTGAGGGGCCCAAAATACTGCACGGAGCTCCAGGACGTTGATATGGAGGGACTTCACCGTCGGAAGCCAAAGGCCTCTCGCATGCAGATTTTCGGTGTGCGCTCCCCACCCTTCCAGGGAGGCATCCGTGGTCACCGTCTCCTGGTGGCTGGGGGTCTGGAAGTCCATGCCCGCCGTCAGATGCGCGCGGGTGCCCCACCACCGGATCGCTCGTCGGAAAGTCTCGTCGAGTGTGATCCTCTCCTCGAAGCTGCCCGTCGTCTGGATCCAGCGCGCGTCCAGGAATTCCTGCAACGGGCGCATCCGGAGCCTGCACAGGCGGAAGAGATAAATGCAAGACATCATTCCGAGGAGGGACTTGATGGACCTCACCCTGGCCGCGTCCGCAACCAGCATCCGCTGCGTAGTTTATGGAGAATCCCAGGTCCGTGAGTAGTTGGACGGTCCTTGCCGTGTGCTCCACGGCGAGCTCCTTCGTCTTTGCTCGGATGAGCCAGTCGTCCAGGTAGGGGTAGACGTGGATCCCCTCTCAGCGCAGCTGCGCCGCCACCGGTGCGAGGCACTTGAACACCATGGGTGCAGACCTCAATCCGAAGGGAAGGGCTCTGAACTGGTAGTGACGCCCTTGGACCACGAACCTGAGAAACGTTCGGTGTCCCTTTAGGATGGGAATATGCAAGTAGGCATCCTCCAAATCCAACGACAACAGGAAATCGCCCTCCTCCAGTTGACCCAGGACGTGTTGGAGGGTGACCATCCCGAACTTCTGTGCCTTGATGAATTTGTTCAGTCGTCGTAGGTCCAGGATGGGACGCCATCCTCCCGTCTTCTTCACGAGGAAGTATCTTGAGTAAACTCCGGAGCCCCGAAGCCTCTTTGGGACGAGCTCGATGGCGCCCTTCTTGAGCATCGCCTTTACCTCCAAGAGAAGTTGAGGGACGTGATGTTCTTTCTTGGCCACAGGGGGGACGCGCGGGCACCTCTTTAGAAACTCGAGCGCGTGACCCTGAGCTAGGGCGCCCAGCACCCAAGGTTCAGTGGAGATGGACTCCCACACGCTGACTAAGCTCGCCAGCCGGCCTCCCACGGCCGGTTCAGTCCTGCTTCGACGAGGCTTTGCCGCCTTGTCCTCCTTGGCGACGACGGCGGGGTCCGCCTGACTTGCCTCGTCCCCTGTAAGCTTCCTGTGACGACGAACGGGCCGTTTGACGGTAGGTGGAAAATCCGCCGCTGGAACCTTTGGAGGCACCCCGTTTGCCTCCGCCGCTCCGAAAGGGCAGCCACCGTTGCTGGAGAACCCCAAGAGCCCGGGCCGTCTCCGTGTCCGCCTTGATGGCTTGAAGGGAATCGTCCACTGTTTTCCCAAACAGGTTGTTTCCGTCGAACGCCATGTCCAAGACTCTGGTCTGCACGTCCTGACGGAAGTCAGTAGCCTTGAGCCATCCACGCCGCCTAAGGCACATGCCGTTGCCCAACTGGCGAAATCCAGTGTCAGCGATGTCCGTCGCAATCGTAATGGCGTGGTCCGACGCCACCTCTCCTTCCTTCAAGATCTCTAGGGCTTCTGCCCTCTTGTCGTCTGGTAGGAAGTCCAGCAGGGGGGCCAGTTTGTACCACAACTCCCTGTCGTAGCGGGCTACGATAGCCAAGGCGTTGGCCGCCTTAATCGTCGTCGCTGCCGACGAGATGAATCTGCGTCCCATCGTGTCTAATTTCTTTCCCTCGCCGTCCGGCGGGGAGGTTGATGTAGAGGCCGCGCCCCCCCCCCCTGCTTTCTTCCTGGCCGCCGCGGAGCCCGAAGGCACAAGGGGGCCGCGTCCGGGACCCGGTACTTCTGCTCGTACCGATCCCTTCTAGCCGGCGTTGTGGATGGGTTCTTGAAGAGGGCGAGGCCCTCATCCCAAATATCGTCTAGTAGAGGTACAGCGAGGACCGTCTTCCTCTTGGTCTCGCGCCGTTGATAAAGGAAACCTTCCTTCTTCTCTTCCGGGCAGAGCTGGAAAAGCTCGGATGCCCTGGCGATCATGGAGTGAAACGATCCAATCTCGTCGGGCGGGGAAGCCCGGGTGGGAGGTGACGACGGGAGATCCTCGTCGTAAACCTCGTCGTCTGTACCCGTCGCGGCCGTGTCAGTCCCCCGTATCATCCCCACGTGTCGTAGACGGGGAGGAGGGCTGAACAGGGCGTGATGGCTGAAAAGGAGGTGGAGGGTGAATCCTTCTCTTAGGGGGAGGGCTCCCAGAAGGGCCTGGCTCCGGGTCCCCCGTCGGGAGCGGTTCCTCCGTTGGTGGTAACGGCAGTCTTGTCCTTATCTCCGAGCAGAAGGACTGTATAGCCAACAAAATGGCCCCCCGACTTGTCTTGCGGCACTGGTTGAGGGAGATCCGACGGGCGATCAGGAGCCCCGTCGGCATCCTCGACGCCCTCGTCATCTTCCACGTCGGGGTCCCTCCCGACAGGATGGCCTTCTTCCACGCCAGAGCCGTGGCCTAAGACTTCGATCAGCTCCTCCTCAGAGGCTGAGGCCAAATCCACGACGACCTCCTGCCCCCCCTTTTTCTTCTCCATCGGGGGTTTCACGGGGGTCCTGTCGATGGGCACGAAAGAGGACTCCCTCCTCGGTGGCAGCGAGATTCTGGGCCCCGGGGTCGCCACCACTGGTGTAGCCTCCACAGGCTGAGCCAGGGCTGCCGCGACTGTCTCGATAGAGGCCTTGGCCGGATGGATCAAGGCTTTCACCACCTTAGGTGCGCTCACCGCCTTCTCCTTGGGGGGAGGGTCACCGCCTCGCTCCCCCTCCGATGGGGCCTTCGAGCTCGACCGGGGCCTCTCCAGAAGCTTCGCCAGGTGCTCGGACTTCCTCTTACCCGAGCCGAGCGTTTGCTCGTGGTTGATGGCGCCGGGGAGGGTGTGCCCTGCCTGGCATCCGTAGAGCCTGACCGTTCGGCGCTCCCGGTGCCAGCGGACTTGCGGTGCTTGGCCTTCTGTTGGACCCCCGTCACCGGGGCGCCCTCAAAGGTCTTAGAAGACCGCTCGGACTACTTCTTCTCGCCTGACGGGCTCTTTCCTTCCAGCCAGTTGGCGAGACGTTGATGGCGGTCCTTCATGGTCCGCTCCGACATATTGCCGCAAAACCCACAGTCCTTCTCCACGTGTGTCTTGTCCTCATGTAGGCAGTAAAGGCAAAGGGAGTGTTCGTCCTCCTTAAAGACATTCTGAAGCTGGCATCCAGGGCAGACCCTGAACAGCTTTCCGGGCGTCGAGCTTCCCTTCTCCTGGGCCATGTTCGAGATGGGCCTGAGAAACTTCTGGAGTCCTCCAAAAGCGTGGCTCAACGAAATCTTCACCCTTGAGGGGCGTAGACGAATCCGACACGGGTCCCCGTTGATCGGATGAAGAAACGGTGGAGCTTGAGGCTCTTTTGACCGAAAAAAGAGATATTTCTGAGGAAAAACGTGAAAATTAGCACTAACGCTCGAGAGCAATAGCACCAGGATCCCAACACTTGAACGTGCGGTAAAAATCTGAAGATGGCTGCCAGAGGGGGGGCTTAGGTAGAGGGCAGTCATTGGCTGTGGTCAGTATGACGCAGAGATCAGTGATTGGTTACTACTACGAAAGAGATCAGAAACGAAACTGATACTGATTTTTTCTTTACCGAGGATTCCCAGCCTGACGGGGAAGATTCATGAGCATGTGAATCCATGCCAGACCCCATGCTGGAGAACGTGTGTTAGGCTTTTTTGCCTCCCTCAGTATATCCATGCATCTTTGAGGGAGTTGCAGATGTCCAAACTCTAAGACCTCAGGAGCCAGGCTGCTAAATTCAGAGTTTGTGGGTATGGGTGCAGAGTCCCCCCCCTGTCCTGAGACATGTTGTACGGGCAGGGCAGCTTGACTGGTGGGGAGAGGGACATTTCCATCAGCTGAGCGAACCAGGGTTGTGCACCATCTTGTTGAGAAGGGGAGTCCGGGGGTGGGGGGGAGGGAGCGTAGACAAATTTTCCTAACAGTTATCCAGAGCCCGTTCCCCTTGGATCGGTTCTGGGGGTACCTGGAGGCATAGTCTTGGCATTGGGCGTTCTCCCGAGTAGCGAACAGGTCGATCTCTGGGAAGCCCCATTCTGCGAAGACGGACACAATGTCTTCGTGCAATCGCCATTCGTATTCTTCTGGCAGAGGAAAATCTCTGCCGATTATGCCTGCCAGAAGATTGAGTTCCCCTGGAACATGTGGGGTCAACAAAAACCTTGTGTTTGAGAGCCCATATCCAAATGTTCTGGGACAGCTTGGATAGCCCTGGAGAGTGAGTGCCGCCCTGTTTGTTCAGGTAATACATTGCTGTAGTGCTGTCCGTTAGGATCAGTACTGTATTCCCTTGCAGTTGCACCTGAAAGGTTTTCAATGCTTTGAACACTGCTAGTAGTTCCATTAAGTTTATATGGTTGGACGCTACTTGAGGGGACCACACTCCGTGTGCTGTCTGCTGAAGCAGGTGAGCCCCCCACCCTGTGAGACATGCGTCTGTCGTGAGAGTGGCTTCCACTGCAGGGGTGGTGAAGGTCTTCCCCTTCAAGAGGTTTTCTGTTGACCACCACTGCAGAGAGAGAACGAGGGCTGGCGAGACAATCAACATCTTTTCATTGTCCGCTGGCCTGACATCACTGGTTGTTGAGCCACTCCTGCATGGGAAGCATTTGCAGCCGCGCGTGGGGAACCAAGTATATACATAACGCCATCATCCCTTACAAACGCATGGCCTTGCGTGCCGTCCCCTCCCGTCTGGCTACATATTGAGGAATCGGAGCATGTTCTGAACCCTCTCGCTGCAGGGGAAGGCTAGGCCATCTTCCATCAGAATTAGCGCTCCCAGAATTTGTTTTACTTGGCCCGGGACTAGGCTGGATTTCTTTTCGTTGATTGAAAAACCCAGGCTGAAGAGGAGATCTACTGTTTTTTGGTTGTTTGAAAATCAAGCGTCGAACGAGTCCCCTGTAATGAGCCAGTCGTCGAGGTAAGGGTAAACTGGGACTGATGGCCTGCGCAAGGCATGCTGCTGCCACTGTCACAACTTTGGTAAACACCCTTGGCGCTGAGGCGATGCCGAAGGGGAGTTCCTCGAATTGGTAGAGTTTGTCCTGGATCATGAATCTTAGGTATTTTCTGTGTGCTGGCAACATTGAAATATGAAAGTACGCATCTTTCATGTCCAATGTTGCCATGAAGTCACCCTGTTTCAGCAATGGGATCACCTCCTGCCGTTTTACCATGCAAAACTTCTGGGGTTTTATAAACTTGTTCGCTCGGCGCAGATCCAGAACAGGACGCATGGTGAGATCCTTTTTGGGTACAAGGAAGTACACTTAATAAATACCCTCGTTTACCTTAAGAATAGGGACGGCTTCTATGGCGTCCTTTCGCAGCAGTGCTTCCATCTCTTCTCTCAGGATCTCCATATGGTCGGGTGAAAGGCGCTGTGAGCGCGGCGGTCTAAACTGTGGAGGTCGGGCGAATTCCACGCAATAACCGTGGGTGACCATCTTTAAGACCCATTGGTCGGAAGTTATCTGCTCTCACGCCCTGAGGAAAGATGTTAATCGCCCCCCGACCTGGGAGGGGACCTGGACTTGGTCATTTCTGACCAGAGGCTGTGGCTCCTCTGGGATTGGGGCCTCTACCGCGTTTGGCCCCTTGAGGGGTAGTAAGTAGGGCTTCCGGATGCTTGATTCATGTTGAAGTTACCTGTGCCGTAGTTCTGATCAGCACGGGTTTCTCCTCGAAAGGTCTGCCGAGAATTATTACCCCTCTGGGAGGAGGGTTCTGTGTAATCTGGTACAAAGACCTAATAGTCTCGTACTCCTTGGCCGTCTCCAACGCTTCATCTACTGCTTTCCCGAAGAGGTTAGTTTCCTCAATGGGTTTATTAATGAGCGAGGCCCGAGTCTCAGGCCTGAAGCCCGATGTACGCAGCCATGCGTATCTTTTCAGAAGAGTATCTTATGCAAGAGACCTGCCTGCTGTTTCTGCACTGTCCAGGGTGTTCCTCACCACATTCTGGTTAACCAGTTTTTTCTCCGAAACAATGGCGGGAAGCTTTGTTCTGGCGGGTTCAGGGACCTCCTGGAGGCCTTCTTGGAGTAAGTTCCATTGGGCATCAACATAGCTTGCTAATAACGTAGTATTAGCAACCCGAACGGTGTATGCAGCTGCTGATGTGACATTTGCCATTTGCCCAGGGCATATAACCTTTTAGACTTCTTGTCCGGTGGCGATTCTCCTGTGGCAAGGGGTACCCCTGCCCTCTTCCGGGGCGGGGGGGGGGGGGGGATGGGGACAGACAGTCACTACCAGTAATTCTGGGATGGCGTGCCCTTTGATATACAGAGGGTCGGTAGGAGAAGGCCGAAATCATTTGACTCTCTGGTTCACTGCCTGTGTCTGAGCAGGTGTGACCAATGAGGGAGCTACCAGTCTCTTAAATAGAGTTAAGGAGGGGATGGATTGACTCGCCTGAGGTTTTTCCTTAATATCCTCCACAAAATCCTGCTCTGGTACTGCCTCTTGAGTGGCAATTTTGAAGAATTCTGTTGCTTTTTTCAACATGGAGATGAAAGCCATTTGGTCATCTACAGGGGAGGCCTGATGAGCCGGGGTGGGCGGAGGAGAGAGTTGATCCTCTTCATAGTTTGAGAAAAGAAACTTCTTCCTCATTATAGATGTCTCTATAAGTATCCATATGGATCACATCATCTTGTTGGGAAACCTGAGACTGATCCACTTTAATTTGGAGGTTAGGGTCTACCCGAGCCTTCTTCGGGGGTAGGTTGACCAGAAGAACGGATAATCCGCTCCAGTCGATCCATACAACCCTCAAATTTTTCTGTAGTCCATTTAGAGGACCAAAACGGGCCTGCGCAAGGAGAAGGGGCGTTCTCCGCACTGTGGCGTCGGCGGGATCGTCTAAGGGCGTCGGGGAGAGAGGCTCTTGACCATCTACGTAAACCTCATCGAATCCAATCCGCCGAAACCTTTTCAGCGGATTGATACATAACCTTAGGTGGAACCGGAATAAGGCCCACCGGCGCTGCGATTCTTCCGATGCTGCTTTGGATAGTCGCCGAATTTTCGAGAGACAAGGGCTCTGCTGATTTTTCGGCAGTAGGAATCCCGTCCGCGCCACCAGGCCTAGCGGTCGGGTTTCCGGGTAGAGGCCTATCTGTAGTTATCGGGCCTACTGAGCCCTTGGAAGCCGTCGAAGCATCGGACTCCCGACGCATGTAGGTTTTGGAGTAGCGCCCTTGGTTTGTCTTGATTGCCCAGTCGCAATACGCTGCTGCGAATGCAGGGAAGGCTTTGGACAGAATGATCCGAGGGAAGATTTCGGTGTCCCTGTTGGCGCTTTCGTCTTTTTCGACGAAGCCGTCGAAATTGACATAGGGGATGTGTGCTTATTGCGATGCATTTGTACGTCCCCGTATGTGGTCCCTTGTAGCAAGAGCCTGGAAGGGTCGGCAACGGGTGTGGCGGATCTTGAAGTGTCTGCCTCAAGGTCTATAACATCCGCGTTGCACGTTTGGTCATCCAAAGTTCCCCAGTCACTTTCTGCTGGTGTGGCGGTGGGGTTCCACGCGTGACATACCGTACGCGGCCCACTGCTTACACGGCGCTCCGTAAGGGTCTTGGCCCGCAGGAGTTTGCACACCACACACCGCTTCGTCGTGCTCTAAGGGGACACGGGCGTTACACGTCCTGTGTTTGTCCTTCCAAGGATATCTGACCCTACACTTAGGGCAGAATCTAAAAGGAGTCCGCTCCATAGCAAAAGGGAAGGATGACCAGACCGCAAAGGAAAGAGGGGAAGGAGAAAAGACATGCTAAACAATATGGCCAACCCGACCCCACTCCCCCTACTGTATAGGCTGGCCAGAGGGCCCGACCACGTAGTCGATCCGGTCGCTGGATCTTAGGCGCTGAATCCACAGCCGTAGACTATTCCCCTGTAGTCTTCGTCAAAGATGTAGTTATTGGCGAAGTGACTTAACGGAAAATAAACAGACAATTCGGCAAGATAAACAATGTCTCTAGTAAGAGCTCCGCTGTAGGGCGACAGGTTATCTGGGCGGAAAAAAACAATCCGAGGGACCTCGGCGCGTGAGGTATTTTGGGTACTACACGCCCCACGATGGGGATAGTGTTACAGACACGCCTATGCCGACATCCCTTTTCGGTCCCCGAAAGACAAGATGTAATACTCCGCGGTTACCACTGGATGTCAGACCATATGCACAGCATGTGATCCTAAGAAGATTAGCAAGCATCAGAAAAGTGTTTCTTTGGATACTTGTTACTGTGAATCTCTCTCTAATCACCCTACTGTTCACATTGACCCTGCTTGAGCTAAGCTTGGCTGCTCAGCCACACTACCAACCGGTGTAGTACAGACTTATACCCAAGGTTGGGTTCCTATTGCCAAGAGGACAAGGTTGGTGGTGTAGTGCACCCAAAGGGTACTGCACCAAATCTTGCCTACAAAATATGTGTCACCAATACTGCACAAACTAATGCAGAAAAGGGATTCCAAGCATCTTCTCCCACCATAGGTACTCTATCAGAGGTCATAGTCCAATAAAGTCGCATGTACCTTACAAACCACACAGATAAGGCAGTTACTTTCAGGTCGATTTAAAAACTACTTTGTAGAGATTGTTTTTTCTCAAATTAAAAACATAACAGCCATACATATTCTTAAAAGTAAAATTAAGGGCATAAATCGATGAAATAGGCATAACAGTATAATGTTTACGCTTCATTCTCAAATGAGCATCCTTACCTACTGCAACCATTGGATCGTATGGATCCATCTTTGATGGAGAGTCCAGTTTTCTCCGTTTAGACTCAATTTCATTATCGTTGGATGCAGGATCTGTTCATGAAGAATGTAAAAATGTAAATATATGCTTTATGCTTAACCAATTCCCTCCCCCACCCCCAACTTCTAAAGTTCCTCATTATGGGATAGAAGGTTGATTGCTTTAAAAAAAAAAAAAACTAAAAACAAAGCCATAATACATTCTTTTCACCTTTATGGGCAGCAAAGAGGAATGACCTGAAGAAATTGAGAAATTACTTACTGGTCATTTTCTTTCTATGGATCCTTCTCTGTTAGATTCCTCATCAGATCAATATTCATTCTAGTGTCAGCTACCCAGATACCTTTGACAGGGGCAATAGTATAACTCTACTGGCCACTCATTTGCTCTGGCGGGGACGTCGGCTGGCAACACCGCTGTACCAGAGTTTAACTTCTTTACCCTTATATCTCCCGTGCTTAGCAGCTGCACAGAGAGAAAACACGGATTTTGGCTGAAAACAGCCAAACAATTTAATAAAAAATAATATGAAATCAAAACAAAAAGGACAGGATTGCACTGAAAAATCACTGACAGCGTTACCATGGAAAGAATTCAAACACTACCTAAAAGGACATACATTACTCCCTGTATTTGTATTTCTGGTGCTTGTATCGGTTAGGTAAGATTTTCATATTTATGATGAATCCTCCCTACCTGTGTCAACCCCAGAACGTTTTGCTTGGACTTGGTAATTATTTTACCTTGTACTTTGGTGAGTGGTATTCTTTTTCCCCCGTCTCACGTAGTCTTACTCTTTCGATAGGCGACCTTTTTGTCTCTCCATAGTGTTTGGTTGAAGTTATAGTTTCCAATAACTTTTGGGCTTAGGCTGGCGCCCCTTTGGGCTCCGCTGTTAATTTCTCTTTCATGTACTTGGGTGAACTACTGTTCCCAAGTAGCAAAGCGGCTAAAACCGGGATTCTGTGTGCAGTCATTAGCTAGGACCGTTTTTCTAAAGGGCTTAGTAAAACTATACAACTGAGACAAAAGAAAACTCCACATATTATAAATATATAAAGCTTTATTATAAATACAAATTGGCAAAGGTAAATCTTGGCAGGTAAGTACTTTGTCATAGAATCATAAACCTAAAAAGAGCACAATGCTTAAGGTACACAGACCAAAGCATCAACCTTCAGAATAATAGTATTTCTAGGTCATTCAAACCTAAACAAATTCTAGAAATGGAACACCTATTCCGGGGAAAGTAAAACCACAAGTTACTTTTAGATTACTTACAGTAATTCAAGGGTAGTAGACCCTGTTAGTTATGCAGTGACACTAGGTTAAGAAATCACATAGTCAACCAACCTTATTACTAGGATACTTTACGGAAGAGTGAAACACCAATTCAGGGAACAGTATGAACATTTAATTTTTTTTACATTCAGGAGAACATTCAGTTATACAAGGTGAGCAAGGCCTAATGGTGTAATAAAGTATTGCAGTTGCTTTTCATATCAGTGAACACAGACTAACGTAAGCAAGACCCATTTACACCATTTTAGGATTGCAACAGGCAGACCAAGATCAGCTAAACCCACAGTACACTTACTCCGAATGGCACAGCTATTCAAGATAAGTAAAACTCAAGGATGACTTATTCTAGACAAGCTAAGTAGCAGGTCAGGTGCAGCAAAACCCAGGTGAACTTCTACATTTATATCCTAACAGAAAGTGTAAAGTTAAGCCAGCAGCATTACTTTTGGGAAGTGGGTGAAGCAATTCACAGGTGAGTAAGAACCTTATAAACAAACACTTTTCAGAAAAACACATGCAAAGGATAGTAAGAACTTTTGTAACTGCTCATATTTCAGAGGGACAGTTCGCAACCAACACAAGTAACTTTTTAACACTTGCTATACTTGTCAAGATGGAATCCTTTGCTGATCTAGTCCTTCCCTAGTCTATTGCATGAGTTCTCATAGGCAGAAGGGGGAGGGGGGGCCTAGGTGCTAGCTGTAGGCAGGTTGAGATGGGGTTCAGTTGTAGGAAGTCCGTTTCTGAGGAAGTCTCAGGAAAACAAGTAAGTCGTTTTTAGAGTCCAGGGACTACAGAGACGGCACCCCCAAGGGATTCCAGCATTGGGCCTGGGGGAACTGGATCAGAGGACTTGCAATCACATGAATCACCCCAAAGCTTCACAGCAATCACAAAAGGCTTAAGCCAAGTAATACCACAGCCAACACAGTACCTCAGCACAGAAGGAGTTTGCAGCAGGACATCTTCAGGCTCTGCATCCATAAGGTGGGTCGATTAATTCCTTGTCGTGGCGACTAAAGACAGGACACTGGAAGGGAATTTGCAGCAGGGATCAACGGGGAAGACACCAAACAAGGGTTTCTTCATGGCTGGATGGGGTTTTGGCACACTTTTCAGAAGCCAGGAGAAGACTGAATATCACTGGTTGTATTCCAGTCGCTAATCTGGTCCAGCAGTCTGGTGAGGAAGGTTTCAAATCAAGTCTCTGGATGTCCAGCAGGATGCTAAGGTTTCAGCATGATTTGGAATACTGTGCACCTTGCAATGGCTCGAGGTCCCAGGGTATTGGGGTTGTGTAGTCCAGGAAGGTCCCAGCATGCCGTGGGATGCTTCAAAATGCAGGTCTTGACACTAGTGTCTCGCCAGGCTCAGGTCTGGGGGCAGTCATTTTCGGGACTCCCAGGCTGCTTGAAGGGAAGCGCAACAGCAGGCTCCTGTTACACAGAAGGCTCTCTGGTAGCTTGAAATCGCTATGGCCGTCGTTTCTTTATCCTGTTCGGTTTCAGCTCCAGTGGTCGGCTTGTCCGCAGCTTTCAGGTTGAGTATTTATCAGGAACTACAGCACAACTCCTGCATTTTCTTCCTGCATTTTACAGCAAGGGGCGGTCTGGCTGTCAAAACAGGATAGCCCGCAACTGGGAGTTGGTTCCTTTCAGGCAGGGCCAAAGGCAAACGGCAGCAGAATGTTTGACTCCTCCCTCGCTTCCTCTGCCGTCTCATACTCTGGAGCCTAGGCAGGGAATCACAGATTCCCGCCGAAGACAACTTGCACGGAGGTCGTTCCCCACCTAAAATGGCAAGGGACTACCTCTGAAACATTAAGCACACAAGAAATGGTGGAAAAATGAGCCCAAAAATGATGGCCCTTCTGTGCATTACTGAGGCTGAATTAACAGTCTGCGAGTAAGAAAGACAGTCATAAAGGTAAAACAACTTCCCGCAGCCATTCATGTAAACGTGCAACTATAATAAAATGTTACCAGGTAAGTAGCAAAGGGGATCCATTGTAGCCCCCCAGAACTCCACATAAGGTGGGGTGTGTTGGCTTAAAATGTAAAGGGGATGAAAATCCCGTTACTATTTTGGAACAGAAGTTCACCCAAGTATAGGAATTGAGAAATGAACAGGGGAGCCCAAAAAGGCAACACAGCCTAAGCCCAGAAGTTGTAGGAAACCAACTTCAACCATACACTATGGAAAGACATAAAAACTCAACCATAGAAAGTAAAAGACTGTCCGGGGGACAAGATTGAATAGTTACCTAGTCAAAGCAAAAGGTTCTGGGGTGGACGCTGGTCAGGAACATCGTGAATATGATAATCTTACCAAACAGATTTTTCAGTTTTATGCCAAATCTCTTTAACCCGAGACTTCTAGCACTTTTTCTAGACTTCATTTTAAAAATCTATTTCCCATTCTATACATTCTTCCATAGCTGGCCGTGCTGCGAGTATCCGTTAGGGAGAAATCTCAGAAATGCGTTAATTCCCCTCTACCTTAGAGACCCCCAGCTCTTTTGCTGAACTTTGGGACTTTGTACTTTTAATTCCAATTGTTTTCTGTGTTTGTCTTTTGGTTATGGAGTCTAACCAACTCCATAAGCATCTTTTACAACTGTCACAAAGCACCTTCAGTGCAGTGCGACAGGGAAGCCTTCAAGATTTCCCAAGGTTTAAATACCTTCTCTGGGATAAACTACTGTTTCCCAGAGCAGTAAAGTGAAATTGACCACTTAGTCCTGTAAAATTCTAGACCCAGCACACCCTCTTACAATAGTGCTGGAGAGGTTACTTAGTATCCCCTGTGTCTAGTTACTCATGTAGCATTCACATGTTACCCGTTCCTCTCAGAATGGCTGGTGGCAGTGGTTTGGCAATGAACTACCAGTATTTACCCAGACCGTGAACCGTCAGCAGCTCCAGTAACGTTAAATCTTGGGAGCCATGTTTTTCAAAATGGCGCATAGCCTCTTGTTAAAATGGTCACCCGTCTTTTTTCGTCATTTCTTTATGTACCCCCGAGTTTCTCTGCACGCCAAACCAGGTTTGGTCCCTTTGTTCATTCGCCTTTGGCGGGCTTCAGGAGTGACACCCGCCTCTGGCTCCAGAGTGTCTGGGCTAGACAGGAAGTGAGGGAGGTGTGTTTAGTCTCATGTAAGACCCAAATGCACTCTGGCGTGATTGGCTGGCTGTCCAGCAAGGACAGCCACCCTGCTGGGTGAGTGGCAGCTAGGCTGGAATGAATGGGAGAGAACTGAATAAAAGGTGAGTCTCTTTGACTGGAAAGCAGAGTCGACCACTGGAACGAAAGAACCGAAGATGAGCTGGAAGAGGACAGCTGCTGCAACTCCTGGACCGTTGGTTTGCCCGGTGAAGCCCTGCTGCAGATCCGAATTGCCAAGTTCATCTTGACAGAGAAGACCCTTCAAGGACTACTTTGAGTTGGTGGGACCAATCATCTCGTAAGCCACCTGGATACCATTCTCGGAGCCGGTTAGAATTAACTAGGGGGAAGGACACCAGCTTGTGTGCTTGATGACAGCTACTCGAACTGACGCAACTCCATTTCGTCAGCGTTTTCCGACTATCCTGTGGAGTGCAGGAATCACCAGACGTCCTCCCTGTTGTCCCCACGACTGAGGCTCAGGAACAGTGAGATCTGCAGGAACTACCAGGAACCAAAGTCTTCTGCTGCATCTTTTCTTCATATTAAAGTACTGTGCCAACCCAACAGAGAATGTATCCCTCGCAGTGAAAGTTTGTGTAACCTTCCCAACTTGCAGGCCTAAAAAGCTTGTGACCCAACATAGGATTCTTTTTCATACAAACTACTTCTGAGAACACTGGCAAAGACTTTACAGTTTACTTCAAAAACTGCTCTTTCCTATCCAAGACACTAGTCCATTGACTTTGGCCTAGGCCTATTGAACTGAATCGAGTCCTCTAGTGAACTAAAACTATTTGCACTGCCTAAGAAAGTATTTGTGATCTATTCTGCTAACTTGTGCCTTTTTACCCCCATTGAAAGTAACTGAAATGCCATTTTGCCCTTATTTCAGGGGGAGCTTAATTTGTTCCGAAACGTATTGGTTTAGTATTGAAGTGTATGTGTACAATATTAAGTTGCCTCATACTAGTGAGTTTTTTTAAATGATTGTGTAATACATTAAAGAAGTGTTTTACCAAGAAACCTTTAGTGTAACTGTCAACTTAAAGTACTGTGATTGTAAGACCTCTGTGTGACCTCTTTTACTGCTCACATTCCCTCTTGAGATAAGCCTGGCTGCCCAGCCTGCTACCATAAACTGTAGTAAAGACTTCTACCAAAGGTTGGGTTTGCTTACACCTGTAATCCTAATTGGGTGTGGTGGTCGCAGAGGGTACTGCATGCAATTCTGCCTAACAAAGGCCAAACTATTTTAGGGACAGGCACAACTCTGGGAGCTGTAGCCAAACCAGTTCAAGGGAGCAAACAGTTATCAAGGCTAAGTCTCAGGAGGAGTGAGCCTGTTAAGGGGCCCTTCATGAGTACACAATAAAAAGTCAAGGAGCACACTTAGACAAATAGTTTTAAAAAAACTAACAATGAAAAATGACTGATCATGTAATATCACACAATACTAAATAAAAAATTCAAATACACAATCATTGTAAAGAAACCCAAGTATTACTATGCAGCGCTACAGATACACAGAGATGCAACACGAACTTTAAAAGTCCATCCCTAATGTGTAGGAGGCCTTTTGCCCAAAGGTTCACCAATACTCCACACAGTTTTGAGGAACAGGAAAGTTAGTGGAAGGATTCTGGAGTCCAAAGAAGAGTACAAGTTATCCTAGCTTATAAGGAACAAGTTACTTACCTGTAACTGTTGTTCTCCAGCATGGGTCTGGCATGGATTCACATGCTCATGAATATTCCCCGCCGTCAGGCTGGGAATCCTCGGTAAAGAAAAACCAGTATCAGTTTCGTTTCCGATCTGTCTTTCGTAGTAGTAACCAATCACTGATCTCTGCGTCATACTGACCACAGCCAATGACTGCCATCTCCCTAAGCCCAGCCTCTGGCAGCCATCTTCAGATTTGGTAGCACGTGAAGTGGCAGTATGACCAAGTGAAGAGCCGCAGAGGGGTAGGCGTGAGGGTTCGCATGTGAATCCATGCCAGACCCATGCTGGAGAACAACAGTTACAGGTAAGTAACTTGTTCCTTCTCCAGCATGGGGTCTGGCATGGATTCACATGCTCATGAATAAAAGAATACATAGCAGTACACACATGCACAACCACGGGAGGTGGCAAAGGCTCAACATTAAGCAATTCTTACCTCCTCACCAGGCTAACCTTAGGCGAACAGGTTGCGCAGCACTGCTTGGCCGACCCTGGAATCCCGATCGACGCACTAGAATTTAGTGAAGGTGTGCGTCGACCTCCACGTAGCAGCCCTGCAGATGTCCAGCAAGGGCACACCAGATAGGAACGCTGTGGTGGCTGCGATCGCTCTGGTGGAATGGGCTCTCGGACGGCCAGGCAGCGGTCGGATTGCCAACCGATGACAGTACATGATACAGCCGGAGAGCCATCTGGAAATGAAGCCTTAGAGAGCCTTCCCCTGATTGACAGGTCCAAAGTTCACAAAAAGTTGTGATGTCTTCCGAAAACTTTGTGCGGTCCACGTAGAACTTCAGCGCTACATCCAGCGAGTGCAAAGTCCTTTCAGCCGGCGACGGGAAGAAAACCGGCAACACCAAGGGTTCGCTGAGGTGGAAGTCCGACAGCACCTTGGGCATGAAGGAGGGGTGCGTCCTGAGCACTACCCTCGTGTCGTGAAAAGTCAAGTACGGGGGCTTGCAGGAAAGGGCCTGGATCTCTCCCACCCGTCGTGCGGAGGTGATGGCCACAACAAACGCTGTTCTCCACGACAAGAACTTCAACGGAGGTCCCATGAGCTTGGTCAGCACCACGTTGAGCTCCCACGCCGGTGCCTTCACCGGCGGGAACGATCTGAACAGTCCTTTCATGAATTCTTTCACCAGACGATGATACCACAAAGACGTCGGTCCCGTGGTTCTGGGAGATCGCAACAAGATGCATCTTGATGGAAGCGTGCGCCACTCCAGCCTTGGCCAGCGCCAGCAGGTATGGCAGTACTTGAGGAGACGTAATCCGTAGAGGGTTAAACTTCTGTGCGTGGCACCAGACAGAGAACCTCTTCCATTTGTGTCCGTAGCATATAAGAGTTGAGGACGCCCTGGCCTTTGCAAGAACCTCTCTGGAGTAGGTCGGTATGTCGTAGCCTCCAAACTCGAACGCTGCAGGAGCCAGGCCTGCAAGTTCAGCGACTTCGGGTCGTGATGGAGGATGGCGCCTCCTTCCCTGGAGAGAAGATCCGCGTCCACTGGCAGCTTGATTGACGGGGGACGCTGACAAGTCCAGAAGGTCCGGGAACCATATCTGCCTCGGCCACGCAGGTGCGACGAGGATCATCCTGCACCGTGTCCTCTTGAGCTGGTTGATGAGCCGGATCAGCAATGGCAATGGAGGGAACGCGTATAGAAACAGGCCCTCCCAGGGGAACGAGAAAGCATCGGCCATGCTCCTCGGCTGGGGAAACCTGCTGGCGAACCTCCGGCACTTGAGTTCATCGCCGTCGCGAACAGATCGATCTGGGGTGTGCCCCACCGTTGGAAGAGGCGGTCCACTAGATCCTGTCGTAGTTCATACTCGTGGCACGAGCTGAGCGAGTCGGCGATGGTGTTTTTTTATCCCTGCCAGATGAAACGGCACCAGAAACATCCCTTGGGCGACGGCCCAATGCCACAGATCCTGAGCCTCCTTGGACAGGGCTGGGGATCTGGTACCGCCCTGCTTCCTGATGTAGAACATGGTGGTGGTGTTGTCAGTGAAGATCCTCACCACCTTGCCCTTGAGGGACGGAAGAAAGGACCTAAGGGCCCAAAACACTGCACAGAGTTCCAGGACGTTGATTTGGAGGGACTTCTCCATCGGCAGCCAAAGGCCCCTCGCGTGCAGATATTCGGTGTGTGACCCCCACCCTTCCAGGGAGGCATCCGTGGTCACGGTCTTCTGGTGGCCCGGGGTCTGGCAGTCCATGCCCGCCGTCAGATGCGGCGGGTGCCCCACCACCGGATCACTCGCCGGAAGCTCTCGTCGAGTGTGATCCTGTCCTCGAAGCTGCCCGTCTGGATCCAGCGAAAGTCCAGGAACTCCTGCAACAGGCACATCCGAAGCCTGCACAGGCGGATGAGATAAATGCAAGAAGACATCATTCTGGAGGAGGGATTTGATGGACCTCACCCTGGCCGCGCCCGCAACCAGCATCCGCTGCACCTTGCCCAAGATGGCCCTCGTCCTTTCCTCTGACGGAGAGGCCAGAAGCGCCACTGTGTCGAGTTTCGCTCCCAGAAACAGTGCGTCTTGCACGGGCACCAGGTGGGACTTGGCGTAGTTTATGGAGAATCCCAGGTCCGTGAGCAGTTGGACGGTCCTCGCCGTGTGCTCCGCGGCAAGCTCCTTTGTCTTTGCTCGGATGAGCCAGTCGTCCAGGTAGGGGTAGACGTGGATCCCCTCCAGGCGCATCCGCGCCGCCACCGGTGCAAGGCACTTGGTGAACACCCTGGGTGCTGACCTCAATCCGGAGGGAAGGGCTCTGAACTGGTAGTGACGCCCTTAGACCACGAATCTGAGAAACTTTCGGTGTCCCTTTAGGATGGGGATACGGAAGTAGGCATCCTCCAAATCCAAAGACGACAGGAAATCGCCCTCCTCCAGTTGACCCAGGACGTGCTGGAGGGTGACCATCCGTAACTTCTGTGCCTTGATGAATTTGTTCAGTCGTCGTAGGTCCAGGATGGGACGCCATCCTCCCGTCTTCTTCACGAGGAAGTATCTTGAGTAAACTCCGGAGCCCCGAAGCCTCTTTGGGACGAGCTCGATGGCGCCTTTCTTGAGCATCGCCTTTACCTGAAAGACAAGTTGAGGGACGTGATGTTCCTTCCTTGCCACGGGGGGGACGCGCGGGCACTTCTTTAGAAACACTGCGCGTGTCCCTGGGCCAGAGCGTCCAGCACCCAATGGTCGGTGGAGATGGACTCCCACACGCTGACTAAGTTCGCCAGCCGGCCTCCCACCGGGGTGCTTCGGTGGGGGCCCGACCCCACGGCCGGTTCAGTCCTGCTTCGACGAGGTTTTGCTGCCTTGTCCTCCTTGGCGACGACAGTGGGGTCCGCCCGACTAGCCTCGTCCCCTGTAGGCTTCCTGTGACGACGAACGGGCCGCTTGAGGATAGGTGGAAAATCCACCGCCGGAACCTTTGGCGGCACCCTGCCTGCCTCCGCCGCTCCGAAAGAGCGGCCGTCGTTGCTGGAGAACACCAAGAGCCCGGGCCGTCTCCGTCTTGATGGCTTGTAGGGAATCGGCCACTGTTTTCCCAAACAGGTTGCTCCCGTCGAACGGCATGTCTAAGACTCTGGTCTGCACGTCCTGACGGAAGTCAGTTGCCTTGAGCCATCCACGCCGTCTAAGGCACACGCCGTTGCCCAACTGGCGAAATCCAGTGTCAGCGATGTCCGTCGCCATCGTAATGGCATGGTCCAACGCCACTTCTCCTTCCTGCAAGATCTCTAGGGCCTCCGCCCTCTTGTCTGGTAAGAAATCCAGCAGGGGGGCCAGTTTGTACCACAACTCCGTCGTAGCGGGCCACGATAGCCAAGGCGTTAGCAGCCTTAATCGTCGTCGCTACCGATGAGATGACTCTGCGTCCCATCGTGTCCAATTTCTTTCCCTCGCCGTCTGGCGGGGAGGTTGGCGTAGAGGCTGAGCCCCCCCCCCCGCTTTCTTCCTGGCCGCCGCAGAGACGACCGAGTCTGGGGTCGGCTGTGCCCGAAGGCTCAAGGGGGCCGCGTCCGGGACCCGGTACTTCTTCTCGTACCAATCCCTTCTCACAGGCGTCGTGGATTGGTTCTTGAGTTGGGAGAGACCCTCATCCCAGATATCGTCCAGTAGAGGTACAGCGAGGACCCTCTTGGTCTCGCACCATTGATAAAGGAAACCTTCCTTCTCTTCCGGGCAGAGCTGGAAAAGCTCGGATGCCCTGGCAATCATGGCATGGTAACAGCAATCTCGTCCTCATCTCCGAGCATAAGGACTGTATAGCCAATAAAATGGCCGCCGAGTTGTCTTGCGGCACTGGTTGAGGGGAGTCCGACGGACGGTCAGGAACCCTGTCGGCACCCTCTACGTTCTCGTCGTCTCCTACGTCGGGGTCCCTCCCGACAGGCTGGTCTTCTTCCACGCCAACGCCATGGCTTAAGACTTCGATCAGCTCCTCCTCAGAGGTTGAGGCCGAATCCACGACGACCTCCTGCCCACCCTTTTTCTTCTCCGTCGGAGGTTTCACGGGGGTCCTGTCGATGGGCATGGGAGACTCTGGGCCCTGAGGTCGCCACCACTGGTGTAGCCTCCACAGGCTGAGCCATGGCCGCTGCGACTGTCTCGATAGAGGCCTTGGCCGGATAGATTAAGGCTTTCACCACCTTAGGTGCGCTCACCGCCTTCTCCTTGGGGGGCAGGGTCACCGTCTCGCTCCCCCACCGATGGGGCCTTCGAGCTCGACCGGGGTCTCTCCAGGAGCTTCGCCGGGTGCTCGGCTTTCCTCTTACCCGAGCCAGAGCATTGGCTCGTGGTTGATGGCGCCGGGGAGGATGCGCCCTGCCTGGCGCCCGTAGAGCCCGACCGTTCAGCGCTCCCGGTGCCAGCGGACTTGCGGTGTTTGGCCTTCTGTTGGACCCCCGTCGCCGGGGCGCCCTCAAAGGTCTTAGAAGACCGCTCTGACTTCTTCTTGCCTGACGGGCTCTTCCCTTCCAGCCAGTTGGCGAGACGCAGATGGCGGTCCTTCATGGTCTGCTCCGACATTGCCGCAAAACGCACAGTCCTTCTCCACGTGCGTCTTGTCCTCAGGCAGTAGAGGCAAAGGGAGTGTTCGTCCTCCTTAAAGACATTCTGAAGCTGGCATCCAGGGCAGACCCTAAACAGCTTTCCGGGCGTTGAGCTTCCCTTCTCCTGGGCCATGATCGAGATGGGCCTGAGAAACTTCTGGAGTCCTCCAAAAGCGTGGCTCGACGAAATCTTCACCCTTGAGGGGCATAGAAGAATCCGACACGGGTCCCCGTTTATCGGATAAAGCAACGGTGGAGCTTGAGGCTCTTTTGACCGAAAAGAGAACATTTTCCTAAGAAAAAGCGTGAAAAAAGCACTAAAGCCCGAGAGCAATAGCACGAGGATCCCAACACTTGAACGTGCTGTAAAAATCTGAAGATGGCTGCCAGAGGCGGGGCTTAGGGAGATGGCAGTCATTGGCTGTGGTCAGTATGACGCAGAGATCAGTGATTGGTTACTACTACGAAAGACAGATCAGAAACGAAACTGATACTGATTTTTCTTTACCGAGGATTCCC
Source organism: Ambystoma mexicanum (assembly GCF_040938575.1). NCBI lineage: Eukaryota > Metazoa > Chordata > Amphibia > Caudata > Ambystomatidae > Ambystoma > Ambystoma mexicanum. The sequence continues at coordinate 1,568,231,031 of NC_090937.1, read as the reverse complement.
AGCCTGACGGGGAATATTCATGAGCATGTGAATCCATGCCAGACCCTATGCTGGAGAAGGGTCCCACACTTTCGGAATGCTTGCACAAGCAGGCAATCGCAAAAAGGTTACTGTTAAAAAACCTTTTATAAAGCTACCAAACTTTTAAAACCGAGTTACCAATTGAGGTAAGTACTGTTACAACACACCCCCAATGTACAACTCAGCCCAATGCCCTGTGCACCAATTCTTCTATAGTCCTTGATGCCCAAGAATTGCAGGATCGAGCGACAAATGCTGGTGAAGGATCTTCAGGTTGAGAATGCAGAACTCCATGCAGGGCCCCTCAACAGGACTGGATGCAGGGAACCCGTTTTGCGTGATAGCCACCAATGCACAGCGACACAGAAGGGTGGTGAGGCATGCTTTTCGCAGACAAACTTAGAGTCCTGTAGCACAAACTATTGATTCCCAAAGTTCTGGGCCTAAACATGGAATAGTGACGTCTGCAAAACTGTAGCCCAAACTCTCGGCAGCCACTGGTTGATCCAGTGGCCCTTCCGAGGGCTCTTCTTCACAGGACACCGAGCAGATGTTGAGAATGGATGCCCCACTCGAAGGGTCTCGGCTTCTTCGCAGGAATAATTTTGAAGCTTTTTAAGACAGGGCTCCAAGTTGGCCCCCAAGCCTTCACCACCGGGTCCACGCTCTCCTTACACATCTCGCAGCTTTAAAGGATACTTGGCTACTTCAGTTTTCTTCCAGGATCTCTGAAGACTGGGTTCAAGGGACCGCTTATTCAAAAAGCAGTTAAGAGCCATCACCCTGCTGGGTGACTGACAGCTAGGCTGGAATGAAAGTGAGCAAGCTGCATAGAAGGTGAGGCTTTTTGGCTTGGAAGGCTGAGTCAACCACTGGACGAAGGAATCCTAAGAAGAACTTGAAGAGGACGCCTGCTGCAACTCCTGGACCATTGGTTTGCCCGGTGAAGCCCTGCTGCAGGGTTGAAACTCCAATTTCGTATCGACAGAAGCCCCTGCAAGGGCGACTTCTCCCGTTGAGTTAGTGGGACCAATCAACTCCAAAGTAAGCCACCTGGACATCATCTCAAAGCTGGTCGAGTATCCACTGCAGTTGCTGCTAGAACCAGATAGCCAGGGAAAGGAACACCAGTTCATGTGAGTTTGCTTTTGAACTGGCCAAGATCTCTAGGAACATCCTCCGGACTTCCAGGAAGCAGGACTGACCGAGCCTGAGCCCCAACAGAGTGTGGGACCCCAGATGCAAGGAAAGCCCATCTAGACAGCCAGGAACGGCGGTGGATGCAATGTGCTGAAACACTGAACAGCTACGTGTTTGAAGTCGCCGGTTGCAAGTGGTGACCGTCCCATTGCAGTGCAGGAGTCCCCCAGAAGACTTCCCTCTTGTCCCTACGACTGAGGCCCAGGACCAGCGAGATCTGCAGAGCTGCAAAGTCATCTGCTGCACTTTTTCTTCAACCCAAAGTTAAAGTCTAAGAGAACTTACCTCTTGTTGTGTAGCCACTTTGTCCTCGTCAAGAGACTGCTTGGTTGCATGTGTAGAGTTGCTTGCAACTTCTTTACTTCACAAGCCTAATCAGCTTGTGGCCCTACTTTGATTTTCTTCTATTGCTACAAAGACTTTTTAAACATTGGAAAATACTTTCTACTTACCTGCAAGAAGTGCTTCAGTTCACTCTGACTTTTCGCTAACTTAACATTGGCTGGCCTGGCTCCCTGAATGTCTTCTCTCTTCTGCTTATGTGTTTTGCCTTCCTTCCAGGAATGGGTTAACTGACTTTGCATTGGGGGAGGGGATTGTATTGCAAGTACTTTCCTACTTAAGAATAACTGTATAAATACTTGTTTTATTCTGAACGCTTCTCGTTGACACTACTCCCAAGAATTCTAAATGCAACAGGGATATCTGAGGGTGTAGGTAGTGCCTGTGTGGCATCCCAAATGGGTATTTTCTGATTTAGTTAACCAAGAGTGTGTATTCTTGGAGTGTAATTGTGTGTTGCTTATTATTGCTCCCTTCTGAAGGCTTACTCTGATAAATTAATAATTGTTTAATCAAGAAACCTTGTGTGTAAGAGTTAATTTTAATAGCAAAGCAGGGATCGCTCAAAACTGTAATCCAACCCCCGGGCTATGTGAGGAGGAGGAGGTCCCCCCTCACTGCCAGGGGGCTGGATTACCTTCAGTTTCACGTCGGCGTGAAACTGAAAGTAAATTCCCCGCAGCAGCCATTTTCGGCTGCTGCGGGGAAGAGAGAAGGTAAGAGACCTTCTTTGTCCGCCTCGATCTCCGGCTGTATTTCAAGCCGGAGATCGAGGCGGGTATCGTTGGAAAGGGGAGATTCTCCCCTTTCCAACGATACCCATCGTGTGGCATTGCTGCCCGCGGATCGGGCGCAGGACGCGCGATCCGCGAGCATCAATGCCACCGGATCAATACAGATCAGTTTGTGACGCGGGGGGAGGAGGGGGCTGCTTACTAGGTAAGCGCCCCCCCTCCCCCGTGGCCCCAAGGCATGGGGCCACAGCGGCAGAGACCCCTGGGGGCAGATCACTGCCCCCAGGGGTGAATACGGGTGGGGAGGGAAAAAAAAAAAAATCAGAGGGAGGTGGGAGGGGGTTTGGGGCCCTGGGGCCCACTAGACCACCAGGGATTTTGTAAAAAATGGTGTCCTTGGAAAGGGGGGGTTCCCCCCTTTCCAAGGACACCACCTATATGAGGCATTGCTGGTCACGGATCGGCGCAGAGCGCTCGATCCGTGACCAGCAACCCACTAGACCACCATGGATCCGTTTGTGAGGGGGGGCTGCCTCAAGTAGGCAGCCCTCTCCCCCCTCCCAGCCCCCAAAGCATGGGGGCACATGCATGAGAACCCTGGGGCAGATGGCTGACCATCTGCCCCAGGGGAATGAAAAAAAAATTGAAATTATGTGGAAAGGGGGTGGGGGGCCACTAGCCACCATGGATTTTTTATTGAATGAAGGGGGGGAGGGATGCCCCCCCCCAACTGAAGTAGAAAGGGACACCCCTTGCAACCCTCCCTGGGGGCAGATATCTGCTCCTAGGAAGGGGCATCTGACCCCAGGGAGGGATGCATGAGGTGGCCCCCCCTATCTGCCCCCAGGGTGGGTTGCATGAGGTGGGCCCTCCATTTGGGGTGGGGAGGTTGAGGGCCACGGCCACCCGCCGTGGCCCTCAGCCTCCCCTAAAAAGAAGCATATGAATTTGTATTTTGTTTACCCTACTTCGCTTGGTGAAGATGGCCACATTAGTGTGGCTATCTGCCCCCAGGGTGCCCAAACCCTACTGCCCCATCTATTGGGGGTCCTGCCCCACCTTTTGGGGTGGCCCTCTCCCCCCTCACCCCAAATGGAAGTGGGGTGTACCTCACAGCCGTTCGGAGGAGGCCCAGGGAGGCCTGCATGAGGTGTGTCCCCCAGCCATTGGGGTGGGGGGGCACCCCAAAAGGTGGGGCAGGACCCCCAATAGATGGGGCAGTAAGGTTTGGGCACTCCGGCGCCAGATTGGCACACCAATGTGCCCCTGTGCACAAAGGGGAGTTGGGTTACCAAAGGAAAAAAGTGAAATGTTGGAACGTTTTTTAGGGGGGGCGGTGGGGCACCCCAAAGGGTTGGGAACGTTTCTAAAGGAATGGGGCGTTAACCCCCCCCACCCCGCCCACAATGGAGTGGGTGCCATGTCATGCAGCCCTCCCTGGGACCAGATATCTGCTCCTAGGAATGGACGCCTGAGCCCAGGGGGCAGTGCAGGACAACCTCCCCCCTTATCTGCCCCTTGGGAGGGCTACATGAGATGGGCCGCCCCTCCAATTGGGGTGGTGGTGGAGAGGTGCAACCCCCTTCACGTTAGAAAATTCCACCGCGGTGTAGGGGGCCCCTTCGCCCCCGCAAAAGGGCAGCTGCCATTTTGAATTGGGTTCTTCGTTTACTATACCTGCCTTGGCGTAGAGGGGCACATTGGTGTGCCACTCTGGCGCCGGGGTGCCCAAAACGTACAGGCCAATGCAACAGGGGGGGGCCAATATGGGTGGTCTGGTATTTGGGTGGGCTGACACAGATAATATATGTTTTGTTATTCCCTTTACAGGTCTTGAGCAGTTCAAGCTTCTCCCTTGTTATGTACGTATGAAATTTTGCTTATTCCAACATTTTATAGTCGGTGGAGGGCACATTGCTATTGGGATGGGGGTGAACAGGGCCTGTAGTGTTCTGTTGTGAAGGAAGTGGGTGCTCTGGGGCGGTATTGGGGTGGCCAGGAACACACTTGCCCGGGTTGCGGACAAAACATCCCCCAGTGCAGCTGAGCAGTGCCGTTTCCCTGGGAGGGAAGTTTGCCACTTAGCCATCTGTGCAATGTTTTTTTTGTGTGCTGGGCGTTGCCATACACCCATTGGTCTTATGCCAGTTTGCTATCACTGTGCAGTCCAGCCTTCTGTGGAGGTAGATGACTGAGAAGTTTCATGTATGTGGTGGAAGGAAGTGAAAAATGTACAGATAGTTGCCAGACAGTTTGGATGTGTTATTGGTAGGCAAAGCACTGAATGTAATTCTTTTATGTTTCCGTTGCAGTTGCGGCTACTGAAAAGCTTTTGCTGACTTATATAAGTACCACATATATTACTTGGTAATGTGCGGGTGGAGGGTTACTGTGGTGGGAGAAACTGTGGCTGCAGTGTCAGTGGTATGGGTGAGTAAGGGTAGTAGGGCGGTTCGGGGGCCAGTGACGGGAGTGCCTTGCATTGAGGAAGGTGGCAGCTTTGCAGAAGGAAAAATTGGCCGACATAAGTAGCAGCTCCTTTTCAAAAATGTTGCCGGTAGTAATGCAGATGGTCATTTTGTTCTGAGCATGGTACGCGTACTTGATACAGAGAACACTACTTTGACAGCAATGATCACCATTTCTGTGGTCCTTTTCCAGCAGTTGTCCCAGTGAGCCCTGCCAGTCTCCCCATCCTTTTGCAGGGGGAAAAGCTGTAACGCAGGGTAGCTAGAGGGGCAGGAGGGGTGGGGGTGAAGTCATTGGCCTTGAGCGTCCATCTCCCAGATGGATATTTTGTCCCTCAAAAGCAGCAGTGGGTACAGGGTGCCCCGGCACGGTCCCCATCCCGTCCTAGAGGGGAAAGCTGCAGTGCTGGCCAGGCAGAGATGTAGGGTGGTGGTGGTGGTGGTGGTTGATGTGTGTGACCTTGGCTGCCTCTCTGTGCCTTGGTAGTCGAATGGCCCCAAGTTCACCAGTACTTTAGGAGCTGCGCCCCAATTTCTCACAATCAAAGTGTCCAAATTTGCATGCATGTGTAATGAATGGCGCACATTCTGTCAGAGTAACTATATTCAGAGGTTACAAAGCACCCTTGCTGCACAGGTCATATCCTCAGTCAGACTAGTCACCCTGCCAAAGTGTAATGGTGTAGCATGTGGAAGTCACCTTACCACCGTGCAGTGCAGGCGGTGGGCCACAGGAGCAGACAACCTTTACTGATTACAATTGCCCCATCATAACTGTGTTATTGGCACAAGGTGACATACTGTCTTCTTCACCTCTTTCCCACCTCCTTCCCCTAAAACACAAGTGCCAATTACGTAATGACCTACTGTAAATTCACATGAGAGGTGCATGTCCGAATGGGTGAAGTGTGTGTCTGGGATTGTTACAAGAGCCATGTGTTCAGGCAATCATTCAGCTAGTTGGTAAACTGTATGTATAGGCATATTCATGGGGGTTCACTTGTTTCCATATCATAGTGACGATGAGGGTTGTGTAGATAATTGCCTACTCTTTCACCCAAAGGGCTGCACGATTTTCCGAGGGCCAACCACATCTGGCTCTCAAAGGGATGCCCTCCTGGTGCATTGGTTTGGGGTTAGGGGGAAGTGCTTTCACCAGCTCAGAGGAGCCATCAGCGATGTCCATGCAAAAGGAGATGCAACCCCCCCACCCTACAGTGGTGCACCTAGGAAGAAAAGATTTAGCGTCTGTGGGAGTGGAAGGGATACATGAGCTGCTAATGGTGGAACTGGAATGGATAGCACAGATGTTTCCAAACAGTGATGGTTTGGTGCCAGATTTCCGGGATTTATTTTTTAAATTTTTTTCTGCAGGATGCCATATGCCCACTTGTCTTATTTCCATTTCCAATCCGTGTGCAGTCTAGCCTTCCGTAGTGGTAGATGACTGAGAAGTGTCATGGAACTGGTTTAAGGAAGTGAAAAATGCACAGATAGTTGCCAGACAGTTTGGATGTGTTATTGGTAGGCAAAGCATTGAATGTAATTCTTTTATGTTTCCTTTGCAGTTGCGGCTACTGAAAAGCTATTGCTGACTTATGTAAGTACAACATTTATTACTTGGTAATGTGGGGGTGGAGGGTTACTGCGGTGGAAGGAATTGTGGCTGCATTGTCAGTGATAAGGGTTGGAAAGGGTAGTGGGGAGGGTCGGGGTCCAGTGATGTGTGTGTCTTGCATTGAGTAAGGCAGCTGCTTTGCAGAAGGAAAGGTTTGGCCGACATAAGTAGCAGCAAATTTTATTTTATTTTTTCCAGTAGTTATATAGATGGTCATTTTTTCTGAGCATGCTATGCACACTTGTTACAGAGCTCATTCCTTTCACTGCAAAGTTCACCATTTCTGTGGTCCAATTCCAGCAGTGTGCCCTGTCAGGGTCCCCATCCTTTTGCAGGGGGAAAAACTAACGCAGGGTAGCTAGAGAGGGGGGGGGGTGTTATTGGCCTTGGGCGTCTGTCCCCCCAGGTGGATATTTTGTCCTCCAAATTCAGCAGTGGGTGCAGGGTGCCCTGGCAGGGTCCAATCCCTTCCAGGAGAGGAAAGCTGTAGTGCTGACCAGGAAGCGATGTAGGGTAGTGGTGGGTGATGGGTGTGACCTTGGCCACCTCCCTTCCTTGGTAGTGAATTGCCCCCAAGTTCACCAGTGGTCCTGGAGCTATGGCCGAAACACTCACATTGAAAGTGTCTGAAGGTGAACCCATTTGTGGTAAATGTGGCACATTCTGTCAGGGTACCTATATTCAGAGAGCGTACAAAGCACACTTCCTGTGGACTTCATATCCTCTGTGAGACTAGTCACCCTGCCAAAGTGTAACGATGTAGCATGTGCAAGTCACCTTACCACCGTGCTGGGCAGGCGATGGGCCACAAGAGCAGACACCTTTTACTGATTACAATTGCGCCAGCACAACTGTGTTATTGGCACAAGGTGACATACTATCTTCACCTCTTTCCCCTGAAATAATGTGGCAATTATGTGTCGACCTACTGTTATCTCAAATGAGAGGTGGTTTCCGAGTGGGTGAAGTGTGTGTCTGGGATTGTTACAAGAGTCATGTATTGCCGCAATTGTTGTGTAATTTGGTAAAATGTATGTGTAGCCATAATCATGGGGGTTTTCTTGTTTCCATTCCCTAGTGAGGATGAGGGTTGTGTGGATTTTCGGCCACTCTTATATCCAAAGGGCTGCACGACTTTTCCGAGGGCCACCTACATCTGGGTCTGGAAGGGATGGCCTTGCAGTGCATTGGTTTGGAGTGGGGGGGATGCGCCTTCACCAGCTCCGAGGAGCCATCATCGCTGCCCAAGCAAAAGGACAGCCCCCCCCCTCTCCCCTGACCTTATAGTGGTTCACCTGGGAGGAAATGATTTTGCGTCTGTGGGACGGAAGGGGGTACGGGAGCAGCTCATGGCAGACCTTGAATGGATTGCACAGAGGTTTCCAAACACTGTGGTGGCCTGGTCCCAGATGATTCCCAGGATGGATTGGAGAACTCAAGGGAATAGAAGGGCCATCAACCGCTCGGTGTGGAAACTGAATGGCGAGTTCACTAGACTGCCAGAGGGCAACACCAGAAAACGCACCATTCACCATGGCAATATCAAAGGTGCTGTGATGTTTCACAGAGATGGGGTGCACCTTTCCAAAACAGGCATGGAGCTGTTAATTGGAAACATAATGGATTTTGCCCAGACGCTATTTTAGGAGGGGGGGGGGGATTTGCCTAGTGACTGATGGACGCACTGGAAGATGTGAAAAGTGAATAAAAATGGTAGTAAGTATGTTGGCAGTGAGACTTCCACTTTCTAGCAATTGTTTGCATTCATGGAATGTCAAAGCATTCAGTATGTTTCTGCTACTTATTTCTTAGGTACCCATCACTAAATGCTTCACCCTACATCAATTTGCTTGGCCTTGCAAGCTTTCCAATTACAATAGACACCCCTATGTGAATGAGCAGGTGTTTGTCAAAAGTGTGCAAGCAGTTGCCCAGAAGGGCCAGCCGTTTACTTTATTTATCTTCCCTTTCTGCTTCTTCATTGCCTATGGCTTTTCAACTCACCCAATCACTAATACGTTGCATGGTTCCTTCTCACCTCGATTTCCTATCCACAAGCATCCCATGGAGGGCATGGTGCAAAGCATGTTGGCTGTTTCTGAATAGGAAGTGTGGCTGAAATCCTCGTCCCCACGCTTGTATTTCTGTACAGTTTAGCGGAATAGTACATTGTCCATAGATTTTTTGTTCTCTTTCTTTTAGGTGAAGGTGTGTTGTAGTGGTCTACCCACTTGTAGGAAAGCAGTCAGCTGGTCCTTAGCATTTCACGTGAGTGTTTGCAAAATACTACTCCGTTTATTGTAGCGTGCAGGGAGTACGTCATATTGCAGAGGGCTGCTACAGTTTGTGAGCAAAGTCTGGACCTTTTGGTGTACTTGTGTGGAGTAGGTTTGTGGCACTGAATACCACTTACTATGCTACGTTCCATACTTTCAGAAGCTCACATACTTATTGTTTCAGTCTTCATCTGGTTTTTGGGTAGTGAAGGGTTCCATAGCGAAGGTACTCATGGCTTCTTGGCGATCAATGTCTGGTGCGGAGGCATTAGCTGCAGTGATGGAGTCTGGCTCAGAGCAAGGCACAGATGTGTACATGCATTCTGAAACAGATAGTGGTTCTGAGGGGTAGCAGGGAAGTGATTGGGGAAGTGAGATGGCCATTGACGAAAGTCCCTCCTCCCACTCATCATCGTCATCATCTGATGATGAAGAGGAAGGAAGAGTGCGTCCACCTTTTCGCACACTTCCCACACGCAGGGGACCTGTAAGGGGGAGGGGACGTGCAAGACGGCCACGCAATGTGGCAGTTCCTGACATGACTCAAGAGTCGCTCTGGATGCCTCTGGCAATGGCTCAGCCTGTTGTGCCCCTTTCACTGGTATATCAGGGTGCACAGTGAATACAGAAGGGTTTCAGCCTATTGATTTTTTCAACCTTTTTGTTGATGATGGGTTCATTGCAGATGTGGTTCAGCAAACCAATTTATACGCTGCACAGTTCATGAGGTCTAGGGGTCCCACTCTGAAACCCCACTCCAGAGCACAAGCATGGGTACCCACAAACGATGTTGAAATGACAGTTTTGGGGTCTCATTTTGCTCATGGGAATTGGACACAAGCCGTCTGTCGCAATATACTGGTCTACTGTAGCACCACTTTATTGCCCGTTTTTTTCAGCTACAATGAGCAGAAATCGCTTTCAAGCACTGCACCGTATGTTGCACTTCAATGACAACTCGGCAGCATTACCCAAAACGGACCCAAACTTTGATAGGCCGTTCAAACTGAAGCCATTTCTGGACCACTTCACTCACCGATTTGCAGAGGTGTATGTTCCTAGCCAGAACATATCCATTGATGAATCGGTGTTCAAAGGTCGCCTTATATTCAGGCAATACATTCCTAGCAAGCGATCACGATATGGGATTAAAATGTACATGTTGTGTGAAAGTACCACTGGGTATGTCAGCAGCATGAGAGTCTACACCGGTAAAGACTCTATCCTAAACCCTCCGGGCTGACCAGCCCATTTAGGGACAAGTGAGAAGATTGTTTGGGATCTTCTCACACCATGGCTCCACAAGGGACATCATTTGTATGTAGACAATTTCTACACTGGAATTCCACTGTTCAAGGAATTGTTCAATGTGGGCACACTGGCATGCGGTACAATCCGCAGTAACCGCAAAGGCTTCCCCAGACAACTTGTGTGTAAGAAGTTGGCCAAGGGGCAATGTATGGCATTGCGGCAGGATGAATTGTTAGCAGTGAAATTGTGCGACAAAAGGGATGTGTACATGCTAAGTACTATTCATGATGAAAGTACTTCAGCTGTCCCTCTGCGCAGGCAGACTCAGCAAGTGTTGAAGCCCAATTGCATTCTGGATTACAACAAGTACATGGGTGGAGTAGACAAAAATGACCAAGTGCTTGAGTCATACCACGCTGAACGCAAGTCGCGTTTCTGGTACAAAAAGTTAGCCACACACATCTTGCATATGGCAACGTACAATGCTTATGTGGTGTACCGTGCAGCTACACCAGAAAACAAGCTCTCCTTTTTGGATTTTGAATTAGAAATTCTTCAATCTCTGGCTAATGTTCATGTACAAATTCCCTCCTTTCCAGAGGTCGAAGATGTGGCCAGATTGCAAGAGCGACACTTTGGTGATTATGTTCCTCCCACTGCTACGAAGGCACAACCGTACCGAAAATGTAAGGTGTGTACAAAACAAGGAAAGAGGAAGGATACTCTGGTGTACTGTCCCCAATGCCCTTCCCAGCCTGCCCTCTGCTTTCAGCCCTGTTTCCTTTTGTATCATACAAAGGAAAATTATTGGGAGATCGACTGATTTCCGAAAATGCCCATCATTCCTTGAAAGGGACCCTTAGCCACTGAAATTGTGCATGTCTTGTAAAGGAATGGCACTCTTGCACCCTGCCCTGGAGGTGTACCTTCAATGAAAATGCAACAGGATGTCAACTCACTTCACTTGATTTAGCGTGCATTCACGAGCATTGCTAGACCTGCTTCCTCCACTTGAGCCCTGCCTTGGAAAGGCAACCACAGCCGTAGCTTTCCCTTGAGGCCTGCCAAGAAAATGTACATCAGTCTAGATCCCTCAGCTCAAAGCGTGACTTGCAAAGGAACGCTAATCAGGCTCCTTCCATTGGAGGCGTGCCTGCGAAATAGTAATCATTATGAGTCCCTGTACTTGAGTTGTGCCATGCGGGTCTTTCCCCTTTGGCGTGCTTTGGCAAGCAATGCTAGTCCTGCCCCCTCCACTTGAGGCCTGCCTGGGAAAGAGACATCACCCCCGGTACCTTTCACTTCAGGTCTGCCTCATAAGGAAAAGGCAGTCTAGCTCCCTCTGCGCGTGGTGTGCCTTGCAAAGTAACGCAATACTTGTTTATTCCAAAGCAGGCGCATCTTGGAAAGGAATGCCACTCCACCGCCTCTAGTTGAGGCAGGCCATGGAGAAGGGTGGAGCACTCTGGGTCACTCCCCTATGGGAGTGCAGCTTGCTCCTGTTCGGGATTGCCTTACAAAAAAAACTTCTGGAAAACCCCATCCGCTTCCGGCGTACTTTGGACAGGAACCCAAATCTGGCTCCTTCCACCTAAGGTTTGGCAAGCAAAGAAAGGCCAGACCCGCTCCCTCTACTCAAGCCGTGCGTTGTGGAAGACCAGAACACCATTCAGTTTCCCTCCACTCAAGGGGTGTCTTCAAAATAATACACGCCACTTTGGCTCCCTCCCTTGAGGTCTAAGTGTCATGAAAGTGGTACTTGGACACCAACTATATGGCAGCGGTGTCTTGCGTACCTCGTAAGATCCTGTCTTGTTTATTGTTTTACTGCGAGTAATGTTGTGTGGTGTAAGTGACACGTCTTCTGTAGGAATTAATTGGATATGATTGGTGTGTGAATTAGGTAAAGATACAAAGAACATGCAGATGCAATTTGTGAATGGACTTTTCCAGCACTGCCGAAATGATTGTCATGTTCCAGGATTGCTGTTTTGTGTGGGTACGGTGGAACATAAGAAAGTTTGCCCATAGTTGCTATGGGCATACTCAAAGCTGGTGTGGAAGATAGCGCCTGTAGGGCAGGGTAGCGCAGTGAGCCAGTATGCACTTGCTATCACTGTCCACGTGATTGCCGGCACAAAGTTTGCATGCAGACACAGTTGCTATGAAAATGATGCCAAATGATAGTTAAGATATTGCTAGAGACACAGTTGCATTGTACACACATGTCCACGTGGTATAAGTGTGTAGATATGCTCATGTGTACATACACTTGCTCTGGTGCTAGTGATTTGGTAGAAGTGCAACTGCTGAAATGGATGCCAACTGACTGCAGACACGAAAGGGATACGAATGGCCAGTGATCCGGTGGGTGCCTTGTCGTGGCATCACTGCTCACAAGGACAAACCTTCTTGTGCTACACAAGGAGGTTTGTCCTTGTGCTAAATCCCACCTTGCGTGTCTAACTGCATTGTGTCTGGTATGTATGGGAAGTGTGAGGAAAGGTGCATGTGAAATGGCTTACTACCAGTACTTTACTGTTTCCTAAGCGCACTACAGCGAAGTTACTATACAAAAGATGTACCCATTGTCACTCAGGTACCACACCTGCACACAAGAGGTCAGCCTCTCATTGGGACACGTGTGGGGACGCGGGAAGGTAGGCCACGTGTTGGCGGTGCGTTTCGGTGGGTGGCCAGAGCGAAATGTCTGAGAATTGTCTTCATTTCCGGCCAATTTCAGAGACATTTCCCTGTGTCCACTCACCGAAACACGTCGCCAACAGCAGATGTCATACCTTCTCATGTTCCCACAGGTGTCCCGACGAAAACGGTACCTCACATGTGTGGGTGCACCTACCTGGCCGCCAAGGGGAAAGCCTAAAACACAAGTGACTCCAAGTCTGTTTTCAGAGCGAAATCTCAGACATTCTGCCGACCGGCACAACGTACAGATATGGGCCTCGGGTATCCAAGCCACCGTGGAAAACAGGGAACCCCATGCATTTCCGAAAAGAGGACACCCGTGGGAATCCGCAGAGGTATGATTTGCGCACATCGCCCCAGAATTTATTACCCAGACACCCCTGCAAAGTCCGGGGCACATTTCGGACTTTGCGGGGGTGTCTGGGTAATAAATTCTGGGGCGATGTGCGCAAATCATACCTCTGCGGATTCCCACGGGTGTCCTCTTTTCGGAAATGCATGGGTTTCCCCGTTTTCCTCGGTGGCTTGGACACCCGAGGCCCATATCTGTACGTTGTGCCGGTCGGCAGAATGTCTGAGATTTCGCCATGAAAGCAGACTTGGGGTTACTTGTGTTTTCGGCTTGCCCCTTGCCAGCCAGGTAGGTGCACCCACACATGTGAGGTACCGTTTTCATCGGGACACCTGTGGGAACGCGGGACGGTAGGCCATGTGTTGTTGGGGGCGTGTTTCGATGGGTGAGCCGAGCGAAATGTGCGGAAAATGCGTTTTTTTACCACATTTTGGACTTTGCAGGGGTGTCTGGGTAATAAATTCTGGGGCGATTTGGGCATATCATACCTCTGCGGATTCCCACGGGTGTCCCCTTTTCGGAAATGCATGGGGTTCCCTGTTTTCCTTGGTGCACAGCAAACCATTTGTTCCTAGCTCTTACAAGGAAAAAACCACAGGCTTCTTTGTACATCATTTTATTGGCATTTTTTGAAAAAACCCAAAATGTTCACACTTTTTCCTTATTTTCTCTCACCCCCCTACAGCAACCTGGGATTCCTGGGTGGCGTTACGACCGCCTACATGTGGCAAAAAAAGGAGCCAAATTTGGCCGCGATATCTCATGTAACAAAAAAGTTACAAGCCATTGAATGGCCACATACCAAAATCACCCAAAAAGGCCCTGGCATTGGGGAGAAATACCCATGGCACTTAAAGGGTTAAATAAGGTGTTCTTATGATCTATGATGGTACTTCCCAAGATTTATCTGGGCCTACTTGTATTTAAATAAATCATTTATTTTCACAATACATAGTGTTTGTTTCTCTTTGGAACATTTGTATTGCAATTTCTTTGTACCGATTCTACAGCCCTCTCTCCCTAAAATGAGCCTGGCTGCTCGGTCTACTCTACCCTCTACTCAGGTGGTAAAGCCTTATACTAAGAGCGCAGTCTTGTACTGCCTTGGTTGAATTGTTTTACTAAGCACTTAGTTGGACTTCAGAAAAACTGTCCTAACGAGGTGGTCCAATGGGGACAGTGAACCCCCGAGCACAAACCGGTTTCCGGCAGGCATACTGCAGGACAAAGACTAGGAGGGTTTCGGTCACTTTCCCTACTTCTTATCAGGCACAAAGAGTCTTGGGAGGCTCTCCAAGGGAAGCCCACAAAAGGCAAAAGACCCATCAAGACCTTCCACACCCAGGCAGGTAGAAGGCGGCTCAAGAAAGAATAAGTCATCAAAAACGGAGCTTAAAAAAATACAGCCTCCTTTTTAGGAAAATAGTGACAGTTTCCCTTACGGCAGCTGTAAAGGCAGCCTGCGCCAGAAGTTGTGCAAAACAATGTACACTGCCACAAGCCTGTCAAATGGGCTTGGAACAGTAAATAAAACTTACTGGAAAAGCAAGAAAAGGGAGACAGTTTTTGCTCAGCACTCCACTCAAGGTAGAGTGCGCTGTTCGTGCAAAATAAAACACTGGGAGAAAAAGTGTGCGATGGCCTGGTAACGTGCTACACAGATAAAAAGGGAAGATCAAGGAACTACCAGCAACAATGCACAGAACGTGCTGTGTCCTGCAATAATAAAAAGGAAGTTACTTACCTGTAACTGTTGTTCTCCAGCACGGGTCTGGCATGGATTCACATGCTCATGAATATTCCCCGTCGTCAGGCTGGGAATCCTCGGTAAAGAAAAAACCAGTATCAGTTTCGTTTCTGATCTGTCTTTCGTAGTAATAACCAATCACTGGTCTCTGCGTCATACTGACCACAGCCAATGACTGCCCTCTACCTAAGCACCGCCTCTGGCAGCCATCTTCAGATTTGGAAGCACGTGAAGTGGAAGTATGACCAAGTGAAGAGCCGCAGAGGGGTAGGCGGGAGGGTTCGCATGTGAATCCATGCCAGACCCATGCTGGAGAACAACAGTTACAGGTAAGTAACTTGTTCCTTCTCCAGCATGGGGTCTGGCATGGATTCACATGCTCATGAATTAAGAATACATAGCAGTACACACATGCACAACCACGGGAGGTGGCAAAGGCTCAACATTAAGCATTGCATCAAACTCAACATTAAGCATCTTACCTCCTCACCAGGCTCACCTCAGGCGAACAGGTTGCGCAGCACTGCTTGGCCGACCCTGGACTCCTCCCTGGAATCCCGATCGACGCAGTAGAACTTCGTGAAGGTGTGCGTAGACCTCCACGTAGCAGCCCTGCATATGTCCAGCAGGGGCACACCAGAAAGGAACGCCGTGGTAGCTGCGATCGCTCTGGTGGAATGGGCTCTCGGACGGCCAGGCAGCGGTCGGTTTGCCAACCGATGACAGTACATGATACAGCCGGAGAGCCATCTGGAAATGGAAGCCTTCGAGAGAGCCTTCCCCTGATTGACAGGTCCAAAGTTCACAAAGAGTTGTGACGTCTTCCGAAAACACTTTGTGCGGTCCACGTAGATCTTCAGCGCGCTAGCCACATCCAGCGAGTGCAAAGTCCTCTCAGCCGGCGACGAAGGCGACGGGAAGAATACAGGCAACACCAAGGGTTCGTTGAGGTGGAAGTCCGACGGTACCTTGGCCATGAAGGAGGGGTGCGTCCTGAGCACTACCCTCGTGTCGTGAAAAGTCAAGTACGGGGCCTTGCAGGAAAGGGCCTGGATCTCTCCCACCCGTCGTGCGGAGGTGATGGCCACAAGAAACGCTGTTTTCCACGACAGAAACTTCAACGGGGCCGAGTGCAGAGGCTCGAACGGAGGTCCCATGAGCTTGGTCAGCACCACGTTGAGCTCCCACGCCGGGGCCGAGCCTTCACCGGCGGGAACGATCTGAACAGTCCCTTCATGAATTCTTTCACCAGACGATGAGACCACAAGGACGTCCGCCCCGTGGTTCTGGTGTATCGGGAGATCGCAGCAAGATGAATCTTGATGGACGCGTGTGCCAGTCCAGCTTTGGCCAGCGTCAGCAGGTACAGCAGTACCTGGGGAGCCGTAATCCGTAGAGGGTTAATCTTCTGTGCGTGGCACCAGACAGAGAACCTCTTCCATTTGTGTCCGTAGCATTTAAGAGTCGAGGACGCCCTGGCCTTTGCAAGAACCTCTCTGCAGTCGGCCGGTACGTTGTATCCTCCAAACTCTAGCGCTGCAGGAGCCAGGCCTGCAAGTTCAGCGATTTCGGGTCGTGGTGGAGGATGGCGCCTCCTTCCCTGGAGAGCAGATCCGCGTCCACCGGCAGCTTGATTGGCGGGGACGCTGACAAGTCCAGAAGGTCCGGGAACCATATCTGCCTCGGCCACGCAGGTGCGACGAGGATCATCCTGCACCGTGACCTCTTGAGCTGGTTGACAAGCCGGATCAGCAGTGGCAAAGGAGGGAACGCGTAGAGGAACAGGCCCTCCCAGGGGAACGAGAAAGCATCGCCCATGCTCCTCGCCTGGGGAAACCTGCTGGCAAACATCCGGCACTTGGAGTTCGTCGCCGTCGCGAACAGGTCGATCTGGGGTGTGCCCCACCGTCGGAAGAGGCGATCCACTAGATCCTGCCGTAGTTCCCACTCGTGGCACGAGCGCAGCTCCCTGCTGAGTGAGTCGGCGATGGTGTTTTTTATCCCTGCCAGATGAAACGGCACCAGAAACATCCCTTGGGCGACTGCCCAATGCCACAGGTCCTGCGCCTCCTTGGACAGTGCTGGGGACCTGGTTCCGCCCTGTTTCCTGATGTAAAACATGGTGGTGGTGTTGTCGGTGAAGATCCTCACCACCTTGCCCTTGAGGGACGGAAGGAAGGACCCGAGGGCCCAAAACACTGCACGGAGCTCCAGGACGTTGATATGTAGGGATTTCTCCGTCGGGAGCCAAAGGCCTCTTGTGTGCAGATTTTCGGTGTGCGCTCCCCACCCTTCCAGGGAGGCATCCGTGGTCACTGTCTCCTGGTGGGCTGGGGTCTGGAAGTCCATGCCCGCCGTCAGATGCGCGCGGGTGCCCCACCACCGGATCGCTCGTCGGAAACTCTCGTCGAGTGTGATCCTTTCCTCGAAGCTGCCCGTCGTTTGGATCCAGCGCGCGTCCAGGAACTCCTGCAACGGGCGCATCCGGAGCCTGCACATGGGAATGAGGTAGATGCAGGAAGACATCATTCCGAGGAGGGACTTGATGGACCTCACCTTGGCCGCGTCGGCCACCAACATCCGCTGCACCTTGCCCAGAATGGTCCTGGTCCTCTCCTCCGACGGGGAGGCCAGAAGGGACACTGTTGAGCCTCGCTCCCAGAAACAGAGCGTCTTGCGCGGGCACCAGGTGGGATTTGGCGTAGTTCACGGAGAATCCCAGGTCCGTGAGAAGTTGGACGGTCCTTGCCGTGTGAACCACGGCGAGCTCCCTTGTCTTGGCTCGGATGAGCCAGTCGTCTAGGTAGGGGTAGACGTGGATCCCTTCGCGGCGCAGCTGAGACGCCACCGGTGTGAGGCACTTGGTGAACACCCTGGGTGCCGACCGTAGACCGAAGGGGAGGGCTTTGAACTGGTAGTGACGCCCTTGGACCACAAACCTGAGGAATTTTCGGTGCCCCTTCAAGATGGGAATATGGAAGTAGGCATCCTCCAAATCCAACGACGACAGGAAGTCTCCTTCCTCCAGCTGACCCAGGACGTGCTGGAGGGTGACCATCCAGAACTTTTGCGCCTTCATGAACTTGTTCAGACGTCGCAGGTCCAGGATGGGGCGCCATCCCCCCCGTCTTCTTCACGAGGAAGTATCTCGAGTAGACTCCGGAGCCCCGAAGCCTCTTTGGGACGAGTTCGATGGCGCCCTTCTTGAGCATCGCCTTCACCTCCAGGAGAAGTTGAGGGACGTGAAGTTCTTTCCTGGCCACGGGGGGGACGCGCGGATACTTTCTTTGAAACTCGAGCGCGTGGCCCCGGGCCAAGGCATCCAACACCCAACGGTCGGTGGAGATGGACTCCCACACGCTGACGAAGCTTGCCAGCCGGCCTCCCACCGGGGTGCTTCGGTGGGGGCCCGACCCCCCGGCCGGTTCAATCCTGCTTCGACGAGGCTTTAGCGCCTTGTCCTTGGCGATGACGGCGGGGTCCGCCAGTCTTGCCTCGTCCTCTGTAGGCCTCCTGAGACGACGAGCGGGCTGCTTGACGGTAGGAGGAGAAACCGCCGCCGGAACCTTTGGAGGCGCCCTTGCCTCCGCTGCTCCGAAAGGGCGTCCGTCGTTGTTGCAGAACTCCAAGGGCCCGGGCCGTCTCGGTGTCCGCTTTAATGGCCTGAAGGGAATCGTCCACTGTTTTCCCAAACAGGTTGTTCCCATCGAAGGGCATGTCCAGGACTCTGGTCTGAATGTCTTGACGGAAGTCCGTAGCCTTGAGCCATCCACGCCGCCTAAGGCAAACGCCGTTGCCCAACTGGCGGAACCCAGTGTCGGCGATGTCCGTCGCAACGGTAATGGCGTGGTCCGAAGCCACCTCACCTTCCTGCAGGATCTCCAGGGCCTCTGCCCTCTTGTCGTCCGGCAAGAAGTCCAGCAGAGGAGCCAGTTTGTACCAGAGCTCCCTGTCGTATCGGGCCACGATAGCCAAGGCGTTGGCAGCTTTAATCGTCGTCGCTGCAGACGAGATGACACTGCGTCCCATAGCGTCCAATTTCTTTCCCTCGCCGTCCGGTGGGGAAGTCGATGCGGAGGCCGCACCCCCCCCGCTTTCTTCCTGGCCGCCGCGGAGACGACGGAGTCCGGGGTAGGCTGCGCCCGGAGGCACAGGGGGGGCCGTGTCCGGGACCCGGTACTTTTTCTCGTACCGGTCTCTTCTAGCTGGCGTCGTGGAAGGGTTCTTGAGGAGGGTGAGGCCCTCATCCCAAATGTCGTCCAATAGAGGCACCGCGAGGACCGTCTTCCTCTTGGCCTCGCGCCGCTGATAAAGGAAACCTTCCTTCTTCTCCTCAGGGCAGAGTTGGAAAAGCTCGGATGCCCTGGCGATCATGGAGTGGAACGATCCAATCTCGTCGGGCGGAGAAGCCCTGGTGGGAGGCGACGACGGTACATCCTCGTCGTAAACCTCGTCGTCCGTACCCGTCGCTGCCGTGTCAGTCCCCGTATCATCCCCTCGGGTGGACGGTGAGGAGGGCTGGAAGGGGCGCGACGGCTGAAAAGGAGGTGGAGGGTGGATCCTTCTTCTCTTGGTAGGGGGAACACCAGAAGGTCCCGGTTCTGGGTCCCCCGACGGGAGCGGTTCCGTCGGCAACGGTAGTCTCGTCCTTATCTCTGAGCATAAGGACTGTATAGCCAACAAAATGGCCGCCGTCCCCTGCGTTGGGATCCATCCAGACGGGCCGGTCTTCTTCCACGCCGAGGCCGTGGCTTAAGACCTCGACCAGCTCCTCCTCCGAGGTTGAGGCCGAATCTACGACGACGCCCTGCCCCCCCCTTTTTCTTCCCCACGGGGGATTTCACGGGGGTCCTATCGATGGGCACAAAAGAGGACTCCCTCCGAGGTGGCAGGGAGACTGAGCCCCGAGGTCGCCACCACTGGTGTAGCCTCCACAGGCTGAGCCAGGGCCGCCGCGACAGTTTCGATAGAGGGCTTGGCCGGATGGATTAAGGCCTTCACCACCTTAGGTGCGCTCACCGCCTTATCCTTGAGGGGGGGGGGGGGACACTGCCTCGCTCCCCCTCCGCCTTCGAGCTCGACCGGGGCCTCTCCAGGAGCTTCGCCGGGTGCTCTGCCTTCCTCTTACCCGACTCAGAGCGTTGGCTCGTGGTTGATGGTGCCGGGGAGGGTGCGCCCTGCCTGGCGCCCGTAGAGCCCGACCGTTCGGCGCTCCCGGTGCCAGCGGCCTCGCGGTGCTTGGCCTTATGTTGGACCCCCGTCGCCGGGGCGTCCTCAAAGGTCTTAGAAGACCGCTCGGATTTCTTCCTCTTCTTCTCGCCGGACGGGCTCTTGCCTTCTAGCCAGTTGGCGAGACGTTGATGGCGGTCCTTCATGGTCCGCTCCAACATGTTGCCGCAAAACGCACAGTTCTTCTCCACGTGCGTCTTGTCCTCATGTAGGCAGTAAAGACAAAAAGAGTGTTCGTCCTCCTTGAAGACGTTCTGCAGCTGGCATCCAGGGCAGACCCTGAACAGCTTTCCGGGCATCGAGCTTCCCTTCTCCTGGGCCATGACCGGGCCTGAGAAACTTCTGGAGTCCTCCAAAAGCGTAGCTCGACGAAATCTTCACCCTTGAGGGGCGCAGACGAATCCGAAACGGGTCCCCGTTGATCGGATGGAGAGTCGGTGGAGCTTGAGGCTCTTTTGACCGAAAAAACGAATTTTTTGAGAAAAAACGTGAAAAAATAGCACTAACGCTCGAGAGCAATAGCACGAGGATCCCAACACATGAACGTGCGGTAAAAATCTGAAGATGGCTGCCAGAGGCGGTGCTTAGGTAGAGGGCAGTCATTGGCTGTGGTCAGTATGACGCAGAGACCAGTGATTGGTTATTACTACGAAAGACAGATCAGAAACGAAACTGGTTTCTTCTTTACCGAGGATTCCCAGCCTGACGACGGGGAATATTCATGAGCATGTGAATCCATGCCAGACCCCATGCTGGAGAAGGTAGATGCCGGAATAGAGAAATGCATAACTCCAACAAAAAAAAAATCAAAAAATACCATAAAGAGGTACAAAGGGTTCCCATGGTTAGAGTGAAAGAATGAGTGTGTGAAAAAAGGTTTCCACTCATTCGGGAGCATCAGTCCAAAAATCTAATAGTCGAGCAAAAATGCTTGCGACTCACTATTTCACTCAAATAGGAACATTTACCTGACCCCTTTCAATCTGTCCACAGGGCTGACTTCCGAAAATCCATCTCAACAGTAGCAAAGGGTTGAGTGGCATACAGACATCTGACTAACTGGTTCTGATGTACTTGGGGCAAAACAGGTTTTAGGTCAAAAGAGTGGATCTTCACATGTAGAGATGTAGGTGACATATGTAGAGGACAAAATCTAATACAGAGAACACTTCAAGTATAATGCAGAAAGTGGCAGACACAAATTTCGAAACAACCAGTACAGGGGTGACAAAAACAAATAGATATTTGGACAGAAGCAAGTCATTAAAAACTAAAAATGTAATCTATATCCTTCGGAAAATAGAAACTCACACTTTGAAAGCTCCACAGTGCACTGCTCTTGTTGACGTTTTTTACCACTTCCAAGAAGACTACTCGAGTCAGATTGCAACGTTGTTTTGCCAGATGTGGTTTTTACACCCTTTTCAGAAGCTGCAGTAAATAGCCTTTTATTGGGCCCGACAATTCCTTGAGAAGTAGAGCCTTCAAAAAAAGAACAGATTGGAAAGGGATATAAAGTTAGAAGTTCAGAAAACGTTTATAGTTAACTGTTTTCATGGTTAAATTCAGCTCATAAAAGTTCAGAAATTGATCAAGTAAATCCAATTAGGTTTTTCTAAGTCTCAGACAAACCTCTATTAAACAAAGAGTGGAGGATTCTGGAAACACCCATGGGCTTATCTTTGAAGGCCAGACAGACTTACTCCAAATTTACAGCAAACCTTTTTTGGATAATAAATCGACAAGCTACTAAAAACGCCAAAAGGGCACAAACACTTTCAACTTTAAAAGTCATTACAAATGTCAGGAATAAAGACCCTGTTTGGCCCATGCTCTGTTGCTTTCTAGCACTATTTGAGCTTTATAAATGCCAGCTATTCAGTTTTATTTAAATGCTATTTGGATTATATGAACCCATAGGCACATTGTTAGGTCAGATTCATATTTATGATAAATCTTCTTGACCTACGTCAATCCCAGAACATTTTGCTTGGACTTGGTAATTATTTGACATTCCCCCCTCCTCCCGCTTTACATGGTCTTTTACGGGCAACCGTGCATCTCTCCATAGTGTATGGTAGCAGTTAAAGTGTCCTAAAACTTTTGGGCTTAAGCTGTGTTGCCCCTTTGGTATTCCCTATTCATATACTTGGGTGAACTACTGTTCCCAAGTAGTAAAGAGGGATTTTTCATCCCCTTTACATTTTGTATAAGTGAGCCAGTACACCCCACCTTATGCGGAGTCCTGGGGGATACAGTGTATCCCCTTTCTTAACTACCTGGTAACATTTTATTACAATTGCGAGTTTACATCAACGGCTGGAGGCAGTGGTTTTACCTTTGACTTTTTAGTCTATATTACTCGCAGGCTGTTCAGACTACAGCCACCATGGTGGGCTCCTTTTTCACCATTTATGTGCTTGCTGTTTGAGGTCTTCTCCCTGCTATTCTAGGCGGGACTGCAGTCAGTGGATATTTTGTCTTTGGCAGGAATCCTTTGGACTCCCTGCCCAGGCTCCAGAGATGTCTGCTAAGACAAGAAGCAAGGGAGGAGTCCAAAACTCTGCAGCCCTTTGTCTTTTACCTTGCCTCAAAGGAACCAACTCCCAGTGGGGGGCTATCCTGATTGGACAGCCAGACGGCCCTTGCTGTAAAATCCAGGAAGTATTTTTAGTATTTATTTATATTGCGCACCGGGGTAACTAGGCGCAGAGGCATCAAGAGGATTGCAAAGCTTAGTTACATACAAAGGAATGAGGTCCAGCTGCGGTTACAGTGCTGGGAACATCAAAAAGAAACATCACTCCGAAGAGGCATAAGTTACGGAAATATACAATATAAGCAATACTATATGCACGATGCCGGTTGTCTCATGAAAGGTATCTACGTCTAACAGTAGACAACCGAAGTGTACATATTTACAATCGTGGTGTGGAACATCAGGGCAGCAAGAGGTCGTTATATATCTTGCGCCCTGAGCCAATGGATGGTCTTAGCTCTAAATTGGCGGTAGGCGAGGTCCTCCCTGCAAGAAGGTGGAAGGGAGTTCCAGAATTGTGCTGCTTTTACAGGAAAGCTGTTCCCTCCAGACATTGTACGTTTACACCAGGAGGAGATTGGAATTGGCCGTTCTAGAGGGGCGAGAAGAAGTAGGTTTGGTGAATCTAGTGATGAGGTATTGAGGCGCTGCTTGGTGGAGGAATGCAGAAGCTGTGCTGTAGTTCCTGATAAAAAATCTGAACCTGGAAGCTGCTGACAAGTCGAAAACAGGAACTGAAACCAAAGAGGAATGCGAAAACGTCCGCAGCAATATCCAGCAACCGGAGAGGCTATGTAACCAAAGCCTGCTGTAACCATTCCTTGTAATTGACCTGGGTGTCCCGAACGGTGCTTATATCCCTATGCTGATGAGATCCACTAAGCTCAAGACCACCTGCATTTCGAGCCATCCCATGACTTGCTGCAACCTTGCTGGGCTGCAATTCCCCAATACCCTGGGACCACAAGCCATTACGTGATGCACGGTCTTACGAATCACAATGAAACTTTGGTAGCACCCTTCTGGACCTCCAGAGACTTGGTTTGCAAATATTAAGTATATAAGGTTATTTTATTCCCCTGTGAATTAGCTGCACACTTCCAAAACGTAATGCTGTTGGCTTCATGGTAGGAATAAATTAGCGCAGTCCAACTGGTGTGGGACTACACAAGATTTACCTCTTGGTATTAGGTAACCCACATTTTAATATATGCCAGTACTACACAAGTTGGTAGTGTGACTGAGCAGCCAGGCTCATCTTAAGAGGGGCAATGTGAGCTGTACAATTGAAATAAGTAAATACAGGTATCCAAGTAAACACTTACACACAGTTATATAATATTTATTTAGACGAGGTCAGTATAGCATTTATATAGTATCACCTTTGCAGTATAGAGTTAATAAAGGAAGGAAAGGTTAGGGTGAGATCAGAACAGGCTGATATGTTATAACAGAGTCTACCAAAGGGATACAGTCAGTCTATTATCCCAGTATTAAAGTGTTCAACATATAAAACCTGTAAGGGAACAAGCACTGCCAACGCCAATAGGTTCAGAACAACAAGTTACTTATCTTACCTGGTAACGTTCTTTCGATGGGATGGTCCTCCGACGTATTCCACATCTTTGAAAGTAATTACCAGAGCTGTGCTGCTTCGGAAAACATTTTCGGCATAGGCGTCGATTCGCTTCCTCGAGGACATCAGTCGACGTCACCGGATGTTCCATCTAGGATGTACGACGCCCGTAGCCTCAGTTGTAGTTTTTTCCCCTAGTACGTGTGGCACCAATCACCTGCCAGTATGACTGCAGAAAGCCTTGCGGAAATGTAAGCTGCAATCGCATAAGAAATTCTGTAGAGGGGCAGGCTGGGAGGGTACGATGTGGAATACGTCGGAGGAACATCCCATCGAAAGAACGTTACCTGGTAAGATAAGTAACTTGTTCTTCTAGTGGATTGTGTCCTCCGACGTATTCCACATCTTTGACAGACTCCCAAAGCAATACCAATGTATGGCGGTGGGAAAAGAATTTACAATTTCTTCAATTTAGAATGCCCAATCAAATTGCTGAATATAGGACTGCCTTAATCTTGCCCATGGATAGAGTCCAGGGAATAGTGTCCAACAAAGTTATGGACAGAAGCCCACGTGGCAGCTTTGCAAATACTGCGAATCGGAACCCCTCTGTAGAGCCGTGGAGGCAGCCACACCCCTAGTAGAGTGAGCCTGTAAGCCTACTGGAGGGTCCTTACCGCCAACTGGAAACATTCAGAGATCGTCAAAATGATTCATCTGGACAAGGTATGTTTGGAAACAGCCCGACCTAAACGCCTTCCAGCGTAACCAACAAAGAGCTGATCGTCCATCTGACCCGGGACATCCGTGATAGATAGAAACTGAAAGCTCTCCTAGGATCCAACCTATGGAGCCTCTCCTCTTCCTTATCAGGATGCGGAGGAGGATTCGGAGGTTAAAACGCCGGAAGAATTAACTTCTGGCTCAAATGAAATTCATACACAACCTTCAGAAGAAAAGAAGGACGAACCCTAAGGACAACCCCGTCCTTAAGGAACACCGAGAAAGGTGGCTTGGCAGAGAGTGCCTGCAACTCATTCACACTGTGTGCGGAAGTAACAGCAACTTCAAATACAGTCTTAAAGGACAACAGTCTCAGCGGGCAAGAATGTAAGGGCTCAAACGGAACTTAAAAACCAAATTCAAATCCCATCCCAGCACCTGGAAAGGTGACGGTGGAAACACATTAGTTAGCCCTTCCAGAAACTGAGATATCAAAGTGATTCTAAAATAAGAACATTCCTCAGACGAGCACTTAAATATGGACAGCGCCGCCAGGTACCCCTTAATGGTACCTACTTGCAGGCCCTTGTGGGCTAAAGAAAGCAAAAAATGCAAAACCAAAGGAATGGAACTTTGAAAAGGATCCACATTCTGTACCCTGCACCAATCGCAGAACTTTCTCCAATGGCAACGGTACAATGATTTCTTTGCAGGCCTTCTGGGCGAAAGCAACACCTCCACCTCGTCTTCAGGGAGGTCCCAATCCTTATACCTCAGCCTTTCAGATACCAAGCATGAAGGCTGAGAGACTTGACCTCTGGACGGAGAACTCGACCCCCGTTCCCGTGAGAGCAGATTGTCTCGGTAGGGAAGACGTGGAGGGCAGATGGACAGGTCTAGAAGGTCCGGGTACCACGCTCTCCTGGCCCATGCCGGAGCAATGAGGATCATCCAGGAACCAAACCTCCGCAAAACACTTGTGGAATGATGGGGACTGGAGGGAACGCGTACAGCAGTAGGAAGGACCACTCCACTACGAATGCATCCCCTAAGGCTCCTCTTGGAGGAAAATCCGACAAGCAGAATCTTTCGCACTTCCGGTTGACACTGGTGACAAGGTTCCCCTGCTCAGAGCGTCTGCTGCTGTGTTCATCTACGGCCAGATAAACTGCACAGATCGAAATTTCCTGCTGGATGGCCTAGAACCAGAGCTGCATCACCCCCCCTGCACAGTGGGAGTGACCCTGCCCCCCACTTTTTGTTGAGGTAGTGCATGGCCACTGTATTGTCCATCATAACCAGGACATTCTTCCCCAGCACAGACAACAGAAAAGCCTTCAGGGCTAGCCTGGCAGCCCGCAGCTCTAACAGATTGATGTGGAGCCTGGACTCCGATGGAGACAAACGACCGCTAGCGGTCAGCTCGTTGGAATGAGCTCCCCAACCCGTGAGGGGTGCGTCCGTCACGATCGCCAAAACAAAGCCCCTTTCAACAGATTCCCTCCGACGGCCCACCACAGAATGTCCTGGGCGACCAAGCGCGGAATCTGAACGGGATCCAACATCCTGCCGGAGAACTGACCACTGCATCTTTAGCGCCCACTGCAGAGATCTCATCCGCACCCTGGCCTCTGGCATCAGTATAATGCAGGATGCCATGAGGCCAAGCAATCTCAAGAACTCTAACGCCGGTAGACTCTGGGCACGTTGAAACTAGTTCACCATCTGCAGAATGTGATGAGCCCTCACCTGGGATACTGGAGCCGCTGGGTAGTTGTCACACGAGACTTCAAGTTTAGGGAGAAGCCCAGCTTGTGAAGGGAGTGGCAGGTGACAGATGATCCAGGAATTGCTCGGGAGAGCGCGGCTTGATCAACCAATCGTCCAGGTAGGGTAGACGTGAATCCCCTTTCCTGAGATGCACTGCCACCACCAGCTTGGTGAAGACCCTCTGGGTGGAGGTCAATCTGAAAAGCAGGATCCGAAACTGAAAATGCGAGTCGCCAACCGCAAACTCAGGTACTTCCTGTGCTTGGGATGAATCTGCACATGAAAGTAAGCATCCTTGAGGTCGAGAGACACCAACCAATCCTGAAGTTGAAGGGCCTGGAGGACTTGAGAAACAGTAACCATCTTGAACTTGTCCTTCCTGAGGAGCTTGTTCAAACCACGCAAGCCCATGATGGGTCTCAATCACCCTTCTTTTCGGGATCAAAAAGTATGGGGAATACCAGCCCTTGTTCCTCTCCGCTACAGGCACCAGTT
The DNA here is from genome assembly GCF_040938575.1 of Ambystoma mexicanum. Classification (NCBI taxonomy): domain Eukaryota; kingdom Metazoa; phylum Chordata; class Amphibia; order Caudata; family Ambystomatidae; genus Ambystoma; species Ambystoma mexicanum. Next base: position 1,568,203,984 of record NC_090937.1, on the reverse strand, counting down.
CTATGGCGCATTTCTCCAGCAGGGATAGGATTTCCTGCGCAAGGAGCTGATCCGGACACTTCAAAGAGCTTGGATTGTCGTAAGGCCTCTGCCAGAAAGGAAGACAGTAGCTGTGGGCTATGATCCCCAGAACCCACACATCTGAAGTAATGGCACAACATTCTACAAGATGCTGCCCCAGCCTTCCCCCAACCGGCGAACCCTGGGCCATGGCCTCATGACTGCGCGGAAGCGGTAGTGCCTGAGCGCAAAGAGGCAACTGCCCGCGCGGCAGTGGCACCTGTAGTACCTTGTTTTCAACCTCTGGTACTCCTACGTTGGCCCATTTGACTGGCAGCTCCTCTCGATCTACCAAAGGAAGAGTAGTATCGAAAGGAACCTCCCCTCCATTGCTGTCCCCTAGGACGAAAAGGCAGAGGTGGACGTACTGCAGTGCTCAAGGACTATGCCGCAGCTTTGGAGGTCTGCAACCTCTCAAGGCTCTTGTCAGCCTTGCTGCCAAAAAGATGGACACCATCAAAGGGCATGTTGAGAAGGCAGGACTGTACATTAGGAGCAAACCCAGACTTTCACAACCATGCCTGACTGACCGGATTCACACATGGCATCCTTGCCATCCTGAACGAGGGCTAGAAAACCATCCCGTTCCTCCCCTTCGGGAATATGTTCAGCCGCCAAAGAGACAATTCCACAGAGTGAGGAAATCTTGTCAAGGCACAAACAGAGTTGGCTGCCTTTAAAGCCATACCCCCTGATTGAAAAAACCTTTCGCCTAACCCTCAAAGCGCTTGTCGTCCCTATCAGGAGGAATGGTAAGGTATGCAGCCTGCTTCGCTGGGGCTGTAGCCGCCTGCACCACCAAACTCTCCGGAGTGGGGTGCGTAGACAAGTAGCAGGGGTCACCACTGGCTGGACAGTATTTTTTCAGATGCGACTTATTCACTACCGGGACACTCAGGAGCAGGCCAAGCCACAGCCGCTCTTCTATGTAAGGCCATTTGAAATAGCAACACCGGGTTAGTGGGTGGACCGTGGTCCAATATATCTGTCGGGTCATCCTGCAGAAAATCCACAGGTGGAGCAGACCACCCCAAGTACTCAGTCACCCTCGACATTAGACGCCTGTACGAGGACTCAGCATGTGTACCAGGCTCAGGCCTGCCAAACTCAACCTCTAGAGAGGTGTCCAGACCACTGGCGTCATGTAAAGACTGATGTAGGTCTTCCATTTGGCTGTGACCAGACAACAGGTCAGATACCTCAGGAGGCACAACCCCCCCTCATCAGACCCTTCTTCCATCTCTGAAATATTGCCCAATGGCTGGAATAAATCAAGCCTCGGGGGTGGGGGGGGTGGTGGGTTGACCAGAGAAAGGCTCAAAGACAGGCCTCCAGGCCTCACTGATTTATTGAGGGCATTCCTCAGAGTTTCCACAGCCCTCCGGGGCACCTCTGGTAAGTCCTCCTCAAAAGGCGTCAATGACTTCGGCAATGGCTTAGAGGCCGGAGCTGTCCGCACACCTTAGCGTGTCCCTCGACAGCCTCAGTGCCAATGGAGTAGACTACTTCCTCAGAGCCTCAAGAGAGTCCCTAAACGGATATGGCGCTGGCAGCGTAGATGCCTTCTTAGAATGCTTCACAGGCTCCGACGGTCGACGGTGTCGAGGACCAGGACCTGGCACGGCTATGGCAATCAACCTTGTCCGATCGGGACCTAGACGGCTCCCGATGATTGCACCGACCGCCCAAGTCCAAAGGCGTGCGAGCGGTGGCTCTAGCTAGCTCCTTGCCGGCTTCTCTCGAAGGCGCGGACAACGGTGCCCTGCAATTCGAAAATCGCCATCATCTCCTTGCGGAATGCGTCCCATTCCGCCAGCAATGAATGCTTGGTGGGACAAGCAACCCGCTGTCTGGCGGAGTCCTCTGACGAGGACTGGGAAGGCGACTGGTGACGGCGCTTCCACGAATGCCTAGAAGAGGCAGAGGAATGGCAGGGCCGAGACCGAGACCCCCCCTAGACTTGCGCTGACGCAGAGATACGATACCCTATCTACCTTTAACAACTTCTTCCGCTCCCGCAAGGCCTTTGAAGTCAGGTACTGGCAGTCATAGCAGTAGTCGGTGGCGTGGTTTTCGCTGAGGCACCAGAGGCAGACGTCGTGCGTGTCTGTAATGAACATTTTGGAACCGCTGTCCCGACACTTTTTGAAGCCCGACTTCGGGGTAGAAAACGAAGACATGATCTCAACTTTCACAAACCAAGTAGAAGAATCAAGCGCGCCGACATTCGGATGCGAACACATTCGCGGGAAAAACGGAACTGAGGCTATGGGCGGCGTGCGTCCTGGATATAACATCCAGTGACGTCGACGGAGGTCCTCGAGCAAGCGTATCGACGCATGACGCCTAAAAAGTTTTCCGAAGCAGCACAGCTGTGGTAATTACTGTCAAAGATGTGGAATACGTCGGAGGACACAATCCCCTCGTAGGAAGCATTTAGGGAGCCAGGACAGCCAAAGTCAAAGTTCTGATGCTATAATGCTTAGAAAAATGTTCTTAAATAGTCAGTGTTCAAAAGAGAAATCAAAGCAACTCAAGAGTAGTCACCTTCAGAAAGCACAAGCTGTAATGCCAATGCAGGTCAGTTGAGGTCAACTTAGTATAGGGTTAAATCTCACTCCCAAAGATGGGAAGCACCCAAAATGGCAAAATGATTATTTACGCCAAGCCCCACAGCACCTTGGAAATGAAGTTGTTCCAGCTGGATGCCTTTAGGATGCAATGCAGTGAACCCTTGTGTTATGGAGATTTTTCATTTCTGTGCTAAATTCCCCTTCAACCTTCGAGACCCCCAGCTCTTTTGCTGGACTTGTGGATTGTTATTTTTTTACTCGAGTGGGGCCTTTTTCCTCACTCCCTCATGCATTTTTCCTGACTAGGTTTGTATTTCACTGTTTTATGTAGTCTGAAAGTCCATAGGCATTTGCTTTTTGCATAGTGACACAGCACCTTAAGTACAGTGCCACTAAGATGTCCCTTGGACTTCTCTTAATGTTTTCTTGGGTGACTCACCGTTCCCAATAATAGTAAGATGATCCCCCGTCTTACTTACCTTTCTTTGTTGGACCAGCACACACCACCCTATATGGAGTGCTGCGGGGGTCAGGGGGGGGGGGGGGGGGGAATTAGTAATTCAGTTTACCTGTAACTCCATTTCTCCAGCATTGGTATCTTTCATGGATTCACATGCTTAGAATATTCCCAGTCAGGATGGGAATCCTTGGTAAGTTATATAGACATTTTCCATAGGAAAAATTCGACACTTGTGTCCTATCCACGTCATTTTGGGCCGCGCACGCCGGCGCCACTAGGACGTAGGGGTATATATAGCTCTGCCCCCGCGGCCCCCTCAGATTTCAGCCCCCAAAGTAGTAAGGGGGGGGGATCTCTGGTTTGCATGCTCAGGGGAGGCCGGCGGGTTCATGTGAATCCATGCAAACCAACATCACAATCATAATGCATAATTACCACGGCAACACATCACATAGTATGTTAACAGTGAAAGACAACACTTAAGCATAGTTGCCGAAGGGTGTAACCCCCACTTGGGGCTTACCTTATTGGAACAGGTGACGTAGTACTGCACGCCCCATCTGTGTATCTTCAGCATGTTGCTGTGCGAGACAGTAATGCCGGGTAAACGTGTGTGGTACCGACCAGGAAGCCGCCTGGCAGATGTCCCCCAGCGGAATTCCGGACCACAAAGCCGTCGACGACGATGTAATCTCGTCGAATGGGCCCTTGGGCGCTTTTCTAGCGGCTTTCCGGCCTTGGAATGACCATAAGAAATGGCCGAAGACACCCATCTGGATAGTCCTTGTTTTGAAATCGCTTTACCCCTAGCCGCAGGACCATAAGCTACGAAGAGTTGTCTCGTGTCTGACGCTTTGAGTGTGATGGAGATAAAATTTCAAAGCTCTTTTCACGAACAATGTATGGAGAGTCTTCTCTGCCACTGAAGACTGTGTTGGAAAGAATGTAGGCAGCACTATAGCAGCGGGTTCATGGAACACGGAAGGTACTTTAGGTATGAAATGCGGGTTAGTGGCCAGCACGACTATTACTGAAAAACCTCAAATACGGAGGGTCGATCACTGGAGCATGCATTTCCGACGAGCAGAAGTAATGGCCACCAGGAACGCCAATTTCCAAGACAAGAATTTTAATGAGGTCGATGACATTGGTTCAAAAGGGGGTTTCATCGGGGCTGCCAGGACCAAGTTCAGACTCCAGATCAGAGGAAATTTCTTGGGAGGAAAAGTTCTAAACAACCCTTTAAGGAAGTGTTTAACTAGGCGGTCACTGAACAACGGAGTGGAATGTCTCTTCCGAGTGAATCTCGAGATGGCAGCTAGATGCACCTTTATGGATGAAACAGATAACTCGTTATTTGCCAGGAGCAACAAGTATGGTAGGAGTTGTTCCGGTGTGATTGCCCGCGGGACCAGACCTGGTTGACCTGCACCCCATATGCAGAACCTTTTCCATTTGTATGTGTATGAAGCGTTTGTGGCAGGTGCGCTTGCGGCTTGCAAAATACGACGGCAATCTGCTGGAATCGCTCTCGCGCCAAACTCGGCGAAATCAGGTGCCAGGCCGTCAGCCTGAGGTTGTCCGGGTGGTGATGCCAAACGGTCCCTTTCTCCTGAGACAGAAGGTTGGGGATCTTCTGGAACCTCATTGGTTCTGCCGCTGAGAGGTGAAGTAGATCGGAGAACCACACTTGCCTGGCCCAATACGGGGCCACCAGGATCACCCAACAAGGATATCTGTGGATCCATTGCAGAGTCCGACGGATGAGAGGGAATGGGCGGGGGGGGGGCATACAGAAACTTGCCCGTCCACGGGAAGGAGAACGCGTCCCCTAGCGAGTCTAGTGGTGGCCATCTGCTCGCATACTGGGAGCATTTCTTGTTGTCTCATGTCGTGAAGAGATCGATGACCGGATGACCCCATTCCGCGAAGACCCCGTACAGTTGCTGATCGTTCAGTTCCCATTCGTGTAGACAATTCATCTCTCTGCTGAGAGTGTCTGCTTGCACATTTTTTACTCCAGGTAAGTGGGGTAAGTGGAACGCCAACAGACGTATGTCGTGTTGTAGGGTCCAATGCCAGATCTCCTGGGCTTCCGTCGACAGGCTCCTGGAGCGGGTTCCTCCCTGCTTCCGTAGATAAAACATGGTTGTCGTGTTGTCGGTCATTCTCACCACTGAGCCCTTGATCTGTGGAAGAAAGGATTTCAGGGCCCAACGCACTGCCCTCAGCTCTAGCAGGTTGATGTGGATGGAGGACTCTTCCGATGACCAACGACCCTGCACCTGTAAGGAGTCCAGATGAGCTCCCCACCCAGTTAGAGAAGCATCCGTAACCACTGCCTTCTGGAACGCAGGCTCCAGTAAGGCCATTCCCTTCATTAGGTGTATGGAGATTCTCCACCATTGAAGCGCCTGCACGAGCTGGGCGTTGGTCAACTTGTCCGACCAGCGTCCTCGACTCTGCCCATCGATCCGCCAAGAATTCCTGAAGAGGCTCATGAAGAGGCGACAGTTGTTTATCAAGGGTATGCAGGACGACATGGTCCCCAGCAGGGACACGAACCTTCGTACCGACACTTTGGTGTCGATCTCCCATTCCGATGCCTTTTGTTGCAGTCTGAATCCTTTCGAGGGATGGCTTCACCAGTCCCGACTGGGTGTGGAACTCTGCTCCCAAAAAGACCAAGGTCCTTGAAGGCTTTAACGAGGACTTGTCGAAGTTCACTGCAAAGCCAAAACGTTGCAGGAGGGACAGGGTAGCATCTAGGCTTTGTGCCCTTCCTGGAGACAGACCCCTCACTAGCCAATCGTCTAAATAAGGGTACACATGGTGACCTTCCTTTCTTAACCAGACTGCTATTGGAGCCAGACATTTGAACGCCCTGGGGGACGATTTCAGGCCGAACAGGAGGACCTTGAACTGATAGTGTGTTTGTCCGACGACGAACCGCAGAAATCTTTTGTGCCGTCGATGCATCGGAATATGGAAGTATGCGTCCTGAAGGTCTAATGACGACAAATAATCTCTGGGTTGTATCGATCGGATCACCTCCTGAAGCGTCAGCATTTTGAATTTTAAATTCTTGAGTAGTTTGTTGAGCGCTCCAAGATCCAGAATGGGACGCCATTTTCCATTTGGTTTGACGACAAAGTACCGGGAGTACACTCCCTGTCCTTTTTCTGCCACCGGGACCAGTTCTATTGCCCCTTTCTGCAGCATAAGCGCCACCTCCTGTAGTAGTATTTGAAGGTGGGGCTGGGCCGAGAACACCGGTGGAATGTGTGGTGGCTTGTCCTTGAACTGGAGAGTGGCCCAGATGAATCGTGTCCAAAACCCATTGGTCTGTTATGCGCTCCCACTCGTCGATGTGACGTGACACTCTACTCCCCAGGACGCCCTGAAGCATGTCATTGTTGGTTCTTGGTTTATCTTTCGTCGACGAAGGGCAGGCAACTCTGTTGTCTGAAGGTCTGGTAATCTCTTCCTCTACGAGAGGATTGGGCCGCACGCCTGCAGCCTTGGGATGAGTAGGAGGGTCTGCTGAAACCTCGGTCTCTAGATGACCCAAACCGGGAGTTACCAGAGGCCCCTCTGAAAGGACGAAAGGAACGAAAATTCCTACCACTCTGCAGGGCTCAGAGTGACCGTGCCGTGTCAGTATCCTCTTTCATGCCCTTCAAGGCCTCATCAACTTTTTCACCGAACATTTGTTCCCCTTAGCACGGCATATCTAAGACTTTATATTGCACCTCCGGTCTGAACGTAGTGCACTTGAGCCAGGCTGGTCTACGTAGAATTATGCCATTATTGATTTGCTTAAAACCGGACTGGGCTAGGTCGACGGCAATGTTTATAGCATGGTTGGAGGCCTCCTCTCCTTCCCGCACTAGCAACATTGCAGACTTTCTATGTTCCTCGGGCAAATGCTCCAAGATAGGAGCCAGTCGGTTCCACATTTCCCTGTCATACCTAGACATAATCGCCAAGGAGTTGGCTGCTTTAACCGTAGTCGCGCAGACGGACAGCACCTTCATGCCGAAAGCGTCCGGTCTCCTGGCCTCGTTGTCTGGAGGGGTCGTGCATTTATGTGGAGAACTGGCCTTTCTCGCCGCTGCCAATACCACCGACTCCGGTGAAGGTTGAGACGTCAGGCACTTGGGAGTCGATTCCGGAGACTTAAACTTCTTCTCCAAACAACCTTTCACTGCCGGTTCAGAGAACAAGTGCCGCATGGTCTTCAGGCCCTCTTGCCAGACATGATCCAAAATCGGGATGGCGAATATGGATTTCCTCCTCTTGCCCATATGATAAAAAAGAAAGCAATCTTTTTTCTCCTCTTCAGGAACTAGGCCAAACACCGAACACGCCTTACTCATGGCATGTAATGCACCCACGTCGTCAGGCGGCGATGGATGTGCCGGGCTTCTCAGAGCTTCCATGTCCGCTTCAGAGTCCCAAGTTGGGTCCCTTGAGGGGGATAGTGAGATGTCTGAACCTGATCCCTCACGGTCAGAGTCCTGTAGTTCTCCTTCTTGCAGGGTAGGACAATCTTCCGGCGCGTGGGAAGCGGCCGTAATCCTGGTCGCCGAGCGAAGAGCCGGGCCCGGCTCGTCGACGAATGGCGCAGACTGTAACCGTGTCGGGGCCCCAGGCTGGGGTATTTGTGTGTCCAAATGCTGTAATAGTTTCTGTAGCTTATTTAGCACCTCCAAGGACAGAATTGCCTGGGGGTTCAGCAATGACGAGGTAGTAGAGATGGAGCCCACACCCAAGAGCGACATTGCGCTGGTCGGCTGCAGACCCAGATCGGTTGGGCGCGGGACCGTGTCGCGTTCCTCGTCAGCCGACGAGATGGAGAAAGTCGCCTCTGGTTGAAGCAGGGCCTCCGGCGGGATGGGATCGAAAACCTCCGGCTGCCATCCCATCGACGGGACCACCGTCGACGATATGTTTCCTACCGCCGCAGTCTGACATGCGGGAGGAGCCGCCGATGACGCAGGCGTCGAAGCTTTTGGGGCTGACTTACTGGCCGCGGCCTCTCGACTCAAGGTAGACTTATGACGGTCTCCTGAGGAGGATTTAGAGGATTCTTTTCTCTCCTTTTTTGAGGAGAAAGACCGTGCCTCCGCACGTGGCCCACAGACGAAACAACGCCTTTCCAGACATTCTTCTTGAAAAGAACAAACAGTCGCAGAAGTAGAAAGAACAGCCTAACCAAATAGCAGATACGCGAGGTAATCCCACCACTTTGTTAGACGGTTGAAATCTGAGGGAGCTGCGGGGGCGGAGCTATACCCCTACGTCCTAGTGGCGCCGGCGTGCGCGGCCCAAAACAACGTGGATAGGACACAAAAGTGTCGAATTTTTTCCCATGGAAAATGTCTATATAACTTAGAGGATTCCCAGCCTGACGGGGAATATTCTAAGCATATGAATCCATGAAAGATCCAATGCTGGAGAATCTGTTACACTAACTTACTTTAAAATGGCTGGTGGTAGTGGTTTACTTTTAATACCAGTGTGCATTTCTACTGCAGTCAGAACCCACAGCTGCAGTAAAGCACCCATGAGTGACCATTTTTTCCAAAATGGACCCAGCCATTTTCTGTTTGTTAGTTCTTTCTTGACTTTTACTCGGTTAGGTGAAATCGGTTTGAGCCCTTTGTGTGTTTTGCCTTTGGCGGGCTTTAGCCCTGAAGCCCACCCAGGCTCCAGTGCGTCTGGAAAGTCAGGAAGTAAAGGAGGGTCCCGAAATGGCCCTGTCCTTTGTCTCTAGGTGTGCCTGAGTGAAATCAGTCTTGGCCGGTTTGCTGTCCTTGGAGGTGAAGCCTTTCAGCTGTGCTGACCCAGTTTTCATGTTGACTGGGAAGACCTGTATGGGATTACTTCCTCCCTTGGACTGGTGGGACCAACTAGCCTCAAGACAGTCTTCCATTTGGCGCATCCCTGAATTGTGCTTCACCAGAGCTGCAGACGCCCAATGCCAGGGGTCCGTCCAAATCTTTGTGGGCATCCAGAGGATCCTGTAGAAGCAAGACATCTTGATCTAGAGCCCCCTCACCAGAGTCCAGGACCGAGGGAGCAATCTTCTTCCAACCAGTTTTCGTTCTTCATTGACACTGAGGAAAATTCGCCAAAATACTGAAGTGCCGATGAAACACAGGAAACCCATTGCTTGGGAGTCACCATGAACAAGGATTTGCCAAATTGTAGCAAGGAGGAATCCAGCTGAAACACTTTTCTTCGTATATCAGGTACTGTGGGGCTTGCGGTTTTCACTGTTTAGCCAGAATTTGTGCTTCCTATCTTGCAAAGTGCTTTTTGGAGTTAATCTCAACTCACCTGCACTGGCCTAACAGCATGTGCTCTCTACAAAGTAGCTCACTTGAGTTAGTGATTTCTTCTGAACTTACTACTTTTGTCAAGACTTTCTCTAAGAAGTGCATCAGAACTATTCAGTTTGTCCATGGACTTTGGCTGTCTTGTCCCCCTAAAGGCACTCTTCTGAACCTACTTAGACAGTACTGCCCTCGCCGCAAGCCCCTCTGGAAGCCATCTTCAGAATTGGTAGCATGTAAAGTGGCAGTATGACCAAGAGGAGCCGCAGAGGGGTAAGAGGGAGGATTTGCATGTGAATCCATGCCATACCCATGTTGGAGATGGAACAAGTTACTTACCTGTAACTGTTGTTCTCCAGCATGGGTCTGGCATGGATTCACATGCTCATGAATATTCCCCGTCGTCAGGCTGGGAATCCTCGGTAAAGAAAAAACCAGTATCAGTTTCGTTTCTGATCTGTCTTTCGTAGCAATAACCAATCACTGGTCTCTGCGTCATACTGACCACAGCCAATGACTGCCCTCTACCTAAGCACCGCCTCTGGCAGCCATCTTCAGATTTGGAAGCATGTGAAGTGGCAGTATGACCAAGTGAAGAGCCGCAGAGGGGTAGGCGGGAGGGTTCGCATGTGAATCCATGCCAGACCCATGCTGGAGAACAACAGTTACAGGTAAGTAACTTGTTCCTTCTCCAGCATGGGGTCTGGCATGGATTCACATGCTCATGAATAAAGAATACATAGCAGTACACACATGCACAACCACGGGAGGTGGCAAAGGCTCAACATTAAGCATCACATCAACTCAACATTCAGCATCTTACCTCCTCACCAGGCTCACCTCAGGCGAACAGGTTGCGCAGCACTGCTTGGCCGACCCTGGACTCCTCCCTGGAATCCCGGTCGACGCAGTAGAATTTCGTGAAGGTGTGCGTCGACCTCCACGTAGCAGCCCTGCATATGTCCAGCAGGGGCACACCAGATAGGAACGCCGTGGTAGCTGCGATCGCTCTGGTGGAATGGGCTCTCGGACGGCCAGGCAGCGGTCGATTTGCCAACCGGTGACAGTACATGATACAGCCGGAGGGCCATCTGGAGATAGAAGCCTTCGAGAGAGCCTTCCCCTGATTGACAGGTCCAAAGTTCACAAAGAGTTGTGACGTCTTCCGAAAACCCTTCGTGCGGTCCACGTAGAACTTCAGCGCTCTAGCTACATCCAGCGAGTGCAAAGTCCTCTCAGCCAGCGACGAAGGCGACGGGAAGAACACAGGTAACACCAAGGGTTCGTTGAGATGGAAGTCCGACGGTACCTTGGGCATGAAGGAGGAGTGCGTCCTGAGCACTACCCTCGTGTCGTGGAAAGTCAAGTACGGGGCCTTGCAGGAAAGGGCCTGGATCTCTCCCACTCGTCGTGCGGAGGTGATGGCCACAAGAAAAGCTGTTTTCCACGATAGAAACTTCAACGGGGCCGAGTGCAGAGGCTCGAACGGAGGTCCCATGAGCTTGGTCAGCACCACGTTGAGCTCCCACGCCGGGGCCGGGGCCGGAGCCTTCACCGGCGGGAACGATCTGAATAGTCCCTTCATGAACTCTTTCACCAGACGATGAGACCACAAGGACGTCCGCCCCGTGGTTCTGGTGTATCGGGAGATCGCAGCAAGATGAATCTTGATGGACGCGTGTGCCAGTCCAGCTTTGGCCAGCATCAGCAGGTACGGCAGTACTTGGGGAGCCGTAATCCGTAGAGGGTTAATCTTCTGTGCGTGGCACCAGACAGAGAACCTCTTCCATTTGTGTCCGTAGCATTTAAGAGTCGAGGACGCCCTGGCCTTTGCAAGAACCTCTCTGCAATTGGCCGGTATGTCGTATCCTCCAAACTCTAGCGCTGCAGGAGCCAGGCCTGCAAGTTCAGCGACTTCGGGTCGTGGTGGAGGATGGCGCCTCCTTCCCTGGAGAGTAGATCCGCGTCCGCCGGCAGCTTGATCGGCGGGGACGCTGACAAGTCCAGAAGGTCCGGGAACCAGATCTGCCTCGGCCACGCAGGTGCGACGAGGATCATCCTGCACCGTGACCTCTTGAGCTGGTTGACGAGCCGGATTAGCAGAGGCAAGGGAGGGAACGCGTAGAGGAACAGGCCCTCCCAGGGGAACGAGAAAGCATCGCCCATGCTCCTCGTCTGGGGAAACCTGCTGGCGAACCTCCGGCACTTGGTGTTCGTCGCCGTCGCGAACAGGTCGATCTGGGGTGTGCCCCACCGTCGGAAGAGGCAATCCACCAGATCCTGCCGTAGTTCCCACTCGTGGCACGAGCGCAGCTCCCTGCTGAGTGAGTCGGCGATGGTGTTTTTTATCCCTGCCAGATGAAACGGCACCAGAAAAATCCCTTGGGCGACGGCCCAATGCCACAGGTCCTGCGCCTCCTTGGACAGCGCTGGGGACCTGGTTCCGCCCTGTTTCCTGATGTAAAACATGGTGGTGGTGTTGTCGGTGAAGATCCTCACCACCTTGCCCTTCAGGGACGGAAGGAAGGACCTGAGGGCCCAAAACACTGCACGGAGCTCCAGGACGTTGATATGCAGGGACTTCTCCGTCGGGAGCCAGAGTCCCCTCGCGTGCAGATTTTCGGTGTGCGCTCCCCACCCTTCCAGGGAGGCATCCGTGGTCACAGTCTCCTGGTGGGCTGGGGTCTGGAGGGACTTGATGGATCTCACTTTGGCCGCGTCGGCCACCAGCATCCGTTGCACCTTGCCTAAGATGGTCCTGGTCCTCTCCTCCGACGGGGAGGCCAGAAGGGACACTGTCGAGCCTCGCTCCCAGAAACAGTGCGACTTGCGCGGGCACCAGGTGGGATTTGGCGTAGTTCACGGAGAATCCCAGGTCCGTGAGGAGTTGGACGGTCCTTGCTGTGTGGACCACGGCGAGCTCCTTCGTCCAGGTAGGGGTAGACGTGAATCCCCTCGCGGCGCAGCTGCGCCACCACCGGGGCGAGGCACTTGGTGAATACCCTGGGTGCCGACCGTAGTCCGAAGGGAAGGGCTTTGAACTGGTAATGACGCCCTTGGACCACGAACCTGAGGAATTTTCGGTGCCCCTTTAGGATTGGAATGTGGAAGTAGGCATCCTCCAAATCCAACGACGATAGGAAGTCTTGTTCCTCCAGTTGACCCAGGACGTGCTGTAGGGTGACCATCCGGAACTTCTGCGCCTTGATGAACTTGTTCAGCCGTCGCAGGTCTAGGAAGGGGCGCCATCCTCCCGTCTTCTTCTTCACGAGGAAGTATCGCGAGTAGACTCCGGAGCCCCGAAGCCTCTTTGGGACGAGTTCGATGGCGCCCTTTCTGAGCATCGCCTTTACCTCCAGTAGAAGTTGAGGGACGTGAAGTTCTTTCCTGGCCACGGGGGGGACGCGCGGGCACCTTCTTTGAAACTCGAGCGCGTGGCCCCGGGCCAGGGCGTCCAGCACCCAACGGTCGGTGGAGATGGACTCCCACACGCTGACGAAGCCCGCCAGCCGGCCTCCCACCGGGGTGCTTCGGTGGGGGCCCGACCCCACGGCCGGTTCAATCCTGCTTGGACGCGGCCTTGCCGCCTTGACCTCCTTGGCGACGACGGCGGGGTCCGCTAGACTTGCCTCGTCCTCTGTAGGCCTCTTGCGACGACGAGCGGGCCGCTTGACGGTAGGAAGCGAAACCGCCGCCGGAACCTTTGGAGGCGCCCTTGCCTCCGCCGCTCCGAAAGGGCGTCCGTCGTTGCTGCAGGACTCCAAGGGCCCGGGCCGTCTCAGTATCCGCCTTGATGGCCTGGAGGGAATCGTCCACCGTCTTCCCAAACAGGTTGTTCCCATCGAAGGGCATGTCCAGGACTCTGGTCTGGACGTCCTGCCGAAAGTCCGTAGCTTTGAGCCATCCACGACGTCTAAGGCAAACGCCGTTGCCCAACTGGCGGAACCCAGCGTCGGCGATGTCCGTCGCCACGGTGATGGCGTGGTCCGAAGCCACTTCACCTTCCTGGAGGATCTCAAGGGCCTCCGTCCTCTTGTCGTCCGGCAGAAAATCCAGCAGGGGAGCCATCTTGTACCAGAGCTCCCTGTCGTAGCGGGCCACGATAGCCAAGGCGTTGGCCGCTTTAATCGTCGTCGCTGCCGACGAGATGACTCTACGTCCCATAGTATCCAATTTCTTTCCCTCGCCGTCCGGCGGGGAAGTCGATGTGGAGGCCGCACCCCCCCCCGCTTTCTTCCTGGCTGCCGCGGAGACGACGGAGTCCGGGGTAGGCTGCGCCCGGAGGCATAGGGGGGCCGTGTCCGGGACCCGGTACTTCTTCTCGTACCGGTCTCTTCTAGCTGGCGTCGTGGAAGGGTTCTTGAGGAGGGAAAGGCCCTCATCCCAAATGTCGTCCAACAAAGGCACTGCGAGGACCGTCTTCCTCTTGGCCTCGCGCCGCTGATAAAGGAAGCCTTCCTTTTTCTTCTCCTCAGGGCAGAGTTGGAAAAGCTCGGAAGCCCTGGAGATCATGGAGTGGAAAGATCCGATCTCGTCGGGCGGAGAAGCCCTGGTGGGAGGCGACGACGGAAAATCCTCGTCGTATGCCTCGTCGTCCGTACCCGTCGCTGCCGTGTCAGTCCCCGTATCATCCCCTCGGGTGGACGGGGAGGAGGGCTGGACGGGGCGCGACGGTTGAAAAGGAGGTGGAGGATGGATCCTTCTTTTCTTGGTAGGGGGAACACCAGAAGGTCCCGGTTCTGGATCCCCCGACGGGAGAGGTTCCTCCGTCGGTAACGGTAGCCTCGTCCTTATCTCAGTGCATAAGGACTGTATGGCCAACAAAATGGCCGCCGAGTTGTCTCGCGGCGCTGGCAGAGGGGAATCCGACGGGCGAGCAGGGGCCCCGTCAGTATCCTCGTCGTCGTCACCTGCATCGGGGCCCATTCCGACGGGCTGGTCTTGTTCCACGCCTAGGCCGTGGCTTAAGACCTCGATCAGCTCCTCTTCTGAGGTTGAGGCCGAATCTACGACGACGCCCTGCCCCCCCTTCTTCCCCACGGAGGGTTTCACGGGGGTCCTATCGATGGGCACAAAAGAAGACTCCCTCCGAGGAGGCAGGGAGATTCTGGGCCCTGAGGTCGCCACCACTGGTGCAGCCTCCACAGGCTGGGCCAGGGCCGCCGCGACAGTTTCGATAGAGGGCTTGGTCGGATGGATCAAGGCCTTCACCACCTTAGGTGCGCTCACCGCCTTATCCTTGAGGGAGGGGGCACTGCCACGCTCCTCCTCTGCCTTAGAGCTCGACCGGGGCCTTTCCAGGAGCTTCGCCGGGTGCTCGGCCTTCCTCTTACCCGACCCAGAGCGTTGGCTCGTGGTTGATGGTGCCGGGGAGGGTGCGCCCTGCCTGGCGCCCGTAGAGCCCGACCGTTCGGCGCTCCCGGTGCCAGCGGACTCGCGGTGCTTGGCCTTATGTTGGGCCCCCGTCGCCGGGGCGCCCTCAAAGGTCTTAGAAGACCGCTCGGATTTCTTCTTCTTCTCGCCAGACGGGCTCTTACCCTCCAGCCAGTTGGCGAGACGTTGATGACGGTCCTTCATGGTCCGTTCCGACATGTTGCCGCAAAACGCACAGTCCTTCTCCACGTGCGTTTTGTCCTCATGAAGGCAGTAAAGGCAGAAAGAGTGTTCGTCCTCCTTAAAGACGTTCTGCAGCTGGCATCCAGGGCAGACCCTGAACAGCTTTCCGGGCGTCGAGCTTCCCTTCTCCTGGGCCATCTCCGAGACCGAGCCTGAGAAGCTTCTGGAGTCCTCCGAAGTGTAGCTCGACGAAATCTTCACCCTTGAGGGGCACAGACGAATCCGACACGGGTCCCCGTTGATCGGATGTAGGATCGGTGGAGCTTGAGGCTCTTTTGACCGAAGAATCGAAGTTTTTTGTGAAAAAACGCGAAAAAATAGCACTAACGCTCGAGAGCAATAGCACGAGGATCCCAACACATGAACGTGCGGTAAAAATCTGAAGATGGCTGCCAGAGGCGGTGCTTAGGTAGAGGGCAGTCATTGGCTGTGGTCAGTATGACGCAGAGACCAGTGATTGGTTATTGCTACGAAAGACAGATCAGAAACGAAACTGATACTGGTTTTTTCTTTACCGAGGATTCCCAGCCTGACGACGGGGAATATTCATGAGCATGTGAATCCATGCCAGACCCCATGCTGGAGAAACATCGTTACATGTAAGTAATTTGTCCCTTCTCCAGCAGGGGGTCTTGCATGGATTCACATGCTCATGAATAAAGAATACATAGAAGTACCACATACAACCAAGGGAGGTGGCAAGGCTCAACAGAAGCAAAACTCTTACCTCTGGAACAGACGCAACTCAAGCAAACAGGTTGCGTAGCACTACTTGGCCGACCCTTGACTCCTCTCTGGCAAACCTGTTGACACAGTATAACCTCATGAAGGTGTGCGTAGACTTCCACGTAGCAGCCCTGCAGATGTCTAGTAGGGGCACACCAGCCATGAACACTCATCGCAGCGATGGCCCTGGTGGAATGGGCTATGAAGGCCAGGCAGCAGTCGGTTGGCTAACCGATGGCAGTGTGATACAGCCGGAGAGCCGCCTGGAGATGGAAGCCTTGGACAAGGCCTTCCCATGGTTCACAGGACCAAAGTGAACAAATAGTTGAGAAGTCTTCCGAAAACTTTTCATGTGTGCCACGTAGAACCTTGGAGCACGAGCAACGTCACTCGAGTGCAAGGCCCTTTCAGCCAGTGATGAAGGCTTCGGAAAAATCACAGGTAACACCAAAGGCTTGCTGAGGGGGAATCCCGACATAACCGTTGGCATGAAGGAGGGGTGCAGCCGCAGCACCACCCTCGACTCATGAACTCTGATATGGCTGTTTGCAGGACAGGGCCTGAATCTCACCCACTCTCCTGGCAGAGGTGTTGGCCACAAGGAAAGCAGTTTCCGACGAAAGGGGCCTGATGCATAGGTTCGAATGGGGCTCCCTTGAGCTTGGTCAGCACCATGTTGAGTTCCCATGCTGGTGAAGAAGCCCTCACAGGCATGAAAGATCGCAACAGTCTTTTGAGACCTTCCTGAAGATCTGGTGTAGCCGGAGATAGCCACCCGATAGAGGCATGCACCAGCCGCCGTGGCAGAGGACAACAAGTATTGAAGAATCTGCAAGGCCGTGACCGCGAGAGGGGTGATCTTCTGTGACTAGCAATGCAACAAAACTGTTCCCCTTGTGAACATAGCATTTAAAAGTCGATGACGCTCTGGCCTTGATAAGTACCTCCCTGCAGTCCGACAACTCTCAGCCTCCAAACTCTAGGACTGCAGGAGCCAAGCCCCACGTTCAGCGACCTTGGGTCGCAATGCCGGATTGCACCTTCTCTGGTGAGCAGGTCTGCAACAACCAGCAGCTTGAACGGTGACCAAATCTGCCTCTGCCATTCCGGGGCGACGAGGATCATCCTGTATCAACACTGAGTTGATAGATTGACTCGCAGCGGGAGAGGCAACGGGAGGCTGGGGGAGGAGGGGGGCAACCCATACAGAAACAGGCCTTCCCACGCATCCCCATGCTCCTCGGCAGGTGGAACCTGCTGGCAACACTTCTCATCGCCGTCGCAAACCGATCGATCTGGGCCTGCCGAAGTTCCCACTGGTGGTAGGAGCACAACTCCCTGCTGAGGGAGTCAGTGATTGCGTTCTTGACTCCTACCAGAATGAGGAACATCTCTTGTCCAACGGCCTTGTGCCACAAAAAGTGCACCTCTTTAGAGAACCCAAGATCCTCACCACCTTGCCCTTCAGGGATGGAAGGAATAACTTCATGGCCCAGAACACTGCCCGTAGCTCCTGGACACTGATGTGGAGATCCTTCTCAGGCAGCCACAAGCCTCCGGCGTGCAGACATCTGGTGTGGGCTCCCCAGCCATCCAGTGAAGTGTCCATGGCAACAGTCTCCTGGTATGGGGGCAAAGGGGGTTTGAAAACATGCTCCGGGCGATGTTGGAGTGTACGCCCCACTACCTCACAGCCAGACAGAACGGGATCTTGTCTGAATAGCTTCCGGCCACTTGTATCCAGACAGCGTCCAGGAACTCCTGAAGATGTCCCATACGCAACCGGCATAGCCTGATAAGGTAGATGCACAACATCATGCCGAGCACCGACTTGGTCTGCACCGTAGCAGTCTTCAGTGACAACAGCAGTTGCACCCTGCCCAGCAGGGCCGCTATCCTCTCCTCAGACGACACCGCTAGGAAGGAGACCATGTTGACCCTGGCTCCAAGGAACAGTGCATTCTGCGATGATATCAAGCAGGACTTTGGATAATTGATAGAGAATCCCAGATCAGTTAGCAGGCGGACATCCATGCGTTCGATGGCTACACCTCTTGAATTGGCCCCGATGAGCCAGTCAAGGTATGACTACACGTGTATCTCTCGTAGAAGTAAGATGGGCCACCACGAAGTGCCTAGCACTTCGTGAACCCCCGGGGAGCAGACTTTAGGCTGAAAGGGAGGGCCTGAATTGGTACCGTCTTCCCTGCACCACGAAGCGTTGGAACTTTCGATGCTTCCTGTGTATGGGGACATGGAAGTAGACATCCAGTGACGTCAAGCAGTCCCCTTCCTCCAGTTGGCCGAGCATGTGCTGCAAAGCTGCCTACCCTGAACTCTGATGCTCGCTCACGGTCATATGTACTTATCTGTATATATTTATCCTATTGTAAATATTATTCCTGTTAGTTTTATACTGTTCCCCTGCCAAACCTTGGTCTAAATGTAATGTATACTCATAACATTGTAAACTGTAAAATAAGTGCATGCAGCTATGTAACACGTAAGAGCCCAGATGCTCTACAAATAACCTAAACGTGACCGTCCTGAATTTCTGAGACTTGAGGTACTTGTTGAGACACTGCAGGTCTAAAATGAGTCTCCAGCCACCAGTCTTCTTTTTGACTAAGAAGTATGCATAGCCCCAGAGTCATCGTGGAACTAGGTTTATCACCCCTTCTGTCAGCATTGCTCGTACCTCGTGCATGTGCTGCTGCTTCCGGGTCACAGAGGGATCCACGGACACTTGCTGAAGCTCCAGGATATGTCCGTGGGCAAGAGCATCCAGAACCCATCTGTCAGTGGAGATCTTTTTCCACTCGCTGACTGTCTGCCGGCCTCCCACCGGGGTGCATGGGTGAGACGTTCTGGCCGGTTCAGTCCTGCTTTGGCGCCTGTGTACCGTCATGGCGGCAGCGACGGCCCGGACCACCTCAAGCCTTGGAACGACCTTTCAACCTGCCCGACTTTCCTCTGGGGGTGCGAAAAGAAAAAAAAGCAGTGCTGTTGGGAGTACCCAGGGAACAAACAAATGACTCGTGCGCTTTGTAAGAATTATTCTTGAGGGCCTGCAAGGACTCGTCGATGGCCTTCCCGAAGAGGTCATCGAAGGGCGTGTCCAGCACCCTCATCTGGACCTCTTGGTGGAATTTGGTGGCCTTCAGCCAGCAACCGTTCCCCATCTGGTAGAGGAAGCCTTCCTTTTTTGGTCTACTCAAGTGTCAACTGGAAGAGCTCAGAAGCTCTGGGGACCATGGCATGAAGCAATCCCACCTCATCTAGTGGGGATGCCCTCGGCTGCGATGAACTGCCCGTCGTGACAGCCTCCCCCAGGGGGAGGGCACCTGGCACAGGCTAGGTTGATGCAGCAGCTTTGGATGGCACTTCGCTTTTTCGCAGGTGGCTGATCAGGGCCGCCGGGGCCTGAGGCATCCTTTTCTGGATTTCAGACACTTTAGGGTAGAAAGGATTTCCAGAGATTCATCTCAGTGGGGTCGGGGCAGTAGGCCTGCCAGACCTTGCGATCACCCCCAGCGTTCCACGTGTCATGACCCTTGCCCCTGGCCCTCACTGGCAAGTCAGCCTTCCAGTTAGGGCCAGGTCAAAGGCCTTAAAACCTCATCCAAGACTCTCATGGAGTCAGTCCTGGCGCCAAAGGCGCCAGGCTCATAACCATCATGAAGACCAACATTAGAATGGGACCATTTAGTTGGGATTATTTAACTTGTGGGGGGGGGGGGGGGGGAGTTCAGCCAACATGGAGGCACACAGATAGCTCAGTTACAAGGAACTGAGCTAGTCGGTCTAGTCTTTTGGGTGTGGCAGGCCTGGGACTACTTTACCTGGACTACTTTGGGTGTGGCAGGCATGGGACTATTTTACCTGGACTACTTTACCTGAGACTATTTAAACCACACCCAAACAGAACATGATTCACGTTATTCTGCTGTGGGCAGCATAACGCTCACTGTGACCAGTTCTTTTATGCCAGCTTCCTTGAAACCAAGGCCCTGCAGAGACAGAAAGAACACTACGAAACTTACCTGGAACAGTATCCTGTCTTCAATCCATCGCCGACTTCAGTTCCACTCACCTGAAGGTACGAACTCCATCTAGCACTGCATGCATCCTGGAATACCATAACCTGGAATGAGGAGAAAGACAGCATTAGTAAGCGTTTACTCACGTTTCCTTCCGAATGAAGAAAGCCACACAATTCTTACCTGGGCAGTCATCTCCTGGTCAGTATCATTGCTGGAACATTACAGCGCTCAATGAGATAAAAGACACAAGTTAGCAATATAAGAGGCGAAACAGCGCCGCGCATCACTCACCGGACAGCATCGCGCACAATGTGCTTTCGCCTACCGGCCCATGCTCATCTTCAAACTGCATGACAACTTCAAAATAGCTTTCCATACCTAAAAGGAAAGAAGCAAGACATTCGAACTAAGAGGAACATAAGAACTGCATAGAACGACTGTAAAGCAGCAAACCTACGGAGTCTTAGCAGACCTGGATTCCCACAGGGGGGGCTTGCACCAGTGAAGTAACTTGGTCGCTGCTCGTCCCCACATCTATGCACCCCTGCCACGAGGAGCAGGATGGAGAAACCACCTACAATATTAAGGTGAGGAGAGGGCCATGGGGGAGGAAGGAGTTGAGGCCAAGGGAGGTGGGAAACCAAAGACCATCTGGTATTGAATCCAGCTCTCCTGTATTGCAGACCCATCTTTAACCAGAGGCCTTACCAAGGGACCGGGAGAGTGTTTGAGTGCAAATCATCCAACCAGGGCTGGGTGGCGTCCCTGTGGATACCAGGTGAGCGTAACCCTTCGTGGATCGTGTGCACAGACTCCTCGTCCGAGGAAGAAACATTCATTTCTTGGGGTTCGGCCTGTGACCTCATCACCCCCCTTCTTGCACCTTGAGAGGTCTCTGCAACGGCATCCTCTTTTCCGGAGTCTTCGTCCCCTGCCGAAGCCTTCCGCCTCAGGGCTAGGGATACGTTGGGCGCAGTCAGAGCTACCTTCACAGGAACAGCCCCTTTGGTCTTAGAGCGTGGCTGCTACCATCTCAGACCTTTTCCTGCTCCTTCTTGAGCAGGTCGGCCGTCTTTTCTTCTACCCCTTGCTTATCCCGCAGCTGTTAGGGAGAACTCATTTCTGTGCCAAGTCCCTTCAAACTTAGAGAACCCCAGCTCTTTTGCTGGACTTAATATCTTTTAATGTTTATGCTGGAGTAAGTGAGACCTTTTTCTCAATCATGTATTTTTTAAATGATTTGGACTCTGATTTTGGAGTCCGACGAACTCCATAGGCATCACCTTTTGTATTGCGACACACAGCACCTTCCAGTGCAGTATCACAGAGAAGCCTCTTGGATTTCTCATAAGGTCTAATAACTTCTCTTGAATAAGCTACTGTTTCCAAGAGTAAAGTGAAATTGACTTGCCTTTTTCTCTGTAGACCCAGCGCACACCATCTTATGTGGAGTGCTGGTGTGGGGGTAGGGTGGGGCGGCAGACTGGTACTTTGTAGACCCCATCTCTACTTACTCATGTAACATTTTCTATGGGACCCTCCCTACAATTAATAGTTGGTGGCAGTGGTTTAATTTTCCTACCATTGTGTGCTTTTACCACAGGCTGACCCCTCATCTGCAGTATTGCACCCATGAGTGCCCATTTTGTCAAAATGGCCCTGGTCGTCTTTTTTCACCATTTCTTGCTTGTGAGGTCTGAGTTTTACTCTGCATGCCAAAACAGGTTTGACCCCTTTGCAAGTTTTGTCTTTGGCAGGTTTCAATGCTGACAATGTGTCTGACAGTGCAGGAAACTCCATCCTTGGTCTCCTTGGTTACCTGAATGAACCCAGTGCCGAATGGCTTGCTGCCCTTGGAGGACAACCTCCCTGCTGTGTGAGTGACAGCTAGGCTGCGAATGAATGGGAGAAACCTGCATACAAGGTAAGGTTTCTTGAACAGAAGGCAGAGTCGACGACTGGAAAGAAAAAACTGAAGCAACTGGAAGAGAAGCTTGCTGTATCCTCCTGGAGCATTGAACTGCCCTGTGAAGCCCTGTTGCAGTGCTGAAGCTCTAATTTCGTATCGACTAGAGAAGCCTGGACAAGACTACTACTTCCCTTGGGTTGGTGGGACCAAATGACCCCAAGACAAACTTTGCTGGAACCCATCTCCCTGCTGGCTGTACTTCCTTGCTGCTGCTGGAACAGAGCTCCAGGGGTTAGGAAACCCAGAAACGAGTGAATCGTCTTTAAGCCTGAGCTGAGCTACAGGAAGATCCTCAAGACCCTCCAAAAGCAGGACGACCCAAGCCCGAGTCAGAGTACCAGACCCCAGAAGCAAGGGGAGCCCTCCAAGTGTCCAGGTACCGCGGTGGTGCTATTAACAGGTAGCAGAAACCGCAAAGTGCTGTTGATTTGGGAAGAGCCCATTGCACCTACTGACCTTCAAACTGCAGTGCTTGAGTCCCCAGATGGCCTCACTCTTGTCCCCACGACTGAGGCCCAGGAACCCAGGATCTGCATGACTGCAACAGGAACAGAAGTCAGCTGGATACTCTTCTTCCAACCTAAGGTACTGTCTTGAGTAAAGGGTACCTTTTTGACCTGTAGCCTGTTTGTTCTCACTGGAGACTTCCAGAAACTGCTTTTTCTGCAGAGTTGGTTGCAGCTTTGCTCTTCACAAGCATAACAGCGTGTGGCCCTACAGTGATTAGTTTTCTACAAACTCTGAATAACATTGTGCAAGACATTTGTGCTATCTGAAGAAGTGCCTCAGCCCCCTAGACATTCAATTGACATTGGCTGTCCTGGCTCCCTGCAGACTCCTCAGACCCATTGACTTTAACCGTCCCTCATAGGTGGTACAGAAATTTAACTTGTATTGCTGGGAAAGGACCAATCTAGACTTCACTGGAAAAGATTGTCAAGTATTCACATGCTCCGAGAACCTGTTAACCCTTTTCCTTCCCTAACCTTTTCCGCAACCTCAATATTGCATTGTGAAAAGTGATACATCAATGCACAGTGTCTGAACAATTCAAGTCACCTCAGGGTTTAGGAAGTGTGTGCGTGACATCCCAAAAGGGTATCTACTTGCTTATTTTAAAACTGAGGCAGTGTTATGAAGTGTATTTTTATTGTTGCATATTGCCCTTTCTAAAGAAGGCTTATTTCGAACTGACCGTTAAATAATAATTTTACTAGAAAACCTGGAGTATAAGTGTTATTTGAACACTGGTCATTGTGAATCTCTAGGTTACATCTCTACAGCTCACATTTACCCCATTTAAGATAAGTCTGGGTGCTCGGTCACTACCAACTTGTGTAGTACAGACCTATAACTATAGAAACACTTGTGTACGAGCGTGATACAAATAAAATATATCATACACCAATAGGTGGGTTACCCATTAGGAAGAGGACAAGCCTGGTGTAGTCTCCCACAGGGTTACTACATACAACTTTGCCTAAGTGCAGCTTAGCCGGGTCGGTCGATTTCCTTTTTCAGGAGGAACTTGATCTATGGCTGTGGATGGAGGCAGATGGTGAGGTTGAACACGCCGCCCATCGGAATCAGACTTTAGTGCTTGGCCTTGTTTTTGGCACTATGTGCCTTGTTAGGGAGAATTCTCAAAAATGTGAGAATTCCCTTCACCTTAGATACCCCCAGCAACTTTGCTGGATTTTGGCAGCTTGATTTTTTTCCTGGAGAGCGCCTTTTTCCGCACTCTCTCATGCGTTTTGAAATGTGTTTTACCCTTGTGTTTCTTTTGGCTATGGAGTCTACCCGGTATACACGGATTTCGTCAACCACTTTCTCATCGTGGGACTTTATCACCAACTTTTTTAGGGGGGTGTTTGTGCGGGTTGGGGTATGATTATTTAAGGGGGGTTTGGGGGTGCAGCCCCCCCATAAATAAAAAAATTTAAAAAAGTGTTGGCGATGAAAGGCTCGGCGATGAAGTCCCACGATGAAATTTCGTTTGGCGAAATAACGTAGAACCGTCTAACCAACGCCATATGCATCATCTTTGTGATTTGGGTCACAGCACCCTCAGTGCAGGGACACAGGGAAGCCTTTCAGGTCTTCCCAAGGTTTAAATAGGTTCTCTAGGATAAACTACTGTTTCCCAGAAAAAGGAAAGTGAAATTGACTTTACTAGTCTTTAAATTCCTAGACCCAGCACACCCTCTCTTACAATAGAATGCTGGAGGGGTTACTTAGTATCCCCTGTGTCTAGATACTCATGTAGCAGTCATGGCTGGTGGCAGTGGTTTTACATGATTTTTCCCGACCGCGAACTTGCAATAGCTCCAGTAACGTTAAATTGCGGGAGCCATGTTTGTCAAGATGGCGTCTGAGCCCTCTGTTTAAACAGGTCCCGGTCTTTTTTCACCATTTCTTTTTGGAAAGGTCCTTTGAAAGTTTGTTTCTACGTGCCAAACCAGGGTTCGGTCCCTTAGTTCCTTCGCCTTCGGCAGGCTTCAGGAGTGAAATTGCCTCTGGCGCCCGAGTGTCTGGGGCGGCCAGGCAGTGAGGGAGGTGCCCGAAACTCCCTGTGCTTAGTCTCCTAGGTGACCCAAATGAACTCTGGTGATCAGCTATGCTGGAATGAATGGGAGAGAACTGAATAAAAGGCGAGTCTTTCGGCTTGGAAGGCAGAGTCGACCACTGGAATGAAAGAACCGACGAGCTTGAAGAGGACGGCTGCTGCAACTCCTGACCATTGGTTTGCCCAGTGAAGCCCTGCTGCAGGTCCGAATCACCAAGTTCACATCGACAGAAGACCCTGCAAGGATGACTTCTCCCTTTGAGTTGATGGGACCAATCAACCCAACACTAAGCTACACGGATACTCATCTCGAGCTGCTCGCATTTTCCTCAGAGTGCTGCAGGAAACCGTATGGCCAGGGAGAGAGACACCAGTTTGTGTGCTTGACATAAAGCCACCGAAATTGAAGTTTTGCAAAACCTTTTGACTGCTCAAGTGCAGTGCAGGAGTACCCCGGTGTCCTCCCTCTTGTCCCCACGACTAAGTCCCAGGAACAGCAAGATCTACAGGAACAGAAGTCATCAGCTGCCTCTGTTGGGTTTACAGTACCTTGCAAATGAAGAAAGTACTTACTGCTCGCAGTGAAAGTGCTTGAAACTTTCCCAACTCACAGGCCTAATCAGCTTGTGACCCAACATATGATTCTTCTTGCTACAAACTATTCCTAAGAACTTTTGCAGAGACTTTTCCGTTTAACTACCAGAAATACTTTTTCCTATCAAAGACTTCAGCCCATTGACTTTGGCCTAGCCTATTGAATTGACTTCTGGTGACCTCTAAATATTTGCACTGTCTAAGAATAATTGTAAACTTCATGTTCTAATAATCTTTGCCTTTTACTCCTCTTGAAAAGTATTTCTGAAATAGTATTGAAGTGTATTTGTGTGTATTATATAATTGCTTCCTTCTATTGAAGGTTTTATAACTGACTGATATATTAAGGTTATAAAACCTCGAGTGTAAGAGTGTAAGAGTGTAAGAGTTTATTTGGAAACCTGCGATTGTAAACCTTTAACATTACTGCTCACATTCCCCTCTTGACATAAGCCTGGCTACTCAGCTCAGCTACCAACAGTGTTTAGTACAGACTTATACCAAAGGTTGTTTACCAAAGGTTGTTTTATCCACGTACTCAGAATGCAAGAAAAGCGCCAGACTTATGATACTGCATTACTCAAATTTGAATTTATGCCCATACTGATGACACGTGTTTCGGCTACTGAAAGCCTTCCTCAAATCAAGGCTAATAACCTTTGCATAGCTAGTCACATGATGGTAAATATAGTGAGTAAATCAGAATGAAAATTAGGTATAAGAATAGGAAAAACAATAAAACACAGATTCGGGGTTGGAGTAAGGGAGGATTGTAGGGTGATTTATTTGGAAAAAACAGAACAGAAAGACAAAAAATATATTTATATAAGTGTAAGGGTCAGTTTTCTACATTTTGTGCAATCAACAATCTATTAGTCTCATATGGGTGTGTGGGTTATTGATGTTTCACATTACCTTTGTAGCTTTGTTAGAGTCGCAAATGTTGTTAGGTTTAAAACCTAGTTATAAGGGTCCAATCCATGTGGGTAAATAGCACAAGATTGTATTCAATCCCTATTGTTGGATCATTGCTTGGAAGTTAAATTAATAGCAACATTGAAATTCTATGCATTCTAATTAGTGCAGTTCTTTTGGATCCCGTTGAAGGTTACATTCATGTAGAATAAGCGTCCCGTCTTCCCATATTCGGTTTGTGTCTCAGACGTATTAAGTCCGGTTCGACTATTCTAATTAATTGCATATGTGCTCTTGCTGCTCTCGTAATCATTATCCATTGCAGGGAGTCCAGCGAACTATTCGCAACAGTTTGCACTAGACATCTATGTACATTAGTGGTTTACTAGCTAAAAAATGATGCGCTCGTATTGCATGATTCGATATAGTACTGTCATCAATCCGTTAGGATTCTAAAGCGAGCAGCCTCGCCACAAGCTATTACTTCATTATAATTGCGCTCGATTAGTTGCTAACTCTTGTAATCACGTACATTGGCAATCGTTGCTCTGATCGCAAGGTGGTTTCATTATAGAGTACTTGTGTTGCTCTGCATTTTAAGCTGTTCCCATTACATTGACGTCTCTTACCTGTTTAGTGTGCCCTCCGGCGTCCCTCACGTTGGTTTGCTCTCACGTTCTAGTGAGGCCAATACAAACTTGCCTACTCGCATTGCTCGGGCAACGGAGGATGCCTGAGTCCTACCTTTGTGTCCATTGTGGGCTGCAGCAAAATACGGCTGCCATTTTTTTGGGCATGTATTCACTGTGTATTCAATAAAGCCCTATTGCATGGCCCCCAATCTTAAATAATTACGTGTGTGATGCCATAAATAAATTGTGTTGGCGAACTTAAAATTGCCGATCCGCATCGTTCTATGCCTGGAGCATGTTTATTAATGAAAATGAGATAACAAGGCATAATATAGGCTATGCCCGATTCATGGGTGACAGTAATGTTCACGTCATGAATTGTGGCAGAGCATTGATGCCACGTGCATTGGTAAACGCAAAATCGCATTTTAGCGATTACCGTCCAATTACGATTATGCATGTGTCGAATCCCAAGTCGTAATGTACTAGTCCCCGTGATGTCATCTGGTGACTTTTGGTCTTCGATCTTTATGCTCTAGAAATACATTAGTATTGTTAACTTGTCTTTCTCCACAAGTCTCAAAACTATGCGTTCCAATATCAATCATGTGCATATAGAAAACATTTAAGAAATGACACCATTTCATTATCAGAATTGAGTCCAGTTACAGTACTGTTGAGTGTACAGATTCTGGCTTCCGCTTGACGCAGTGCGTTCTCTGTCTCCTCTCTTGCCCATTTGTACATACTGCAGCCCAATAAATTTGAGGTCACTCTTCTACATTTGATGACATTTCTGCCAGTGAGCTGCTAAGGGCAAGCGTATATCCTGGCTCCCAATTTTTGCCAGATGTTCCCTTATCCGAATCCGCAACTCTAATTGTACTTCTTATGTATACCATATTGCACACAATATACCATATACTTCATACGACAGTTGGTCTGTTTGATTTCTTTGCCATTTAAGTCCTTGAACATGTCCGTTGGTTCACTCGCAAATTTGCACATTGTGCAGTCCCCACATTTTCGAAAGCCCTTGATAGGTAGTAGAGACCATGTTCCAGTATTGCTCTTCTTGACCCCTGGTAGGAGTGATGGGCTCAGTTTAGACTTTAGAGTGTCTGCTTTTTTGAAGATGATTCTTGGTTTGTCCCCACCTTGGGGTCTGATGTGTTCATCTAGTTTCAAAAGATGCCAATGTTTGCAGAGTATCTTATTGAAACTATGACTTTCCTTATTTTATTTGGTTACGAACCCACTTGCCAATGTGGATCAGAATTACCGGTTGTTAAGATTCTTTGGGATGAGTGTTTGTTCCTGTGTAAATGTTTTGGTTTTATTGTATGCTTCCGTCACATTTGTCCGGGTATCCTCGCTCATGGAATCTGGTCTTTAATAGGGTACATTACTCTTCAAAAGTTTTCTGTCCACAACAATTCCTTCTCACCCTCACGTATTCTCCCATGGGGATGTTGAGTATTGTAGATTTTTGATGACAGCTGCTTGCATGCAAAGTTGAGTTAACTTGCGTCTTTCCTGAAAGTCCTTGTTTTGAGATGGTTATTCTCCACATAAATTGTAAGATCTAGAAAATTGCTCGAGTCACAAGTCCCAGTGAATTGGATGCCAAACATGTTGTTTAGTCTGTTGGTAAAATCTTTGAACTCTTCTTCCGTATCATTCCAAATTATCAGCACATCATCAATAAATCTCATCCATTGGATCAATTGGTTTGTGTACGCTCCGTCTTCATAAACCACTTTGTACTCAAATAGCCCCATGAATAAGCATGCCAGTGCAGGGGCATATTTCGTGCCCACTGCTACACCCTTAAGTTGTTAGTAGAAGTTGTCAAAGTTGAATATTCAGCACATATGCAATTAGTTAGAATAGTTGAACCGGACTTGATACGTCTGAGAAAAACCGAATATGGGAAGATGGCACGCTTATTCTACATGAATGTAACCTTCAACAGAATCCAAAAGAACTGCACTAATTAGAATGCATAGAATTTCAATGTTGCTATTAATTTAACTTCCAAGCAATGATCCAACAATAGGGATTGAATACAATCTTGTGCCATTTACCCACATAGATTGGACCCTTATGACTAGGTTTTAAACCTAACATTTGGGACTGTAACAAAGCTACAAAGGTAATGTGGACCATCAATAGCCCACACACCCATATGAGACTAATATGGACTGTTATTTGTTGATTGCACAAAATCAAGAAAACTGACCCTTACAAATATGAATATATTTTTTTGTCTTTGTTCTGTTTTTCCCCCCGACAAAAAAAAAAACAAAAAAAAAAAATCACCCTACAATCCTCCCTTACTCCAACCCCGAATCAGTTTTATTTTTTTTATTTTGATTCCTAATTTTGTCTATCTGATTTACTCACTATATTTACCATCATGTGACTAGCTATGCAAAGGTTATTAGCCCTGATTTGAGGAAGTCTATCAGTAGCCGAAACAACTGTCATCAGTATGGGCATAAATTAAAATTTGAGTAACGTAAGTCTGCCGCATTTCTTGCATTCTGAGTAGGTGGATAAAATATTATTTGTAAGGTGGTTCTTAGACTCTTTCCACCTAACTCAGAAAAGACGCAACAGTACGTATGGACTTCAACTAAATCTAAAAACAGTAGGTCTAAGGAATGTGTTGCCTGACAGACTAGCCTCGCAAAAGAAGTCCAAGTATACATATATTATACAAAAGGTTGGTTTGCGTACACCTGTAGACATAGTTGCTTGTAGTGTTCGCAGAGGGTACTGCATTCAAACTTTGCCTAACACGCCCTCAAAGGACTCGAACGCCCACTCCTTGGACCGGCCGGTCCTTGGTGAGGCATGACGCTGCTTTGGGCACAGGTTAAAGCCCTTGGCGCTTAGCCACGCCGCCAGTCTACTGTGCCGATCCTTCATCATTCTCTGAGAACCCGATGCAGATCTCGCAATCCCCTTTGTGGTCCAGGTGAAGACAGGCATTGAAAGGGTTTGTCCTCCACGAACACATTCTGCAGCCCACAGCTGGAGTAGAGATTGAAAATGGAACTTCCCTCTTACCTCATGGTCTGAGGTGCAGAGTATGCCGATGGCCTTCTGGAAACTTCGTTGAAAACTGAACAATCCTTGCCCTTGAGGAGCACTGAAACTTACCGACAAACGATGGAGAGACCACCACATAGGACGGTGACAAAAGTAGCACTTTCACGAAAAAAAGCACAAAAACCGTAGAAAAGCTCAGAGCAAAACTCGGGGACTCCCAACACTTGAACGTGCGGTTCAAAATAAAAATACGGAAGATGGCTGCCTGAGGAGGGGCTTAAGGAGAGGGCGGTCATTGGCTGGTGGCATTATGCCCAGACTACATTGATTGGGTTAGAGGAGAAATGCAGTTCGTCAGTGAAAGTGAAACTTTCTTTTACCGAGGATTCCCAGTCTGACAATGGGGAACATTCATGAGCATGTAAATCCATACCAGAACCCATGACCGAGAAGCTTGGATTCATTGAGGAAGGCCTTTATTTTTTTAGGATCACTGTTGACTGCTGGAGTTGTATTTGTTTTAACCAGTTCTCCAATACACTGGTCCTCAGAGCTGTGTGAAGGGCAACACAGGCTTCCTTGGGGGTCCTCCATCTAAGAAGTTTGTAAGATCATCTTTCTCTAGAATAGCCACAGCTCCCTCCCCCACCCCCTCAACATAGGTACTATGACAGGGTCCATCACCAACCTATATGAAGCGTCTGCATGACCAGAAGTCTGTAGAGCAGCAAAATCAATCTCATGGGAGATATCCAAGCCACTAGCATCCCTTGGTGTGTCCACAAGATTCTTCATCCCGGACACTTCAGATAAAAGCTCAGACACATTAGGAGTACCAAACTCCAAACCAAGAGACGCATCTGCCCTCTTCCTTGAAAATCAACCACATGGCTCCAAAAAAAAGTCCATCTGAGGTAAGGGCTTTAAGGTCTCTGAAGAATAAACCGAAAACTTAAAGGACGAAGGCATCAAGGGTGTTGACACCTACAGTGGCATCGATGACACTGGCTTTAATTGAGCAGATGCATGTACCTTAACATGAGTCGAGGAGGAAGCTTTTTAGCTTTGACTTGTGCAGAGAAAATTGTTCGATGAACGTAGAGGGGGCCATACCACTTGGGCTTAGGTGAGCAAGAAGTGGTCTCAGAAGACGCTGCCGGTGTTACTGGATGCAGTGGGGTCCGACTCCTTCCTGGGCTCTTTGGAAGGGGCGACCGGAGCCGCCTTCAGGAAACATCCAGCATTTGGAGTCGAAATTTCACTAAGAAAGCTGCAGACGCTGATTTATAGGGAAAGTTAACCTGCTTGTCAGGTGAGAAGTCTGATGAAGACTAACATGAACGATGGAGTTTTGGACTTTACGCGATGAGAATGAAGCAATGAGAGGCCTGGATCTTGAGCACCTAACAGGGGAAGCTTTGATTCGCTCATCGACAACCTCTTAGATGGGGCCAGTGAAGGGGCTTTAGAAAGGGTTCTACCCGCGATGAGCTTTCCTTTCTTTCACTCGAGGCCTTCACTGTCATCGTCTGACAGGAACCGCAGTCTACTTTATGGTCCACACCCAATCACCAAAGGCAGATGTGAGGTGGGTCCGTAATGGACATTTTAGCACCACAATTGGAGTATGGTTTAAATCTGGTCAACGGTGTGTACAGGATTTAAAAAACCTCAAAAATAGAAAAATCGAGGAGATGATCAACTGCCCGAAGCATGCTGAACATGCAGAAAAAATGAACTGGACCAAAGGTTGCCATGCAAGCTTATGGCAGCGTCACTGTCATGGCCAAGGATAGGACAGAGGGAGTCCAGGATCACGACTCGACAAAGAAGAAAAAGTTACCTCTTACCTGGCAACGTTCTTTCGATGGGATGGTCCGAGGACGTATTCCATATCTAAGACAGTAATCACCACAGCTGTGCTGCTTCGGAAAATCTTTCGGCGTCTGCGTCGATACGCCGCCCTCGAGGACCTCCTCCGAAGGCCGACGTCACTGGATGTTATAAGTAGGATGCATAACGCCCGTAGCCTCAGTTGTAATTTTTTTCCCCAGAACGTGTGGCACCAGTCTTCTGCCAGGCTAACCACACAAAGCCTTGCAGAAACTTAAGCTGCAATCGCATAAGGAATTCTGTAGCGGGGAAGGCAGGGAGGGAGCGATATGGAATACGTCGTCGGACCATCCCATCGAAATAACGTTACCAGGTTAGAGAGTAACTTGTTCTTAGAGGGGATTGGGTCCTCCGACGTATTCCATATCTATGACAGACACCCAAAGCAGTACCAATGCAAGGAGGTGGGAAAAGAATTTAGAACAAGAAATTTAGAATGCCCAATCAAATTGCGGAGCAAAGGACCGCCTTGCCAAAGGCCAGATCCTGCCCACGGATGGAATCAAGGGAGTAGTGACATGCAAAAGTATGGACCGAAGACGAGGTGGCTGCGTCACAGATGTTACGAATAGGAACACCCCTCTGCAGGGCAGTAGAGGCAGCCATACCCTTAGAATGGGCCAGTAAGCCTACCGGAGAGTCCTTACCCGCCAAGCTGTAACATTCAGAAATTGGCAAGATAATCCAACTAGACAAAGTCTGCTTAGTAACAGCTTGTCCAAAACACCTTCCAGCGTAACCAATAAAGAGTTGATCGTCCACTCTGACCTGGGACATGCATGAAATGTAGAAACTTAAAGCTCTCCTAGGATCCACCCTATGGAGCCTCTCCTCGTCCTTACCAGGATGCGGAGGAGGATAGAACACCCGAAGAATGACCTTCTGGCTTAAATGAAATTCCGATACAACTTTCGGAAGAAAAGGACGGACTCCAAGGACAACCCTGTCCTTATGAAATACAGTGAAAATTGGCTTAACAGAAAGTGCCTGCAACTCACTCACTCTGCAAGCGGAAGTGACCGCAACTAAAAATACAGTTTTAAGAGTAAACAGTCTCAAAGGACAAGAGTGTAAAGGCTCAAAAGGAGCACCCATGAGGAATTTAAGAACCATGTTCAAATCCCAACCGAGCACCTGGAAGGTTGACGGTGGGAACACTTAGTGAGCCCTTTGAGAAACTGAGAAATTAAAGGAATTTTAAAGTAAGAACACTCTTCAGACGAGCGCT
Organism: Ambystoma mexicanum; assembly: GCF_040938575.1. NCBI lineage: Eukaryota > Metazoa > Chordata > Amphibia > Caudata > Ambystomatidae > Ambystoma > Ambystoma mexicanum. Next base: position 1,568,171,311 of record NC_090937.1, on the reverse strand, counting down.
TAGAGACAGACAGCGCCGCCAGGTAACCTTTAATGGTACCCACTTGCAGGCCCCTGTGGGCTAAAGAAAGCAAAAAAAAAAAGACAACCACAGGAATGTCACATGCAAAAGGATCCACATTCTTAACCCTGGACCAGTCGCAGAACTTTCGCAAACAACAACGGTACAGCGACTTCGTTGCGGCCCTTCTGGCCGAAAGCAACACCTCCACGTTTTCAGGGAGGTCCCAATCCTCATACCTCAACCTTTCAGAAACCAAGCGTGAAGGTTGAGGGATCTGACTTCTGGATGGAGAACCTGACACCCCTCCCCTGAGAGCAGATCGTCTCGGTAAAGAAGACTTGGCGGGCAGTTGGACAAGTCGAGACGGTCCGGGTACCACGTCCTCCAGGCCCACGCCGGAGCAATGAGGATCATCCGGGAACCGAAACTTCGTAACCTCCGCAGCACTTGCGGGATGACGGGGACTGGTGGAAACGCATACAGCAGTGGGAATGACCACTCCACCATGAACGCGCCTCCTAAGCTCCTTTTGGAGGAAATTCCCGCGAACAGAACCTCTCGCACTTCCGGTTGACACTGGAGGCGAAGAGATCCACTTGAGGGGTCCCCCAAAGGGCGAAGATCTCCAGGAGAATCTCCTGAGCCAACTCCCACTCGTGAGAGATTGTGCTCTGCCTGCTCAGAGTGTCCGCCGTCTCGTTTTCGTCTCCGGCCAGATGAACTGCAAAGATCCTAACTTCTTGCTGGATTACCCAGAACCAGAGCTGCATCGCCTCCCTGCATAGAGGAAGTGACCCTGCCCCCCCCCCTTTTTGTTGAGGTAGTGCATGGCCTCCATGTTGTCTGTCAGGATCAGGACATTCTTCCCTCGCACAGTCGGCAGAAAAGCCTACAGGCCTAGCCTGACGGCCCTCAGCTCCAACAGATTGATATGGAGTCTGGACTCCGACGGAGACCAACGACCACTGACTCAACTCGTGGCATGAGCTCCCCATCCCGTGAGGGATGCGTCCGTTACGATCATCACCTCCGGCCAGGGTAGCCAAAATGGAGCCCCCTTCAGTAGATTGTCTTCGACGGCCCACCACAGAAGGTCCTGGGCGACCAAGGACGGCACCTGAACAGGGTCCGACATCCTGCCGGAGGACAGAGACCACTGGAGCTCGAGTGCCCATTGCAAAGATCTCATCCGCAACCAGGCCTCTGGCACCAGGAGAAAGCAGGATGCCATGAGGCAGAGCAATCTCAAGAACTCAAACGCAGGGAGACTCTGGGCAAGCTGAAACTTGTGCACCATCTGCCGATTGAGACGAGCCCTCACCTGGGGAGGAAAACACTGCCCCAGGGACGTGTCGAACACTGCTCCGATGTACTGGAGCCTCCGAGTTGGTGTCAAATGGGACTTCAAGTTGAGGGAGAAGCCCAGCTTGTGGAGGGAGTGGCAGGTGACCAACAAATGATCCAGGACTTGCTCGGGAGAGCGCTCACTGATCAACCAATCGTCCAGGTAGGGGTAGACGTGAATCCCCCTTTCCTGAGGTGCGCCGCCACCACTACCATGAGCTTGGTGAAGACCCTCGGGGCGGAGGTAAATCCGAACGGCAGGACCCGAAACTAAAAGTGCGAGTCACCACCTGCACCTCAGGTACTTGTGCTTTGGATGGATCGGCACATGAAAATAAGCGTCCTTGAGGTCGAGAGACACCAACCAGTCCTGAGGTTAAAGGGCCTGGAGGACTGGAGAGAGTAACCATCTTGAACTTGTCCTTCCTGAGGAATTTGTTCAAACCGCGCAAGTCCATGATGGGTCTCAATCCCCAGTCTTTCTTGGAAATCAAAAAATAACGGGAAAACAATCCATTGTTCCTCACCGCTCCAGGCACCAGTTCTATGGCCCCTTTCTCCAGCAGGGATTGAATTTCCTGCGCAAGGAGCGGATCCGGACTCTTCAAAGAGAGATTCCCTTGTGGATTGTTGTGAGGCCTCGGCCGGAAAGGAAGACGATAGCCGTGGGTTATGGTCTCCAGAACCCACACATCTTAAGTAATGGCACGCCACTCTACAAGATGCTGCGCCAGACTTCCCCACCCCCCAACCGGCGAACCATGGAACATGGCCTCATGATATGAGCTGATGCGGCGGTTCCTGAGGGCAAAGAGGCAACTGCCCGAGCGGCCTTGGAACCTCGAGTACCTTGTTTTCCACCTCTGGCCCTCGTACGGTAGCCCCTTTGACTGGCAGCTCCTCTCGCTTTACCAAAGGATGAGTAATAACGAAAGGAACCTCCTCTCCATTGCTGTCCCTTAGGACGAAAAGCGGAGGTTGTCGAACTGCAGCGCCCAACGACTTTGCTGCAGCTTTGGAGGTCTGCAACCTCTCAAGGCTCTAGTCAGCCTCGCTGCCAAAAAGATGTTCCTCATCAACAGACAGGTTGAGGAGCTGGGCATGCACATCAGGAGCAAACCCCGACTTCCGCAACCACGCAAATCTGCATATTACGGTGCTCGCTGCCATGGACCGGCTGACACAATCTGCCATGTCCAAACCCGACTGAACGGCGTCACACATGGCATCCTTGCCATCCTGGACCATAGCAAGGAAACCATCCAGTTCGTCCCCTTCGGGAATATGTTCAGCCGCTAAGGAAACAGTTCCACAGAGTGTGTGAGAAACGAGACAAGGCACATATGGATTTGGCCGCCTGAAGCGCCATACCCCCTGAAGAAAACACTTTCTTCGCCCAACCGTCAAAACGCTTATTGTCCCTATCAGGAGGGATGGTAGGATATGACGCCTGCTTTACCGGGGCCGTAGCCGCCTGCACCACCAAACTCTCCAGAGTGGGGAGCTTGGTCAAGTAGCAGGGGGTCGCATTTTCGCAGTAAAAACTTGCCCACTGCCGGGAGACTCTCCGGAGCAGTCCAAGCCGCCACCACCCTCCTCTGTAGAGCCATATGAAACAGTAGTACCGGGTCAGTTGGTGGGCCATGGTCGAGGATATCCGTAAGGTCATCCCGAAGAAAATCCCCTGGGGGAGCAGACCACCCCAAGTACGCGGTGATCCTAGACATAAGGCGCCGGTACGAGGAGTCGGCATGAGTGCCAGACTCAGGCCTACAAAACTCCACCTCCGGAGAAGTGTCCAGACCAACGGCGTCGTGCAGGGACTGCCTCAGGTCCTCAATTTGACTATGGCCCGAGAGAATCTCATCTGGCACCGTATCAGGAACCATGCCATCATCAGAGCCCTCATCCACCTCCGAAATAAACTCAAGACGGGGGTAAGAAGGCACAGAATGTGGAACAAAGCCATGCATGACCGTGGCCAGAGCCTTTCTAGGGGGCTCCACCGTGCCCTGGGGCACCCCCATCGAAACAGCATCGAAAGGCGTCTAGTGAATCGGTGTCGACGCCGAACGTGACGTGGAGTCGACACAGGCCTAGAGGGCGAAGCCCCGAGCGTGTCCCTCGACGGCCTGGGTGCCGATGGCATCGACAACCTCTTCAGAGGCGGAGCCTCGAAAGAGTCAGTCGGCGACCCCGGCGTCGACATCTTCCTCGAAGACACCACAGGTGCACACGGTCTCGAGCGTGTCAAGGACCGGGTCCTGGAACGGGCATGCCGAGAACTATATCCCCTTGTCCGAGAGGGACCTTTCCCGCGAATCGTGCCGACCACCCGAGCCCGAAGGTGTACGAGCGCTGTCTCTCGACCGATCATGACCACTCGGAGGCGCGGACGGACAAGTGCCCTGCGATTCGAGAATCGCTAACATTTTCTTCCGAAGGAAGCCTATACCTCTGGCGTCGCATGCTTGGTGGGATAAGTGACCCGCCGACGGGCGGAGTCCTCGGATGAGGACGGGGAAGGCGGCCGATGACGGCGCTTCCGGGAGTGCCTCGAAGAGGCAGAGCCTACTCCGGGACCGAGACCCACTGGACTTACGACGATGCAGAGAGTCGCCCCTCGAAAGCCCCGCAGACCTCGACATCCGTGGCTTGGACACCTTACCTACCCACAGTTTCTTCTTGCGCTCCTGCAAGGCTTTGGACACAAGTGACTGGCAGTCAACACAATCATCCGTGTCATGGGCCTCACCAGGCACCAGAGGCAGGCGTTGTGCGAGTCCGTCACCGACATCTTGGACCCGCAGTCTCCGCACTGATTAAGCCCGGACGCAGGTTGGAAGACTAGGTAGACATCTTACGAAGTTAAACTTCACAAACTAACAGGTTCGAAGAACCGTTAAAGAACAGAAACTCCAAAAAGTCGAGGAACGCCGAGACCTCCGAAGCGAACACGTTCGCGGAAAAAACGGAACTGAAGCTACGGACGTCGTGCGTGCTACTTATAACATCCAGCAACGTCGGCGGAGGTCCTCGAGGGTGGCGTATCGACGTCAGAGACGCAGGACGCACAAAGATTTTCCGAAGCAGCACAGGTGTGGTGATTGGTGTCATAGATATGGAATGCGTTGGAGGACCCAATCCCCTCGAAAGGCGCTCGATACTGTGAAACATTTATACAAATAGATGAGGAATACATGGGCGGAAACAATCCATTAGAACAGTGGTCTTCAAACTTTTTTGGCCTAGGCCCCCCCTGAGCAAAGTTTGGGTAGGCCGGACCCCCCAAAAGTGCCAGATGGACAGTATGTAGAAATCGTTATGAACTTGCGTGTGCCGTCACCGCACCCTACTCCCAGTACAGACCCTGAGCTCACCCTACTCCCACCACTATCCCAATGCTGCCGCCCATCCTGCTCCCACCACAGTCCCATAACAAACATGCACACATCCATACACATTTAAATAAATCCCCATAAACTTTCCCTCTGCAGGGGCCTGCACGTGGTTGCTAAAATGCCCTGCTCCAGGGTGCTCTGCCCGTATGTGTGAGGAGGCGCAGGAGCACCCCCTCGCACATACATACATGCAGTGCCCCAGCCAGCATTTCCAATGAGCTATGCAAGGCTGGCGAAGCAAAACACCCCCAGCGTTGCATGGCTCAATGATCATGTGCACCTGGGGAAATGAACTGTCGAAGGCAAACAGTGTTTCCCTTTGACAGTTCAGCCAGCCCAGGAGCACTCCCTCAGCTGGAAAAAGCAGCTGATGGAGTGCTCAGTGGGCTAGCTCCTTGGCTCCACCATAATGGGTGAGGTGGCCAGTGGGTGGACGCCCCCTTACCCATTATGGATGAGCCGGCAGGCTTGGACTGGCTTATAGGGCAATGACCATACCAAAAATGCAAAATGCTAGTGTAGGCCTGTCAAAATGGGCCACTTCTTTGGGCAATGTGGGCCAGTTTGAGGAGTTACTTCACTATGCAGCTAGTAGTTTTGACCATTGTTGCTGAATACATTTTATTTAAATATCACCATTTGTTTACATTTGAACATAAAACAACCCCTTGGGTACTATTCAAACAGTCAGTGACTAAAGGACTGAATATCCATTTGCAACTGCTGGCCACTTTTTCATTGGTGCCCAAGACCGTTTCATGGTCCAGTCTGACCATATGAGCTGCCCCTTCCCATTTCCTCCAATCTAAAAAAAATGAGAATATATGAATATATATATATATATATATATATATATATATATATATATATATAGGATACATTACTCACCGTAATAGTTTTTTCTGATGCTTGTATCTGCTTAGATTCACATGCTGTGCATAGGCCGACATCTAGTGGAAGCTGCGGAGTATTACAGTTTGTTTTTCGAAACTCGAAAACGGGCGTCGACACAGGGCGTGCCAGTAATACTATCCCTAGTGTGACGTCCACTGTACCCATGATCCCTCACTTCTGACATGAGGTAGCATGAGGAGTAGCGCGAGTACAGATAATCCAAGCAGATAGAAAGGTAAGACTACAAGCAACCATGCACCTTCTCTCAAGAGGGGAGGAAGGGTGGGTCGCATGTGAATCTAAGCAGATATAAGCATCAGAAATACGATTACGGTGAGTAATGTATCCCTTCTGAGGCTTGTGGAATCTGCTTAGATCACATGCTGTGCATAGATTAGCGAGCAGTACCTGAAGGAGGTGGGATGTGAGAAGGGTCATGAGCAAATAAGTGTCTTAGAACCGCTTGTCCCACTTGTGTATCTGCCTTGGAATGGGTGTCAATGCAGAAATGCTGAGTAAAAGTGTGAATAGAGCTCCAAGTAGCTGCTTTGCAAATGGTGTCAAGGGGTACATTTGCAATGAAAGCCAGAGTGGCCCCAATGCCTCTTGTAGAGTGGGCTCTTGGCGTGAAAGGCAGAGTTCTTTCAGAGAGTGAGTAACACAGCTGGATACAGTTAATAATCCACTTCGAGATGGCACCTTTAGAGACGCGATCCCCTCTCTGCCTGTAGCTACGGAGAAACAGTTGATCTGTTTTTCTTAGCGGTCTGGTCTTATTTACATAGTAGAGGACCGCCCTACGCACATCTAGGGTATGTAGTTTCACCTCAGCTGAGCTTTGAGGGTCCTGGAAGAAAGCCGGAAGCTCGATGGACTGGTTTACATGGAATTTAGATATAAACTTAGGTGAGAACCTAGGGTGTGTGCGTTAAACCAGTTTGTCTTTATGGACAGTAAGGAAGGGATCCTGCACTGACAGAGCCTGAATTTCACTGACCCTTCTTATAGAAGTAATATCTACTAAGAAGGCCGGTTTATAAGTCAGGTGTTTGAGACTGCTTTTATGCATGGGCTCGAAAGGGAGTCCCATGAGCTTAGATAGCACCACATTAAGGTCCCACCCTGGTGGTGGGTTTGAAATAGGAGGGTGAAGTCTCTTTACTCCTTCCATGAAGGCTTTAACTACTGGTACTTTCCACCACAAGACCTTGTTATGGGAAGTGGTGTATGCCGACAGGGCTGCCAGGTGTACTTTCAGTGAGTTAAAAACCAATCCTGCGTCTAGCAGGTGGAGCATGTATGTAACAATAGTGGAAGGAGTGCAATCAACTGGGTTGATTTATCTACTCTGGCACCAGATAACAAATCTCTTCCACTTGTCAAAGTAACAGTGCCTTGTGTTTGGTTTCCTAGATTCTTTTAGGATGTCCATACACCTCTGTGGTAAATTGAGATGTCCAAACTCTATGACCTCAGGAGCCATGCTGCCAGGTTCATTGAGTTGGGTTGCTGATGCACTGTTTGACCTTGGTGCTGGGACAGTAGGTTGCACCAGGCTGGATGTTTGATGGGCTCGCACACCGCCATCCTGCGCAGGTGTGGGAACCACGGTTGTCTTGCCCACATGGGAGCAACTAGGACGAGCGTCATCGACTCTGTTCATCTTGTTCACCACCTTCCTGAAGAGGAGTTGGTGGAAAAGCGTACACAAACATCCCTGACCAGTTCATCCACAGGGCGTTCCCTTGGACGTCTGCTTGGGGGAACCTGGATGCAAATCCTGGGCATTGTTTGTTTTCGCTTGTGATGAATAAGTCTATAGTGGGGAAACCCCACTGAGAGAAGATATTTTATACAACCTCTCTGTGTAGAACCCATTCGTGTTCCTCTCGGAGGGAGTCTCTGCTCAGAGCATCCGCTAGGGAATTGAGCTCCCCTGGAACATGTTGTGATGACAGGAAGATGTTCCGTCTGAGTGCCCATATCCAGATTTTCTGGGCAAGCTTGGACAGATTTGGCGAACGAGTCCCTCCTTGCTTGTTCAGGTAGAACATGGCTGTTGTGCTGTCCGTCCGGATCTGCACTGACAGGTTTAGTAGGTGGGGCTCGAACGCTTGAAGCGCTCTGAATACTGCCAGAAGCTCTAGCAGGTTGATGTAGTTCTTGGCCACTGAGTGAGACCAGAGATCCTGAGCTGTGTGGTGGAGATGGTGAGCTCCCCACCCAGTCAGACACGCATCGGTAGTGACTACTGCCTGTACTTCGGGATCGTAAAAGGGTTTTCCCTGTGTAAGATTCTCTCTTGTCCACCAGTGAAGGCTTTGTACTAATGACCACTGTTTCGCCAACCATTCCTGCATGGGAGGCAGGCGCGCGTGGGGGACCAGGTAAATGCATGACGCCATCATGCCCAGTAAACGCATTGCTTTGCGTACCGTTATTTGGTGACCGCACTGATATTGTGGAATTTGCAGTAGTATATTCCGAACTCTTTCCTCTGAAGGAAATGTCAACCCCTCTTGAGTATCTAGGATTGCTCCTAGGAACTGTTTCGAGGTGCTTGGCACCAGGCTTGACTTTTTCTCGTTGATTGAGAAGCCTAATTCGTGGAGGTCGTCGATAGTCCTTTGAATGTTTGTCCTGCAAATTACTGGGGGTTTCCCCCGTTATGAGCCAGTCGTCCAGATAAGGGTACACCGGGATTGCCTTACCCTGAATTGGTAGTGCCGACTGTCCATCTTGAAGCGCAAGTACCTTCTGTGAGCTGGGAACTTGGAAATATGAAAATAGGCATCTTTCATATCCAAGGTTGCCATGTAATCCCCTTTTTAGGAGGGGGATTACCTCTTGTAGCGTAGTCATACGAAACTTTTGGGGCTTCACATACTTGTTGGCAGGCCGGAAGTCCAATACTGGGCACATTGTCAAATCTTTCTTTGGCACAAGGAAGTAAGTTGAATACCCTCGTTTACCTGGTGTCACGGACAGAGTTCTATCGCGTCCTTTTCTAGCAGAATGGCGATCTCCTCGAGGAGAATCTTCTGATGTTCTAAAGAGTACTCTCTGTCGTGGAGGATGGTTGAGGACGCTGCAGTAGTTCTATACAGTACCCTGTGGATACTGCTGACAGCACCCATCTGTCTGAAGTGATCCCTTCCCAAGCCTGGGTGAAGTTGGAAATGCGTCCCCCTACTGGGGTTGCGTGAGAAGGGACCCTGAACTGCGCGTCACTGCTTTGGTGGAGGCGTGCCGCCTCCTTTGCTGGGGCTGCCTCTGCCTTTACCACAACCTCTTCTATTACCCCTGCCGTAACCCTGGGTTGACTGTTGGCTGCTGTTCCACTGTGTACCCTGCCCCTGGGAATAGTTAGATCCTCTCCGGGAATTTTGGCCGTGTGGGCGACGAAAATTACTATTCCCCCTCTGGTTAGGGGGTTTATTGGTTAACTGGCCAAGGGACGAGTGTCTCGTATTCGTCCTTGGCATTCTTCAGTGCGTCCTCGACCGCCTTACCAAACAGATCGGCTTCCACCTGTTTGTCCAATGATGCCTGGGTTTCTGCCTTAAAACCAGACTGCCGTAACCATGCAGGTCTCTTGATAACAGTGCCTTCTGCTATCAATCTGCCTGCGTTGTTCGCGGCGTCAAAGGTTGCTTTCAAATTGCAACCAGACACGGCTCTACCCTCAGCGGAAATCCGAGCTAACTGGCCCTTTAAAGGTTCCGGAGCAGAGGCTACGAGTGCCGCGACTTCTTCCCACTGATGGCAGTTGTAGCTGGCCAACAGGGTGGTGGAGTTTGCAATCCTTGCCTGATAGGCGGACGTTGAGGCTACTTTCCTGCCGAAACCATATAGTTTTTTGCTCTCCTTGTCTGGAGGAGCTTCGGACGATGACAAAGGTGTTCCAGCCCTCTTACCAGTGTTAGTGACAACTAGGGAGTCTGGCTTCAGATGTCCTCTTATATAGAGAGTTTCAGACTGGTCTGCCCTGAAAAGTTTTTCCAACCCTCGGATTGACTGCTCTGATGAGGTTCGGGTTCACCAGGGACGGGTCTATTCTTCGCTGAATGGACTTAAGGATAGGGATGGTCTGAGCAACAGGCCTCCTTTCTCCCACTAACTCCTCGGCGAAGTCCCTCTCCTCCTGGACACCGTGGGTGTCAATATGGAAATGTTCTGCTGCACGTGCGAGAATCTCGTTTAGGAGGGGTTTGTTATCGACAGGGGAGTCGGTAACCGGGGCTTCATTTTCTATTTAGGAATCTACTCTGTAGGTTTCAGGGTCTTCCTCTTGGTCCTCATCCCCATAGAAGCCCGTCCCAGTTTGCTCTTCTACCATGCCAAATTCTTGGTCCTCACCAAAGGAAGCCTCTCCTTGATACAGCGAGTATGGTCTTGAGTATGGTTGTACCTCGAAGGGGTCTTTAGACCTCATCGGTGTCTCAAACCGGGGCTTCTTACTCCGGGGGGATAGGATCGTTTGAGCCTGAGGGTGTGCCCCTTGTGGATTATACGAAAGGAAATGAGTATGGATTTTTATCGTAAAAGTCAGCCAAAGAAGACATCCTTGACATGACCCTATCTATGTCTTCACTCGACCACTTTTGGAACTGGGAATGACTCCGCAAGTCGGAGATTTATCTTGAGTAGATTTGCTGGTTTTAGACATATCAGCAGACCTGGTCTTGTCTGTCTGTTTAGGGGGAGTGGTGTGTTTTACAGGTGTGGAAGAGTGCAGGGGCTGCCTCTTCTGCTGTTATCCCCCCTCCCCGTTAGTGGAAAAGTGTTTTCCCTGTCCGTTTGTGGCTCAAGAGGTTTTCGACGCCTGGCGTCGAGGATCGGGGGTAGAGTCCCTGTCCTTTGAGCGTGGGGCCGCGTTGATCTTGTCTGCGGGCTCAGACTCCTGGAGCACGGCCTGGGGGTGGAAGTTGTCTTCGTCCTCCAACGATCGAACTTCTGTTAGCCTAGGGAGCGAGGCACTCTTGGCAAGAGTGGATGATTGCCTGGAGTCATGCGGCGATCTCGATCGAGAACGCCCAGAGGACACCGAATCGGACCGTTCTATTTGTGCCTCTTTCCGAGAACTCTACATAGTCGAGTCTCGGTTGGACTTCGTGTGTTTAGTGTGTGTGGTGTGTGAAGCGCTTGTGTCGCCGGGGGTCTTCCCCATAGCCGCCCTGCCGGACGACCTTCCGAGGTCAGGACCTGCGCTCGGCTGTCTTTCGACGCCGCAATGCCCTCGCCGTCCGAAAGTACGGCATCGCTGCCGTCGCTGAAGGCGCCCTCCGCTGCCATGGCCGCCTGCCTGGCGTGGAGGGCCCAACGATTCGTTGAACAGTCCTTAAGTGTCTTAGGTTTAAACCTACTACACGCTCTGCAGTTCGCTTCGGGGTGGTCCCTCGGCAAGCAGAGATTGCACGTGGCGTGCCTGTCGACCCAAGGGTATTTGCGATTGCACTTGGGGCAGAATTGAAAAGGGGTACCCTCCATACGCACCTTGAGGCAGCGGGCTGTTAAGTGTAGGAAATGTATAAGGTGTACCTATATACCAGAGTGTAGAGTATGTCCAACCCCCCACTTTCCCTACTTGCAGGGCCGGGGCCAGAGGCCTTCCGAGGCCCAAATCCGTCGTGCAGCAGCCGACGGTCGATTTCTTCTCCAGCCGGCGTCGAGTGTCGAAGTTCGAAGTTGGGATGGGGAAGGATGTAAATAATTTCATATTTTAGCAAAAGTATGGCTAAGGCCAGGGGACTCTGCAAAATGCTTCCGACCAGTATGACGGAAAAAAACTATCTGAGGATCCTAGACGCGTGAGGGATCTTGGGTACTGTGGACGTCACACTAGGGATAGTATTACTGGCACGCTCTGTGTCGACGCCCATTTTCGAGTTTCGAAAAACAAACTAATACTCCGCAGCTTCCATTAGATGTCAGCCTATGCACAGCATGTGATCTAAGCAGATTCCACAAGCCTCAGAAATATATGTATATATAAAACATTCCATGCTGGGCTTTGGCATCCCCCTGGGATGCGGCTGCGTCGCCCTGGTGGGGCACGCCCCACAGTTTGAAGACCTCTGCATTAGAAGAACAAGTTACTTCTTACCTTGTAACGTTCTTTCGACGGGATGTTCCTCCGACGTATTCCTCATCTTAGATATCTCTGCTGGCCTCGGAAAAATTTTTCTCTAGAGGGCGCTGCGCGTCGACGTCCTCCGAGTCGATGTCCCTCGACAGCCGCCGTGTCGTCGTCGTCATCCTGCCTATAAAGGCCGCGTGCAGCTTCCGTTGCTCAGTTCCGTTTTGTAGCCCACAATAATACTTTCTGGACCAACTACTCACCCTGAAGGAGCGTAAGCTGCAACAACAGAAGTAGAACTGCGGGGATGGATGGGAGGGTCGATGAGGAATATGTCGGAGGAACATCCCGTCGAAAGAACGTTACAAGGTAAGAAGTAACTTGTTCTTCGAAGGGATTGTGTCCTCCGACGTATTCCTCATCTTAGATAGGCTCCCATAGCAGTATTCTATTATCGGAGGAGGGAGTACTGACTTCACGCTGTCTTCTATTGATGAATAGAATGCAGTACAGCCCTTCCAAACCTAGTCTCTTGACTGGAGGAGGAATCCAGATTGTAAAAACGTGTAAAGGTATGGACAGACGACCATGTAGCGGCCGCACAGATGTCTTTAACCGGCACGCCTCTTGAGGGCGGATGAAGCTGCAATACCTCTGGTCGAATGAGCCCTAAGGTTTTGAGGGGGCTCTTTCCCTGCCAGTTTATAACATTCCAGAATGGCTAGAATGATCCATCTGGAAATGGTCTGCTTAGTTATTGGTAACCCCAGCTTGTGACCTGTGCAACCTACAAACAGCTGGTCAGCCTGTCTTATCCTGGCTAGTCTACTAATGTAAAAACTTAAAGCCCTCCTAGGGTCTAGCCTGTGTAACCTCTCTTCCTCTTTCCCCGGGTGAGGAGGAGGATAGAAAGATGGTAGGGTAATCTTCTGAGTGATATGGAATTCAGAAACCACCTTTGGGAGGAAATTAGGTTTCACTTGCAGGACAACTTTGTCTTTGTGAAATATTGTATGAGGGGGTTTACAAGAAAGAGCTTGTAATTCGCTCACCCTTCTAGCAGATGTAAGTGCTATTAATAAAACAATTTTAAGGGTAAGGAATCTTAACGACCAAGAATGGAGAGGTTCAAAAGGTGTACCCATCAGGAAAGTTAGTACTAAGTTTAAATCCCATAGGGGAACTTGGAATGGTCTTGGGGGATAAACATTGGTTAACCCCTTTAGAAACTGTATTACCAAGGGTAATTTGAAATAGGATGGTTCTTCCGCAGTACGCTTAAATATGGATAGCGCTGCGAGATAGCCCTTAATGGTGCCAACTTGAAGGCCTGAATTTGCCAAATATAGTAGGAAGGACAAAACCATTGGTATACCACATGAAAAACGGGCGTTATTCTGTTCTCTACACCAGCTGCAAAATCTGTTCCAACGGCAGCGGTATAAAGACTTTGTTGCTGGCCTCCTTGCCGAAAGCAACACCTCCATAACATCATCAGGGAGGTCCCAATCCTTGTACCTCAGCCTTTCAGAAGCCAAGCGTGAAGGTTGAGGGTTTTGATGTCTGGATGGAGAACCTGAGCTCCCTTCTGTGAGAGTAGGTTCTCTGAGTGGAAGTCGAATTGGAGGGCAGATGGACAAGTCTAGAAGGTCCGGTACCACGTTCTCCTGGCCCAATCCGGGGCAATTAGGATCATGGTTCGCCAGAATCTTCTCAACCTCCTGATCATTTGAGGAATGACAGGGACCGGTGGGAACGCATACAGAAGCGGAAACTCCCAGTCCACTATGAACGCGTCTCCCAGAGCTCCTCTCGGGGGAAATTCCCTTGAGCAGAACAGGTCGCATTTCCTGTTTAGGCTGGTGGCGAACAGATCTACCTGAGGGGTTCCCCAAAGGGCGAAGATCTCTTGAAGGACTTCCTGAGCTAGCTCCCACTTGTGGGAGACTGTTCTGCCTGATCAGAGCGTCCGCTGTCCGATAGAGAGATTCCTTCTTGGATTGCCCAAAACCAGAGCTGCATCGCCTCTCTGCACAGGGGTAGTGATCCTACGCCTCCTCTTTTGTTGAGGTAATGCATGGCCACCGTGTTGTCCGTCATTATCAGGACGTTCTTCCCTTGTACAGCTGGCAGGAACGCCTTCAGCGCAAGTCTGATGGCTCTCAGCTCTAACAGGTTGATGTGTAGTCTGGACTCCGATGGAGACCAACGACCGCTGATGGTCAAGTGGTTGGCGTGGGCTCCCCACCCTGTGAGTGAGGCATCCGTGACTACTGTTATCTCCGGCCAGGGTTGCCAAAACTGTTCTTTCAGAATGTTCTCCTGACAGGCCCTCCACTGAAGGTCTCGAGCCACCCCGCCGGGAACATGAAGATGATCTGTCATTCTCCCTGAGAATTGTGACCACTGAGTCCTCAGTGCCCACTGGAGGGATCTCATTCTCAGGCGAGCCTGGCACTAGGAAAATGCAGGATGCCATGAGGCATAGCAACCTCAAAAAGTCGAAGGCTGGGAGACGTTGGGCATGCTGGAACTTGGTAACCATCTGTAGAATATCTTGAGCCCTCAACTCTGGTGGCGAGGTTTTTCCCAGGGAAGTGTCCAGGATCGCTCCTATGAACTGGAGTCTCTGCGATGGTATCATTTGTGACTTCTTTAAATTGAGGGAGAAGCCCAGTCTGTGAAGGAAGTGGCACACGTGATTTAGCTGGATCTGAGCTTGTTCCGGAGAAACAGCCCTGATCAACCAATCGTCCAGGTAGGGGTAGACGTGAATCCCTTCCCTCCTTAGACTTGCAGCCACTACCGACATTAACTTGGTGTAGACCCTCTGGGCGGAGGTCAGCCCAAATGGCAGCACTCGAAATTGATAGAGTTGCCAATTGCGAACCTCAGGTATTTCCTGTGTTTGAGATGGATAGGCACATGGAAATAAGCGTCCTGAAGGTCCAGAGATACCAACCAGTCCTGGAACTGAAGGGCCTGGAGGATCTGAGAAAGAGTGACCATCTTGAATTTGTCTTTTCTGAGGAATTTGTTCAATTCTCGCAAGTCCAAGATGGGTCTCAGTCCTCCGTCTTTCTTTGGAATGAGAAAGTAAGGGGAGTACCAGCCCTTGTTCCTCTCCGCTACAGGTACCGGTTCTATGGCACCTTTCTCTAGCAGGTCCCAAATTTCCTGCAAGAGGAGCGGATCTGGAGCTTTCTGAGAGCTGATCCCCGGTGGATGACTCTGGTATACGTAGGAAAGGCAGGCAGTAACCTTGGGCAACTGTTTCCAATGCCCAAGCATCTGACGTGATAGCCTGCCATACCGCCAGATGTTGAGTCAACCTGCCTCCTACAGGTGTCCTGTGAGGGAAGTCCTCAGAGTGGTTTTGGGGCGGCTGATGCAGATGCCGATGGTAAAGAGGTACCTGCTGTTGCTGCGGCTTTTGAATATCTACCCCGTCCACCTCGGGTAGTCCCTTTGAGCCGGTCTTCCTCTACCTCTTCCGAATGCAGAGTAGAAGCGAAAGGACTTGCCCCTCGCAGAGGTTCCTGTGGGACGAAAAGGAGTCTGACGGATTGCAGCTCCTAGGGAGTTTGCTGCTGCTTTTGAAGTTTGCAGTTTCTCTAAACGGTCATCCGCCTTTTTCCCGAACGAAGAAGAGCCATCGAATGGCATGTTCAAGAGCCTGGCTTGCACATCTGGGGCAAAACCAGACTTTCTCAACCAAGCGAATCTCCTGGTTGATGTACTTGCCGCCATTGCTCTGCTGATACTGTCAGCCGAATCAATGCCCGTCTGGAGGGATTCACACATAGCGTCTTTACCGTCCTGCATAATATTCAGGAACGCATCCCTTTCTTCTCCCTCCGGGATGCAGTCAGCCGCTGTAGAAGCACACTCCTAAAGTGTATGGCTGAACCTAGCAAGGGTGCAAGTAGGATTAACATATTTTAACGCCATGCTACATGCTGAAAAGACTTTCTTTGCATCATATTTTTTATCGTCCCTGTCCTGTGGGACGGTAGGATAAGCCGTCTTGACATCAGTAGAGGATGTTGCCTGTACCAACAGACTTTCTTGGGATGGGTGTTTAGACAAAAACTCTGGGTCTGTAGAAGATAGCCTGTACTTTGTAGACAGTTTTTTTTATTTACTGCTGGTACTACATCTGGGGTTTCCCAGTTTGTCATGATCTTTCTCTGAAGAGCTTTATGAAAAGGCACCACAGGATCCTCCTGTGGGCCTTTGTCAAGAATATCCGTGAGGTCATCTTGTTGGAAAGATTGTGAAGGTGCAGACCACCCCATGAACTCTGTGATCCTGGCCATTAAGGCTCTGTAGGGGGTTTCAGCATGCTCCCCCGGGTCTGGCTTAGCAAACTCCACCTCAGGGGAAGTGTCTAACCCACTTGCCTCATGTAAGGAATCATGAAGATCCTTTAACCTGCGCTCTTCAGAGGAAAATTCCTCTCTAATTGGGGTTACAGGTCCCTGTAACTCAAATGTGTCTTCCTGTTCAGACAATTCACCCTCTTCCAAAATTGAGGACATAGTTCTAATTTGTTCTGAACTCATAAAGGGAGTACATCCCATTTCCAAGGCAGAGGGTGCCGAACTTGTCATTATCGGCCTCGAAAAGGTCGATGTCGTCGATGCCGAAGGCTTCGAGCGTGGCGTCGAAAACAAAGGCGGAGGCCTCGAAGACCTCGACAGAATTGGAATTCTACTCGACAATCTCAAAGCCATCGACGTCGAGGACCTGGGGATAGTCACTGGATGTGTCGTAACCGTGACTTTTCTTTGCGTCGACGCCGGTGTCGAAGCTGGTGTTGAGTAGACAGACCCGTGTGTCGAAGGTCCCTTCGACAACGGCATCGAAGACGTCGACGGAACCTTCGAGGAAGGTTTGGAGGTCATAGTCCTACTCGAGGGTTCGAGACGCGCTCGAGAGGTTTCCTTCGCCGGCTACTGCGACTCGCGGCGTTTTTGACCTTCGGTTCTTTCGACCAGAGCATCGCTCTCGGCAGTCTTCGAGGGGGTCGAGGCCGCTTTCTCGAAGACGCTCATCATATTTTTTCGGAATTCCTCCCATTCAGCCCGGGAACTATGTTTCGTGGGGCAAGGGATTCTTTTTGGCGAAACAGAGGAAGAGGAAGACGGAGAAGGGGATCTTCGACGTCTCCTCTTCGAGTGCTTCGATCTCGAGGAGTGATGAGACCCACTCAGAGACCTGGAGCGCGAATGGTGACGAGGAGACTAATGTCTCGACTTCGTCGACGAAGAAGAAGCTTTAAGAGTCTTACCTTTCTACAGCTTCCCCCTACGCTCCTTCAGGGCCTTAGCTGTCATGGACATACAGTCCTGGCATTCCGAACAATGGTGTTCAGCTCCCAAACACCACAGACAAACTGAGGATCGGTCAACGACATCTTTTTCCCCACAATCTCGACATTTCTTGAAGCCGGATCGAGGAGTTGTCGGTTCCGACGAGGAAGCCATCGAGTACGGATCGAATAACTCGAGGTAAATAGGATTAATCTGACTAAGAACTGAGCAACGGTATTCCGAGGCACTGAGTAAGCGCGGAAAAACAGAACTGAGCAACGGACGCTGTGCGCGGCCTTTATAGGCAGGATGACGTCGATACGGCGGCTGTCGAGGGACATCGACTCAGAGGACGTCGACGCGCAGCGCCCTCTAGAGAAAAAAATTTCCGAGGCCAGCAGAGCTGGAAGGAGATATCTAAGATGAGGAATACGTTGGAGGACACAATCCCTTCGAAGTAAGATTTTGTACTGTGGACATTTCATTTTGGACTTTTACTGCCAGACCAGCACCCTTAATAAGTTCTATTAGGTAGAAACTAATCCTGATCGCAGTAGGGGGAAGATGGGCATTTCCTCTTTGAATAAAAGCTTCATAAAAAGGTCTACCATGTGTCCAAATTCCTCCTGGCTTGCAGGAGTACACTGGGATAGATTGTCTGCATAGAGATGCTGCTACTACTACTGATAGTATCTTTGCTAAAACCAGAGGGGCTGACACAATCCATTAAATTGGTTGTGTGTGGACCACACTTTGAATTTTGATACTTCGGAGAAATGGCAACATTGAAATATGAAAGTATGCATTTTCACATTGTTGGGGAGAATTTTCAGAAATGTGATATTTCCTTCTACCTTAGAGACGCCTTTTTGCTGGACTTTTAATTTCTAACCTGGAGAGAGCGAGACCTTTTTCCCACTCATGTATTTTTCTGTGATTTGGACTGTTTCTTTTGACTGGAGTCTGACAAACTCCATATGTATCTTTTTACATTGTGTCACACAGCACCTTCAGTGCAGTGGCACAGGGAAGTCTTTCAGATTCCCCAAAAGTTTAAATACCTTCTCTTGGTAAAACGACTGTTTCCAAGAGCAGTTAAGTGAAATTGACTTTACTTACATTTTGTAATTTTCTAGACCCAGCGCACACCATCTTACCGTAGAGTGCTGGAGGGGTTACTTCGTATTCCCTTGGTCTAGTTTCTCATGTAACCTTTTTATGTTACCCTGTCTACAATTAATGGCTGGTAGCAGTGGTTTACTTTTCCCTACCATTGTGTTTTTACCCAGGGCTGCAATTGCAGCAAGATACCCATGGGTGCCCATTTAGTCAAAATGGCCCTGGTCTTTTTTCACCATTTCTTGTCAGAAAGGTCCTTCTTGAGATTTACTCTGCACGCCAAACCAGGTTTGGCCCTTTTGTTCGTTTTGTCCTCTGGCTTCACAGTGTCTGGCAGGAGCAAGAAGTGAGGGAGGTGCCCCTTGGTTACGGGAATGAACCCCTCAGAGGACAGCCACCGTGCTGTGTGAATGACAGCTAGGCTGCGAATGAATGGGAGAAACCTGCATGAAAGGCAAGGCTTTTGGCTTGGATGGACGTAGGAATCCGAACAAGAACTTTGAAGAGACGCCTGCTGCAAATCCTGGACCGTTGGTTTGCCCAATGAAGCTCTGCTGCTGTGCTGAAGTTCCAAATTCGACTTGACTAGGGAAGCCCTGCAAGGACGACATCTCCCCTTGGGTTGGTGGGACCAATCAACCCCAAAGTGAACTCGTCTGAGGCCCAGGAACAGACGTGCAGCTGGATCCAGTTTTCTCCTAACCAAAGGTACGGTAAACCCAAGAGGAATTAACTCTTGTGTAGCCTTGCTAGCTCTCAGTTGAGACTTGTCTTGGTTGCCATTGCAGAGTTTCTTGCAGCTGTGCCCCTCACAAGCCTCCCAGCTTGTGGCCCTTCAAAGTGATCTTATTTCTACAAACCTTTCTAAACATTGTGCAAGACTTTACCTACAAGAAAATCATCATCTTCCCTATACTTTGCTCAACTAACATTGGCTCCCTGAGAGACTCTCCTTACCTCTGACTTTCCTCCAGGAAGGTGTTAATTTACTTTGCATTGGAGGGTTCAAAAAAGCACTTACCAGTTTATGAATTATTTGTTAACCTTGGTTTTATTCCCATTGCTAAACATTTGGACCAAACTCAGTATTGGTCTAAATGTACCAGTGATAAATCAATGTCCAGTGTCCTAGCTATTTTAGTCACCTGAAGGTGTAGGAAATATCTGAGTGCCATCTCCAATGAGTATCATCTGATTTAGAAAAACTAAGTGTGTTTTGAAGTATATTTGAAGTGTTACATATTTTTCTCCCTTTTAAAAAAGGCTTATTCAACTGACTGTTCTCAGTCAGTCACTCTACCCAACTTGCGTAGTAGTACATGCTTATACCAAAGGTTGGGTTAACGATTGCCAAGAGGACAATGCTGGTGCAGTCTCCCACAGGGTACTGCAAACAATCTTGCTCAACACACATCGTCTTGCCATGTAGTCTCCACTTTTGAGCAAAGGAATTACCGCCTTCAATGTTGTCATTCCGAAATTCTGAAGGTGGACATGTGTTTGCCTGTCTTAAATCGACTACTGGATGGTGGTCTTGTCTTTCTTTGGAACAAGGAAGCACACAAAATAAATACTGCTTACCTCCGGAGGGACACGTTTTATGGCTCCCTTTTGCAATAGAGTTTCTATTTCTGCCTGGAGAATGTCTTGGTGTTAGAGACCCGTTCCAATACCTTTATGGATGATTGCACAGTAGCTGTACAAATACCACACAGTATCCGCATTTCACAGTTGATAATACCCACTTGTCGATGTGATCCCCTCCCACAAGTGAGCAAATAGTGTTATGCGACCAGGATGATCTGTGAGAGACCTGAAGCAGAGTCATTGTTTGATGGAATCACCCGAACCTCTGGCTATTTGGCCACTACCCCTATTTTATTTGAACATTTATAAAGCGCACTTAGCCCATAGCCATCTAGATGCTATTGCTAAGAGATTGGTTACAGGTTTGTTACATTTATGCTTATATGTTCACACATATGCACTGCACATTTGTACATAAGAAATTGGTTACATATTTACGTATAAGTTCACAGATATATTACACAATCATGGTTCGATGCTTACTTAGAGACAGTTGCTGATAGTAGATATCATGGCTGAAGGCTAGGTATGCATAGAGTTAGTCTTCACAGCATTGGGAGTGTCCTGCAAGAGGCTGGGTGCTGTGGGGCAGGGGGTCGGTTGTGTAGCGTCCAACTTAAATAAACTTTTTTTTCCTAAATGACCAGAGGGATGTATCATTTCTAAAATGTGGAGGGAGGGAGTGCCACCATCTTACTGCCATTACCTGAAAACTTGAGCCTCACGCGTTCTGTCTTCTATATCTTGGTGTGACAATCAGGCTAGTGTATGCAGACCGTGTAGGTCTGTTGGATTGGGTTTTGTTGATCAGGTTACGGAAGTAAAGCTGGTGGGTGAGAATGAGGAATTTGATCATATTGTGAACTGGGATCCAGTGGATGTTTCTCCTAGAAGTCTAGATATGTTTGTTGCTGGGAATATTCAAAGCAGCTATGATCGCGTTATTTTGTACTACTTTTTCTTTGCTAATATTTCTGATACTAGTTCCAGCAAATAGTGAATAGCAATCAATCCTGGAGAGTATGAAATCTCTGGTCAGAGTGTTGGAATTGTCTGACGAAAGGAAAGGTCTACTGGCTCTTATCAATTTAGATGTATAGGCTGAGGAGGAGTGTTAGGCAAGATTGTATGCAGTACCCGTTGGGTGCACTACAACAACCCTGAGCTCCTGGCAATAGAAACCCAACCTTTGGTATAAGTCTGCACTACACAGGTTGGTAGTGTGGAGCAGCCAGGCTCATCTCAAGAGGGGTCAATGTGAGCTCTAGGGATTCACAGATTCACAGTGACAAGTATTCAAATAAATTTACACACAAAGTTATGTAAAGTTAAAGTTACACACAAAATAATTTCCATTTTGTATTTGTCATTTAGAGTAAGCCTTCTTCAGAAGGGAGCAATTTAAAACGCCACACAAATATATTTCAAAACACACACTTAAGTTTCTAAATCAGCAAGTACCCTTTTGGGATGGCCCACAGACACAACCTACACCCTCACTAGGGTGCTGGGGACATTAATGTTATCACTGTTGCATTTAGAAGAACTTAGGAATTAGGTTAAAGGGAAAAGGTTATTAAAATATACAAGAGATCACAAATATTATCAAACAGGCAAATACTTTTGGATTCCCACAACAAGAGGTATTCAGTGGAACAGGCCAAGCCAAAGTCAATGGGCAAAAGTCTATATGAGCTGAAGCACTTCTTTGCAGTTAACTCTTTGCACAATGTTTGTAGAAGTCTTTGAAGAAAAAGTAGAATCAATGTGGGGCCACAAGCTGTTAGACCTGTGAGTAGTAGAAGCAAGCAACTCTATACCAAAAGTTAAGTTCTCTCAGACTTTACAGTACCTTTGGATTGAAGAAAAAGTGCAGCAGATTACTTCTGTTCTTGTGCAGCTCTGCAGATCTCACTGTTCCTGGGCCACAGTCTTGGGGACAAGAGGGAGGACTTCTGGGGACTCCTGCACTGCAATTGGACGGT
The DNA here is from genome assembly GCF_040938575.1 of Ambystoma mexicanum. Taxonomy (NCBI): domain Eukaryota; kingdom Metazoa; phylum Chordata; class Amphibia; order Caudata; family Ambystomatidae; genus Ambystoma; species Ambystoma mexicanum. The sequence goes on along the minus strand of NC_090937.1, from coordinate 1,568,149,584 downwards.
CACCACTTGCAACCGGCAAATGGTACTTTGATGTTTCAGCGCCTCGTGACTACAGCAAATAGCAACACTGCGGTTCCTGGCCGTCGAGATGGACTTTTCTTGCTTCTGATATCCTGCACTCTGTTGAGGGGGGCTCAGGCTCGGTCAGTGTTGCTTCCTCGGAGTCCAGAGGATCTTCCTGGAGCTCTTGGCCAGCTTAAAAGCAACGCACACAAACTGGTGATCGTCTCTCCCCGGCTATTCGATTTCTAGCAGCAACTCTGGAAATTTAACCAGCTGCGAGAGGATGTCCAGGTGGCTCACTTTCGAGTTGACTGGTCCCACCAACTCAAAGGGAGAAGTTGTCCTTGGAGGAGCTCCTCTGTCGACACGAAAGTGGAGTTTCAGCACAGCAGCAGGGCTTCACGGGGCAAACCAGGAGTTGCAGCAGGCGTCTTCAAGTTACCTTCGAATTCCTTTGTCCAGTGGTCGACTGTCTTCCAAGCAAAAAGCCTCGCCTTTTATGCAGCTTGCTCCCATTCATTACAACTGAGCTGTCAGTCACCCAGCAGGGTGGCTGTGCATGCCGGACAGCCAGCCGGAAAATCACCACAGAGTACATTTGTGTCTCCTAAGAGACTAAGCACACAGAGTTTCGGGCACCACCCTCACTTTGGGTGAGGACAGACACCTTGGAGTCAGAGGTGGGTTTCACTTGTGACGCCCGCCAAAGACAAGACAAACAAAGGGACCAAACCTGTTTTGGCACACAGAGTAAATCTCAAGGAGGACCTATCCACAAAGAAATGGCGAAAAAAGAAGACCGGGTCATTTTGACAAAAATAACACCCATGGGTGCATTACTGTGGCTGTGAACACAGCACGCGGTAAAATCCCATAGTTTATCCAAGAGAAGGTATTTAAACGTTGGGGAAATCTGAAAGACTTCCCTGTGTCACTGCACTGAAGGTGCTGTGTGATAATGTAAAAGATGACGCCTATGGAGTTTGTCAGACTCCACAACCAAAAAAACAGTACAAACTCACATTAAAATACAAGTGGGGAAAAAGGGTCTCTCTCTCACCAGGTTAAAAAAAAAATAAAGTCCTAAAAATCCAGCAAAGTTGAGGGGGGGGGGGTCTCTAAGGTAGAGGGAATTAGCACATTTCTGAGAATTCTCCCTTACAAGGAGACTATGGCGTTTACCTGTCCGTTTAAGGGGAGGAATCGCTGTAGACCCCAAGAGTTTTATTTTGTTAGCTACCGTGATAGTGCTCCCATCGATAAATGATTTATATTCTTGTGGAAGATTGTTTAGCTTTGATTGGTTTCCAATTAGGATTAGCTCTGTCTTGTCATTGAGACAATTCGTTGAGCCATCCAAGATTTTGTGACTGTATCGTAACCTCCAGTGATCGCTTTAAGTATTTGCGTATCATCCGCTTAGTTTGTATAAGATACCCATTTTGTCGAGCTTATCGAAGAGGAGCTTAGTGAATGTATTGTAAAGAGCATTGTGGCACGCCGCAAAACACCAGGACCGGAGGGGCTGCTTAAGTGTTGGAGAAAACCCTCATAGTCCGCTTAGAGAGAAAGGATTTGGTCCATTCAATTGCTTCAGGGGGAAAAAGGGCTGCTGTTTCAAGGTAATGGCTTAAGATATCATGATTGACCAGATCAAAGCCTGCAGAGAGGTATATACATTTATTTATATAGCGCGCAGACAGCCCAGGGGCAGTGTGGCGCTGTTACTTGCAGGAACTTAGTTACAGGGGGTACAGGATTGGTAGCAGTCGTTGGCACATTATGATCACTACAAACAGATTAGTCATTACAGCTCATGCATCTTTGGTTATTACATTACAGACAGTTTATTGGCAAACATGGTGCTGCGAGAGACCTTATGTGAAGAGAATAGTTTTCATAGCTTTCCGGAAGGCAATGAAGGAGAGCTCACCTCGGATTGTGGGAGGTAGAGCATTCCAGTGTGATGGTGCGAGATAAGGGAAGCTGGATCTTCCAGCTCTGGCTCTTTTTACTAGTGGCGCACAGAGCATGTTGGTATATGGTGACCTGGTTGGCCTTGCGGAGGAGATGGGGTGGATTCTTTGTGAGGTAGACCGGTGAGGTGGAGGCACTTGTGGGTTAGTGTGAGAGCTTTGAAGAGGATTCTTTCCCTTATTGGTAGCCAGTGGGCTAGTTTTCTGGCCTCAGATGTGTTCTCTTTTCGTGATACCTTGTGCAGCGCGGAGGGCATTGTTCTGTATGATTTTTAGCCTTTCCAGGTGTTTGTTGGAAGTTCCTAGGAAGAGTACATTGCAGTAATCTAGCCTGGAGCCGGTGATTGCTCTGCCTATGTTTGTGCAATTCTCTTTGGAGAGGAAGGGTCAGACTGCGTTAATCACTTTGGCGTGGTATATTAAGAGAAGGATGCACAGGTAACCTTTATCCATGTATTGGTCCATTCGCGTTTTTTTAGATCTAGGAGGGCCGTTTCTGTTCCATGACTGGGTCTGAAGCTCGATTGTCTCAGGTCAAGGGGATTACTTTACAAGAACTTTTTGGATCTGCAGATAGGCTGCACGATCCAGGATTTTTTAGTAAGAATGGCACTGTAGTGATGGGCTGGAAATCTGAGGATTTTGGGGTCTAAAATGTTTTATTTTTTATAAAAAAGGTAAGACCCCAGCTGCTTTTAGGTCATTCAGTACTGTGTTGGTGGCAAATTAGCCATTTCTTTTACCAATGTTGCAGGATAGATGTCGCTGTTGCATCTTGAAGGTTTTAGGCCTTTAATGATGTTGATAGTGTCTAAGGTGGATACAGGCAAGAAGGCAAATGTAATCCCCTTGTGAGGTTCCATTGATGAGGGAATGGTTGGCATGGTGGGGTTAGGATTTTATTTGAGCAGTCTTTTGTTGAAGGTGCAAAATAGTTTGAGGGCATTTTGAATATTGAACACCATTGTTAGTCTTTAATAGTATAGTCAGGGGTGGGTGCTGGTGATTACAACACAGAATAGTGAATCATTCTCGCGTTAGTCTGGGCATTTTGGATTCTTTGGTTATAGCTTCACTTTTTTGCTTTAAGGATTTTTCTTAAAATTATTGGCTAAGGTCAGAAACAGTGTTCTGTTCACAGGTTTGTGATTTTAACCAATTGTTTTCAGCAAACTTTTAGATGTGCGCATGATTTGGAGCTCAGGGGTAAACCAAGAGTTGATGAGGGCAATAGGTTTGGCTTTTGTGATTTTCAAGGGGGCTACCTTATCATTGCTGCAAGCAGAACCATGTTATATCGACATACCAATGCTGACGGATCGTTAACCAAGTAGGTCTGGTCTAACAGAGGCGTTAGCCGTGGTACCAAGGTGTCAGTTCATATTTTTCATGCTTCTGGATGGTAACGTAGGTACAACTGGGGAAGTTTTCACATTTTTAATTAGAGTAGTAGAAATGTTTTTTGGTATTGTGATCTGTCCAAGGCATAGGGGTGTTCGAAAGGATGTCGGTGACACAATGTGTCGGCTAACCAATCTAAGGTACGCCATTTTTCATGGGAAGGGGTGCAGATTCTGAGAGTGAACCTTTGGGCTTTCATGGAGTTGGCCAGGAAGCCTGCATGCGTATCCAGCTGGTCATTCAGACACAAGTTGAAATGACCCATGATAGCTCTAGAGTGAGGTTTCATATTGTGGGCCAAGAGCGAGATAATGTCATCTTCGAATGTGGAGAACGAGCCTGGGGGTCTAAACTATGTGTAACGTAACGGCACACGGCACTGGAGATGGTTCGGCAGAAACAGTGGGCGAGAAGACCTTCAGAGTTCTATTTGCTAGAAAGGATTTAATCCAGGAGGTGGCATTGTTACAAAAGTGGGCAGCAGTTTTGAGGTGATGGCAGAGAATTTTGATGTTGACCAAATCAAAAGCTGCCGAGAGGTCAAGCAGGAGTAGAAGGGCCAGCTTGCTCTCATCTTTCAAGTCCTCGATTTGCGTTTTTAAGTCTGTAAGGGCAGTTTATGTTACGTGTCTAGGTCGGAAGACCGACTGGCGGAGACCCAGGAGATTATTAGATTCTAGATAAGCCTGTATGGTCCAGGATTTTCAAGAAAAAAAAATGGCACATGGTGATAGGTCTGTAGTTGGAGGGGTTGTTGGGATTAAAGGTGGGTTTTTTGATTAGAGGGATGACCCCATGCGTCCTTAAGGTTGTCAGGGACAATCCTGGATTTGAATGAAGCATTAGTGAAGGAGGTAATGAAGGGGGCTAGATCGTGGGTGGCCTCTTTAATGACTGGAGCTGGGCAGGCGTCACCTTGACTGACAGGCTTAATCTTTTTGATATTTTCCACTTTACAGGTGGATAATGGTGAGAAATTGAATAGTTCTACAGAATGTGACGGTGCAGATATATTATTGGCGAAGGAGTTGGGCGTGGGGTCTAGAGGTAGGTTACCTTTTTTGGTGTTGATTTTGGCCTGCAAGGTGGACATTTTCTCAAGGAGCGCTTTTTGGATGTTAGAACACCATTGTTGTCAGTGTTCACTTGTCAGTGTGGGCTATCGGAGATTCAACTTTAAGGATCTTGAAGAGCTCTTTAGTGTTAGATTCGGCCTGCAGGATGCACTTATTGTAAATATCTTTTTCCGCTAGGAATATTGCGTCTTTTTAGGTGGTTGATGCAGTAATCAAGGTCTTTGTTAGAGTCTGTTTGACGGCCTTTCCAATGTGCCTCTGCGTTTCTTTTGACTTTGCGTAGATCTCTTAGTTGAGAAGTAAACCACGAGTTTAGGTGTGCACAGGGTTTTGATTTCCGCAGTCTAAGTGGGGCTGTGGAGTTTAGTGCCTTCAGTATAGTTTGATTGTATGCGTCTACTAGGACTGTAGGGTCAGAGCAGGATGTTGATGCGTTAAGGGGAAGGAGGGGGAGTAATTTCTCAGTGGAGATGTCCTCCTTATTTTGGGTGTGAATAGAGGGTGTAATGTTCAATTTGGGAGTCTGGGGGTTGGATTTGATAGTAAAGGTTATCTTCTGGTGATCCAACCAAATTAATGGCGTGACAGATCCTAGATTAATAATACAATTCAGATCAATGAGCCAATCCAAGGTTCTGCCTTTGATGAGTGGGCTCTTGAATATGGTGGGTAAATCCTAGGTCTGTTACGGAGTTGGCCAAGTCAAGTGCTTTAAAGTCACTTGGATCTTGATAGCCCAGATTAAGGTCCCCAAGTAGTATAATTTGGGAGTTAGGCTTATTGTTGGTGGTTAAGAGGGATGATATATCCTCAGCAAAAGTAGAGATGGGACCCGGAGGCCTGTTGATAAGATGCATTGTAGCGGTTTGGTTGGGTGTTATCAGCAATTTGCCTGTTAGTAACTCAGCGGAGTCAATCTGCAGGTTCGGGATTGGTCTAAATTCAAGGGATCTTTCGGAAATAAAGGCTATGTCTCCACCTTTAGATTGGAGGGAGTCTAACATCTAATGATGGCGTAATCATCTGGTATTGCCAGGGATAAAGTAGGGCCCGATGCTGCATGTAGCCACGTTTCCGTAATGGCTAACAAGTCAAGGTCTTCAGTTGCAATAAAATCGGCGATGTCAAGCGCGTGTGCTGTGATCGATCTGTCATTGACAAGGGCTCCTTTGATCAGGGTATCTTTAGCGTGGTGTGAATTGTTGTCATGGAGGGTCAAATAATTTTTTGGCGTTATTGACAGTGTCGAGATACTTGTGTTTTTTAGTTCTGAAGTGAAATGGCAGGTTTGCTAAAGGATGGAGACCGCAAGGTTGGTTTGGCGTGGGTTTGGTCGTAAAGTGTTCGATCCATAGTGCTGGGTCTTTCAAGTACTGGTTCGTGCAAGCCATATGGATTACAAGCTCAGTGATGGGGGAGTGTAGTGCAGATATAGGTGGGAATGAAGGAAGGCAGATCAGATGAGATCTACTGTTCAATGTATACCATGCAAGTATGATGGTGGTGAGCAGCAGTGGAAGTGTTTCATATGACCAGTATAATTGGTACATTGTGGGGAGCAGGATGCTAGGCATATAACCGGGTCAGTGGGATCCTGTGCAACAGGTAACACTAGCCAATGTTAAGGAGTGGTAGGTTTAAATAGGAGGGATACACAGGTCTAATATGGTCAGGGAGATGGAAGAGACTTGTTAAATGGGTGTATAGCGCCTACCTGGGGTGAGGTGCTATAGAATGGGCAAATAGTGGTTGACAAATGAGGCACCAGTCCTAATGGTGTACAAAGGCAAATCCAACAGTAAAGCAGCAGGGCCTATCATTGGGGTACATAGGTTAATCCAACAATAGGGCAGCATGATTGGCAAGATACAAGGACTAGACCGACAATAGGGTAGCAGTGTCCAACAGTAGGGTCTATAGGCTAGCCAGCAATGGGCAGCAGGGTACATAAGGTATTATAGCGCCGTGCGGCACAATGGCCAAATTGTACTTGTAGGTAATGCAGGGCAGTTGTATGCAAAATAGGGGGCTTAAACTGAAGAGCAATATCGGTGTTGTATTTAGTCTTAATATTACAGTAATGAAGACTGTCGGTTGTGATTCAATAGTGCAATACGCAGGACATACAGATTGTGGGACTTAGGAGAGCAATGGGCGCGGATGTGTTTTTAAGTCATTGTCTGGATACTTGGGAAGTAGTGAGCAGTCTGGCGTGCAGGATGGCTTATCCCGTATTGTAGAGATGAATCAGGTGCAAGCAGGTTGTTGGGATCCACCACAGGATGTTGGCGACATAGCGTGCTGAAAGAAGGGGGTGGCAACAGGTGCTGATGCGATGACCTGGCGGTGTGGGGAGTCAAAGGATGGTGTTTAGGGCAAATAAGCACCATGTGGCCTCGTGGAATAGCATGAGGCAGGCACGAATAGCGGGTCTGGCCGACGGCTTGTACGGCACCGGACAGGCAACAGACAGGATGAGCCTTAGTCTCTGGGGGCCTTGGACAAGGTGGGGGAGTAGGCTTACACCTGCTGACAGCCCTGCGCTCAAATAAGGCGTGTGTATCTGCGGTTGCTAGGCTACCAAATAAACATATGCTCCAGCTCCGTCGGCCATCTTGGGAGCGGAGAGAGGGCTTCATGCCTCGTCGAGAAATTGCATTAAGCTGTTTTGCAATGGTATGTGGATCATTTGTTGGTGCAAATCGATCAGGGTGCCTACAGTGCTCTGGGCTATGGCAAGGCGGTTGTGGCTATAAAGTGTTGCGCTGCTCCTGCAGCTTTCTGGTCAGCGAGGAGAGGATTGCGCTCCTAGCTGCTCCTGCAGCACGCAGCCGATAACTGACGGGGAGACTGCTCCTGCAGCTCCTGAGGCGGGCGTGGGCTCCTGCCCGTATGGTAGCGAAATCTCTGTAAAAGTTCTCAGACGTAGATGGTAAAAAGAAGAATCATGTTGGGTCACAAGCTGATTAGGCCTGCGAGTTTGGAAAGTTTCATGCACTTTCACCGCAAGAGGCAAGTACTCAGTCTGGTTTGACAGTACCTTAAAAATGAAGAAAAAGGCAGCTGATTACTCTTGTTCCTGGCAGTTCCTGCAAATCTTGCTGTTCCTGGGCCTCAGTCATGGGGACAAGAGGGAGGACGTTGGGGGACTCCTGCACTGCACTTGAACAGTCGAAAAGCTTGGCAAAACTGGTTTGTGTGCTTGACATACAGCTACGGAATCTATTCGCTCCCCGGTTCTACAGTTTCCGGCAGCACGCAGAGGAAAGTTAACCAGCTCCAGTATCCAGGTGGCTTACTGTCGAGTTGATTGGTCCCACCAACTCAAAAGGGAGAAGTCATCCTTGCAGGGGCTTCTCTGTTGAGGTGAGCTTGGCGCACGGCTTCACCGGGCAAACCAGCTGTCCAGGAGTTGCAGCAGCTGTCCTCTTCTAGCTCGTCTTCGGAACTTTCTTTCCAGTGGTCGACTCTGCCTTCCAAGCCAAGAGTCGCCTTTTATTTAGTTCTCTCCCATTCATTCCTGCCTAGCTGTACCTCACCCAGCAGGGTGGCGGCTGTCATTGCCTGACAGCCAGCCAGCTAATCACACCAGAGTGCATTTGTGTCTTCTAGGAGACACAAGCACAGGGAGTTTCGGGCACCTCCCTCACTTCCTGCCCCGGCTAGACACTCTGGAGCCAAAGGCGGGCTTCAGCAGTGAAACCCACTAAAGACAAAATGAACAGGTATTCAAGGGACCAAACCTGATTTGGCACTCAGTAAATCTCAAGAAGGACCTTCCTAACAAGAAATGGTGAAAAAAAAAAAGAACAGTGCCATTTTGACAAAATGGGCATCCATGGGTACTTTACTGAAGCTGCAAATGCAGCCGGCGGTAAAAACACAATGGTAGGAAAAAGTAAACCACTGCCACCAGCCATTAATTGTAGAATGGGTAACAGAAATGTTACATGAGAAACTAGACAGAGGGGATACCAAGTAACCCCTCCAGCACCCTATTGTAAGAGTGTGTTGGGTCTAGAAAGTTACATGTTATGTAAGTAAGGAACAAGTTACTTACCTGTAACTGTTGTTCTCCAGCATGGGTCTGGCATGGATTCACATGCTCATGAATATTCCCCGTCGTCAGGCTGGGAATCCTCGGTAAAAGAAAAAACCAGTATCAGTTTTGTTTCTGATCTGTCTTTCGTAGTAATAACCAATCACTGGTCTCTGCGTCATACTGACCACAGCCAATGACTGCCCTCTACCTAAGCACCGCCTCTGGCAGCCATCTTCAGATTTGGAAGCACGTGAAGTGGCAGTATGACCAAGTGAAGAGCCGCAGAGGGGTAGGCGGGAGGGTTCGCATGTGAATCCATGCCAGACCCATGCTGGAGAACAACAGTTACAGGTAAGTAACTTGTTCCTTCTCCAGCATGGGGTCTGGCATTGATTCACATGCTCATGAATAAAGAATACATAGCAGTACACACATGCACAACCACGGGAGGTGGCATAGGCTCAACATTAAGCATTGCATTAAACTCAACATTAAGCATCTTACCTCCTCACCAGGCTCACCCCAGGCGAACAGGTAGCGCAGCACTGCTTGGCCGACCCTGGACTCCTCCCTGGAATCCCGATCGACGCAGTAGAACTTCGTGAAGGTGTGCGTCGACCTCCACGTAGCAGCCCTGCATATGTCCAGCAGGGGCACACCAGAAAGGAACGCCGTGGTAGCTGCGATCGCTCTGGTGGAATGGGCTCTCGGACGGCCAGGCAGCGGTTTGCCAACCGATGACAGTACATGATACAGCCGGAGAGCCATCTGGAAATGGAAGCCTTCGAGAGAGCCTTCCCCTGATTGACAGATCCAAAGTTCACAAAGAGTTGTGACGTCTTCCGAAAACACTTCGTGCGGTCCACGTAGAACTTCAGCGCTCTAGCCACATCCAGCGAGTGCAAAGTCCTCTCAGCCGGCGACGGGAAGAATACAGGCAACACCAAGGGTTCGTTGAGGTGGAAGTCCGACGGTACCTTGGGCATGAAGGAGGGGTGCGTCCTGAGCACTACCCTCGTGTCGTGAAAAGTCAAGTACGGGGCCTTGCAGGAAAGGGCCTGGCTCTCTCCCACCCGTCGTGCGGAGGTGATGGCCACAAGAAACGCTGTTTTCCACAACAGAAACTTCAACGGGGCCGAGTGCAGAGGCTCGAACGGAGGTCCCATGAGCTTGGTCAGCACCACGTTGAGCTCCCACGCCGGGACCGGAGCCTTCACCGGCGGGAACGATCTGAACAGTCCCTTCATGAACTCTTTCACCAGACGATGAGACCACAAGGACGTCCGCCCCGTGGTTCTGGTGTATCGGGAGATCGCAGCAAGATGAATCTTGATGGACGCGTGTGCCAGTCCAGCTTTGGCCAGCGTCAGCAGGTACGGCGGTACCTGGGGAGCCGTAATCCGTAGAGAGTTAATCTTCTGTGCGTGGCACCAGACAGAGAACCTCTTCCATTTGTGTCCGTAGCATTTAAGAGTCGAGGACGCCCTGGCCTTTGCAAGAACCTCTCTGCAGTCGGCCGGTATGTCGTATCCTCCAAACTCTAGCACTGCAGGAGCCAGGCCTGCAAGTTCAGCGATTTCGGGTCGTGGTGGAGGATGGCGCCTCCTTCCCTGGAGAGCAGATCCGCGTCCACCGGCAGCTTGATTGGCGGGGACGCTGACAAGTCCAGAAGGTCCGGGAACCATATCTGCCTCGGCCACGCAGGTGCGACGAGGATCATCCTGCACCGTGACCTCTTGAGCTGGTTGACAAGCCGGATCAGCAGTGGCAAAGGAGGGAACGCGTAGAGGAACAGGCCCTCCCAGGGGAACGAGAAAGCATCGCCCATGCTCCTCGCCTGGGGAAACCTGCTGGCAAACCTCCGGCACTTGGAGTTCGTCGCCGTCGCGAACAGGTCGATCTGGGGTGTGCCCCACCATCGGAAGAGGTGATCCACTAGATCCTGCCGTAGTTCCCACTCGTGGCACGAGCGCAGCTCCCTGCTGAGTGAGTCGGCGATGGTGTTTTTTATCCCTGCCAGATGAAACGGCACCAGAAACATCCCTTGGGCGACTGCCCAATGCCACAGGTCCTGCGCCTCCTTGGACAGTGCTGGGGACCTGGTTCCGCCCCGTTTCCTGATGTAAAACATGGTGGTGGTGTTGTCGGTGAAGATCCTCACCACCTTGCCCTTGAGGGACGGAAGGAAGGACCCGAGGGCCCAAAACACTGCAAGGAGCTCCAGGACGTTGATATGTAGGGATTTCTCCGTCGGGAGCCAAAGGCCTCTTGCGTGCAGATTTTCGGTGTGCGCTCCCCACCCTTCCAGGGAGGCATCCGTGGTCACTGTCTCCTGGTGGGCTGGGGTCTGGAAGTCCATGCACGCCGTCAGATGCGCGCGGGTGCCCCACCACCGGATCGCTCGTCGGAAACTCTCGTCGAGTGTGATCCTTTCCTCGAAGCTGCCCGTCGTTTGGATCCAGCGCGCGTCCAGGAACTCCTGCAACGGGCGCATCCGGAGCCTGCACATGGGAATGAGGTAGATGCAGGAAGACATCATTCCGAGGAGGGACTTGATGGACCTCACCTTGGCCGCGTCGGCCACCAACATCCGCTGCACCTTGCCCAGGATGGTCCTGGTCCTCTCCTCTGACGGGGAGGCCAGAAGGGACACTGTCGAGCCTCGCTCCCAGAAACAGAGCGTCTTGCGCGGGCACCAGGTGGGATTTGGCGTAGTTCACGGAGAATCCCAGGTCCGTGAGAAGTTGGACGGTCGTTGCCGTGTGAACCACGGCGAGCTCCCTTGTCTTGGCTCGGATGAGCCAGTCGTCCAGGTAGGGGTAGACGTGGATCCCTTCGCGGCGCAGTTGAGCCGCCACCGGTGCGAGGCACTTGGTGAACACCCTGGGTGCCGACCGTAGACCAAAGGGAAGGGTTTTGAACTGGTAATGGCGCCCTTGGACCACAAACCTGAGGAATTTTCGGTGCCCCTTCAAGATGGGAATGTGGAAGTAGGCATCCTCCAAATCCAACGACGACAGGAAGTCTCCTTCCTCCAGCTGACCCAGGACGTGCTGGAGGGTGACCATCCGGAACTTTTGCGCCTTGATGAACTTGTTCAGACGTCGCAGGTCCAGGATGGGGCGCCATCCCCCCCGTCGTCTTCTTCACGAGGAAGTATCTCGAGTAGACTCCGGAGCCCCGAAGCCTCTTTGGGACGAGTTCGATGGCGCCCTTCTTGAGCATCGCCTTCACCTCCAGGAGAAGTTTAGGGACGTGAAGTTCTTTCCTGGCCACGGGGGGGACGCGCGGACACTTTCTCTGAAACTCGAGCGCGTGGCCCCGGGCCAAAGCGTCCAGCACCCAACGGTCGGTGGAGATGGACTCCCAAACGCTGACGAAGCTCGCCAGCCGGCCTCCCACCGGGGTGCTTCGGTGGGGGCCCGACCCCACGGTCGGTTCAATCCTGCTTCGACGAGGCCTTGCCGCCTTGTCCTTGGCGACGACGGCGGGGTCCGCCAGATTTGCCTCGTCCTCTGTAGGCCTCCTGAGACGACGAGCGGGCCGCTTGACGGTAGGAGGAGAAACCACCGCCGGAACCTTTGGAGGCGCCCTTGCCTCCGCTGCTCCGAAAGGGCGTCCGTCGTTGTTGTAGAACTCCAAGGGCCCGGGCCGTCTCGGTGTCCGCTTTAATGGCCTGAAGGGAATCGTCCACTGTTTTCCCAAACAGGTTGTTCCCATCGAAGGGCATGTCCAGGACTCTGGTCTGAACGTCTTGACGGAAGTCCGTAGCCTTGAGCCATCCACGCCGCCTAAGGCAAACGCTGTTGCCCAACTGGCGGAACCCAGTGTCGGCGATGTCCGTCGCAACGGTAATGGCGTGGTCCGAAGCCACCTCACCTTCCGGCAGGATCTCCAGGGCCTCTGCCCTCTTGTCGTCCGGCAAGAAGTCCAGCAGGGGAGCCAGTTTGTACCAGAGCTCCCTGTCGTATCGGGCCACGATAGCCAAGGCGTTGGCAGCTTTAATCGTCGTCGCTGCAGACGAGATGACTCTGCGTCCCATAGCGTCCAATTTCTTTCCCTCGCCGTCCGGTGGGGAAGTCGAAGTGGAGGCCGCACCCCCCCGCTTTTTTCCTGGCCGCCGCGGAGACGACGGAGTCCGGGGTAGGCTGCGCCCGAAGGCACAGGGGGGCCGTGTCCGGGACCCGGTACTTTTTCTCGTACCGGTCTCTTCTAGCTGGCGTCGTGGATGGGTTCTTGAGGAGGGTGAGGCCCTCATCCCAAATGTCGTCCAATAGAGGCACGCAAGGACCGTCTTCCTCTTGGCCTCACGCCGCTGATAAAGGAAACCTTCCTTCTTCTCCTCAGGGCAGAGTTGGACAAGCTCGGATGCCCTGGCGATCATGGAGTGGAACGATCCAATCTCGTCGGGCGGAGAAGCCCTGGTGGGAGGCGACGACGGTAAATCCTCGTCGTATACCTCGTCGTCCGTACCCGTCGCTGCCGTGTCAGTCCCCGTATCATCCCCTCGGGTGGACGGGGAGGAGGGCTGGAAGGGGCGCGACGGCTGAAAAGGAGGAGGAGGGTGGATCCTTCTTTTCTTGACAGGGGGAACTCCAGAAGGTCCCGGTTCTGGGTCCCCCGACGGGAGAGGTTCCGTCGGCAACGGTAGTCTCGTCCTTATCTCTGAGCATAAGGACTGTATAGCCAACAAAATGGCCGCCGAGCTGTCCCGTGGCGCTGGCAGAGGGGAATCCGACAGGCGATCAGGGGCCCCGTCGGTACCCTCGACGATGTCGTCGTCCCCTGCGTCGGTATCCATCCCGACGGGCCGGTCTTCTTCCACGCCGAGGCCGTGGCTTAAGACTTCGACCAGCTCCTCCTCCGAGGTTGAGGCCGAATCTACGACGACGCCGTGCCCCCCCTTTTTTTCTTCCCCACGGGGGATTTCACGGGGGTCCTATCGATGGGCACAAAAGAGGACTCCCTCCGCGGTGGCAGGGAGACTGAGCCCCGAGGTCGCCACCACTGGCGTAGCCTCCACAGGCTGAGCCAGGGCCGCCGCGACACTCTATAGAGGGCTTGGCCGGATGGATTAAGGCCTTCACCACCTTAGGTGCGCTCACCGCCTTATCCTTGAGGGGGGGGAGGGTTAGTGCCTCGCTCCCCCTCCGAGCTCGACCGGGGCCTCTCCAGGAGCCTCGCCGGGTGCTCGGCCTTCCTCTTACCCGACCCAGAGCGTTGGCTCGTGGTTGATGGTGCCGGGGAGGGTGCGCCCAGCCTGGCGCCCGTAGAGCCCGACCGTTCGGCGCTCCCGGTGCCAGCGGACTCGCGGTGCTTGGCCTTAAGTTGGACCCCCGTCGCCGGGGCGTCCTCAAAGGTCTTAGAAGACCGCTCGGATTTCTTCCTCTTCTTCTCGCCGGACGGGCTCTTCCCTTCCAGCCAGTTGGCGAGACGTTGATGGCGGTCCTTCATGGTCCGCTCCGACATGTTGCCGCAAAACGCACAGTCCTTCTCCACGTGCGTCTTGTCCTCTTGCAAGCAGTAGAGACAAAAGGAGTGTTCGTCCTCCTTAAAGACGTTCTGGAGCTGGCATCCAGGGCAGATCCTGAACAGCTTTACGGGCGTCGAGCTTCCCTTCTCCTGGGCCATGTCCGGGCCTGAGAAACTTCTGGAGTCCTCCAAAAGCGTAGCTCGACGAATCTTCACCCTTGAGGGGCGCAGACGAATCCGACACGAGTCCCCGTTGATCGGATGGAGAGTCGGTGGAGCTTGAGGCTCTTTTGACCGAAAAAACGAAGTTTTTTGAGAAAAAACGTGAAAAAAATAGCACTAACGCTCGAGAGCAATAGCACGAGGATCCCAACACGAACGTGCGGTAAAAATCTGAAGATGGCTGCCAGATGCGGTGCTTAGGTAGAGGGCAGTCATTGGCTGTGGTCAGTATGACGCAGAGACCAGTGATTGGTTATTACTACGAAAGACAGATCAGAAACGAAACTGATACTGGTTTTTTCTTTTACCGAGGATTCCCAGCCTGACGACGGGGAATATTCATGAGCATGTGAATCCATGCCAGACCCCATGCTGGAGAAAGTCAACTTCACTGTTCTTGGAAATAGTTTCACCAAGAGATGGTATTTAAACTTTCGGGAAATCTGATAGACTTCCCTGTGTCACTGCACTGAAGGTGCAGTGTGAATATAAAAAGATGCCTATGGAGTTCGCCAGACTCCTAAACCAAAAGAAACCGTGTTCAAATCACATGAAGATACACGAGTGGGGAAAAAGGTCTCGCCAGCTTAGAAATTAAAAGTTCTAAAGTCCAGCAAAAAGTGCTGGTGTCTAATGTAGAATGGAATTGCCACATTTCTGAAAATTCTCCCCAACAATCGTGCCTACAGCAATTATCCTACCCGCATTATCTGCTACATCTATATTATTCTTTAGAATGCAGTTAGCAACAGCCTTCCCTTCTGACACGGTGAGAGTTGGGATTTAAGGAGCTCTGGGCCGAAGCCAGTACCCTTGCAGGACAGCCACCCTGCTGTGTGAGTGAGAGCTAGGCTGTGCATGAATAGGAGAAACCTGCATAAAAGACGAGGTTCCTTGGACTGAAGGCAGAGTAGACCACTGGACAAAACATCCGACAAAGGAATCCGGAACAGAAGCTTGCTGCACCCTCCTGGACCGTTTAACTGCCCAGTGAAGCCCTGCTGCAGTGCTAAAGCTCCGATTTCACAGGAACGGATGACTTCATCCCTTATGGTAGTGGGACCAGCTAGCCCCAAGATGAACTTTGCTGGAGGACCTTCCCCAACTGGCTGTACTTTGCTGCTGCTGGAGCTGAGCACCAGGGGTCGATAAACCGTAGTAGTGTATAGTCTAAGCCAGATTAGAGCACCAGGATGATCCTGGGGAGCTGCCTGAAGCAGGACAACCCAAGCCTGAGTCACCTTCCCAGAGTGCTGGACTCCAGAAGCAAGGGAAGCCCATCAAGTGTCCAAGACCCACTATGGTGCCGTATGCCGGTAGCTGAAACCGCAAAGTGCCGCCGAGTTGGAGACTTTAGCCGCGGCAGACCTTCAAAATGCAGTGCAGGAGTCCTTCAGCCATCCTCCGTCTTGTCTCCATGACGGAGGCCCAGGAATCCAGGATCTGCAAGACTGCAATCGAACAGAAGGGAGTAGTTTCTTACCTGTAACTCCATTTCTCCAGCGTTGGTATCTTTCATGGATTCACATGCTTAGAATATTCCCCGTCAGACTGGGAACCCTCGGTACACATATATAGTCGTTTCCTATAGGAAAAAATTTCGGACACTTGTGTGTCCTATCCACATCCTCCTTGGGGACGTCCACGCATGCCCCATAGGACGTAATGGTATAAAAGCCCCGCCCCCGCGGGTCCCGTCAGATTTCGACCCCTCCAAAGAAGAAAGGGGGAACCTGTTTATGCACATATCCTGCACATTGCATTTCGGGGAGGCTGGTGGGCGCATGTGAATCCATGAAAGATACCAACGCTGGAGAAATGGAGTTACAGGTAAGAAACTACTCCCTTCTCCAGCATTGGATCTTTCATGGATTCACATGCTTAGAATAGATTGTATAGCAGTATCCTAGAAGGAGGTGAGAATGCAATGCAACATACATTACAAAAACAAACCACTCCTAGTCCATATATATATATATATATCATTGAAAAAGATGGCGCAGCACTGCCCTCCCATCTGTACTTCATCCGCATGCTGCCTTTCCAGGCAGTAATGGCGTGTGAACGTGTGTGGGACTGACCACGCCGCCGCCTGGCAGATGTCTGTCAGAGGAATTCCTGCCCATAGCGCCGCGGAGGAGGCTGTCGATCTCGTGAAATGAGCTCTAGGGTGCCCTTGTAGGGGTCTCCCGGCCTTGGAGTGACTAAAAGCAATTGCCGACGAGACCCATCGAGCCAGTCCTTGCTTGGAAATTGCCCTTCCTCTCGTCGACGGACCATATGCGATGAACAGCTGTCTGGTAGTTCTGAGTTCTTGCGTTCTTTGCAGATAAAACTTTAACGCTCTTTTCACATCGAGAGTATGAAGAGCCTTTTCCGCCGTCGACGACGGGGTCGCAAAGAAAGTAGGGAGAGCAATGGTCGAGTGCTTGTGATAGACCGTCGGTACTTTCGGGATGAAAGTAGGATTAGTTGATAGTATCACTTTATCTTTAAAGAATCTCATATATGGAGGGTCTATGACTAATGCCTGTAATTCCGACACTCTTCTAGCTGACGTAATGGAAATTAAGAAAGCCAGCTTCCACGATAGGAACTGCATGGATGAAGAGGACATTGGTTCGAAAGGAGGCTTCATTAAAGCCGCCAACACCACATTTAGACTCCACGATGGTGGGAACCGCTTCGTAGGGGGAAAAGTTCTAAAGAGACCCCTCATGAAATGTTTCACCAGTCTGTCGCTGAATAACGGTGCGAAATGTCTCCTTCTCGTGAACCTTGAGATGGCCGCCAGGTGCACCTTGATGGATGACGAGGATAGCCCACTCTCTGCTAGGTGAAGATACGGTAAAATTTGTTCAGGAGTTACTTCCCAAGGCCGTATTTCGTGCTGTGTTTGCCACCACATACAGAACCTTCGCCACTTGCATATGTATGACTTGTTAGTGGAAGGAGCCCTAGCCGCATGTAGAATTTTCTGGCAATCCGACGAGACTTTCAAATTGCCAAATTCTGCAAAGTCAGGAGCCATGCCGTCAGGTTGAGGCTGTCCGGATTGTGATGCCACACCGTTCCCTTGTCCCTGGATAGGAGATTCAGAACTTTCTGGAAAGTTATCGGTTGTTCCAACGACAGGTGTAGTAGGTCGGAAAACCACGGTTGTCTCTGCCAATACGGTGCCACCAGAATGACCCGGCATTTGTATCTGCGAATCCACTGTATTGTCCTCCGTATAAGGGGAAACGGAGGGAAGGCGTACAGGAACTTGTCTACGGAAATGAGAACGCTTCCCCTAGGGATCCTTTCTGAGGCCATCTGCTCGCATTTATTGTTTTCTTTCGTTGCGAAGAGATCGACTGAGGGGTGACCCCACCTTTTGAAGATTCTTTGCAGCTGAATGGTGTCCATCTCCCACTCGTGTATCTGAGCCATGCTCCTGCTCAGGGAATCCGCTTGTACGTTCTTCACTCCTGGGAGATGGTGAGCCACTATAGATATGTGTTTCAAAGCCCAATGCCATACCTTTTGAGCCTCCACAGAAAGGGTCCTGGATCTCGTGCCGCCTTGTTTTATCAAGTAGAACATGGCTGTCGTGTTGTCTGTCAGCACTCTCACTCTCGACCACTTGATATGTGGGAGGAATGATTTCAAGGCCCATCTCACTGCCCTCAGTTCCAGCACATTGATAAGTAGGCGTGATTCGGTGGGAGACCATCTGCCCTGGGTTTGGTGGTTGTCCATGTGTGCTCCCCAGCCCGTCAGGGATGCATCCGTGATGATGGTATTCTGAAATTCGGGTTCTTGTAGAGGAACCCCTTTGTCCAGGTTGTGAACGATTTTCCACCATTGGAGGGCTCGGATGATTTCGTCGTCGGTTAGCCTGTCTGACCACCGACCCGTGGACTGCTTCCATCTGTCCGCTAGGAATTCCTGAAGTGGCCTCATGAACAATCAACAGTTGGCTACTAGATGGATGCAGGAAGCTATGGAACCTAGGATCGCCACATACTTTCTCACTGAGAGTGTGCCATGTAGACGTAGTTGACTCGTCAGCCGATTGATCTTTGACATTCTGTCTAGGGAAGGCTTCACTATTCCCGAGTGGGTTTCGAATTGAGCTCCCAAGAACTTTAAGTTCTTTGATGGCCTTAGAGAGGACTTTTCGAAGTTCACTGCGAACCCCAGTCGTTGCATAAGATGTAAGGTAGCCTGTACGCTGTCGTTGGTCGACGCCGAGGAGGATCCCCTCACAAGCCAGTCGTCGAGGTACGGGTGTACATGATGCCCTTTCTTTCTCAGCCAGGCTGCCACGGGCGCCAAACATTTTGTGAACGTTCTTGGGGAGGATTTGAGACCAAACGGGAGCACTGCGAATTGGTAGTGTGTCTGACCTACCATGAACCTCAAACTTCCTGTGTTTTTGACACATAGGGATGTGGAAGTACGCGTCCTGTAGATCTAGTGATGCCAAAAAATCTCCCACTTGAACAGACCTGATCACTTCCTGCAGCGTGAGCATTTTGAATTTCTGGCTCTGTAAGGTCTCGTTGAGGTCGCGTAGGTCGAGAATGGGACGCCATTTTCCGTTCGGCTTTTTTACCACAAAACACCGCGAGCCCTTGGCCTTTCTGCGATGCAGGGGCTAACTCTATGGCACGTTTCTGTAACATAAGTGCTACTTCCTGCAGCAAATTGTCCAGATGTGGTTGGGGTATAGGTGGACACTTTGGAGGTTTGCATTTGAATAATAGAGAATTTCCGTACCTCACTGTGTCCAACACCCACTGATCTGTTGTGATGTTTTCCCATTCTTTGACGCAGCTTGACACTCTTCCTCCCAGAACGGTGCGCTTTCCGTCATTGCTGGTCTTTCTGTTTGCTCGTCGACGACGAATAGGTCGGTCGTCTCTTGGATGACTGGAAGTTTCTGCGCCGGCTTGAGTTTTGAGAGGCACGTCTATATCCTTGGGAAGAGTACGCCGATCTGCCGAAGGATCTATCCCTGGGTGTAGAAAATCTTGAGTTGCCAGATGCCCCTCTAAAGGGACGAAAAGATTGAAAGTGTTTACCACCCTGAAGAGCACCCAACGACCGTGCCGTATCCGAATCCTCCTTCATGCCCTTCAAGGCCTCGTCCACCTTTTCTCCGAAAAGAAGGTCACCTTCGAAGGGCATGTCCAATACCTTATACTGCACCTCGGGTCTGAAGTTGGTGCACTTAAGCCAAGCCTGGCATCTTAGAACAACTCTGTTTATCTGCTTAAAACCCGAATCTGCCAGGTCCACCGCTACGTTAATAGCATGATTCGACACCTCTTCGCCCTCTCGTACCAGAGACATCGCCGTTCTTCTATGTTCCTCCGGAAGGTGGTCCAGTATAGGGGCCAGTCTGTGCCACATCTCCCTGTCGTACCTGGCCACAATAGCCAGAGAGTTGGCTGCTTTCACAGTTGCAGCACCCACGGAAAGAACCTTACCAAACACGTCTTGGCGCCTTGCCTCATTATCCGGAGGGGTAGAGCACTTGTGTTGAGCCTTGGCTTTCCTCGTCGCCGCTGCCGACACCATGAATCAGGTGTAGGTTGGGACGAAAGACACTTCGGGGTAGAGTCTGGCACTTTAAATTTCTTTTCAATGCGGCCTTTGACGGCCGGTTCAGAAAACGGGTGACGCATGGTTTGAACACCCTCTTTCCAGACATGATCTAAAATGGGTATTGAGAATATTGAGCGTCTATTCTTACCCATATGATTGAATAGAAAGCAGTCCTTTTTCTCCTCCTGCTGGGCCAGGCCATACTCCTTACATGCTTTTTCCATCATTGAATGAAAAGCGCCAATATCGTCTGGTGGCGATGGGCGAGTGGGGCTCTTTGGTGTTTCCAGTTCCACATCCGAAACCCAGGGTGGATCCCTAGATGGAGACAGGGAGATATCCGATGCTGACCCACGGTCAGATAAACAGTCCGAAAGCTCACCCTCCCCCTGGACTACTGGAGTCACCGGAACTCCGATAGTTTTGGTTGGACGGTGTGACGGGCAGGGTTCGTCGACGGGGAGGGGGCGGGGGGTGGTACTTGGCTCGTAGCCCAAGGTCTTCCGGGCCCGCAATCCTGAAACCGTCGTCTTCCTTCGAGGAAATCGACACTGCTTGTTCCTGCAGTAACGTGTCCGCAACCCCATATCAAAAACTTCTGGTCTCCAGGCCAGAACTTCGGTCGACGAGGACATCGTCGCCGTCATCGGGTTGATGACGGGGGAAACCAATTGCGTCAGAGGCAGTGAGGACACGGACTGGTTTGTCGTCGTCGACGGTGGGCCTGCAGGTGGCTTAGGCGGTCCCGCCTTAACGGTGCTCTCCCTGCGTTTATCCGATTCTCTACTCGTGGCAGATCTATGAGGATCGCCCGAGGAGGATTTTGGCCTTTCCTTTCCTTGTTTTTTCGACGATGATGATGGTATCTTTTTTGAAGATTCTTTTGAAGAGTCCTTGGAAGACTGGCTTCGTGGAACATCCCTTTCCGCCGGTCGAGTCTTCTTCGCCGGTAGTTCCGACGAGGTTGAACGGCGCGGGCCTCCCGATGTTTTCGTCGAGGCCACGCTGCGCACGGAGCCCACCTCCGACTGAGGGTATGCTCCCGCCCCGTCATTCAACCACGACACCAGCCGCCGATTCCGATCTTTCAGGGTTTTCTGAGAAAAACGTTACATATTTCACACTGGTCTGCGGAATGATGAGGGTGGAGGCAATAAATACAATCTAGATGGCAGTCCCCCTCGTAAACCTTCAATCCGCATGTGGCGCACGGGCGAAACAGGTTTGCCCGACATTCTGGTAAGACCAAAAAACCTCAGAGGCTCGTTCGGTCAACCCAGCGAGTAATTTCAACGATAGCCTAGAAAGTAGAGACTACGCGAGGAGATCCCACTATCTTTGGAGACGGTTGAAATCTGACGGGACCCGCGGGGGCGGGGCTTTTATACCATTACGTCCTATGGGGCATGCGTGGACGTCCCCGGGGAGGTGTGTCGGAAGTTTTTTTCCTATAGGAAACGACTATATATGTGTACCGAGGGTTCCCAGTCTGACGACCGGGAATATTCTAAGCATGTGAATCCATGAAAGATCCAATGCTGGAGAAGGCAGCTGGATCCACTTCTTCAAACCTAAGGTACTGTCTTCACTAAGGGGGGTACTTACCTCTTGTCTGTAGCTTGCATTATCTCACTTGTGACTTGCAGTAGCTGCTTTTGCAGAGTTGATCTCTGCTCTGTCTTTCACAAGTGTAACGGCTTGTGGCCCAACAGTGATTTCCTCACAACTCTCGAACGTTGTGCTATCAAAAGAAGTGCCTCAGCTACATAGACATTGTTCAAACTGACTTTAGCTGTCCCGGATCCCTGCAGACTCTTCTGAACCATTGCCTTTGACTCCAACTGTCCCACATAGGTGGTGCATAAGTTTAACTTGTATTGCTGGGAAAGATTGAAAAGTATTCACATGCTCTGAGAACCTGTTAATCTTTTTCCTTCCCTAACCTTTTCCACCACCTCAGAATTTTACCAAGCACAAAAAGTGATATATAAATGCCAATACTGCCCTAGTAATTGAAGTCACCTCAGGGTGTAGAAGTGTGTATGAAGCATCTGAAACTAATAACTACTGGCTTATACAGATTCTGAGAAAGTGTTCTGAAGTATATTTTTATTGTTGCATATTGCCATTTTCAAAGAAGGCTTTTTTGAAACTGTTCGTTCAATAAATGAATAAGTTTTTACTATATAACCGCGAGTATTATTTGTATACTTTTATTTGTAGATTTCAATGCTACAGCTCACATTTACCCCTTCTGAGATGCCTGGCTGCTCAGACACTCTGCCAACTTGTGTAGTACAGACCTATACCAGTTGTCGACCAGTGAGAGTGCCACTGGTGGGTCTGTATGATCCGGCGACTGACATAGAAGTCTTCATAAAACTGGTCTACATCCCGTGTCGCCTCGGTCCTCAGTGTCGTGGAAGCTATGAGTGGAATCAAAGAAGGAAAGTTACCCTGGGCCCTGTTAAGGGGTAGCTAATTGCAAGGTGTCAGTTACGGCCCTTTTGCGGGGAGGTTGGGCAAGTGTGCCCCACTAGTTGGTGTGCTTTGGAGATTCTGTAGAACATCTGGGTGGCAGTCGAAAAATTGGCCATCGAGGACATGCGTCTCATGACCCTATTTCCTCTGCAGACCACTGGGAAGAGCTTGGGGCAGCAGGAGATGGGAGTGGGAGGAGTGGGGTCTGGGTCAGGGTGTTTCTTGTGCCTCATAACCCTAGAAATGGTCCACCTCCCACCCCCCGCCCACGTCATATTCCACTTTTGGCTAGATGACTTGTGGACTTTTAATTTTTTTAAGTCTGACCCTTAAGCAGCGTGTTCGGCACAAGTTTTCTGATGAGTTCTGAAATTATTTCACTGATGGCTTTCGCAGTGGCCTTCAACGTGCCTTTCTACGTTCGGTCGTCAGCATGCACGATTTGGTAGATTTGGACACATCGTTAGAACTAGATTTTTCATTTGATTTTTGGGGACGGTCGTGATGCTGGTGGACCTCGCCCTTTATGCTGTGTGTGGCCTTTCGGTCAGCGTTTAAGTCGACTTGAGGCCTTGGGTTGTGTTAAATGTGGGTAGGTCTTTCTGTGCTAGTGCCACAGAGTGTCATTAGGCAAGATTGTATGTAGCCAACACCAGCCTTGTCCTCTGGGCGCAATAGGCATCCCAACCTTTGGTATAGGTCTGTACTACATAAGTTGGTAGAGTGACTGAACAGCCAGACATATCTCAAGAGGGGTCAATGTGAGTTTTGTAGGTGCAACAAAGATATTCAGAGTGACAGGTATTCAAATAACACTCAAGGATTTTATTAAAATATAAATTTAACAGTTTTAAAATGAGCCTTCTTTGGAAAGGGGCAGTATAAAACAATCAAATACACTTTAAAAATACAGTGTAAGTAGATAGCCTTTTCGGATGTTAGGGGGAATTCTCAGAAATGTGCTAAATCCTCTGCCTTAGAGACCCACCCCCGCAAATCTGCTGGCTATTAGGACTTAATTTCCAACCTGGAGAGAGCGAGACCCTCTTCCCCCTCCACACTCTCGTATTTATGTGATTTGAACTCTGTCAGACTCCACAACCAAAAGACAAACTCCATAGGCATCATCTTTACATTGTCACAGGACCTTCAGTGCAGTGGCACATAAGTATTTCAGATATCGCAAAGGTTTAATAACTACTGTTTCCTAGAGTGTTAGGGAGAAATCTCAAACATGTGCCAATTGCCTTCAATTTAGAGACCCCTAGCAACTTAGATGGATTTTTTTTTTATTTTAACCTGGAGAAAGCAAGACCCTTTTTACCACTCTCTCATGTATTTTAATGAGATTTTATAAACACTTTTGGTTGTGGAATCTAACCAGCTCCATAAGCATCTTTTACAATTGTGCCACACTGCACCTCCAGTGCAGTAACACTTCCCAAGGTTTAAATACCTTCTCTGGCATCAACTACTGTTTCCCATAGCAGTAAAGGGAAATTGACTTTACTTTGCATTGTAGTTGCTAGACGCAGCACACCTTATCTTACAATCGAGTGCTGGAGGGGTTACTTAATTCCCCGTGTCTAAATGCTCATGTAACAATTTTTAGGTTACCCTTCCCTCAATTGACTGGCTGGTGGCAGTGGTTTCGTTTTGAACTACCATGGTTTGCTTTTACTGCGACCGTTCGTGGACCCGGTAACAACATCTGTGGGAGCCATTTTATTCTAAATGGCATCCAGCCATCTTTTCTAAAATGGTGCCCAATGTTTTCGCCAGTTCTTTGTGGGAAGGTCCTTCTAGAGAGTTTCTCTGCACGCCAAACCAGGTTTAGTTTCTTTGTTCATTCACCGGGCTTCAGGAGTGAAACTCACCTCTGGCTCCAGAGTGTCGGGGTAGGCTGGGGCACTCCCAGTGCTTAGTCGCCAAGGAGACAGTCATACACTCCCAGGCGATTGGCCGGCTGGTTATCCGGCAAGGACAGCCACCCTCTGGGGTGACTGACAGGTAGGCTGGAATGAATGGGAGAAACCTGCATAAAAGGCAAGGCTTTTTGGCTTGGAAGATAGTCGATCACTGGACGCCTGCTGCAACTCCTGGACCGTTGGTTTGCCCGGTGAAGCCCTGCTGCTGTGCTGAAGCTCCGAATTCACCTCAACTAGAGAAGCCGTCAAGGAAGACTTCTCCCCTGGAGATGGTGGGACCACTCAACTCCCGAGTAAGCCACCTGGGCATCCTCGCAGATCTGGTTGAATAGCCACTGCAGTTGTTGCTGGAACCAAATAGCCAGGAAGAGGAACACCAGATTGTGTGCGTTGCTTTTTGTTAGATAGAATTGCATGCAGTACCCTCTGGGACCACCACATACAATTAGGACTAAAGGTGTAAGCAAAAACCAACCTTTGGTAGAATTCTGTACTAGAGAGTTTGTGGTAGCGAGCTGAGCAGCCAGGCTTATCTCAAGAGGGAATGTGACCTTGTAAGGGCGTTACACAAAAGGTCTACAATGACAAGTATTCAGATAGAAACTTATACTCAAGGTTTCTTGGTAAAAACACTTAATTTATTACACAATCATGTATAAAGCATTCACTAAATGAGGCAACGATACTACACAAAAAGTATACTACAGTACTGATTACTAAGCAGTTGAGCTCCCTGGAAGTAGGAGCAAAATAGCCTTAAAGTAGGAGCAAAAAGGCATAAGTTAATAAAACGATTATTACATTTACTTTAACAGTGCAAATAGTTTGAGTTCACCAGAGGAGTTGATTCAATGCACTGGGTAGGCCAAAGTCAATGGGCTAGTGTCTTGTATAGGTAAAACGGTTCTGGAATTTAAACGGAAAAGACTGCCACGGTTCTTAGAAGTAGTTCACGGAAGAAAGGTTTGGATGTCGGGTCACAAGCTGACTAGGCCTGCAAGCTGCCAAAGTTCCACGAACATTTGCGGTGAGAGGTAAATTCTGTCGGGTTTTCACAGTACCTTATATTGAAGAAAAGATGCAGCTGAAGACTTATGTTCCTCGAGATCTCGCTGTTCCTGAGCCCTAGTCGTGGTGCCAAGAGGAAGGACGGGGGACTCCTGCACTGCACATGTCACCATGCTGGCAAAATGGCAATAATTCTGGTTCTTCAAGCACACAAGCTGGTGTCCTTCCGCCTGGTTAATCCTAACCAGCTCCGAGAATGGTATCTAGGTGGCTTACGAGTCGATTGGTCCTACCAACTGAAAGTCCTTGAATGGGCTTCTCCGTCGAGATGACCGTGGCGATTTGGGCCTGCAGCAGGGCTCCACCGGCAAACCAACGGTCCAGTAGTTGCAGCAGCCGTCCTCTTCCAGCTCGTCTTCGGCTCTTTCCTTCCAGTGGTCGACTACCTTCCAAGCCAAGAGACTCGCCTTTTAAACAGTATTCTCCCTTTCATTCCAGCCTATCTGCCACTCACCTAGCAGGGTGGCTGTCCTTGCCAGACAGTCAGCCAATCACGCCAGAGTGCGTTTGGGTCTCTTAGGAGACTAAAGAGGGAGTTTCAGGCACCTCTCACTTCCTGCCCAACTCAGTCATTCAGACGCCAGAGGGGGTCTTCAGTCCTGAAGCATGCAAAAGGCATGGAAACAGGGACCAAACCTGGTTTAGCGCGCAGAGACAAACTCTAGAAGGACCTTTCCAAAATGAAATGGCGAAAAAAGACGACCGGGACCTGTATAAAAAGGGGGCTTAGGTGCCATCTTGAAAAACATGTCTCCCTGGATTTTTAGCTACTGGTGTTCGTGTTGTAAAACCACTGCCACCTGCCATTTGAATCGGAAAGGGTAGCAGGGGACGCCTACATGAGTTTGACATAGGGGATACTAGGTAACCCCTCCAGCACTATTGTAAGGTAGTGTGTACTAGGTCTAGGAATTTAAAAAGACTAGTAAAGTCAATCAAACTTTACATTCTCCGGGAAACAGTTTATCCCAGAGAAGGTATTTAAACCTTGGGAGAGCCTGGAAAGCTTCCCGGTGTCACTGCCCTGAGGGAGCTGTGTAACACACATGAAAAGATGGCTATGGAGTTTGTCTAAAACTACATAACCAAAAGAAACAAACACAAAAAACAAACAATTAAAAAGTTCATCAAAGTCCCAAAGTTTAGTAAAAGCTGGGGGCTCTAAGGTTGAAGGAATTGGCATATTTATGAGAATTCTCCCCAACACTACTAAAGAACCTATTCTGACACTGCCTGTTTGTCACTAGTCCTAGTGACCTCCCTTCTGCCACTGAGAACACTCATGCTCGAAGAATAAGTGAAAGACTTAAGGGGTTAGGGCTTTTGCCTACAAAAGAAAATGTGTTAAAAGTTACTTACTTGTAAAGAGTTGGGTGGTGACTAATTCTTAGAGTGAACAGTTACAAAAGTTCTTACTTACCTTGGATGTGTGATGCACTATTCTTAAAAGTATGGTTAACATCTTTTCTTTCCTTAGAAACTGTTGTGCAATTCTAATAGAAAGTAGATGTGAAGGTATTTTACTCTGATTAGGTGGTGCCTCTGTGCCTCTTCCAAGTGTTGGTTTCACTGGATTATTCCTGCAGGGTAAATGTATGGGTACCCCCCCCCACCAACTGGGTCTTGCTTCCCTTGACTTACTGTTAGCCTGTCCAGAATAAGTCTGCATTAGGTTGTTGCCTACCTAGAATAACTGAGTCATTTAGTAAAGTGTAACATTGGGTTTTAAGTTCCCTGTGCCATCTAACCTAGAGTCTGTGGTTCTAACTGTCCCCGATAAGTCATCCTTCAGTTTTCCTTATAGCTGGTAAAGATCTAACCTAGACTGCTTGTTAGATATAAAAAGTATAGGTTTTTACTTACCTTGAGTTAGTGGTGTGCCTTCCCAAAAACAAGTTACAAGAGTTACTGCTCATCTCCATCTGCGGTTCACTGATCTTCTACAAGGGTGTAGAAGCCGAGAACCCTACCGTCCAGTGTGCCCTGATCCCAGGAGGAACCTCCCTGCCTGCACTGGTAACATTCTGTGATGCAAAGAATAATCCAACAGGTGTCTGCTTAGTTACAGCCAGAGCCTTGCAGGACTATGAATGGGCCATGAAAAGCTAGTCAGATTTTTAGAACGCAGACGTCCTAGCGACATAAAAGCTCAAGGCTCTTTTGGGACAGTGGTCCCGCTCCTACTCAGTGAGGTGGCGAGTAGAAGACCATTAAATATATGTACTGAGAAAGGTGGAACTCAAATCACTTTCGGGAAAAAATAAAAACACAGGAACAGGGGCTTGAAACACAATGCCTGCAACTAACTAACCCTGCGGATGTGATAGCAACCAAAAAGACAGTTTTCAAAGACAACAGTCTCAAGGAACAGGAATGCATGGGTTGAAACTGAACCCCCAATAAGAATGTCGGACCCAGATTAAGATCATAATCTTGAACAAAGTTGGCGGAAACCTAGTCAAGGCCCTTCTGGAATTGGGTCCTAACCAGGATCGTGAAGAAAGAACCTTGATCCTTTTGAACACAGACAAGGCCCCCAAATATCCTTCGAATGTGGTAACCCGAAGACCTGCTGAGGCTAGTGACAGAAGGAATGCCATCACTTTAGTGGCAGGGCAAGAGATGGGGTAATTTTCGCGTTCCTGCACCACGACTCAAACCTTCTCCACTTGCACGCGAGAGTTTGTAGACTGACTGCGTGCGGCCAGCAACACCTAAAGTACCTCTGAGAGGTCCCAGTCATCATACCTCATCCTCTCTAGAGCCACGCATGTAGATGACTCCGGGGTCAGGTGGAGTACCAGACCTTCCAACTGGGTCTGGAGATCTGGTCGGCGAGGCAACTGGTGAGCTGGACAGATCCAAGAGATCAAAGTATCAGGTTCTCCTCGCCCAATCAAGGGCAGGATTAAGATCATGGCTGCTTGAAAACGATTCAACCACCTGAGAACCCAAGTAATGATGCAAATTTGGGGGGTGGGGGGAGGAGTCCTGCAGAGCAAAGGTCCACTCCACCAGGAATTCATCCCCCCAGTGCACCATTCGCTGGGAATCCACTTTAGCAAAGCTACCAGCACTTCCTGATGGACTCCGTGGCACACAGATCCACTGCTGGGGTATCCCAACAAGAGAAGACCTCCTCCAGGGCTTCCTGCTACACTTCTCACTCGTGTAAGGCTTGGCTCTGCCTGCTCAAGAGAATCCACCAAGGCGATCTCTGTCCCAGCCAGATTAACTGCTGAGACCTGGTCTCCAGAACCAGAGCTGCATCACCTCTATGCGGATGGGGGGAGGGAGCTCACACCACCTTGCTTGTTCAGGTAGTGCATGGCCTCCGTGTTGTCAGTCAGAATCAGGACATGCTTCCCCTTGAGATGGCTCGCAACTCCAGCTGTTGATGTGCCACCTGGCTTACATCGGTGACTAAACATCACACCTGCAAATCCTTGCAGTGACTATCCCAACCCTTCAGATGCATCTGCAACCACTTGGGCCTAAGTCGTGGACCACGAGAGGATCTGTGAGTGCTCTGAGCTACTGTGACCACTGACCTCTTGTAGGGATCTCATGCGCAGCCTGGCCTCCGGCACTAGTCAAATACAGGCGGCCATGAGAACTAAGAGGCAGAGGAAGGAAGCACCCGGTAAGGTAGCACGATTCTGGAGATAGTGCAGGGGCAACACACTCGCCTTGGAAGCAAGAGGATGTGCAGCCTGCACTTAGAAACCTCTGGGTATTAAGCGCGTTATAAAGAACCAATTACAATTATAAAGGGTTCCATCTGTGCTATGCCGGCCACTCTTTGGGAGGGAAGGCCTTCCCCACCCGAGGGTCTAGGACTGCTTTGATGAACTGGAGCATTTGGACCTGCATCATATGGAACATCAAGTTCAGGAATAAGCCCAGTCTATGCCATAGCAGGCAGGTGTCCTCCAGATGAGACAAGCCGTGCCCGCCAACTTCTCTCGGATCAGCCAGTCATCCAGGCACAAAAATACATTGACTCCGGATGTCCTGAGGTGAGTCACGACTACCGCCATGAGCTTGGTGAAGACCCTTGGAGAAGAGGTCAACCCCAAGGGAAGCACTTTGAACTGATAGTGCTTGTCCCTATGAGGAATCTCAGGAACTTCCCGTAGTTTCGATGCATCTGCACATGGAAATAAGCGCCTTGAGGATCTATTGACGCCAGCCAGTCCGGATGTTTGAGCGCGTGGGGAATTGCTCTCATCGTCACCATCCTGAATTTGCCTTTCCTCAAACGTATACAAGTCAAGAAACATCCTTTCTTGGGCACCAAGAAATACCAACCAGACCCTCTCTGATCGTGAGGTACCACTTCCACTGCACCCTTCGATAACAGGGCTCACCGTTCTTCCTGGAGCTCCTGTCCCGTTTGGATTGGACGCAGTGAGTGTCTGTCTGGTGGTTTTCTTAAAAAGGGCAGTGTTGGGGAGAATTCTCAAAAGTGTGCTCATTTCTCTTCACCTTAGAGACCCCCACCAACTTTGCTGGATTTTGCAGGCTTGTTCTTTTTCCCTGAGAGCGAGCCTTTTTTTCCCCCACACTCAGGTATTTTGATGTGTGTTTTACTCTTGTGTTCTTTGGTTATGGAGTTTTAGATAACTCCATAGGCATCTTTTTTTTGTTGCGTCACAGCACCTTTAGTGCAGTGGCACGGGGTGTCCTTTGGACATCCCAAGGTTTAAATACCTTCTCTGGGATGAACTACTGTTCCCCAGAGAATGTAGAGTTAAATTGACTTTACTAGTATTTTTAAATTCATAGACCCAGCACACACCATCTTCCTATAGAGTGCTAGAGGGGTTACTTAGTATCCCCCATGTCTAAACACTCTTGTAGCTATCAAAAGCAACCCTTTCCTTTTGAAATGGCTGGTGGCAGTGGTTTTATAACGAACTACCATGATTTTTCCGGACCGTGAACACCGGGAGCTAAAAATCGGGCCCGCCATGTTTTTCAACATGGTGCCCAAGACCCATCTGTAAAAACAAGACTCTTCTTTTTTCTCCGTTTTTGTGGAAAGGTCCTTCTGGTGTTTAGCTCTGTGCGCCACACCAGGTTTGGTCCCTTTGTTCCTGAGCCTTTGGCGGGCTTCAGGTCTGAAGTCCAATTTTGGCATCTGAATGTCAGGGGTGGGCAGGAAGTGAGGGAGGTGCCGAAACCCCCTGTGCTTGGTCTCCTAGGAAACTGTTTAAAAGGCGAGTCTCCTGGACTGGATGGCGGAGTCGAACACTGAAATAAAGAACCGAAGATGAGCTGGAAGAGGACGGCTGCTACAACCACTGGACCGTTGGTTTGCCCGTTGAAGCCCTGGTGCAGCTCCGAATTGTCAGATCTCCATTCGACAGAGAAGCTCCTTCAAAGACTGCTTCTTTCTTCGAGTTGGTGGGACCAATCAACTCAGCAAACGTCTGGATACCATTCTTGGAGCTTGTTAAGGTTAACCAGGGAAAAAAAACACCAGTTTGTGTTTGGAAGCCACAGCAACTTGAGCTGAAGTGACGCCATCTTGTTTGCTCCGACGACTATCCCGTGCAGGAGTCCCCCTCCCCCCCCCCGATGTCCTCCCTCTTGTCCCCACGACTGAGGCTCAGGAACCAACGTCTTCAGCTACATCTTTTTGCTTCACTTTAAGGTACTGTGCCATCCGGTTGAGAGATCCCAACTCTCGCGGTGAAAGTTTGTGAAACTTTCCCAACTTGAAGGCCTAGTAGGCTTGTGACCCGACAATTCTTTTTCGCAACTTGAAGGCCTAATCAGCTTGTGACTCAGCATACCTTTATCACCTGAAATACTTCTAAAAACTTTTACACAGACTTCTCCATGTGTACCAGAACTATGCTGTCCTATCCAAGAACACTAGACTGATTACTTTGGCCTGGCCTATTGAATTGAACTGACCCTCCTGGTACATTGAACCTTTGCATTACAGAAAAGAAGTGTTTTCAAACCCTTTGCACAAACCTATGCTTTTTATTCTTATTTAAAAGTACTTAAGTGTCATTTGGCTCCTTTTTCAGGGGAGTTCAAACTGTCCCTACAACCTAGGATTTTGTGCTGTAGTAGATTGGTGTTTAATATCTAGTTGATTACTAGTGAATGTTTTCTAAATGACTAAATAAATGTTTACGCATTTTATACCAAGAAACCGAGTGTGTCTACTTGAACCACTGTGATTGTGATACTTCTGTGCAACTTCTTTTACTGCTCACATTCCCTCTTAAAATAAGACTGGCTGCTCAGCTCGCTACCGTAAGTGTGTAGTACAGACTTATACCAAAGGTTGGTTTTTGCTTATGCCTCTAGTCCTAATTGTGTGTGGTGTTCCCAGAGGTTACTGCCTGCAATTATGCCTAACAGGCAGACAATAACTCCACCGAACAAGCTGTGGGGCCCAGGCATCAGAGGTAATCCCCTGCTACTCGGGGCAATGCTCCGATAACCGTCCACCAACCAGCAAGTCGTGGGGGGGGGGGGAAATCAAAGTGGCTTAGAGGGCGGTGCCTCCCCTGCCTACTGGCCTCTATAAGCCACTCTGGGACACAAGAAAAACCTCTGCCCCTGCGTGGCCTGTGGGAGCTGTACTTTCGTGCCATAAAGCGCATAGCACCTGTATACTCTGGCACTAGTGGAAAAGCAGTGGGGAGGTTGGGCTTGCTAAGCAAGGAATTTTGAGGCTATTTTAGACTCTAAACTTTTCCAGAGTAAGCTATCCCAGTGGTTTGTAGATTAGTATCAATCTGAATTAACTCAGGACTTTGGTAGAGCAGCAGAGCAGTCAGGCTTATCTTAAGAGGAAGATGTGAGCGGTAGGTAAATATACCACCATAGTTCGACATGTACATCAAAGAAACTCTTACACTTCTAATTTATGTCAAAATAAATTAGACACCAGGATCACTTTAAATACTCTAGACTTTTACACGCGAACACTTCAGAATACTTAATATACCTCACGAGACACTCACTTTTGGGATTGCTCGCAGTTACATTTGTAGCAACGTTGGAAAGGGAAAAGACAATGTCATCGTATTATCGGTTATTACGCGCACCTGCAGTTTACCAATTCATACGGTAATACATTTACTCTGCAAACACAGGAAAATGGTAAGCGCAACATTAGCCTGGTTCAAGGTTCTAGAGGGTTTCTTCGCACAGCAAGTCTTTCAGGTTCAAAAACACAACTCTAGCTAAAGGCAGTTCGGAGAGTGTTCAAAGTCTTGACAAGCAGCAGAATACGTAGAGTTCCTGAGGATTTCTTCCAGTCTAGTGTTATAGAAGAAGCAAGTTAACGACTAAGTAGGGAGACTCGTTAGAGAGAATTCTCATTTCTGTGCCAATTCCCTTCAACCTTAGAGACCGCCAGCTCTTTTGCTGGACTTTGGGATTTTTGAATTTCTATCCTGCAATGAGCGAGACCTTTTTCTCGCTCATGTATTTTTTTTATCTGGACTCAGTTTCTTTTGGTTTTGGAGTCTGACAATCGCCATAGGCATCACCTTTTGTATTGAGACACAGCACCCTCCGTGCAGTGTCACAGAGAAGTCCTTTGGATTTCTCTTAAGGTTTAAATGGGTTTTCTTGATAGTAAAGATAGTAAAGTGAAATCGACTTTACTTACCTGTTTTTTCTATGCAAGTCCAGTACAAAACATGTTATGTGGAAGTACTGGGGGATTATTTAGTAGCCCCCTTTTTTTAACCTACTAATGCAGCATTATTTTGTTACCCTGACTTAATGGCTGGTGGTAGTGGTTTAATTTTCCTACCTTTGTGCGTTTTTGCACTCTTGCACCCATGGGTGCCCATTTTGTCAAAATGGCCCTGGTCTATTTTCACCATTTCTTGCTTGCAAGGTCTTTCTTGCATTTTACTATGCGCACCAAACCAGGTTTGGTCCCTTTGTTCGTTTTGTCTTTAGCGGGCTTCAGTGCTGAAACTAGCCTCTGGTTCCAGCGTGTGGCAGGGAAGGAAGCGAGGGAGGTGCCTGAAACGCTGCTTCGTCTCCTTGGTTACTTTAATGCACCCAAAGGTGATTGGCTGGCTGTCCTTGGCGGACAGCCACTCTGCTGTGTGAGTGCCAGCTGGGCAGTGAATGAATGAGAGAAACCTGCATAAAATGAGAGGTCTCCCAGACAGAAGACAGTCAACCGCTGTACGAAGGATCCGAAGAACGAAACTGGAAGAGAAGCTTGCTGCACCCTCCTGGACCGTTGGTTTGCCCAGTGAAGTCCTGCTGCAGTGCTGAAACTCCAAATTTCGTATCGACTACAGAAGCCCAGAACGGACGACTTCTTCCCTTCTTCCCACAAGACTAATTTGACTGGAATCCCTTTCCCTGCAGGCTGTACTTCTTTGCTGCAGCTGGAACCGAGTGCCAGGGGACCAAAACACCAGGAACAAGTGCATCGTCTTTAAGCCGCACCCGAGCTCTAGGAGGTTTCTAAGGACCTTCTTGAAGCAAGACGACCCAAGCCTGCGCTGACCTCAACAGAGTGCTGGACCGCAGAAGCAAGGGGAGCCCATAAGGTGTTCAAGAACCGCTGTGGTGTTATTGACCGGTAGCTGGTGCTGATTTAGAAAGCCCATTGCTGCCACAGACCTTCAAAAAGCAATGCAGGAGTCCCCATACTGCAACATGAACAGAAGGCAGCTGGACCCTCTTCTTCCAACCTAAGGTACTGTCTTTATTAAAGGGGTACTTAACTTTTTGGTCTGTAGCTGGTCTGTCTCACTGGAGACAGACAGTAGATGCCTTTTCTGCAGAGTTGCTTGCAGCTTTGCTTTCACAAGCCTTACAGCTTGTGGCCCAACAGTGATTTGTTTCTAAAAACTCTAAACTGTGCTCAGTTGACATTGGCTGTCCTGGCTCCCTGCAGACTCTTCTGACCCATCGACTGTGTTCAACTGTCCCTCATAGGTGGTACATAAGTTACTTGTATTGCTGGGAAAGGGATAACCTATACTTCATTGGGGGGATTGTAAAGTACTTGCCTGTTCAGAGAACTTGTTTGCCTTTTTTTCCTTCCTTCCCCAACCTTTTCCTTCTCCACAATCTCAGTATTGCATTTAAGTGTCAGAAAATGATCTATCAATATCCAGTGTCCTAGCAATTGAAGTCACCTTAGGGTGTAAAAGTGTGTGACATCCCAAAGGGGCATCTACTTACTCAACTTCAATATGAGGAAGTGTATTTGCAGTGTATTTATTGTTGCATATTGCCCTTTCTAAAGAAAGCTTATTTTAAAAACGGACTTAAATGACATGCATTACTTACCGTAAAAGCATTTGATGATTGCATCTGCTTAGATTCACATGCTGTGCATATAGTCTGACATCCAGTGATAACCACTGAGTATTGCATCTGGTCTTCTGATCATCAAAAGGGGACGTCGACATGGGCGTGCCTATAACACTTTCCCTACGTGACGTGTAGTGTACCCAGAATCCCTTACGCATCAAGGTCCCTTCAATTGTATTTTCTCTGCCACGAGGGAGCGTTATGACTATAGTGAGTGAGTACAGAAAAGAAAGTAGTAAGAAGTCTGTTCCTTCCATCCGAGCGGGGAGGAAGGTCGGCGCATGTGAATCTAAGCAGATACAATCATCAGAAATGCTTTTACGGAAAGGAATGCAGGTCTTCTGATGCTTGTTATTCTGCTTAAAATTACATGCTGTGCAAAGGCTAGCAAGCCGTACTTGGAGGTGGGCTGTGAGAAGAAACAGTGAAGAGAGGTCTTAGAACTGCTTGCCCCACCTGGGAATCAGACCTAGAATGAGTGGCTACGCAATAGTGTTTTGTAAAGGTGTGTACAGAACTCCAGGTTGCTGCTTTTCAAATGGACTTTATGAGAACATTGGCAATGAATGCTATGGAAGCCCCAGTGACCCGAGTAGAAAGCGCTCTAGGCTTGAAGGGCAGTTCTCTCTTAGCAAGAGAGAAACAGTGATGCATTTGACAATCCAAAATTGGTTTGTTTTTCTCAGTGGTTTAGTTCTGTCCAGGTAAACCATGACTGCCCTACGCACATGTGTGTATGCTTCTTTCAGCCATGTTAGCAGGGATCTGTAAGAAAGTAAGCAGTTCTATTGATTGGTTCACATGGAACTTGAGATAAATTTAGGCGCAAATCGAAGGTGAGTGCGCGGAACCCCTTTTCCGAACTGTAACGCAAGTGTGTAGAACTGAGAGGGCCTGTAGTTCACCAACTCTTCTTATTGAAGTGATAGCCACTAGGAAGGTGGTCTTATAGGTAAGATCTTTGAGCCTTGCCTTATGCATAGGTTCAAATGGAGACCCCATAAATCTGGTTAGTACCACATTCAGGTCCCATCCAGGAGCTGGATTAGAAATAGGGGGGTGGGGGGAGGGGATGAATCCTCTTGACCTCTTCCAGGAAAGCCTTAACTGGTATCTTCCACCACGACACCTTCTGTTGTGATGTAGTGTAGGCTAAAGAGCAGCTAAGTGAACCTTATGGGAATTAAAAACCAGCCCTGAGACAAGTAAATGAGTCAGATACAATACTATGTGCGTGGGAGAGCAGTGAAAGAGATGGGCGCCCTTGCATTTGAACCAGATAACGAAGCATTTCCATTTACTGGAATAGCAATATGGGGTGTTAGGTTTTCTCGCTTCCCTAAGTAGGTCCATGCATATGAGGGAGTTGCAGGTGTCCGAACTCTATGACCTCAGGAGCCGGACCGCTCAGTTCAATATTAGCGGGCATGGGTGAAGTGTCTTCCCTTTGTCCTGAGACATGTTGTACAGGCAAGGCAGTTTCACAGGCGGAGAAGGAGACATCTCCATCAGATGAGCGAACCAGGGTTGGCGGGCCCACATGGTGGGCACCAATATCATGGTGACTGGTTCCAGGTGCATCTTGTGCACTATCTTGTTGAGAAGGGGATTTGGGGGGGTAGGGGGGTGACATTGAGCGTTCTCCAGAGTTGCGAACAAGTCTCTCTGGGAAGTCGCATTCTGCAAAAACATTGGCGACGATGTCTTTGTGTAATCGCCATTCGTACTCCATGGGTAGTGGGAAATATCTGCTGAGTACGTCAGCCAGAAGATTGAGTTCCCCTGGAACATGTTGCGACACCAGGAAGATTATGTGTTTGAGAGCCCACTTCCAAATGTTCTGGGACAGTTTTGACCGCCCTGGAGAGTGAGTGCACCCTTGTTTGTTGAGATAGTACATGGCCATGGTGCTGTCTGAGGATCAGTACAGTCTTCCCTTACAGTTGTGTCTGAAAGGCTTTCAGTGCTTTGAATACTGCTAGCAGAGATGTGTGTTGGATGCTATGTCTGACGACCAAACTCTCTGCGCTGTGTTGAAGCAGGTGAGCTCCCCACTCAGATGCGTCTGTAGTGAGAGTGGCCTCCACTGCGGGGGTGGTGAAGGATTTTCCCTTCAAGAGGTTCTCCCTCGACCATCACCACATTCACAGTCCTATCTAGATGCGACGCTTGCCAATATCCACAATTCTATCCAAGTGTGGACATGCTAACATTCACACTTTTATCTAAGTGTCTCTGCAAGTCTGGATATGGTTCGTCCGGTACGTATGAGTGGATGAGTCACTTGAGGGCTTTCGTCTGGGTCCAAGTATGTGATCAGTCTCTGGAGCCTTCCTTTAGTGGCTATTTTCCTCGATAACTTATGCTCTGTTGAGTGGTTGGTTCTTTGGGTTGAGTGTTTGTCCAATTTGAGGGTGGCCGAGGTTGGAGTTATTTTCATCGTTGTTTTAAAGTCAGGGCATCCTAGTGCCTCTCTGATGTGGTTACGCTGTGAAGAGCCATGATTTGAGGAGTTTCCTGAATGCTAGGTGGTTTGTTGTGTTCCATATATTCTTTAGGTAGGTCATTCCAGGTTTTGGGTGCCTGGTGAGAGAAAGAGGATCCTCTGAGTTTTTTTCTCTTGTAGGGTTTTGGTTCCAGGCGTATGTCGGTGCTTGATCTTAGTGTTCTAGTCGGTTGATGTAGGTGTAGTTTGTCGCTTAGGAATTCTGCGCATTGTGTATTGCTCTGTGCGTGATGCACATGAACTTGAACTTTATTCGCTGTTTTAGTGGTAGCCAGTGTAGTATTTTTAGCGCAGGTGTGATGTGTTCTCTTCTGGGTAGCTTGAGGACGACTGGCTGCTTCATTTTGTATGCGTTGCAGTTTTTTTTTTTAGAAGTCGTTCGGGCATGCCCAGGTATAGGCTATTGGCATAGTCTACTGTGGATATGATCAGAGCGATGACGGTGTTTCGTTGGCGAACAACAGGAACGGTAGGATCCTTTTTGCTGCTCGCAGGAGGAAGAACCTTTTCTTGATTACCAAGTTTACATGTGGCTCTAGGGTGAGGTTGTTATCCATCAGAACCACTAGGTTTTTTTTTTTTTTACAGTTGATGGTTTTGGTGTGGTGATGAGCTCTCTTGGCCAGGGGATGTAGTTGTCGTCTCCTCCCTTTGTTGAATCAATCATCTCCGTTATGCCTGGGTTGATTTTGAGATGGTTGAGGTTCATCCAGTTGAATATGTCACAAAGGCAATTCTCTAGTGTGGCGTTTTCTTCTCGGGTGTCTTGTATGTTGAAGATTGAGTATCGTCGGCGTAGTTGTAGCATGTGAGGCCGTGTTTTTTGATGAGTTTGGTGAGAGAAGGATGATCCTTGTGGTACTCCGCACGTGAAGTTTCTAGGTTTGGATTTAAAAGGTTTCATCCATACTGTTTGTTATGTTAGGAAGGATTTGATCCATAGTAGGGCAGTGTGTTATCCCTAGTCCTTCAAGTATCTTTAAGAGGATGGCGTGGTTGACAGTGTCAAAAGCTGCAGACCGATCCAGGAGAATCAGGGCGGTACTGTTGTCCGAGTCTGCGTTTGTTTTTAGGTTGTCCCATAGAGAGGAGAGCCGATTCTGTTCCTCTCATAGGTCTGAAACCAACTTGTGCCTGGTCTAGTAGGCAATGCTCTTCTAAGAATTCTTGGGTTATTTGATAGACATACGTTTCTAGCAGTTTGGCTATGTAGGGTACGTTGGAGATGGGTCTGTAGTTGGATAAATCCTCTACGTTTCCTGTTGTGTCTGAGTGGCGGCTTGATGTAAGCTGATGTGAAGGCCTATGGTACTATACCTGTTGGGATTGAGAGGTTGAGGAGGGGAGGGGGGGGGGGGGGTTTCGTGTTGTATTCCATGGGGGTTCTTTATTTGAGAATTGTTTTGTATATGTCGGGGGGGAGGGAAGGGGCTTCAGGTGAGCCTGATTTGTTGCTTTGGTTTAGCAGTTTGACGAAAGCCTCAACTGATATTTCAGGGAGGTTTCGTAGCTTGTTTGCGTGTTCCTCTTCGGTGTCTGTGGGGTATGAGCTGTGATCGCTTGGTCCATTTTGTATGGTGTGTTGGATGGAGGTTATTTTGTTTTTGAAGTGGTCTGTGAGGTCTTCGCAAAGTTTCATCAATGGAGTTGGTGTGTTGCAGCCAGGTGGGTTTTTTATTTTATGATTTTGAATAGTTCTTTTTAAGCGTTTGGTGCTCTGAAGATTCGGTTGTCGGAATGTTTCCTCTTCGCTTTTTGCATTTCCTTTTTATATGAGTGGATCTGTTGTAGGAATTTCAATTTGTTTGCAGTGGTGTTGTTGGTCCTCCATTCAGATTCTAGTTTTCGTTTTTTTCTTTTCATGGCGTTTAGTGGGGTGAACCATTTTGCCGTTTTCCTACATGATGGGGTGAAAGGCTTTTCTTTGGCGATGTGTAGGGTTGTTGCGATCCAGGTACGAAGTAGGGCAACTTTTTTGTCTAGGTCTGCTTCTTCCATGGTTGATGCTTGTGGTTTGCTGAGTTCTAGGAGCTAGGTTAGGTTGGAGTTTATGGTTCTCCAATTTCTTTTCATCATGGGTCGTTTTACTTGTTGCTTTTTTGTTGGAGTGGCCGTTGTGATTATGAATGGAATGATGCGGTGGTCGCTCCAGAGTATTTGAATTGGGGGTGCTGTGGTGATGAGATCCTTGTTGGCAAAGATAGCGTTAAGTATGTGCCTTGCTGAGTGGGTTGCTCCTTTGACTAGTTGTTGTAGGTTCATGGCTGCTAAGGTAGGTTCATGGCTGCTAAGGTTTTTTGTGTGGTTATAGTTTCTTCGTCGAACCAGATATTGAAATCTGAGGATGATCAGATGGTTGTACTTGATGGCTAGGATGGAGATTGCTTCCGTGAAAGCATCTATGAAAGTCGCATCGTAGGTTGGTGGTCTGTATATCAGTATGAATTTCAGGTTAGTTTTGGGGTTTACTGAAAGTCGTAGCATTAAGGATTCGCATTTATCCAGGTTTAGTGGATCTTCCATTTTGATGGCCAGTTCCTTGTGGATGAACGCTAGTTCCCCCCACTCTTTTGGACCAGCAGATAACTGGGCGACCCAGCCCCATTCCACTCCATGTCGAAGGACTCTCACTCTGCAGACCCAGAGCAGACTAGTCAAACAACGGCTCCTGCAACTCTTCCATTTCCAAAGAAACAGAAAATGTAGCTGGATCGTGATGCAAAATGTTTTCAGGAAGGATCGACTCAAAGGCAGCACACTACCACCCACCACCCCTCAACATCCCTTCCGGTTCCATCCGTCGAAGACAACAGCAGCGGACCACTATCCGCCAGCTTTGTGGACGGCACCGATGACCCCACCGTCGACGACGGGACCATAGATTGCAGCACTGCAGTTGACGGAACCACAGTCGATAGGCTCATCATCGGAACCACGTCCCCTGGCTTCAATTTCACCGGAGACCAGGATTTTTGGGAATAACCGGAACGGTGCTTTGAAGACTCCCGGCTGGACAGAGACGTGTGATGGTCCCTGGACGAGTGCTTCGACGCAGACTCCTTCGGCCTCGCCAGGACTCTGACACCGTAGACTTCTCAGGCCTACCACCAGACCCTCCCATCCCCCAGGCTTGGTCTGACCGACCATGCTTGGACATCAAAGAGCTACTCGCCCTCTTTGACTGCTGCGGCCTCAACAAAGACTTGCTGCCTATACCCACCTCCGACGCAGGCAATGTGGCCAGATGCTTCTTCACAGGAGATTCTTCCGACGCCGCTCAGCAATGTTCAACAGACTTCTCCGCTCTTCCCGAAGACAGATTCCCCCGGGCCGAACACACCTCAGAAGCCAGGTACGTGCCCTTATTAAGCCAACATATGAGCTGTTGATTACGGTCTATCAAGGTCTTCTGCGAAACCCCGACAACTTTTGCAGGTATCCGCTGAGTGATGGGGGTAGAGACAGTAAATACAGTCCATATGGCCATCCCCTTCGTAAACCTTCAAGCCGCAGGTAGCACAGGGCCGAAAAAGAATTCTTCTGGGCTACAGACGACATCCTAGCCCACAATACCAAACGCACGTGCAAAGCCACGAAGAAACAAGGTGATCCCAACAGTTTGGAGACGGTTGAAATCCGAAGGGAAGCCGCTGGGATATTTATACCAGGCATCCTATTGGTGGGGCCTAAAGCACCCAAAAAGGACGTTAATAGGACACTATAGGAAAACGGCAGGTTAAAGTTTTCCCAGCCTGACGGGGAAATATTCACAGCATGGAGAAGTATCGAAGTCAAATGGACCAGAATAGTCTTCAAGGAGCCAGGACAGCCAATATCAATTGGAGCACAGTCTATGAGGCACTACTTGCATTCCAATATAAAAATAGGGAGGCTAAAATCGTAACAATGGTATACCCGCAGAAAGAAATAGGAGCTGTGTGAAATAGTACCCACATGCAAGTTATGCAACGCTCTTGGAAGATGAACTACCTCCAATGAGAAAGTGAATTGCAAATAGACAAATCCTGGTGGATTTCTCCCCTGTTAAAGGTAAGAGATAGCCTATTGAAATTTAAAACAGAAAACAGTGAGTAGAAAAATATTGGACCCTGGAAATTCTCTCGAAAATAGATGTTTTGATTCTCTGGTTTATTTAAACAATAAATCAAAGAACAGATTGAAATTAAAAACAGGACATTAGCAATGTAATTAAAACAGTTGAAAAAATATATGTTCAAAATAAAACACAAAAACCCCAAAATATGGGTTCTCTTTGGTGTGTTAGAGTGTGTAACTAGACTCACTCATTGGCTTACTATGCAGATACCGTGCCTAGAGAGGGCTCCCCACACTCCATTCAAGAAATGAAAGGTTTGTGACAGACCTACCACGCATTAGACAGGGATGGTTATATTTTAGATTAGTTTTTAGTAACCAATGTTGTATTTGGTTTTTTACAGTTGCTTCGCACCAATAAAGACCGATTTGATGCAACATTGTTTGTCACAAGAATAAATGTACACGAAACAACTTCCTGAAGATGGGCCCACTAATACAAGTGATTGCAATTTATCTGAACACGCTTGTGTTTGGTGGACCTAGAAACACGGAGTATTACATAAAAAAAAATAAAACTTTATCCTTCGTTTGTGGAAGTGGTTTAGGGGCTGATAATATACTCCCTGCACTATCCAATACTAACCTCACCATTACCCTAGAAAATTCTAGACAGATTTTTGATGAAATGTGTTTCAATTTGCTTTTCATTGGTACACATTGATTGCATTTTATTTATGAATTATATGTTTTTGTAAAAAATAACCATTCCAATATGTACTCTGCTTAATGGCATAAGTTGTAGTTGAAGCAAAATCAAAACAACTTCTCCCTGTTCTATATGTGGTATGAGAATTGTCACATCCTTTGGTTGTGACAGAGGGAAACTGGTGTGGAACTTTTGTAGATACCATTGTTCCTTGGCCCTCATCCACCCAGCCTCCGAAAAAAAGACCATCCAGCTCACACGTAGCATTTATCACACACACAACCGACACAACCTACACCCTCAGGTGACTTCAATAACTAGGTTGCTGGGGACAATACCTTACTGTTGGCATTTAGAATACTGTTAAATTTAGTAAAAGAAAAAGTTTAGAACAAGAGAGCACAAATATTCTTAAGCAGGTATTCCCCCAAGAAGAGTCATACAGTTCAACAGGCTAAGCCAAAGTCAATGGGCAAAAGACTTATATAGGATGATGCACTTCTGGTAGGTAAATAGAAATGTCTTTGCACAATGTTTTAGAAGTCTGAAGAACGCAAGTATCAAATGTAGGGCCACAAGCTGATTAGACTTGGGAGTAGTAGAAGATGCAAGCAACCACTGTGAGAAGTAAGTTCTGGCAGACTTTACAGTGCCTTTGCTTTGAAGAAAAGTGCAGCAGATGACTTCTGTTCCTGTGCAGCTCTGCAGATCTGTTCCTGGGCCTCAGACGTGGGGACAAGAAGGAGCACTT
Organism: Ambystoma mexicanum; assembly: GCF_040938575.1. Taxonomy (NCBI): domain Eukaryota; kingdom Metazoa; phylum Chordata; class Amphibia; order Caudata; family Ambystomatidae; genus Ambystoma; species Ambystoma mexicanum. Next base: position 1,568,106,974 of record NC_090937.1, on the reverse strand, counting down.
CTGGGGACTCGTGCACTGCAATGGGAGGGTCACCGCTCACACCCAGCAATCTTCAAATCAGTGGCTGTTTAGCGTTTCAGCTATTCGCGTCTACCACAAATAGCAACACGTTGGTTTTGGCCCGTTGAGATGGACTTTCCTAGCTTCTGGCGTACTGCACTCTGTTCAGGGGGCTCAGGCTCGGTCAGTCCTGCTTCCTGGGAGTCCAGAGATCTTCCTGAAGCTCTAGGCCAGCTTAAAAGCAACACACAATCTGGTGTTCCTCTCCCTGGCTAGACGGTTTCCAGCAGCAACTCTGAAAATTCAACCAGCTCCGAGATGGATGTCCAGGTGGCTTACTTGTGAGTTGGTGGGACCAATCCACTCCAAGGTAGAAGTTGTCCTTGCAGGGGCTTCTCTGTCGATACGAATTTGGAGTTTCAGCACAGCAGCAGGGCTTCACAGGGCAAACCAACGGTCCAGGAGTTGCAGCAGGCGTCCTCTTCTAGTTCTTCTTTGGTTCCTTCGTCCAGTGGTCGACTCTGCCTTCCAAGCAAAAAGCCTCGCCTTTTATTCAGTTCTCTCCCATTCATTCCTTGCCGGACAGTCAGCCAGCCAATCACCAGTGTGCATTTTGGTCTCCTAGGAGATTAGGGGCAGGGAGTTTCGGGCACCTCGCTCACTTCCTGCCTACCCCAGACACCCTGGAGCCAGAGGCGGGCTTCACTCGTGAATCCCGCCAAAGGCAAAGCCAACAATGGGACCAAACCTGGTTTGGCACGCAGAGTAATTCCCATGAAGGGGGCAATGTGATGAAATGTTAATGTAACATTTTTCAACGAATGAAATAAAACAGCCAGATGTAGGACTGTGCAATAAAACACTTGCATATATTGAAGTATGGCGCAAGTCTCCATAAGGAACAAGTTACTTACCTGTAACTGTTCTCCAGCATGGGTCTGGCATGGATTCACATGCTCATGAATATTCCGTCGTCAGGCCGGGAATCCTCGGTATAGAAAAAATCAGTATCAGTTTCGTTTCTGATCTGTCTTTCTCAGTAGTAACCAATCACTGGTCTCTGGGTCATACTGCCCCCAGCCAATGACTGCCCTCTCCCTAAGCCCCTCCCCCCTGGCAGCCATCCTCAGATTTGGTAGCACGTGTAGTGGCAGTATGACCAAGTGAAGAGCCGCAGAGGGGTAGGCAGGAGGGTTCGCATGTGAATCCATGCCAGACCCATGCTGGAGAAGAACAGTTGCAGGTAAGTAACTTGTTCCTTCTCCAGCATGGGGTCTGGCATGGATTCACATGCTCATGAACATAAGAATACATAGCAGTACACACATGCACAACCACGGGAGGTGGCACAAGGCTCAATATCAAGCAATACAACAACTCAACATTAAGCAACTCTTACCTCCTCACCAGGCCCACCTTCAGGCGAACAGGTTGCACAGCACTGCCTGGCCGACTCTGGACTCCTCCCTCGAATCCCGGGCGATGCAGTAGAATCTCGTGAAGGTGTGCGTCGAACTCCACGTAGCAGCCCTGCAGATGTCGAGCAGAGGCACACCAGACGAACGCCGTAGTAGCAGCGATCGCTCTGGTCGAATGGGCTCTCGGACGGCCGGGCAGAGGTCGGTTTGCCAACCGATGACAGTGCATGATGCAGCCGGAGAGCCATCTGGAAATGGAAGTCTTCGAGAGAGCCTTCCCTTGATTCACAGGTCCAAAGTTCACAGACAGCTGTGATGTCTTCCGGAAACTCTTCGTGCGGTCCACGTAGAACTTCAGCGCTCTAGCCACATCTAGCGAGTGCAGTCTCCTCTCAGCCAGCGACGAAGGCGACCGGAAGAAAACTGGCAACACCAGAGGCGGAAGTCCGACGGCACCTTGGGCATGAAGGAGTGGTGCGTCCGCAGCACCACACTTGTGTCGTGAAAAGTAAAGTATGGAGGCTTGCAAGACAGGGTCTGGATCTCTCCCACTCGTCGTGCAGAGGTGATGGCCACGAGGAATGCTGTCTTCCACGACAGAAACTTCAACGCCACTGAATGCATGGGCTCGAATGGGGCCCTCATGAGCCTAGTTAGTACCACGTTGAGCTCCCACGCCGGGGCAGGGGCCTTCACCGGCGGGAATGATCGGAACAGTACTTTCATAAATTCCTTCACCAGACGATGGCACCACAAGGACGCCAGTCCTGTAGTTCTGGTGTAACGTGAGACGGCAGCCAGATGTACCTTGATGGAGGCGTGAGATAGGCCAGCCTTGGCCAAAGACAGTAGGTACGGCAATACTTGAGGGGCCGTAATCCGCAGAGGGTTAATCTTCTGTGCTCAGCACCAGACAGAGAACCTCTTCCATTTGTGTCCGTAGCACTTGAGAGTTGAGGATGCCCTGGCCTTTGCAAGAACCTCTCTGCAGTCGGCCGGGATGTCGTATCCTCCAAACTCTAGTGCTGCAGGAGCCAAGCCTGCAAGTTCAGCGACTCTGGTTTGTGATGAAGAATGGCGCCTCCTTCTCTGGAGAGAAGATCCGCGTCTGTCGGTAGCTTGACTGGTGTGGACGCTGACAAGTCCAGAAGGTCCGGGAACCAGATCTGCCTCGGCCACGCCGGTGCGACGAGGATCATCCTGCACCGGGACCTCTTGAGCTGGTTGACGAGCCAGAGTAGCAACGGCGGGAATGCATAAAGGAACAGGCCGTCCCAGGGGCACGAGAAAGCATCGCCCATGCTCCTCAGTTGGGGAAGCCTGCTGGCTAACCTCCGGCACTTGGAGTTCGCCGCGGTCGAGAAGAGATCGATCTGGGGTTCGCCCCATTGTCGGTCCACTTGATCATGGCGCAGTTCCCACTCGTGGCACGAGCGCAGCTCCCTGCTGAGTGAGTCGGCGATGGTGTTTATCCCTGCCAGATGAAAGGGTACCAGAAACATCCCTTGTGCGATGGCCCAATGCCGCAGATCCTGGGCTTCCTTGGACAGGGCAGGGGATCTGGTTCCACCCTGCTTCTGAATGTAAAACATCGTGGTGGTGTTGTCGGTGAAGATCCTCACCACCTTGCCCTTGAGGGACGGAAGGAAGGACCCGAGGGCCTAGAACACTCCGTGGAGCTCCAAGATGTTGATATGGAGAGTTTTCGCCTCCGAGCACCAAAGGCCTCTCGCGTGGCAGCCCCCGGTGTGCGCTCCCCAACCTTCCAGGGAGGCATCCATCGTCACCTGGTAGGCCGGGGATAGGAAACCTGTTACCGCTGTCAGATGAGCGCGGACACCCCACCATCGTATCGCCTGACGGAACGTTTCGTCGAGCGAGATCCTGTCCTCGAAGCTGCCCGTCGTCTGGATCCAGTGGGCGTCGAGGAATTCTTGCAAGGGCCGCATCCGAAGTCTGCAATGTGGCACCAGATAAATGCAGGAGGACATCATTCCGAGGAGGGACTTGATAGACCTCACTTTGGCCACGTCCGTGCCAGTAGACGTTGCACCTTTCCTAGGATGGTCCTTATCCTTTCCTCCGACGGTGAGGCCCGCCGCGCCACTGTGTCGAGCTGTGCTTCCAGAAACAGGGTGACTTGCAATGGGACCAGGTGGGATTTTGGAAAGTTGGAGAACCCCAGGTCTGTGAGCAGCTGGATGGACTTCACAGTGTGTTCCACAGCGAGCTCCCTTGTCCGTATGAGCCAGTCGTCCAGGTAGGGGTAGACGTGGATCTCCTGCAGGCGCAGCCTTGCCGCCACCGGTGCTAGGCACTTGGTGAACACCCTGGGCGCCGATTTTAATCCGAACGGAAGGGCCTTGAACTGGTAGTGCCGCTCTTTGACCACGAACCGGAGGAACTTTCGGTGCCTCTTTAGAATAGGGATGTGGAAGTAAGCATCCTCCAAATCCAACGACGACAGGAAATCGCCCTCCTCCAGCTGTCCCAGCACGTGCTGGAGGGTGACCATCCGTAACTTCTGTGCCTTGATGTATTTGTTTAGTCGTCGCAGGTCCAGGATGGGACGCCATCCTCCTGTCTTCTTCCTCACAAGGAAGTATCTTGAGTAATCTCTGGAGCCCCGAAGCCTCTTCGGGAAGAGCTTGATGGCACCTTTCCTGAGCATCGCCCGTACTTACAACAGCAGTTGAGGGACGTGATTTTCCTTCCTGGCCACGGGAGGAATGCGGGGGCACCTCTTCTGGAACTCGAGGGCGTGCCCCAGGGCCAGGGCATCCAGCACCCAACGGTCAGTGGAGATGGACTCCCACAAGCCGACGAACTTAGTCAGCCGGCCTCCCACCGGGGTGCTTCGGCGGGGGCCCGACCCGACGGACGGTTCAATCCTGCTTGGAGGCCGCTTTGCCTCCTTGACCACCTTGGCGACGAAGACCTTGCCGCTTGACAGTAAGTAGAGGAGTTGCTGTCGGCTCCCTTGGAGGCACCCTGTCTGCCTCCGGAGCTCCGAAAGGACAGCCGTCGCTGTTGGAGCACCCCCAGTGCACGGGCCGTCTCCGTGTCCATCTTGATCGCCTGAAGGGATTCATCAACCACCTTGCCGAAAAGGTTGTTCCCATCGAAGGGCATGTCCAAAACCTTGGTCTGAACGTCCTGGCGGAAATCTGTCGCCCTGAGCCATCCTCGTCGTCTCAGGCAAACGCCGTTGCCCAACTGACAAAGCGGTGTCAGCGATGTCCGTAGCCACCGTAATGGCGTGTTCCGAGGCAATCGCACCTTCCTGCAAGATTTCCAGGGCCTCAGCCCTCTTGGCATCCGGAAGGAAGTCCAACAGAGGGGCGATCTTAAACCACAACTCCCTGTCGTAGCGGGCAATGATGGCCAGGGCGTTGGCCGCCTTGATGGTCATCGCTGCAGATGAGATGACCCGTCGTCCCATCGCGTTCAGTTTCCTACCCTCGCCGTCCGGAGGGGAGGTTGAAGTCATGGCCGATGCTCCCCCGCTTTCTTCTTGGCCGCTGCCGAGACGAGAGAGTCCGGGGTAGGTTGCGCTCTAAGGCACAAGGGGGCAGCGTCGGGGACCCGGTACTTCTTCTCGTACCGGTCCCTCTTCGCAGGAGCCGTGGCAGGGTTCTTGAGGAGGGCGAGTGTCCATGCCTGTATCATCCCCATGGGTAGTGGAACGGGGGGAAAGCAGAGAAATCCGCATAGGCGGGAGAGGAGGCCTAGGATGCGTCGTCCTCCTCTTAGGCGGTGGGCTCCCGAAGGTCCTGGCTCCAGATCCTCTGTCGGGTCTGGCTCAGGCTCCTCCGTCGAGGGAAGGGGCAACCTAGTCCTATCTCCGAGCATAAAGACTGGATGGCTCACAAAATGGCCGCCGAGGTGTCCTGCGGCGTCGGAAATGACGGGTGCGAGGGCTCTTGAGGAGCCTTGTCTGCGTCGCCGTCGCCCTCGTCGGGATCCCTCCCGATGGGCTGTGTCTCCTCCACGACTTGGATGAGCTCCTCTTTAGAGGTTGTGTCCGTATCCACAACGTCCACCACTCCCTGTCCCCCTTTTTCCAATGAGGACTTCGTGGGGGTCTTCTCGATGGGCCTGAAAGACGACTCCCTCCGCGGTGGCAGGGCGACTCTGGTACCTGAGGGCGCCTCCACTGGTGTAGCCTCCACAGGCTGAGCCAGGGCCGCGGCGACATCCTCAATCGAGGTCCTAGCAGGGTGAATCACGGCCAACGTCACCTTCTGTACGCCCGGGGCCTTCATCTTCAGGGGAGGGTCCGAGCCTCGCTCCCCCTCTGCCGGAGTCTTCGAGATCAACCGGGGCCTCTCCAGAAGCTTCGCCGGGTTCTCGGACTTCCTCTTACCCGAGCCAGAGCGTTGGTTCGTGGTTGATGGCGCCGGGGAGTGTGTGCCCTGCCTGGCAGCCAAGGAGCCGACCGTTCTGCGCTCCCAGTGCCCGCAGAGTCGCGGTGCTTAGCCTTTTGTTGGGCCCCCGTCGCCGGAGCACCCTCACAGGACTTAGAAGACCGCTCAGACTTCTTCTCGCCTGGAGGGCTCTTACCTTCCAGCCAGTTGGCGAGATGGAGGTGGCGATCCTTCATGGTCCGTTCTGACATGTTTCCACTAAAAACGCGCAGCCCTTTTCCTTGTGCGTCTTGTCCTCATGGAGACAGTTGAGGCATAACGAATGCTCGTCCTCCTTGAAAACGTTCTGAAGCTGGCATCCAGAGCTGGCAACAGCTTCCCAGGCGTCAAGCTCCCTTTCTCCTGGGCCATGACCGGGGTAGGCCTCGGAACTTCTGGAATCCTCCAAAAGCGTAACTCGATGAAGTTTTCACCCTTGAGGGGCGTAGAAAACTCAGAAAAGGATCCCTGTTGATCGGAAGTAGAAACGGTGGAGCTTGAGGCTCTTAACCGAAAAAATGAGAAAATCTCCTGAAAAAAGCACGAAAACGCAGCAAAAGCTTGAGCGCTAAGCACGAGGACTCCCAACACATGAACGTGTGGTAAAAATCTGAGGATGGCTGCCAGGGGAGGGGCTTAGGGAGAGGAAGGTCATTGGCTGGGGGCAGTATGACCCAGAGACCAGTGATTGGTTACTACTGAGAAAGTTCAGAAACGAAACTGATACTGATTTTTTCTATACCGAGGATTCCCGGCCTGACGGGGAATATTCATGAGCATGTGAATCCATGCCAGACCCCATGCTGGAGAAGAGTTTCTTCCTTTGTAATTCCCAAGAAGGACCCTTCCACAAAGAAATGGCGAAAAAAAGACGACCTGGGCCTTCGACAAAAATGGCACCCTTGGGTGCTTTACGCAGTTCTGAACGCAGCCCGCGGTAAATGCACACCACGGTAGTTAAAACAAAACCACTGCCACCAGCCATCCAGTGAGGAAAGGGTAACAAAAAAATGTTACCCGAGAAGCTAGACAAAGGGGATACTAGGTAACCCCTCCAGCACCCCATTGTAAGATATGGTGTGCTGGGTCTAGAAAGTTACAAACCTAAGTCCATTTCACTTTACTGCTCTGGGAAACAGTCATTTATCCCAGAGACGGTATTTAAACCTTGGGAAATCTGAAAGACTTCCTGTGCCACTGCACTGAAGGTGCTGTCTGACACTATGTAAAAGATGATGCCTATGGAGTTTGTCAGACTCCGTTACCAAAAGAAACAGTGTTAAAAAAAAAAAAATCACAAAAATACATACGAGAGTGGGAAAAGCGCTCTCGCTCTCTACAGGTCAAAAAAGAAAATCACGTCCTTCAAAGCAGCAAAGGTGGAGGGAATTATCACATTTCTGAGAATTCTCCCTAACAGACTGTCCGGCAAGGAGAAGCCACCCTACTGTGTGACTGACAGCTAGGCTGGAATGAATAGGACAAACCTGCATAAAAGGCGAGGCTTTTTGTCTTTAAAGGCAGAGTTGACCACTGAGCGAAGGAATCCGAAGAAGAAACTGGAAGAGACGCCTGCTGCAACTCCTGACTGTTGGTTTGCCCGGTGAAGCCATGCTGCTGTGCTATAGCCCCAAATTCATTTAGACTAGAGAAGCCCTGCAAGGACTACTTCTCACCATGGGTTGGTGGGACCAATCAACCCCAAAGCGAACACGTCTGGACATACTTTCAGAGCTGGCTGTACTTCCATTGCTGCTGCAGGAACCGAAGTGCCTAAGAGAGGGTCACCAAACCAAGTGCATCGCTTTTAAGTCGGACCCGTGTTTCAGGAAGATTTCCCGGAATCCCTCGAAGCAGGCCTGACCAAGCCTGAGCCACCTCAACAGAGTGCTGGCCCAGATGCATGAAAAGTCCAGAGTGGTATCTGAAACCGCAGTGGTGCTATTTGCTATAGACTCCAGGAGCTGAAACTGCAAAGTGCCGCTGAATTGAAGTTTGCCCATTGCTGCCGCGGACCGTCAAGTTGTAGTGCAGCAGTCCCTTGATGTCCTCCCTCTTTTCCCCACGAACGAGGCCAAGGAACAACAGGATCTGCAGAGCTACACAGGAACAGAAGCCAGCTGGAACCATTTCTTCTAACCAATGGTACTGTTAAGTTAAGAGGACTTCCCTCCTGTGTAGCCTTACCTGTTCTCAGTTGAGACTTGTCTTGGTTGCCATTGCAGAGTTGCTTGCAGCTTGGCCCCCAACAATCCTCCCAGCTTGTTGGCCTTAAAGTGATTTAATTTCTACAAACTTTTCTAAAAACATTGTGCAAGACTAACTTGCCTGCAAAGAAGATCTTCAGCTCTCCTAGACTTTGCTCAAACATTGGCTGTTCTGGCTCCCTGAGAATCTTCTTGCCTCTGACATTGTGCTTTTATCTTTCCCCCAGGAAAAGGTCAACTTACTTTGGCAAAAGTACTTACCAGTTTTTTTAAATCATTTGTTAACCTTTGTTTTATTCCTGTATCTAACCTTTGCACCAAACTCAGTATTGCGCTAAATGTACCAGTGATAAATCAATGCCCACAGTGTCCTAGTTATTTAAGTCGCCTGAGGGTGTAGGCAGTGAGTGGGACACCCCCAATGGGTATCATCTAATTTAGAGAAACTGTGTTGAAGTGTATTTGGAAGAGCTACATGTTGTGCTCCCTTCTGAAGGCATAACAGACTGAAATCAATTGTTTAATCAAGAAACCTTGAGTGTAAGAGTTTGTTTGAATACTTGTCACTGTGAATCTCTAAAACCCTACTGCTCCCATTGACCCTTCTTGAGATAAGCCTGGCTGCTCAGCCACACTATCAACCTGTGTAGTACAGATTCATGCCAAAGGTCGGGTTACCTAATGCCAGGAGGTCAAGTTTGCTGTAGTCTCCCAAAGGGTACTGCACATAATCTTGCCCAACACGAACGTATTTTAGTATGTGCGCCTTTGTCACCAGGGTAGCCTCCATAGCAGTGCAGGATGCATGCCGCTCAGACAAGGGGACTAGCATTCAGAAATCTTCTGTTTCCCAATCAAATGTCTCTTCAGCATCACTAAAGTGCTGGGACTGTCAGGTTCTGCCTCAGACTCCTACGCACCTTCAGGGTAGTACGTCAATGCGTCTACTTGCATTGTGTAGGCTGCAAAGCGCTTCAACAGCTGATCCTGAAGCGTTTTCTGTTTGGAGAGCTTACATGCTCGACATTTAGTCTCTAGAAAGACAGACAATGTTTACACACGCTATGTTAATCCTACCGCAAAATTTTTATTACACTACAGCAAAATTTAAAAGGCGTCTTTTCAATAATCATCATTGGGGAACATGGAAACAAAACATCAAGGGGGAAATGTGTTGAGCCTTTCTCTAAAGGTGTACAAAATGTAAATTCCCCCCCCCCCCCCCCCCAACACCCACCACCCACCACTCGCACTACTGTGTAGGCAAAAGCCTGAAGAGTAGTAGGCTGTCTTCGAGGCTCCGGAATCCCTGGGTGTTCATTTTAAAGGTATTTTTACCATGCACAGTCACCAACGGAATTGGTCCCTAGGGTCTAAGGCAGATCTGCAAACAAGAAGGCGGGGTGGGTTAGTCGGGTGAAGAGGGAATAGGTAAGGGAGAAAAGTGGTGTGCTGTTGGCAGCTTCAGTTTGGTTTTCACTGTGCGCTCAGCTTTTGGTGTTAATATAGGATCAATGAGACCTAGTGTGCAGTTGGTGTGGTTTGTGTATGGTTTGTTTGCTGGTGAAGTGGGTGCGGTTTGCTGAGTGAGGATGATTGTGTGGATTTTTGTGTGAGTTAGGTATGCAGAGATTGGAGCATAGGGTTAGTGGGTTATATGTCCAAGTTCTTATAATTCTTGTTCCATGTATCCGGTTGTCCTATATGTAGGCATATTCTTTTACTTTTCCTTTCCTGTCCTAATTGTGATGCTGTGACACATTCCCAGCTTTTGTTTTTGAACTTCATGTAACAGATGGGGGTGCGTATTGTCCCCACTCTGGTTTTCGGGCTGTAATTTAGCAATCACTCACTTCCTTGCTATCATTTCCTTTCGGTGGCCCACTCTTCCCTGTGTGTAGTTTGTAGGCCAAGGTGTTATTGCTATATCATCCTTGCCCTTCCATCACGATCCTTCTGTGATCATTCTTTGGTGTCGTTCTCTTATTTATCTCTTAATTGGTAAGTTGATATGCCGTACAATGTTCTTCCCTAACTTCTGTTTTATGGGCGATAGCTTGGGTGGTGTGGGAGGGGGAATCGGGAGGATTGGTTTCTTCTCAGCATTGTTGCAGCTGTGTATATGCCCCCAGAAGCATTCTTCTAGTTATGGGGTGAAAATCCAAGCTTTTAGGAGTTTTCTGAATAGGAGGTGTTTTCTGATGTTACGTTTCTTCTTTGGTAGCTCGTTCCAGGTTTTTGGGGCGAGGCGAGAGAAAGATCCTCCGTATTTTCTTTTGTTGTATTGGGAAAACTATCGAAAGTCGCAGGTTCCATACAGCGTGATCACTGAAAATGGTAATCTCAGGAGTTAATATAACTGAAGTACTATAAATTTAAAAGCTCAGTGAATAGGAGCAACTTTGAAACTGGAACTCTGCGAAATCGATCAACACTCTGGCGGGAATAAAAAACAATGACAACAACATGTAAAGCACCATGGGTACAGTAACATCACAGAAGGAATAGTGTTACAAACATGCTCCATCGACTCCTTTTTGATTTAAAAAAAAAAAAGTAATGTAATAATCTGCACCATCCAGCAGATGTCAGTCTAGAGCAAGCATGTGATTTAGCAGATCCACAAGTCTAAGAAATATGTCTATATATCAAGTGTGTCCACATCATACAGTCTTGATACCCAGTGCGATGGGAGGAAATTAAGTAGAGATGAAGTGGAAACAGATGCCATAACATCCCCTGGCTGCTATTGAAAACACTTCAAATCCTGGGACCCCTAGAAAAATATTTGTCTAAATGAGGAATCTGTGGGAGGAAGGTATTCATTAAATTATGCAATTTTATATTAAAAACACTGCCATGAAAAGATTTTATTTCAAATATATTGGTGATAATCTAGCAAGAAGTTACCTTTAACTAGGCTTATTTGAAGCATGAGTAGACCGATGTATTTTAAAATATTACTTAGCATTACATGTTTTATAACCTACCTTTTGGTTTCGGGCTTTCTTGCCTTGGGCTGGTTGTCTTTGCACTGTCCACCAATTCGGATTTTGTTTCTGGTTTAGACTCTGTTTCATCCTCTTCATCTTCATCCCCAACTTCATCTACTGTGACAAATTGGTGTTCCTCATTGAAAAGATTGCTCATGAAGTCCTCATCCTCTTCAATTAAATCATCTTCAGTTACTAGCGGATGTTCGTCTCCATGTACCTTGGATTCTGATGCATCAAGGCAACAGGAATCTTTGATTATTGAAAAGGGCCTGTCCTTTGAAATTGCAGTTTCTTTATTTTCTTCTACGACTTTCCCACGGATTGACCGAACAGGTAACTTTCCAGTTACTGCGGGTTTTGCCTCTGCATGTTCTCCCTTTGTTTTTGCTGATGGTTTACCTTTTGAAATTGGTTTAGATTTCCCTTCAATGTTAGTATGACCTGTATCTTTTGCATTTCCTTTTCGCATTAAGTCTTCATCACTTACTTCATCTGAGGTCATAATCAAATGGGAGGATTTAGCGACAGATTTATCCTTCTGCGCTGCAGGAGTCTGAAGTTGTGCATCAGATTCAGGACTCGCCTCTGGTTGTGCAGCAAAAACATCATCTTCACCCACCTCATCTAATGTGACAAATGAAGGGTTTTGCTTAGGTGGCGACAAGGTCAACCTTTTAGAATCTGCAGCCATTTGTAGGGACTCCTTAATTGATTCGGTTCTTTTCCCAACATCCACATTTTCTTCAACTGTTTCTTCCATAATTTCATCAACGGTGACAAATTCATCCATATTAAATGGGAACAGCTCGTGATCTTCGAGACTCTGAGTAAACAAATGTTTCAGACACTTACAAAGAGATCTAAAACATACATTTAAACTTTAATGCACATCAAAGTGAACAAAAAAATAAGGAATTGTTATTGTCAGGCCTCAGGCTCACTTCCAATTTGAACAGATACGGCCTTGCATTACCTTGTGGTTGAACAATTAAAAAGCTTGCTGTCAAGGAAAAGGACTGGAGATATGGATAGTTAATCTCATGGCCACGTCTACCACTGCAAACATTATGACACACATCATGTTTGCCATAAATAAATGCAGCCATGAGATGAATGTCCCTCCTCCCCACTGATTGCTAATACCCAACAAGACCAGATGGAGCATCCGAATATACATGTGAGCAAAGCATATACTGTTTCTGCCCCCAACATTGGGGTTAAAAGAAACATTTGAGAGCACTGAATTATGGCATAGGCGGAAGGAAATATCTGGGTGCAGTCAAAAAGAATTGCTTACACTGCCACATATGCTGAATGTCCAGCTAGCACTAATCCCTACAACATCCATCTAACGCCTGCTAACTTGAATCAAACTATTATCCATTGGCTAATTTAGCAGAGGAAGCAATGATACAAGGAAGACTTAAAAGATGACCCCAGTGAATACCTTCACTTGCCCTAGCTGCAGGGAGAACGTTTATAATGGTTTGACATGGATAATAAGATGGATGGTGAAACCAGCATAAAGACAGGCGGTGAGGAATAGATTTTAATTCAAGGAGGACACACTAGATTAGTTCCGAGGCTCTGATTTGCTGGTCTATACCATAAACACCACGCAGGAGCAGGTGAATAGAATGGTGGTATCCAAAGTGAATGCTAGTGCAGAAAATGCAGAGGACAAAGCTACATTTGCATTTAGAGCTGGATAGAAAATTGTTAAAAGTATAGTTAAGTGCTATCCACATGAGTTGACCAAAGCACATAAGCTGCTGCAAACAGCTTCCACATGTCATATGCTTTTTCTGGCTGACGAAAAGATGCGCATTTTCCTGTGTTGAATGCCTATCACCACAAACAAATTAATTTGATAGACTAGATATGAAATGGACTATCAGACAGCCTGAATGGAACATGCAAATGCTTACACTGGGATTTATCTAATGCCATCACTTCAACGCTCACCAATGCACTGCATTTCTGGCTGGGTGTAAAATTACTATACAGTGCAGATGGACTTTGATATGAAGGCTTTCCATCTGCCTTTATAATTAAACCTCATTGTCCCCTCTGAGGGTAACCGATGACCGACACACTGACTACCTAAGTTCAGCAAAACTGAAATAAAATGAACAGTCTGCATTTAAGGAAATATTTTAAAAGCCTGACTGGAAGGTTGAAATTCTACTCAAGATATCAGAAATGGTGAAAGATTAGAAATTGACACCAGATTCACAAGTAATCGACTAAGACAATGTGCCGTGAATGCAAGGGTTTGGTTACGAACCCTTTCTCTACGGCGGATGAAAACTAAAGAAAGAATCCCATTAATCTGACCACATTAACAGGAGACTTCATAAAAGAAATTTGACAGACTGATCCAGCATGGAATAGGGATTTATTATGGGAGGTGAAGACAAACAAAATAAAATCGCACTACTGCTATAGAAGTCAAACGATGGGCTAGCAGTCAGATTTGGGCTGTGTTAACTGCTTAACTCTAGGCGTCAAACCTGAATGTTTCCTAAAAATCAGAAAAAAAGGCTCAAGACTCCCATCTTCAAAGAGTTAACCTATAAAGTAGATGTTTGGACCAGGCCCCAGACGTTCGCTATTGCTTGGATCGTTCCATTCATATTCCACCCTTGACTATTGTTAGTTTGGCTTCTTTAAGGATACATTGTTCACTTTCAGTGAATGTTCTACTGTTCTTTAACTTTCTTCTCACGCACAGGTCTGAAAACCCAAAGAATAGTGACCGAACCGTGTGTATTTCTCCACTCCCATTTGTCTTTGTTTTCCCCATCCCACATGGCTCACCACAAACTACTTATCGACAAAAGACAACTGACCTATAGTAAAAGTAAAGGAAGTGGCAGGTTACTAACAAATTAAAGAATTTTAAAAAAGGCGGGTTAAAAAGATAAATTGATATAACTTCAGAATAATTAACACACCTCATGAATTGGATAATGGAGTCCTTGCATGAAATTAAACAGTCCTTTTAATCTTGATGAAGTGAACATATCGACGAGTGCCTCATAGCTCATGCTTCTAGAATGAAGATACATTACCTTGGATGAAGGACTTTCAATGCAGCCTTCATGAGTTTAGACACCATTTGATTCAGTTATCAGTACTCTGCTCACCTTTTGCATAGGTTCTGCTTCCGCCAATTTATAAACCCATCTGGCTGCTCAACAACAGCTACTTTCAGCAGACAAGTTTTGGGCTAAAATGGAGACTAAACGAATGCTTGATTGGTCCAAAATGGAGTGAGGTATTTGTGTGATCACACTCTGCCTTCTTCAAATACATAACTGATCTATCAACTCAAATCTGGTGGCAAACTGCCTTAAAATGGGCATCACTTCACTGTCTCAGCTACTCTACGAGGATAGCCTCCTGCCCCGAAATGAGAAAGCCTTGGCTAAGTTCACTATTGGGCGGTACATCACTAAAAGGGCTTATAAAAATAAATTTTAAAAAAGGCCATGATGCAGGGAGGGGAAAGTAGGAGATGCTGTGAAATGTAAAGTGCACAAGGGTTGCATTCCTAAATAGAGAACTTGGATACATGTCTGATCCTGAGATTTAATGGCAAAAATCTCTGCTAATTCTACTGATGCACCCTTGAAGCATACAGGCTTAAGAGGTCACTGCAGCGCTACATGGGGTTTCATGCATACTCCCACGTTGGTCTGCTGAAAATGCCATTGTGGCAGAGATGTTAAGTATGAAATACGCATTATATTGAAGTAGGTCATGGCTTAAGCCCCAGGCCTCCGTTTAGCAGCTCCATGTGCAAGGGACGCCTTCAGTGGAAGGGGATATTTTCATGGGTCAGAGATATTTAGGTATGTTCCCAAATACTAGCCAGACACTGACTCAAGACAGCGTAGTGAAAACCGATTTCTGTCCATTTCCAGTGTCTATGCTTTGATAAAGCAGTGCAGTCTCGCTAAGAAGGATTTCCCTTTTAGGCAACTGTGCCTCCATATTATATGGATCCCTGCCCTTTTTTGCTTTCGTTTTACACCCTGTCCAGACTTTTTGCAGAGAAGTGAAGCATTCAGCTTCACAAGCCGTTAGTTCATTAGTTATGGAGAAACTGACTAGTCCTTGGAGACTAGGGATGATCACTCGCATGAATTTAAGATAAGGAGTCCAGCTGCCATTCCAGCAGTTCAGAAGAGGAGCCAAGTATCTTGTGTAGCTGTGCAGACAGAAGACAAAGGACGTATCCTGGCGACCATTTCTTTTGTTGTCCCAGTGAAGCCATGCTGGACTACCCGATTACAGAAGACCCTTGCTGGTGCTTCTACCCTTTGGACCTGTGGGACGAACCAGTTTTGGCTCCTCACGATCCTGCAGCCTAGAGCCTTCCAAAGCATAACTGGACCGCTCGTACGGACGAGCTCGATTCTGGGCTACCATGCCAAAAGCGTTGCCGTTCTGCATTTTGGCCCGGGCCTTCAGTGGTGTCCAACTAGTCCTACAAGTTAACTTCCTGACAAATTTCAGCGTCACAGCGTCCCAGTATAGACTTGTCCTGTTCTGGAAGATTTCCTTTGTTGGCGACTGAGACGCCTTCCTGTGTGTATTATAAAATTGATAACGCGCTTAATACCCCAAAGGTTGCTAAGCGCGGACCGAACCTGTGTTGCACCGCGTCACCTTGCTTCCAAAGCGAGCGTGTTGCCCCCGAGCTATCCTCCCGAGACTGCCCCTGAAACGGGCCTTCCCACATGTGGTAAGGTGTCCTGAAGAATCCTGCATAAGTGCCTGCTGCATTTCTCCACTGGAAAGGATTGCAGTCAGCTCCTGGTCCCAACCAGAAACTTGCTTGCACCCACAGCTCCTGGGCATCGTCTACTGGATCCAACAGCGGGAAAACCTACCTCCATTAAACCCCAATCAACCTGCCAAGTCTTTTAGGAAAATCAGAGTAAGGGCAGTGAGTAGTCCCAATACATATCGGTAACCCCCATCTCCATTATAACTTACCTACCTGTAAATCCCCACGAAAGACCTCTGTAGCAATCTTCACATCGACAGGAACATTTCCTAACTGCTTCCCACAAGGATGGAACAATTTTCTTCCATGCAACTCCTGTTCCATAGCACGGATTCACATGCTCATGAATATTCCCAGGCAGGCTGAGACCATTAGGTAAAAGAAAAGTAGTTTTGCTTTAGCCTGAAACCTGCATGTCTCCTCTTAACCAATCACTGTTGGTGCATATGGTGCATGGGGTCTGGCATGGATTCACATGTTCATGAAGATTACATAGCAATACATATACACAACCACGGGAGGTGGCAAAGCTCAACAGAAGTAAAAGACTCACTCCTGAAACAGACTCACCTCAAGCAAACCGGTTGCGTAGCACCGTTTGGACGTGCCGGGACTCCTCCCTAGAATTCCTGTTGACGCAGTAGAACCTTGTGAAGGTGTACATTGACCTCCACGTAGCAGCCCTGCAAATGTCGAGCAGGGGAACACCAGATACACGCCGTCGTTGCTTCGATGGCTCCAGGGGGTTGAAGCAAGAGGGCTGTTGGCCAGACTGACAGTACATGATGCAGCCGGAGGGTCACCTGCACATGGAAGCCTTTGACAGGGCCTTCGCGGGTCTAAAATTCACCAAAAGTTGAGAAGTCTTCCCAAATTACTTTGTGCGTGCCATAAAACATCATGGCAAGAGCAACATCCAGCTAATGCAATGTCCTTTCTGCTGGCATAGAAAGATTCAGGAAGAAAACTGGCAGATCGATTTCAGACTCCTAGTGTGAAAGTACAAGTATGGCTGCCTGCAAGAGGGCCTGGATCTCGCTGGCCGAGGTGATCGCCACAAGGAAAGTAGTCTTCCACAAAAGAAACTTCAGTGGGGACTGATGCATTGGTTCAAATGGGAGCCCCATGAATTTAGTCAAGTGTTGAGCTCCCAAGCTGGAGCAGGGTCCTTCACTGGTGGAAAAGTCTTGAAGAGGCCTTTGATGAACCCCTTGACGAGCCTGTGCGACCACAAGCGGCGCCCGTGTGCAACAGGATATGGCAGCCAGGTGCACCATGATGGAGGCGTACCAGCAAGAGCTGCAGAGTTGCGAAAAGCAGAGGCGCAATCTTCTGAGCCCTGCAATACAGAGAAGCCTTTCCATTTATGGCCGTAGCACGCCAACATAGAGGAAGGTTTGGCTAGGATCTTCCTACATTCCAGTGGCAGAGAATAATGCAAACGCTAGTGCTGCAGGAGCCAGGCCTTGAGGCTCAGCGACGCCAGGTTGTAGTGTAGAATAGCCCAGTCTTCACTGGCGAGATAATCAGAAAGTGGAGGCAGCCGGATGGACGGAGACACCAAGAGATGGCGCAGGCTTGGGTACCAGATCTGTCGAGGTCATCCCGGAGCGAGGAGTATCAACCTGCAATGACATTGAGTGTGCTGATCACTGTTAGCAGGAGCGGGATCGGAGGGAAAGCTTAATGGAAGAGTCCCTCCCATGCAAAAGAGAAGGCATCCCCAGGCACCTCGGCCGAGGGAATCTGCTGGTGAACCTCTGGTCCTTGGAGATCTGGGTGTTGACCCCACACGTGGATGAGGCACTTGATCCAGAAGATGCTCCCATTTGTGGCAATAACGCAGCTTCTGCTGAGAGTCTGCAATTTCGTTCTGGGTGCCTGCCAAGTAAAGAACGGCCTAGTGCGACAGTATGGGATTCCTGAGAGAGCATGTCCCACCCATGCTTCCAGATGTAGAACATGGCAATGTCGGTGAAGATTCTCACCACTTTCCACTTCAGCAACGGCAGGAATGATTTGAGGGCCAAAAAGACTGCTCAGAGCTCCGAGGCCTTTGGTGGGCAACTGTCTGGTGTGCCCTCCACCCCACTCTAGGGAGGCATCTGTGGTGACAGTCTCCGGGAATGGTGGGATCTGAAACCGAGCACTTGCGTGAAATTTGGGTGCATTCGCCCCACCATCATAGAGCTCGCCAGAACTCCTGGTCGAGGACGATCTCGTCTGTCCAAGTTCATGAGACCTGCAGCCACTGCGCATGCAGGAACTCCTGGAGAGGCCTTGTATGCAGCCTGCAAAGAAGAATGAGGTGAATGCAGGAGGACATTATGCCAACAGCGACTTGAAGGCTTGCACTGTTGCGGATTGTGCAGATGACCGGTGCAGTACCTTCCCCAGAATGGCCGTCACCCTCTGTGCCGAGAGGGGTTGCCAGACAAGCAACTGTTTTGAGATGGGTACCCAGAAGAACAAGTTACTTCTTACCGTGTAACGTTCTTTCGACAGGATGTTCCTCCGACGTATTCCTCATCTTCGATATCTCCTTCCAGCTCTGCTGGCCTCGGAAAACTTTTTCTCTCTAGAGGGCGCTGCGCGTCGACGTCCTCCGAGTCGATGTCCCTCGACAGCCGCCGTGTCGACGTCATCCTGCCTATAAAGGCCGCGCGCAGCGTCCGTTGCTCAGTTCCGTTTTGTAGCCCACAATAATACTTTCTGGACTAAACTTATCACCCTGAAGGAGCGTGAGCTGCAACAACAAGGGAAGTAGAACTGTGGGGATGGATGGGAGGGTCGATGAGGAATACGTCGGAGGAACATCCCGTCGAAAGA
The DNA here is from genome assembly GCF_040938575.1 of Ambystoma mexicanum. Lineage (NCBI taxonomy): Eukaryota > Metazoa > Chordata > Amphibia > Caudata > Ambystomatidae > Ambystoma > Ambystoma mexicanum. Next base: position 1,568,088,320 of record NC_090937.1, on the reverse strand, counting down.
ACGTTACAAGGTAAGAAGTAACTTGTTCTTCGAAGGGATTGTGCCCTCCGACGTATTCCTCATCTTAGATAGGCTCCCATAGCAGTATTCTATTATTGGAGGAGGGTGTACTGACTTCACGCTGTCTTCTATTAATGAATAGAATGCAATACAGCCCTTCCAAACCTAGTCTCTTGACTGGAGGAGGAATCCAAATTGTAAAAACGTGTAAAGGTATGGACAGACGACCATGTTGCGGCCGCACAGATGTCTTTAACCGGCACGCCTCTTGAGGGCCGAAGAAGGTGCAATACCTCTGGTCGAATGAGCCCTAAGGTTTTGAGGGGGCTCTTTCCCTGCCAGTTTATAACATTCCAGAATGGCTAGAATGATCCATCTGGAAATGGTCTGCTTAGTTATTGGTAACCCCAACTTGTGACCTGCGTAACCTACAAACAGCTGGTCTGCCTGTCTTATCCTGGCTAGTCTACTGATGTAAAAACTTAAAGCCCTCCTAGGGTCTAGCCTGTGTAACCTCTCTTCCTCTTTCCCCGGGTGAGGAGGAGGATAGAAAGATGGTAGGGTAATCTGAGTGATATGGAATTCAGAAACCACCTTTGGGAGGAAATTAGGCTTCACTTGCAGGACAACTTTGTCTTTGTGAAATATTGTGTGAGGGGGTTTACAAGAAAGAGCTTGTAATTCGCTCACCCTTCTAGCAGATGTAAGTGCTATTAATAAAACTGTTTTAAGGGTAAGGAATCTTAACGAACAAGAATGGAGAGGTTCGAAAGGTGTGCCCATCAGGAAAGTTAGTACTAAGTTTAAATCCCATAGGGGAACTTGGAATGGTCTTGGGGGATAAACATTGGTTAACCCCTTTAAAAACTGTATTACCAAGGGTAATTTGAAATAGGATGGTTCTTCCGCAGTGCGCTTAAAGATGGATAGCGCTGCGAGATAGCCCTTAATGGTGCCAACTTGAAGGCCTGAATTTGCCAAATATAGTAGGAAGGACAAAACCATTGGTATACCACATGAAAAAGGGGCGTTATTCTCTTCTCTACACCAGCTGCAAAATCTGTTCCAACGGCAGCGGTATAAAGACTTTGTTGCTGGCCTCCTTGCCGAAAGCAACACCTCCATAACATCATCAGGGAGGTCCCAATCCTTGTACCTCAGCCTTTCAGAAGCGAAGCGTGAAGGTGGAGGGTTTTGATGTCTGGATGGAGAACCTGACCTCCCTTCTGTGAGAGTAGGTTCTCTGAGTGGAAGTTGAATTGGAGAGCAGATGGACAAGTCTAGAAGGTCCGGGTACCACGTTCTCCTGGCCCAATCCGGGGCAATTAGGATCATGGTACTCCGGAATCTTCTCAACCTCCTGATCATTTGAGGAATGAAAGGGACCGGTGGGAACGCGTACAGAAGCGGAAACTCCCAGTCCACTATGAACGAGTCTCCCAGAGCTCCTCTCGGGGGAAATTCCCTTGAGCAGAACAGGTCGCATTTCCTGTTTAGGCTGGTGGCGAACAGATCTACCTGAGGGGTTCCCCAAAGGGCGAAGATCTCTTGAAGGACTTCCTGAGCTAGTTCCCACTCGTGGGAGACTGTGCCCTGCCTGCTCAGAGCGTCCGCTGTCAAGTTCTTCTCTCCGGCTAGGTGAACTGCCGATAGAGAGATTCCTTCTTGGATTGCCCAAAACCAGAGCTGCATCGCCTCTCTGCACAGGGGTAGTGATCCTACGCCTCCTCTTTTGTTGAGGTAATGCATGGCCACCGTGTTGTCCGTCATTATCAGGACGTTCTTCCCTTGTACAGCTGGCAGGAACGCCTTCAGCGCAAGTCTGATGGCTCTCAGCTCTAACAGGTTGATATGTAGTCTGGACTCCGATGGAGACCAACGACCGCTGATGGTCAAGTCATTGGCGTGGGCTCCCCACCCCGTGAGTGAGGCATCCGTGACTACTGTCATCTCCGGCCAGGGTTGCCAAAACTGTTCTTTCAGAATGTTCTCCTGACAGGCCCACCACTGAAGGTCTCTAGCTACTCTGTTGGGAACTTGAAGATCTGTCATTCTCCCTGTGAATTGTGACCACTGAGTCCTCAGTGCCCAATGGAGGGATCTCATTCTCAAGCGAGCCTCTGGCACTAGGAAAATGCAGGAAGCCATGAGGCCTAGCAACCTAAAAAAGTCGAAGGCTGGGAGACGTTGGGCATGTTGGAACTTGGTGACCATCTGTAGAATATCTTGAGCCCTCACCTCTGGTGGCGAGGCTTTTCCCAGGGAAGTGTCCAGGATCGCTCCTATGAACTGGAGTCTCTGCGATGGTATCATTTGTGACTTCTTTAAATTGAGGGAGAAGCCCAGTCTGTGAAGGAAGTGGCATACGTGATTTAGCTGGATCTGAGCTTGTTCCGAAGAAACAGCCCTGATCAACCAATCAACCAGGTAGGGGTAGACGTGAATACCTTCCCTCCTTGGACTTGCAGCCACTACCGACATTAACTTGGTGAAGACCCTCGGGGCGGAGGTCAGCCCAAATGGCAGCACTCGAAATTGATTAGAGTTGCCAATTGCGAACCTCAGGTATTTCCTGTGTTTGAGATGGATAGGCACATGGGAATAAGCGTCCTGAAGGTCCAGAGATACCAACCAGTCCTGGAACTGAAGGGCCTGGAGGATCTGAGAAAGAGTGACCATCTTGAATTTGTCTTTTCTGAGGAATTTGTTCAATTCTCGCAAGTCCAAGATGGGTCTCAGTCGTCCGTCTTTCTTTGGAATGAGAAAGTAAGGGGAGTACCAGCCCTTGTTCCTCTCCGCTACAGGTACCGGTTCTATGGCACCTTTCTCTAGCAGGTCCAAAATTTCCTGCAAGAGGAGCGGATCTGGAGCTTTCTGAGAGCTGATCTCCGGTGGATGACCGAGGTATACGTAGGAAAGGCAGGCAGGCAGTAACCTTGGGCAACTGTTTCCAATGCCCAAGCATCTGACGTGATAGCCTGCCATACCGCCAGATGTTGAGTCAACCTGCCTCCTACATGTGTCCTGTGAGGGAAGTCCTCAGAGTGGTTTTGGGGCGGCTGATGCAGATGCCGATGGTAAAGAGGCACCTGCTGTTGCTGCGGCTTTTGAATATCTACCCCGTCCACCTCTGGTAGTTCTTCTTTGTCCCCTTTGAACCGGTCGTCCTCTACCTCTTCCGAATGTGGAGTAGAAGCGAAAGGACTTGCCCCTCGCAGAGGTTCCTGTGGGACGAAAACGAGTCTGACGGATTGCAGCTCCTAGGGATTTAGCTGCTGCTTTTGAAGTTTGCAGTTTCTCTAAACTGTCATCCGCCTTTTTCCCGAACAAAGAAGAGCCATCGAATGGCATGTTCAAGAGTCTGGCTTGCACATCTGGGGCAAAATCAGACTCTCAACCAAGCGAATCTCCTGGTTGATGTACTTGCCGCCATTGCTCTGCTGATACTGTCAGCCGAATCAATGCCCGTCAGGAGAGATTCGCACATAGCGTCTTTACCGTCCTGTATAATATTCAGGAACGCATCCCTTTCTTCTCCCTCCGGGATGTAGTCAGCCGCTGTAGAAGCACACTCCCAAAGTGTATGGCTGAACCTAGCAAGGGTGCAAGTAGCATTCACAGATTTTAATGCCATGCTACATGCTGAAAAGACTTGCTTTGCCATAGCATCATATTTTTGATCGTCCCTGTTCTGTGGGACGGTAGGATAAGCCGTCTTGACATCGGTAGAGGATGCTGCCTGTACCACCAGACTTTCTGGGGATGGGTGTTTAGACAAAAACTCCGGGTCTGTAGAAGATAGCCTGTACTTTGTAGACCGTTTTTTATTTACTGCTGGTACGACATCTGGGGTTTCCCAGTTTGTCATGATCTTCCTCTGAAGAGCTTTATGAAAAGGCACCACAGGATCCTCCTTTGGGCCTTTGTCAAGAATATCCATGAGGTCATCTTGTTGGAAAGATTGTGACGGTGCAGACCACCCCATGAACTCTGTGATCCTGGCCATTAAGGCTCTATAGGGGGTTTCAGCATGCTCCCCCGGGTCTGGCCTAGCAAACTCCACCTCAGGGGAAGTGTCTAATCCACTTGCCTCATGTAAGGAATCATGAACATCCTTTAACCTGCTTTCTTCAGAGGAAAATTCCTCTCTAATTGGGGTTACAGGTCCCTGCAACTCAAATCTGTCTTCCTGTTCAGACAATTCACCCTCTTCCAAGATTGAGGACATAGTTCTCAATTGTTCTGAACTCATAAAGTGAGTAAATCCCATTTCCAAGGCAGAGGGTGCCGAACTTGTCATTATCGGCCTCGAAAACGTTGACGCCGAAGGCTTCGAACGTGGCATCGAAAACAAAGGCGGAGGCCTCTAAGACCTCGAGAGAATTGGAATTCTACTCGACAATCTCGAAGCCATCGACGTCGAGGACCTGGGGATAGTCACTGGGTGTGTCGTAACCGTGACTTTTCTTGGCGTCGACGCCGGTGTCGAAGCTGGCGTCGAGTCGACAGACCCATGTGTCGAAGGTCCCTTCAACAACGGCGTCGAAGACACCGACCTCGGCGGAACCTTCGAGGAAGGTTTGGAGGTCATAGTCCTACTCGAGGGTTCGAGACGCGCTCGAGAGGTTTCCTTCGCCGGGCACTGCGACTCGCGGCGTTTTGACCTTCGGGTCTTTCGACCAGAGCATCGCTCTCGGCAGTCTTCGAGGGGGTCAAGGCCGCTTTCTCAAAGACGCTCATCATATTTTTGCGGAATTCCTCCCATTCAGCCCGGGAACTATGTTTCGTGGGGCAAGGGATTCTTTTTGGCGAAACAGGAAGACGGAGAAGGGGATCTTCGACGTCTCCTCTTCGAGTGCTTCGATCTCGAGGAGTGATGGGACCCGCTCCGAGACCTGGAGCGTGAATGGTGACGAGGAGACGAGTGTCTCGACTTCGTCGACGAAGAAGAAGCTTTAAGATTCTTACCTTTTTCCAGCTTCCCCCTACGCTCCTTCAGGGCCTTAGCTGTCATGGACATACAGTCCTCGCACTCCGAACAATGGGGTTCAGCTCCCAAACACCACAGACAAGCTCTGTGAGGGTCAGTCAGCGACATCTTTTTTCCACAATCTCGGCATTTTTTTAAGCCGGATCGAGGAGTTGTCGGTTCCGACGAGGAAGCCATAGAGTACGGATCGAATAACTCGAGGTAACTAGGTATTAATCTGACAAGAACTGAGCAACGGTATTCCGAGGCACTGAGTAAGTGCGGAAAAACGGAACTGAGCAACGGACGATGCGCGCGGCCTTTATAGGCAGGATGACGTTGATACAGCGGCTGTCGAGGGACTTCGACTCGGAGGACGTCGACGCGCCGCGCCTGTGAGAGAAGGGCCTCAACGATCGGTGGGGGGTGTCTGTACTTCTGCTCCCTATATGGTAGAGGAGAGGCACAGAAGACCCCAGCCAAGATTCTCTATTACGGTAGCAATGGTCGAGCAATCAAGGCCTAGCTTCTCAGGAGGTGATGCAGGCTGGTTCTTAAGTACAGTGTAGTCCCCAAGCCCCCACAAAGGACTATCCACACTCTGTATTGGTTAGAACACAGTCTTTATATAATCAATATTCAAGGTTATGTACACTTATCATAATAACTCACTTTGTACTCCGGAAAAATCAACAATGGCAAATATATACAACTCTAAAGTGGTACCACCCTTTGTATTAGATCTCATTAAAGTGCATGAAAAATACTGTAACAATGTCACACAGACCAATAGAGTGAAACCAGCAATAGAGGAGAGGAGAGAAAATAAGGTGGTTGAGCAATAGGCAGAATACTGGCCCCTACCACTAGGCACAGTTCTGTGTGGAGATCCCCCCCACCTGGGCAACCTGTAAAACAAAGATATAGCGCACGCCCAGTCCATATATTGCTCTGCAAGTCTTATTCCCTCCTATAATGTTTTTACCACCCCAATGTACCTGGTGGAGTCGAGCTCCTTGAAGAGGCGTCGACAAATTGACGGCCCTTCTTGAATGCCTTCCCTTTCAAGCGGGAGGCACGGGGCGTCGAACGTCCGTCGACAAACAAGGTAGAACGGCGTCGATGAGGCGGCAGCTTCGTCCGAGCGGTGCTCGTCGGAGTCCTGCAAGGCAGAGGCGTGCGGGGCACCTCGGTGACAATAGTTCTGGACCGCAAAGATTGTGGAGACGGAGGCCCAGCAAGGGCGTCGAGTCGTTCCAGTCTTTGGGGTCTTCGGGTGGCGGGAAACCCACCGGTAGGTTTCTCCTCGGCGCGTTGGTCGTCCTCGACTTTCTCCGGCAGGATAAGCGGTCGACGATGCGGTCGAGAGAGTCCTTCGATTGAATGTTCTTAGGCAGAGGAGCGGACGGCTCCGGTCGTCGGCGGCACGGCGTCAAGTGGTTCCCAAAGCTGGGCAACACAACTTCGACGGGCCTCCAGCGGTTACACAAACCTGCGAACCCTGGTCGACGGCAATGGACTTCAACGGCGTCGATGTCCGGGTGCTTCACTTCGATCTCCTCGGCGGTCCAGTCTCGGATGGAGCGGTGCTCGATGGTCCCTCGGAGCACGGGAAGAGGGCGCCTTACCAGGTCCTCTCTCGGGTCAGCCCTCGACGATCTCGTCAGCCTTCGGATCGGTCGAAGCAAATGCCACAGCAAGTCTTCTTCCTGCTGGACGTCGAGGATCAGCAGTTCCAGTTACTCTTAGAGTGGAGACTCCACTCCAGGATGCTTCTGAACGTTCCTGAACACCTGGCTGCTTCTGAACTCATTACCAGTGGCGAGAGGTCCCCAGATATACTATCCTGCCTCTCATCCACACTGCGGGTACACACTCAGCAGCCAATCATACAGAAGGGCATTCATGCAGTCAGTCAGCCAATCAGGCACACAGTGCATTCAGGCCACACTCCTCCCTTCCAGACACTCACAACAAGGAATGTGGATTGGGACAAGTACCCAGCCATTCAACACTACACACTGCATTCAGGCCAGTTTCGGGCAGGGCTGTCTCAGTCTTTGTCTCTCATGCCAGAAACCAGACAACCACAACAAGGAGTGTATATTGGTCACACACTCCATTCACCCAGGTCCCACCCACAGGAGGTACCCACAACATACAGTCACTGGGAAGGCTCCAGTCAGTCTAGCTGGGCCTTCACAACAACACCATATATGGAACTTCCACCCAACAGCCAGTCAGGGGGAAGGGACAGAGACAGGGCTTCCCAGGACTTTGGGAAAACAAGATAACAGGCAATAGAAAGCAAGAGGCCACAGGGGCCATCTTGTTTCCCATCAGGAATCAACAGATCCCAATGGCAGGGCCTGGGTATCCCAAAATGGAGGACACCCGGAGCACCTGTCAATTTCAGCATGGAGCTGCCACCAGCCCATACCCTGCTCTGGGGCCACTCACAGGTGCCCAAAAATACACTAGGGGCACAGGGTTGTACCCCTACCCATGGATGCCATAAGGGTATCCCATGGGTCTGTTCACCAAACCAAAAGAGGGAGCTGCACTTCCAGGAGTCCCACATGGACTCCGGGGCAGAAAACATAACAGAACACACGGTAAAAAGCAGTAAAAGGACAAGGATTCAGAGGCCCTGTCCCTCAGATGCATTTCCAGCATCACAGCGCCCTCTAGAGAGAAAAAAATTTCCGAGGCCAGCAGAGCTGGAAGGAGATATCTAAGATGAGGAATACGTCGGAGGACACAATCCCTTCGAAACTAGTGTTCTGCAATGGCTTCACGCAGGACTTGGGATAATTGATGTAGAATCTGACATCAACCAGCATATTAATGGTCTCCACTGTGTGCAGGTTTGCCAGTGCGTGAGAGCGGATGAGCCAAACGCCCAGATAAGGGTAGAGGTGGATGCCATCGAGACGAAGATGCAGCGCCACCGAAGCCAAGAACTTCATTAATCCCCTTGGGGCCGATTTCAAGCCGAAGACCAGCGCCTTGAACTGATCGTGTTGTCCCTAGAACACGAACCGCCGGAACTTTCAATTTTTTCAGTGGATGGGCATGTGAAAGTAGGTGTCTTCCAGATCCAGTAAGACAGGCAGTCTCCTTCCTCCAGTTGGCCAAGCACGTGCTACAACGTGACCATCCGTATCGCACCCCTTTAACATGGCCCGCACTTCCTGCAACAGCTGTGCCATGTGTAGTTCTTGACCTGCCACAGGAGGAATTCAGGGGTACTTGCATTGGATCGCCAAGGTGTGCTCCTGACATAGAAGGTCCAGCATTCATTTGTTTGATGGTCTTCCACTCCTTAACAAAATTTGCAAGTCGGCCTCCCACTGGGGTGCGCAAGTGGGGGCTTAGATCAATGGCTAGTTCAGACCTGCTTGGGTGTCTGCTTTCTGGCCTGGGGCAACGTAGATCTCTGCTGCCATAGGCCTGCGACTGGCCACTGTAGGCTTCCAGAGTCCTGGAACGGGAGGGTTGACGATACAGGGTGTCATACCTCTTGGAGGACCTGTGAGACTTCCCCCTTGAGGAAAGACTACCTTTGCTGTTGCAATGCTCCCGGCAAGCGTGTCAGTCTTGATCGTCTGGAGCGACTCATCCATTGTCTTGCCAAAAAGGTGGTCCCCATCAAAGAGCATGGCTATCACCTTAGACTGGGCATCCACCCTGAAGTTGGTGGCATTGAGCCATCACGGTCGTCGAAGGCCACAGTGATGGCCTGGTGGGAGGCCCACACCCTCCTGGAACACTGTTGTGATGGTCGTCAATGGGGACGAAAGGAGCCACCAGAGGAACTCTCCTTTGCAGGCTTGTCTGAAAACAGTAAATGAAGCTTTGTAGTGAGGATGCACCTCCCGCCTCCTCACTGGCAGGCTCGCCGTGGATGTTGACTGATGGTGACTGTGCCCTTTCTGAACTGGGACCAGCGCCAAACCCAGTGGGATCCATAGCGTTGAGCTTTGCATTCTTTTGAACCCCCGTGGACGATGCGTCCTCAGTGGAGCTCGACCACTTTGAGTGAGTAAGCTCATGGGATCGGCTGTATTGGAAGAGGCCTGACCGTGCCCAGTGCCGCATCCAAGGCCTTCCGCCAACTTGAGCCATGCTGCCAACCTGCTGTACATGTCCTTTTTCTTCGTCTTCTAAACCCACAGCAAATCTCTCATCCTTCATTGGAATGCAGTCAATATAAACATTTGTGATGCCCATCTTCGCTCTAGACATTTCTCAGTCCACATTTTGCTCATATCTTGAAGAGGCTCCTCCTCTCCTCAGACAGTGGAAAAGCGAGGTAGGCCCAAGTCTGGGCCTCTCGAAACTTCGAAGAGAAGATCCACGATCAAAGTTGATCTTTGCAGATAACGGATCCCAGGTGCTGGTAGTCTACTGGCGGTTGAAGATGGAATAATGGTTAAAAAAAAAAACACATTTTACATTTTTTTTTTTATAAACTACTCACTGTAGCATACTCTTAGTCCTCTGTTCACTTTCCTCCATACTGCATGGGTGTCCCTTCCTAGGGACGGGAGATGGAACCTTTCACCAGAAAAATCCTTCCTCTTTAAATTTAGGGGCGCTCAAGGGTGTGACCCTGAGAGCATGCGCTGCCCTGACTCCGCCGCCACACCTCAGTCCCCATAGACGTGTCGACAATAGATTAACATTGACTAATGACACAAGTTTTATTTGTGGGGGGGTAGGATGGTGGGATGTATCGAGGAAAGGGGACTAAGGACGAAGTACGTTAGACACTACGGTGAGTAACTTAATTACTCTTAAGTCCCATCCCTTTCCTCCATACTGCATGGGCGATTACAACTGAGTGTAGCCCCAGGGTGGAGAGGAAACCCTCCTTAAGCAAATAGGTTTCTAAGAACCGCCTGCCCGAAAGCCGCGTCTGATCTAGAGCCAGCGTCCAATCAGTAGTGCTTGCAGAAAGCTGAAGGGGTGGCCCATGTGGCCGCCCTGCTTATGACTTGCCAGGGGACATAACGCTGGAATGAAATGGCCGATGCCTTGGCTCTGACCGCGTGGGCGTGCATGTTGGCCGGCAGTGGCTTATGCCGTCCCTCGTATGCTTCTTTGATGGCCGAGACCACCAAACGGGCTATGGAGGCCTGACACACCGGTCTTGATCCACTGAAGGTGACGAACAATGTGTCCGTCTTGCGGAAGCTGTTGGTCCTATCCAAGTAGAATTTCAGGGCACGCAAGGCAGTCCATAACTCTGTGCCTCACCCTTAAGCTCAGCAAAAAATGTAGGCAGCACAATTTCCACGTTCAGATGGAAAGCAGACGGTACCTTGGGTAGGAATGCTGGGTGTGTCCTGACTACTTTATCCTTGTGAAATGCAGTATAGGCGTCAGAGGCGACCAGCGCCTGGATTTCGCCGACTGAGAGCTGAGGTGAGGCCGACTAGTACAACTGTCTTAATGGAAACCAGCCTGATGTCCGCAGACGCCATTGGCTCAAATGGTTTGCGCGCCAGGGCCCCCAAAACTATGTTGAGGTCCCACAAAGTGTGTGGCCTCCTGATGGGCAGGTAGAGTCTAGAGAGTCCTGTCAAATGTTTCTTGACAATCGGGTTGAAAGAGGGGAACGCCTCTTCCTCTGAGTTTCTGTAGGCCCCAATGGCTACCTGCACGCCCGAGTGGGCGAGGTGCGCCGAGAAGGAGAGCATGTCCATTGTAAATGTGAGGGGGTTGATATCCTTAGAGTCTGCCCAGTGGCAGAACCTGGTCCACTTGCACTTATACTGGGTCCTGGTAGCTTTGCTCCTAGCCCCTTGTATGATCTCTAGATTTGCCTCGGAAAGGCTGAGGTGCTCAAGAACCATGCTGTAAGGGCTAGGTTCTGTGGCGCGGGGTGGATGACCCTGCCCCCCTGCTGCGCCAGAAAATGTGCTGGACCAGTCAGAAGGCGAATGGGTGGTCTCTTGGAGAGGCTGGCCACCATGGAGCTATTAGGTTAACTGAGGTGGCGAAAATCTGTGTTCTTGCATATCACCCTATGTATCAGCAGTGTGGGTGGGAAGGCGTATGCAGTTATGCCGTTCCACTGGATCCGAAATGTGTTGCCCAGGGAGCTGGGGCCCTGTCCCTGCCAGGATGCGAACTGTTGGCACTTCCTCTTGTCCCAGGTGGCAAAGAGGTCCACCTGGGGGTGTCCCCATCTGCTGAAGATCTCCTGCGTCACAAAGTCGATCAATTGCAAGCCACAATTGTCTGCTCACTGTCTGCTGAGCCTGTCCGCCTCCAGGTTGGATTCCCCCGGAAAGTGGACGGCCGTGAGGTAGATGTTCTCCAGGGCCCATTCCCACATGCTGTCCGCCAGTCTGCATAGCGGAGGGGGACCTGGTACCTCCCTGCTTGTTGACATCGAACATGCTGGTTGAATTGTCTGAATGATGACGACCTTGCCCTCGATAACCGGAAGCAAGGCTCCGAGAGGTAGCCAGATGACCTTCAGTTCCAGACAATTGATGTAGTAATCCTGCTTCTGCTTGGTCCAGGTGCCATGGACAGTGATTGTCCAGGGTGCCCCCCCCCCCACCCCATCCCTCGAGAAGGGAGTCTGTAGTGACGGTGACCTGTGGGGTAGGCTGCCGGAAAGGTTTGCCCGTCCGCAGGATGAAGTCCCTGGACCACCATGTGAGGCCCGGGTGAAGCGAAGGGGGAACATTGATCATCTCCACCTAAGCCCCGCTCCTGCTTCCATGATGCTGCGAAGTGCAGCTGTATCCTCCTCATCCTGAGGGTTGAAGGGATGGCAAGTAGGACCGCTGCTATGAGACCCAGAAGTTGTTGGTACCACCAAGCCGACGTCACTTCTCTGCTGAGAAAGTGAGCAGTGGCACTCTTGATGGCTGTGATCTTGTCCTCCAAAGGAAAAATGAGCACTATGTCCCAGATGAGCCCCAAGGTGGTCAGATTCTGCGTGGGCTGCAGCTGTGACTTCGAGATTGAGCGAAAAGCTCAGATCGTGCAGTGTAGCGCTTCTGGAGATGAAGCCCTGATGAGTCAGTCGTCGAGGTACGGGCATATGTGGTGGCCACTGTATTCAGCCTGGTAAAGACCCTGGTGGCCGAGCGGAGGCTGAAGGGTAGTACCTTGTATTGGAAATGGTAGCCCATGATCCTGAATCGTATAAAAGAACGATGAGGCTGCCAAATCGGGATCTGCAAGTACACGTCCTTCAGATCCAGGGAGTATATCCAGTCTCCCTTGCACAATGTCTCTGCTATTAAGGATGGCATAAGCATCTTGAATTTTTGTAGAGTTGGGAAGAGGTTGAGAGTGGAAAGGTCCAGCACAACTCTCAGGCCCTTTGGTTCTTTTTCTGAATGGCGAAAATCCTGGCGTGGAGGCTTGGGCTTCCTCCACTGCCTGGCACTCGACGAGAGCGCAGATATCCACCAAAAGAATTGCTGTCCCAATCTGTGGTAAGGGAGGATGGAGGAAAGGCTGGGATGGGTAGGTGGTACCCCACGGATACTACGGAGAGGATCCAGGCGTCCGCAGAATTCTGGCACCAGAAGTGTGCATGGAGAGCAAGTCAGCCCCCCACTGGAGACACGCGGACCCAGAGTAGCGTGCCACGCCTTCTTTCCCTCCAAAGCTGTTGCGCAGGAGGGGGACTGGAAAAGGATCTTATTCTTCCCCTTTTTGTTGCTTGCGCTGATTTGGGATTTAGCGAGAGGAGCAGTTGCCTGTGCCTCCGCTCTAGGAAGCTGCTGGACTCAGTATGTACGCCCCTTGTCCAAGCGCTGCAGTGACTGGGTGTACGTTTTGGTGCGTGGTCTATGTAAGGATGAATAAAGACTTTACCGTTTGTGAGCCGTTTCTTTTTATCCAGCTCCTCGTCCGTAGTAGAGTGGAAGCGGTTACCCCATTCGAACGGCAGGTCTAAGATGCGTTCCTGGACATTCGAGTTGAATTTTGTAGAGCAGATCTAGGCCATTCTTCTCATGTCAGATGGCCCGGCTAGAGGTCTCAATGAGTGCCATGGTGGACTCTTGGCCTCTGCCACTCCAGCCTTGAATCTCGATTGGCTCTGCGCCGGAAGCTCTAGGAGGAAATCTGCAATTTCCTGCCAAAGCCTCTGGTTAACGGCTGCCACCATGGCATCCGCCTTGGCTTGACGAAGATGCAGGGACGCGTTGGAATACAGCTTCTTCCCGTATGTCTCCAAGATCTTCTCCTTGCCTAGCAGCGCCGCGGAGGCAGAGGACGCTGACGACGACTGAGGCTTGTATAGTGATGCTGCAGCGATCAGAGAAGTGCGGCTGAGGGTGGGCAGATAGCAAGAGTGTATCCCCCTCCATTTGCCTGTACACGGCATCGATTGACCGGCTGGACCGAGTGGGGCTTGAGCTAGCCCTTTTTGGCCAAGGCGACGACGTCCTTCTGCATCGGGATCCCCGTTCTCGCTGCTGGAAGTAGCGCGAGGACCTCAGCAAGGACCCCCTCTGATGGTTGCTCGACCTCGGGTTGAGGAAGGCCCAAGTACTCTGCCAGCCCGGCAATACGTTCATGGAAGCCCTTGGCTGACGACGGTTTGTCGGGGTCCTCTTCCTCATGTGTCCACCTGGGGGTCCGGTACCGGTGGATGGGTGCTGGGACCGAAGGCTGAAGTGTGGAGAACAGAGCCGGAGGCTGCATTGGAGGCTGGTACAGAACCGCCTGCACTATCGGTTGGGGTGCCGGAGCGGGGGACGGCGGGGGCTGCACAGTGACGCTTGTACCTGTGGTGCGGAGCACGTGCCCGGTGGCGTCCCTGAGGATGACCCCCCCCCCCCCTTCATCCTAAGAGATTTCATAAACCCGAGGTACTTTTTGAAAATCTGTCCTCACAGGCCGCAGGGTGGTAGGTGATATTGACAGGGTAGCGGGCGGCTGCTGGAGCCGTTGCTTGCCCAGCCCATATGGACAGAGCGTGAACCTGCCCTGTGCAAACGAAGGATAGACCACATACCTGGTTGACACTAGATCCTCCACCTGCTAGCTTCCTTGGTGCGGTATCGTGCTGGTGTCTAATGTCTGGCACGGCGGCAACCTTGTCAAGCTGCCTTCCACATGCCTGCATCGTGTTGCTTGGCTCACTGGGCCCAGCCTCGTCCAGGACTCCATTGTGAACTGGTAGGCATTCCCTTCGCGGATCTGCCGGTAATTCCGCATATAGTGGCCCCCCCCCCCCCGCCAGACATGTTGCCGGTACTAGGGTGCGGTCCCTTGGGTGAAGGCCTGGTAAATGAACCTTCGGTCCCTCAGCACCGTCACTGGGAGGAGCCACTGACTCCTCGGTCCTCGTGCTGGTATGGGAACCAGAGCGGTTACTCCCGCATGGGCAAGTCCCTGGAAAGGAGTCTCCCTTACGAGGTGCGCTGCAAAAGAGTGCCCTACCCTGGCCTGAATCAATAATTGACGGAGTCCTTCAGATCCTCTGGAGGCGATCTGCGGAAGAGCTCCCTCCACCTGGCAAGTCTGTTCTCCAGAGACCTAGCAGAAAGCGCACTGTACGCGAAACAAGCTTGCCAGCTGTAGTCTTGGCCAAGGCAACATAGGCAGAGTGCGTGGGGGTCTGAAGTTGGAAAGAGGCCGTTGCAGGATGGACACCTGCTGAACCCTGTAGAAGTCAACATGCACCCTGGAGGAGCGGAACGCCTGAGGACAGAGTACCTTAATCATAAAAAGACAGACAGAAGAATCTTCGGGTGGAATTACATGGCCGAAGCAAAACCCAGTAGCACTGGTGAATTCGGCCCGTTCCCGACAAAGCAGAAAAGGGGACTGAGGTGTGGCGCCGGAGGGCGTAGTCAGGGCAGTACATGCTCCAGGGCCGCACCGGCGTGCGCCAGTAGATTTAAAGGGGAAAAGGTTAGTCTCCGGTCCCTAAGAAGGGATGCCCAGGCAGTATGGAGGAAAGGGGACGGGACGTAAGTAACTCAAATTATGAAAAAGGCTTGAAGAGCAAGTAGAGAGGACCCCCAACACTGAAACGTGCAATAATCTGAAGATGGCCACCGGTGGTGGAGCCTAGGGAGACAGTCATTGGATGGGGGCAGTATGACCAGGGGACAGTGATTGGTTTAGTAGAGAAAAAGTTACTTACATATTCCAACTCTCCCCTGGCCCCCAGTCCTTTCCTCTCCATTGGTGAGTGCATGGTACATATATCCTTTAACATTAACTCCTGGTAATGTTCTAGTCAACTCTATATCCCTCCAGGGCCTCAGTTTCGGTTGACAGAGTACATATGCCACACACAGAACCCGTTGGCTTCAGTTCTGTTTCTACACCACCCATATGCAGAATTACTGCCCTTTAATTTTTCAGACTCAAAGAGCCTACAGTATGCGGTCTGGAAATTCTAAAGTGGGATAGGTTGGGAGGTCGATAAGGAATACGTGGGAGGACCATCCAATCAAAAGAATGTTACCAGGGGTAAGTAACTTGTTCTTCGAATGGATTGTGTGCTCCCACATGGTTAGGACACATTCTCAAAAATGTGCCAATTCCCTTCTACCTTGAGACCCCCAGCACTTTTTGCTGGACTTTACAACTTAATTTCTAAGCTGGAGAGAGTGAGAATTCTTCCCAACTCATGTATTTTTCTGTGATTTGGACGGTTTTTGACTTTGGAGTCTGACAAACTCCATAGGCATCTTTTTACATTGTGTAAAACAGCACCTTCAGTGCAGTGACACAGGGAAGTCTTTTAGATTTCCCAAAGGTTTAAATGGCTTCTCTTGGTTAAAAAGGAACAAGTTACTTACCTGTAACTGTTGTTCTCCAGCATGGGTCTGGCATGGATTCACATGCTCATGAATATTCCCCGTCAGGCTGGGCATCCTCGGTAAAGAAAAAATCAGTATCAGTTTCGTTTCTGATCCGTCTTTCGTAGTAGTAACCAATCACTGATCTCTGCGTCATACTGACCACAGCCAATGACTGCCCTCTACCTAAGCCCCGCCTCTGGCAGCCATCTTCAGATTTGGAAGCACGTGAAGTGGCAGTATGACCAAGTGAAGAGCCGCAGAGGGGTAGGCGGGAGGGTTCACATGTGAATCCATGCCAGACCCATGCTGGAGAACAACAGTTACAGGTGAGTAACTTGTTCCTTCTCCAGCATGGGGTCTGGCATGGATTCACATGCTCATGAATATAAGAATAAATAGCAGTAAACACATGCACAACCACGGGGGGGGTGGCAAAAGGCTCAACATTAAGCAATACAAAAAACTCAACATTAAGAATCTCTTACCTCCTCACCAGGCTCACCTTAAGCGAACAGGTTGCGCAGCACTGCTTGGCCGACCCTGGACTCCTCCCTGGAATCCCGATTGACGCAGTAGAATCTCGTGAAGGTGTGCGTCGAACTCCACGTAGCAGCCCTGCAGATGTCCAGCAGGACCACACCAGATATGAACGCCGTAGTAGCGGCGATCGCTCTGGTCGAATGGGCTCGGACGGCCTGGCAGCGGTCGGTTAGCCAACCGGTGGCAGTGCATGATGCAGCCGGAGAGCCATCTGGAAATAGAAGACTTCGAGAGAGCCTTCCCTTGATTCACAGGTCCAAAGTTCACGAACAGCTGTGATGTCCTCCGGAAACTCTTTGTGCGGTCCACGTAGAACTTCAGCGCTCTAGCCACATCCAGCGAGTGCAAAGTCCTCTCGGCCGGCGACGAAGGAGGAGATGGGAAGAAAACAGGTAACACCAAGGGCTCGTTAAGATGGAAGTCCAAAGGCACCTTGGGCATAAAGGAGGGGTGCGTCCTAAGCACCACCCTCGAGGCATGGAAAGTCAAGCACGGTGCTTTGCAGGATAGGGCCTGGATCTCTCCCACTCGTCGTGCGGAGCTAATAGCCACCAGGAATGCAGTCTTCCACGACACAAACTTCCTCGGTGCGGAATGCATCGGCTCGAATGGGGGCCCCATGAGCCTGGTCAGCACCACGTTAAGTTCCCACGCCGGGGCCTTCACCGGCGGGAACGACCGGAACAGTCCTTTCATAAACTTTTACCAGTCGATGGGACCACAGGGACGTCCGTCCTGTGGTTCTGGTATATCTGGAGATCGCCGCCAGATGAATCTTAATTGAGGCATGGGCTAGCCCAGCCTTTGCCAGCGATAGCAGGTACGGCAGAACTTGAGGGGCCGTAATCCGTAGGGGGTTGATCTTCTGTGCTCGGCACCAGACAGAGAACCTCTTCCACTTATGACCGTAGCATTTGAGAGTGGAGGACGCCCTGGCCTTTGCAAGAACCTCTCTGCAATCGGCCGATATATCATAGCCTCCTAACTCTAGCGCTGCAGGTTCAGCGACGCCGGGTCGTGGTGGAAGATGGCGCCTCCTTCTCTGGAGAGAAGGTCCGCGTCTGCCGACAGCTTGATGGGAGTGGACGTTGACAAGTCCAGAAGGTCCGGGAACCAGATCTGCCTTGGCCACGCAGGTGCGACGAGGATCATCCTGCACCGGGACCTCTTGAGCTGGCTGATGAGTCGAAACAGCAACGGAGGTAACGCATACAGGTATAGGCCGTCCCAGGGGGACGAGAACGCATCGCCCATGCTTCTCGGCTGGGGAAACCTGCTGGCGAACCTCTTGCACTTCGAGTTCGTCGCTGTTGCGAACAGGTCGATTTGGGGTTTGCCCCATCGTCGGAAGAGTTGATCCACCTGATCCTGGCGCAGTTTCCACTCGTGACACGTGCGCAGCTCCCTGCTGAGCGAGTCGGCGATGGTGTTGCTTTCTCCTGCCAGGTGGAAGGGAACCAGGAACATCCCCTGGGCGACCGCTCAGTGCCACAGATCTTATGCCTCCTTCGATAGGGCTGGGGATCTGGTGCCTCCCTGCTTCCGTTTGTAAAACATTGTGGTGGTGTTGTCCGTGAAGATCCGCACCACCTTGCCCTTGAGCGACGGGAGGAACGATTTGAGAGCCCAGAACACGGCTCAGAGTTCCAGGACGTTGATGTGCAGGAGCCTCTCCTCCGGGAGCCAGAGGCCTCTTGCGTGGAGATCTCCTGTGTGGGCGCCCCAACCTTCCAGGGAGGCGTCCGTCGTCACCGTCTCCTGGTACGCCGGCGTCTGAAAGTCCTTGCCCGCCGTGAGGAGCGCTCGAACGCCCCACCACTGAATCGCCCGCCGGAACACCTCGTTGAGGGGGACCCGGTCTTCGAAGGTGCCCGTCGTCTGCATCCAACGGGCATCGAGAAATTCTTGAAGAGGACACATCCGTAGTCTGCAGAGGCGCACCAGGTAGATGCAAGAGGACATCATCCCCAGGAGGGACTTGATGGACCTCACCCGGACCACGTCCGTGGCTAGCAGGCGCTGCACTATGCCTAGAATGATCTTCATCCGTTCTTCCGCCAGGCGCCTCACTATCGAGCTTCGCTCCCAGAAACAGGGCCACCTGCGACGGCACCAGGTGGGACTTTGGGTAGTTTATGGCGAATCCCAGGTCTTTGAGTAGCTGAACGGTCCTTGAAGTGTGTTCGACGGTGAGTTCCCTCGTCCTTGAGCGGATGAGCCAGTCGTCCAGGTAGGGGTAAACGTGAATCCCCTGCAGGCGCAGCCGCGTCCCCACTGGTGCTAGGCACTTGGTAAAGACCCTGGGGGCCGACTTCAATCTGAACGGCAGTGCTCTGAATTGGTAGTGGCGTCCCTGGACGATGAACCCGAGGAACTTTCGGTGACTTTTGAGGATGGGAACGTGGAAGTATGCATCCTCCAGGTCCAACGACGATAGAAAGTCGCCTTCCTCCAGCTGTCCCAGTACGTGCTGGAGGGTGACCATCTTGAACTTTTGTGACCTGATGTATTTGTTCAAACGACGAAGGTCCAGGATGGGGCGCCAGCCGCCCGTCTTCTTCCTGACGAGGAAGTACCTTGAGTACACCCCAGAGCCTCTTCGGGACAAGCTCGATGGCGTCTTTCCTGAGCATCGCCCGTACTTCCAACAGCAGTTGCGGGACGTGATTTTCCTTCCTGGCCACAGGTGGAACGTGAGGGCACTTCTTCAGGAATTCGATAGTGTCCTCTTGCCAGGGTATCCAGCACCCAACTGTCGGTGGAGATGGACTTCCACACGCCGACGAAATTCGTCAGCCGGCCTATCACCGGAGTGCTTTGGTGGGGGCCCCGAGACCACTGCCGGTTCAGTCCTGCCTTGCCGCCCTGGCCACCTTGCCGACGGTGGCGAGGCGCTTCCTGCTTGCCGCGACCCCTGTAGGCCCCCTGAGACGAGGAGCGTGCCGCCTGGCGGTAGGACGACGAGCACCGGTGGATCCCTTGGAGGCACCCTGTTTGCCTCCGGAGCTCTGAAAGGGCCGTCGTTGCTGAAGGGCTCCTAGGGCGCGGGCCGTCTCCGTGTCCGTTTTTATGGCTTGGAGGGATTCGTCCACCACCTTCCTGAACAAGTTGCTGTCGTCGAACGGAATGTCCAACACCCTGGTTTGGACGTCCTGACGGAAGTCGGTCGCCCGGAGCCAACCCCGTCGTCGTAGGCAAACACCATTGCCCAGCTGGCGGAACCCGGTATCGGCAATATCGGTTGCCACCGTTATGGCGTGGTCCGACGCCACCTCACCTTCTTGCAGTATTTCCAGGGCCTCGGACCTCTTGTCGTCCGGCAGGAAGTCCAATATGGGGACCAGCTTAAACCAGAGCTCCCTGTCGTAACTGGCCACGATCGCCAGGGCGTTGGCCGCTTTGATAGTCGTTGCCGCCGACGAAATGACCCGCCGCCCCATGGCGTCCAACTTCTTTCCCTCGCCGTCCGGCGGGGAATTCGACGTCGAGGCTCCTGACCCCACTGCTTTCTTCTTTGCCGCCGCCGAGACGACCGAGTCTGGCGTTGGCTGGGCCCTGAGGCACAGGGGAGCGGTTTCCGGGACCCGGTACTTCTTCTCGTACCGGTCCCGTTTGGCTGGTGCCGTGGAGGGGTTCTTGAGAACAGACAGGCCCTCCTCCCAGATGTCATCGATTAGAGGCACCGCGATGACAGTCTTCCTCTTGGCCTCCCGGCGCTGCTAGAGGAAACCTTCCTTTTTCTGCTCCTCCGGGCAGAGCTGGAACAATTCGGACGCCCTGGCGATCATGGTGTGGAATGAGCCAATCTCGTCGGGTGGCGAGGCCCACGCGATGGGAGACCCGTTCCGTCGGCGTCGCCCTCAGAACCCGTCGTCGAGCCCAACGCACCGTCATCTCCCGACTCGTGGGAGGATGAGGAGGGAACTGTAGGCCTTACGGGGGTGAGCGGAGGAGAGGGTTGGGTCCTCCGTCGTTTGTTCTGAGGACTTCCAGACGGGCCAGGTTGCGGGTCCTCCGGCCTGGGCCGTGGGAATCTCGTCCTCATCTCAGAGCATAAGGACTGGATTGCAGACAAAATGGCCACCGAGCCATCCTGAGGCCTAGGTTCCGGCTGCGCCGGAAGGGAAGGCTGCTCTTCCTCACCATCGTCGTCTTCCTCGGTTATCTCCCGAGGATCTTCCTTACGGGATCGAACCTCCTCGAATTGGACTTCGAGGTTCCTCACGGCCTCGGTCAGTTCCTCCTCCGAGGCTGACTCGGAGCTCGAGGAGGCTACCGTGCCCCCCCTCGCTTCTTCCATCATGGCGGCCATGACGATGGGCCGAAAAGAGGATTCCCTCCTTGGCGGCAGGGAAACTCTAGTCCCGGAGGCAGTCTCTGCAGGCGGTGTCTGTCGGCTTGGCCAGAGTCGCCGCGATCGCCTCGATAGAGGCCTTTGCCTGTGGGTAGGGGCCTTCACCACCTTAGGTGTGTCCCGGGCCTTCTCCTTCGGGGAGGGGCGATGCCTCACTCCCCCTCTTCCGAGATCGGACGGGGCTTCTCCCGAAGCTTACCCGGGGTTTCAGACTTCCTCTTCTTCTTGGCTCGTGGTTGACGGTGCCGGGGAAGGTGCGCCCTGCCTGGCGACCGAAGAGCCCGACCTTTCGGCGCTCCCGGAGCCAGCAGACTCGCGGCGCTTGGCCTGGTGTTGGGCCACCGTCGCCGGGGCGCCCGCACAGGACTTAGAAGCCCGCTCGGACCCTTTCTTCTCACCCGTTGAGCCCTTCTCCAACCAGCTGGCGAGACGGGATCGACGGTCCCTCATGGTCCGCTCCGACAAGTTCTTGCAGAACTGGCAGTCCTTCTCTACATGAGTCTTGGTCCCCAGGAAGACCGTAGAGGCATCGCGAATGTTCGTCTTCCTTAAACACATTCTGCAGCCCACATCCAGGGCAGCTGCGAAACAGCTTGGGTCCGGGCGACGAACTCGCATCCTGGGCCAT
Organism: Ambystoma mexicanum; assembly: GCF_040938575.1. Classification (NCBI taxonomy): domain Eukaryota; kingdom Metazoa; phylum Chordata; class Amphibia; order Caudata; family Ambystomatidae; genus Ambystoma; species Ambystoma mexicanum. The sequence goes on along the minus strand of NC_090937.1, from coordinate 1,568,067,027 downwards.
CTCGAAGTAGGCCGCGAATCTTCTGGAATCCTCCAAGAAGTTGATTCGACGAAATCTTCACCCTTGAGGGGCGTAGGAAAATCCCGCAACGGGTAGCCGTTAACGGGAGTAGAAACGGTGGAGCATGAGGCTCGATTAACCGAAAAAATGTGAAAATTCACCTGAAAAAATGCGAAAAACGCAGTAAAAGCTCGAGAGCTAAGCACGAGAACTCCCAACACTTGAACGTGCGGTAAAAATCTGAAGATGGCTGCCGGAGGTGTGGCTTAGGTAGAGGGCAGTCATTGGCTGTGGTCAGTATGACGCAGAGATCAGTGATTGGTTACTACTACGAAAGACAGATCAGAAACGAAACTGATACTGATACTGATTTTTTCTTTACCAAGGATTCCCAGCCTGACGGGTAATATTCATGAGCATGTGAATCCATGCCAGACCCCATGCTGGAGAACTACTGTTTCCAAGGGCAGGGACGTGAAATTGACTTTACTTACACTTTGTAACTTTCTAGACACAGCACACACTCTTACAATAGGCTGCTGGAGGGGTTACTTATTTTACATGTATCATTTTTATGCTCCCCTTTATACAATTAATGGATGGTGGCAGTGTTTTACTTTTTCCTACCATTTCTACTGCAGGGTGCAATTGCAGCTGCAGTAAAGCACCCATGTGTGTCCATTTTGTCAAGAATGGCCCCAGTCTTATTTATTTGCAATTTCTTGTTGGCAAGGTCCTTCTTGAGATTTACTCTGCGCAACAAACCAAGTTTGGTCCTTTTGTTAGTTTGGTCTTTGGCAGGGTTCACTGGTAAAGGCTGCCTCTGGCTCCAGCGTGTCTGGCAGGGACCGGAAGTGAGGGTGGTGCCCGAACCTCCCTGTGCTAAATCCCCTTGGTTACAGGAATGCACCCAAAGGTGATTGGCTAGCTGGCTGTCTTTGGAGGACAGCCACCATGCTGTGTGAGTGACAGCTAGGCTGTAAATGAATGGGAGAAACATGCATCAAAAGGCTTTTGGCTTGGAAGGCAGAGTCGACCACTGGACAAAGGAACCTGAAGAACTTGGAAGAGACGCTTGCTGCAACTCCTGGACCGCTGGTTTGCCCAGTGAATCCCTGCTGCACTTCTGAAGCTCCGAAATTCGCCTCGACTAGAGAAGCCCTGCAACGGACGACTTCTCTTTGGTTGGACCAATCAACCCCAAAGCGAACTCGTCTGGGCAACCTCTGAGCTGGCTGTACTTCCATTGCTGCTGCAGGAACCAATTGCCAGGGAGAGGAACACCAGATCGAGTGCATAGTTTTTAGACCAGACCCGAGCTCCAGGAAGATCCTTCGGACTCCCATGAAGCAGGAGTCCTTGCCTGAGCCCCCTCAGAGTGCTGAACCCCAGATGCGATGCGAGGAAAGTCGATAAAAAGGTATCCAAGAACCACAGTGGTGCTGTTTGCGAAAGACGCCAGGAGCTGAAACCGTGAAGTGCAGCTGATCTTACGTTTGCCCATTGATCGAGTCAATTCGTAGTGCAGGACTCTGCAGACGTCCTCCCTCTTGTCCCCACGACTGAGGCCAAGGACCAACAGGATCTGCAGACCTACACGCAGGAACAGAAGCCAGCTGAAACCAATTTTTTCAAACCAAAGCTACTGTAAAATCAAATTACACTTATTTTAGTGGAGCCTTGCTATCTCTCAGATGAGACTTGTCTTGGTTGATTTTGCAGTTGCTTGCAGCTTTGCCCCTCACAAGCCTCTCAGCTTGTGGCCCTACAGTGACTTCTTTTTCAACAAAGGCTTCGAATACTTTGTGCAAGACTATCTACAAGAAGTGCTTCAGCTCACAGACTTTTGCTCAACATTGGCTGTCCTGGGCCCTTGAAAGACGCTTGAAAGACTTTGTGCTTTGACTATCTCTCAACTAACTTCACAAATTAGATAACTTGTGGGGTCGGGAAAGGGTCCATTTACTTTGCACAGGGGGTTCAAAAGTACTTACCTGCTTAAGAATATTTGTTAACCATGGTTTTATTTGCAAACCTTTTCCTTTTGACACCAAATTCAATATTGCTCCAAATGTGCCAGTGATATATTAATGTCCACAGTGTCCTAGTTACTAAAGTCACCGCTGGGTGTGGGAAGTGTCAGTGTGCAATCCCAAAAGGGTACCAACTGATTTAAAGAAACGGACGGTATGTTGAAGTATAGGTTTGTGTTACATATATTTGCTCCCTTCTAAAGGCGGCTTATTTAACTGACTGTTAAATTAATACTTTTGTAATCAAGAAACCATGTGTCTATTTTGACAACTGACTGTGAAACTCTGTTACAGCTCTACAGCTCACATTGGCCCCTTTTGAGATAAGCCTGGCTGCTCAGTCACTACCAAGTTGTGTAGTACATGTTTATACAAAAGGTGGGGTTAACTAATGCCAAGAGGACATGGCTGGTGCAGTTTCTCACAGGGTACTGCATACAATCTTGCCTAACACTGGTGGCAAGCGGTGAGGCTCTATTGTAGAGTTGATGCATTGCGGATTTGCTTTACTTTTATTCAACTAAAACCTTCACAAGGCTAAGCTCCAACAGAACAGCATTTGTAACATGCCTATTAAGGGTAACTTCAAGCAGGAAGCCCTGATCCTTTTAACAGTAGATCAACTGAAAGAAATGTGTAAAGTCAGGAGTCTTGCTGTAAAAGGAAAGAAACATGAATTGCAAGGTTTTTAATCACTAAGGTTTGGATAGTAGGCCTGTAACCCCTACTAATCCAGAAAATGGGAAATTGAGGAGGATAATTCAGAGACTTACTAATGTCTTCGAAGAGTCAGAGGAGTCTCAGGTAGGAGCCCCTCTTTGCCCCAAACTGCCATTCAGCCCCAACCTATGTCCACTGGCACTCCACAACGCCCTTCACCGAGTCCAGAATATGTAACTCTTGGGAAATGAGATTTGAATTGTAATTTAAAAGGTTGCAAGCTCAAGTTGGAGCCAAACAGCAAGACATCAAACTCAGGGAATTTCAAATGCAACAAGCTCTTGAAATTAAGAAATTGTCTTTTGAAACAGTTTCCCTCCCACAGTCATCTAGGTCTTCCATTCCCAAGAGGCCTTGTGTGCCTAAAGCAGTGAGCATGTATGATGTGAAACTTGATATTTTTGGATTGGTTGGGTGCCTTTGTGTACAATCATGGGATCCATGGTGATTCCTTGGCTTTTGTCTAGGCTACCCCAGGTTGCAACTGATTCTGTAATGGAGGTGGGTGAACTTGAAAGACAGGAGTATGAGAATGTGAAGCTGGCTTCGATAGCCAGATTTAGGAAATATCTTTCCTAGTACCTTACAAGGTTTAGGACCCTCAAAAAGACTGATGTTACCCCTCGGGCTACCTGGGTGTGTGAATGTTTGAAAAACCTAGATGGATGGTTAAGCGTTAGAGGGCATCCTTTGAAAGAATTTGAAATCTATTTTTGTTAGTGTCCATTATTGATGCCTGCTCTCCTGAGCTGAGACAGCACTTGGCTGACTCAAAGGGATTGATCCCAAGAAGTTAGCAAATGATGCTGGTTAGGCAAGATTGTATGCAGTACCCTTTGTGTGCACTACATCAACCCTGACCACCTGGCAATAGGAACCCAACCTTCAGTATAAGTCTGTACTACATAGGTTGATAGCGTGTTGAGCAGCCAGGCTTATCTCAAGAGGAGTCAATGTGAGCTGTAGGGGAAATACACAGATTCACATTGACAAGTATTCATATAAATAAATAGTTATTCACCGTAGTGACTAACGTACTCTTAGTCCATAGTCCCCTTTCCTCCATACTGTATGGGCGTCCCACGTGAGTGACAGGAGACAGAAGCTTTTTCACAAGAAAACCCTTCCCCTTTAAATTTAGAGGCTCACGGAGGTGCAGCCCTGGGAGCATGCGCTCGCCTGACTCTGCCACTCCTCAGTCCCCATTGACGTGTTGACAATATGCAACATTGCCTAATGGCGCCAGTGTATTTAGGGGGGAGGATGGTGGGACATAGGGAGGAAAGAGGACTATGGACTAAAAGTATGTTAGTCACTATTGTGAGTAACTTAATCACTCTTATGTACTGTCCCCTTTCCTCCCTACTGTATAGGCGATTACAACCGAGTAGCCCTAGGGTGGAGAGGAGACCCTCCTTAAGCAAACCGGTTTCTCAAAACCACCTGATCGAAAACTGCGTCTGACCTAGAGGCGACGTCCAGACAGTTCCTCCTGTAAAGCATTTTGGATTAAAACGCTATATAAATAAAATACAAAAAAGCTGAGGTTGTGGCCCAGGTGGCCGCCCTACTGATGATCTGCCACAGACCATGGTGTTGGAACACAATGGCCATGCTCTTTGCCCCAATAGCACGAGCATGCAAATTAGCAGGAACCGGCTTGTGCTGCCCCTCACAGGCCTCCTTGATGGCCGCAACCATCCACCTAGAGATGGAGGCCTTGGAAGCCGGACACCCTGGCCTTGCACCTCCAAAAGTGACGGAAAGGGCATCTGACTTGCGGAAATCTTTGGTCCCGTCCAAGTAATACTTCAGAGCGCGCCTGACATCTAGGCGATGCAACGCTCTCCGAGGTTCTTCCTTGGGATCGGAGAAGAAACTAGGTATAACAATCTCCTCGTTACGGTGGAAGGCGGATGAAACCTTGCATAGGAAGGCAGGGTGCCCTGGAGGATGGATGGATGAATTTATTTATAGAGCGCTTTACACCAAGGCGCACTTGTCCTTGTGAAAAGTGGTGTAGGGCTCAGGCCACGAGGGTCTGGATCTCGCTGGCCCTGCATGCTGAGGGGGGGGCCCCACAAACAGAGGTGTCTTTAGGGTTATACACTTGATGTCAGCAGACGCCATTGGCGGAAATGGTTTGTGGGCCAATGCGCCCAAATACCACGTTGAGGTCCCATGCTGGGTGAGGCCTCTTTAGGGGTGGGTATAATCTGTGGCGGCCCGCTAGGTACCGCTTGACCACCGTGAAATCGGAGGAAAATAGATCCTCCTCTGAATTCCTGTAGGCACCCATGGCTGCCAGGTAAGTGCGGCATGTGCCGACTTAGGTGTGCCGAAAAGGAGAGGACATCATCCAAAGAGCACCTGAGAGGGTCGATCTCTTTAGAGCTGGCCCAATGACAGAATCTAGACCATTTGCTCCTGTATTGGCACCTGGCAGCTTTGCTTCCAGCACCCTGTATGATCTCTAGGTTAGCCTGCAATAGGTTCAGGTGTTTCAGAGTGACCTGCTCAGGAACTACGCTGCAAGGGCTAGCTTGTGAGGAGCAGGGTGGAGGACCCTAACTCCCTGCTGTGTCGGGAGCGGAGCTGGGCCAAGCCATAGGTGAATGGGAGGCCTGTCTGATAGGCTGAGCAACTCTGAACCATGATCTCGCTGGCCACCAGGGTGCTATCAAAATGATTCTTTGAGGGCCAGCCATATGGCCTTCAAATCTAGCCAGTTGATGTGCGACTCCTGTTCCGGCTAGGTCCAGACTCCATGGATGCTGAGAGTGGCTCCCCAGCCCTCGAAGGAGGAGTCCGTCGGGACAGTGACCACAGGGAGAGGCTGCCGGAAGGGCTGCCCCACCGTAGGTTGAAGTCCGCGGATCACCAGAGGATGTACGGTTGGAGAGATGTTGGAATGTCCAGAGGCTCCGATTGTGAGCCCCTCTCCTTATTCCAGAAAGCTGTGAAGTGTAGCTGTCGCTTCCTCATAGAGTCTTGTGTGGGGGACGGCCAGAAGGACCACCGCCATAATGCCCAGTAGGTGTTGGTACCACCAGGCCCAAGTCACAGTCCTGGTGAGGAAGTGAGTAGTAGCTCCCTTGATGGCTGTGATCTTGTCCTCTGAGGGAAACACCGTCTCGGAGGCTGTGTCCTAGATGAGGCCCAGGAAGGTCAGCTTCTGCGTGGGTTGCAGCTGACACTTCGAGATCGATAGTGAACCCCAGGTCGTGGAGTGTGTTCATAAGCGCGGAGGTGGTGTGACGCACCGCCTCCAGAGAGGAGGCCTTGACCAGCCAGTCTAGGTATGGGTAGATGTGGTGACCTGAGGAGAGCCGCCAATGCATTCATCAGTCTGGTGAATACCCTGGGGGCTGAGTTGTGGCCAAAGGGTAGGACCTTGTATTGGCAATGGCAGCCCATGATCCTTAAGCTCAGAATGAGGCTGCCAAATCGGACCATGTAGGTAAGCGTCCTTCAGATCCAGGGAGCACATCCACTCTCCCCTGTTCAGTGTCTCCGCAATGACAGGATATTTTATTTGTATTGCGCTCGTACAGTGTTTCAGAGCGTGACTGGGCAAGGGAGGGGAACAGGGGAGAACACAACAATCTTACTAGGCCCAGTGACATTGAGAACGCGCAAGTGCATGGGAAAAGGGAAAAAGTGCATGGAAGGGGGAGAGCGGCAAGTGCAGAGGAGAGCAGATAAATAATAAAAATAATAGAAAATGGAGGCAGTAAACATTGTTAGTGCAGCCAGCAAGTGGCAAATGCTGTGTTTAAGACAGCAGACTGGGTAAGTCTGATAAGTGCAGAAAAAGAAAAATGGGGGGCTATACGGGTACAGATACAGTCACCAGTGCAAGGAGTGGCCAGGAGGGTGGCAGGGTGAGCAGGTACCTGGGCCCAGGGGAAAGAGGGTGGCCAGGTGCACAGTGCCAAGAGAGCAGATCAACAGGGGAGAGGGGGAGCGAAGGCAGAAGCAAAGAGAAAGGTATTGAGGGTCTTTCGGAACCAGAGATGGTTCTCCTCCAGTTTTATATTGGCAGGGAGGCTGTTCCAGAGGGAGGCCCGAGCCGAAGATGGAGAGTTAGAGCAAAGAGCTCGAGGGGGATTGTATTTGCGGAGGGATAGCTGAATGTATTTTGGACCCACCCCCCAGAAAGCCTTGTGGACAAAGCAGAGGGTTTTGAATGTAATCCTTGCATCCACTGGGAGCCAATGGAGATTTCAGGGCTGGAGAGATAAGGTCCCAGGGCTTGAGGCCAAGGATAAGTCTCGCAGTCCTGTTCTGGATAAGTAGCTGAGGACGGAGAGTAGAGGCAGGCAGATTTAGAAAGAGGCTGTTACAATAGTCCAACATAGAGCGAGCCAGAGCTTGGGCGACAGTGAGCTTCTGAGGGAAGTAGAGGAAAGGCAGAGTACCTCTGAGGAGGTGCAGTAGGAAGTCTGACTTTTTAGAGACCTCGATATGGGCGGAGAAGGAAAGTGTGGAGTCAAAGATGACCCGGAAGTTCTTAGCCTCGCAGGTAGGGGTAGGAGGATGACCAAGGGAGGCCGGCCAGAGGGTGAGGGAGAAGGATAGAGATGGTGTGCCGATGAGGATCTCAGTTTTGCTGGTTTTCAGACAAAGATCATTGGCGGCACACCAGTCTTGAATGGCAGTTCGGCAATCGGATGAGAGCGGGAGAGAAGGTGGCCGAGGGCAGCCAGAAAATGAGTGGAGTGTCATCAGCCTAGCACTCGGAATTTTAGCAGGAAAAGGCAATGCAGTGGGCTAGAGTTGCCAGGTATTGGTTGAAGCGCCAGGGTGAGAGGTTAGGCCCCTGGAGAACCTCACAGGTAGAGAGGAAGATAGCTGATAGGAAGGACCCCAGTTGGACCTGGGAGGGTCAGAGAGGAAAGAGGTCAGCCAGGCCAGAGCCGGGTCAGTGATGCCCATCACGGAGACGGTTGAGCAGGATGGTGTGGTTGACCGTGTCGAAGGCAGACGGGATATCAAGAAGGATGAGGACAGAGGGAATGTTAAAAGTCCAGGTTGGAGAGCAGATCTTCACAGATATTAAGGAGAGCAGTTTCCGTGTTTCGGCCGCTCTGAAGCCAGACTGGTGATCATGGAGACAGCAAACAGAATCTGAATGAAGGTTACGCTGAGAGATGGCCAGCTTTTCCAGGAGTTTGCCCAGAAAGGGGGTAATGGAAATTGGGTGATATTTAGCCGGACAGGAATTATCAGCTGTGGGTTTCTTGAGAAGAGGGTGCACAAGGGAGTGCTTTAGAGAGGAGGTGAAAGATCCTGAGGCAAAGGAGTGGTTGCAAAAATCGGCAAGGGCTGAAGCAAGGGTGTCAATGTGGTCCTTGATGGTTTTAGAAGAACAGGGATGAACCTGTTTTCACAAGGCTTTCCTAGATCGGACTGGTCTACCGACCTCGTCAGGGGAGAAAATAAAAATAGGAAAGGAAGAGAAGGATGGTTGGGGGTGGGGGGGGGGAGGGTGGTTAAAGGGGGTCTGCAAGCACAGACAGAGGCCCTGGCTGAATACCTCGGGCTGAGGCAGGCCCAGGTATTCAGCCAGGGCCGCTGGGTGTTCGTGGAAGGCCTTCACTGGTGGTGTGTCCGGGTCCTCCCAGTCTCTGTCCGACAGTGCTCGGAGGATCCAGAACCAGTGAAGGGGTACTGGGTGCCGTGGGCTGCGGTGTGGGAACCAGAGGCTGTGGAACGGCCGGTTGCGCAGGGGCTGGAGCGGGAGCAGGCAAAGTGCAGGAAGCACTGGGGCCTGAGGCACCGGAGCCATTGGAGTAATGACTAAAGGTACCTGTGAGGTGACCTGAGGGAGCATGTCCCTGATAGCATCCATAAGGATATATTCCATTTGAGGCGATCGCATCAGCACCAGACACCTTCAGAAGAACCAGTGTTCGGAGGCTGAGGAGGTGGGGATATTGGAGTGGCCATGGGCTGCTGGTGCCAGGGCGCACTCTGGGATGCCGGGCAAACCTGTGCTGTTGATGGATACGCTGTAGGCACGTACCTGGTTGACCACAGTCCCACCTTGTGACTCGTTCCTCGGCCCGCTCTGTTAGATGCGCCATCGGACGACCGGCCATTTTGTGGCGCTGCGTGCCAAAGTCGTGGAGCCTGGCTCGCTAGAACCAGCCCCGTCCAAAACGTTTGGTGTTGGATCGTAAGGATTATCCCGCACGTCAGACCGAGGCCCGGAAGGCATAGAGACCTCTGCAGAACTGCCGGTAGTGCTGCGTGAAGGCGCCCCCTCGGACATGCCGGTAATAGGGCATTACCCCTCGGGGGTAACCCCAGCACAAGAACCTTGCAGTCCCTCAGCAACAATACCGGGAGGATGCAGACACCCCACGGCCGGTAGCTGGATTAGCCTCGGTACGTGCCTTGGTACTAGAGCCCAACAGGCCCTTCTTCAGAAAGGAGTCACCCTTGCGGGGTGCGATTGTGAATAGAGCCCTTACCTTATGCCTCGAACGAAGTTTGACAAAGTGCTTTTGGTCCTTAGGAGTGGACGTCTGGAAGAGCTCTCTCCACCTAGCTAGCCTGTTCTTCAGTGCCCGAGGTGTCAAGGAGTCGCACACTGCGAAACCTTTCCAGCTGTGGTTGGGGCAAAGGGCGTGGGGGTCTAATGTGGGGGGTGGGAAGAGACCCTCGCAGGCTGGACACCTGCTGAAGCCCAAAGTTGACATGTGCCGGGGAGGAATGTGGCGTTGGAGGACCAAGTATCTAGAAGGAAAAGAAAATGGAATATCCGGGGAAGAGCACGTGGTATTACATGGCCAAAGCCAGGAGCGCTGGTGAAATCGGCCCTTTACCGACGGAGGTAATTTGAGTGGCACCGGTAGGCGGAGTCAGGCAAGTGCATGCTCCCAGGGCCACGCCCCCGCACGCCTCTAAATTTAAAGGGGCAAGAAAATGTTTCTGGTGAAAAAAGTTAATCTCCCGTCCCTCGCGAGGGATGCCCATACAGTATGGAGGAAATGGGACGGGACGCAAGATTAACTCTTACACACAAGGTTTCTTGATTAAACAATATTTATATAACAGTCGGTTTCAGTAAGCCTTCATCAGAAGCAGCAATATAATAGTAAAGGAAACACAGCAATACACAATTTTTTATATTTCTAAATCATTTTTAGCTATGTGTCCGCGGTCAGGAAAAATCATGGTAGTTGGTCATAAAACCACTGCCTGCAGCCATTTCGATAGAAAAGGCTAGCATTCGACTTCTACGTGAGTATTTAGACACGGGATACTAAGTAACCCCTCCTGTAGCAATTTAAAAAAACTAGTAAAGTCAATTTAACCTTACATTCTCTGGGAAACAGTTTATCCCAGAGAAGGTATTTAAACCTTTGGGAAGTCTAAAAGACATCCCGTTGCCACTGCACTGAAGGTGCTAGATGAGACATGAAAAGATGAAGCCTATGGAGGTAAGGGTAAATGGGAACCTATAGTCTGCGCAGGTGCGCCGCCTCTGCCAGTACCTTCGTAAACACCCTGGGCACTGAGGCAATGTTGAAGGGGAGTACTTTGAACTGATAGTGCTTGTCCTCTATCATGAACTTTAGGTATTTTCTGTGCGCTGGCAACATTGAAATATAAAAGTATGCATCTGTCATGTCCAGTGTTGCCAAGGAAACCCCCCCCCCCTTTTCAACCGTGGGATTACTTCTTGTAAAGTGACCATACAAAACTTTTGAGGTTTTGTAAATTTGTTTGCTGTGTAAGTCTAGCACAGAGCGCATGGCGAGATCCTTTTTGGGTACAAGGAAGTACACTGAATAAATACCCTGTTTACTTGTAGAATAGGGACGACTTCTATGGCTCCTTTCCTAGAAGGGTCTCCACCTCTTGCAGTAGGATCCGCAGGTGGACCGGCATCGGTTGTCTTGATTTTGGCAGTCTGAATTGGGGTGATCCGGCAAATTCTATGCAGCACCCGTGGGCGACCGTCTTCAGTACCCACTGGTCCGTTATCCCCTCCCATTCAGTAAGGAAAGGATATCCTCCCCCTGACTGGGGTAGCATGGAAGGGGGCCTGGATCCGAAGGTCATTTCTGACCAGAGGCCAGGGCGCCTCTGGGGTTAGAACCTCTACCTTTCCCGCGCCGCTGTCCTCTGGGTGGATAAGTGGTGGAGGTATTAGACCCTTGTACCGAATTCCACTTGTTTCCTGCATTATACCGGTTCTGGGGAAAACGAGATTGCCCACGAAAGGAGCCGCTTCTTCTGTGGAGATGGTGTTTGGGTTATCTGTTGAAGGGACGAGCGTTTCATATTCTTTCTTGGCTGTTTCAAGTGCATCGTCCACTGCCTTGCCAAACAGGTTAGTCTCCTCAACGGGTTTATCAAGGCTGCCTGGGTCTCTAGTTTGAAAACAGGAGTTCCTCAGCCATGCATGTCGCTTGAGCGGCGTACATTGTGCCAGGGTTCTTCCAGCTGTCTCAGCTGCGTCCAGAGTGTACTTGAGCACATTCAGGTTGACTTGCTTGCCTTCCGAAACGATGGAGCAACTTGGTTCATTGTAGGTTCTGGCACATCCTGGAGGCCTTCTTGCAGCAGGTTCCACTGGAAGTCTGTATAGCTGGTCACTAATGTGGCGTTATCGGCTATACAGGTGCAAAACGCAGCAGCAGTTGTGACCCTCTTTCCCAGTGCATATAGTCTCTTGGACTCCTTATTGGGTGGTGCCTCATCTGTAGACAGGGGAACACCAGCTCATTTTCTAGTAATGGTAACCACTAAAGAATCTGAAGTGGCATGTCCCTTGATGTAGGCAGGGTCGGTCGGAGGAGGAGGATAAGGGTTCATCTTCCCTGTGACGTTGAGATTTGTCTGCTAATGTGCCTGACAAAGGAACAGGATTTAGTGTAGTCCTTGGGGGGGTTTAGGGCGCTGTGGCGTGCCTTTAGGCACGTCTCTAGGCCGTTCTTTTTGTTTCACCGCCTTCTTCAACCGTTCCCTCAGTTTAACTGCCGAGGCAATCCTTGCGATGCTCTCAACAATTGTCAGGAATCCGGGTAATCTACCGGCTGAACCGGAGGCTGAGCGGTGTATTTCAGCGCAACCGGGGCCTTAAGCGGCGTCTGCGCGTCTTCTGGGAGCACCTCCACGGCCGTGTGTTTTTTACAGTTAGCACCCATTACTCTGGATTGCCCAGTAGCAGACCGCAGCTGCGGGGAAGGCTGCCGATCAGAGGATCCCGAAGTTTGACGGTTCCGTTGGCCCTTTGGTCTGCTTAGACAGTGTCGCCGAAGCAGCACCTTGGGCTGTGTGTTTGGTGTTACGATCATGAGCGCCCCAGTCGCCGGGTGTTTTCCGCAAAGCGTGACTCGCGTCAGGCCTGGTAGGGTCTGGAACGGGCATCAGTGACCAAGAGCCATCTACCGTTAGGTGAATGGCTTCCGACACGGAGGCCTGGTCATCGCTAGTCCACCCACCGCTCCCCCACACTTGGTGGGGGGAAGAACATTCGGCCCTGCGACGACAGGCCTTAGGCCGCCCACTCCTTCAAGCTGCGCTCCTTAAGCGTCTGAAGGCGCTGGAGTCTACAGGCTGCACAACCTGCTTCGTTATGGTTGAGGCGAAGACAATTGTTGCAGGTGCTAGTCTTTCAACGGATATTTGGCCCTGCAGGAGGGACAAAATGTAAATAGCGGCTTTTCCATAGCGAAAGACAGGTATAGTGATGTTAGGGAGAATTCGAAAAATGATTTTTTTTTTACCTGGAGATGGAGACCCTTTTTCCCCACTCTCTCATGTATTTTAATGTGATTTTATACACTTTCTTTTGGTTATGGAGTATAACCAACTCCATAGGCATATTTTACATCTAGGCTTCCCAAGGTTTAAATACCTTCTCTGGGATCAACTACTGTTTCCCAGAGCAGTGGAGTGAAATTGACTTCACTTAGTCCTGTATAATTCTAGACCCAACACACCCCATCTAACAATAGAGTGCTAGAGGGGTTACTTAGTCTCCCCCAGGTCTAGTTACTCATGTAATAGTCAAATGTTACCTTTTCCCCTCAGAATGGCTGGTGGCAGTGGTTTTACAATGAACTACCATGATTTACCCCGACTACAAACTATTCGTAGCCCCGGTAACGTTAAATCGCTGAAGCCATGTTTTTCAAGATTGCACCTGAGCCTCCTTTGTTAAAACTGTTCCCAGTCTTTTTCACCATGTCTTTGTGAAAAGGTCCTTGAAGTCTTTCTCTGCGTGCCAAACCCGGTTTGGGCTCCTTGTTCATTCGGCTTTGGCTGGCTTCAGGAGTGAAACCCGCCTCTGGCGTCTGAGGTGAGCAGGAAGTGAGGGAGTGAGTGGAGACCCAAATGCACTCTGTGGCGATTGGCTGGCTGAGTGACAGCTAGGCTGGAATGAATGGGAGATTACTGCATAAAAGGAGAGTCTCTTGGCTTGGAAGGCACAGTCGACCACTGGACGAAGGAACCGAAGATCATTAAGAGGACGGCTGCTGCAACTCCTGGACCATTGTTTTGACAGGGGAAGCCCTGCTGCAGGCCTGAATTGGCAAGTTCGCATGGACAGACGCCCTGCAAAGGATGACTTCTCCCTTTGAGTTGGTAGGACCAATCAACTCCCAAGTAAGCCACCTGAACACCCATCTTGGGGCCGGTTGAAATTCCTCAGTTGCTGCAGGAAACCGTAGAGCCAGGGAGAGGGACACCAGAATGTATGCATTGCTTGTAAGCTGGCCTAAAACTTTTATAAGTTCCTCCGGGCTCCCACGAAGCAAGACTGACCGAATCCTGACCTCCCCCTCCCCCCTCAGTTGAGTGCGGGACCTCAGATGCGAATAAAGTCCAACTTGACAACCAGGAACTGCGCTTATTGCCATTTGCTGTACCGCAAGGAGCTGAAACGCGAAACGCCCAACGCCCACTGAAAGTAAAGTTTGCTGTTTGTCAGCTTTGACAGTGTCAGTACAGTGCAGGGTCCCCCGACATCCTCCCTCTTGTCCCCACAACTGAGGCCCGGGCACAGTGAGATCTGCAGAGCTGTACAGGTACAGAAATCTACAGCTGCATCTTTTTCTTCTTTACTAAGGTACTGTAAAACTAGTCTAAGAACTTACCTCTTACTGTGGAAGTGCTTGTAACTTCTGCAGCTCACAAGTTTAATCAGCGTGTGGCCCTACATTTGATTCTCCTTTTTCTCAAAAGACTCCCAAGAACTTGTGCAAAGACTTTTCCATTTACTTACCCGAAGAGTTGCATCCTATACAAAGACTTTGGTCTATTGACTTTGGCTTAGCCTATTGAATTAAAATGTCTTCTCTTGCTATCTGAAAGTATTTGCCCCGCTTATGAATATTTGTAAATTCTTGTGTTCTAATAACCTTTGCCTTTTACTTACCTTTAAACAGTATTCTGTATGCCAACAGTAAGGTAAGTAAGGTCCCCACCACCCTGGTCATTGAAGTCCACTGTGGGTGTAGGTTGTGTCTGTGGGCCATCCCCAAAAGGGCCTCGTCTGATCCAGAATATAGTATTGAAGTGTATTTGTGTGTTACTGGTGTATTGCTCCCTTCTAAAGAAGGCTTTATAACTCACTGATAAATTATTAATTGTTAATGCAAGACACCTTGAGGGTAGGTTTATTTGAATACCTGTAACTGAATCTTTGAGCAACTCTACTACTGCTCACATTTCCCCTCTTGAGATAAGCCTGGCTGCTCACACTACCAAAACTGTAGTACAAGCTTATACCAAAGGTTGGGTGCCTATAACTGTAGTCCTAGTTTGTAGTGTTCACAAAGGGTACTGCATTCAAACTTTGCCTAACAAGCCAGGACATGGCCAGGAGACAACAAGTATGCCTTTCCTCTTTCACCATCTCTGCTTCCTGGGTTTTGTACCCAGGAAGCAGAGATGAGGAAAGGCATACTTGTCGCTATCTCTATGTAAAAGCTCTGCATTAGGGCGATCAGTAATCTGGGTGGAGAAAAAATAAAATCAGGGACCTCTGCGCGTGAGGGATTTTGGGTACACTACACGTCACGTTAGGGAGAGTGTTACAGACACGCCAATGGCGACGTTCCCTTTTCGATCCTCCAAAGACCAGATGCAATACTCCGGGGTTTACCACTGGATGTCGCACCATATGTACAGCATGTGATTCTAAGCAGATTAACAAGAAAAAGGGTATCCGAGGGAATGGGCCTTAACATTTTCTCAACGCACAGGTTTACTGCCCAAGTAAGGGACGGCGTGAGTAAATGAGCAAAACGCTTTTTTGTATAGTGTTGACAAGGGGGAATCGACTGACTGGTATCTTTTTGAGGCTACCCTCCACAAAGACAGTCTGGCAAAGCCCATTAAGTGAGAATTCTGAAATGATCTGCTGCGTCTTTAAGAATATTACAGAGCAGCTGGTCGTCAATAGAAGTCTCTTGGCAGTGGGACAGGTGCAGAGTCTATAAAGCTGTCCCTAGGCTCTGCGTCATAAGCAGGGGTAGTTGCCCAATTCCCCTGGTCATTAACTCTTGCCTCTGGGACCTGGGAGGGAGGACATTTGGAGTAGTCTCCCTGGTCTGGGACACAATAATTCTTCATACTGATCATGCTGAAAAATATCCCAAGAGGCATCAGTTATTTTAAGTACAGGAGAGGCAGGGTAGAAACCAGGGTACTGAAGTCTAGGAAACTTAGGGCCTACGGTCCACATTTAAGGAATGAGTTCCCTTAAGAGTCCTCCTATCAAACCTGTTTGAGAAATCAATGAATTCAGACACCTTTTCAATACATTGCTAAATTCTTGCCCTAGTTCGGGACCCTGTACTTGGAGTCGGAAAGCCAACTCCTGAACCTCTTCCACTTGTGCCTGTAGTATTTGAGAGTAGATTAAGCTCTAGCCTTGGCTAGCAACTCCTTGCAATCCACTGAAAGATTGTAGCCCCTAAACTCTAGTGCTACAGGAGCCAGGCAATCCTGGGTCGTGGTGCAGAATCACACCACCTTCCCTGGAAAGATCTTGACTTGAGGGGACGCTGACATGTCCAGAGAGTCCGGGTACCATATCTGACTCAGCCACGCCGGTGCGACGAGGATCATCCTGCACCGGGACCATCTGACTTGATGGACTAGTCGAAGCAGAATTGGCAACGGAGGGAACGCATACAGAAACAGGCTGTCCCAGGGGAAATAATACGTCCCCCATGCTACCCGGCTGGGGAAACCTGCAGCACTTTGTGTTCGTCGCCGCTGCAAACAGATTCATCTGGGGTTGCCCCATCTGCGGAACAGGTGATCCACTTGGTCCTGTCGAAGTTCCCACTTGTGGCAAGAGCATAGCTCCCTGCTGAGAGTCTGCGACAGTGTTCTTCACTCCTGCCAGATGAAATGGTATGAGGAACATCCCCTGGGCGACGGCCCAGTACCATAAGTCCTGCGCATCCGTGGAGAGCAGCGTGGGAACTTGTTCCCCCGCTTCCGAATGTAGATCATCATGGTGGTGTTGTCCTTGAAAACCCATACCACCTTGTCCTTGTGGGACAGAAGGAATTACTGGAGGGCCCAAAACACAGCCTGCAGCTCCAACACATTGTGCAACGTCTTCTCCTCCGGGAGCCACAGGTGTGTGCTCCCCAACTTTCCAGGGAGGCGTCCGTAGTGGACAGATGATTGCGCCCTACCCACCACTATCGCTTGGTGGAAGCCCTCGTCAATCGTGATCTTGCCATCGAAGCTTCCCGACACTTGTATCGATCTGGCGTCAAGAGAACCCCAGATCCACCAGGGGATGGACGGTCTTCGCTGTGTGGTCGACTGCAATGTCCTTTGAGCGCGCCCAGATGAGCCAGTCCACTTGGTGAACACTTGTGACGCCGACTTCAATCCAAAGGGAAGGGCCTTAAACTGGCAATGTTGCCTTTGAACCACAAAGCGTAGATACTTGCGGTGTCCCTGGTGTATGAGGATGGGAAAATAGGCATCTTCCAAGTCCAGCGACGTTAGAAAATCCCCCTCTTTCAGCTGTCCTAGCACGTGAAGTCACCATCCGGAATTCTGGGACTTGATGAACGTGTTCAAACGGCAGAGGTCCAGAATGTGCCTCCAACCGCCAGTCTTCTTTCTGACGAGGAAGTGACGAGAGTACACTCCGGAACCTATTTGAGAGGAGCTTGATCGCCCCCTTTTTTTACTATGGCCCGTACCACCAGCAGCTGAGGGACGTGATTTTCCTGACTGGCCACTGGTGGTATCCATGATCACTTCCGTTGCAACTCTAGGGTGTGCCATGGACGAGAGCGTCCAGCACCCAACGGTGGGTGGAGATGGTCTTCCACGCGCTGCCGAAGTTCCCTAGCCGGCCTAGCACGGGGGTGCCCCGACTCCACGGCTGTTTCAATCTTGTTTTGACGTCAAAGTGCTGTCTTGGGAGCCTTGGCGACGACGCCGACCTCCAGACTTGGCGCAGCTCCTTTAAGTGTCCTGGGCCGACAAGCGGGAGGGATGACTAAGACAAAGCACCTCTTCCGAATCCTGTATAAGAACTTTGGGATTTAAGTCCCAGAGGACGGAATCCATTACCGAAGCATGCCCAAAGCACGAGCCGTCTCAGTATCCGCTTTGATGGCCAGGAGTGACTCGTCCACACTCTTTCCAAACAAATTGTCCCCGAAGGGCATGTCCAACACCTTCGACTGACATCCTGGTGGAAATTAGTCGCCCTCAGCCCGCCTCACCGACGAATGTCCGAGGCCACTGTAATGGCATGGTCCGAATGCCACCTCACCTTCCTGTAGGATCTCCAACGCCCCAGCACCCTTGTCGTTGGGAAGGAAGTTCAGTATGGGGGGCCATCTTGAACCAAAGCGCCCTGTCGTAATGCACCACAATGGCGTTAGCTGCCTTGATGTTAGTCGCTGCCGATGTGATCACTCTTCACCCCATTGCATCCAACTTCTTTCCCTCACCGCCGATGAGGAGGAACCTGAAAACTTCTGGGTCGTCGCCGAAACCACTGAGTCCGGAGACAGCTGGGACCGTAGGCACTTGGGGCGCAGAGTCCAGCACCCTGTATTTCTTGTAGCAATCCCTCTTCGCCGGAGCCGATTAAGGCTTCTTAATGAGGGATGATCCCTCGTCCCAAATGTCATAAGGGTGGGGTGGGCGTCTTCGCTTGGATGGTGGTTTTTCCGATGGTACCAACGCCGCGGGCTCGGGCCGCCAGCGCAAGAGGCATACTTGTCCAGATTTCCGAGCACAGTGTATGCAGAAATACGTAAGAATGTCTGCAATATCCCCAGGTGGCTGCTGGGGGGAGAGGGGGGGGTGGCGAAGGGGGAGAGGGTGTTTGCGGCTTAGGCTGGTCCACTGCGTTGTCACCGCCCTATTGCTTGTTGGTCACCTTCGTCGGGATCCCTCCTGTAGGGCCGGCTCAACGCATCTTCCCTCCTGGAGGACCGGAAGGTTTGTGAGCTCCTCCTCCGAGATGTGCGTGCTCCCCCTCTCTGCGACCAAGGGAGACCGTTTCGGTGAAATGATGAGCATCTTCTCTGGTGTCTTTTCGATGGGCTGGAAAGAGGATTCCCTCCTGGCAGGCAGGTATACTAGCTTTCGGGGCGTGCCATGCGGATCTGCCACGGCGGCCTTTGCGAGAGACGCCGCCACTACTTCGATGGAAGTGTGGGCCTTCGTCTGATGCACTTGGGCCTTCACGGTCTTTGACGAGGCCACAGCCTTCACCTTAGGGGGAGGGGCAGGGCCCACCTCCCCCTTGGCCTTCTCTGCAGGGCCGGTCTGGGTCTTCTCCCAAGAGCTTGCCAGGGATGGTCAGACTACTTTGAAGATCCCGAGCGTTGGCTCGTGGTCGAAGGTGCCAGAGACACTGAACTCGCCCTGGCCGCCGAGGAGCCCGTCGCAAACGCCACTCCCGGAGGCAGTTGGACTCCTGGTGCTTAGCCTTATGTTGGGCGCCCTCAAATGTCTTCGAAGACTGCTCAGCTTTCTTGTGGGTAGTGGCGGCATGCTGCCAGGGCTCCGCCAGAGCAGGGGCCTTGGCCTGCAGCCACTTGTTGAGGCGCTTGCATCAGTCAGTCTGCAGCACCATCTCCTAATAAGCCACGCAGCAGTCCCCACATGAGTCGGGTCCGAATGCAGGTAGTAGAGGCACAGGGAATGTCCATCATCCGAAAAGAAATTCAGTAGGTTGGAGCCGGGGCAAACCTTGAAGAGAGGTGCCGAGTCCTTCTCCTCCGCCATGTCCACGCGGTGTAGGCCTCGAAGACGCTTCTGGAATCCACCAAGAAGAAACGCCAAAAAAAAAAAAAGCCTGTGAGGGGCTCTGAAGAATCCGAAAACGGGTCCCTGTTAATCGGAAGGTTGAACGAAGGTGCTTGATGCTCGATTGACCGAAAAAAGAGGAAAAACTAGAAGAAAAAAATAAATAAAAAGAAGAAAAAAATCGTAAAATCTTGAGAGCCATATCACAAGGACTCCGAACACTTGAAAGCGTGGTAAAAATCTGAAAATGGCTGCCAGAGGAGGGGCTTAGGTAAAGCAGTCATTGGCTGGGGGCAGTATGACAGACCAGTGACTGGTTGTTAGGAGAAAGTTCAGAAGTAAAACTGATTTTTTCTTTACTGAGGATTCCCAGCCTGATGGGGAATATTCACGAGCATGTGAATCCATGCCAGACCCCATGCTGGAGAAGCAGGAAATCCCTCACCAGAGTCCAGGACCAAGGGAGCAAGGAAAGTTCAACCAGGGATATTTGTTCTGCATCAGTGCAGTTTGCAAGTGCTGAAACCACGAAGAAGATCCTTAGCTGCCAAAGACCTTTCCCCGAGTACTGCCGCAGAAGCCAGCCAGAAGTCGTCCTCTTGTCCCCACGACTGAGGCTGAGGAACAAGGATCTGCTTGGATGTAGCAAGACGGAATCCAGCTGGACCACCTTCAAACCAGAAGTACTTTGGGGCTTTGGATACTCAACTTATTGCTCCAAGTCACGTTTTCTCACTTGAAAGTGCACTGGGGCTTACCTTTTCTGAGTTAATTTCAACGACCCGTGCACAGGCCTAACAGTGTGTGTTCCTTTAGTGATCTTTTTGAACTGACTGTGAAAGACTTTATCCAAGAAGTGCATCAGAACTATAGACTGTCCAATTGACTGACTGTCCTGGCTCCTTAAAGGCACCCCTCTAATCGATTGACTTTAGCATTGCTTGTCCCTTCATAGGTTGTAATTTGTTGAACACTTACTGCTGGCAAAGGCTTACCTAGATTTCATTAGGATTCAAACTGTCTTCCTGTTATAAGAAAGTATGTTCTTACCTTACTATTTCCTTAACACTTCCGTCCTGAAACGGAGACTAAAAAGTATACTGCTGTTTGATGAATGCAATACTATCCTTGTTACTGAAGTCACTTCATGGTGTAGGATAAATGTATTCGCATAAGCCAAAGAGTATTCACCAACTTGATTGACTTTGTAAAGAGATTAAAGTTAGCTCGACTACCAAAAAATTGCCTTTTTAAAGAATGCTGAACCAAAACTTGTGTAAATAAATATTTATAACAAACTTTGAGCGTGTGTTACTTGTATTGACTGATTTCATCGGTACAGCTCTACAGATCACATTTACCCTTCTTGAGATAGGCCTGGCTGATCAGTTACACTACCAACGTGTGTAGTACGGCACTATACCAAAAGCAGTTACCAAGATAAGTTTGCGTAGTCTCGGTGTGAACGCACCATTTCTTACCGAACAATACGTAAAAGCATTGCACCACTAGTGGCTGAAACTTTTCCAAAAATCAGCCGGAGCAGGGAACATATCCAAAATGAGGATGTGGGAGAACACAATCGATTATACATTGTAGGCCAGTGATAGATTGCCAGAGATAAGGGAAGAACATTAACTAATGGTAAGCTAAATAGTGGCTACAGTTTTCAAAACCATGGAGACATTAATAGTAGAACATTGCACTTTGATATTGAATTGCAAACACTGGAATGGTTCAGCAGAAAATATATCCAAACTATAAGTCCTCCAACACACACTTCAACAGCATTCCCAAGAAGTAAATGCTATACTCAAGGGGCAAAGTTTCCACTTCACACTAGGAACTGGCTAGTAAACGGAATTGTCAAGTAATACATTGTGCAAAGTGTGAATGTGTAGAATTGAGGTGGCAAGCAACCGTTTATGGCTGGCTAGTAGATTGCAAACTAACATTTTTGCAAACTAACATTTTACTCCCTTCTATAATAATGCTTTGTAATCATTAAAAAGTGAGCTAACAAAAACTAGGTTATCCTCTTGAAGTGAGAATCACAGAATTAGTGGGAGTCTGCTTATTTCTCGTGATTAACTGGATGCACGAAACAAAATAAAGTATCTGCAATACCAAATTGAAAACTTGAGTTATGCAATAAAGGTAAATAACTTAAAGTGAAACTATACCCACCGCAGAGCTATTGTCATCCTTTGTGCTGTTCGACTTACTATCCTTTTCTTGCTGCTTGGATACACCTCTACACTCCCCCCTTTCCTTTTCTTGCAGTGAAGACTGGCTCTTTGCAATATTTCTCTTTGAATCAGAGCTTAATGTCTCTTTTCCTGCAGCTCTTGTCCCAGTGACAACTCGCTTAATTGTCTCAGGCTTTGAAGATGCTTTTAGATCTTCCCCACTTTTGTGGGTGCTCATTTTTTGAGCCATGCTTCCTTGTTTAGAGGAAATCAGTGATGAGCTCTGACCATTAGCAGAACCCGCTTTATTTGCAACTCCAGATCGTGCATCACTTGAGTTTCTAGTTTCCACCTTTATTTGTGCTTTGTCTTGATTCACCTCGGCTGCTTTTCCTGTAGTCTTTTCAGTTCTAGTTTGATTATTTCCATTCTTGGTGGTATATTTTCCTGAACCAACTGCAACTTTAGATTTATTTTTCGGTACTTCAAATCCACCCTTTTTTTCACACTTGCCAGAAGTTCTTGAATCCACTCCAGCTTTAACACCAGTTTTCACAATTTGGCTACTTGTTTTCGAACAAGCTTTCTGATCATCAGGGACATTTTTCGTGTCAGGATCAGTGACTTTTTCAAGAGCAGACAAGGTTTCAGGGTTCACCCTATTTACTCCTTCACTTGAGATATTAGATTTATCCACACCACCTACATTTGCGACTTGGCTGGTTGTAGTACCAAGAATTTTTCCTTTGAGTTTCTTTACCACTTTAGGCTTTACTGCAATGCGTTTTAATTTTAATGATTTGGAAAAAGGCTCCAATGTTGAAGTAGTTTTCTTCTTAATTAGTTTCTTTTTAAGAACACCAGATTTCACTAATTTCGTGTATGGTTTCGACGAGAGTGTAATTACTTTATCTCCAGATTCCATCTCTAGCATGTTTGGAGAAGATTGGGGATCATTACTCCCAGGCTTCTCTTTGGAAACATCCTTCTGCATACTGGAAGCCAAAGTCTGGTCAGCTACATTTTCTGCCACCTTAGATTTGGCTTGAGGTTCGAATGCCATTTGTGCACACTCAGCTTCATCCTTATTTTCCACATCAGAGCTAAGAAAGCACAGAAAACAAAATAAACACTGCGTCACACATACTGTTTGAGATATTTTGCCACAGCACTCAGTAGACCGGTGTGTAACCAAACATCTTAACGGCAATGCAAGATTTAAACCAAAATCCTATTAGGAGCTGCGGCAGAGCATGCATGAGGCCCTAAAACCCCAGGAGAACAAAGTTCAATTAAGTACTTTTGCTGGATACACTGGAGTAGTATGTGTAAAAAAACATTCCTTACCAAATAATATTCTATTGGGTGCTTCTACTATTTAGGGATAGGACCAGAGACAAACAGTTCCTACTTTGAAGGATTTTAAGGCCACATTCAGGGGCTCTAAACATTGCTTTTATTCCCCCTTTTATTTCTATTGCATCACTGATAGAGGAATTTCTGAAGTCCCACTACAGCACTTTGCATTACTTAAGGTACATGGTATTTGGTTGCCCCGAAGGCACCCCAGTCCCATAGGTGCCTCTTGGGAACCTTGCTAAGGGTATTGCTTGCATAACCCTCTGGTGAGGGCAGTAAAGTCAAATCAAAATGGTACAACAGTGTGCCACCTACAGGGAAAGACTAGACCCCGAAATGGTACCTGAAGCACAGCAGACAGGCTTAACTTCAGGAGGAAAGAAGGCTGGCAGTGGGTAAAATAAGAAGACGCCACAAAAGAATACACCACACTCGTACAAGGAAAATATGACCACCATTTCTAAGGTCACAAAATATTTAGGATTGAAAAGATTACTCTGGATATACAGAAGATTATGCTCAGACCTGATGGTAGGAGGAACAAGTTACTTACCTTTATGATTTTCCAGCATGTTTCTAGCATGGTGTTGGGAAAGATTGTATGCAGTACCCTGTGGGAGACTTGACCAGCCTTGTCCACTTGGACTCACCCAGAGGAGGGGCCTTGGCCTGCAGCCACACGTTGAGGCGCTTGCGTCTGTCGGCCCTCGTGCACAGCACCATCTCCCGACAAGCCACGCAGTCGTCCTCTACATGCATCTGGTCCGAATGCAGGCAGTAGAGCTACAGGTAATGTCCATCGTTGGAAAAGACATTCTGTAGGATGCAGCCGGGGCAATCCTTGGAGCCGCCGAGTTTTCCTCCACCGCCATGTCCATGAGGTGAAGGCCTTGAAGAAGCTTCTGGAACCCTCCAAGAAGAAACTCAACGAAAATCCGCCTTCAAGGAGCGCTGAAGAATCTGAAAACGGGTCCCCGTTAATCGGAAAGTTGATAGATGGAGCTGGAGGCTCGAGATTGACCAAAAAAATGGAGCGAAACTTACAAAACGCAGTAAAATCTTGAGCTATAGCACAGGGACTCCCAACACTTGAACGTGCGTTAAAAATCTAAAGATAGCTGCCAGAGGAGGGGCTTAGGTGGAGGGCAGTCATTGGCGGGGGGGGGGGGGGGGGGGGTGGGTAAGAACGGCCCAGAGACCAGTGATTGATGGTTAGGAGAAAGACAGTTCAGAAGTGAAACTCAAATAATTTTTTTATTTACAGAGGATTCCCAGCTTGACTGGGAATATTCATGAGCATGTGAATCCATGCCAGACACCATACTGGAAAAAGCCAATAACTGTATGCCCAATACAACAGTTTTTAAGTCATTAACAAGTACAAAATAAACTATTGCGCATTATACCATTCAACATTTTCATTCAGCCCGCGAATAGGACTTAGTCAGGAAAGTTAGTTTGTTCCAATTTCAGTAATTTCCTGTTAATTTGAACTTGTTTGTGTCCTTGCATGCGTTTTAGAATAGTCCAAAGTCACTGCTTAGGGGTGTCACGGTATTAGTTTTATGACGGTACAATAACCTTCTTGCCAAATGACGGTATATCATGGTTATCGCGGTATAGCAGGTGGAGTTAACTAATCTTAACAAATATTTTCTAAAAGGTCATAAATTGTCAGATTTATCATCACAAACGAAACTATGCACCCAGGGCCAGAATTGGGCTTTTCAACATACTTTACACTAAAATGCCACCCCTTGCTTGCACCAAACACAAACGCACGTGTGGAGAGGAGGGGGAGGTGGGGCCCTGCTGCGACTGGCAAAGCAAACTGAATAGCTTTTCTTAAGTGGTCATTTAGGCTTTTAGCTCCCCCACTGGCTACTGGTGAAGATGAACATGTTGCCATATTGATAATCTGCATGCCACAGATCAATGGAGTCTGATGGTAGTATACGCTTGTGCGCATACACGCACTCTCTCTTTACGTTACAGCCTTTAGTTTACTTCTGGGCCAAAAGGTGTTCAGTAATCACGGACATGTTACCCTTTGGTATGGCAGCAGGGAATACCCACAGAGATTATTAAATTTCGCAGTGTGACTTATTATATGTAAATTCAATGATAGAACCAGGGAAATCCGCCATGGTCATGTTTAGAAACATCCATTATAAATATATAAACCCCAAAGCCGCCAACCCAAAGTCCCGGGAGGATAGCTCAGCGGCAACGTGCATGCCTTGGAAGCAAGCCGACACAAAGCAACAGGTTCGATCCCTGTGTCCGCGCTTAGAAACCTCTGGGTGTTTAAGCACATTATAAATACGCAACTAAGACAAAAACAATTACGCAACAAAATAAACCAATTTCTTTAACAGCGCCTCGATGCCCTGGGACTATGTGAGCGATTTAAAAAAAAGAAATGTAAATAAAAAAAGTATACCCCTTTCCTTCTTGGCACTGTATTTATTCTTCCTATTGCTAACATGTTGATTTTGTGTCAGGCACGTGTGGTTTATGGAATGGCATTAAAAACTGCTCAAACTGAAACTACTTGGCAGACGGCACATCCAACAGTGCAAGACCAAGACTGCGCAGAACTTGCTTACTGCAGCCTTTCCAAATCAGATTGAAAAGCACACTTAACGGTATGAACGGTATACCGGTATAAACAATGTGATGGTTATTATTGTTGAATTAAGTGGTTCACGGTATCTTTAACGGTACACCGTAATACCGTTACAACCCTACTGCACGTATGCTTCCCCCCCCCCCCAAAATCTTTACTAGCGGTGCCTGTTCCACTCTTTGATGCAGATTTTATGCTCAATCATTCTTGTTAGGCAAAGTTTGTAAGCAGTACCCTCTGGGAACACTACAAACAACTTTAACTACAGGTATAGGAAACCCAACCTTTGGTATAAGCTTGTACTACACAGTTTTGGTAGCGTGTTGAGCAGCCAGGCTCATCTCAAGAGGTGTCAATGTGAGCTGTAGTGGGGTTACATAGATTTACAGTGACAAGTATTCAAATAAACGCGTACATTCAAGGTTTCTTGAATAAACAATTATTAATTTATCAGTTAGAATAAGCCTTCTAAAGAAGGGAGCAATATAAAAGTAACACTCAAATACAATTCATGAAATACACACTCTTAATATCTCTAAAACAGTAGATTCTCTTTTGGGATGGCCCAGAGACACTACCTACACCCTCAGAGGAGTTCAATTGCTAGGGTGCTGGGGACATTAATATATCATTGTTGCGTTTAGAATCGTATAGTAATAAGTCAAAGGAAAATGTTATTTAAGCCATACAAGAGACCAAATATTTTTAGGCAGGCAAATACTTTTGGATCCCCAAGAAGAGTCAGTTATTCAGTTGAATAGGCTAAGCCAAAGTCAATGGGCAAAAGTCTTACATAGGATGAAGCACTTCTGGTAGGTAAATGGAAAAGTCTTTGCACAATGTTTTAGAAGTCTTTGTAGAAAAGACAAATCAAATGTAGGGCCACAAGCTGATTACACGTGAGTAGTAGAAGATGCAAGCAACTCTACAGTGAGAGGCCAGTTCTCAGGCTTTACAGTACCTTTGCATTTAGAAAAAGTGCAGCAGATTACTTCTGTTCCTGAGCAGCTCTGCAGATCTCACTATTCCTGGGTCTCAGTCGTGGGGAAAAGAGGGAGGACTTCTGGGAACTCCTGCAATGGGACAGTCACTGCTCACAATTGGCATTCTTCAAATCAGTGGCTGCTTAGTGTTTCAGCTCCTCGAGTCTACCGAAAATAGCAACACTGCGCTTCCTAACTGTCGAGATGGACTATCCTTGCTTCTGGGGACCAGCACTCTGTTGAGGGGGCTCCGGTTCGGTCAGTCTTGCTTCCTGGGAGTCCAGAGGATCTTCCTGAAGCTCTAGGCCAGCTTAAAAGCAATGCACACAATCTGGTGTTCCTCTCCATGGTTATACTGTTTCCAGCAGCAACTCTGGAAATTAAACCAGCTCCGAAATGGATGTCCAGGTGGCTTACTTTGGAGTTGATTGGTCCCACCAATTCAAGGGGAGAAGTAGTCCTTGCAGGGGCTTCTCTGTCAATAAGAATTTGGAGGTTCAGCACAGCAGCAGGCCTTCATCGGGAAAACCAACGGTCCAGGAGTTGCAGCGGGCATCCTCTTCTAGTTCTTCTGTTCCTCCGTCCAGTGGTCGACTGCCTTCCAAGCCAAAAGCCTCGCCTCTTATTCAGTTCTCTCCCATTCATTCCAGCCTAGCCGTCACTCACCCAGCAGGGTGGCTGCCCTTGCTGGACAATCAGCCGGCCAATCACCACAGAGTGCATTTTGGTCTCCTAGGAGACTAAGCACAGGGAGTTTCGGGCACCTCACTCACTGCCTGCCTACCCCAGACACCCTGGAGCCAGAGGTGGGCTTCACTCATGAATCCCGCCAAAGGCAAAGCGACCAATGGGACCACACCTGGTTTGGCGCTCAGTAATTTTCAAGAAGGACCCTTCCACAAAGAAATGGCGAAAGAAACGCGACGGGTCATTTTTACAAAAACGGCACCATTGGGTGCTTTACTGCAGCTGCAAACGCAGCCCACGATAAATGCACACCACGGTAGTTAAAACCACTGCCACCAGCCATTCAGTGAGGAAAGGCTAACAAAAAAATGTTACATGAGAAGCTAGACGAAGGAGATACTAGGTAACCCGTCCAGCACCCTATTGTAAGATAGTTTATGCTAGGTCTAGAAAGTTAAGAAAGTAAAGTCAATTTCACTTTACTGCTCTGGGAAACCATAGTTTATCCCAGAGAAGGTATTTAAACCTTTGGGAAATCTGAAAGAATTCCCTGTGCGACTGTACTGAAGGTGCTGTGTGACAATGTAAAAGATGATGCCTATGGACTTT
The DNA here is from genome assembly GCF_040938575.1 of Ambystoma mexicanum. Taxonomy (NCBI): domain Eukaryota; kingdom Metazoa; phylum Chordata; class Amphibia; order Caudata; family Ambystomatidae; genus Ambystoma; species Ambystoma mexicanum. The sequence goes on along the minus strand of NC_090937.1, from coordinate 1,568,039,546 downwards.
CAGACTCCACAACCAAGAGAAACAGTGTACAAAATCACATTAAAATACGAGAGTGGGAAAGTGGGTCTTGCTCTCTCCAAGTTAAAAAAAAATTAAGTCCTCAAAATCCAGCAAAGTTGCTGGGGTCTCGAAGGTGGAGGGAATTAGCAAATGTCTGAGAATTTTCCCCAACAATTCTCGTTTTACTTTTCCTGTTAGTCTTCCCGATGCATATATAATGACAAGGGCATTTAATCAAATAGATCACAGTGTTACAGTTCGTGTGTTCTGTAAGACGCCATTTCTTTTCCAGCCCTAAAGCCACCGCTACAGTTTTCTTAGTCTGTGCACACATTACACGGTTACCGCATGGGTGGTGTCCTAACACTGGTGGTAACCCCCATAGTCTTGGCTGTTGGGGTTCTCTTTTAGTTTCCTCTATCATGTCTCATCACTAGATTGCATACTGTAGTACTCTTTAAATGCGAAGGTGTACCACAATCTTTTGTCATGATTTTCTTCTAATTCCCGTTTATGATTCCTTTGAATTTCTAGGACAGATTACTAAAGGAGTTAACGAACACTAGTAGTACCTTCTCTGTCTGGTTTAATGTAATTGCTGGTAATTTGTTTCTACCTCACTGCCCTTCCAAAATACAAACTCATCATGGTTTGCAATTTGCAAGGGCAGTGAGGAAGAAGCAAATCAATTTGTTAAAATGGTTAAACAAACACAATAGATATATGTATGAGTGACAATCAGGTTAACTACTTGGATATTTCCATATACCATCATCAAGTAATACTTTTAGTCAAACCATATAGAAAGAAAACTGACAAAAATGCACTCCTACACTACAATAGTCATCATTGTTGAGGAGATTACTCATAAATGTGCCAATTCCCTTTACCTTAGAGACCCCCAGCAACTTTGCTGGATTTTGAGCACTTGATTTCTTTACCCGAGAGTGTGTGAGCCTTCCCCTCCACCCACTCATTTATTTTGATGTGCGTTTTACTCTTGTGTTCTCGGATTATGGAGTTTTTGACAACTCCACAGGCATATTTTCATCTGTTACACAGTACCCTCCGTGCAGTAGCACAAGTAAGCTTTTTTAAGCTGTCTCAAGGTTTAAATACCTTCTCTGGGATAAAGTACTGTTTCCCAGAGAAAGTAAAGTGAAATTGACTAGTTTTTTTTAATTCCTATCCCCGGCACAATCTATCTTACAATAGAGTGCTGGAGGGGTTACCTCGTTGCCCCAATATCTAGAAACTCATGTAGCAGTCAAATACTACCCTTTCCTCTGGAAATGGCTGGTGGCAGTGGTTTTACAACAAACGACTATGATTTTTCCCGACCACGAACACCAGTTGCGTTAAATCGCAGGAGCCATGTTTTTCAAGATGGCGTCTCAGCCCCCTTTGTTTAAACAGAGCCCATTCTTTTTTCACCATTTCTTTTTGGAAAGGTCCTTCTAGAGTTTGTCTCTGCGCACCAAACCATGTTTGGTCCCTTTGTTCCTATGCCTTTGGCAGGCTTTAGGACTGAAGACGGCCTCTGGCGCCTGAGTGTCTCGGTTGGGCAGAAGCGAGGGAGGTGCCCGAAACTCCCCGTGCTTAGTCTTAGACGACACAAATGCACTCTGGCGGGATTGGCTGGCTGACTGTCCGGCAAGGACAGCCACCATACAGGGTGAGTGGCAGCTAGTCTGGAATGAATGGGAGGAAACTGGATAAAAGGAGAGTCTCTTGGCTTGGAAGACAGTCGACCATTGAAACCAAAGAACCGAAGACTAGCTTGAAGAGGATGGCTGCTGCAAATCCTGGACCATTGATTTGCCTGGTGAAGCCCTGCTGCAGGTCTGATTTGCCAAATTCACCTCGACAGAGAAGCCCTGCAAGGACGACTTTTCCCTTTGAGTTGGTGGGACCAATCAACTCGACACTAAGCCACCTATCCCCCTTCGCGGCTTCCTCGCCTCCCTTGCCTTCTCCTTCCCTCGGGCTTCTTCTACACCTCAGCAGGGAGTACCTCTGATCTGTACCCCTCCCCGGAAGTCCTTCAAGGATGGCAACCTTCTCCATATTGCCACCCTAAACTCTCACTCTACTGTCAAACACTCCTCCGACATCTGCCGCCTTCTGGAAGAACTTTACCTCGATGTCCTCGGTCTCACTGAGACATGGTTCACAGCCACCTCGGTCGCAAGCTTTGACACGCTCCTCCCTGACGGCTACAAAATCCTCTCCGCGCCTAGGTTCAACCGCTCCGGAGGGGGTGTAGCCCTGATCTTCCCAGAGTGGGTTCCTGCCTCCGTCACTACTACGCAGGCCTAGTCCTCCTTTGAATGCATTGTATGCAGGCTCTCTCTCCCCTAGCCATTCCCTTACTGTGGCTATCTATCGGCCAGATCTCCTTCCTCTGAGTGGGCGGACCTCTCCTACGCACTCCTGGCTTCACTCAACTCCTCCTTGGAGACCTCAACATCCACCTGGAGGCCTCCTATTCTTCCTCTGGACTGTCGTGACCTCTGAGACTCACTATTCTCTCTCTGGCCCAAAACACACTGCAGGGTACACCGAGGATGTTCTGATCTCAGACCTATCCCTTTGTCCCTCTCTCCACTCCTCGAGTTATCACCTTCTCTCCTCCCATCTCACCCTCCCTACCCCCAGGCCAAGCCACCTCCATCACTGCCACCCACCTTCTCGGTCATCTGACTCATGAAGCGCCTGTCAGTTGAGACTTTCGCCGCCACCTTCTCACCCCGACACAGCCCTCTCCACGCTTCACTCTGCTATATCCGATACTCTTGATATCCTTGCCCCCGTCATGAGAATCCGCCTGAAGCCCAAAGCCAAGTACAACTCATGGTACGACTCAGACCACATCACCCTAAAACACAACTGCAGGGTGGCCGAGAGGAAATGGCATGCTTCATGAACATCCTCTGAAACTGGCCTGTCGCCTGCTCCAAAGGCAATACTGGTTCTCTGTCCTCACCAAGTAGAGAGCTAATATCCAAGCCCGCGCATCTGCAGCATCTAACTCGGCTGAACTCTAAAATCTGCAAGGAACTGGCCAACCCTGCAGCAGTCTACCTCTCCTGTCCCGTCCCAGGCCCTCTGCACGGCTCTGGCTTCTCACTTTATCTCTAAAACTCAGGACATCCTGTCCTTGCTCCTCTCCTCACCCTCTTCTACCTGCTCTTCCTCTGACCCCTCTGCAGCCACCTCCCCTCCCTCCCTCCCTCCCTCTGCCTTTCCCCCGCAGACAAGGTTTCTAGACAAGTCTGATCTATGAAATGCTCATCAAAACAGGTGCAGCTCTGTTCCTCCAAAACCATCAAGGACCACAGACTCCCTGGCTCCTGCCCTGGCTGATTTCCGCAACCACCCCTTCGCCACTGGAGTCTTCCCACCCCACCCATGAACCACTCCCTTGTGCACCCTCTTAAGAAACCCTCTGCCGACAACCCTCCTGCCTGGCTAACTATCGCCCAATCTCCATCACTCCCTTTCTGGGCAAGCTCCTGAAGAAACTGGCCATCTCCCAGCTTAATCTCCACACTGAATCTGTTGGTTGTCTCCATGACCATAAGTCTGGCTTCAGAGCTGCCAGAAGCACGGAAACTGCTCTGCTGAAAATCTGTGAAGACCTGCTCTCCAACCTTGACTAACACCCCGTGTCCTCATCCTGCTTGACCTCTCTTCTGCCTTTGACACTGTCAACCATGCCATTATGCTCAACCATCTCCGTGATAACCTTGGTATCACTGGCTGGTCAGGCCCTGGCATGGCTGACCCCTTTCCTCTCTGACCGACCCTCCCAGGTCCAACTTGGTTCCTTCCTCGCTGCCATCTTTTTCTCTACCTGTGGTGTCCCCCAGGGGTCTAAGCCCTCTCCCTGGCTGTTCAACCAATACCTGGCACTCCTTGCCCACCGCATTGCAGCGCTCTGCCCCAACTTTCAGTGCTATGCGGATTACACGCAGCTCATTTTCAGGTTAACTTCGGCCACCTCTTCTCCTTCCCTCATCTCGGTCTGCCTGCTATCCAGGAGTGGTGTGCCGCTAATGACCCCTGCCTTGATGCCAGTAAGACATGCTCCTCATCGGCACGCCCGATCCCTGCATTCCTGTAGCTCCCTGGACGGCCTCTTGGCCCTCTTCCTGCTCCCACTTGCAAGGCTAAAAATCTCAGGGTCATCTTCGACTCCATACTCCTCCTCTCCTCACATCTGACGTCTCTAAGTCACATTACCAGCTGCACCGTCTCAGAGGTATTCTTCCTTTCCTCTCCTCTCCTTCCCCCAGAAGCTCACCTTCTCCAGAGCTCTGGTTCTCTAGGTTGGATTATTGCAACAGCCTCTTTCTAAATCTGCCTGCTTCTACTCTATGCAACTCACCCATTACAGGACTGCGAGACTTGTCCTTTGCCTCAAGCCCAGGGTTCGTATCTCTCCAGCACTGAAATCTCTGCACTGGCTCCCAGTGGCTGCGAGGATTAAGTTCAAAACCCTATGCATTGTCCACAAAGCCTTCTGGGCCATGGGGCCTCAACACCTTCAACTCTTCCTAAATACCTACTTGAGCTCTTTTTGCTCTTCCGCCTCCAACTTACTAAAGTCAGTGCTTCTCCATGCAACAAGTTGGTGGTAGATGGAACAAGTTACTTACCTGTAACTGTTGTTCTCCAGCATGGGTCTGGCATGGATTCACATGCTCATGAATATTCCCCGTCAGGCTGGGAATCCTCAGTAAAGAAAAAATCAGTATCAGTTTTGTTTCTGATCTGTCTTTCGTAGTAGTAACCAATCACTGATCTCTGCGTCATACTGACGACAGCCAAGGACTGCCATCTCCCTAAGCCCCGACTCTGGCAGCCATCTTCAGATTTGGTAGCACGTGAAGTGGCAGTATGACCAAGTGAAGAGCCCCAGAGGGGTAGGCGGGAGGGTTCGCATGTGAATCCATGCCAGACCCATGCTGGAGAACAACAGTTACAGGTAAGTAACTTGTTCCTTCTCCAGCATGGGGTCTGGCATGGATTCACATGCTCATGAATAAAGAATACATAGAAGTACACACATGCACAACCACGGGAGGTGGCAAAGGCTCAACATTAATCATTACATCAAACTCAACATTACGCAATTCTTACCTCCTCACCAGGCTCACCTTAGGCGAACAGATTGCGCAGCACTGCTTGGCCGACCCTGGACTCCTCCCTGGAATCCCGATCGACGCAGTAGAATTTCGTGAAGGTGTGCGTCGACCTCCATATAGCAGCGCTGCAGATCTCCAGCAAGGGCACACCAGATAGGAACGCCGTGGTAGCTGCGATCGCTCTGGTGGAATGGGCTCTCGGACGGCCAGGCAGCGGTCGGTTTGCCAACCGATGACAGTACATGATACAGCCGGAGAGCCATCTGGAAATGGAGGCCTTTGAGAGAGCCTTCCCCTGATTGACAGGTCCAAAGTTCACAAAAAGTTGTGACGTCTTCCGAAAACACTTTGTGCGGTCCACGTAAAACTTCAGCGCTCTAGCCACATCCAGCGAGTGCAAAGTCCTCTCGGCCGGCGACGAAGGCGACGGGAAGAAAACAGGCAACACCAAGGGTTCGTTGAGGTGGAAATCAGACGGCACCTTGGGCATGAAGGAGGGGTGCGTCCTGAGCACTACCCTCGTGTCGTGAAAAGTCAAGTACGGGGGCTTGCAGGAAAGGGCCTGGATCTCTCCCACTCTTCGTGCGGAGGTGATGGCCACAAGAAACGCTGTTTTCTACGACAAGAACTTCAACGGAGCCGAGTGCAGAGGCTCGAACGGAGGTCCCATGAGCTTGGTCAGCACCACGTTGAGCTCCCACGCCGGGGCCGGAGCCTTCACCGGCCGGAATGATCTGAACAGTCCCTTCATGAATTCTTTCACCAGACGATGAGACCACAAAGATGTCCGCCCCGTGGTTCTGGTGTATTGGGAGATCGCAGCAAGATGACTCTTGATGGACGCGTGCGCCAGCCCAGCCTTGGCCAGCGTCAGAAGGTACGGCAGTACCTGTGGAGCCGTAATCCGTAGAGTGTTAATCTTCTGTGCGTGGCACCAGACGGAGAACCTCTTCCATTTGTGTCCATAGCATTTAAGAGTTGAGGACGCCCTGGCCTTTGCAAGAACCTCTCTGCAGTCGGCCGGTATGTCGTATCCTCCAAACTCTAACGCTGCAGGAGCCAGGCCTGCAAGGTCAGCAACTTCGGGTCGTGATGGAGGATGGCGCCTCCTTCCCTGGAAAGAAGATCCGCGTCCACTGGCAGCTTGATTGACGGGGACGCTGACAAGTCCAGGAGGTCCGGGAACCATATCTGCCTCGGCCACGCAGGTGCGACGAGGATCATCCTGCACCGTGACCTCTTGAGCTGGTTGATGAGCCGGATCAGCAATGGCAATGAGGGAACGCGTATAGAAACAGGCCCTCCCAGGGGAATGAGAAAGCATCGCCCATGCTCCTCGGCTGGGGAAACCTGCTGGCGAACCTCCGGCACTTGGAGTTAGTCGCCGTCGCGAACAGATCGATCTGGGGAGTGCCCCACCGTCGGAAGAGGCGGTCCACTAGATCCCGTCGTAGTTCCCACTCGTGGCACGAGCGCAGCTCTCTGCTGAGCGAGTCGGCGATGGTGTTTTTTATCCCTGCCAGATGAAACGGCACCAGAAACATCCCTTGGGCGACGGCCCAATGCCACAGATCCTGCGCCTCCTTGGACAGGGCTGGGGGATCTGGTACCGCCTTGCTTCCTGATGTAGAAAATGGTGGTGGTGTTGTCGGTGAATATCCTCATCACCTTGCCCTTGAGGGACGGAAGAAAGGACCTGAGGGCCCAAAACACTGCACGGGGCTCCAGGACGTTGATATGGAGGGACTTCTCCGTCGGAAGCCAAAGGCCTCTCGCGTGCAGATTTTCGGTGTGCGCTCCCCACCCTTCCAGGGAGGCATCCGTGGTCACTGTCTCCTGGTGGCTGGGGGCCTGAAAGTCCATGCCCGCCGTCAGATGCGCGCGAGTGCCCCACCACCGGATCGCTCGTCGGAAACTGTCGAGTGTGATCCTCTCCTCGAAGCTGCCCGTCTGGATCCAGCGCGCGTCCAGGAATTCCTGCAACGGGCGCATCCGGAGCCTGCACAGGCAGATGAGATAAATGCAAGACGACATCATTCCGATGAGGGACTTGATGGACCGCACCCTGGCAGCGTCCGCAACCAGCATCCGCTGCACCTTGCCCAAGATGGCCCTCGTCCTTTCCTCCGACGGAGAGGCCAGAAGCGACACTGTCGAGCTTCGCTCCCAGAAACAGTGCGTCTTGCGCGGGCACCAGGTGGGACTTGGCGTAGTTTATGGAGAATCCCAGGTCCGTGCCGTGTGCTCCACGGCGAGCTCCTTCGTCTTTGCTCGGATGAGCCAGTCGTCCAGGTAGGGGTAGACGTGGATCCCCTCTCGGCGCAGCTGCGCCGCCGCCAGTGCGAGGCACTTGGTGAACACCCTGGGTGCCGACCTCAATCCGAAAGGAAGGGCTCTGAACTGTAAGTGACGCCCTTGGACCACGAACCTGAGAAACTTTCGGTGTCCCTTTAGGATGGGAATATGGAAGTAGGCATCCTCCAAATCCAACGACGACAAGAAATCGCTCTCCTCCAGTTGACCCAGGACGTGTTGGAGGGTGACCATCCCGAACTTCTGTGACTTGATAAATTTGTTCAGTCGTCGTAGGTCTAGGATGGGACGCCATCCTCCCGTCTTCTTCACGAGCAAGTATCTTGAGTAAACTCCGGAGACCCGAAGCCTCTTTGGGACGAGCTCGATGGCGCCCTTCTTGAGCATCACCTTACCTCCAAGAGAAGTTGAGGGACGTGATGTTCTTTCCTGGCCACAGGGGGGACGCTCGGGCACCTCTTTAGAAACTCGAGCGCGTGACCCTGAGCTAGGGCGTCCAGCACCCGACGGTCGGTGGAGATGGACCCCCCACACGCTGACGAAGCTTGCCAGCTGGCCTCCCACCGGGGTGCTTCGGTGGGGGCCCGACCCCACGGCCGGTTCAGTCCTGCTTCGACGAGGCTTTGCCGCCTTGTCCTCCTTGGCGACGACGGCAGGGTCCGCCTTACTTGCCTCGTCCCCTGTAAGCTTCCTGTGACGACGAACGGGCCGCTTGACGGTAGGTGGAAAATCCGCCGCTGGGGCCTTCGAGCTCGACCGGGGCCTCTCCAGAAGCTTCGCCGGGTGCTCGGACTTCCTCTTACCCGAGCCAGAGCGTTGGCTCGTGGTTGATGGCGCCGGGGAGGACGCGCCCTGCCTGGCGCCCGTAGAGCCCGACCGTTAGGCACTCCCGGTGCCAGCGGACTCGCGGTGCTTGGCCTTCTGTTGGACCCCCTTCGCCGGGGCGCCCAAAAAGGTCTTAGAAGACCGCTCAGACTTCTTCTTCTCGCCTGATGGGCTCTTTCCTTCCAGCCAGTTGGCGAGACGTTGATGGCGGTCCTTCATGGTCCGCTCCGACATATTGCCGCAAAACACACAGTCCTTCTCCACGTGCGTCTTGTCCTCATGTAGGCACTAAAGGCAAAGGGAGTGTTCGTCCTCCTTAAAGACATTCTGAAGCTGGCATCCAGGGCAGACCCTGAACAGCTTTCCGGGCGTCGAGCTTCCCTTCTCCTGGGCCATGTTCGAGATGGGCCTGAGAAACTTCTGGAGTCCTCCAAAAGCGTGGCTCGACGAAATCTTCACCCTTGAGGGTCGTGGACGAATCCGACACGGGTCCCCGTTGATCGGATGAAGAAACGGTGGAGCTTGAGGCTCTTTTGACCGAAAAGAGCAATTTTTCTGAGAAAAAACGTGAAAATTAGCACTAACACTCGAGAGCAATAGCACGAGGATCCCAACACTTGAACGTGCGGTAAAAATCTGAAGATGGCTGCCAGAGGCGGGGCTTAGGTAGGGGGGAGTCATTGGCTGTGGTCAGTATGACGCAGAGATCAGTGATTGGTTAATACTACGAAAGAGACCAGAAACGAAACTGATACTGATTTTTTCTTTACCGAGGATTCCCAGCCTGACGATGGGGAATATGCTGGAGAACCCTTTCTTCGGCTGGGGCATCCCTCTAACTGCCTCCCTTCAACTTGAGAACCATCTCCGGTTCCGGAAGCACCTTAAAACCTCTTTGCTTCTGCCTTTTCTCCTCTTCCCTGCGGACCTCCTGGCTGCAACCAAAACTGCACTGGCTACCTGGACACACTCCGATTTTGGGCCTAGGTCCCTCCATTGAACACTCCGCACTTGGGGACTGTTTCTGTATCCCCCTACAGTTCCCCTACCAGCCCTTGACACAGTAGGTCTGCACTTGCCACTGCTGGCCGTTACTTTTACATATGTTATCTATTCCCATGTACTGCACTATCCCTTTTCCCCTTCCCAAGCACTTGCGTGATCTGAATGACACCTGACCTAGTAGGATCGTTTTCTGGCCTCCCTTTGTTCTCCCTCCCTTGCCTTGTCGCACCTTGAAACATTTGTGTATAGGCGCGTTCTCAGAGTTGGTTGTATTTTCCTCAGAGTGCTGCAGGACCCGAAAAACCAAGGGACACCAGTTTGTGTGGTTGACTACAGATACCGGAATTGAAGATTTGCCAGTGACAGCTTTTTGACCAGTGCAGTGCAGGAGGCTCAGAAACAGCGAGACCTGCAGGAACTGCCAGGAACAGATGTCTTCAGCTGCATCTTTTTCTTCATTGTAAGGTACTACAAAATCCCGATGTAGAGAACTTAACTCGCATTGCGAAAGAGAGTGAAACTTTTGCAATTTGCAGGCCTAATCAGCTTGTGACCCAACATAGGATTCTTTTTATAAACTACTTCTGAGAACTTTGGCAAAGACTTTTCCGTGTAACTACCATAACTACTTTTTCCTATACAAGACTTTAGCCCATTGACTTTGGCCTAACCTATTGCATTGAATGGACTCCTCTGTTGAACTCAAAATATTTTCACTGGATAAGAATACTTAACCTTTTTATTAACCTGTGCCTTTTTTGCTCCTCCTTCAAAGTAGTTTAAATGCCTCAGAAACTGAAGTAGATTGGTGTGTGATATATGTTGCCTACTTCTAGTGAATATTTTACTGTGAAATAAATTAACAAGTGTTCTACCAAGAAACCTTGAGTGTAGGTTTATTTGAATACTTGCGATTGTAGACCTCTGTGTAACAGAATTACAGCTCACATTCCCCACTTGAGATAAGCCTGGCTGCTCAGCTCTGCTACCAAAAACTGTAGTACAGCCTTTACCAAAGGTTGGTTTGCTTACACCTGTAGTCATAGTTGTTTGTAGTGGCCCCAAAGGGTACGGCATACAAACTCAGCCTAACACAGATATGTCATTTGTTTGTGGTTACCCTTTGGTATAGACACAATGCTCTACATCTTTTTGTAGAATACATATATCCATGCGTTAAAAAGTGACCCCCAAAACGTGGCCATAGCCGTTTGGGCCTAGTGTGAGAGTTTATTTGAATACTTGTCACTGTGAATCTGTTTAACTCTGCTACAGCTCACTCTGACCCCTCTTGAGATAAGCCTAGCTGCTCAACACGCTACCAACATGTGTAGTACAGAATTATCCCAAAGCTTGGGTTCCTATTGCCAGGAGGTCAGGGTTGTTGCAGTGCACCCAAAGGGTACTGCATACAGTCTTGCCAAATACCCTCCAGCACCCTATTGTAAGGTAGTGTGTGCCGGGTCTAGAAAGTTACAATGTAAGTCAAGTCAATTTCACTTCACTGCTCTTGGAAATGGTTTCACCAAAAGAAGGTGTTTAAACCTTTGGGAAATCTAAGACTTCCCTGTGTCCCTGCCCTGAAGGTGCAGTGTGTTACAATGTAAAGATGTGTATTTAGTTGTCAGACTCCAAAGTCGAAAGACACTGTTCAAATCGCAGAAATCTACATGAGTGGGGAAAAAAGGCTCACTCTCTCCAGGTTAGTGTTAGGCAAGACTGTATGCAGTACCCTTTGGGTGCACTAAAATAACCATGATCACCTGGCAATAGGGACCCAATCTTTGGAGCAAGTCTGAACTTCACAGGTTGGTAGTGTGGCTGAGCAGCCAGGCTCATCTCAAGAGGTGTCAATGTGAGCAGGTATGTTGTGACAGTTTCAAAATAAAGTTATTCAAATAAACACTTCCACTCAAGGTTTCTTGATAAAACAATCATTAATGTATTTCACAGGCAGTTGTATAGGCATTCTTCAGAAGGGAGCAACATATGTAACCCCTATAATACACTTCAAAACACTTTGTTTCTCTAAATCAGATGATACCCATTGGGGATGGCACACACACTTCCTACACCCTCAGGGGACTTAAATAGCTAGGACACTGGACATTGATACATCACTGGTACATTTAGAGCAATACTGAGTTTTTTTTGTAAAGATAGAAGAGGAATAAAACAAAGGTTAACAATTCATAAACAGTTACGTACCTTTAAAAACTTAATGTCAATTAAGTTTAACCCTTTCCTGAGGAAAAGATGATGCACTGAGTCAAAAGGGAAGAAGAGTCTCTCAGGGATCCAGGACAGCCAATGTTAATTGCACAATGTCTAGGGGTGCTGAAGATCATCTTTGCAGGTAGGTAAAAAGTCTTGCAATATTTTTAGAAAAGTTCGTAGAAAATAGAACACTTGAAGGGCCACAGGCTGGGAGGCTTGTGATGGGCAAAGCTATAGCAACTCTGCAAGGTAACCAAGACAGGTCTCAACTGAGAGCAAGTAAGGCTCCACAACAAGAGGTATGTTCTTAGACTTTACAGTACCTCTGGTTAGAAGAGATGGTTCCAGCTGGCTTCTATTCTTGTACAGCTCTGCAGATCCTGTTCCTGAGCCTCAGTCGTGGGGACAAGCGGGAGGACGGCTGGGGACTCCTGCTCTGCAATGGGAAGGTCAGCTGCAGCAATGGGCAAACTCCAATTCAGCGATTCTTCATTGTTTCAGCTCTGCACATCTGACAGAAAATAGCAAAACTGCGCTTCTTGGGTACCACTCTGGACTTTCCTCGCATCTGGGGTCCAGCACCCGGTTGATGTAGCTCAGGCTTGGTCAGTCCTGCTTCAGGGAAGTCCGGAGGATCTTCCTGGCACTCGGGTCCGACTTAAAAGCAACGCACACAATCTGGTGTTCCTCTCCCTGGCACTTCATTTCCTGCAGCAGCGGAAGTACAGCCAGCTCTAAGAGAATGTCCAGACCAGCTTACTTTGGAGTGGATTGGTCCCACCAACTCAAAAAGGGAGAAGTCATCCTTGCAGGGCTTCTCTAGTCTAGGTTAATTCGGAGCTTCAGCAAAGCAGCAGGGCTTCACTCGGCAAACCAACAGTCCAGGAGTTGCAGCAGGAGTCTCTTCCTAGTTCTTCGGATTCCTTCGTCCAGTGGTCACTCTCTGGCTTCAAAGCCAAAAAGCCTTGCCTTTTATGCAGGTTTCTCAAATTCATTCCAGCCTAGCTGTCAATCACAGCAGGCTGGCTATCCTTTCTGGACAGCCAGCAAGTAAATCATCTTTGGGTGCATTCCTATAACCAAGGGGATTAGGAACAGGGAGTTTTGGGCACCTCCCTCACTTCTTGCCCCTGCCAGACATGCTGGAGCCAGAGGCGGGCTTCACGCATGAATCCCACCAAAGACAGAACAAACAAAGATAACAAACATGGTTTGGCACGCAGAGTAAACCTCACAAAGGACCTTGCCAACGAGAAATGGTGAAAAAAGGCGGCCAGGGCAATTTTGACAAAATGGGCACCCCTGGGTGCTTTACTGCAGCTGCAAACGTAGACCGTGGTAAAAACGCACAATGGTAGTAAAATGTAAACCACTGCCACCTGACATTAATTGTAGAAAGGTTAAAAATATTGTAAGATAGTGTGTGCTGGGTCTAGATATGAGTAAAAGTAAAGACAAATTCACTTCACTGTTCTTGGAAACAGTTTCACCAAGAGAAGGTATTTAAACCTTTGGGCAATCTAAGGGACTTCCCTGTGTGTCACAATGTAAAGATTATGTCTATGGAGTTTGTCAGATCCAAAGTGAAAAGAAATAAGGGTCAAAATCACAATAGAAAATCATGGGTGAGAAAAAGGGCTCACTCGCTCCAGGATAGAAATGAAAAGTCATGAAGTCCAGCAAAAGAGTTTGGGGTCTCTAAGGTAGAAGAGAATTAGCATATTTCAGAGAATTCTCCCCAACAAAGTCCATTGAAATGCAAATAAACCAATACGTCTAGTGCCTGATCCCACAATCGATATATAGGTGCCACCATCAGTAAAACACTATTCTATGAAAGTAATAGTATTAATTTCACAAGTTATACATAAGCCAAACAGGTATACAAACTGTACAGAGAATCCACATGTATGTGTTAAAGTCCCAATATATCACTACAATAAATTTACACAATGGCATGTGAGCAACCACAGCAAACCGTTAAAGTACAGTTTATATATACAAGGATTTAAGAGGACTGCAAACATTTCGTAAAGAGAAAGCTCTAATATTTAAGTAATAAACATACCATTCGTCAGATTCTTCATTGGTCACCGTTTCACCCTAAAAAAATAAAACACAATGAAAACCTGCCAGAGTTGTATATAGTGTACAATAAAGTATTCATACAAACTTGAATTCATTACATTTGTATAGCACAGAAATCTTGATTTTTAAGGACATCAGCATTTCACTTGTATGTATGAAGAAGCAAAATGAACTTTATAAACCGCTTTAAAAAAGTAGCTTTACGGGTAAAAAAAATATCTACTCACTTATTCCACCTCCATCCCCACCTTTCGGACAGTAAAATTATACAATTATCTTCAGATTGACTACCAATCCCTGTACATTTTTTAAAATGTTGTGCATTTCAGGTTTAATGATTTTATCTTTGCAAGGCTATGAAAACAACTAAGCATACTGTGTGGGATATATTGACCCACTCAGCTGTGCTTTACCACATCACGAAGCTGCATTTGCGCAAGGAAACAGCAAAATGGCCGTGCTGACTCCTGCGTTTTTGCAACAACCAAAAAAGATGGTTGCATCATCCTGCCACACACACTTCAGGCAGGATGGCACAGGGGACACTGCAGAAGCGCGCTAGTGTGATCTGAAACATAAATGGAGTTCAGGCAAGAGGCAGCATCATTTTGCTGAAACCCAATATTCCCCTTCAAAATGAAACCTTTTCCACCCTTTAAAATGCTGTTTGACTGCAATTCCTTCCATTAATTCTGAAACCACTGATTGATTGTGCCTCAGCAAAACCAGGCATAATTCCTGGCAGACAGGCCCTGGCAAGTTACCTTTGAAAGAAATCAACAAGGATCTTTATTTTCATTTACATGGGAACGCGCGTTTACTTTCTTAATAATGTAGGAAACACCAGTAGTTCAAAGGAACTCCAACTATCTGAGCCTGGTCAGTTTCATATATCAGTGTTCAGATAAAACTCCTGTCTTCAAGAAAAATGTCTTTGGCTGCAGAGACAGTGTGGAAATCTGATGAAGCTGCCAAACCGAATTGAAGAAAGAAATGTTAGCTTTGCACCACGTGTAAAAATATGGGTTTTTGCAAAAGAAAGAAAAACGAATGCCTGTGTTTTGAAATAGTACACTGATAAATGAAAGATTCAGTGTCTTTAGCAATATGAAGGGGTGTTACTGGTGAGACAGTATCACATGCGTTATTTATGCAACAGGCTTGTTTAATTCTGGATTTAGGATCAGAAAATGAAGGATTTTAAAACCAGGGTGGCTGGAGTTGCAAAGTTTAAAAACAAGTTTTCAGCCAAAATGATTTGTTGTCTCTCAGCAGATCCTGGCAACCCCCTGATAATTATAGGGTGTGACAGACCTTCGGTCTCTGCTGGGACCAAGGATGAAATTCCCTGGAAAGGAAGCTGAGATACACACACACACCCTCCCCCCCCCCCCCTTCCTGCTTTGAAGGAAATGCTAGTTGGCATCAGCTGGAAAGAAAAGAAATTATTCAGAGACTCCCATTTGTTTTGAAAGACTATTTCAAAAGGAAACTTTAAAAACTTGTACCTCGGCAGCAGAACTTTGTAGAAATGTGGAATTTTTGCAGTGTAAATGAATGTGATCTTTATTTTAAAACTTGGTAGAATGTATCGACACCTGGTGGACAGAAATGGTGATATGACATGCATTACTTCCCATAAAAGCATTTCTGATGGTTGTATCTGCTTAGATTCACATGCAGTGCATAGTCAGACACCCAGTGGTCACTGGAGTATTGCATCTTGTTTTTAGAAAATTGAAAAGGGGGTGGCGACATAGGCGTGTCTGTAATACTATCCCTACAGTGACGTGTAGTGTACCCAAAATCCCTCACGCGTCGAGGTCCCTCTGTGTTTTTTCTGCCATGAGGGAACCCTATGACTAACTTGAGCGAGTACAGAAAAGAGAAAGTAATAAGACGTCTATGTTCCTTCCATCCGAGCGGGGAGGAAGGGTGGGTGCATGTGAATCTAAGCAGATACAAAAGAACAAGTTACTCTTTTACCTGGTAACGTTCTTTCGATGGGATGGTCAGACGACGTATTCCATATCTATGACAGTAATCACCACAGCTGTGCTGCTTCGGAAAAGCTTCGCCGTCTGCGTCGATACGCTGCTCTCGAGGACCTCCTCCGACGTCACTGGATGTTATAAGTAGGACGCACGACGCCCGTAGCCTCAGTTGTAGATTTTTCCCAAAACGTGTGCCACCAGTATGCCAGTCTGACACACAAAGCCTTGCGGAAACGTAAGCTGCAATCGCATAAGAAATTCTGTAGCGGGGAAGGTAGGGAGGGAGTGATATGGAATAAGTCAGACTATCCCATCAAAAGGTCGTTACCAGGTAAGAGTAACTTCTTCGAGGGGATTGGGTCCTCCGACATATTCCATATCTATGACAGACTCCAAAGCAGTACCAATGCAAGGAGGTGGGAAAAGAATTTAGAAAACAAATTTAGCATGCTCAAAGTTCGGAGTAAAGGACAGCCTTGCCAAAGGCCAGATCCTGCCACCGGATGGAATCGAGGGAATAGTGACGTACAAAAGTATGTACTGAAGCCCAGGTGGCTACATCACAGACGTTGTGAATGGAAACGCCCCTCTGAAGGGCAGTTGAGGCAGCCATACCCCTGGTAGAATGGGTCCGTAAGCCGACCGGTAGGTCCTTACCCGCCAAGCGTAACTCAGATAGCCAAAATAATCAATCGAGACAGTGTTTCTTCACAGCCTGTCCCAAACGCTTTCCAGAGTAACCAATAAAGAGCTGATCGTCCACTCTGACCTGGGACATGCGTGAAATATAAAAGCTTAACGCTCTCCTAGGATCAAACCTATGGAGCCTATCCTCTTCCTTACCAGGATGTGGAGGATAAAATGCTGAAAGAGCAACCTTCTGGCCTAAATGAAATTCCGACACCACCTTCGGAAGAAAAGGACGAACTCCAAGGACAACCCTGTCCTTATGAAACATAGTGAAGGGTGGCTTAACTGAAAGTGCCTGTAACTAACTCACTCTGCGAGCGGAAGTGACCACAACTAAAAATACAGTTTTCAGAGTTAACAGTCTCAAAGGGCATGAAAGCAAAGGCTCAAACAGAGCACCCATCAGAAACTTGATAAGGTTCAAATCCCAACCGGGCACCTGGAAAGGTGACGGAGGGAGCACATTAGTGAGCCCTTTCAGAAACTGAGAAATTAAAGGAATTTTGAAATAGGAACACTCTTCCGACAAGTGCTTAAATATGGTCAGCGCTGCCAGGTAACCTTTAATGGTACCCACTTGCAGGCCCCTGTGGGCCAAAGAAAGCAAAAAAAGACAGAACCATGGGAATTTCACATGCAAAAGGATCCACATTCTTAAACCTGCACCAGTCGCAGAACTTTCTCCAACGGCAACAGTACAGGGACTTTGTTGCGGGCCTTCTGGCCGAAAGCAACACCTCCATCACGTCTTCAAGGAGGTCCCAATCCTTATACCTCAACCTTTCAGAAACCAAGCGTGAAGGTTGAGGGACCTGACCTCTGGATAGAGAACCTGACCCCCCCACCCCCCCTCCCGTGAGAGCAGATCGTCTCGGTAGGGAAGACAACGTGGAGGGCAGATTGACAAGTCGAGAAGGTCCGGGTACCACGTCCACCGGGCCCACGCCGGAGCAATGAGGATTATCCGGGAACCGAACCTTCGTAACCTCCGCAGTACTAGCGGGATGAGGGGGACTGGAGGAAACTCCTACAGCAGTGGGAATGACCACCCCACCACGAATGAGTCTCTTAAGGCTCCGTTTGGAGGAAATTCCCACAAGCAGAACCTCTTGCACTTCCGGTTGACACTGGAGGCGAAGAGATCCACTTGAGGGGTCCCCCCAAAGGCCGAAGATCTCCAGGAGAATCTCATGAGCAACTCCCACTCGAGAGATCGCGCTCTGCCTGCTCAGAGCGCCCCCATCTCGTTTTTCGTCTCCTGCCAGATGAACTGCCAAGATCGAAACTTCCTGCTGGATTGCCCAGAACCAGAGCTGCATCGCCTCCCTGCACAGAGGAAGGGACCCTGACGACCCCCCCACCCCCTTTTTTGTTGAGGTAGTGCATGCCCACCGTGTTGTCTGTCAGGATCAGGACATTCTTTCCTCGTACAGTCGGCAGAAAAGCCTTCAGGGCTAGCCTGACGGCACTCAGCTCCAACAGATTGATGGAGACTGGACTCCGACTGAGACCAACGACTGCTGACTGTCAAATCGTTGGCATGAGCTCCCCATCCCACGAGGGATGCGTCCGTCACGATCGTCACCTCCGACCAAGGCAGCCAAAATGGCCCCCCCATCAGATTGCCTTCGTCAGCCCACCACAGAGGACCTGGGCGACCGAAGACGGCACCTGAACAGGGTCCGACATCCTGCCGGAGGACCGAGACCACTGGAGCTTGAGTGCCCATTGCAAAGATCTCATCCGCAACCTGGCCTCTGGCACCAGAAGAATGCAGGGTGCCAGGAGGCCGAGCAGTCTCAAGAACACGAACGCTGGGAGAGTCTGGGCAAGTTGAAACTTGTGCACCATCTTCTGAATGTGATGAGCCCTCACCTGGGGAGGAAAACACTGCCCCAGGGACGTGTCTAGCACTGCTCCGATGTACTGAAGCCTCCGAGTTGGTGTCAAATGGGACTTCAAGTTGAGGGAGAAGCCCAGCTTGTGGAGGGAGTGGCAGGTGACCGACAGATGAACCAGGACTTGCTCGGGAGAGCGCGCACTGATCAACCAATCGTCCAGGTAGGGGTAGACGTGAATCCCCTTTCCTCAGGTGCGCTGCCACCCCTACCATGAGTTTGGTGAAGACCCTCGGGCGGAGGTCAATCCGAACGGCAGGACCCGAAACTGAAAGTGCGAGTCGCCAACTGCGAACCTCAGGTACTTGTGCTTTGGATGGATCGGCACATGAAAATAAGCGTCCTTGAGGTCAAGAGACACCAACCAGTCATGAAGTTGAAGGGACTGGAGGACTTGAGAGTAACCATCTTGAACTTGTCCTTCCTGAGGAGTTTGTTGAAACCGCGTCCATGATGGGTCTCAATCCCCAGTCTTTCTTGGAAATCAAAAAATAAGGGCAATACCATCCCTTATTCCTCTCCGCTACAGGCACCAGTTCTATGGCGCCTTTCTCCAGCAGGGATTGAATTTCCTGCGCAAGGAGCGGATCCGGACTCTTCAAAGAGATTCCCCAGTGGATTGTCTTGAGGCCTCTGCCGGAAAGGAAGACAGTAGCCATGGGTTGTGATCTCCAGAACCCACACATCTGAAGTAATGGCGTGCCACTCTGCAAGATGCTGCGCCAGCCTTCCCCCAACCGGCGAACCATGCGACATGGCCTCATGACTGAGCTGAAGCAGCTGCGGCGTCGCCTGAGGGCAAAGAGGCAACAGCCCGCGCAGCCTTGGCACCTCGAGTATCTTGTTTTCCACCTCTGGCACTCCTACGGTGGCCCCTTTCACTGGCAGCTCCTCTCGCTTTACCAAAGGATGAGTAATAACGAAAGGAACCTCCCCTCCATTGCTGTCCCGTAGGACGAAAAGGCGGAGGTTGTCGAACTGCAGCACCCAACGACTTCGCTGCAGCTTCTGAGGTCTGCAACCACTCAAGGCTCTCGTCAGCCTTGCTGCCAAAAAGATGTTCCCCCGTCAAAGGGCATGTTGAGGAGCCGGGCCTGCACATCAGGAGCAAACCCTGACTTCCGCAACCACGCAAGCCTGCGTATCACGGTGCTCGCCACCATGGACCGGCTGACGAAATCTGCCATGTCCAAACTGAACGGCACCCTGAACCATGGCAAGGAAACCATCCCGTTCAACCCCTTCGGGAATATGTTCAGCCGCCAAGGAAACAGTTCGTGTGTGTGAAACGAGACAAGGCACATATGGAGTTGGCCCCCTGAAGCGCCATACCACCTGCAGAAAACACTTTCTTCGCCCAGCCGTCAAAATGCTTCTCATCCCTAGCAGGAGGGATGGTAGGGTATGACGCCTGCTTTGCCGGGGCCGTAGCCGCCTGCACCACCAAACTCTCCAGAGTAGGGTGCTTGGACAAGTAGCAGGGGTCACTACTGGCTGGGCGGTATTTTCGCGGCAAAGACTTGGCCACTGCCGGGAGACTCTGGAGCAGTCCAAGCCACCGCCTCTCCTCTGTAGAGCCATATGAAACGGCAGTACCGGGTCAGTTGGTGGACCAATGTCGAGGATATCCATAAGGTCATCTTGAACAAACTCCCCCGGGGGAGCAGACCATACTAAGTACTCGGTGACCCTTGACATAAGGCGACGGTACGAAGAATCGGCATGAGTGCCAGGCTCAGGCCTACAAAACTCCACCTCCGGAGAGGTGTCCAGCCCACTAGCATCATGCAGAGACTGCCTCAGGTCCTCAAACTGGCTATGGCCCGAGAGAATCTCTTCTGGCACCGTGTCAGGCACCCTACCATCATCAGCCCTCATCCACCTCTGAAATAAACTCCAGATGGCGGTAAGAAGGCACAGAACTTGAACCAAAGCCATGCTTGACCTTGGCCAGAGCCTTTCTAGGGGGTTCCACAAAGCCACAGGGTACCCCCGATGACAGCTTCGAAAGGCTGCGAGCACAGCGTCGACAATCGATGGGTCCGACAGTCCTCGAGGCTGGGGCCCCGAGCGTGTCTCGACGGCCGGGACGCCGATGGCAGTGACTTCTTCAAAGGCAAGCTCTCGAAAGAGTCAGATGACCTCGGCGTCGATGTCTTCCGTGAAGACACCACAGGATCACACGGTCTCGAGCGCGTCGAGGACCGGGACCTGGACCGGGCATGCCGAGAACGATTCCCCTTGTCCGAGAGGGACCTTTCCCGCAAATCGTGACGACCACCCAAGCCCGAAGGCGTGCGAGTGTCTCTCGGCTGATCACAACCGACCCCACTCGGAGGTGCGGACGGACCAGTGCCCTGCGATTCGAGAATTGCCAACATTTTCTTCCCGAAGGAAGGCCATTCCTCCGGTGTCGCATGCTTGGTGGGGTAAGCGACCCGCCGACGGGCGGCGTCCTCGGATGAGGACGGGGAAGGTGACCGATGACGGCGCTTCCGGGAGTGCCTCGAAGAGGCAGAGGCGTGGCGAGTCCGACTCCGAGACCCACTGGACTTCCGACGATGCGGAGTCGCCCCTCGAGCCGTCCGTTGAAAGCCCCGCAGACCTCAACTTCCGGGGCTTGGACACCTTACCTACCGATAACTTCTTGCGCTCCCGCTTTCGACGTGAGCAACTGGCAGTCGACAGTCATCTGTGTCATGGGCCTCGCCGATGCACCAGAGGCAGGTGTCGTGCGAGTCCGTAACCGACATCTTGGACCCACAGTCCCCGCACTTCTTAAAGCCCGGACGCTGTGAGGAAGACGAGGTAGACATCTTCACAAAGAAATACTTCAAACACCAAACATGTCCGAAGAACCGAGAAACAAACTCCAAAGAGTCGAGGCGCGCCGAGATTCCCAAAGTGAACACGTTTGCGGGAAAAACTGAACTGAGGCTACGAGCGTCGTGCGTCCTACTTATAACATCCAGTGACGTCGGCCGTTGGAGGTCCTCGAGAGCGGCGTATCGACGCAGACTATTTTCCGAAGCAGCACAGCTGTGGTGATTACGGTCATAGATATGGAATACGTCGGATGACCCAATCCTCTCGAAATGCTTTTACGGTAAGTAATGCATGTCTTCTGATGTTTGTTAATCTATTTAGAATCACATGCTGTGCATGGACTAGCGAGCAGTACCCGGAGTTGTAGGTGGGTTGTGAGAAGGAACAGTAGAGAAAAGATGTCTTAGTACTGCTGGTCCCACCTGGGAATCCAATCTAGAATGGGCATCTAGAAAATAGTGTTTTGTAAAGGTGTGTACAGAACTCCAGGTTGCCGCTTTGCAAATGGAATCAAGGGGAAGATTTGCAATGAATGCTATGGATGCCCCGGTGCCTCGAGTAGAATGTGCTCTAGGCTTGAAGGGCAGTTCTCTCTTGGCAAGAGAAACAGTGATGCATTGGACAATCCATCTAGATATAGTGGATTTGGAAACTGCATCTCCCTCTCTTCCTGCCACCACTGAGACAAAGAACTGATTAGTCTTTCTCAGTGGTCTAGTTCTTTCCATATAAAACATGACCGCTGTGCGCACATCAAGTGTGTGTAGGCTCTTTTCTCCCAAGTTTGATGGGTTTTGAAAGAACGCTGATAGTTCTATAAACTAGTTGACATGTTATTTTGAAAAGAAATTTGGTGCAAACCTAGGGTGTGTCCGTAGAACCACCTTATCTTTGTGAACTGTTACAAAGGGATCTAGTATAGAGCGGTTGTAGTTCACTCACTCTCCTAATGGAGGCGATGGTTATTAAAGCAGCCTTAAGAGTGAGGTACTTAAGGGTTGCTTTATGCATGGGTTCGAAGGTGAGCTAATTAGCCTGGTTAGTACAACATTCAGGTCCTATCAGGGAGCTGGGTTAGATATAGGAGGGTGAATCCTTTTCACTCCCTCTATGAAGGCTTTACTAACTGGAACTTTCCACCATGACACCTTATATGTTGAGACGTAGTGTAGGCGGAGAGTGCAGCTAGGTGAACTTTAATAGAATTAAAGACTAAACCTGAGTCTAACAAGTGAGTCAGGTATATAACAATCTGTGTGGGAGAGCAGTGAACAGGGTTGATGCTCTTTGACCTGCACCATATGACGAACCGTTTCCACTTGCTAGAGTAGCAGTAACTAGTGTTCGGTTCCTTGCTTCTCTGTGAATGTCCATACATCTGAGGGAGCTGCAAATTACCAAATTCTATGACCTCAGGAACCAGGCTGCCAAGTTCAGGGTCTGTGGGCATGGGTGCAGTGTTTGGCCCCTGTCCTTTGAGAGCATGTTGTACGGGTAGGGTAGTTTCACTGGAGGAGACTGACATCTCCATCAGATGAGCAAACCAGGGTTGGCGGGCCCACATGGGGGCCATCAGTATCATGGTAACTGGTTCCTGGTGCATCTTGTGCCTTATCTTGTTGAGAAGGGGAGTAGGTGGGGGGTTTATAGAAGGGTAGGCAAGTTTCCCTGACCATGTTATCCAGAGACCGTTCCCCTTCGAGCGGTTCCGAGGGTACCTGGAGGTGTAATCTTGACATTGGGTGTTCCAGAGTTGCGAACAAGTCGATCTCTGGGAAGCCCCATTCTGCGAAAACGTTGAACTGTCTTCGTGTAGTTGCCATTTGTACTCTGCAGGCAGAGGGAAGTCTCTGCCGAGTTAGTCTGCCAGAAGATTGAGTTGCCCTGGTACATGTTGAGATAACAGGAACATGTGTTTGAGTGCCCACTTCCAGATGTTCTGGGACAGCTTGGACAGTCCTGGAGAGTGAGTGCCCCCTTGCTTGTTCAGGTAGTACATGGCTGTGGTGCTGTCTGAGGATCAGCACTGTTTTCCCTTGTAGGTCTGTCTAGAAAGTCTTCAGTGCCTTGAAGACCGCCAGTAGTTCCAGCAAGTTTGTGTGTTTGGACGCCATACTATGAGTCCAAACTCTGTGTGCAGTCTGATGGGATAGGGGAACCCCCACCCCCATCCTGTGAGGGATGCCGCTGTGGTTAGAGTGACTTCCACTGCGGGGGTGGCAAAAGGTTTCCCCGACGCAAGGTTTTCCTTCGACCACGATTGCAGCGAGAGAAGGCCTGCGAGACCACCACTAGATCGTCCCATTGTCCGCTGGCCTGACCACTGGCTGTTGAGCCACTCTTGCATAGGGCACAGGCGCGTGTGTGGTACCAAATAAATACAGGACGCCATCATTCCTAGCAACCGCATGGCCTTGCGTACCGTCAATTCCCGACCGGCTACATATTGAGGGATCTGAAACATCATGTTTTGGACCCTCTCGGATGGGAAGACGAGGCTGTCCTTTGTTCCAATTAGAGCCCCTAGGAATTGCTTGACTGGGTTCTAGGCTGGACGACTTCTCGTTGATGGAGAAGCCCAGGTGGAACAAAAGGTCTACAGTCCTTTGGGTATTTGAGAAGAATGTCTTGTAGGAATCCCCCATTATGAGCCAGTCGAGGTAAGGGTAGACTGGAATGGATAATCTGCGCAGGTGTGCCGCCGTCAGTACCTTCGTGAATACCCTTGGCGCTGAGGCTATGCCGAAGGGTAGCACCTTGAACTGATAGTGGTTGCCTTCTATCATGAACCTGAGGTATTTCCTGTGCGCTGGCAACATTGAAATATGAAAGTATGCATCTTTCATGTCCAGTGTTGCCATGTAATCCCCCTGTGTGAGCAGGGGCATTACCTCCTGCAAAGTCACCATACGAAATTTGAGGTTTTACGAATTTGTTTGCTGGGCGCAGATCTAGTATGGGGCGCATGGTTAGATCATTTTTGGGTACAAGGAAGTACACTGAATAAATACCCTCCTTTACCTGAGAGGTATGACCTCTATTGCTCCTTTTTTCAGTAGCAGTTCGATTTCCTGAAGGATGGAGAGGTGTTCTGGTGAAAGGAATCTTCCCCCCCCCCCCCCCCCCCTTGGGGGTCTGAATGTTGGGGACCGACTGTATTCGAATCAGTAATCGTGGGCTATTGTTGACAGTACCCAGCGGTCTGTGGTAATTTCCTCCCATGCTTGTATGAATGATGTTAACCCTGAAAGTTTAGGGAGGGGACCTGAACCTTCGGGTCATTTGGTGTTGGTAGCCGGGGAGCTGCGGGAGTGGAGCCCTGACCTCTTCCCTTGCCATGACGTCGTCCTCTGATTTGGTCCAGGGTCTTTAGAGTTTCGTGTTCCTTCTTAGCGGTTTCCAGTGCGTAATCAACCTCCTTGCCAAACAAGTTTGAGTCTTCAAGGGGTTTGTTGATGAGGGACGCCTATGTTTCTGGTTTGAAACCAGAGTTTGAGCCAAGCGTGACGCTCAAGTACAACCTGGACTAGAGACCGGCCGCCGTTTCGGCAGCATCTAAGGTGTTAATTTTTGTTGACCTGTGTACCTTCTGTCACAATGGCTAATAACCAGGTTCTCAAAGGCTCAGGTGCTTCTTGTAGGCCATTCGCATAACAATCCCGATTGGGCATCAGCGTAGCTAGCCAACAAAGTTGTGTTGTTGGCAATTCGCGTGGCAAAAGCTGCCGAGGATGAAATCCTCTTTCCCAAAACATAAAGCTCCCCCCCCTTATCTGGGGGTGCTTGGCTAGTAGATAGCAGAACCCCCGCCCTTTTCCTCGTGGTGGTTACTACCAGGGGATCAGGTATGGAGAGACCCCTAATATATAAGGGATCAGAAGGTGAGGGGGTTAAAAAGCTTATCTATTCTTGGATTGACCCCACTAACCAATGCAGGTGTAGATAGAGGGAACAAGGCGTCTCTTGACTGAGGCAAGAAGGGGTATGGCTTGGCTAGCAGGTGGCTTTTCCTTAATTATTTTCTTAACAAAATCTACTTCTGGGGTAGTTTCCCCTGTGCCAATTTCAAAATGTGCTGCCGCCTTGCATAGCATTGCATTGAATGTGGGTTGATCATCCACAGGTGACTGGTCCCTAACCGGTGTGATCTGAGGAGAGGGCAGATCTAACACATCAGGGTCTGTTGACGCCCCTGGTGACTGCCAAGGCTGTGGTTCACATATGTCTGGGACTTCCTCGAAGTCCCCTACAGGGTCTTGTAGATCCTCAGTATTTAGGAATTCTTAGTCTTCCTGAAAATCTGGATCCTCTTCAGTGAGGTCATATGTATCAATTTCTTCCTCAAGTGGGTTGAAAAGTCTTGGAAATTTGGCTCTATGGTCTTCAGGGAGCACCTCCCTTGGCCTCTTGGGTGTAATGTGTTCAGAGGTGGACACACCTATATAGTCGGTCCATACATGATTCAAATCGTTCCCTAGTCCACTGGGATAACCGGTGGCAGGAAGGGCTGCTCCTCCACCTCTAGGCGGCGAGATCTCTCATGGCGTGGAGGATATACCCCCTTCGCCCTCTGAGAACCCTTCTCGTGGGGCCGGCACTGGGGACGCATCTCTGGGTTTTCCCTTCGACATGGGGGGGGGGGAAGTTCCGGCGTACCCTCTCTAGATTTCGAAGTCTCTCTGACCTTGTGAGCGGGCTTCGGTGACTTTCACCACCCCATCTGAGTGTCCTTGGAGACTATTCTAGCTAAGCTTTCCACGACTAGGTTGTCCGTCGAGGGCTGGTCGTGAATTGTTTTCGGCAGAGCCGGCACCTTACCGTCGATAGACGCCCGCTTACGAGGCATTTAGATGGACGTTTTGGTGGTAGCGCCCTTAGTAGAATAAGGCCCAGTCGCTAGGTGCTTATGCGGCTGCGGGGAGGGTTGGCGACCCTTGTGTGCTTTGTGAGTTTTTCATGTGCGTCATTGTCGCTGGGGTGTACATACCCATAAGTGGGGCCTGAGCCGAGCTTTTCGGGGCCGAGAACAGACGCGGTGGAGCAGGAGTGCTCCATAGAGAGGTCGACAACCTCCGTTACGGAGGTAGTGTTATCACTATCCCCCACGTCACACTCGGCGGCAGCTGCCGCTGGTGAGGAATCAGCCCTCGACATGCCGTAGTCTGCCCACCTTTTGAGCCTACGTACCTTCAAGGTTTTTGGGCGAAGGCATTTACAGGCCGCACAGCCGGCCTTCTTGTGGTCGAGGGGTAAGCAGCGGTTACACCGCTTACTCTTGTCCTTCCGCAGAAATTTGCTGTTACAAGGGCAAAATCTAAAAGGAATCCTCTCCATATCTGAGGTTGTAATAAGTCATAACGACCCCGAAGGAAAAGGGGGGGGGAAAAGGGAAAGGCATTCTAGAAGATACAAATGTCCACAACAACCCCCACTCTCCCTACTGTGTAGGCCAGCGAGGATGGGCCATGTGTTTGCAGCGCCGAAAGGATAGCCTTCGTCAAAACCTCAGCCAAAGTTCTTGACTCGGTAGGGAAGTTGAGTGGCCGTCGAAAGAGGGCTGGTGGTGGTCAATTTAAACAATAACTGACAAATCGACCAAGGGCCGAATAAATGTTAAATGGCAATGTCTCTTATCAGCTCCGCATAAGGTGACCAGTATTCTGGGAGGAAAAAAATCTGCGGGACTTCGACGCGTGAGGGATTTTGGGTACACTACACGGATAGTATTACAGACACGCCTATGTCGATGGTCCCTTTTCGACTTTCGAAAAACAAGATGCAATACTCTGCAGTGACCACTGGCTGTCTGACTATGCACAGCATGTGATTCTAAGCATATTAACATCAGAAATGTGGCTACAAGAAAAGCATCCACAATGCAAATGTAATGATTTGTACACACATCCCTAATGACAATCCCCACCCTTGTATAAAGTTGTAGAATTTTTAGTAATATAATCCCATTGAAAAACGCAAAAAACTGGTAAAAGAGTGAAACAAGGCCTCACGGAATGGAGGTTTGGACTGATATGTGATGCATAAAATATGTGGCCTGTGTATCTGATTTGCTAAGAGGTTTCAATTGTGTAAATATATGTTTGTTGCACAATTAGTTTTTAGTTCCAGTGACTATGGGAGGTTTCCGGACACTGTAAAACTCACCCCATAAACCTGACAATTTTTCTGAAATCCAACCAGCAGAGAGCTAGGTCGAGACTACTACCCTTGCCCACTACGGTTGATCAAAGCGTGTGTAGTAAAGCCTGCCCCAGTCATGTACTGTGATGATGTCACCAGGCATTATAAATAAGAGCCCCTGACAACACACACTCTTCCTGATTCCTGTGCTGCGTTCCTGTACCTGTCATCTATCCAGACTCCAGATCCCAACTACAAGGCCAAGCATTGCCGATCTTACTTCAGGGCCCATTGCAAAACCCAAGCAGTGCTGACCTATTCCCCGGAAGGCCTCAAATTTTGAAAAACCACTAAATTTACCATTAACAAAGGGGAAAACTGGTACTTTTGGCATCCCGATCCAGTTTGGCTTGCTGCCACTCATTGCATGCTGCTGCCATCCTGCTACCTTGATGCCCTATCTTATCCAGTGACCAGAAGTGCTACCCGGTAACCAGTCTATGCCCAGCTGATCCTGTCCCGCTGATTTGGACCGGCTGTCCTTTGTTAGACCAGAGCGCAAAAACTAAAGAGTGGACTGTGAATATCAATAGGAACCATAGAAATTCATACTATACCCTGCTTTGCTTTGTCCTATCAGAATCTCCAAGCTATCCTATTCTGGACCCAATCTCTTGTTAAAATTGTCAGCATTATCTGTGAAACCCTGCCTTTGATTCCTAGTGTCAGCGTCGATTTTCCCTTCATTTTCGTTTTGCATAGAACAAACCATTAGCGATTTTGATTAAAGAAATTCATTTTCCATAAAGGAAACGGGGTACACCACGTGAAGGGTTACAACGGCTTCGTAACTTGAGATTCACCTGTGGCATTCTCTTACTAAGTCATTAAATCCAGTTTAAGTCAAATTTGCAATCCATTTTAAAGTAGTTTTCTATTGCTTCTCTGCTCTTTTCCTAAAAATGAACCTTACTAGATCTTGCATAACTCACTCAATTTTCCAGGGGGACACCTAATTCCACTTCCATATTGTACCTACGATCTATAGCTACACCCCAACATTAAAAAAACGTTTTGGTAATTTCAGGTGGAAATTGCAAAGGTTTGCTAATTTTCCAACATGTCATTTGCTGCAAACAGGTTTTAAAACCTGCCACACATTTCCGAACTGTATGCTCTTGGTTATACATTGCTTGTGATTGTTTGTACTTCTACATAGTTGCTGTAGTGAGGAATAATATTTGTTGCAAGGTTTTTGCAGCCATTCATTAATTCATCCATTTGCGAGTGTCATTTTTAGCATTGTCAGGGTTTAAAATACCGTTTTCTCTTGTTTGGGGAGGGAAAGTCGGATCTCAATTCTGTTTTGAATTTGTCATTCCCGATTACCTACTGCTTCTGTTGATCCACTCAGAATTGATTTGTGGGTTGAGGGAACCTTGCAGGGGGGAATTCTAACTCGAATTCTAACTTGCCTAAAATCAAAAAGTGTTCCTACTCCCTGGTGTTTGTAGATGTATCAATAGAAGGTTAACTAAGTGCATTGCTTACATTCATATTGTTCTCATCACCCCATTAGTGATTGCTGCACCATATTAAAAATGGTATGATCTTTTAATTTTCAAATAAATATTATATTTTACCAACCAGCCGGGTTCATGGTCCATTGTGACCCGGGGTATTTGAAAAGGGGGTGTGATATGAGTGTTGTAGGATCTCAATATTGAATCCAACATAAACAAGCATTTCAATAAGGCGCTGCATACTGGGCTGAGACTAAGGTGTGAGTCGCCTGATTGAAATCCTTAACTGCATCTTTCCTCAAGTCCATTCAATTGAGAAATTACTTTCCAGTAACTTTATTTCGTGCAATATTAGAGAAGAGAACTTTACACAGCAGATACATTTTAAAAAACAAATATGAACAAGGAAAATAAAAATTCCATTAGCATAACACAATCACTACATACATTAAATCATATACATATTAATTTGATCTGTTGGCTAAATTAGTCATTAATGTTCTGTGGCTTCATCTTCCGCATATCCCTCATCAGATAGCCATCTAGTCCAGTCTCAGCTGCTCAGAAACTGACAGGAGCGTAGTGTGGTTAGGCATCAGCTCCATCGGACTAAGCCAGGCCACGCCTAGATTCTGGAAGGGACGTTGGCTGTATATATACACATTGCATCGCTTCACCACCGTACCTCGCCTCTCCCCAACACCTCCCAGAGAGCTGAGTTGGGTAAGGTTTTCATGGCAAAGAAAAATCTTACGGACCTGCGTCAACCGCAAACCCTTTTTGCTCTCACCGGTGGACGATTGTTCCTCATACCTCTGAACGGGAACCTTTTCCACACTCGCATAATCCTTTACTCTTTTTATGGGTGTAATTTTTAAGACTCTCCATAGTGCGTTTTAAAAATGATTCTCTGACCACTTTAAGTGCCTATTGTTGCTGGGTTGCCCTCTGGCTCACCCTTCAAAACTTTCTCTGGCCAACCTTGAGAACTACAGTTGGAAGGTTGAAGGGATCTTTGGATCAATTTACATTTTATTAGACGAACCCAGCACCCGACATCTTATGTGGAGTGCTGGGGAGATACTGAGTCAAAGGACAAACTTAAATGGTTGATGGCAGTAATCCCATTTATCAATTTGGTGCACCTTACCAAATGGTCAGTATTTATGCCATTTCAGTGTTTCTTGGCCTTTGTTTCTTCCCCCGACTTCCAAGGACGGGAAATTCCTTTGTGTGATTTTTGTCTTCAGGAGTCCTGTAGATTCCCTGCCCAGGCTCCAGAGTGTCTGAAGGCAGGAAGCAAGGGTGGAGTCCAACACTCTGCAGTCCTTTGTCATGCAGCCTAAGAATCCAGTATAAACTGGGAGGCTGGCTGTCCTGAAAGGATTGCCAACACATCCCTACCCCCCCATCCCCTGTTTGAATGTTTCAAGGCTGTTTGATTGACTGTGTTCCTGCCTAAGTTCATTTCTGTGCCAATTCCCTTCAACCTTAGAGACCCCCAGCTCTTTTGCTGGACTCGGGGCTTGCGATTTTGTTTCCTACCGAGTGGAGCCTCATTCATGCATTTTTCCGGACTAGAAATGTGTTTTACCGAGTCAGAAACTCCATAGGCCTCTGCCTTTTGTATAGTGAGACAGCCCCTTGGGTGAAATGTCACCAAGACGACCTTGGTCTTCTATTCATGTTTAATCCCATTTTCTTTGGTGAACTAACGTTCCCAAGAATAGCAAGATGATCACTGTCTAACTTAAATTTTTTCCTATGTGGAGTGCTAGGGGGGGCGGGGTTACTTAGTAATTCCCCCTCACTTCTCATGTAACTTTGGTTACATTTACTTTACATGGCAGTGGTTTACCTTTCACTACAAGTGTGCATTTTTACAGCCGGCTGAATCCTCAGATGCAGTAGAGTACCCTACCCATGGGTGACAATATTTCCAAAATGCCCCCCCTTCCCGAAGCCCACCCAGGCTCCAGTGTGTCTGGAAAAAGGCTCCCGAAACTTCCCTGTCCTTTGTCTCTAGGTGTGCCCGAGTTAAACCAGTCCTTATTGGCCAGCTAACTGTCCTGAAAGGACATCCACCCTTCTGTGTGATTGACAGCCTAGGCTGTGAATGAATGCGAGATTGCTTAAAAAGTGAGGGTTTTGGGACTAGAGGCCGAGTCTACCACTGGAGATTAACATGTGAAGAAATGCCAGCCGCAGCCACCTGGACCGCTAGGTGCCCAGTGAAGCCCTGCAGCTGTGTAGACCCTGCTTTCGAATCGATTGGGAAGACGCTAACGGGACGATTTCGTCCCTTGGGCTGGCGGTACCAAGAAGAGCTTCCATTTGGAGCAATCACCTACTTGCTGTGATTCACCCGAGCTGCAGAAGCCCAATGGCAGGAGTCCTGTGAACATGGACGAGTATCATCTTGCAAAGTCCAAATCCGGCAAAATCTTTGTAGGCATGGTTAGGCAAGATTGTATGTAGTAACCCTGTGGGAGACTACACCAGCCTTGTCCTCTTGGCAATCGGTAACCCAACCTTTGGTATAGGCCTGTACTGGCGACTGACCCCTCTAGAGATCAGCCTGGCTGCTCAATGTAGAGGTGTAAAATGGAGATTCACAGTGACAGGTATTCAAACAATTATACTCAAGGTTTCCCATTAAAATTTATTAATTTAACAGTTTTTAAATAAGCCTTCTTTAGTAAGGCCAATAGGCAACAATAAAATCCACTTCAAAAATACACTCTTCAGTTCCAGTTAAGTAGATACCCCTTTGGGATGTGTCTCACACTTCCTACAATTTTCAGACATCCTGATCCACAGAGTGTTGGACCCCAGAAGCAAGGCAAACCCACAAGGTATCTGAGAACCACGGTGGTGCTTTTCATGAAAAGCAGATACCACGAAGTGCTGCTGATCAGGTTTGCCTATTGCTGCTGCCGACCTTAAAACCATACTGCAGGAGTCCCAAGACGTCCTCCCACCACGACTGAGGCCCAGTGTTAGGGAAAATTCTCAGAAATGTGCAAATTCATCACTACCTTAGAGACCCCCAGCAACTTTGCTGGATTTGAGGACTTGAGTTTTTAACCTTGAGAGCAAGATGCTTCCCCCCTCCCACTCATGTATTTTAATGTGATTGTGTACTGTTTCTTTTGGTTGTGGAGTCTGGCAAACTCCATAAGCATCATCTTTTACATTATGTCACAAAGCACCTTCAGTGCAGTGGCACAGAGAAGTCTTTCAGAGTTCCCAAAGGTTTAAATACCTTCTCTTGGATCAACTGTTTCCAAGAGCAGTAAAGTGAAATTGACTTTACTTTTGTAACTTTCGAGACCCAGCACACACTATCTTACAATAGGGTGGAGGGATTACTTAGAATCCCCTTTGTTTAGCTTCTCATGTTACCCTTTCTTCAATGAATGGCTGGTGGCAGTGGTTTACTTTTAACTACCGTGGTGTGCATTTACCACAGGCTGTGTTCGCAGCTGCAGTAAAACACCCAACGGTGCCATTTTTGTCAAAATGGCCCTGGTCGTCTTTTTTCGCCATTTCTTTGTGGAAAGGTCCTTCTTGAGATTTACTTTGCACACCAAACCAGGTTTGGTCTTTGTTCATTTTGCCTTTGCTGGGATTAACGAGTGAATCCCGCCTCTGGCTCCAGGGTGCCTGGCGCGGGCAGAAAGCGAGGGAGGTGCCCGAAACTCCGTACTTAATCTCCTAGGAGACAGGAATGCACTCTTAAGTGATTAGCCGGCTGGCTGTCCGGCAAGGGCAGGCAGGCACCCCGCTGGGTGACTGACAGCTAGGCTGGAATGAATGGGAGAAATCTACATAAAAAGGCAAGGCTTCTTGGCTTGGAAGGCAGAGTCGACGAAGGAATCCTTAAAAGAACTTGAAGAGGACACCTGCTGCAACTTCTGGACTGTTGGTTTGTCTGGTGAAGCCCTCCTGCTGTGCTAAAACTCCAATTTCGTTTGGACTACAGAAGCCCTGCTAGCACTTCTCCCCTTGAGTTGGTGGGACCAATCAACTCCAAAGTAAGCCACCTGGACATCCGCTTGGAGCTGGATGAAATTCAAAGGCAGTTGCTGTTGGAACCAAATCGCCAGGGAGAGCAACACCAGATTGTGTGCATTGCTTTTAAGCTGGCCAAAAGCTCCAGGAAGATCCCCCGGACTCCCAGGAAGCAGGACTGGCCAGGTCTGAGCCCGCTTCAACAGAGTGCTGGACCCCGGATTCAACAAAAGCCCATCTCGATAGCCAGGAAGAGTTTTGTGTTGCTATTTGAGGTAGACGCGAGGAGCTAAAACACTGAAGTGCCACTTGTTTGAAGATTGCCGGTTGCGGTCGGTGACTGTCCCATTGCAGTGCAAGAGTCCCCAGACATCGTCCTCCTTATCCCCACGACTGAGTCCCAGAAACAGTAGCATCTGCAGAGCTGCATAGGAACCGGAGCCATCTGCTGCACTTTTCTTCAACCTAAAGATACTGTACAACGGGTGTCGAACACCTGCAGCACGCTCATCCTTAACTTGCAGAGCCAGATAAGATAAATGCATGACATGCCGAGCAGAGACTTCATGTTCTCACCGTGGCGATCATCAGGGCTAACAGCCGTTGCACCTTGCCCAGGATGGCCGCTACCCTCTCCTCTGACGGCGCCACCATGAACGACACTTGAGTCGGGATCCCAGGAACAGCACGTCCTGCGATGGAGTCAAGCAAGACTGCACAATTAACTGAGAACCCCAGATACGTCAGTAGGCGGACGGTCCTCACCATGTGGTCGACAGCAAGGTCTCTTGATTTGGCCCGGATGAGGCAGTCCAAGTAAGGGTAGATGTCGATCCCTTGTAGTCACAGATGGGCCACCACTGGCACCAGGCACTTGGTTAAGACTCTGGGCGCCGACTTCAGACCGAAAGGAAGGGCCTTGAATTGGTAATGCTTCCCGTGAACGACAAAGTGAAGCAACGCGGTGTCCCTTGTGAATGGGGATGTGGAAGTGTGCATCCTCCAGATCCAACAGCGACAGAAAATCTCTGAGCACCTGATGAAGAGTGACCATTCAGAACTTCTGGGACTATGTATTTGTTTAGTCGTCGCAGGTCGAAAATGGGCCTCCAGCCTCCTGTTTTCTTTTGCACGAGGGAGTACCTTGAATAAACTCTGGAGCCTCTGAGTCGCTTTGGAACTAGCTCCATCGCCCCTTTCTTTAGCATGGCCCAAACCTCCAGCAGGAGCAGAGGGATGTGGTTTTCCTGCAGGGCCACCAGTGCTATTTGGGGACACTTCTATTTGAACTCTAGAATGTGTCCGTGGGCGAAAGCGTGCAGCACCCAACCGGTGGAGATAGTCAACCACACACTGACTAAGTTTGCCAGCCGGCCTCCCACCTGGGTGCATTCATTCTTGATTGGAGGTTGACTTGCTTCCTGAGGACCGAAAAGGACAACTGCCGTCTGTCCGCCTTGATGGCCTGTAGGGACTCACCCACATCTTTCCCACAAAGATTGTCCCTGTCAAAGGGCATTCCAAACCCCATATCTGGACCTCCTATCAAAGTTGGTGGCCTTGAGCCATCCACAGAAGCAAAGGCAACCGCCATTGCCATCTGGCAGAAACAGACGTCTGCGATATCTGTGGCCACTGTGATGGCGTGGTCCGAAGCCACTTTGCCATCTTGAAGAATCTCCAAAACCTCTGACCTCTTAACGTCAGGAAGTTCAGCAGGGGTGCGAACTTAAACCACAGCTCCCAGTCGTAGCGCGCCACGATAGCAAGGGCGTTGGCGGCCTTGGTCGTTGCTACAGAGTAGATAACTAGCCTTCCCATTGCATCCAACTACTTCGACTCGTTGTCAGGAGAGGTAGACGCTGTAGAAGACCGAGCCCGACAACAACTTCTTGGCTGCTGCAGAAGCCAGAGTCCGGGGACGGTTGGGCCAGCAAGCACTTAGGTGCAGAGTTCGGCACCCTGTACTTTTCCAGGTGGTCCCTCTTCGCTGGTGCTGTAGAAGGGTTCTTCATGAGCACCAGTCCTTTATCCCAAATGTCATCCAGGAGCGGGACTGAAAGGATGGTCTTCCTCTTCGCCTCGCGGCGTTGGTATAGGAAGCCCTCAGTCCTGCGGCCTGAGCTGGAAAAAAAGATTATCGCATGGAACGATCCCATCTCATCCAGCGGAGAGGATCTGGGCGGAGGCGACTGGAGTCTCCTCCGCCCCCATCCCGCTGTCATCTGTGCCCATTGTCGATGATGTTTCCGACCCAGTCTCACTTGTGGAGGGGTGGCGAAGGGTTAATGTTAAAGGTCATTTGTACCGCGCACTATCACCACTGGAGTGGTCCCCTGGCGGCTCTGAAATAGGGAGGGGGAGGGGAGGGGGTTAGTGGGTGGAGGCTGGAAAAGTGCAAGATTGCAGTGATGTGCTGTTGGCAGCCTCAGCCCGGTGGTTCCGTCGGCTGGGCCTGGGGTGTATGCGGCCGGTAGTCGTCGTGTGCTGATGTGCGAGTCCATGTGTTTTTGTTTTGTTGTTGCAGTGTAGTGAAGTGAAGTTCGTGCGGTTTGCTGCGCTAGAGGTTTGTGGTTGTGTTTGGAGTTTGAGAGGTGTATGCAGAGAAGGAAATTGTTAATGGTATTCGTTAGTCATCTCTATCCTGGACTGAACCGGCTGGGCTCGTGTAATCTTACCCGACGGGATGCTTGTACACCCTGAGCCTCAGGAGGTACGTGCCCGTTTTTTCATTCGAGGCCGTTTGAGGATCTAGCTGTCCCCTCCGCCCGCTCTTTATAACCTTGCATGCTCCTCACCCCCTCCACATGACTAGCGCCGCTGCTAGTGTCCATACACCCGGTTGTGTGGTGATTGGTGGTATCTTGTCCGTTCCACAGGCTCCTGGAACCTAGTTGTGGCTGTACGGGCGGTGAGGGATGGTAAGGGTTGGCTGGAGTAGTTGTATCCGTTTCTCTGGGTCTCGCGGGTGGACCCCTGTGTCCAGCGTCAGCCCTACTGGTGCCCAGGGTACTTCTGTCGGTTCTAGGGGTTTGTCAATGTCCTTTTTTGATGAGTCGTTTGTCTTATTGTTTCGGTTTTAGTCTCTGGTGTTGAAGAGGCAGGTTTTAAGTAATTTTCTGAATTTAAGGTGATCTTTGGTGTTCCTTATTACTTTTGGGATGTTGTTCCAGGTTTTCGCGGCTAAGTGGTAGAAAGCGGTGCCTCCAAGTTTCTTCTTGATGTAAGGTTTTTGTTCCAGTCGGATTTCGTTGGTTGACCTGATCGGTCTCGTTGGCTTGTAGATTGTTATTTTTTTGTAGGAATTCTGCTCCTTGTCCGCTGATTGCCCTGTGCGTTATGCACATTGTTTTGAAGATGATACGCTGTTTTACTGGGAGCCAGTGTAGTGTTTTTAGGGCCGGGCTGATGGTCTCTTCTGGATAGTTTGAGGAGTAGTCTGGCTGCAGTGTTTTGGATCCTTTGTAGCTTCTTCAGTAGGTATTTCGGTATACCGAGGTAGAGGCTGTTTGCATAGTCGATACTTGACATGATGAAGCCGGTGATGGTGAGTGTTGTGTGTGAAGGAGAGGAAAGGTAGTATTTTTCTTGCCGTGTGGAGGAGGAAGAAGCATTTCTTGACTGTTGCGTTTATTTGCGGTTCTAAGAATAGGGTGTTGTCCATCAGGACCCCCAGATTTTTTACTACCTTAGATGGTGATTGTGTAGATCCCATTTCCGTTGGCCACGGGATGGCGGGTTTCCTTCTCTTGGTCTTTGGATATGGTCATGATTTCGGTTTTTCCTGGGTTGATTTTCAGGTTGTTGGCATTCATCCAGTTGAAGACTTCTTTTAGACAGTCGGTTAAGTTTGAATGATCGGCTTGGGTGTCTTCGATCTTGTAGATGATTTGAGTGTCGTCTGCATAGTTGTAGGGTGGCAAGGAGGCAGCGGTGCCTCCTCTTGGATGGAGCTTCCCCTGTCGCCAGAGGGGCGGGCAGCACCGGTGCCGCGGGGGGAGCAAGCAGCATCACCGTCATTCTATTCTGTATCTTGGATACTCGTGTATGCAGTCTTGAGAGAATGGCCATTGAGAGGTCTCTAGGTGGCAGTTGAGGCGTAGGAATATGAAGCTGGAGCGTAGGAACAGGGCTCGGGTCCTTGTCATCCTAAGGCCCTCCGCTACCTTCCTCAACAGCATCTCGGTCATTGTCGACACCGCCCTTCTGGATGGTCTGGAGGTTGACTAGTTCCTACTCCTCAGCAGAGTAAATATCCGTGCCCTGGAGGATTTCAACACCTCCCCTCCCACCCCCCTCCATCTTTCTTCGCATCCAGAGGGGCGGTCTCAGAGAGATCGGCAACCTCTTCTCTGGAGTCTTCTCAATGGGCTGGAACGCAGCCTCCCTCCTGAGAGGAACACCCTCACCTTCAGAAGGGCGGTCATTCAACGTGCATTTCGGGATCTCACGGCAAAATGCACAACCCTGCTGTTGGGCAAAGTTTGAATGCAGTACCCTGTGGGGACACTACAGGCAACGATAACTACAGGTAGAGGTAACCCAACCTTTGGTATAAGCTTGTGCTACACAGTTTTGGTAGTGTGTTGAGCAGCCAGGCTTATCTCAAGAGGGGAAATGTGAGCTGTAGTGGAGTTACAAAGTTACACATTCAAATAAACTTGCACTCATTTTCTTGCATAAACAATATATTAGCCAGTTACAAAGCCATCCTCAGAAGAGAGTAATAACACAAATCTAGGATACATGACTCACCGTAATCTATTTCTGATGCTTGTATCTGCTTAGATTCACATGCTGTGCATAGGCCGACATCTAGTGGAAGCTGCAGAGTATAACAGCTTGAACCAGGGCGTGCCAGTAATACTATCCCTAGTGTGACGTCCCCTGTACCCATGATCCCTCACGTGTGTAGGACCCTCCGATAGTATTTTTTTGACATGTGGTAGCATGAGGAGTAGCGCGAGTACAGAGTATCCAAGAAGATAAGACTACAAGCAACCATGTGCCTTCTCTCAGAGGGGAGGAAGGGCGGGCGCCTGTGAATCTAAGCAGATACAAGCATCAGAAATATGATTACGGTGAGTAATTATAGTTTCTGAGGCTCGTAGAATCTGCTTAGATCACATGTTGTGCATAGATTAGCGAGCAGTGTTAGAAGGAGGTGGGATGTGAGAATGTTCATGAGCAAAAAAGTGTCTTAGAACCGCCTGTCCAACTTGATTATCCGTCTTGGAATGAGTGTCAAAGCAGTAGTGCCGAGTAAAGGTGTGAATTGAGCTCCATGTAGCTGCTTTGCAAATGCGGTCAAGGGGTACATTTGCAATGAAGGCCAGAGTTGCTCCAGTACCTCTTGTAGAGTGAGCCCTTGGCGTAAAAGGCAGTATTTTATCTGAAAGGGAATAGCACAGTTGGATACATCGACTATCCACTTAGAGATGGCATTCTTAGAGACACAATCTCCCTCTCCAGCTATGGAGACGAACAGTTGATTGGTCTTTCTTAGCGGTCTGGTCTTATCTACATAGAGGACCTCAGCAGAGCTTTTGGGTTCTTGGAAGAAGGCCGGTAGTTCAATAGACTGGTTAAAATGGAAATGAACTTAGGTGAGAACCTAGAGCGAGTGTAAAACCAGTTTATCCTTATGAATAGTAAAGAAACGATCCTGCACTGACAGAGCTTGAATTTCACTGACCCTTCTTATGGAGGTGATGTCTAAGAAGGCAGTTTTATAAGTCAGGTGTTTGAGACTAGATTTGTGCATGGGCTCAAAGGGAGGTCCCATGAGCTTAGCAAGTACCACATTAAGGTCCCAACCTGGTGGTGGGTTAGAAATTTGAGGGGAGTCTTTTTACCCCTTCCATAAATGCTTTGACGACTGGAACTTTCCACCATGAGACCTCGTTATGGGACGTGGTGTAGGCTGATAAAGCTGCCAGGTGCACTGAGTTAAACACTAAGCCTGCATCCAGTAGGTGGAGCATACAGGTGACATTAGAATGAGTACAATCGACTGGGTTGATTTGCTTATTCTGGCACCAAATTACAAATCGTTTCCATTTGTCATAGTAACAGTGACTCATGTTAGGTTTTTTTGACTCTTTCAAGATATCCATACATCTTGGGGGTAAATTGAGATTTCCGAACTCTGACTTCAGGAGCCATGCTGCCAAGTTCGAGTTGGGCTGAGGATGCACTGTTGGCCCCTCGTGCTGGGAGTGTAGGTTGTACCGGCACAGGAGCTTTATGAGGTCGCACACCGCCAGTTTGCATAGGTGTGGATACCATGGTTGTATCGCCCACATAGGAGCAACCCAGATGAGCGTCATTGGTTCCCTGTGGATCTTGTTCACCACCTTCCTCATCAGAGGGGTTGGTGGAAAAGCGTAGGCAAATATCCCTGACCAATTCATTCATTGGTTGTTCACCTTGGAGCCTGGCTGGGGGAACCTGGAGGCGAAGTCTGGGCATTTCCTGTGTTCGCTTGTGGCGAATAGGTCTATGGTGGAGAAGCCCCACAGAGAGAAGAGGTCTCCTACGACTGAGCTATATGGTGAAAGTACTGGGCTCCCCACCCTGCTAGGGAGGCGTATGTTGTGACAACAGCCTGTATCTCTGAATCGTAGAAGGGTTCCGCCTTTGTAAGATGCTCTTGTCCTCCAGCAGAGACTCTGTACTAGTGTTGGCGAATCGACCACTAGATCGTCCCACTGACCACTTGCTTGAGACCACTTTCACCAGCCATTCCTGCATGGGTCGCAGGCGCCTGTGCGGAACCAGGTAAATGCAAGATGCCATCACGCCTAGCAAACGCATCGCGCACCCTTATTTGGCGACCGACCTGCAACTGAGGAATTTGCAGCAACATATTTCAAATTCTTTCCTCCGATGGAAAGGTCAACCCCTCTTGGGTGTCTGACAGCTCCTAGGAACTGTTTTGGAGGTGCTTGGCACCAGGCTTGATTTTTTCTAGTTGATTGAGAAGCCCAATTGTTCTTTGGATGTTGAATCTGCAAATTAAGGGGGGTGGGGGGACTCCCCTCTAATCAGCCAGTTGTCCAGGTAAGGGTACACTGGGATTGCCTCCCTGCGTAGGTGCGCCGCCACCACGGCCAATACCCTTGGAGCCGAGGCTATTCTAAAGAGCAGCACCTTGAACTGGTAGTGCCGGTTGTCTATTTTGAAACGCAGGCATCTTCTGTGCGCAGGGAACATTGAAATATTAAAATAGGCATCTTTCATATC
Source organism: Ambystoma mexicanum (assembly GCF_040938575.1). NCBI lineage: Eukaryota > Metazoa > Chordata > Amphibia > Caudata > Ambystomatidae > Ambystoma > Ambystoma mexicanum. Next base: position 1,567,999,620 of record NC_090937.1, on the reverse strand, counting down.
CAATGTAGCCATGTAATCCCCTTTCTTAGTAGGGGGATTACCTCATGTACTGTAGTCCTGCGGATTTTTTGTGGCTTGACATACTTGTTTGCAGGGCGCAAATCTAATGCTGGGCGCATTGTTAGATCTTTATTGGCACAAGGAAGTAGGTTGAATAAATACCCTTGTTTACCTGGCTGACTGGGACGACTTTTATGGCGTCCTTTGCAAGCAGAATGGCGATCTCGAGGAGTATTTACTGATGTTCCAGCGAGTGTACCTTCTGCCACGGAGGATGGTTGTGGGGGCGCCCTAGTAACTCTATACAGTATCCTCCGGACACTGGACAGTACCAATCTGTCCAAAGTGATCCCCTCCCATGCGTGGGTGACGGTGGAAATGCACCCCCTACTGGGGATACATGGGAGGGGACCCGAAGCAGAACATCACTGCTTACTGGGTGGCATACCACCTCTGGCGGGGCTGCCTCTATCCCTAGTGCGGCCCCCCTGTTAAGCCCGGTGATGATTGGAACTGATTGTTGCCCCATGAGGTTCCTTGATTTTGATAGTCTGAACCCCTCTGGGAGCTTTGGCCCCGAAAGCGACAAAAAATGTTTCCTCTCTGTCCTGAGGGTTTATTTGTGAGTTGGCCGAGAGATTTTAGGGTCTCATACTCATCCCTAGCCGTCTTTAAGGCTTCCTCCACTGCCTTGCTGAATAGTACGTTTGGCTATACAGGCATGTCTATAAGAGTGGCTTGGTCTCAGGTTTGATCCCCGACTGTTTTAGCCAAGCGTGATGATTTATAACCGCGCTTTCAGCGATTAATATTCCAGCATTATCCGCTGCATCAATGTTTGGCTTTAGTATGCATCCTGATATAGACCTTCCATCTGCTGCCAATTGAGCCAACTGGCTCTTTAGGTGTTCGGGTGCGGAAAAAACTAAAGCACCTACTTCTTCCCACTGGCGGCAACTGTAGCTTGCCAAAAGAGTGGCACTGTTGGCAATACATGCCCGTTAGGCGGAGGCAACCTTTCTACCCAGAGCTTATAGTTTTTTGCTCTCCTTATCAGGAGGTGCTTCGGAAGAAGCAAGCAGTGTACCTGCCCTCTTTCTGGTGGTTGTTACAAACAGGGAATCCGGTTTTAATTGCCCCCTGATGTACAGGGGCTTGGAATAGTTTGACTCGCAGACTAACTGCACGCGTGAGATTTGAGGTTGCGAGGGATCAATCCTACGCTGGATGGATTTAAATATAGGGATGGCTCTCCCGTCTCCTAGGATCTCTTCAGCGAAATCCATATCTTCTTGTACTCCCTGCGTGTCAATATGAAAATGGGCTGCTGCTTTAGCCAGTACCTTATTGAGGAGAGGTTGATCATCTACCATCGAGTCATGCACCGTGGTGTCTTTGGGAATCGGGGAGTCGAGATTGTAGTAGTCCTCCTCCTCCTCCTCCTCCTCTCATAATAAGAGATCCCCGTCTGGTCTTCCACAGATTATGGTTCAGTTTCCTCACAATATAAATCAGGGTGGTAAGATTCAATCACCAAAGGGTCTCTTTGCCAAAAGTAAAGTGTTAGTTTCACCAGATTAGTCCCGTTAGGATAATTGTACGAGTGTCCCCCAAATGGGTCTCGCTTCCCCCGATTTACCGTAAGCCTGTCCAGAATAAGTCCATATTAGGTTGTTGCCTACCTAGAATAACAGTCATTCAGTAAAGTGTAACATTGGGTTTTACTTTCCCTGTGCTATCTAGCCCAGAGTCTGTGGTGCTAACCATCCCTTTTAAGTCCTACATCAGTCACTTGTATAGTTAGATCTAACCAGGACCCCTTGAGAGATTAAAAGTATATGGGTTTTACTTGCCTCAGGTTAGCTGTGTGCCATCCGAAAAATAAGTTAGAAGAGTTACTGCTCATCTCAAACTGTGTCTGATTTCAATAGCACCTGAATATTACATCGTTAGGTTTTACTCACCTAGTATAACTGTGGGTTATCACAAAAGTAGTTCTAGGTTTTTACTGTACCTAGAATAAGTGTTCCACTATTCACCAAATGTAGATTGTCCAGTTGACGGATTATGTGATTTGTACTGAGCGTCACTGTACAACTGGTAGGGTCTACTGCCCTTGCATTATTGAATTTAATTGCAAAAGTAACCATTGTTTTTACCCCAAGAATAGGTGTGACCTATACTGAATGTGTGTGAAAAGGTTTTTACTTCCCTAGAACTACTGTTAAATATTCCAAATAAGGTTTATACTTTGGTATGTGTGCCTTCAAGTACAGTGTGGTGTTTTTATAATTGTGATTTCATATAATGTGTTTGTACTTCTTTACCCCTACATTTATCTGGGTCTACCTTTATTTAAATAAATCCTTTATTTTTACATATATAGTGTTTCTTTGGACCTTTTGTATTACAATTTCATTTGTACAGATTCTACAGCCCTCTGTCGCCCCTAAGATAAACCTGACTGCTATAAATAACGCTACCCCATACTAAGAGTGGAGTCTTGTACTGCCTCAGATGAATAGTTTTACTAAGCTCTTAGTTGGACTTCAGAAGAACTATCCTAATAAAGACGATGCAGCATAGCTGCCTGTCTTGACGACTATGTATGTAACCTGTTGCAACTGGTCCTTAAATAAAGTTGTTAAAAAAATTAAATGTTACAAAATATACTTACCGGTAGCAGTTTCCTCTTGGCTGATAATGTGCACCTCAAAGTACTGCTACCAAGGTTACATGGATAGTTGAGTAAGAACGTAAACATTGCTTTTGCATTTTTCGCAGTATCAAGCTGCAGTATAGCCTGCCAAAAAACAAACATTTAGTACACATTAAGCAGACAATATGTACAAAACATTTAATTCACAAATGAATAATAAATCATTAATGTATGAATTAAATTAACGACATGAAGACCGTTACAAAATTGGCAAGTAAAAGTAGTTTAATGTGACCAAGACCAGTGAAGCGTTCACATCAAAAACCTTGGCAGCAAGATTCTTCCAGTCGTTCAATGAGGGATGTAAACTATGTAACCTTCAGGAGAAACAGTGTTCCCAACAAATCAAACTCTAAAGGCGGTAGGCTGGTACTGAGGTACAGCTAAATCCCCACATGTTCCTCCATACACCACTACACTAGTGTTAAAATGGATTTTAGGTTTCAGTCGTGAACCGAGGCCAACCTATTCTGGGGATCTGTGTGTTTGGGTTGTCCACCTGGGAGTAAGCAACTATAAAACTATCCCTTGGAATACAGGTCCCCCGGCCCTTAGTCTAAGTATGTACTAACCCAAAGGACTGTTAGAATGGGAGCGCAGCCAGGCTGATCTTATGAGGAGGATGGGAGTGAGATATAGGTAATTACAATGAACCAAGTCAATACATTAGCTCAAATACACTTACACACTGGAAGTTACACTAAAATATACATTTTATATACACAAGGTAAGGCAGGTAAATACTATTTTAGACTAACCAATACACCGCACTTACAATTATTACAGAAAATGACAGTGACACAGGGAAGCCTTTTAGGCTGTCCCAAGGTTTAAATACGTTTTCTGGGATAAACTACTGTTTCCCAGAGAAAGTAAAGTGAAACTGACTTTACTAGTCTTCCCAAATTCCTAGACCCAGCACACCCCATCTGTGTCTAGAAGCTTATGTAGCAGTCAAATGCTACCCTTTCCTCTCGAGATGGCTGGTGGCAGTGGTTTCACAACGAACTACCGTGATTTTTCCCAACCGCTAACACTGGTAGCACAAAATTGCAGGAGCCATGTTTTTCAAGATGGTGCCTTAAGCCCCTTTGTTTAAACAGGTTATGTTATGTTATTTTGCATTTATATAGCGCCTTATATACCATTGGTATGGTCTGAAGGCGCTGGTAGGTTGAATGCCCTTGGGAACCGAAGTTCAGATCAGTAGAGAGATTAGAGGGAATCAAAAGGTGCGTGTGAGCACCGGGTGCGTGTGCAGCTCATGCAGTATTCGTGTAGAAGCTGCTTCTTAGCGGTAGGTGTGGTGGTTGAGAGATCAGGAGTATGTGTTGGTTCTGGCAGGATTTATCCAGACCGGATGTGGCTGTGTTAGGCCTGAGGAGAACTCCTGGCTGGGGGGTGTGTAACCAGCAGTGTTTACTTAGAATGATGTGGAGTGAGCGGCGGATGTTGATATGAGAACAGTTATACCGAATGGTGTCGTAGTATCCCTGTGTTCTAGTTGAGTGGTGATGTAAAGGAGAGAGTAAGCATGATGGTGTGATATGATGGGTTATATGCTCTTTCAAACGTTATCTGCATTCCAGACCATACTATACACGTCACGCAATTCTATGCGCTCCAGTCCGTTCCATGCACTATCCACTCCATGCACCCCAGTCTGCTCTATACATTCCAGTCCGCTCCATACACTCAAGCATTCCGGCCAGCCCTGCGCGCTCGGGTCCGCCCCGAGTACTCTAGTCTGCCCCAACATTCACAATTCTGTCCAAGTGTGGAGATGCCAACATTCAAGGTTCTATCTAGATGCAGCACAGGTCATTATTCACAATTCTGTCCAAGTGTGGACATGCTAATATTCACAATTCCGTCCAGGTGTGGACATGCCAACACTCAATACTCACAACTCTGTTTAGGTGCGGACATGCTACCATTCAAAGCCCCATCCAGAAGCAATGCAGGCCAATATTCAGAACTCCTTCCAAGTGTGGACATGCCAAGATTCAAAGTCCCATCCAGATGCAACGCAGGCCAGCATTCACATTTCTGCTAATATTCACTGTTCTGTCTAAGTGTGGACCTGCTAACATTCACAATGCTGTCCAGGTGTGGACATGCTAATATTCAAAGTCCTATCAAGATGCAACGAAGGCCAATATTCACAATTCAATCTAGGTATGGACATGCCAACATTCGAAGTCCTAATGAGATGCAACGCAGGCCAATATTCACAATTCCGTCCAAGTGTGGGCATGCTAACACTCACAATTATGTACGAGTGTGGACATGCTAATATTCAAAGTCCCATCAAGATGCAACGCAGGCCAATATTCACAATTCCGTCCAGGTGTGGACATGGCAACATTCAAAGTCCTATCAAGACAACGCAGGCCAATATTCACAATTCTGTTTAGGTGTGGGCATGCTAATATTCACAATTGGGTCTGAGTGCGGACATGCTAATATTATGGCACTCTGTTATTGGGAGGTAAGATAGAGTGGCAGGGGTTTTCTGGAGTAGAGTGATTGCTCTACTTTCCACCCATGCCACACTGTTTCTGTCTGTTAGCTGCTGGCTTCCCCTGCAGATACCTGCAGACACATCTTGGGGCTGTCCTTTGCCTCTGGGTCCTTCGCCGCAGGGCTGCCGGGCAGATGGCTGCCCTAGGGTGTCCTTGATGTGGGGTATGTGGGCCAATCCGGATGGGGTGGGCGTGTTGGGAGGCGGGCAGAGGGAAACCGGGAAGCGGGTGGGCAGGGGGGCGGGCTAAGGGAGGGAAGGGGAACCCAGAAACGGGGCTGCAGGCCGGGGCTGTCACGGCTATTCGTTTTGCCCACAGTGCGATGCCTGACTTCAACATGGCGGTTTGCGCTGACATGCCTGACTCTAACATGGCGGGCCTCGCGGACCGCTACAGTGTGTGTAGCGGTTTAGTCGTTGCACCCTATCATGCTTTGCGATGTTTCCGGGATGGAACGCCGACGGCTTATCAACCTGCACATCCCGGACAAGGACGCGTTGCTACTCTCCAAGGAGCTGGCGAACGCTACGTGAGTTCGTGTTAGGGAATCTCTTACTCCCTCTCTTCAGACTTGCCTTAGTTCATATCTAACAATTGTGACTTTGCTCCTTTGATCCTTACAGAACTTTGTTGTTGAATTGTGTTTGTTGTTTTAGGACGTCTCTGTGCTTTTCAGTCCCGTGGGTTCTCTGAGCTTTTCTAAGCTACTCACCTTTGAAGAATTTGTTTCCTGCAACCGTCTTCGACCGGTTTGGTTCCCTAGTGGTAGGCATTTGCTTAGTTTGGAGCTCTGAGTGGGGGCTTTGGTTTCTTTACCTGTGGATTCTTAGTTTAGTGTTTATTCATACACAGATCCATCACCCTTTGCCTTCTTTCCTTCTGGACATCCGTTATCTCTAAATATGGAGAGGGTCTCTGGTCATTCTCGGTAAGATTGCCTTCAGTTCTTCTCCTTGATTATATGTTGTTCCTAGTTTCCATTTCATTTGATTGTTTACCATTATTGTGCCTTGCTCCTCTTTGTCTAGTGTGCCCAGTCCCTTAGTTCATCCCTGGTCTTCTACTATTCTCATCTCAAGACCGTTTTACCAACTGATCCTTTGGTAAGATTCCTGCTTCAGGGGTTGTTCATCTCATTTCTAGGCAACTTTAAGACTAATCACTCTGTCTCTCTATCTTTCATCAGCTGGCCGGGCATTACTGCTGTGGCCCCGATCCTCTAAAGACACAACCAGTCATCTCCAAAACTCCCGGGATAGCGTAATCTACATCCACGGGACTTCTCAAGGAGTCTACGTTCCCTAGCAGCTCCACAGGGTTTTATTCCCCAAGAGGGTTTCCCTGGGAACCTTCCTCTGCCCTGGCCTTTGTGCCGGTTCACTGGGAGTTTCTCGGGGGGAATTCTAATTGTCATCTGAATATCGAAAGAGACATCAATCTCCACCTGGATATTTGTTGTCTTCTAATCCTCATCAATCCTTGCTCCATTCCCCAGGTGAGACCTTTTTGTTTCTATGTGATCCTCACACGGGGTCTCTCTGATTGTGATACAGTGAAGTTTTGTTTAAAGTCATAACAGGGACAGGGGGCCCCAACCACGCGCCAAGATGGTGAGTTTAGAAGCCCAGGAGGGTCTTAGAGCCTCAACTCACCTGCAGCGCCGCTGAAATGAGCCAAGGTACAAGGCTCAGCACACAAGGTCCTAAGGACCAATCAGGGCTTGGAGGCAGGAGGGGAATCAGGAAGAGGGTCGAGGCAAAGAGGAAGGCAAGCATAGGACCCAGGGCCTGGGCCTGTAAAATGGGCAAGGATGGCCTGGATTGGGGCCATGCAGGCTCATAAAATGCTCAAATACCAAAAGAACTCTGAGTGTGTTTCCCCTCCCGCCCCTGTCCCGACGACACAGCGACGATGACTGGCACAAGTACCCAGACGTCCTCCCTCTTGTCCCCATGACTGAGGCTGAGGAACAGCGAGATCTGCAGGAACTGCCAGGAACCAACGTCTTCAGCTGTATCTTAAGGTACTGTGCCAACCCGATTGAGAGAACTTGCCTCTCGCGGTGAAAGTTTGTGAAACTTTCCCAACTTGCAGGCCTAATCAGCTAGTGACCCATTATACAATTCTTTTTCGTACAAACTACTTGTGAGAACTTTGGCAAAGACTTTACTGTTTACTACAAGAACTGCCCTTTCCTATCCAAGACACTGGTGCATTGACTTTGACCTAGGCCTATTTAACTGAATCGAGTCCTCTAGTGAAATTAAACTATTTGCACTGCCTAAGAAAGTATTTGTGATCTATTAACTTGTGCCTTTTTACTCCCGTTGAAAGTAACTGAAATGCCGTTTTGCTCCTATTTCAGGGGAGCCTAATTTACTCAGAAATGTATTGGTATAGTATTGCAGTGCATTTGTGTATGATATTAAGTTGCCACCTCCTAGTGAATGTTTTCTAAATGAAAAATAATAAGTGTTTTACCAAGAAACCTTGAGTACAAGTGTCTACTTGAACCACTGATTTTCAGACCTCTGTTGAACATCCTTTTACTGCTCACATTCCCTCTTGAGATAAGCCTGGCTGCTCAGTTCGCCATCACAAACTGTAGTACAGACTTATACCAAAGGTTGGTTTAGCTTACACCTGTAGTCCTAATTTTATGTGGTGGTCCCAGAGGGTACTGCATGCAATTCTGCTTAGAGTGATTCTGTTCTGGATAGTTTGAGGAGTCTGGCTGCTGCATTTGGGATGTGTTGTAGTTTCTTCAGGAAGTATTCTGGCATCCCGAGGTAGAGGCTGTTTGCGTAATCGATTTTTGACATTAGGGCGACGATTGTGAGTGAATGAGAGGAAAGATAGGATTCTTGTGTGAAGGAGGAAGAAACATTTATTATTGCGTTTGTGGTTCTAAGGTTAGGGTGTAGTCCATCAGGAATCCCAGATGTTTTACTAATGTAGACGGTGTGGGCATGGTTCCCATTTCCGTCAGCCAGGGAATGTAGGCGTTCACTTGGTTTTTGTATATGATCATGATTTCTGTCTTTCCTGGTCTGATATTCAAGTTGTTGGCATTCATCCAGTTAAATCATCTACAAAATCGAAGACCCTCAAACCGATCACTCAATCTTAATTGCATGTCTAAAAAGTATTTGAGTGTCTGCGTAGTTGTAGCATGTAATTTTGTATTTTTTGAAGATCCTTTTACTGGCGTCTGGTAGATGACAAAGTGGTGATAGTGAGGATCCTTCTGGCACTCCAGTCTAACTCGTGGAGTAGATTTGAAGGGTTTTATCCATACGGTTTCTGTCTGGTCTGCTAGGAATGATTTAGTCCAGAGTAGTGCCATATATGTTATAACTTGGTCTTCCAATCTTTTGGTTAGGGCCTCATGGCTAACTGCCGAAGGCTGCAGATAGGTCGAGCAGAATCAGAGCTGAGGTTGTGTTGAGTCAGTTTGTTTTTAGGTCGTCCCAGATGGATAGTAGTGCCGATTCTGTTCCTCTTGCGGGTCTGAAACAGACTTGTGTTTGGTCTAGTAGTTCTTTTACTACATGTTCTTCGCTTAATTTGTATACGTACGTTTCTAGGAGTTTTGCCGGGTAGGAAATCGGTCTGTAGTGAGAAGTCTTCCACGTCGCCACTTGTGTTTTTTAAAATTGGTTAGATATATGCTTATTTGAAGGATTTTGGCATAGTTCCTGTTGTGAGAGAGATTTAGAAGGTTTCTGAAGTATTCTGATGGCGTTCCTTGTGCAAGGAGTTATTTGTAGTCTGAAGGGGGCGCGGGTTGGGGGTAAGCAGGGATCAATGGGTGATCCTGCTTGCTTGCTGTGTTTTACCAGCTTTGGTGAATTCCTCTGCTGATTTTTCAGGAAAGTTTTGAAGTTTTTGCTGTGCCTTTTTCTTCTGTCCGGTTGGTTGAGTGTTATGGTTTAGTATTTGTCGCATGTCGTTGATTTTGTTCTTGAAATGGTCTGCCAGGTTGTTGCAAAGTATCTAAGGGGTTTGGAGTGTTGTCGCCACCAGGTGGGTTTCTTATTTCTTAAAATGATGTTGAACATTTCTTTTTTTGTGTTGGTGGCATTGGGGGATGGTCATCATAATGCCTTTGTTTCGCCTTTTGCATTTCCTTCTTGTATGCGCGACTTTAGTTTTTTGGAACAGTAATGTCTTGGTTGTATTCTTTCATCCATTCCAATTCCATCTTGTCCTTTCTCATTGTCTTTAGTAGCAGTGTGAGCCATTTTGCTATTGCTCTTTTTTTGGGGGGTATATGGATTTTCCGGGCCCATTTTCAATTGCATCAGCAATCCATTTGTGGAGTAGCTTTGCTTTCCTGTCTAGGTCAGCCAGCTCTAGTTCTGTAGATGGGCGTTCTGTCATCTCCAGTTCCATTAGGTTGCTTGTTTTGACGGTTTCCCCCCAACCACCCGTTTCTTTTTGTGATGGTTATGAACTTGGGGGGCTGGATGTGGACATGAGTTGGTAGTGTGATCACGAATGGGATAATGAGATGGTCACTCCACAGTATTGGTATCAGTGGTGCCGTGGCGATTTATTTCTTGCCGAAGATTGCGTCAAGGGTGTGTCCTGCTGAGTGTGTTGCCCCTTTGACCAACTGCTGTAGTTTCATTGATGTTAGCTGCCCAATTAGTGAGTTTTGGGAGTTGGCGTGTTTTTCTTTGAACCAGATGTTTAAGTCCCCCAGGATTATTAGATGTTTGTGCTTGATGGCTATGTTGGTGATGGCTTCTATGAAGTTGTCGACAAAGGTTGCATCGTAAAGTCAGTGGTCTTTAAACAAGAATTAATGTGACGTTAGTTTTTGGATTCGCTGATAGGTGCATGACCATGGTTTAGTTGAGGGGTTCATCCGGTTTTATTTTCAGGTGTTATTTGAATGCTATTGCGAGGCCTCCTTATTTTTCATGTTTATCTGAAGGCCTTTGAAGTTGGTCAGGAGGCATCTTTGGAGTGTGATTTTGTAGTTGTCGTCCAGCCAGGTGTCTGCGATGACTAGGATGTCAATGCCGTTGTTGCAGAGAAGGTCAAAGATCTGGAGTGTTTTGACATGATCTTGCGTTTATTAGGTTGCAGTGGATTTTAAAGGTGTGGTTTGGTTTGTGTTTTATTGTCGGGCTTGTTTCCTGAGTGGTGTTACGATTTCCTTCCAGGTCAGTCTCTTGTTGAGGTGTAAGCAAGTAGGTTTTGCTTTGGTAGGGCTGTCTTGTACTGGGTGTAGGGGGATTGTCCGATACAAGCTTTCGGCTCAGTCTGTTGGCGGTCTTGTTAGTTGATATTGTTGGCTTGTTCAGTCTCGAGTAAGGTAGGGGAGGTTTGCCAGGGTTAATTCCTTGGCCGTTCCCAATGTGGGGATACCTTCAAAGGTTTACTGAGGTAAAAAAAATTTGGTGGTGTGAAGGGGATAGCTGGTAACTACAGAACTGTCTTAGTGAGCGTAGCTGACATCTCTCATGGGGTGTGACCCAATAATCACGATATCGCTCCACAGCAATCAGCCAATAAACACTATCCCGGGAGAGAGGTCTATAGCTAACAATGTAATTTGAAATAGGGTACAGCTAGATTTGAGATTCCTGTATAGCGTGAGTGTCCTACAGCCAAAAGTACAGTGTGCCCGCCAGACAATGCAATTTGAAATAATGCTCAGCTAGACTCTAGTTATTTGTATAGTGGGGGAGAGGCCCACGCCTGACAGAGCAAATGGGCACAGTACCAAACAAACAAAGGTAAGTTTGAGGCACTGTTGAGCAATTGACTACAACCTTAACCAAAGTTATGTTGGAGTGTTAGGTAAGATTTGCACAGTACTGTTAAATCTTCCTGACCTGGGTCATCCCCAGAACCTTTTGCTTTATTAGTGGGATATTTTTCCATAATATCTCGTGAGTGGGAACCTTTTTCCACACTCACATAATCTAACTTTTTATGGGTGTCATTTGAAAGACTCGCCATAGCGTCTTAAAGTTATCCTCTTTCAATTTACGGGCAATAAGTGCCTGTTGCTGGGTTGCCCTAGGGGCTTCCCTTTTAACTTTGTGCTAACCTTTAGTGAACTACAGTTCCAAAGGGTAGAAAGGATATTTGGATCCCTTTTACATTTTGTTAAGTGAAACCAGCACACCCCACCTTATGTGGAGTGCTGGGAGATGCAATACATCCCCTTTCACAATAAAAATATTCTGTTACAGTGACAAGCTTACCTTAATGGCTGCTGGCAGTGATACCTTGTATTAATTTAGTGCACCTTTACTGCAGCTGTGAACAAAGCCCACAGTAAAGGGACCGAAGGGTGTCCATTTTAACCAAAAGGGTCCCCTCCTACCCCATCTTAGTGTTTGTTGTTTCTTGTTCCTTGCCCTGACATCCAGGGCGGGAAATTCCTTTGTGATTTTTGTCTTCGGCGGGCGTCCCCTGACTCCCCGCCCATGCTCCAGTCTGAGAGCAGGAAGTGAAGGAGGCGTCCAAAACTCCCCAGCCCTTTGTCTTACGCATTGCTTGAAAGGGGACAAATCCCAGTGGGGGGCTGGCTGTCCCGATTGGAGAACAAGACTGCCCTTCCTGTAAAATGAGGGAGAGAATGCAGAGGTTGTGCAGTAAATCCTGATTAATACTGCGAACCTGGAAGCTGAAGAAATGTTGACCACTGGAACTGAAAACGAAGAGAAAGATGAAGGAAAAGCAGCCGTAACCATTTCCAGCGACCAGAGAACCTGCTGTGTAACCAGAACATGCTGTAGCCCTTCCTTCCAATTGACCTGGGGACTCCGAAAACAAAGACCCCGACCCATAGCCTGGTGAGACCCATTAAACTTTAGGAAACGTGCATTTTGAGCCATCTCACGCGTTGCTGCGACCGTGCATTGTTGCAATACCCAAACACCTCGAGCCATTGTGCGGTGCACAGTCTTCAGAATTCCGAATCTCGCTGAAACTTCGTGGGCATTCTGGTGGATCTCCAGAGACACAAATAGAGTCTGAAAAGATCTCTCACCAGAGTGCTGGACCTTTAAAACGACGCGAATTCAACCGCAATTCTGTCTTCTTGTGTGCTCCTTGAAAAGGCGCCAAATCCGCAGAACCGCATTTAGCCGCGAGGGACACCTTGCCTAGAGCCTTCTCCATTGATCCCTGCTACAAAGTTCCTTCTGAGATCTTGTTTTCAGTCTCCACGACAAGGAATCCACTGACCGGGTATTTGACTGCAGACCCTGAAGTTCTCCTGCTGCAAAAGCTCCTTCAATGCTGAGGTACTGTGTTGGCTTGGGTATGTACTTACCTTAAGACTTATGATTTCTGTGTAGCTGTGGGTTTTTTTCTGTGATGGGGAGCCTCTCATCAAGTGCACTCAGTCCCACTGCTAGAATCCTGCTAGGGTGTCTTTTGGGAAGCCCTTGGAACCTCTTCCAACTCTAAAGTGAAGTATTCACCTGATTGCCCAGTTTTCCTACGGAACTCTGCCTTTTGCTACTAAAGAACCTATTCTGAAACTGCCTTTTGGTCACTAGTCCTAGTGTAACCCCTTCTGCCACTGAGAACACTCATGCTCAAAGAATAAAGGAAAGGCTTTCAACGGATTGGGACTACTGCCTAGAAGATAAAAGTAGCTTAGAGTTGGTTGGTAACTAATTCTTTGAGTGAACAGTTTAAAAGTGTACTGATCTTGAATGTGTGATGCGCTATTCTTAAAAGTATGGTTAAAATCTGTTCTTCCTTAGCAACTGTTTTGCCAGTCTAATAGAAAGTAGATGTGAAGTCTTATTTACCTGTAACTATTTCTCCAGCATTGGTATCCTTCATAGATTCACATGCTTGAATATTCTCAGTCTGACGGGGAATATTCGAGCATCTGAATCTATGAAGGATACCAATGCTGGAGAAGGTATTTTACTCTCCTGCGATTAGGTTGTGCCTCTTCCCAAAAGGCAAGTGTTGGTATCCCCAGATTAGTCCTTTCAGGATAATTGTACGAGTGTCCCCCAACTGGGTCTTGCTTCCCCTGACTTGCTGCTAGCCTGTCCTTAATAAGTCTATTAGGGTGTTGCCTACCTAGAATAACAATCATTCAGTAAAGTGGAACATGGGGTTTTACTTTCCCCTTCGTTGAGGTTAAAAAAAAGTATGTGCGTTTTCCTTATCTTGCGTTAGCTGTGTGCCATACAAAATACGTTACAAGAGTTATTGCTTACCACAATCTGGGGTTCCCCGATTTCAAAAGCACCTGTATTTGTATATTACACCCTTAGGTTTTATTAAGTGTTTCACTTTTCACCAAAAGTATATTGTCCAGTTGACTTAAGTGATTTCTAATGAGAATCATACATATGTAAGGGTCTATGGATTACTGAATGTAATTGTAAAAAGTAACCATTGGTTTTTACTTCACAAGAATATGCTTGACCTTTACTGAATGTGTATGAAAAGGTTTTGACTTCCCTAAAACTACTGTTAGGTACTTCAAATAAGGTCTATACTTGGGTCTGTGTACTTTCAAGTAGTGTGTTTTTATACTGTGATTTAATAGAGTGGAGTCTTGTACTGCCTCAGTTGAATAGTTTTACTAAGCCCTTAGTTGGACTTCAGAAGAGCTGTCCTAACAGAGTCCTGTATAGTGGGGGAGAGGCCTACGTCAACAGATCAGAGGGGTGCGGTACTAAGCGCAGCTAAGTTTGAGAAACAGGTTGACATGCATTACTCACCGTAATGGCATTTCTGATTGCATCTGCTTAGATTCACATGCTGTGCTATTGTCTGACATCCAGTGGTAACCGCAGAGTATTGCATCTTTTCTTTCGAGGATCGAAAGGGGACGTCGGCATAGGTGTGTCTGTAACAGTATCCCTACCGTGACATCTAGTGCACCCAAAATCCCTCACGCACCAAGGTCCCTCAATTGTATTTTTGCTGCCATGAGGGAATCCAAGGCCTATCGTGAGCGAGTACATAAAAGAAAGAAAGTAGTAAGACATCTATGTTCCTTCCACCCGAGCAGGGAGGAAGGGTGGGCGCATGTGAATCTAAGCAGATACAATTATCAGAAATGCCATTACGGTTATTAATGCATGGTTAATCTACTTAGAATCACATACTGTGCATAGACTAGCGAGCAGTACACAGAGTTGGAGGTGGGCTGTGAGAAGGAACAGTAGTGAAAAGATGTCTTAGTACTGCTTGACCCACCTGAGAATCAAACCTAGAACGTGTCTAGGCAATAGTGTTTTGTAAAGGTGTGTACAGAACTCCAAGTTGCCGCTTTGCAAATGGACTCTAGGGGAACATTTGCAATGAATGCTATGGAAGCCCCAGTGCCTAGAGTAGAATGTGCCCCAGTGCCTACAGTAGAATGTGCTCTAGGCTTGAAGGGCAGTACTCTTAGCAAGAGAGAAACAACGTGTGATGCATTTGACACGCCACCTTGAGATGGCCGACTAAGAGCCAGGATCCCCTTCTCTGCCAGCTGCCACTGAAATGAAAAAGGGGTTGGTTTTCCTCAGTGGTATTGTTCTTTCCAGGTAAAACATGATTGTCCTGTGCACATCCAACATGTGTAGGCTTCTGTCGGCCAGGTTAGTGGGGTTCTGGAAGAAAGTGGTCAGTTCTATAGACTGGTTCACGTAGAACTTGAAAATAAATGTAGGCGCAAATCAAGGGTGAGTGCACAAAACCACCTTAACTCTGAACAGTAACGAAAGGGTCTAGTACTGAAAGGGCCTGTAGTTCATTAAACCTCCGCTTAGAAGTGATAGCCACTAGGAAGGCTGATTTATAGGCAAGGTCTTTTAGCATAGGCTCAGAACCACATTTAAGTCCCATCCGGGAGCTGGGATTGAGGCGGCTTAATCTTGGCATGGAGCGTTCTCCAGAGTTGCGAACAAGTCGATCTCTGGGAAGCTCCATTCTGCGAAAACAGACCGTCTTCGTGTAGTCGCCACACGTACTGTACGGGCAGTGGAAAATCTCTGCTGAGCACGTCTGCCAGAAGATGGAGTTCCCCTGGAATGTGTTCGGACAACAGGAACATCCTGTGTTGGAGAGCCCATATCCAAATGTTTTGGGACAGCTTGGATAACCCTGGATAGTGTCTGCCCCCTTGTTTGTTCAGTTAATACATGGCTGTGGTGCTGTGTCAAGATCAGGACTGTCTTCTCCTGTAACTGTGCCTGAAAGGCCTTCAGTCCTTTGAATACCGCTAATAGCTCCAACAGATTTCTGTGGTTGGATGCTACTTGTGGGGACCACACGCTGTGCGCCGTCTGCTGAAGCAGGTGACCCCCCCCCCCCACCCTGTGAGATGCGTCTGTTGTGAGAGTGGCTTCTACTGCAGGGGGGTTGGGGGGGGAGGTTTTCCCCTTCAAGAGGTTTTCCCCCTCGACCACTACAGCAGAGAACGAGGGCTGGCGAGACAACTACCAGATCTTCCCATTGTCCGCGTGCCTGACACCACTGGCTGTTGAGCCATTCTTGCATGGGACGCAGGCGCTTGTGAGGAAGTAAATGCAGGACGCAATCATTCCTAACAGTCTCATGGCCTTGCGTACCGCCACTTCCCGACTGGCTACACACTGAGGGATCTGAAACAGCATGTTTTGAACCCTCTCGCTGGAGGGCTAGACAATGCTGTCTTCTAACCGATTATATCCCCTAGAAACTGTTTGACTTGACTGGCGTCTAGGCTGGATTTCTTCTCGATGGAGAATCCCAGACAGAATAAGATGTCCATTGTCTTCGGAGTGTTCTATAGGCATGTTTCGTAGGACTACCCAGTTATGAGCCAGTCGTCGAGGTAAGGGTGAACCGGGACAGAATCTGTGCAGGTGTGCTGCCGCTACTGCCAGTACCTTTGTAAACACCATTGGGGCAGAGACAATGCTGAAGGTGATACCTTAGGTATTTTGTGCGCTGGCAACATCGAAATATGAAAGTGTGCATCTTTCATGTCCAGTGTTGCCATGTAATCTCCCTGTTTCAACAGCAGGATTACCTCCTGTAAAGTGGCCATACAAAAGTTTTGAGGTTCGACAAACAAGTCTAGCTCCAAGCCCATGGTGAGATCATTTTTGGGTACAAGGAAGTACACTGAATAAATACTGTTGTTTACCTGTAGAATAGGGACGACTTCCATGGCGTCCTTTCCTAGAAGGGTCTGCACCTCTTGCAGTAGGATTTGCAGGTGGTCTGGCATCAGGTGTCTTGATCTTGGTGGTCGGGAAAATTCTATACAGTACCCGTGGGCGACCGTCGTGAGTACCCACTGGTCTGTTATTGTTAAGGAGAATTCTCAGAAATGTGCCAATTCCCTCCACCTTAGAGACTCCTAGCAACTTTGCTGGATTTTGAGGATTGGATTGCTTTACCTTGAAAGTGTGACCCTTTTTTCTCTACTCACGTGTTTTGCCCTTGTGTTTCTTTTGATTATGGAGTCTAACCAACTCCATAGGCATCATCTTTGTGATTTGTGTCACAGAACCCTCCGTGCAGGAACACAGGGAAGCCCTTCAGGCTTTCCCCAAGGTTTAAATACTTTCTCTGGGATAAACTACTGTTTCCCAGAGTACGTAAAGTGAAATTGACTTTACTAGTCTTTAAATTCCTAGACCCAGCACACCCTATCTTACAATAGAGTGCTGGAGGGGTTACTTAGTATCCCTGTGTCTACTCATGTAGCAGTCAAATGCTACCCTTTCCGCTCAGAATGGCTGGTGGTGGTTTTACAACGAACTACCCTTATTTTTCCATCGACCGTGAACTTTCAATAGCTCCGGTAACGTTAAATCACAGGAGCCATGTTTTTCAAGATGGCGTCCGAGCCCCCTTCGTTTAAACAGGTCCCAGTCTTCTTTTTTCGTAATTTCTTTTTGGAACGGTCCTTCTGGAGTTTGTGTCTGCGCACCAATCCAGGTTTGGTCCCTTTGTACCTTCGCTTTTCGTGGGCTTCAGGAATGAAGACCACCTCTGGAGCCCCAAGTGTCTGGGGTGGGCAGCAAGTGACAGAGGTGCCCAAAGCACCCTGTGTTTAGTCTCCTAGGAGACACAGATGCACTCTGGCGATTGGCTCGCTGTCCGGCAAGGACAGCAACCCTGAGTGAGTCACAGCTAGGCTGGAATTAATGGGAGAGAACTAAATAAGAGGCAAGTCTTTTGGCTTGGAAGTCAGAGTCGACCACTGGAACGAAAGAACCGAAGACGAGCTTGGAGAGGATGGCTGTTGCAACTCCTGGACCATGGTTTGCCCGGTGAAACACCCTGCTGCAGGTCCGAATCGCCATGTTCACCTCGACAGAGCAGCTCCTGCAAGGGCGACTTCTCCCATTGAGTTGATGGGACCAATCAACTCAACACTAAGCCACCTGGATACTCATCTCGAAGCTGGCTGCATTTTCCTCATAGTGCTCCAGGAAAAGGTATAGCCAGGGAGAGGGACACCAGCTTGTGTGCTAGACTTACAGCTACCAGAATTGAAGTTTTACCAAGCTTTTTGACTGTTCAAGTGCAGGAGTCCCCCGACGTTCTCGTCCCCACGGCTGAGGCCCAGGAACAGCAAGATCTGCAGGTACTGCCAGGAACCGAAGTCATCAGCTGCTTCTTTTTCTTCATTTGTAAGGTACTGTAAACCCAGAGTGTTTATCTCTCACAGTGAAAGTGCTTGAAACTTTCCAAACTCACAGGCTTAATCAGCTCGTGACCCAACATAGGATTCTTCTTGCTACAAAAACTATTCAAGAACTTTTGCAGAGACGTTTCTGTTTAACTACCAGAACTGCTTCATCCTATCCAAGACTTTAGCCCATTGACCTTGGCCTAGCTTATTGAATTGACTCTTTTGGTGAACTCTAAATACTTGCTAAGAATAATTGTAACCTTTCATGTTCTTATAATCTTTGCCTTTTTACGGCTCTTGCAAAGTATTTCTGAAATAGTATTAAAGTGTAATAATTGCCTCCTATTGAATGTTTTATAACTGACAGAAATAAATTAATAAGTATTTATCAAAGAAACCGAGTAAGTTTATTTGAACACCTGTCTTAGGGTTCAATGTGCCAATTCCCTCCACCCTAGAGCCCTCCAGCTCTTTTGCTAAACCTTGGGACTTTGAACTTTTCAATTCTGTTCGTTTTCTGTGTTTAATTCTTTGGATATGTAGTCTAACCAACTCCATAGGCATCTTGTTTGTGTTACACATCACCTTTAGTGCAGTGACACATGGGAGCCTTCGGGCTTTCCCACTATTTAAATAACTTATCTGGGATAAACTACAGTTTCCCAGAGAAAGAAAAGTGAAATTGACTTTAGTCTTTTTAAAATCCTAGACCCAGCACACCCTATCTTACAATAGAGTGCTAGAGGGGTTACTTAGTATCCCCCTCTGTCTAGAAACTCATGTAGCAATCAAATTACCATTTCCTCTAAAAATGGCTGGTGGCAGTGGTTTTACAACAAACTACCACGATTTCTCCCGACCGCAAACACCGGTAGCGTTAAATCGCGGGAGCCATGTTTTTCAAGATGGCACGGGAGCCCCCTTTGTTTAAACAGGTCCCGGTCTTTTTTTCCCCCCCCCATTTCTTTTTGGAAACGTCCTAGAGTTTGTCTGAGCACCAAACCA
The DNA here is from genome assembly GCF_040938575.1 of Ambystoma mexicanum. NCBI lineage: Eukaryota > Metazoa > Chordata > Amphibia > Caudata > Ambystomatidae > Ambystoma > Ambystoma mexicanum. The sequence continues at coordinate 1,567,980,752 of NC_090937.1, read as the reverse complement.
GGTTTGGTCTCTTTGTTCCTTCACCTTTGGCAGGCTTCGGGACTGAAGACCGCCTCTGGCGCCCGAGTGTCTGGAGTGGGGGAGGTGCCCGCAACTCCTTGTGCTTAGTCTTCCAGGAGATCAAAATTCACTCTGGCGTGTTTGGCTGGCTGGCTGTCCAGCAAGGACAGCCACCCTGCTGGCCGAGTGGCAGCTATGCTGGAATGAATGGGATAATACTATTTAAAAGCTGAGTCTCTAGGCTTGGAAGGCAGAGTCGACCACTGGAACGAAAGAACCGAAGACGAGCTTTAAGAGGACGGCTGCTGCAACTCCGGGACCGTTGGTTTGCCCGGTGAAGTCCTTGTGCAGGCCCGAATAGCCAAGTTCACCTCGACAGAGAAGCCCCTGCAAGGACGACTTCTCCCTTTGAGTTGGTGGGACCAATCAACTTAACACTAAGCCACCTGGATACTAATCTCAGAGCTGGTTGCATTTTCCTCGGAGTGCCGCAGGAAACCGAATAACCAGGGAGAGGGACACCAGTTTGTATGCTTGACTACAGCTACCGGAATTGAAGATTTGCCAGTTGCCAGCTTTTTGAACAGTCCCAGTGCAAGAGTCCTGACGTCCTCCCTCATGTCCCCACGATTGAGGCTCAGGAACAGCGAGATCTGCAGAAACTGCCAGGAACAGAAGTCTTCAGCTACATCTTTTTCTTCATTCCAAGGTAATGTGAAATATGACAGAGAACTTACCTCTCGCAACGAATGTGCTTGAAAAGTTCCCAACTTGCAGGCCTAATCAGCTTGTGACCCCAACATACGATTCTTTCTTTTACAAACTACTTCTGAGAACTATATCAAAGACTTTTGCGTTTAACTACCAGAACAGCTTTATCCTATACAAGACTTTAGTCCATTGACTTTGGCCTAACCTATTGCATTGAATTGACTCCTCTGGTGAACTCAAAATATTTGCACTGCCTAAAGAATTGCAATAGTCTTTTATTGATGTTCTAGTAACCTATGCCTTTTTGCTCCTACTTCGAATGCCATTTTGCTCTACCTTCAAAGTAGTCTAAATGCCTCAGGAACTTACAATGTAAAAGTAATGAAGATGTTACTTACCAACTAACGTTCTTTCGACTGAAGTTCCTCCCACGTATTCCTCATCTTAGATAAATTCGCCAGCTTGCTGCTTCTTCCGAAAACATTTTCACCAGAGGGCGCTGTGCTCGAGGCCACGTAGCTTGGTCCCTTGAGGGCCGCCGTCGAGCATCAACACCATCCGTTGTATAAAGGGCTCGAGCCGCGCCGGTTGGATTCAGTTGTTTTTTCGATGTTAATGGTCGCATCAATTGTATTATGTGCCGGTAGATGTCAGGCTCTTAAGTACATGTGCAGAAAGGCATAAAAACTGTACGGAGGGGTAGGTTGGGAGGGTCGATTAGGAATCCATGGGAACATAACAACTGTAACGTTCTTTCGACTTTAAATTACTTGTTCTTTTAATGGATTGTGTCCTCCCACGTATTCCTCATCTTCGATTCCGCAAAAAGACCCCCTTGGTAAGGTGGTGTCTAAAAAAAATGGTGTGCATAGATGGCCAAGTGGCTACAGCACAAATGTCCTGCACACATCCCTCTGAAGAGCCGTGGAAGTTGCCATGCCCCTGGTTGAATGAGCCCTTAAACCATCTGGAGGCTCTTTCCCAGCCAATTTTTAACATTCAGATATTGCCAGAATTATCCATCTGGATAAGGTTTGGTTTGGACACACCAAGGACCAATGTGTCCAGTGTAACCGACAAATAACTGATCGGTTTGTCCAAATCTTTCCAGTCTGGAGATGTAGAAGCTGAGAGCCCTTTGAGGGTCTAGTCTATGGAATCTTTCCTCCTCTTTTCTAGCGTGAGGAGGATAAAAGGGAGGTAAAATGATCTTCTGTGACAGATTGAAATCTGAAACTATTTTAGGTAGGAATAAAGGCTTGACCTTTAAAATAACTATCCTTGTGGAAAATCGTGTGAGGAGGCTTACAAGATAGCGCCTGCAACTCACCCTTACCCTGCAGGCTGAAGTTAAAGCCACTAGTAAAACAGTTTTTAAAGTTAGGAGCCTTAAAAGACAAGAGTGTAAAGGCTCAAAAGGAGCACACAGGAAACTTTAAAACTAAATTTAAATCCCAAATGGGAACTTGGAAAGGTGTAGGAGGGAACACATTTATTAACTTTAAGAAATTGGATAACTAAGGGCATCTTAAAATATGAAATTTCTTCTGAGGAGCACTTGAAGATGGATAACGCTGCCAAATATCCTTTAATAGTTCCAACTTGGAGCCCCGAGTTGGCTAAATGTAATAGAAAGGAAAGCACCATGGTAGTGGTACATTGAAAAGGATCCACATTCTTATCCCTGCACCAGTTACTGAATTTCTTCCAACACCGGTTTAAGGATTTTGTAGCTGGCCTTCTGGCCGAGAACAAAATCGCCATAACGTCAACCGGGATGTCCCATTCCTTATATCTCAACCTCTCAGAAGCCAAGCGTGAAGGTTGAGTATCTTGACCTCTGGATGGCGAACTCGACCTTCCTCTTGAGAGAAAAGATCCTCTTTGTGGAAGACGTATTGGAGGGCAGATGGACATGTCTAGAAGGTCCGGGTACCACGTCCTCCTGGCCCAGTCCGGGGCAATTAGGATCATGGTTCTCCTTAACATTCTCAACCTCCTGATTACCTGAGGAATCACAGGGACTGACTGAAACGCGTAAAGGAGTAGGTAAAGGAGTAGAAATACCCAGTCCACTACGAACACGTCCCCTAGAGCCCCTCTCGAGGGACATTCCCTTGAGCAATACAGTTCGCACTTCCGGTTGACACCGGTCGTGAACAGATCCACTTGAGGGGTTCCGCAAAGGGCGAAGATCTCTTGAAGTACTTCCTGAGCTAGTTCCCATTTGTGGGAGACTGCTTTGCCTGCTCCAAGCGTCTACCGCCATGTTTAGCTCTCTGGCGAGGTGAACTGCCGATAGAGATTCCTTCTATTGCCCAGAACTGCATTGCCTCTCTGCACAGTGGAAGTGATCCTACGCCTCCTCTCTTGTTGAGATAGTACATGGCCACTATGTTGTCCGTCATGATCAGGACATTCTTTCCCTGTACAGAGGGCATAAAAGCCTTCAGCTCTAGTCTGATTGCTTTCAGCTCCATATGTTGATATGTAGTTTGGACTACGATGGAAACCAACAACCGCTGATTGTCAGATTGTTGTGGGCTCCCCACCCTGTGAGTGAGGCATCCGTCAGTACAGTTATCTCTGGCCATGGTTGCCAAAAAGGTTCCCCCTTGAGGATGTTCTCCTTGTAATCCCACCATAGGAGATCTGGAGTCACTTTGGTCGGGACTTGTAGAAAGTCTGACATCTCCCCCGAAAACTGGGACCATTGAGTCCTAAGGGCCCATTACAGGGATCTCATCCTCAGTCGAGCCTCTGGCACCAGAAAAATGCAGGATGCCATAAGGCCTAGCAACCTTAGGAAGTCGAACGCTGGTAGATGTTGGACATTTTGAAACTTTGTTACCATCTACAGAATGTGGTGAGCTCTCTCCTCGGGAGGCGAGCCTTTCTCTGAGGGGGTGTCCAGGACAGCTCCGATGAATTGGAGCCTTTGGCTTGGAATCATTTGCGACTTCTTGTAATTGAGGGAGAAGCCCAGTTTGTGTAGGAAGTGACAGGTAATGGCTAGAAGTTTCTGGGCCCATTCGGGTGTGCCCGCCCAGATTAGCCAATCGTCCAGGTAAGGGTAGATGTGAATCCCTGCCCTCCTGAGACCCGCTGCCACCAGCGCCATTAGTTTGGTGAAGACCCTCAGGGCAGAGGTCAGCCCAAATGGCATAACTCGAAATAGATAGCGAGATCCGCCAATTGCAAACCTCAGGTACTTTGTGTTTGAGATGGATTGGCACATGAAAGTAAGCATTCTGAAGGTCTAATGAAACCAGCCAGTCCTGAATCTGAAGAGCCTGAAAGATCTGAGAAAGGGTCACCATCTTGAACTTGTCCTTACTGAGGAATTTGTTCAAATTTCTCAAGTCCAAGATGGGTCTCAATCCTCTGTCCTTTTTGGGGATGAGAAAATAGGGCGAGTACCAACCCTTGTTCCTCTCCGCTACAGGTACATGTTCTATTGCACCTTTCTCTAGCAGGGTTTAAATCTCGTGCACAAGGAGCGGGTCTGCAATTTTTACAGAGTTGGCTCCCGGTGGCTGATCTTGAGGTCTTTGAGGAAAAGGAAGGCAGTAGCCATGGGTCACAATCTCTAGTGCCCAGGCATCTGACGTAATGCCCCGCCATTTGGCCAGATACCGAGTGATTCTGCCTCCCACCGGGGTCTTGTGGGTTAAGACCTCAAAGTGGCTTTGCAGTGGCTGGAGGAGGTAGTAGCCGCTGCTGAGACTGATCTAGCGCCTCTCCCTTTTCCACCACAAAAGGGTTTTTTCTGTTGGCCTCAGACTGGCCTGCCCTCTCCCTTTTCCAAAAGAGGAATAGAAGCGAAACGGGAGACTGAGGAAGATGAGCCTGCGTGTGAGTGTTGCCTTATAGCGGTGCTGAGTGATTTACTGCCGCTTTCGAGGTCTGCAGCTTCGCCAAGCTCTCGTCAGCCTTGCTGTCAAACAACCTCAAGCCGTCAAAGGGCATATTAAGTAATCTGGACTGTACATCAGATGCAAAGCCAGATTTCCTTAGCCATGCAAATCTACGGAAGACTGCTAGATGCCATGGATCTGCTTATACTATCTGCAGTATCCAGTCCTGACTTGAGGCACTCCTCCATAGCCTCTTTCCCCATCGCCAGGAAACCATCACGCTCTTCACCCTCTGGGATGTGATCAGCCGCTGCATCTAAGCAGCTCCACAGGGTTTAAGTAAATCTAGCTAATGTACAAGTCACATTAGTAGATTTAAGGACCATACTACCTCAAGTGAAAGCTTTCCTCGCCCAATCTTTGTCGTCACTGTCAGGGGGCTTGGAGGGATAAGCCGATTGCCTATTTGCAGTCGCAGCTTGAATCACCAAGCTTGGTGAAGGGTGTTTAGACATATACTCTGGATCCGATGGAGCAGGTCTGTACTTTCGTACAAATTTATTTACAGCTGGTAAAAACTCAGGGGTCTCCCAATTTGTCATGACTCTTTTGAAGAGCTTTATGGAAAGGAAGGATTGGGTCTTTGAGATCCTTCATCAATACTATCTGTCAAGCTGTCCTGGTCATATCTTGGAGACACTGACTACCACCCCATGAAAGCTATCACTCTTCCCATGAGGTTCCTATAACCCGGTTCAGTGGGGCAGGCCTTTCAAATTCTACCTCAGGTGAGGTATCTAGGCCACTGGCCGATTGTAGGCAGTCATAAAGGTCTCATTTTTGAACTAGGATCTTCTAGTTCCTCAGGGACTTCTCATAACAAATCTAACACCAGCTGTGGTTTGAGATTTGTTCAAAAATAGCCGACATGGATTAAAAAAATTCCTGCCTGGGCTGAGGTTGGAACATTTTTTCTGGTAAAGGTGGTGGCATAGATCTAGATTTAGCCATAGTTGTCTTGGGAACCGGTATAAAAAGATTTCCCAGACAAAGGAGTCGATGGAAGTGACGATTGCTTCGATATGCTCAAAGGAATCCTCAAGGTCATCGAGGAAGGCTTTGAGGTCATTGAGCAAGGCTTCGACACGGAGGCCAAAAGGTATCAACGTCATCTTTGGCTTCGATGAAGTCATCAAAGGACAAGTCGATGCCCGACTTAGACGATGAGGATGCCATTTTGTCCTCCGTCAACCTCAATTTAGGCCCTGAAGGTTTTTGTATTGTATCATGAGGTGCTGGAGAATCATCCTCCGATGATGCATTGGACTTTGTCGGATTTAGAGTGTCGTTTTGGAATTCCCTCTGTCACTTTTAGAGTGGACAGGGGCATGCTCTTCAGGCAACTTTGAGGAGCCTCTGATCAGGACTAAGGCACCAAAGGCAGTTGCGGTGAGGATCCGTAATGGACATCTTTCTTCCACATTTTAGACACTTTAAAACCCGCCTTTGGTGTTGGAGTAGAGGAAGACAATATTGCTGATGAGAAAAACTGACGCGCTGTTTCGATACACGAAGCAGAAGCTCGGAAAAACAGCTGAATCCAACGTGCGCGGCTCGAGCCCTTTATATGACAGATTACGTCGACGCTCGACGGGGGCCTTTGAGGGGCCAAGCAACGCGGCCTCGAGCACAGCGCCCTCTGGCAAAAATGTTTTCTGAAGAAGCAGCAAGCTGGCGAATATATCCAAGATGAGGAATACGTGGGAGTACACAATCCATTCGAAATTAAGTATATTTGTGTGTGATATATATATTGCCTCCTTCTAGTGAATATTTTATAACTGACTGAAATAAATTAATTGAAACCTTGAGTGTAAGTTTATTTGAATACTTGTGATTGTAGACATCTGTGTAACATTACAGCTCACATTCCCCCCTTGAGATAAGCCTGGCTGATCAGCAACGCTACCAACACTGTAGTACAGACTTCTACCAAAAGGTTGGTTTGCTTACACCTGTGGTCATAGTGGCTTGTATTGTTACCAGGAAAGGGTAACAAATGTTACATGAGCATTTAGACACAGGGGATACTAAGTAACCCCTCCAGCCCTCTATTGTAAGATAGGGTGCGCTGGGTCTAGCAAGTACAATGGTAAGTAGAGTCAATTTCACTCTGTTCTGGGAAACAGTTTATCCCAGAGAAGGCGTTTAAACGTTGGGAAATCTAAAAGACTTTCCTGTGCCACTGCAGTGAAGGTGCTGTGACACAATTTTAAAAGACAGTTCAGAAGTGAAACTGAAACTGATTTTTTCTTTACCGAGGATTCCCAGCCTGACTGAATCAATCAATGCTAGACAATCTAGTAACCATTGGTATGGTCTGATTTCCCTAGAACTACTGTTCGGTGTTCCAAATAAGGTCTTATGCTTTGGTCTGTGCACCTTAAAGTATGGCAGTGTATTTTTATAAGTGTTTTAATAAATGTGTTTACAATGTAAGGAAGGGGCCGGTTGAGGCCCCTCCACTCATGCATTCTACGCAATAAGAACCACTTGCTCTTGTACTAGTGGGGGACGCCTCCATCGCCCTTCTGCAGCCATAGGGAATAAGGCAGAAGCAGAGGTGGGGCTATTGCAAGACCCACCTGGACTCCATTTTGTGTGCCCTCTATTCCATATTTGGATTAGGCCGCATTCTGGCATTACGAAGTCTCCTCTCCCTTCAGCATCGCCACGTACAGTGAACACCAACAGCCCCCAACTTTTTCCTCCTGTGCCTTCGCCTCCCAAGTCCCTTTCTCATGGATGCTCCGAGACAAACTTACAATTAAACAATGTATTCATCTCACTCTTCCCCTGAATTCACTGTCCTGTGTGTGACCCGGCCGAACCATGACTTTTAGTTCATCCATCTCAACAAACCTGTTCTTGCTCCCCTCTCACCCCCTGTCGATGGAAAATTACTGCTTGGTCAACCCTGTACCCCTCCAAAGCTATCTTTTTGATGACCAGAGTATGACCCGCCCTTGGTGACCACCCTAGAGTGCCCTCAATAAAACCTGACCCCTGTCAATTTATTCTGTCCTAAACTAACAGGTGTCATGCCACTCCCTTTCCACTCTGATGTGCCCGACCAGACAGCTAACAATCCCAGCCCCCAGGTTACCGCAGGGGCAGGACCCTTACACCCTTCACCTCACAAATGACTCGAAGTGGGACAATGTAAACACATGTAAAATTTATAGGCTTGTAAGATTTACTCAAAGGTATATTGATGTTTATTACTTAAAACTAATTACAAATTGAATTTACAACCACCTAGCCATTCTAAGCTACCTCGTCTAATGTCCATCTTGAACGCTAATACCCCTCATTTCAACAACCTTCCGCCCAAAGCTTGCATTATCTGACAAACTCGCCAGAGTCAACAAAACTCCTGAGGCCCTCCCACTCAAAGGAGCGCTTCTCAACGCAAGATCACTAGTCGCACATGCCACAGATATTGCTGACTTAATCACTGAAGGAAATTTGGATTTCCTCGCAATTACGGAAACTTGGCTCCATAATGCAGCAGGACCTGCTCTCATGCTAGCCATCCCTGATGGCTATACCATAGCCAGACAAGACCGTGACAATGCCCGAGGTGGCGGTATTGCTATTGTCTCTAAAACCGCTCTTGGCCTCAGACTAGTTCCTACCCATCTATCACAATCATGTGAAACACTCACTGCCAAAATTCAGATAAATAACTCGCAATCCCTTACTATACACCATATATATAGACCACCAGGCCCTCTTGATACCTTTGAGGAAGACCTACATAATATAATTACGAATAACCTTAAACCTACCACTCAACTACTCCTATTAGGTGACTTCAACCTAGGCTTTAACGACAAAATGGACAAAAACGCAACTGAAATAGCCAATATGATCAAAGCATTAGGCCTTTCCCAAAAAGTTAAAAAACCTAACCACCTTAAAGGGAGAATACTGGACTGGATAGTGGACCTTAATTGCTCAGCTACTATCTCATCCATCCTGCCACTAGCTTGGACAGACCATTCTCTGATCTCCTTTCACCTTTCCACTATAAGACCTATTCCACTGGCTCAACCACTAGCGCCACCATGTTCAACCAGAAGTTAAAAAAGTATCTCGGTAGAGAAAGTTATCCCTGCCATTCTGCCCACACTCCACGCACTATCTGATAATCTTGACCCTAGTAGCCTAGTCCAGGAATATAACAAAATTATGCTTACCATCCTGGACAAAATTGCCCCGATCAAACTTAGGCCCAGCAAACCTATAGCCCACTTAAACAAATGGTTCACTCGACAACTTAAAGACCTCCGCTCTTTAAAAAATAAAAGTGAAACTAATTGGAGACACTGCCCCTCTAGCGAGAACAAAGCTAAATTAACCTCACTTTCCTCACATTACAAGAAGGAAATCTGCCAGGCAAAACGCAATTCATACGACGAGCGTATTGCTAACTCAAATTCAAGTATGAAAGAACTCTTCTGCATACTCAAAGAATTAGAGTCACCAACTATTACTCCTGATGTCTGCACGAAGGACAAATCCTGGTGTACAGACATCCAACATGCCTTAGCGAACAAAATTGACACTCCAGAACAAAATACAAAAAAAAGAAGGTCTGAACTTACAGCAACTGCCTAACACTTGCCTGCCTAACGAGTCACCATCAGCTAATAATACTACCTTCCATTTTTCTAAAATGTCTACCCTACAGGTAGAAAAAAATCATTCTATCTTTGAAACTTCAAACTCTAAAGGTGATCTCTTCCCAGCGCAGCTAATAAAAGACGCTGTCAGAGAACACTCCCCTTTCATAACTAAACTAATAAATGCCTCATTTGCTACAGGTATTATACCTGCTAACCTTAAACAATCCTGGGTGCTACCCCTCAAGAAAGACACTAGATCCTCTTATTCCAACAAACTACTGGCCCATTACCACGGTCCCATTTCTTCTAAAAATATTGGATAAAGCCGCCTACATTCAAATCCAAAAACACTTGGAACTGCACAAACTACTAGGTAACGGACAATCTGGTTTCCGTCCACTACACGGAACAGAGACAGCCCTAATTGACCTAAAGTCCCAAATAGACGAGCTGAGAGACAAGGGAAGGACAGTACTCTTGCTCCTACTTGATCTCTCTGCCGCATTTGATCTGGTCAACCAAAAGGTCCTATGCCGGCACCTTGATTCTGCAGCCCACTTCTCTACGGATGCCATCAAATGGATTGAGTCCTTCCTGAGCGAGAGAATCATGAGAGTCTTCTCCCCCTCAGCAGCTGCCGACCCTACACCCATAATATGTGGTGTTCTCCCAAGGATCCTGCGTCTCGCCTACCCTTTACAACATCTTCACTAAGCCACTGTTCGACGATCTGGACCAGCCTGGTATCACCTATAATAACTATGCAGATACTCAGATTCTCCTCCCGCTTTCTGGGGATTACGATACGGACATGGGCTTAGTGAACAAAGTTTACCTTATCATCCAAGCATGGATGGCCACTCATGGCCTGTGCTTGAATGATAAGACTGAACTGATAATTCTGGGCTCGCAGGCAAATATCAAAAAACTAGGCCAAGAATATTCTTCCTTCAATATTGACGGTAAAACCAAAGTCTCCAAGGAAGTAAAAACCCTTGGATTCTACTTAGATTCCACACTGTCCTTTGACAAACAGGTCAAATCCCTTACCTCTTCCTCGCACGGACCAGCCCAGCTGAACCATGTGATGTCCAACATCCTGCAAAGTCATCAGCCAATCCTGTGGGGCCAACACCTACAGAATTATATGTGCACCTCCTTTCTAACCAATGAAACTGTAGCTTGTAGCCTCTATAGAAATCATCACTGATGACTTTGAAACCCTTTAAAACATGTTGTATTTGTATTGTTTGCCAGAGCGCTCGAGGCAGCAGAGTTCTCTGGATGCTGAATTTTTATTTAAAGCTTTGATAACTCCCAACCCAATCTTTTGGTCTCATTCCCTACTGGGATGTGTCCTTTATTCTGAGTTGTTGATGGAGTAGGCGCCTTCAATAACTAGGACTAGTACTTACCGCACGACCTGGTCTGGACTAACAGTATTTAAAATAAAGCTTGGTTATAATGCTTCTAGTTATCAGCGCTTCTATTGAATCCTTGGTGCACTACAGGTTCCATTTCTTTCCAACAGCGCTCTCTCCCGCCTTAGATAAGCCAGGCTGCTCGGTCTATGCCACCATGAACTCAGGTGGTACACCTAAGAATAGTCTTGTAGTGTCTCAGTCGAATGGTTTTACTAAGTCCTTAGTTTGACTTCAGACAAACAGTCCCAACAAACCAAAGTTACAACAAGAAGGAACAAGTTACTTACCTGTAACTGTTGTTCTCCAGCATGGGTCTGGCATGGATTCACATGCTCATGAATATTCCCCGTCGTCAGGCTGGGAATCCTCGGTAAAGAAAAAAACAGTATCAGTTTCGTTTCTGATCTGTCTTTCGTAGTAATAACCAATCACTGGTCTCTGCGTCATACTGACCACAGCCAATGACAGCCCTCTACCTAAGCACCGCCTCTGGCAGCCATCTTCAGATTTGGAAGCACGTGAAGTGGCAGTATGACCAAGTGAAGAGCCGCAGAGGGGTAGGCGGGAGGGTTCGCATGTGAATCCATGCCAGACCCATGCTGGAGAACAACAGTTACAGGTAAGTAACTTGTTCCTTCTCCAGCATGGGGTCTGGCATGGATTCACATGCTCATGAATAAAGAATACATAGCAGTACACACATGCACAACCACGGGAGGTGGCAAAGGCTCAACATTAAGCATCTTACCTCCTCACCAGGCTCACCTCAGGCGAACAGGTTGCGCAGCACTGCTTGGCCGACCCTGGACTCCTCCCTGGAATCCCGATCGACGCAGTAGAATTTCGTGAAGGTGTGCGTCGACCTCCACGTAGCAGCCCTGCATATGTCCAGCAGGGGCACACCAGAAAGGAACGCCGTGGTAGCTGCGATCGCTCTGGTGGAATGGGCTCTCGGACGGCCAGGCAGCGGTCGGTTTGCCAACCGATGACAGTACATGATGCAGCTGGAGAGCCATCTGGAAATGGAAGCCTTCGAGAGAGCCTTCCCCTGATTGACAGGTCCAAAATTCACAAAGAGTTGTGACGTCTTCCGAAAACACTTTGTGCGGTCCACGTAGAACTTCAGCGCTCTAGCCACATCCAGCGAGTGCAAAGTCCTCTCAACCGGCGACGAAGGCGACGGGAAGAACACAGGCAACACCAAGGGTTCGTTGAGATGGAAGTCCGACGGTACCTTGGGCATGAAGGAGCGGTGCGTCCTGAGCACTACCCTCGTGTCGTGAAAAGTCAAGTACGGGGCCTTGCAGGAAAGGGCCTGGATCTCTCCCACCCGTCGTGCGGAGGTGATGGCCACAAGAAACGCTGTTTTCCACGACAGAAACTTCAACGGGGCCGAGTGCAGAGGCTCGAACGGAGGTCCCATGAGCTTGGTCAGCACCACGTTGAGCTCCCACGCCGGGGCCGGCGCCTTCACCGGCGGGAACGATCTGAACAGTCCCTTCATGAACTCTTTCACCAGACGATGAGACCACAAGGACGTCCGGCCCGTGGTTCTGGTGTATCAGGAGATCGCAGCAAGATGAATCTTGGACGCGTGTGCCAGTCCAGCTTTGGCCAGCGTCAGCAGGTACGGCAGTACCTGGGGAGCCGTAATCCGTAGAGGGTTAATCTGTGCGTGGCACCAGACAGAGAACCTCTTCCATTTGTGTCCGTAGCATTTAAGAGTCGAGGACGCCCTGGCCTTTGCAAGAACCTCTCTGCAGTCGGCCGGTATGTCGTATCCTTCAAACTCTAGTGCTGCAGGAGCCAGGCCTGCAAGTTCATCGATTTCGGGTCGTGGTGGAGGATGGCGCCTCCTTCCCTGGAGAGAAGATCCGCGTCCACCGGCAGCTTGATTGGCGGGGACGCTGACAAGTCCAGAAGGTCCGGGAACCATATCTGCCTCGGCCACGCAGGTGCGACGAGGATCATCCTGCACCGTGACCTCTTGAGCTGGTTGACGAGCCAGATTAGCAGTGGCAAAGGAGGGAACGCGTAGAGGAACAGGCCCTCCCAGGGGAACGAGAAAGCATCGCCCATGCTCCTCGCCTGGGGAAACCTGCTGGCGAACCTCTGGCACTTGGAGTTCGTCGCCGTCGCAAACAGGTCGATCTGGCGTGTGCCCCACCGTCAGAAGAGGCGATCCACTAGATCCTGTCGTAGTTCCCACTCGTGGCACGAGCGCAGCTCCCTGCTGAGTGAGTTGGCGATGGTGTTTTTTATCCCTGCCAGATGAAACGGCACCAGAAACATCCCTTGGGCGACGGCCCAATGCCACAGATCCTGCGCCTCCTTGGACAGTGCTGGGGACCTGGTTCCGCCCTGTTTCCTGATGTAAAACATGGTGGTGGTGTTGTCGGTGAAGATCCTCACCACCTTGCCCTTGAGGGACGGAAGGAAAGACCTGAGGGCCCAGAACACTGCACGGAGCTCCAGGACGTTGATATGGAGGGACTTCTCCCGTCGGGAGCCAGAGGCCTATCGCGTGCAGATTTTCGGTGTGCGCTCCCCACCCTTCCAAGGAGGCATCCGTGGTCACTGTCTCCTGGTGGTCTGGGGGTCTGGAAGTCCATGCCCGCCGTCAGATGCGTGCGGGTGCCCCACCACCTGACCGCTCGGCGGAAACTCTCGAGTGTGATCCTCTCCTCGAAGCCGCCCGTCGTTTGGATCCAGCGCGCGTCCAGGGACTCCTGCAACGGGCGCATCCGGAGCCTGCACATGGGAATGAGGTAGATGCAAGAAGACATCATTCCGAGGAGGGACTTGATGGACCTCACCTTGGCCGCATCGGAAACCAACATCCGCTGTACCTTGCCCAGGATGGACCTGGTCCTTTCCTCCGACGGGGAGGCCAGAAGGGACACTGTCGAGCTTCGCTCCCAGAAACAGTGCGTTTTGCGCGGGTACCAGGTGGGACTTGGCGTAATTCACGGAGAATCCCAGGTCCGTGAGAAGTTGGACGGTCCTTGCCGTGTGCTCCACGGCAAGCTCCCTCGTCTTGGCTCGGATGAGCCAGTCGTCCAGGTAGGGGTAGACGGGGATCCCCTCGCGGCGCAGCTGCGCCGCCACCGGTGCAAGGCACTTGGTGAATACCCTGGGTGCCGACCGTAGTCCGAAGGGGAGGGCTTTGAACTGGTAGTGACGCCCTTGGACCACAAACCTGAGGAATTTTCGGTGCCCCTTTAGGATGGGAATATGGAAGTAGGCATCCTCCAAATCCAACGACGACAGGAAGTCTCCTTCCTCCAGCTGACCCAGGACGTGCTGGAGGGTGACCATCCGGAACTTCTGCGCCTTGATGAATTTGTTCAGACGTCGCAGGTCTAGGATGGGGCGCCATCCTCCCGTCTTCTTCTCGAGTAAACTCCGGAGCCCCAGAGCCTCTTTGGGACAAGTTCGATGGCGCCCTTCCTGAGCATCGCCCTTACCTCCAGGAGAAGCTGAGGGACGTGAAGCTCTTTTCTGGCCACGGGGGGGACGCGCGGGCACCTTCTTTGAAACTCGAGCGCGTGGCCCCAGGCTAAGGCGTCCAGCACCCAACGGTCGGTGGAGATGGACTCCCACACGCTGACGAGGCTCGCCAGCCGGCCTCCCACCGGGGTACATCGGTGGGGGCCCGACCCCACGGTCGGTTCACTCCTGTTTCAACGAGGCTTTGCCGCCTTGACCTCCTTGGCGACGACGGCGGGGTCCGCCAGACTTGCCTCGTTCTCTGTAGGCCTCCTGAGACGACGAGCGGGCCGCTTGACGGTAGGTGGAGAAACCGCCGCCGGACCCTTTGGAGGCGCCCTTGCCTCCGCTGCTCCGAAAGGGCGTCCGTCGTTGCTGCAGAACCCCAAGGGCCCGGGCCGTCTCAGTGTCCGCTTTAATGGCCTGAAGGGAATCGTCCACTGTTTTCCCAAACAGGTTGTTCCCATCGAACGGCATGTCCAGGACTCTGGTCTGTACGTCTTGACGGAAGTCCGTAGCCTTGAGCCATCCACGCCGCCTAAGGCACACGCCGTTGCCCAACAGGCGAAACCCAGTGTCGGCGATGTCCGTCGCAATAGTGATGGCGTGGTCCGACGCCACCTCACCTTCCTGTAGGATCTCCAGGGCATCCGCCCTCTTGTCGTCCGGTAGGAAGTCCAGCAGGGGAGCCAGTTTGTACCATAGCTCCCCGTTGTAGCGGGCCACGATAGCCAAGCCGTTGGCCGCTTTAATCGTCGTCGCTGCAGACGAGATGACCCTGCGTCCCATAGTGTCCAATTTCTTTACCTCGCCGTCCGGTGGGGCAGTCGATGTGGAGGCCGCACCCCCCCCCCCATGCTTTCTTCCTGGCCGCCGCGGAGACGACTGAGTCCAGGGTAGGCCGCGCCCGGAGGCACAGGGGGGCCGCGTCCGGGACCCGGTACTTCTCGTACCGGTCTCTTCTAGCTGGCGTAGTGGAAGGGTTCTTGAGGAGGGCGAGGCCCTCATCCCAAATGTCATCCAGTAGAGGCACCGCGAGGACCGTCATCCTCTTGGCCTCGCGCCGTTGATAAAGGAATCATTCCTTTTTCTTCTCCTCAGGGCAGAGTTGGAAAAGCTCGGATGCCCTGGCGTTCATGGAGTGGAACGAACCAATCTCGTCGGGCGGAGAAGCCCTGGTGGGAGGTAACGACGGTAGATCCTCGTCGTATACCTAGTCGTCCGTACCCGTCGCTGCCGTGTCAATCCCCGTATCATCCCCTCGGGTGGACGGGGAGGAGGGCTGGACGGTGCGCGACGGCTGAAAAGGAGGTGGAGGGTGAATCCTTTTCTTGGGCGGGGGGAACGCCAGAAGGTCCCGGTTCAGGATCCCCCGACGGGAGAGGTTCCTCCGTCGGCAACGGTAGTCTCGTCCTTATCTCTGAGCATAAGGACTGTATAGCCAACAAAATGGCTGCCGAGTTGTCTTGCGGCGCTGGCAGAAGGGAATCAGACGGGCGATCAGGGGCCCCATCGGCACCCTCGACGATGTCGTCACCCGCGTCGGGATCCATCCCGACGGGCCGGTCTTCTTCCACGCCAAGGCCGTGGCTTAAGACCTCGATCAGCTCTTCCTCCGAGGTTGAAGCCGAATCTACGACGCCCTGCCCCCCCTTTTTCTTCCCCGCCGGGGATTTCACGGGGGTCCTATCGATGGGCACAAAAGAGGACTCCCTCCGAGGTGGCTGTGAGACTCTGAGCCCCGAGGTCGCCACCACTGGTGTAGCCTCCACAGGCTGAGCCAGGGTCGCCGCGACAGTATCGATAGAGGGCTTGGCCGGATGGATTAAGGCCTTCACCACCTTAGGTGCGCTCACCGCCTTATCCTTGAGGGGGGGGGGGGGGGGGGGGACACTGCCTCGCTCCCCCTCCGATGGGGCCTTCGAGCTCGACCGGGGCCTCTCCAGGAGCTTCGCCGGGTGCTCGCCCTTCCTCTTACCCGACCCAGAGCGTTGGCTCGTAGTTGAAGGTGCCGGGGAGGGTGCGCCCTGCCTGGCGCCCGTAGAGCCCAACCGTTCGGCGCTCCCGGTGCCAGCGGACTCGCGGTGCTTGGCCTTATGTTGGACCCCCGTCGCCGGGGCGTCCTCAAAGGTCTTAGAAGACCGCTCGGATTTCTTCCTCTTCTTCTCGCCTGACGGGCTCTTCCCTTCCAGCCAGTTGGCGAGACGTTGATGGCGGTCCTTCATGGTCTGCTCCGACATATTGCCGCAAAACGCACAGTCCTTCTCCACGTGCGTCTTGTCCTCATGTAAGCAGTACAGACAAAAGGAGTGTTCGTCCTCCTTAAAGACGTTCTGCAGCTGGCATCCAGAGCAGACCCTGAACAGCTTTCCGGGCGTCGAGCTTCCCTTCTCCTGGGCCATGTCCGGGCCTGAGAAGCTTCTGGAGTCCTCCAAAGCGTAGCTCGACGAAATCTTCACCCTTGAGGGGCGCAGACGAATCCGACACGGGTCCCCGTTGATCGGATGGAGAGTCGGTGGAGCTTGAGCCTCTTTTGACCGAAAAAACAAAGTTTTTGAGCAAAAAAAGTGAAAAAAATAGCACTAACGCTCGAGAGCAATAGCACGAGGATCCCAACACATGAACGTGCGGTAAAAATCTGAAGATGGCTGCCAGAGGCGGTGCTTAGGTAGAGGGCAGTCATTGGCTGTGGTCAGTATGACGCAGAGACCAGTGATTGGTTATTACTACGAAAGACAGATCAGAAACGAAACTGATACTGGTTTTCTCTTTACCGAGGATTCCAAGCCTGACGGGGAATATTCATGAGCATGTGAATCCATGCCAGACCCCATGCTGGAGAAGTAAGAATTAAAAGGAAGCCAGTGCATTCAAAATGCAGTGTGCTGCCATAGTACGTACGTCAGTCCAAATGTTAGTGAGAATTCTCAGAAATGTGCCAATTCCCTCTACCTTAGAGACCCCCAGCAACTTTGATTTTGAGGACTTCATTTTTTTAACCTGGAGAGAAAGAGAGACCCTTCCCCCCCCCCCCCACTCTCTCAAGTATGGTAATGTGATTTTGTACACCATTTCTTTTTGGTTGTGTAGTCTGACAATCTCCATAGGCATCATTTTTTACATTGTATCACACAGCACCTTCAGTGCAGTGATACAGGGAAGTCTTAGATTTCCCAAAGGTTTAAATACCTACTCTGGGATAAACTACCGTTTCCCAGAGCAGTAAAGTGAAAATGACTTTACTTGCATTTGAAACTTTCTAGACCCAGCACACAGTATCTTACAATAGGGTGCTGAGGGGTTACTTAGTATCCCCTTTGTCTAGCTTCTCATGTAAAATGTTTGTTGCCCTTTTCTCACTGAATGGCTGGTGGCAGTGGTTTACTTTTTACCACCATTATGGGATTTTAACATGGGCTGCGTTCGCAGCCACGGCAAAGCACCCATGGGTCCCATTTGTCAAAATGGCCCCAATCCTTTTTTCGCTATTTCTTTATGGAAAGGTCCTTGAGATTTACTCTGCGCACCAAACCAGGTTTGGTGCCTTTGTTCATTTTGCCTTTGGCAGGATTCATGAGTGAAGCCTGCCTTTGGATCCAGGGTGTCTGGCGGGGGCAGGAAGCAAGGGAGGTGCCCGAAACTCCCTGTGCTTAGTCTCCTAGTAGACAGGAATGCACTCTTAGGTGATTGGCCAGCTGGCCATGCAGCAAGGACAGCCACCCTGCTGGGTGACTGACCGCTAGGCTGGAATGAATGGGAGCAAGCTGCATAAAAGGCAAGACTTTTTAGCTTGTAAAGCAAAGTCAACCACTGGACGAAGGAATCCAAAGAAGAACTTGGAAGAGACGCTGCAACTCCTGAACAGTTGATTTGCCCAGTGAAGCCCTGCTGTATTGCTGAAGCTCTGAATTCGCCTCGACTAGAGAAGCCCTCCAACTGACTACTTCTCCCCTTGGGTTGGTTGGACCAATCAACCCCAAAGCAAACTCGTCTGGACATCATCTCAGCTGGCTGTTCTTCCATTGCTGCTGCAGAAACAGATTGCCAGGGAGAGTAACACCAGAATAGTGTGTCTCGTTTTTAAGCCGGATTCGAGCTCCAGGAAGATCCTCCGGGCTCCCATGAAGCAGGACTGACCAAGCCTGAGCCACCTGAGAGTGCTGATCCCAGATGCGAGTAAAGTCCATAAAAATGTATTAGAAGGTAGAGTCGACCACTGGACGAAGGAATCTGAAGACCTTTAAGAGGATGCCTGCGACAACTCCTGGACTGTTGGTTTGCCCGGTGAAGCCCTGCTGCTGTGCTGAAACTCCAAATTCGTATCGATAGAGAAGTTCCTTCAAGAACGACTTCTCCCTTTGAGTTGGTGGGACCAATCGACTCCAAAGCAAGCCACCTGGACATCCTCTTGAAGCTGGTCGAGTTTCCACTGCAGTCACTGATGGAACCGGATACCCAGGGATGGGGAACACCAGTTCGCTTGAGTTGCTTTTAAGCTGGTCAAGAGCTCCAGGAAGATCCTCCGGACTCCTAGGAAGCAGGACTGACCGAGCCTGTGCCCACCTCAACCGAGTGCTGGACCCAAGATTCAAGGAAAGCCCACCTCGACAGCCAGGATTTGCGGTTTTGCTATTTGCGGAAGATGCAAGGTGCCACTTGTTTAAAGACTGCGGTTGCAATTGGTGACCATACGATTGCAGTGCAGGAGTCTCCAGAAGTCCTCCCTCTTGTCCCCAAGCTAAAGCCCAGGAACAGTGAGATCTGCACAGGAACAGAAGTCATCTGCTGCACTTTTTCTTCAACCTAAAGCTACTGTAAAGTCTAAGAGAACTTACCTCTTGTTGTGTAGTCACTTGTGCTAGTTGGAGACTTGCTTGGTTGGATTTGTAGAGTTGCTATCTGCTTCTTTACCTCAAAAGCCTAATCAGGTTGTGGCCCTCGTTGATTTCTTCTATTCTACCAAGACATTTAAAAACATTGTGAAATACTCTTACGGCCAGAGTTCTGAATGTTAACATGTTAAACTTCATATAACCCAAAACTCAGCATTTCTATAGACATTTCACTCAAAATTCTCACACAACCATCTCTCGCACAACAACCCGCACGCACTACACAAGCCGCACCAACAGCACACGAGGACTGACATTGATCCGATATTCGCACCAAAGTTCAGCACCTGGTGTATACCGAGTTGAAGCTGCCAACAGAACACCACTCCTCTCACTATCCTACTCCCGCTTCACCTACTAACCCATCCCACCTTCTCGCTTGCAGATCCGCCAGAGCGCCTGGGGACCACCTCCGTTGGTCACGGTGCAAATACCTATAACATTTTACCTGTAAGAAGTGCTTCAGTTCACGTTGACTTTTGCCAACTTAAACATTGACTGGCCTGGCTCCCTGAATGACTCTTCTCTCCTCCGTTTAAGTGTTTTTGCCTTCCTTAAAGGAAAGGGTTAACTGACTTTGCATTGGGGGGTTATGGAAAGTACTTACCTGCTTAAGAATCATTGTGTGAATACTTGTTCTTAACCCTCTTTTCTTTGACACTCCTATAAAAGTCTAACTGCAAGTCTTAGTTACCTGTAACTGTATTTCTCCAGCATTGGTATCTTTCATAGATTCACAGGCTTGAATATTCCGTCAGACCGGGAATCCTCTGATTTCAATAATTATAAAAAATGTTAAATATATACATTTCCATAGAAATATGAATGTAGATTGCCCATTATGGTCTATGAGCCACTCACTTGTGTATTCCCTCCACCTCATGTTGGTCCTTTATTGCCCTAACCAATGAGGTGGCAGGGTTTAAGCTCTGCCCCAGTCAACCATCTTCAGATTTTGAACCGTATAGACTACAGTATGATGGATTCCGAGCACAGGAACATCCTCTAGGGGAGGAAGGGGGGGTGGGGGGGGGTTTGGGTGGGGGATAGGGGGGGCAGGGGTTTGGGGGTGGGTGCATGTGAATCTATGAAAGATACAAATGCTGTACCGTGGTTGCCACTGTGTCTAGGAACCAGGAGGTCAAGTGGAGAATAGCAGCTACTCTGTACGTCAATGGTCTTACCGTGGGAATGCAAAGTCCACAACCAGGAAGAGAGCTGTCTTGCTGGGCACTAGGCAGGATTTAATTTAGTTTATTAAAAAACCTAACCCTTTTAAGAGGTTTATTGTTCTCGAAACAGCCAAGCGTGCAAGTTTGTACGGAAACGGTTGCTTGTCCAAATATGGGAAGACTTCTGTTCCTGTCCTCCTGAGTTTTGCCACTACCAGTGCTAGACACTTGGTAAAAAGTCTTGGTGCTGACTTTAGGCCGAAAGGGAGAACACAGATTTTGAAGTGCAACTCCACTATTGCGAACCTGAGGAACTGCCTGTAGGAAAGTAGGAGTCTTCCAAATCTAGAGTGGCCAGGAAGTTGTGCCGATTTAGCCAAGGTAAGACAATTTACCGGGATATCATCTTGATTTTGATGCGCTCGAACTTGTTGAGCGCTCTTCGATCCAGTATAGGGACTGCTTTTCTTTTTCATCAGAAAGAAACTGGAGTGGAAGCCTCTTCCCTTCTGTTGGTCTTGGACTGGTTCGATAGCTGCTTTTTGAAGCAGTTTGTGAATTTCCGACATGACGGGTCTTAAAAGAGGTACCTTGCAAGGGGTGGGAGCAAAGGATGAAGGTGGATCCAGAAATTCTATGGTGCGACGCTTGCGGATCATCTGTAACACTCACTTGTCCGATGTGATTGACTGCCAACGTTGGGAGAAATCTGCTTACTCTTCCCCCCCACCCCCCCAATCGGTGTGTGACGTTGAGGGGAAAGACATGATCGGTCAATTTTGCTTGCTCTGGGTAGAGCCAGGCCTTCCCCTCTGGAAGTACCTGCTACAGGATTGGTGGCATCTGTTGTCCTGGAAGTTGTTCCCCTGCATTTTTTGGCCCTAAGAGGGATGATTAAAGTCTCTTAATTTGTAGGTTTCTGTCCTTATCTTTAAGGAAACTGATGGCTCAAGCTGTGTTCGTCTTTATTCCTTTGAGGTGGTCATCGATCTTACCAAATAAGTCTTGCACATTGAAGGGGCATGTCCAATATTTGTGCTTGGACCTACGGTCAGAAGTTTTTAGCTTTCATCCAGGCTCATCTCAGTACAGTGCTGTGAGCCATTTGCCTGAAACCTGATTCCGCCACGTCCACTGCTGCGTCAATCAAATGATCGGAGGTAGCTACCCCGTCTGCTATGATTATTCTGGCTTCTTCCTGGAGATCTGCTGGTAAATGTTTGGTTAGTTTAGACATACGTAGCTATAGTTCGCAGTCAAAACGTGTGTCATTGCCCGCTCTGGTGGTGAGAGGTGGATGAGGATACCGTCCTGCCCATGGCCTCTAACCTACAGCCTTTGTCGGGAGGTGCTGATGAGGGACATAAAATATTAGCCAACTTTTTCTGACTGCCACAGTGATGCCAGAGCCTGGCTTCGTATGTCCCATTAGACAAAGCAGTGCTGTATCAGGAGCTTTGCATTTCTTTTCAGGTCTTGAAACCAGAGCAGGAGCGGATAATGGTGTGGCCAGAATCTTAGACCCAGATTCCAATGTGGTGTCTGGGTAGAGGAATGGTAGGGACCATTCTTCTACATTTGTCCCTGTGCTCATAAAGCAGAGTTTTTCTTCCGATGTAACTTGTCATTTGAATAAGTCTGCGGCTTTTCCAATAAGGGTATGAAATGAAACTAAATCGTCCGGTGGTGAAGAGTCACCTGGAGAGACTTTCTTTCTAGGTTTCTGAACAATGTAATCGTCCCATTCGCTATGAGTGTCAGGCTCATGTGTGATCGCAACTTCCTCGTGGTCTGAGAAATCCCTGAAAGGGTCCTCATGCCAATCAGACGGATTCAGTCGATGGCACCATTGTCGGATCTCGAAACGGTGATCTTGGTCTATGCGATGTCGGAGACAGGACCCTTGTCGGTGAAGCACTGAGCGTCCTGTTGCTGGATCTGTGAGGAGGCTGAGTGTTCTTTTATGTGGTCTTCTCCTGGTAGAATGTCTTGGTGTGCTTTGTGGAGGTGAGCTGTCCCTCCGAGGGGATCTTAATTCCTTCGATATAGATGACCTATTCTTTTCCTTTTGACGTCTGTTAAATTCTTCAATGATCCTTTGCATTGACTCCATGAGCGATGGATCGTAAGGATCAGCGGGTTCCCACGTAGTCGGATGCCATGGAGGACTGTTCCTTGGGTGTGAAAAAAGGTTGCTCGCCAACAAATTCTGTATCCGAAAACTCCTCTTGAAGAATGTTGTCAGGGAATTCTGTCATCGCTCTTAAAGGAAATAATTGTGCTCCTATTGGTTCAGGAGTTTCTGAAATAGGAGGCACTGATCCCATTGGTTTGGGAAGACTGCTTTCATTGGATGGCATAACAGTGGCCCCCGCGAGGGGCGTTTTGGACTTTTTTGTAGACAAAGAAGTTTGTGATGTCGACAGTATTCGTCGACAGCAGCGGCTTCATGGACGATGACTTTGAAGATGTTTAACGGTCTTTATCTGTCGACGAGAGCTTCGTGGACGAGTGATGGGATTCCTTTGTTGACTATTGTTTTGTGGATGCTGATTTAGACGCGGAGTCGATGACTAGGTTTGATGGGCATCTATCCTTATTGCCTCTGAGACCGCTTCTCCGCAGATGAATGTACCCCTTCGCCCACACTGGTTTTTTGAAACGCCTCCAAGGGAGTTGTGGCATGAGAGGGAGAGGTGCTCCTTTCCACTGAAGAAGCCCTTCTCTTAGAAGTTTGCCTCTCAGATGGTTTGCTGGAATGTATAGGAGCTGTTTTGGCAGATTGCTCGTCCGAAGACAGACCTTTGGCTACTAAATGCAAAGGAGGACTTCTGTATCTGTCTTGCAGGGTTTTGGTTGAGAAAATCCTATATTTTCATGTGGATCCTTCGTATAGACAAGTTTCTTCATGCACCTCGTGCAGCCTCTGAATAGTGAAGGCTTCCTGGCAGTTTGAAGTTCAGCCATGCTTGAGGTCAATTTCACACAACAAATTTAGGGTGAGAAAATACATTTTCTGAGCCCAAAATACCAGGTAGATGGCCCCTGAACAGGGGAAAAAAATAGAATACGTTTTAAGAATATAACCTAACAAAGATCACATTTCGAAAGCTCAGAGAGCTGGAGGATGCCCTTTGTTAGACTGCAGTGAAATATCTGAAGATGGCTGACTGGGGCAGAGCTTAAACACTGCCACCTCATTGGTTAAGGCCATAAAGGACCAAAGTGAAGTGGAGGGACTACACAAGTGAATGGCTCAGACCATAATGGGCAATCTACATTCATATTCCTATGGAAATAATGTATATATTTAACATTTTTAATAATTATTTAAATCACTGAGGATTCCCAGTCTGACGGGGAACATTCAAGCATCTGAATCTATGAAATATCCAACGCTGGAGAAACTGATCTAGAGCCGCTGATTTAGAAAACTTAAAGAGTATTTGAGGTATATTTGTATCTTGCTCCCTTCAAAAGGCGGCTTACTATAACCGACTGATTGTTTAAATCAAAAAGCCTTGAGTAAGTTTATTTGAATACTGGTCACTGAATCTCTAACTCCCCTACAGCTCACATTGACCCCTCTTGTGATAAGCCTGGATACTCTACCACACTACCAACCTGTGTTGTACAGACTTATACTAAAGTTTGGGTTCCTATCACCAGGTGGTCAGGGTTGATGTAAGTGCACCCAAAGGGTACTGCATACAATCTTGCCTAACACCAAAGTTCTAGGGAACTATAACTCCAATCATGCACTATGGAGAGACAGACATAAAAAGGTCACACATACAAAGAGTAAGAGTAGGTGAGTGGAAAAAGATCCCACTCACCCACGGACAAGCAAAACATAAAACCACGTCCAAGCAAAATGTTCTGGGGTTGACACAGGTCAGGAAGATTTACCATAAATACAAATATCCGGTCCCATCCCTGCATGACAGTAAGATTCATAAATATGAAGGGAAGGGGACAGGACGAAGAAATAAATCTTCTGTCACCTGGGAGTATTGCGCATATCCAATACGCAAAGGTGGATCATTTTGTACATCAACTTCTAACTACAATTATATTTAGAAACCATTCAATAGCCACTAAATAAAAAAAATTAACAGATTCGATTCTGCACAAGAAAAACAAAATTGTTACATTTGTCCACACTTATTTCCTTAAGATGAACTAATGCAAGTTTTTACCTTTTGCTTATTTCTAATGACAACATAATTATTCACTTTCCCAAAACGAAGACCGACATACGCAACTTCAAGGTCAGTGAATCCATCTTTAGGCAAATTTCTCAAATGGACAAACTGCTCATAGATTTCTGGATTAGGCTGCAGAAAAAGCAGAATAAATTAGCTTTTTGAATCAATTTAGAGTCATCAAAAGTCAAACCATTGCAATTATTAAACAAACTCCATTTTATTAGTTTCATGCAAATAACATTGCTTTTAGCAACCAGCCATCGAATTAATTTTAACTTATTACCTGCACTGTTTGGAAATACTTTTGAAAAATGTGAAGTTAAACCCCCTACTCTGAACTCTACACGTTCTGGCACCTCAATGTCGGGAAGCTAGAGTTAATGTTAGGAAAGATGTTTTTGCTACTTCACCGTCATGGATTTCTAAACTCTGGTCTGGTGGACAGAGTTTTGAATGCCTCTTTAGTTAGTGAATAGTGGAACTCTGGGAGCTGAAGCCAAACCAATTGAGGTAGCATGGAGAGTGATCAAAGCCAAGTCTCAGGAGAGGCAAGTGTGGCCAGTAAGTATAAAAATGGAACAAGTTACTCACCTGTAATTTGTTCTCCAGCATGTGTCTGGCAGGGATTCACATTTTCAGGAATATTCCCACTCAGGCTGGGAATCCTCGGTAAAAAACTTTCACTTTCAAACAGTTCTCCTATAAACCAATCACTGAGCTCTGGGTCATACCCCCAGCCAAAGACTGCCCTCTCCCTAAGCCACTCCTATGGCAGCAATCTTCAGATTTGGTAGCATGTAAAGTGGCAGTATGACCAGGAGTCCCCGCAGAGGGACAGCAAGGACAGTTTGCAGGTGAATCCATGCCAGAACTATGCTGGAAAACAACAGTTACAGGTAAGTAACTAGTTCCTTTTCCATCATGGGGTATGGCATGGATTCACATGCTCATGAAGAATACAGAGCAGTACATACACAAGCACAGGAGGTGGCAAGGCTCAACAGAAACAATTGCTCTTACCTTCGGAACAGGCTCACCTTCAAGCAAACAGGTTGCGTAACAATGATTGGCTGACCATGGAGTCCTCTCTGGAACCCCTGTCTGCGCAGTAGAAACTTAAGGTGTGCAAAGACCTCCACATAGCAGTGCTGCAGATGTCCAGCAGGGGCCACCCGACAGGAACGCTGTTGCAGCAATCGCTCTTTGGAATGGGCTCACGGACGGCCGGGCAGGGGTCAGTTGGTCAACCAGTGAGTGTGTAATACAGCCAGAGAGTCATCTGGAAATGGAAGCCTTGGATAAACCTTTCCCATGGTTCACAGAACCAAAGTCCACGAAAAGTTGAGCCGTCTTCTGGAAACAGTGCGTGCCACATAGAACTTCAGAGCAGGCACCACATCCAGAGAGTGCAAAGTCCTTTCAGCCAGTGACAAAGGTGCCGGAAAAAACACAGGCAACATCAAAGGTTCGTTGAGGTGGAATTCTGACTGAACCTTTAGCATGAAGGAGGGGTGCGTCCGCAGCACCACCCTTGTCTCGTGGAAAGTCGGATAAGCCTAGCTGTCACTTATCCAGCAGGATGGCGGTCCTTGCCGGAGAGTCAGCCAGCCAATCACGCCAGACAGCATTTGTCTCCTAGGAGACAAATCACAGGGAGTTTCGGGCAGCTCCCTCAATTCCTGCCCACCCCAGACACTCAGTTGCCAGAGGCTGTCTTCAGTCCTGAAACCCGCCAAATGCATTCGAACAAAGGGACCAAAGCTGTTTTGGCGTGGAGAGAATCTCTAGAAGGACCTTTCCAAAAAGAAAAGGCGAAAAAAGAAGACCAGGACCCGTTTAAACAAAGGGGCTTACATGCTCCAGCGATTCTGAGCTACCGCCGTTCGTGGTCAGTAAAAATCATGGTAGCTTGTTGTAAAACCACTGACAGCCATTTCGATAGTAAAGGGTAGCATTTGACTGCTACATGAGTTTATAGACACAGGGGATACTAGGTAAACCCTCCAGCACTCTATAGGAAGATAGTGTGTGCTGGGTCTAGGAATTTAAAAAGACTATTAGTCAATTACATTCTCTAGGAAACAGTAGTTCATCCCAGAGAAGGTATTTAAACCTTTTGGAAGTCTAAAAAAAGACATCCCTGTGTCACTGCACTGAGGGTGCTGTGTAACACATGAAGATAATGCCTATGGAGTTACCTTAAAACTCCATAATCAAAGAACACAAGAATAAATAAACTACGAGTGTGGGAAAAAAGGCTCCCTCTTTCCAGGTAAAAAATCAAGTCCTCAAAATCCAGGAAAGTTGCTGGGGGTCTCTAAGGTGAAGGGAATTGGCCCATTTATGAGAATTCTCCCTAACAGAATGAATGGGGGAGAACTGAATAAAAGGCAAGTCTTTTGGTTTGGAAGGCAGAGTTGACCACTGGACGAAAGAACCGAAGAGCTTGAAGAGGACGGCTGCTGCAACTCCTAGACCGTTGGTTGGCCTGTTGAAGCCCTGCTGCAGGTCCGAATCGCAAGTTTGCATCGACAGGGACCAATCAACTCCCAAGTAGGCTACCTGGACACCCATCTCCGAGCTGGTTGCATTTCCTTAGAGTTGCTGCAGGAAACCGTAGAGCCAGGGAGAGGAACACCAGATTGTGAGTGTTACTTGCAAGCTGGCCTAAAGCTTTCAGAAGATCCTCCGGACTCCCACGAAGCAGGACTGATCAATCCCGACCCCCTCTCAGTGGAGTGTGGGACCTCAGATGTGAGGAAAGTCCACCGTGACAGCCAGGAACCGCGCCTATTGCCATTTGCTGTACCGCAAGGAGCTGACACGCGAAACAACCACTGAAAGTAAAGTTTGCCGGTTGCCAGTTTTGACAGTGCAGTAGTCCTCCTCCTCCCCCCGACATCCTCCCTCTTGTCCAAACGACTGATGCCCAGCAACAGCGAGAGTGAGATCTGCAGAGCTGCACAGGAACAGAAGTCTTCAGCTGCATCTTTTCTGCTTTACCAAGGTACTGCAAAACCAGTCTAAGAGAACATACCTCTTACTGTGGAAGTGCTTGTAACTTCTGCAACTCACATGTCTAATCAGCTGTGGCCATACATTTGTTTCCTTTGATCAAAGACTAAGAACTTGTGCAAAGACTTTTCCATTTACTTACCTGAAGTGCTGTATCCTATACAAAGACTTTGGCTTAGCCTATTGAACTGAATAACTCTTCCAAGGGCTATCTGCAATTATTTTCCCAGCTTATGGATATGTGTAATTTATTGTGTTCCA
This sequence comes from Ambystoma mexicanum, assembly GCF_040938575.1. Lineage (NCBI taxonomy): Eukaryota > Metazoa > Chordata > Amphibia > Caudata > Ambystomatidae > Ambystoma > Ambystoma mexicanum. The sequence continues at coordinate 1,567,953,032 of NC_090937.1, read as the reverse complement.
ATAACCTTTGCCTTTTACTTACTTTTTAAAAGTATTCTGAATGCCAACAGTAAGATATTAATGTCCCCAGCACCTTTGTTACTGAAGTCTCCTGTGGGTGTAGGTTGTGTTTGTGGGCCATCCCAAAAGGGTCTAGTCTGATTCAGAAACTCAGTGTACAGTATTGAAGTGTATGTGTTACTATTCTATTGCTCCCTTCTAAAGAAGGCTTTATAACTGACGGATAAATTAATAATTGTTTATGCAAGTAGTTTATTTGAATACATGTAACTGAATCTTTGTGTAACTCACTACTGCTCACATTTCCCCTCTTGAGATAAGCTGCCGGTTCCACACGCTACCAAAACACTGTAGTACAAGCTTATACCAAAGGATGGATTTCCTATACCTGTAGTCCTAGTTGCTTGCAGCGTTTCCAGAGGGTACTGCATTAAATATTTGCCTAACAATAGTGTTATAGGCAAGCCTATGTCGAAGTCCCCTTTCGATCCTCGAAAGGCCAGATGCAATACTCTGCGGTTGCCACTGGATTTCGGACTATATGCGCAGCATGTGATTCTAAGTAGATGAACACGCATCAGAAATGTATTATATTTACAGCAGGATTTTTTTAAATACTTCAGACGAACAAGTTACTTTCTTACCTGGTAACGTTCTTTCGATGGGATGTTCCTCTGACGTATTACACATCAGACAGTAATGTCCACAGCTGTGCTTTGGAAAAATTTTTCGGCATCTGTGTCCTGCATCGATGACGTGGATACGCTGTCCCTCGAGGGCCTCCGTCGAGCCGACGTCACCGGATGTTACAAGTATGACGCACGTAGCCTCCGTTGTAGTTTCCCCAGAACTTGCAGCACCAATCTTCTTCCAGTAGGACTTAAGACTTGCGGAAACGTAAGCTGCAATTGCATAAGATATTCTGTAGAGGGCCAGGCTTCGATGTGGAATACATCGGAACATCCCATCGAAAGAATGTTACCAGGTAAGAAAGTAACTTGTTCTTCGAGGGGGATTAGTTCCTCCGACGTATTCCACATCTCTGACAGACTCCCAAACCAGTACCAACGCCTGGAGGTGGGAAAAGAATTTCGAATTTAGAATTGTAGAATGCCCAATCAAATTGCTGTAGAGGACCGCCTTGCCAAAGGCCATATCCTGCCCATTGTTGGAATCCAGGGAAGTGTCTCACAAAAGTATGGACAGATGCCCATGTGGCTGCTTCACAGATTTTACGAATGAGAACACCCCTCTGCAGAGCAGTAGAGGCAGCCACACCCCTAGTAGAATGAGCCCGTAAGCCTACCAGAGGGTCCTTACCCGCCAAACTAACATTCAGAGATCCTCAAAATGATCCATCTGGACAAGGTCTGCTTAGAAACAGCTTGACCAAAACGCCTTGCAGCGTACCCAACGAAGAGCTGATCGTCCACTCTGACCCAGGACATCCGTGAGATAGAAACACAAAGCTCTCCTAGGATCCAACCTATGGAGCCTCTCCTGTTCCTTAACAGGATCGGAGGAGGATAAAACGCTGGAAGAATTACCTTCTATCAAATGAAATTCCGACACAACCTTCGGAAGAAAAGGATGACCCTGTGCTTATGGAACACCGTGAAAGGTGGCTTGGCGGAAAGTGCCTGCAACACTCACTCTGCGAGCGGAAGTAACCGCAACTAAAAATACAGTCTTCAAGGACAACTGTCTCAATGGACAAGAATGTAAGGGCTCAAACAGCGCTCCCATTAGGAACTTTAGAAGGAAATTCAAATCCCATCCCTGCACCTGGAAGGGTGACGGTGGAAACCCATTAGTTAGCCCTTTTACAAACCGAGAAATCAAAGGCATCTTAAAATAAGAACATTCCTCAGACGAGCGCTTAAATAAGGACAGCGCCACCAGGTAACCCTTAAATGGTACCCACTTGCAGGCCCTTGTGGGCTAATTAAAGCAAAAAAGACAGAACCACAGGAATTGAACATAGAAAAAGATCCACATTCTGTACCCTGCACCAGTTGCAGAACTTTCTCCAATGGCAACAGAAAAGGGATTTTGTTGCGGGCCTACTGGCCGAAAGCAACACCTCCAACACGTCTTCGGGGAGGTCCCAATCCTTATACCTCAACTTTTCAGATACCAAGCATGAAGGCTGAGGGACTTGACCTCGGGATGGAGAACCTGGCCCCTCCCCCCCTCCCGTGAGAGCAAATCGTCTTGATAGGGAAGACGGCGTGGAGGGCAGCTGAACATAGCTAGAAGGTCCGGCTAACACGCTCTCCTGGCTCATCCAAGAGCAATGAGGATCTTTCAGGAAGGGAACCTCCGCAACACTTGCGGAATGACGGGATTGGAGGAAATGCCCGCAAGCAGAATCACTACAAACGCATCCCCTAACGCTCCTCTTGGAGGAAATTCCCGCAAGCAGAATCTTTCGCACTTCCGGCTGGCACTGGTGGTGAAGAGATCCACTTGTGGGCTCCGCCAAAGAGCGAAGATCTCCAATAGAACTTCCTGAGCCAGCTCCCACTCGCAAGAACGGGCTCTGCCTGCTCAGAGCGTACGCCGCCGTTTTTTTTCGTCTCCAGCCAGATGAACTGCCGAGATCGAAATTTCCTGCTGGATGGCCCAGAACCAGAGCTGCATCGCCTCTCTGCACAGTGGAGTGATCCTGCCCCCCTCCCTCCTTTTTGTTGGGTTAGTGCGTGGTCACTGTATTTTCCGTCATAATCAGGACATTTTTCCACCCGCACAGACGTCAGAAAAGCCTTCAGGGCTAGCCTGACACCCCGCAGCTCTAACAGATTGATGGAGTCTGGACTCCGACAGAGACGAACATCCGCTGACTCAACTCGTTGGCATGAGCTCCCCCACCCCGTGAGGGATCCGTCCATCACGATAGTCACCTCCGGCCAGGGTAGCCAAAATGGTGCACCCCTCATCAGATTGCTTTCCACAGCCCACCACAGAAGATCCTGGGCGACCGAGGGTGGCACGTGAACAGGATCCGAAATCCTGCCGGAGGACTAACAATTGCATCTTGAGAGCCCACTGCAGAGATCTCATCCGCAGCCTGGATTCTGGCACCAGTAGAATGCAGAATGCCATTAAGCCGAGCAACCTCAAGAACTCTAACGCCGGGAGACTCTGGGCCTGTTGAAGCTTGGCCACCATCTGCAGAATGTGATGAGCCCTCACCTGGGAAGGCAAACACTGCCCAGGGATGTGTCTAGCACTGCTCCGATGTACTGGAGCCGATGGGTAGGAGTCAAATGAGACTTCAAGTTGAGGGAGCAGCCCAGCTCGTGATGGGAGTGGCAGGTGACAGACACATGATGCAGGGCTTGCTCAGGAGAGCGTGCTCTGATCAGCCAATCGTCCAGGTAGGGGTAGACGTGAATCCCCTTTCCTGAGACACGCTGCCACCACCTCCATTAGCTTGGTGAAGACCCTCGGACAGAGGTCAATCTGAACGGCAGGACCCGAAACTGAAAATGCGAGTCGCCAACTGCAAACCTCAGGTACTTCCTGTGCTTGGGATGAATCGGCACATGAAAGTAAGCATCCTTGAGGTCAAGACACCAACCAATCCGGAAGTTGAAGGGCCTGGAGGACTTGAGAAAGGAGTAACCATCTTAAACTTGTCCTTCCTGAGGAGCTTGTTCAAACCACACAAGTCCATGATGGGTCTCACTCCCCAGTCTTTTTATGGGATAAAAAAAAATATAGGGAATACCATCCCGTGTTCTTCTCCGCTACAGGCACCAGTTCTATGGTGCCTTTCTCCAGCAGGGATCGGATTTCCTGCGCAAGGAGCGGACACTTCAAAGAGAGCTTCCCCGGTGGATTGTCGTGAGGCCTCTGCCGAAAAAGTAGCCGTGGTCTATGATCTCCAGAACCCACACATCTGAAGTAATGGCACGCCATTCTACATGATTCTGCGCCAGCCTTCCCCCAACCGGCGAACCATGGGCCATGGCCTCATGACTGCGTGGAAGCGGCTGCGGCAGTGCCTGAGGGCAAGGAGGCAACTGCACAAGCGGCTTTGGCACCTAGAGAACCTCATTTACCACATCTGGTACTCCTACGTTGGCCCCTTTGATTGGCAGCTCCCCTCGACCTACGAAAGGAAGAGTAGTATCGAAAGGAATCTCCCTTCCATTGCTGTCCCCTAGGACGAAAAGGCAAAGGTTGGCGAACTGCAGCGCTCAAGGACTTTGCTGCAGCTTTGGAGGTCTGCAACCTCTCAAGGCTCTCGTCAGCCTTGCTGCCAAAAAGATGGGCACCATCAAAGGGCATGTTGAGAAGCTGGGACTGTACATCAGGAGCAGACCCCGACTTCCGCAATCATGCAAACCTGCAGATTATGGTGCTCGCCGGCAATGGACCGGCTGACGGTCTGCGACACCCAGACCCGACCGAACAGATTCACACATGGCATCCTTGCCATCTTGAACGAGGGCTAGAAAACCATCATGTTCCTCCCTTTCGGGAATATGTTCAGCCGCCAAAGATCCACAATTCTACTGAGTGCGTGAATCTTGCCAAGGCACAAACGGAGTTGGCTGCCTGTAAAGCCATACCCCCAGATGAAACTACTTTCTTCGCCCAACCATCAAAGCGCTTGTCGTCCCTATCCGGAGGGATGGTAGGGTAACGCAGCCTGCTTCGCTGGGGCCGTAGCCGCCTGCACCACCAAACTCTCCGGAGTGGGGTGCGTAGACAAGTAGCAGGGGTCGCCACTGGCTGGTCAGTATTTTTTTCAGTTTTTCAGTAACTACTTACTCCCTGTCGGGAGACTCTCGAGCGGTCCAAGCCGCCGCCCTTCGCTGTAAGGCCATATGAAATGGCAGCACCGGGTTGGACCGTGGTCCAATATTTCTGTCAGGTCATCCTGCAGAAAATCCACAGGTGGGGCAGACCACCCCAAGTACTCAGTCACCCTCGACATGAGACGCTTTTATGATGACTCAGCACGTTTACCAGGCTCAGGCCTGCCGATCTCAACCTCCGGAGAGGTGGCCAGACCACTGGCGTCAGGCAAGGACTGACGCAGGTCTTCCATCTGGCTGTGACCAGACAACAGGTCATCAGGAACCTCAGGAGGTACAATTCCCTCCTCATCTGACCCTTCTTCCACCTCTGAAATGTAATCCAAAGGCTGTAATAAATCCCTGGATGAGGGTAAAGAAAAAGGCTCAAACACAGGCCTCACTGATTTACTGAGTGCCTTCCTCAGAGTGGAGACCCTCCGGGGCACCTCCGGTAAATCATCCCCAAAATTATTGGAGAGCGCCAATGGAATAGGCGTCGACGTCCACCAAGGTGCCGACGACTTTGACAACGGCTACGAGGCCGGAACCCTGAGCGTGTCTGACGGATTCGGGGCCGACGACTTCCTCGGACCAGGAGACTAGAGTCCTTCGACGGACATGGCGCCGACAGCATCAATGCCTTCTTAGAAGGCCTCACAGGCTCTGACGGTCTCAAGGGTGTCAGGACCGGGAACGTTTGCTATGGTGATCCACCCTATCCGATTCAGACCTAGACGGCTCCCGATGATCGTGCCGACCGCCAGAGCCCGATGACGTGTGAGCGGTGGCCCTAGCTCGTTGCGTACTAGCTTCTCTCGAAGGCGCAGACGGAATGGTGCCCTGCGATTCGAAAATCTGCATCATCTCCTTGCGGAAGGCGTCCCATTCCGGCAGTGATGAATGCTTGGTGGGACCAGCAACCCGCCGTCTGGTGGAGCCCTCCGACGAGGACTCGTAAGGCAACTGGTGACTGCGCTCCTGTGAATGCCTACAAGAGGCAGAGGAATGGCGGAAACCACTCTGGGACCGAGACCCCCCCTGCCCCTCCCCCCTGGATTTACGCCGACGTGGAGATTTGCCCCTCGAATCGTCGGTTGAGAGTCCAGCGGATTTCGACTTAAGGGGTTTTTCTTTGGAAACCTTACCTACAACTACTTCTTCCGCTCCCGCAAGGCCTTCGACGTCAAAGACTGGCATTCACCGCAGTCATCGGTAGCGTGGCTCTCACTGAGGCACCAAAGCCAGACGTTGTGCGGGTCCGTAAGTGACATCTTGGAACCGCAGTCCCAACACTTCTTGAAGCCCGACTTCGGGGTAGAAGAGGACGAAGACATTCTCAATAACAAGTAGAAGAACCGATTCAACAGGAAAAGAACCGAGGCGTGCCGAGATTCTGAAGCGAACACGTTCACGGAAAAAAGAGAACTGAGGCTATGGGTGTCGTGCGACCTGCTTATAACATCCGGTGACATCAGACGGAGGTCCTTGAGTGAAAGCGTATCAACGTCATTGACGCAGGACACCGACGCCAAAATATTTCCAAAGCAGCACAGCTGTGGAATAGGTCGGTGGAACCAATCCCCTTGAAGTTTACATTAAAACACTTAGGAATACTAGATAATACACATCAAAGGGCACTTTCACTTTTTTTGCGGTTACATTTGTAGAAAGGGAAAAGGCAAAGTTATCGTATTATCGGTAACTGCACACTCCTGCAGCTTTCAACGGGTTATATGGTAATGCATTTACTCTGCAAACACGTATAGAGAAGTCACTTAAGGGGAGGAAAATAAGTGGTTTGTGCAACATGACCCTAGGTTTTAGAAATGGTTTCTTCGCGTGGCAAGTTTAAAGGGCAAAAACACAACTCTAGTTAAAGTCAGTTCAGAGAGGGCTTGAAGTCTCAACAAATAGCAAATAATAAAGAGTTACTGGGGATTTCCAGGGTCTTAAATTATTAAAGTAGCAAGTTAGCAACTAAAAAGGGAGACCAGAAAAAAGGGTAGAGAATGGGCAACAAGCAGCAGCTTGGGTCAGAGCTAAGAGGGGGTTACCCTGGACACATCTATGCACGCCGTTAGAATTCTCAGAAATGTGTTAATTCCCTTGCACCTTAGACACTCCCGCCCCCCCCCACCCCTCCACCTGCTCCTTTGCTGGACCTTATGAATTTCTCATTTAATTTTAAAATTAAATTGTGTTGGTTTTAACTATGGAGTCTGATGAACTCCATAGGCATCAACTTTACGTTTGTGTCACACAGCACCTTCATTGCAGAGGCACAGGGAAGTCTTAGATTTCCCAAAAGGTTTAAATACCTTCTCTTGGGGAAACTACTGTTTCCAAAAGCAGTGAAGTGGAATTGACTTCATTTACAATTTGTAACTTTCTAGACCCCAGCACACACTATATTAACATAGGGTGCTGGAGGGGTTTTAGTAATGTTAAAGGATATTTGTACCGCGCACTATCACCACCGGAGTGGTCCCCTGGCGCTCTGGCGGCACTGATAGAGGGAGGTGGGGCGAGTTAGTGGGAATAAGCTCGAAAAGTGCAAGAGAGCAGTGATTTGCTGTTGGTAGCCTCAGCCCGGTGGGACCGTCGGCTCGGCATGGGGTGTTTTACGGTCGGTAGTCGTGTGCTGTTGTGCAAGTCTATGTGTGGTTTGTTTTATTGTTGTAGTGAAGTTTGTGCAGACTGCTGTGTTTTAGGCTTGTGGTTGTGTTTGGTTAGAGTTTGAGAGGTATGCAGAAGGATGAAATGGTTAGTGGATTGGATTGTTGGCCTTTTTGTCCTTGCAATTAGGTCTAGGTGTGATGCTTGCCATCATTCACTATTCCATCTGTGTTGCGCTTGCTAATTTCAAAATTCTGTCGATGTTAGGAAGGCTAGTGATCATGATTCCATTGGTGTTGCACTTGTCATCATTCACAGTTTCATCTAAGTGTGGTGCATGCTAACATTCACATTTCTTTCTAGATGCAACGCAGGCTAAAATTGAGAATTCTATCCAAGTGTGGTACATGCTAACATTCATCGAGAAATCCATCCAAGTGTGGTACATGCTAACATTCATATAAGCACTGTGCGTGTCCTTCAGTGAAGTCCCGTTAACATTTTTTGGCTTTGTAAATGTTTCAGGCATTTGCCAGGCAGTGCTATTAGATGCCCAGGTACTTGCACCATTTTGCACCTGCTACTGTTAATACCACTATAGACAGCAGTGCCTACCTACCGAGGGGCTTTTGCCATGCCTATACAAAAGCCCAAACTATTGGCATTGCTAATGCTTGTTTCCATCATGACCAAGTGTTGCCGTACATACCCTATAAGTGCTTACGAGTAATATGCAAAACGCACTCCCCTTGCCCTTTCAATACACATTGTGAGACTTGTTTTTCTCTGCAAGGAAACACCAATTTGTTTCCCTATTAATTATAAAACTCAGGCCCGATACGGTGTCCTGACATTTCATCGAAAACAATTGGTCGACAGGTCATTTGGTCGACGTAATTTCGTCGAAAACCAAATGGTCGATGATTTTTTTAAATTTATATATATATTTTTAAGGTTTTAGTTTAGGGAAAAAAGGGGGGTTTTTTTTAGAAATAAAAGTGGGTTAGGGGACCCCCTCCCCCCCAAAAAAAGGGGTAAAAATAAAATAAAAAAATTCTACCATTTGGTTTCACCAAATTGGTTCGACCATTTGTCCAGTCGACCAATTTTTTTCGATCAAATGTATGGTAACCGTCCGATACATCAGCAGAAACATGCACAGAAGCGACACCCCATCTCAAAACAGTATGCAATACATTGCAGCTATTTGAATTGATAAGTAATTTATAATGCACCTGTCTGTACACAAGTGTTTATACGTTTTAATCCTCCAGAAAGGCACCTTGAATCAATCACATACAATGACTGACTCCTTTTCAAATCCTTTTACCCAGTGTTCAAACTATCCGTGGCCTAGTACCCGCCCCCACAGAACACTGGCGAACACTATCTCTCCCCTCTTGCCCAACTTGAACCCTCCCATGTTACTAATTCCTCAATCTTTCTGTTCACTACCAACCCACCATGCTTCTTCTGCCTTTGCCCACCCCTCTTGCCACCCCAGCATTCGTGCATGCTCCGATCTCTTCTCTGGCTGCTGTAAAGCTTCCCCCCCCCCCTGTCGTGGGACTGCTCTGAATACCTGTGCAACCTCTAGAAGTATTTCAGTTGGAAACACATTCTTCCTCTAAAAGTATCAAACACTGAACCTGTGAGCCGAGTAAATGAACGCACACTCCCTGAGCACAGATGTCGATGGCGCCAATTGGTCCTTCCCACACGGCCACTTTCATATTGTTGCTGTCTGACATTGTTCAGAAGATTGCAAATAATCTTGGAGCACAGATAAAGTGCAGGCAAAGCACAGCCATATATTCCCTCCTACTATGAGTGCCCCGCTCAATTCCCCCGCTACTTGTCCACTGCCCTCTTGCTTAATACTGCATACTTTTTCAGTTTCGCCAATCTGCATTTTGGTTCGTCCATGTGTGTGACTTTTGACCCTAGATATTATGTTGGTAAAGTTTGTAACTTGTGAGGTCGAAAACTTCAAGTGGGGATATAACCGAGGGGGACAATGAGTGTGTTTACGAGTAACGGTACCAAGTAAAACAGCCCCCTTAATGCTCCCAGTGAAAAGCAATTTTAAATACCAGGTATCTGTGTCCCTTGTATACTTGTCACTGTGAATCTGTGCAACTCCTACAACTCACATTGACCCCCTCTGCAGATAAGCCTGGCTGCTCCACACGCTACCAACCTGTGTAGTGCATACTTATACCAAAGGTTGGCTTTCTATTGCCAGATGTCAGGGTTGTTGTGCACCCAAAGGGTACTGCAAACAACCTTGCCTAACAGCGTTGAAGGTGGTTTAGTGGGTTATATGTCCTGGTCCCAGCCGATCTTATTCCAATTAAGTAGCATTCCTGGGAGTACGCTTAGTAGCTGGTTATGTTTCTGGGCCATCTAACCTTTACGTTAGATGAGTGTGGTTGTGTTATATGGATCTTAGGTTGGAGGGGCCAGTTATGTCTGGTCTCCCCGCTCTGGCGTGGTGCTGTGGATTGTCCACCCCCTGTTCCCTCACTGCCTACATTGACAGTGGTCTGCTGGGCTTTGCCGTGATTTAGGCCAGGGTACTATTGATTGATCGTCCTTGACCTTCTGTCTCAGTCTAATTATGTGTTGGTCATTAATATTGTCCTGTTATGGCTCAGTTTAATCAAGAAACCTAGTCTTAAGTGTTTATTTGGATAACTGTCACTGGGAAACTGTTACAACTCTACAGCTCACATTGCCCCTTTTGAAAAAAAGGGGGCTGCTCAGTCACTCTACCAACTTGTGTAGCACATGCTTATATTTATTTTTGTATTTGTAAAGCGCCTAGCAGCCCGGAGGCATCGAGGCGCGGTTTCAAGAAAGTGTCTTAGTTACAACATGTACATGGAAATGCACGGGTTTACAGGTAGCAAGTGCCTTGCATGGGATCCTGGGTAGGACATATACAAATAGTCTTGTTTGGATTGCTTTTCTGGAGGCAGTGTGGGATTCAATACTTCTGATTGTGGGAGGGAGCAGGTTCCAGTTGATGGCTGCCATCACCAGGAAGCTTGAGCCGCCTGCCCAGGCTTTGAGACTTTTGGGAATGGCCAGACGGTTGGTGTAGCTGGCTCTAGTGTCTGTTCGAGGGGGGCGCCGAGAAACTCAGAGGTATCATTGTGCTGTATCATGAAGACATTTGTGAGTAGGTGCCAGAGACTTAAAGAGGATGCGCTCCTTAATGGGAAGCCAATTGACAGATTTCCTCGTGGATGAGATGCTCTCTTCTGGAGATACTTGTGGCTGCTCCAAGGGCATTGTTTTGCACTTCTTTGGAGTTTCCCGCTGTTCTTTGCTGACGTACCTAGTAGGAGCGTGTTACAGTAGTCGAGGCGAGATCCAATGATTGCTCTGGCGATGGTGAGGGAGTTTTGTTGCGTTACGAAAGGTCTGGCGGCTGTGATGAGTTGAGTGGTAGGCAGCTGCTGAGGATATTGCATTCACCTGTCTGGTCATGGTGAGATTCAAATTCAAATAAACACCAAGTGTTTTCACTTACTGAGATAGGGATGCGAGTTGTCGATGAGAAAGGAATATTGTGAACCGATCTTTGATTGTGTTCGGAGAGCCAATGATTAGGAGTTTGGTCTTTTCGCTGTTCAGACAGAGCCAGTTTTCAGCCATCCAGGACTGGATGGTGGCGTAGATGGTGTTGAGGGTTGTCTGGTTTGAATCGTAGTCTCCTGTAAGAGGAATGAGGACCTGCGTGTCATCAGCATAAATACCAAAGGATGGGTTAACTATTGCGAAGAGGACAAGGCTAGTGCAGTCTCCCACAGGGTACTGCATACAATCCTGCCTAACAGGAACATAGAAAATGTTACATGAGTAGGTAGAAAAAAGGGCTACTAGGTAACCCCCACAGCCCCCATCACTCCACATAAAATGACATGTGCTGGACCTAAGAGAAAAGGTAAGTAAAGTCAATTTCACTTTATTATTCTTGAGAACAGTAGTTCACCCAAGAAAAGGAATTTAAAACCTAAAGGATTTCTCCGACACTGTGCAGACTGTTGTGGGTCACCATACAAAAAGTAGATGCGTATGGAGTTTGTCAGACTTCGAAGGAAGCAAATAATCCGAATCAGGTCAAAACACAAGTGAGAAAAAGGGCTCACGCCACGGTTAAAATGAAAAAGTTCTAAAGTCCACAAAAGGGCTGGGGGCCTCCTTAACACAGAATTGAGAAATCCCCGTAAAACACACATGAGTGAGTGGCAAAAAGTACCACTCACTCAGGAGGTTAAAAAAGAAAGATCCCAGATGCTAGCAAAAGAGCCTAGGGTCTCTGAGATTAAAGGAAATTAGCACAGGAGCTGAAGTATCTCCTTCACAGGGTAGCCTATGATCTGTCCACAGGTCATACTGTAGAAAATTATATTAATCAGGGAGAAATGTGCTAATTCCCTCCCCACCTTAGAAACCCTGAGCAACTTTGCTGGATTTTGATTTTTTTTTTTTAACCTGGAGTGTGCATCCCTTTTTCCCCACTCATGTATTTTAATGTGTTTTTGTACACTGTGGTTCTTTTGGTTGCGGAGTGTGACAAACTCCAAAGGCATCTTTTACATTGTGTCACACAGCACCTTCAGTGCAGTGGCACAGGGAAGTCTTTCAGATTTCCCAAAGGTTTAACTAAACTACTGTTTCCCAGAGCAGTAGAGTGCAACTGACTTTACTTACCATTGCAACTTTCTAGACCCAGCACATACCATCTTACAATAGGGTGCTGGAGGGATTACCCAGTATCCCCCTTTGTGTAGCTTCTCATGTAACATTTTTATGTTACCCTTTTCTCACTGAATGGCTAGTGGCAGTGGTTTCATTTAACTACCAAGGTGTGCTTTTACCGCGGGCTGTGTTCGCAACTGCAGTGAAGCACACAAGGGTGCAATTTTTGTCAAAATGGCCAGAGTTCTGTTTTTGCCATTTCTTGGTGGAAAGGTCCTTCTTGAGATTTACTCTGTGTGCCAAACAAGCTTTGGTCCCATTGTTCGTATGCCTTTGGCGGGATTCACAAATGAAGCCCGCCTCTGGCTCCAGGGTGAGGGAGGTGCCAGAAACTCCTTATGCTTAGTCTCCTAGGAGACCCAAATGCACTGATTGGCCGGCTGACTGTCCAGCAAGGACAGCCACCCTGCTGGGTGACTGACCGTAGGCTAGAAGTTATAGGTTAGCCTTCGTCCATAGTCCCCTTTCCTCCATACTGTATGGGCTTCCATTCGAAGGGACGGGAGACAGGGAACAAGTTACCTCCCTGTAACTGTTCAACATGGGTCTGGCATGGATTCACATGCTCATGAATATTCCCCGTCAGGCTGGGAATCCTCGGTAAAGGAAAAAAAAAAATCAGTTTCAGCTTTGTTTCTGATCTGTCTTTCTACTTGTAACCAATCACTGGTCTCTGGGTCATACTGCCCCCAGCCAATGACTGCCCTCTACAAAAGCCCCTCTGGCAGCGATCTTCAGATTTGGTAGCACATAAAGTGTCAGTAGGACCAAGAGAAGAGCCGCAGAGGGGTAGGGGGGAGGGTTCACATGTGAATCCATGCCAAACCCATGCAGGAGAACAGTTACAGGTAAAGTAACTTGTTCCTTCTCCAGCATGGGGTCTGGCATGGATTCGGATGCTCATGAATATAATACATGGCAGTACACACATGCACAACCACGGAAGGTGGCAAGGCTCAACATTAAGCAACTCTCACCTCCTCACCAGGCCCACCTTCAGGTGAACAGGTTGCGCAGCACTGCCTGCCCAACCGTTGACTCCTCCCTGGAATCCTAGTCGACGCAGTAGAATCTCGTGAAGGTGTGTGTCGACCTCCACGAAGCAGCCCTGCAGATGTCCAGCAGGAGCACACCAGACAAGAATGCCGTGGTAGCAGCGATCGCTGTGGTCGGATGAGCTCTCCGGCGGCCAGGCAACAGTCGGTTTGCCAACCGGTGACATTGCATGAGCCATCTGGAAATGGAAGCCTTCGAGGCTGCCTTCCCTTGGTTCACAGGTCCAAAGTTCACAAACAGTCGTGATGTCTTCCGAAGGCTCTTCGTGCGGTCCACGTAGAACTGCAGCACTCTTGCTACATACAGCGAGTACAAAGTCTTCTCAGCCGGCGACGGGAAAAAAAAAAACAGGTTAACACCAAGGGCTCGTTGTGATGGAAGTCCGACGGCACCTTGGGCATGAAGGAGGTGTGCATCCTCAGCACCACCCTCGTCTTGTGGAAAGTCGGGTATGGAGGTTTACAGGAGAGGGCCTGGAGATCTCCCACTTATCGTGTGGAGGTGATGGCCACAAGAAACGCGGTCTTCCACGTTCGTTGCCGTCGCGAATAGGTCGATCTGGGGATTGCCCCATCGTCGGAATAGGAGATCCACTTGATCCTGCCGCAGCTCCCATTTGTAGCACGAGCGCAGCTCCCTGCTGAGTGAGTCGGTGATGGTGTTCTTTATTCCTGCCAGATGGAAGGGTAACAAAAACATCCCTTGCGCGACGACCCAGTGCCACAGATCCTGGGCTTCCTTGGATAAGGCTAGGGACCTGGCGCCTCCCTGCTTCCGGATGTAGAACATCGTGGTGTTGTCGGTGAAGACCCTTATCACCTTACCCTTGAGGGACGGAAGGAACAACCTGAGGGCCCAGAACACGGCTTGGGAGCTCCAGGACATTGATGTGTAGTGACCTCTCCACCGGGAGCCAAAGTCCTCTTGGGTGGAGATCCCCGGTGTGCGCTCCCCATCCCTCTAGGGAGGTGTGTCAGTTTCCTGATGTGCCGGGGTCTGGAAGCCCATGCCCGTGCCAGATGAGCGCAGTTGCCCAACCACCAGATCACTTGGCGGAAAATCTCGTTGAGTGTGATCCTGCCTTCGAAGCTGCCCGACGATTGCATCCAACGGGCGTCAAACTCCTGTAGTGGTCGCATCCGCAGTCTGCACAGGCGCACGAGGTAGATGCAAGAGGACATCATGCCGAGCAGGGACTTGATGGACTTCACCCTGGCCTCGTCCATGGTCAACAGCCGTTGTACCTTGGCCCATGAGGGCCTTTGTCCTTTCCTCCGGAGAAGCCAATCGCGCCACTGTGTCGAGCCTGGCTCCCAGGAACAGGGCGACAGACGGGTACCTATTGGGATTTCGTGAAGTTGAACGAGAATCCCAGATCCGCAAGCAGTTGGACGGTCCTCACTGTGTGCTCGACGGCGAGTTTTCTTGACTTTGCTCAGATGAGCCAATCGGTCAGGTATGGGTAGACGTGGATCCCATGCAGGCGCGCCGCCACTGGTGCAAGGTACTTGAACACCCTGGGCGCCGACTTCAATCCGAACGGAAGGGCCTTGAACTGATGGTGTCGCCCTTGGACCACAAATCGCAGGAATTTGCGATGTCCTTTTAGAATGGGGAGGTGAAAGTAGGCATCCTAAAGTCCAGCGACGATAGGTAGCACGTGCTGGAGGGTGACCATCTGGAACTTCTGGGACTTAATGTACCCGTTTAGACGACGAAGGTCCTGGATGGGTTGCCAACCGCCGGTCTTCTTCCAGACGAGGAAGTATCGCGAGTACACCGGAGCGTCTTTGGGACGATCTCTATGGCTCCCTTTCTTATCATCGCCCGTACCTCCAGCAGCAATTGAGTAACGTGGTTTTCCTTCCTGGCCACGGGTGGAATACGGGGACACTTTAGAAATTCCAGAGTGTGCCTGCGGGCCAGGGCATCCAGCACCCAACGGTCGGTGGAGATGGACTCCCACATGCTAATTGCCAGTCGGCCTCCCACCAGGGTGCTCAGGTGGGGGCCTGACGCATACGGCCGGTTCAATCCTGCTTCGTCGCACCTTGCCGCCTTAGCGACGACGGGATCCTCCTGTCTTGCCGCGTCCTCTATAGGCCACCTGCGACGCGGAGCCGCCTCCGAATCCTTTGGAGGCACCTTGCTTGCCTCTAGAGCTCCAAAAGGACGTCCGTCATTGAACACACAAGGCCCGAGCCGTCGGTGTCAGCCTTGATGGCCTGCAATGACTCGTCCACTGTATTGCCGAACAGGTTGTTCCCGTCGAAGGGCATGTCCAGAACCCTGATCTGCACGTCCTGGCGTAAGTTGGTGGCCTTGAGCCAAGCGCGCCGGCGGAGGAGGCAAACGTTGTTGCCCATCTGACGAAAGCCAGTGTCAGCGATGTCCATGGCCACCATAATGGCGTGGTCCGACGCCACTTCTTCCTGTAGGATCTCCAGGGCCCCAGCCCTCTTGTCCGGGAGGAAGTCCAGCAACAGAGAGCTCTTGAACCACAGCTCCCTGTCGTAGCGTGCCGTGAGGACGTTGGCCGCTTTAATTGTAGTCGCTGACATGACCCGTCCCATAGCGTCCAGCTTCTTACACCTCGCCGTCTAGCAGGGACGTTGAAGTTGAGACCGTCGCCCCGCCACTTTCTTCTTGGCCGCAGAGACCACTGAAACAGGGGACGGCTGTTCCCCGAGGCACATAGGGGTGGAGTCCGGGACCCGGTACTTCTTCTGGTACTGGTCTCTTAGCAGGCGCCGTGGACTGGTTCTTCAGGAGCGCCAGCCCCTCGTCCCAGATGTCGTCCAGAAACGGGACTGAAAAGACAGTCTTCCTCTTGGCTCCACACCTTTGGTAGAGGAAACCTTCCTTCAGTTCTTCGGGGCAGAGCTGGAAGAGCTCAGACGTCCTGGCGATCATGGCATGGAAGGAGCCAATTTCGTGGGGGGGCAGGGCAGAGGAGGTGGTCGTCCGTCCCGGTCTCCGTTCCGTTCTCATCTCTCAGAGGAGGGGATGGAGGTGAAGGCTGGAAGGGGGTGGGGAGTGGACTCATCTCCACTCGTTAAGCGGGCTTCCCGACGAACCAGGTTCCGCTGGGTCTTCGGTGGGGGTAAGGGCATCGTAGTCCTTAGCTCCGTGCACAAGGCCTTTATAGCCATCAAGATAGCTCCTGAATTGTCCTGTGGAACAAGCACCGGCAGCAATGAGAGCGACAGTTGGAGCCTGGGGTCCTCCACGGCCCCATCTTCATCGGCTCTACCATTGCTTTCCTAGTCAGCCTCGTCGGGATCCTTCCCGTGGGCCTTGGATTCCTTGAACTTCTTGTCCAGGATCCTTTGGCCGCTCGCCAACTCATCCTCAGAGGTGGTATCCTTGTCAGTTATGGCTACCGTGCCCCCACCTCTTTCTCCTGCTTGGGTTTCACAGGGGTCTTCTCGATAGGCAGAAAAGGTGATTCCCTCCGGGGTGGCAGGGAAACTCTAGCCCCTGCAGTGTCTCCACTGGGGAAGCCTCCGTAGGTTTCACGAGGGCTGCCACAGCCTTCACCTGGGGGGTGTGGGGGGCAGGGGTGGGGAAACCCGACTCGCTCCCCCTCGGCTGTCTCCGTCAGGATCGACCGGGGCTTCTCCCGAAGCTTACCCGGGTTCTCCGACTTCCTCTTCACCGAGCCAGAGCGTTGGGTCGTGGTTGATGGCGTTGGTGATAATGCACCCTGCCTGGCAGCCGAAAAGCCTGACCGATCGGCGCCCCCGCGGTGCTTTGCCTTTTGTTGGGCCCCCGTCGCCGAAGCGCCCTCAAAAAGGTCTTCAAATATTTAACATTGCCTAATGACACCAGTATTAGGTGGGTGGTTGGTGGGACATAGAGGAAAGGGGGGCTATGGACTAAGTACATTAGTCACTACAGTGAGTAACTTATTACTCTTAAGTCCCGTACCCTTTCCTCCATACTGTACAGGCGATTACAACCGATTGTAGCCCCAGGGTGGAGAGGAGACCCTCCTTAAGCAAATAGGTTCCTGAGAACCGCCTGTTCAAAAGCCGCGTCAGATCTAGAGCCGGCATCCAAACAGAAATGCTTGCAAAAAGCCGAGGGAGAGGCCCAAGTGGCCGCCCTTCTTATGACTTGACAAGGGACATGGCGCTGGAATGCGATGGCCGTTGCCTTGGCCCCGACTGCGTGGACATGCATGTGGTTGGGAGCAGCTTGTGCTGGCCCTCTTACGCTTCTTTGATGGCAGATACCATCAAGCGGGATATGGAAGCCTCCAAGGCCAGATAGCCTGGCCTTCCTTGAGACGCCGAAAGTGAGAGCGTCCGACTTGCGGAAGCCCTTGGGGTCCTGTCCATGTAGAATTTTGGGGCACGCCCGACATCCAGGCAACAGCACTGTGCTTCGTCCTTGGGATCGAGCAAGAACGTCGGAAGGACCATTTCCTTGTTCAAGTGAAATGCAGATGGAACCTTGGGCAGAAATGCCAGGTGTGTCCGCATGAATACCGTGTCCCTGTGAAAGGTGGTAAATGGTTCAGAGGCAACCAGCGCCTGGATCTCGCTGACAGAGCAGAGGTAAGCCCGACTAGTAAGGCCATCTTGATGGTGACCAGCCCAATGTCCACAGACACCATTGGCTCTAATGGTTTGTGCGCCAGGGCGCCCAAGACCATATTCAGATCCCACACTGGGTGCGGACTCTTGATAGGCGGGTAAAGCCTCGCGAGACAGGTTAGGTTCTTGCCGATAGGATTGGAGGAAAAAATGCCTTCCTCCGAGTTCCTGTAAGCCCCAATGGCTGCAAGGTATGTACGGCAGGTGTCGACCTGTACGCACGGGTGAGCGAGGTGTGCCGAAAAGGAGAGCACGTCGTCCAGATTGCAGGTCAAAGGGTCAACTCCCTTGGAGTCTGCCCAGTGGCAGAACCTGGTCCATTTGCTACTATACTGGTCCCTGGTGGCTTTGCTCCTGGCGCCCTGTACGATCTCCAGTTTGTCCTGTGAAGTCAAGGTGCCGAAGTGTTACCTGCTCAGGTACCACGCCGTGAGGGTGAGCTTCCCTGGCGAAGGGTGGATGATTCTGCCCCCCTGCTGTGCCAGAAGACGTGCTGGGCCTGTCGGGAGTTGCATCGGGGGCACCTCTGAGAGGCTAAGGAGCTTCCCAGAACCATAGTCTGGCCAGCCACCATGGATCAATCAGAATGATGAGGAGTCAATGCGAGTCCTTGATCTTGCAAATTACCCTGTGGATCAGGGGAGTGGGCGGCAAGGCGTAGGCCTTCATGCCGGTCCACTGTAGGTGAAATGCATCGCCCAGCGAGCCGGGGCCCTGGCCTTGCCATGATGCAAACCAGTGGCACTTCTTGTTGTCACAGGTGGCAAAGAGATCCACTTGGGGGTGACCCCACTTGTCGAAGATCTCCTGCATAACTAGGTTGTTTAGCTGCCACTCAATTGTCTGCTCCCAGCCTGCTTAGCCTGTCCACCTCCAGGCTGGATACCCCCGGGAGGTGGACTGCCGAGAGGCACATTTTGTTTTCCAGGGCTCATTCCCACGTGCTGATCGCCAGTCTACACAGAGGGGATCTGGTGCCTCCCTGCTTGTTGACATAGTACATGCTGGTCAAGTTGTCTGTTGGCATGAGGACAACCTTGCCCTTGAGAAGTGGTAGGAATGTGCTGAGTGCTAGCCAGATGGCTAGCAGCTCCAACCAATTGATGTGGTATTCCTGCTCCTGTTGAGTCCAGGTGCCGTGGACCGAGAGTTCATCCAGGGTGGCTCCACAGCCCTCGAGCGAGGAGTCTGGTGATGGCCTGCGGAGAGGGCGGCCTGAAGGGTTTACACATTCGTAGGTTGCAGTCCCTGGACTACCAAGTGAGGTCCGGGTGGAGATATGGAGGAACGGTGGTCCTCTTGGATTGCGAGCTCCACTCCTGACTCCATGAGGCCGCGAAGTGCAGCTGAATCCTTCTCATTAGTCCCGTGTGCAGCACGGCTAACAGGACCGCCGCCACTAGCCACAGGATATGTTGCTACCAACATGCCGAGGTCACCTCTCTGCTGAGGAAGTGGGCAGTGGCCCTCTTGATAACCGAGATCTTGTCTTCTGACGGAAAAGCCTTCTCGGAGCACGTGTCCCAAATTAGTCCCAGGAATGTGAGTCTACGTCGGGAGCAGCTGTGACTTCGAGGATGAGCGAGAAGCCCAGGTCGTGCAGTGTGTTCATAAGGGCATGGGAAGAGTGGTGAATTGCTTGCGAAGATGAAGCCCTGACAAGCTAGTCGTCGAGGTATGGGTAGATGTGGAGGCCCTGCACTCTGAGGAGGGCCGCCACAGCGTTCATGAGTCTGGTAAAGACCCTGGAGGCCGAGCTGAGGCGAAACGGGAGAACTTTGTATTGGAAATGGGAGCCCATGATCCTGAACCATAGGAAGCAACGATGGGGCTGCCAAATCAGGACGTGTAGGTACGCCTCCTTCAGGTCCAGGGAGCACATCCAGTCTGACCCAACCTGTAGGAGTGGAGGTGAGGAGAGGCTGGGATTGGTAGGCGCTACCCAATGGATACTAGAGGATCCAAGGGACCGCAAAATTCTGGTGACAGAAATGTGCATGGAGAGCAAGCCTGCCCCCCACCGAGCAAGCCTGCCCCCCTCCGGAGACATGTGGACCTGAAGGGGCGTGTCATGTCTTTCCCTCGGAGGCGGAGGAGGGGGGACTGGAAAAAGCCCTTTTTGTTTGCGCCGGTTCTAAGGCGGCGAGTGGTCCGGCTGCCTGTATCTGCGTTCCTGGAAGCCGCAGGACACTCCATATGTACGACCCTTTTCTGAGCGTTGCCGAGATTGGGTGCAAGATTTGGGCGTGGTCTTTGTAAGCATGGACAAGGACTTTGCCGTTTGTGAGCTGTTTTTTGTCCAGCTCTTCATCGTAGAGGAGTGGAAGAGGTCGCCCCCCTCGAACAGTAGATCTAGAATGCGCGCCTCGACGTCCGGGTAGAATTTGGTTGCGAGGCTATGCGCCTCATGTCCGTGGCAATGCAGATGGCACGGTACGAGGTATCGATATGTGCCAATGTGGATTCCATGAGGTCATGCACCACAAGCTTGGCCTCCGCTAGCCCCGCCTTAAAGCACGATTGTCATTGGGTGGAGTTCCGGGAGGATGTCCGCAATTTCCTGGTATAACTGTTGGTTGGCGGCAGCCAGCATGGCATCTGCGTTGGCCCGACGGAGGTTTAAGGAGGCGGAGTAGATCTTGCCGTAGGCCTCCAATATCTTCTCCTTGCCTGGCAGCGCCGCCGAGGAGGAGGGGGGGCGGGGGGGTGGAGGACGACAGGCTTGGAGTAAAGTGATGCCGTGGCGATCACCGAGGAGTGTGGCTGAGGAAGGGTCGAGAGAAAGTGTTCCCCCCTCCATCTGCTTGTTCTTGGTGTCCAGGCGTCGGTTGACCGGCTGGACTCAGGGGGGGCTTGAAGCCAACCCTTCTTGGCCAGGGAGACTACATCGGTTTGCAGTGGAATCCCTGTGTTGGCCGATGGCTTTTTGTGAAGACTTCAGCCAGAAACCCCTGTTCGACCGCAGGCTGAGGGAGGCCTAGGTACTCCGCCAGGCCAGCAAGACGTTCATGGAAGGCCCTGGCTGAGGATGGCATGTCCGGATCCTCCTCCTCCTGATCCTGCGGATCCTGCGGATCTGGGGGATCCTGTGGATGAGGGGGAGATGGCACCAGAGGCTGGGGTACAGAGACCGCAGCCGGCAGTAGAGGCTGCAGAGTTGGCTTTGGGGCCGGAGAAGGCAGCTGCACTGGGATCAGGGAGCCCGACTGCGGCGTCTGGTGCCACTAGCATGGCGGGGAGGACTTCCCCCGATTGCGTCCTTGATGAAAACCCCAATCTGAGGAGACCTCATGAGGCTGAGAAATTTATCAAAGAGAACTTACTCACTGTCCAAAGAGGTGGCAGGGGGTACAGGCGGGGTAGCGGAGGACTGCTGGAGCCGCTGCGTGCCCAGTCCGTATGGACGCATGGGATAGTTGCCCTGCATATATGAAGGTTAGACTGTAGGCCACGTACCTGGTTGAGGCCAGTCCCACCTTGACACTTTCTTTGCCGAATTCCTGGAATGGCGTCAGACGGGTGCCTCTTTCTGGCACGGCAGCCACTTTGTCAAGCTGCCTGCCATGTGCCTGCGACGTGTTGCCCAGCCTGCTGGGTCCGGCCTCGGCCAAGACTCTCGGGTGTGGATCACAAGACCTACCCTGCTCCTCGGGTCTCGGCCCAGTAGGTGCGACACCCTCGACCCAGGGGTCGGTAGAGCTACATTTAGGTGCCACCTCGGACATAGTGCCGGTATTAGGGCGTAGCCCCTCGGCTGTAGACCTGGTACAAGAACCTTCCGGTCTCGACACTGCGTCAGGTAGGATCCAGCCTGGCTGGTCTGTTCTTCAGGACAGCGAGTCACACGCCGGACATGATTGCCAACCGTGGTCGGGGCCAAGACAAAGTAGGCAGAGAGCGTGTGGGTCTGAGGTTGGGACTAGCCTGTTGCAGGATGGACACCTGCTGAACCCTGTAGAAGTCGATATGCGCCGGGGAGGAGCGTGACGCCCGAGGACAGAGTACCTGAATGACAGAAAGACAGGAAAGACAAAGAAGAAGTATCCGCGCGTGCAATTACATGGCCAAAGCCAAACCCAGGAGCACTGGTGAATTCAGCCTGTTCCGTCGATGCGGAAAACAGGACTGATGTGTGGCGCCGGAGGGCAGAGTCAGGGCAGCACATGCTCCCTGGGCCACACCTAAATGTAAAAGGGGGAAGAAGGTTTTCTCTGGTGAAAAAGATTCTGTTTCCCATACCATGGAAGGGACGCCAATACAGTATGGAGTAAATGGGACGGGATATAAGAATATGGTTGGAACGCAGAGTCGGCCACTGGACGAAGGAACCGAAGAACTTTAAGGAGGACGCCTGCTGCAACTCCTGGACAGTTGGTTTGCCCAGTGAAGTCCTGCTGCTGTGCCGAAACGCCAAGTTTGCATAGACAGAAGCCCCTGCAAGGACGACTTCTCCCCTCGAGTTGGTGGGAGCAATCAACTCCAAAGTAAGCCACCTGGACATCCATCTCGGAGCTGGTTGAATTTCCAGAGTTGCTGCTGGAAACCATATAGCCAGGGAGAGGAACACCGGGCTGAGTGCATTGCTTTGAAGCATGCCAAGAGCTCTTGGAAGATCCTCCGGACACCCAGTAAGCAGGACTGACCGAGTCTGAGCCCACTCAACAGAGTGCGGGACCCCAGAAGCAAGGAAAGCCCATCTCGACAGCCAGGCACCACAGTGTTGCTATTGAAGGACCATCAAAGTGCATTGCAGAAGTCCCTCAACGTTCTCCCTCTTGTCCCCACGACTGAGGCCCAAGAACAGTGAGACCTGCAGAGCTGCACAGGAACCGGAATCTGCTGCATCTTGTCTTCATCTTTAAAGGTACTGTACCAAATCAGAGAACGTACCTCTTGCTGTAGAGTTGCTTGCACCTTCTACTAATTACAAGTCTAATTAGCTTGTGGCCCAACATTAGATTCTTCTTTACTTCAAAGACTTCTAAAACGTTGTGCAAAGACTTTTCCATTTACCTACCAGAGGTGCTTCATCCCATATAAGACTTTGGCCCATTGACTTTGGCTTAGACTATTGTATTGAAAGACTTTCTGGAGGGGGGATCCAAATGTATTTGCCTGCTTGAGAATATTTGTGGTCTCTTGTATGTTCTAAATCTTTCCTTTGACATCGTACTCCATGACTCTAAATGCAACAGTGATATATTAATGTCCACAGCACCCTAGCAATAGAAGTCACCTGAGGGTGTAGGTAGTGTCTGTGGGCCATCCCAAAAGGGTATCTGATTTAGAGATATTAAGAGTATTTCATGAAGTGTATTTGAGTGTTACTGTTAAATTGCTCCATTCGGAAGAAGGCTTATTCTAACTGATAAATTAATCATTGTTTATTCAAGAAAACTTGAGGGAAAGTTTATTTGAATGCTTGTAAACTGTAAATCCGTAACTCCACTAACGCTCACATTGACCCCTCTTAAGAGAAGCCCGGCTGCTCAACACGCTACCAAAAATGTGCAGTACAAGCTTATACCAAAGGTTTGGTTTTCTATACCTGTAGTCAGTTGTTTGTAGTGTTCCCAGAGGGTACTGCAGACAAACTTTGCCTAACACTAGGCATGAAGTACATTAGCAAATACATCTTAACGTTTAAAAAAAAAAAAAGGTATAGCAACATAAACCCTAGGGAGGTTAATATGAATTACCAGTCTTTTTAATAGCTAAAGCATATGCAAATTATTCACTGCGTTTAGAAACACTTGGAATGGTAAATATAAAACATCCAGTAAACTGTTACCTTTGACTCTTCTGCCTCAATTATGTCAGCAAATATTCGCTCCTAAAGAAAATAGAATATAATTAAAGATTTTTTCCTCAAACCATCCCAAAGGGAAAATAAATAATGCTTGCGTTATTTATGTGGAAAACAATTTCATGCAGGCACCATGATGGCGCAGGATTCACAAAATGAACTCTTGCAGCATTTAATGATCTGTGCCAAATACTAATATGTTTATGGGAATAATTGAAAACTGTATAGTACAAATAAAAATAAGACTTTAATAAATAAAACAAAGCTACTTTCCTGTAACTGAAGTTAATCGGTAGTGGTGGTTATATAGCCGCAGGGCTTTGATTACAACTGCTTGCGCTGGGCATGCCAGAATCCAAATCTTTTAAACGAGTCAGGGAATTTTTCCACAATCCTCTGGGCGAGGTGAATGGAACATCTAAACTAATGGCAAAGTGGGCTTCCAACCAAAAGGTTGACTAGACCTGCATTAAAAAAGGTAGCCGTGAGAGCATATCATCCTGGTTCTACTCAATGGAACAAGGAAGGCTGGTATTTAAGTACAGTTTTCCCCGGTTCCATAAAAAAGACGCAATGTAAAATTTAACACAGCAGCAAAGAAAGCACTTTGGTTTCGACAACACATAGGAACAACGGTAAAAGGTCCAGTTGCAATATAGTATCTAGGTAGTAAAGCACTAATTTCCCACAGATCTCAACATGCACACCGTCCACCTTGTTTTTTACTCAAGTATTTGTACTTGCCAATGGCAGATGCAAATATTCAGAACTGGTAACAGTATGCACAAGGACAGTAATGATCAGAGAAGACCCTAAACACTTAATAAAACTACGCCCATTACCCAGTGGTAGATGTTAGGACAGGTTTTCTAAAGTACAACTAAGGGCTTCATAAAACCATACTTCCGGAACAGAACATAAGCTCCACTCTTATGTTAAGGCTGTACCACCCAAGAATATTGGTAGCATAGACAGAGCAGCTATGCTAATCTTAGGGAGAGGGGGCTGTAGCTTGGTACACAAATTGTAGCATACATATTTATTATATTGGTTATTTCTAAGGCGCTTCAACACTAAAAAGTAAAGGGTTTGTTTAAATACAAGTAGACCAAGAAAAATCTAGTTAAGTACTAGACAATCTCATGTAAGACATCCATTACTCACTAATCATATTTCTGATTATTTTATCTGCTTAGATTCACATGTTGTGCATATACGCTGACATCTAGTGGTAATCACAGGTGTACTGCATTTTTTTGGGAATATCGAAAAGGAACTTTGACCATAGGTGTGGCCAACACTATCCCTAATGTGACATGTAGTGTACCCAACATCCTTTCAAGTGGCAAGGGCCCATTCACATGCAGAGTATTGGGTAAGAATTAGTGTAGTCCAACTGGTGTGGGGCTACACAAGACTTCTCTTGGTTTTCAGTAACAAACCTTTTAATATAGGCCTTGTTAGGAAGAATTCTCAGAAAAGTGCCAATTCCCTTCAAGCTTAGAGACCCCCAGCACTTTTGCTGTACTTTAGGACTTTACATTTTATCCTGGAGAGCGCAAGACCTTTTTTCCCCCACTCATGTATTTTTCTGTGAAATGAACTCTGCTTCTTCTGGTTTTGGAGTCTGAAACTCCATAGACATCCTTTTACATTGTGACACAGCAACTTCAGTGAAGTGGCACAGGGAAGTCTTACAGATTTCCCAAAGGTTTAAATACCTTCTCTTGGTTAAACTACTGTTTCCAAGAGCAGTGAAGTGAAATTGACTAAATATATTTTGTAACTTTTTAGATCCAGCACACATCTTACAATAGGGTGCTGGAAGGGTTACTTAGTATCCCCTTGGTCTAGTTTCTCATGTAACATGTTTATGTTACCCTTTCTACAATTAATGGCTGGTGGCAGTGGTTTACTTTTTTACTACCATTGAGTGTTTCTACTGTGGGCTGCAATTGCAGCTGCAGTAAAACACCAGTGGTGCTATTTGCGAAAGCCTGGAGGAGCTGAAACTACGAAGTGCCACTGATCAGAAGTTTGCCTATTGCTGCCGCCGACCTTCAATTCGGAGTCCCCAGACGTCTTCCCTATTGTACCCACGACTGAGGCCCAGAAAAACAGGATCTGCAGACCTACACAGGAAAAGAAGCCAGCTGGAACCAATTTCTTCAAACCAAAGGTACCGTAGAGAGACTGTGCTTTAACTATCCCTCAACAAAAGTCCCACATTAGATAACTTGTGGGGCTGCGAAAGGGTTAATTAACTTTGCACTGCAGGTATCAAAAAGTACTCACCTGCTTCAGAATGATATGCATTACTTACCGTAATAGCATTTCTGATTATATCTGCTTAGATTCACATGCTGTGCATATGGTCCGACATCCAGTGGTAACCGCGGAGTATTGCATCTCGTCTTTCGGGGATCGAAACGGGACGTCAGCATAGGCGTGTCTGTAACACTATCCCCATCACATCTGGGGTGAGTGCGAAGAACTACCTTATCTCTGTGGACTGTAACAAAGGGGTCAAGAACAGAAAGTGCCTGTAGTTCGCTAACCCTTCTAATAGACGTGATAGCCACTTGGAAGGCCGTCTTACAAGTCCGGTCTTTTAGACTTGCTTCATGCATTGCCACAAAGGGAGCTCCCATGAGCCTGTCAAAAGCACATTTAGGTCCCATCCAGGAGCTGGGTGAGAAATGGGAGGATAAATCCTCTTAACCCCTTCCATAAAGGCCTTAATCACTGATATCTTCGACCACAACACCATGTGGTGTAGTCTGAAAGAGCAGCCAGATGAACCTTTAGGGAATTGAAGACCAACCCAGTGTCTAACAGATGGGTAAGGTACAGCACAATGTGTGTGGGTGAGCAATCTATGGGATTGACGCCCTTGGAATTACACTAGATGACAAAACGTTTCCATTTGCTAGCATAGCATTAACGTGTGTTGGTTTTCTAGCTTCCCAGAGTATGTTATGTTGCATTTATATAGCCCCTTATTTACCATTGGTATGATCTCAAGGCGCTGGTTGGTTGAACGCCCTTGGGAACCGAAGTTCAAGTCAGTAGAGAGAGTCATAAGGTGCGTGTGAGCACCGGATGTGTGCAGCAGGTGTGGCATTCGTGCGATAACTGCTTCTTAGCAGTAGGTGTGGATCAGGAGTATGTCGTCGTTCTGGCAGGTTGTTATCCAGAGTGATTCTGGCTGTGTTAGTCCCGAGGAGAACGCCTAGGCTGGAGGGTGTGTAACCAGCTGTGTTTAGTTAGGATGATGGAGTATGAGGCAAGAGTATGGTATGAGAACAGCCATACCGAATGGTGTCATAGTACCACTGTGTTCTGGTTGAGTGGTGGTGTAAGGAAGAGTAAGCGTGGAGATGAGATATGGTGGTTTATCTTAGGTGCTTGAGAGAGCGCACTCCATTAGTTCCATGCATTCCAACCATTATACCCACTTCACCCGTTTCATCCACACACTTAATTCGTTTCACATATTTCGTCCGTTCAAAGCACATATTTCACCAGTCCGCTCCACACCCTACACCCATTCCACTCATTCATTCTGCACTCTTCCGCTTTATGCACTCCACTCACTTAATCCATTCATCATGCACTATTGGTTCAACTCATGTCACATGTCCCACGCACGCTATCCGTCCCATGTTCTCCATCTGTCATATGCACTACGCCCGTCTCAGGCACTTGAATCGTCTATTCTATTAATTCCATTTATGTCATGCACCCTTACATTTCATGCCATCTGTTTCATGCAGTCTACCAGTTCCGTGTACTCTGTGCACTCATCTGTATCATGTATGCATCTTTCCATCCTCTCCACTTTATTCCTTTCCTCCATTTTATTATTCTCGTCCATTACATCCATTTCATCCATTACATTAATTTCATTCACTTTACTGCATTCTTTCAATTTATTCTTTTTATCCACTTCACTGCTTTGATCCACTTTGCTCATTCTATTCCGTTTGTCCTTTTTAGTTTACATTAGTTTCGATTTCTCACTTGGAGATTGATGCTGGATTGTTATTTATGTTAATTGTTATTTATGATCTGATAGTTTGGGCTAGTCGAATTGCTGTTATCCACTTAACTCCTCTCGTCCACTTTGAACCTTGTGGCCATTACATTTATTTCATCGATTTCATTAATTTCAACCACTTTACTGCTCTCATGTAACTTCATTTTATCCACTTCACTGCTTCGATCTTTTTCTCATTCTATTTTGATTGTCCATTTTAGTTTACTGTAGAGGTTATTAGTTTGATTTCTTGCTCGGATCATGATGCTGGATTGTTAGTTATGATCTAGCATTTTGGGCTAATGTCATGGTGTTGCTGTTATCTAGTTTGAGTTAGGGGTCGGTTTTAGGGGGAAGAGCCATGTTTTCAGTAATTTACGGAAAGACACAAGGTCCTCGGTGAGTTGGATGTGGGGTGGGAGTGCGTTCCACAGAGTGGGGGCCAAGGCTGAGAATGATGATCCATCTAACCTGACTGAGTTTGTCTTTGGTGTGACTAGGAGGCCGGCTGAGCTTGATCTTAGAGTACGTGCAGGGTGATAGGGTTTTAGTTTGTCTCGAAGATATTGAGGTCCGGTTTTATGCAGTGCTCGGTGAGAAATGCATAAGGATTTGAAGGTCACACTTCGGGCAACCGGAAGCCAGTGCAGAGTTTTGAGGGCTGGGGAGATGTGGTCTCTTGGGCCAAGCGCTAGTAGCAGTTTGGCAGCAGTGTTTTGTGCTCTTTGTAGTTTAGTCAGTTGGTATGCGTGCACTCCAAGGTAGAGGGGGTTAGCCTAGTCCAGTCTTGATATAATAATTGATTGGACCACAGAGTCTATTGGGAAAGGGGAAGTATGGAAAGATGTGCCTAAGAGTTTTAAGGTGGTAGTGGCAGGACTGAGATGTTGACTTGGCGCGAGATGGTTAGGTCTGAGTCTAGTGTGCATCCAAGGTTTTCTACTGAATTAGAGGGTGTCAGTGAGTTGCCCAGGGTAGATGGACAGGGTAGTGGGTCCCTTTACAGGCTCCTGTAGCTGAATAAGCATTTTTCTCCTCTTTTGGCATGTCTTTTCAGTGCCTCATTAAGCATTTTCGGTGTCAGCTCAGCAGAGCTGTGTCTTGGTTTATCAGCAAATATCTTGGAGGTTGCCCCATGTTTAGATGTAGGTGCCAATTCAGTGCCTGTTGCATCATTCCCGGTTACAGGAGGGCCACTACCTCTAGAGCTAGGTTTGGCACCGGACATGGGTGCCAATTGCCTTTAGCGCCAGCAGTTGCAGCTTTTACGCACACAGCTTTTTGAACATCGTGCAGTGTCCAAGTGTGCAGTGTGGTGGCCTCTGAAGCTGGGGGCTGGCTTGTTTGGATCCCTGTGTTTTCCTTTGTGTTTGGAGATTGGGGTGGCTCTGTTCAGGATCTGTGTCAACTGCATTCCTGGCAGAGTCAACTCAATATCCTTTTGGGTGTCTGAGGAGGCAAATGTAGTAGCTTCCATGGCATACAATACCAAACTCTGTGGCTTCTGACTTTTTAAAAGTTTCCTTTTTAAACTATGCATGCAGTAGTTGCAAATCCCATCTGCAGCAACATGGGAGTTACACCCCGGGAACATTTCAATTTAGTTTTCTCCACATGGGAAATGCAAAGAATTAGGCGTTATTAAATACGAAAACATCAATTTGAGCTACTACTGCTTTCTCAAAGACGAGATCACAGAGGAGCATTTACCAAGACCTGCAAGTAGTTCGCACAATGCAAAAAATAAAAGCCATCCATGCAGCCTTTAACTGGTGTAGTACAATAACGATTTTATATTAATCCAGCCACTATGACAAAACAGTCCACAAACACCCACAATGATCACACTGCAAATAGAGATCTTGGGTGTATGGCTACGCAGGCTAGCACGGGATAATTAAGATTATGTAAAACTTGTCAAGGCATTAATGGTAAAATGATTCTGTATAGATGTATCTATATTTGGAATGTAGAAGTTAGAACCCAAAAGTGTTCCATGTGTGGTAGCCCAAGCTCCACTGTTGAAGAGCAGCATCGCGAGGGGTTTGAAAAATGAACTTGTCGAACAGCATTCTGGTGGTGAGGCCAAAGCTCAGGACAGGGCCTAAGCAGCCAGGCCAAATACGTCCACGGAGGGCACAGGCTTTCCAGACAGCCTCAGAATGATGAGTGCCACAATCCCAGCTTCATAAGCTCCAAGGCCAATGCCTCTAGCACTAGACTAATACAGATTAATTGTGATGACCTAGAGTGGAGGCTAGCCAAGCTTGGGCAGGAAGTACTGTGCGATAGAGAATATACAAAAGGTGGCTAAGAGGCAAGGACAATGTGTAACGTCGACAGACTGCCAACAAAGGGGCTCTTTTTGTACGTTCCTGCCAATACAGATTTTTTTCTTTGTGCGAGAAGAGATGTAGAGTGTGCTCCGCCCTGTTTGCGGATAAGTACTACTAGTTCCAGTAAATTAGGGTTTTCATTCAGTAAAGACTGAATACCTGGGCAGACCAAGACGGAAGCACTTGGGCGATTCATCAATGGCATCCTGGCCCGGTACCACACCAAGCCCAACAGACCTATTTCACAGATAGCAATGGAATAGAGGCCACCCAACCCCCAGCTCCGAAAACCTAAGGAGAATAGACACACCAATCACATTATACAAACTTCATTTTAATACAGCAGGGAATTTGCCGCACCAACATCCACAACAGACGGTCAAGAAAGCATAGTAGCAACTAATCCCACCCATAGTAATACAAATAAAAATCGAACAAGATTTACCACAACCAGGATTCACACCCCACCTTCAAATCTCTGCATACCCAACTCACCCAAAAATTCACACGACCAACTCTCGCCAAGCAAACCACACGCACTTTACCACACAGCATCAACAGCACACATGGTCTTGCCCCGGTCCAATACGTACAACCTCAGCACACTGTTTACCAAACTTAAGCCGCCGACAGCACACCACCTCTCTCCTACTCCCTCTTCTGACCCCATCCCCGCCCGCCTTCTTGTTTTACAGATTCTGCCAGAGCGCCTGGGGAACAACTCCATTGGCGACGGTGCGCGACATAAATACCTTTAACATTAATCAGACAATTCAGCTATCAAACCTCAAAACACACGACACAAGTCATGTTTGTTTTACTATGCAACTGAACGGGTTGCTTGGTCTTAAAAATTAAAATTACACACAGAAGAGTTCAACTGTGCAGATCTTTGTAGAGAAAAACTGAGGGCATCTTGAGTGATAAATGATTGGTGTACCATAAGGTTGAATTCCTTCCAATTACGTTTTAGTGAATTCCTACCATGTATTCTGGAAGCAGGGTTAACCTAGGCCTCCATCAATGCTATATTTGTTCTATCTAAAGAGCTTGCACTGCAGAGGCAATTAACTTATATTATAATTTAGCATTTATATAGCGCTACGAACCCTCAGGTATCTGAGCGCTGCTTATTAACCACGGTGTGTGGTGCTCATTTATCGACCTCTGAAGGATGTAAGACTGAGTGTGGTCCTGCCGGGATTCAAACCTGCGTCAGCAGGCTCTGCAGGGATGTCAAAGGGAGCACCCCACTCGCTGTGCTATCGGACCGGTTATATATGGGTGGTACTCCCTCTGCTGTTCTGCTATGCCTATTCTGTGGTAGGAGCGCTTGGATTATTTACCCCCTAGCTGGCAAGGAGAGGGGATTTTGGACTGCTAAGCCCATACGGTTACCGCTCTATGCAAGCGTAGCTTCGATTTGAGGCCCTTCGTTTACCTGTTCAGTTAGAGATTGATGTGGCCAATTACTTATCAGTGGTAATCTTGTGTTGAGCTCCCCTTCCCCCGCACAGGGTGTTCCTATTAGATAGGAGGAAAGACTGATACGAGGTCCATGGCATACCTTTTCTACATTAAGAGGGCAGTGCAAGCTGCTGAGCCCTACATTTCTTATCTGTTCAATGTGGGTTTCTACTACCCTTGCTTACACAGATCCACTCAAGAGAAGTGTGGAATGTCAGAAAAGAACAATGAATCAAATTAGACATTCCACTAATTTTATTAAAGATGATCAAGCCTGTCTTTCCTTATTCTATTATGCTTCCATAACTAACCAAGTTAGTACTCGCCAGTAGTTACTGAATGTCTATAAAAAAATAAACGGTCACCTGTCCAACTCTAACTCATCTGACACCATCACTATTTCTAACAACTGAAATAAAGGAGAAGGCCTCCCTTCAAATAAGTTTGACTTCACTTTCAATCACTTCAATAAACGAACTTCATAATCTCTTGTAATCAATCAGTTAAGTGTTGACTATGTTTTTCCTTACGATTGCTACTTCTCCCAATTCCTTGGCTACTTTGCCTCACAATTACTGTTCCCCCTCTGGAATAGCTTAGTAATTCAATTGCCAAAACCTTCCATTCTCAAGTTTCTGTAGCACTTTCCCAACATTTGTTTTCTGTAGAACTTTCCCAACATTTGAATTCTTATCACATTTCTCTTGTATGACTGGCTATAGCTGGTCTTTTGGACCTTCTTGGTCCGATACTCTTAAATATGTTAGTATACCATGTCAAGATACTGGTGTGGGGGGGGGTGCCTGTACTTCCGCTCTCTATATGGTAGAGGAGAGGCACGGAGGACCCGAGCCAAGATTCTCTATTACTGGTAACGTAGTCGAGCAATCAAGGCCTAGCTTCTCAGGAGGTGATGCAGGCTGGTTCTTAAGTACAGTGTAGTCCCCGAACTCCCACAAAGGAATGTCCAAACACTATTACTGAAAACAGTCTTTAAAGGTATGTACACGATCACAATAACACACTTTGTACTCGGAAATCAACAATGATAAATATGGAACAAGTTACTAACCTGTAACTGTTCTCCAGCATGGGTCTGGCATGGATTTGCATGCTCATGAATATTCCCCGTCGTCAGGTATAGAAAAAAAATCAGTATCAGTTTCGTTTCTGATCTGTTTTTCTTAGTAGTAACCAATCACTGGTTTCTGGGTCATACTGCCTCCAGCCAATGACTGCCCTCTCCCTAAGCCCTGCCTCTGGCAGCCATCCTCAGATTTGGTAGCACATAAAGTGGCTGTATGACCAAGTGAAGAGCCGCAGAGGGGTAGGCGGGAGGGTTTGCATGTGAATCCATGCCAGACCCATGCTGGAGAAAAACAGTTACAGTTAAGTAACTTGTTCCTTCTCCGGCATGCGGTCTGGCATGTATTCACATGCTCATGAATAAGAGAATACATAGCAGTACACACATGCACAACCACGGGAGGTGGCAACAGGCTCAACATTAAGCACCTCACCAGGCTCACCTTAAGCGAACAGGTTGCGCAGCACTGCTTGGACGACCCTGGTCTCCTCCCTGGAGTCCCGATCGACGCAGTAGAATCTTGTAAAGGTGTGCGTCGACCTCCATGTCGCAGCCCTGCAGATGTCCAGCAGGGGCACACCAGTCAGGAACGCTGTGGTAGCAGCGATCGCTCTGGTCGAATGGCCTCTCGGACGGCCGGTTTGCCAACCGGTGACAGTGCATGATGGAGCCGGAGAGCCATCTGGAAATGGAAGTCTTTGAGAGATCCTTCCCTTGATTCACAGTCCCAAAGTTCACAAACAGCTGTGATGTCTTCCGAAAACTCTTCGTGCGGTCCACGTAGAACTTCAGCGCTCTAGCTACGTCCAGCGAGTGCAGAGTCCTTTCAGCCGGCGACTAAGGAGACGGGACGAAAACTGGCAACACCAAGGGTTTGTTGAGGTGGAAGTCCGACGGCACTTTGGGCATGAAGGAGGGGTGCGTCCTCAGCACCACCCTTGTGTTGTGAAACGTCAAATATGGCATCTTGCAAGATAGGGCCTGGATCTCTCCCACTCGTCGTGCGGAGGTGATGGTCACGAGAAACGCCGTCTTCAACGGTGCCGAATGCATAGGCTGCAATGGGGGGCCCCCCCATGAGCCTGGTCAGCACCACGATGAGCTCCCACGCCAGGGCAGGGGCCTTCACCGGCGGGAATGATGGGAACAATCCTTTCATAAATTCCTTCACCAGTCAATGAGACCACAAGGACGCCCGTCCCGTAGTTCTGGTGTATCGTGAGATGGCGGCCAGATGCATCTTGATTGAAGCGTGAGCTAGTCCAGCCTTGGCCAATGACAGTAGGTACGGCAATACTTGAGGGGCCGTAATCCACAGAGGGTTAATCTTCTGTGCACGGCACAAGACAGAGACCCTCTTCCATTTATGTCTGTAGCACGAGAGTCGAGGGCGCCCTGGCCTTTGCAAGAACCTCTCTGCAGTCGGCCGGGATGTCATACCCTCCAAACTCTAGTGCTGCAGGAGCCAGGCCTGCAAGTTCAGCGACTACGGGTTGTGGTGAAGAATGGCGCCTCCTTCTCTGGAGAGAAGATCTGCGTCCGTTGGCAGCTTGACTGTTGTGGACGTTGACAAGTCCAGAAGGTCCGGGAACCAGATCTGTCTCGGCCACGCCAGTGCGGCGAGGATCATCCTGCACCGGGACCTCTTGAGCTGGTTAATGAGCCGGAGCAGCAACGGCAGCAGAGGGAACGCATAAAGAAATAGGCCGTCCCAGGGGAACGAGAAAGCATCGCCCATGCTCCTCGGCTGGGGGAACCTGCTGGCGAACCTCCGGCACTTGGAATTCGTCACAAAGAGATCGATGTTGGGGTTCGCCCCATCGTCGGAAGAGTTGATCCACTTGATCCTGGCATAGTTACCACTCGTGGCACAAGCGCAGCTCTCTGCTTAATGAGTCGGCGATTGTGTTTTTTATTCCTGCCAGATGAAGAGGCACCAGAAACATCCCTTGGGCGACGGCCCAATGCCACAGATCCTGGGCTTCCTTGGATGGGTCAGGGGATCTGGTTCCGCCCTGCTTCCGGATGTAGAACATTGTGGTGGTGTTGTCGGTGAGGATCCTCACCACCTTGCCCTTGAGGGACGGAAGAAAAGACCTGAGGGCCCAGAACACTGCGCGGCGCTCCAAGATGTTGATGTGCCGTGACTTCTCCTCCGGGAGCCAAAGGCCTCTCGCGTGAAGATCTCCGGAGTGCACTCCCCAACCTTCCGTCCTCACCGTCACCTGGTGAGCTGGGGTTTGAAAGTCCGTGCCCGCCGACAGATGAGCGGGTACCCCACCACCGGAACGCCTGACGGAAGGTCTCGTAGAGGGATCCTGTCCTTGAAGCTGCCCGTCCACTGGTCCAAGCGGGCATCAAGGAACTCTTGTAAGGGGCGCATCCAAAGCCTGCAAAGGCGCACCAGATAAATGCAGGAGGACATCATCCCAAGGAGGGACTTGATAGATCTTACCCTGGCCATGTCCGTGGCCAGCAGACGCTGCACCTTGCCTAGAATGGTCCTGGTCCTTTCCTCCGACGGCGAGGCCAGCCGTGCCACTGTCGAGCTTGGCTCCCAGAAACAGGGCGACTTGCGACAGAACCAGGTGGGATTTTGGAAAGTTGATGGAGAATCCCAGGTCTGTGAGCAGCTGGACGGTCTTCGCAGTGTGCTCCACGGCGAGCTCCCTTGTCCTTGCCCGGATGAGCCAGTCGTTCAGGTAGGGGTTGACGTGGATCCCCTGTAGGTGCAGCTGCTCCGCCACCAGTGCGAGGCACTTGGTGAACACCCTGGGGGCCTACTTCAATCCGAACGGGAGGGCCTTGAACTGGTAATGCTGCCCTTGGACCACGAACCTGAGGAACTTTTGGTGTCTTTTTAGAATGGGGATGTGGAAGTACGCATCCTCCAAGTCCAACGACGACAGGAAATCGCCCTCCTCCAGCTGTCCAGCACGTGCTGGAGGGTGACCATCTGGAACTTCTGTGCCTTGATGTACTTTCAGTAGTCGCAGGTCCAGGATGGGTCGCCATCCTCCTGTCTTTTTTACGAGAAAGTACCTTGAGTAAACTCCGGAGCCCCGAAGCCTCTTTGGGACGAGCTCGATGGCACCCTTCTTGAGCATCGCCCTTACTTACAACAGTAGTTGAGGGACGTGATTTTCCTTCCTGGCCATGGGTAGAATGCGAGGGCACTTCTGAAATGCCCTTGGGCCAGGGCGTCCAGCACCCAACGGTCGGTGGAGATGGACTCCCACACGCTGACGAACCTCGCCAGCCGGCCTCCCACCAGGGTGCTTCGGCAGGGGCCCGACCCCACGGTCGGTTCAATCTTGTTTGGAGGCCGTCTTGCCTCCTTGACCTCCCCTTCGACAACGGGCACCACCTGACTTGGCTCGTCCCCTGTAGGCTTCCTGGGACGAAGATCTTGCCGCTTGGCAGTACGTGGTGGAGCCACTGCCGGATCCCTTGGAGACACCTTGTCTGCCTCCGGAGCTCCGAAAGGCCGGTCGTCGTTGGAGCACTCCCAGTGCCTGGGCAGTCTCCTTGTCTGTCTTGATGGCCTGAAGGGACTCAACTGCCTTCCCAAACAGGTTGTTCCCGAAGGGCATGTCCAAAACCTTGGTTTGTACGTCCTGGCGGAAATCCGTCGCCTTGAGCCATCCTCGTCGTCTCAGGCAAATGCCGTTGCCCAACTGATGGAAACCGGTGTCGGCGATGTCCGTTGCCACCGTGATGGCGTGGTCCGAAGCTTTCTCACCTTCCTGTAGGATTTCAAGGGCCTCAGCCCTTTTGGCGTCCGGAAGGAAGTCCAACAGCGGGGCGATTGTGAACCACAACTCCGTCGTAGCGGGCTACGATAGCCAGGGCGTTGGCCGCCTTGATAGTCGTCGCTGCGGATGAGATGACCCGTCGTCCCATCGTGTCCAGCTTCCTGCCCTCGTCATCAGGCGGGGAAGTTGATGTCGAGGCCGATGCCCCCCCAGCTTTCTTCTTTGCCGCCGCCGAGATGACCGAATCCGGGGTAGGTTGCGCCCGAAGGCACAAGGGGCAGCGTCGGGGACCCGCTACTTCTCCTACCGGTCCCTCTTTGCCGGCGCCGTGGCAGGGTTCTTGAGGGCGAGCCCCTCATCCCAGATAAAGAAGTGGTACGGCGAGGACCGTCTTCCTTTTAGCCTCACGGCGTTGGTAAAGGAACCCTTCCTTCTCTTCTGGACAGAGCTGGAAGAGCTTGGATGCCCTGGAAATCATGGCATGAAAGGATCCAATTTCGTCGGGCAGGGACGCCCGTGCAGGGGACGACGGGGGACACGTCCCGTCGTCGCCTCCGTCATCTGTACCCGTCGTAGCCGTGTCTGGGGGAGGGTCTGAGCCTCGCTCCCCCTCTTCCGGAATCTTCGAGATCGACCGGGGCCTCTCCAGAAGCTTCACTGCGTTTTCGGACTTCCTCTTACCCGAGCCAGAGCGTTGATTCGCGGTTGATGGCGCCGGGGAGGATGCGGCCTGCCTAGCAGCTAAGGAGCCCGACCGTTCGGCGCTCCTGCTGCCCGCGGTGCTTGGCCTTTTGTTGGGCCCCTGTCGCCGGGGCGCCCTCACAGGACTTAGAAGACCGCTCGGACTTCTTTTTCTTCTCGCCTGACGGGCTCTTCCCTTCCAGCCAGTTGGCGAGACAGAGGTGGCGATCCTTCATGGTCCGCTCCGACATGTTCGCACAAAACGCACAGTCCTTCAAACAGTAGAGGCATAACGAATGCTCGTCCTCCTTGAAAACATTCTGAAACTGGCATCCAGGGCACGTCCTGAACAGCTTCCCGGGCGTTGAGATTCCTTTCTCCTGCACCATGTCCGGGGTAGGCCTCAGAACTTCTGGAATGCTCCAAAAGCGTAACTCGACAGAATCTTCACCCTGGAGGGGCGTAGAAAACTCCGAAAAGGATCCCCGTTGATCGGATATAGAAACGGTGGAGCTTGAGGCTCTATTTAACCGAAAAATGAGAACAATCTCCTGAAAAAGCGTGAAAACGCAGCAAAAGCTCGAGAGATACAGCACGAGGACTCCCAACACTTGAACGTGTGGTAAAAATCTGAGGATGGCTGCCAGAGGCGGGGCTTAGGGAGAGGGCAGTCATTGGCTGGCGGCAGTATGACCCAAAGACCAGTGATTGGTTACTAAGAAAGACAGATCAGAAACGAAACTGATACTGATTTTTTTCTATACTGAGGATTCCTGGCCTGACGGGGAATATTCATGAGCATGTGAATCCATGCCAGACCCCATGCTGGAGAAATACAATTCTAAAGTGGTATCACCAATGTTATCAAATCTCATTAAAGTGCATCAACTGTACGGTTAAAATTTCACAGATCAATAACAAGGAAACCAGCAATAGAGATAGGAAGGAACGCAAGATGGTTGAAACAATAGGCAGAATACTGGCCCCTACCGATAGATACAGTTCTGTTTGGAGATCCCCCCCACCTGGGCAACCTGTAAAATAAAGATATAGCACAAGCCCAGTCCATATATTGTTCAATAGCTTATTTCCTCCTAGAATGTTTTACCCCACCTCCCCCAATGTACCTGGTGGAGTAGAGTTCTTCGAAGGCGTGTCGACGGATCCTTCTTGAGTGACTCCCTTTCAAGACGGAGCCACGGATTGTTGAGAGGCAATGATGGTGAACTTGTCGTCGACGATGATAAGTTCAAGGGTGCCGAGACCCCGATGTCGATCCAGGCGGTGCTCGTCAGTGACGTTCTGCGAGGATGAGGTGTGCGGGGCACCTCGGCGATGGATTGTTCAGGACCGCAAAGAGTTTCAGAAGACCTGTGGCCCAGCAAGGGTGTCGAGTCGAAGTCTTTATGGCCTTCAGGTGGCTGGAAACCCACCGGTGGATTCTCCTCGGCGCGTTGGTCTTCCTCGACTTTCTCCGGCGGGACAAAGCAGTCGACGTTGCGGATAAGGGAGTCCTTGGATTCAAATGTTCCAAGGCAAAGGAGCGGGCGGCCCCGGTCGTCGGCGGCATGGCGTCAAGTGGTCCTCACGGCTGGGCAACACAACTTCAACAGACCTCCAGCAGTTACATAAACCTGCAAACCCTGGTCGACGGCAATAGACTTCGACAGCGGTGAAGTCTGGGTGCTTTGCTTCGTTCTCCTCAGCGGTCCCATCCCAGGGAGTTTCGGCAAAGGCTGGCGGTGCTAGATGGTCCCTCGGAGCACGGGAAGAGGGCGCCTTACCAGGTCCTCTCTCGGATCAGTCCTTGATGAGTTCGGCAGCTTTCAGATCAGGTCGAAGCAAATGCCACAGCAAGTCTTCGTCTTCCAGCTGGGCGTCGAGGATCAGCAGTTCGTTACTCTTCAAGTGTAGACAGCTTCTGAACACTTCTGAACAATTTCCAGTGGTGAGAGGTCCCCAGATATACTATCTGGTCTCTCATCCACACTGCTGGATCACTCAGCAGCCAATTATACAGAAGGGCATTAATGCAGTCAGTCAGCCAATCAGGCACACACTGCATTCAGGCCATCCTCCTCCCTCTCAGACACTCACAACAAGGAATGTGTATTGGGACGAGTGCCCAGCCATTCAACACTACACACTGCATTCAGGCCAGTTTCGGGCAGGGCTGTCTCAGTCTTTGTCTCTCATCCCAGAAACCAGACAGCCACAACAAGAAGTGCATATTGGTGACACTCCATTCACCCCCACCCACAGGAGGTACCCACAACATACAGTCACTGGGAAGGCTCCAGTCAGTCTGGACTGCACAACACCACCATATATGGAACTTCTACCCAACAGCCAGCCAGTGGGAAGGGACAGAGTCAGGGCTTCCCAGGACTTTGGGAAAATAAGGTAATAGGTAATAGAAAGCAAGAGGCCACAGGGGCCATCTTGTTTTCCATCCGGAATCAAATTCAAATGGCAGGGCCTGGGGATCCCCAAAATGGAGGATACTCAGCGCACCTGTCAGTCAGCATGGAGCTGCCACCAGCCTATACCCTGCGGGCCACCCACAGGTGCCCAAAAACATACACTAGGGGCACAGGGTTGTACCCCCACCCACGGGTGCCGTAAGGGTATCCCACGGTTCTGTTCACCAAACCAAAAGAAAGCTGCAACGCCAGGAGTCCCACATGAACTCCTGTGCGGAAAATATGACAGAACACACGATAAAAAGGCAGTAAAGGACAAGGATACGGAGGCCCTGTCCCCTCCGATGCATTTCCAGCATCACATACCATATTTCAGACTTCCTTTCACTAGTTGTGTTGAGCGCTCATTCTTGCATGTATTGAAGATTCTCATTCACTTTACTCTCGTGATTGAGAGTAGGAGCATTCCAGTGATGATTCACAATCCCTTCCCAGGGTCTTGGGCCATCCCATTTATCTTCTGTGTCTAGGGTTAACAAGACCAGGTTCTCCAGAGTATGAGGCCTTACTTCCCTAAGTTACTGATATATCGCCAATTTCGATCAATCTCCTTCTCCCCTTCTCCTTGCTTCTTCCCAATAGGCGGTTTAGTACTTCAGGTTTCTACAAGATTCCCCAGACGACTCCTCTCTGGGACGATCTCTCTCTCCCTCTCTCTCTCCCCCCCCCCACCCTCCCTCCTTAGGGTCCTTGAGCCACCATATGGCGCCTCTTTATCCCAGTAGACTGGAATTAATTTTACTAGAAAAAATTCCTTTCAGGATGGCAGTAACATTTAAGCTTGTTCTTCAGAGGTTCGGTCTTCAGGCAGAGATACTGGTGTCAATTTAAAGGGCCTTCTAGGGAGCTCTTCCAGAGAATGGTAGCCTTTGTCCCAAAAGGGGTGTCTATCCCAGTGAGGTCCTGCTGGCTTCTACCCCTAGCGGGGTTATTGCGTCACAGGCTCACCTCCCTAGCCTTACGCCCCCCCACCCGTTGGGGAGGAGGGTTGAATTACTGCAATTCGCTGCAGAAGCTCTGTTTTAGTGCTCATTTAGCTCCTTTTGTGAGAAGGCATTTGGGGTACTGGACAATAGAGGTACGGTACCACCATTGAATTTACGTGCTACATGAATTGAGGCACGAATTCTATCACAGGAGAGTTCATCTGAGCCCAGAGGGCAATTCCTTGTCCTGATGAAGGCTTTCCTACTTACAGCCATCAGAATAGGCTAAAGGCCGAAACACAACAGTTGCGTCAACTTTTCATAAAGCAGTGCGTCACACACACCAGGCAGCTTTTTCTTGTTCAAATCAATGCCAGTACCAGTCCCCAGTCTCCGCTCAATTATAACGGGACATACTGATGAGATATTTGATACTCAAATATGTACTAATGGTCACTAGGATTCCAAACTTGTGTATGTTTAATGTTGGGAATGTTTTGGGTTCACTTCCATTTCATACATGTTATTTATGATCACAGGTACCATGTGAGGTTTATTTTATAAGTATCATCAAACCATTGTTGGGTCTTTTTGGTCTAACTGGGTTCGTCCTGATCATTTGCAACAACAAGTAGTTATTACGTGGGGTGATCAGGATATAGCCAGGCATCCCCTTTTTTACGCCACCTGGCATCCAGACATCTACTTTCCATCTTCCTTATTCATAACAGCAGCCGTCATCAAAACCACCAGTATCATGTAAAACCAGGCTAAGCCACCAGTAGACCATCCTGTGAACTCCAAGCCAACATGGCCCCTGGTCGTCATCTCCTAGCCGCCTACCTACCCCCCATTTCGCAGCCCTTCATGCAGTGGCCCAGATAAGATTTTGAAGAAGTTTGAGTATTTTTATTTTAGGAGGAGTTGGGATTAAAATGATTTTAGACAGTAAAACTGTCTAAGTCAAACACCCAATGGTAGTATCTTAAAAGCGAGGGAAAATATTTAACCTGGAGAACAAATGTTTTTTGTAATAATTATTCCTTTGCACACATTTGATACACATTAAAAAAGATACAGGTTTTACTACTTCTAATGAGGCAGTAATAAAAATAGTTTCTTCCTGTGGTACTATGTTCACTACTGGTCCAAAACATATCCATGGAGCTGTGTGGGTGAAAGCAGATGTACAAGTTCCTACGTGTAACTTTCATATTGTAAGGAGTATTTACTCCATTTTAATTTTGGGGGAATATGTGCCTATTTTTCCCGGTGTAAAAATGTCCACTACATGAAGGCAACCCTTCAGATAGGGAGTGCATCAAAAATGAAAAGTGGCCTTCTCCCTCAACCTCAGTAGTTCTTATTGTATCATCCTGCAAGGTTTAAGCGATATATGAGAAACTTGCATTGTAAAAGAACGCTGTATATACTTAAGTTACCTCAGTATATAATTATGTCCATGGACCTCTGAGGGAGCTGTAGGTGTCCAAACTCTACGACCTCAGGAACCAAGCTGCTAAGTTCAGAGTTTGTGGGCATGGATGTAGGGCATGTTGTATGGGCAGGGAAGTTTTACTGGTGGGAGAGGGACATTTCCATCAGATGAGCGAACCAGGGTTGGCGGGCCGACATGGGGGCAACCAATATCATGGTAACTGGTTCCTGGTGCATCTTGTGCATCATCTTGTTGAGAAGGGGAGTAGGGGGAACAAAATGTTTTCGTGCAGACGCCATTTGTATTCTTCGGGCAGAGGAAAACATCTGCTGAGCACGTCTGCTGGAACATGTTTGGACAAAAGAAACTTCTTGTGTCAGAGCCCATATACAAATGTTTTGTGACAGCTTAGATAGCCCTGGAGAGTTAGTGTTCCCCCCCCCCCCCCCCCTCCTTTGGTCAGGTAATACAAATGGCTGTAGTGCTGTCTGTTAGAATCAGTACTGTCTACCCTTGTAGTTGCATCTGAAAGCCCTTTAATGCTTTGAACACCGCTATTAGCTCCAGTAAATGTATATGGTTGGACGCTACTTGAGGGGACCACACTGGCTGTTGAGCAACTCTTGAATGGGACGCATGCGCAGCCGGGTGTGGGGAACCAAGTATATGCACAACGCCATCATTCCTAGCAAACGCATGGCTTTGCGCACTGTCACCTCCCGACTGGCTACATATTGAGGATCTAAAAAAGCATGTTCTGAACCCTCTCGTTGGAGGGGAGGACGAGGCAGTCTTTCGTCTGGATTAGAGCTCCCAGAAATTGTTTTGACTGGGGACTAGACTATTTCTTCTCGATGAGAACCCCAGACTGAACAGAAGGTCTACAGTCTTTTGGGTGTTCATATGTTTCCCCTGTTATGAGCCAGTTATGTTATTCAGATTTATAAGGCGCCAAAGCCCGCAGGCATCCAGGCACCGAGGACAAAGTGGTGGGGGAACTAAAATAGATCCTAACTAAACAGAATAGTCTAACTGTTTGCGAAAGAGCAAAAGATCCTCGATTTTACGTATCTTAGTTGGCAATGCATTCCAGGCTTGCGCACCCTGAACATGAAAGGCCCGCCCCAGACCACAGCATCTTTTTGTTCGTGGCAGTACCAACAGAGAACCCTCCGTTGATCTTAAGTGTCTATTCAGGTGATAGATATTAATCCTTTCCTTCAAATATGAAGGGGCATTACCAAAGATACATTTATGGCATGTGGTAAGCACTTTAAATTGGATATGAACTGCCACCGGGAGCCAATGAAGCTTTCTTCTAGCAGCACTGGTGGTTTGAAGCTTTTCATCTGAAAGACGATTCATGCCGTTGCATTTGGTCTTTTCTGCAGCTGTTGGACATTTGCCTTACTGGCTCCTAGTAGGGCATTACAATAGTCAACACGTGGCAGAGTTACTGCTCTTACGAGATTTATGCGGTTTTCCACTGATATTAGTACCTTAAGATGGTGTTGGTATTTGTGGAGATAGCTGTAACATGTGCATCACTGTCAAGGCTTTCCTCCATATAAGAGCCCAGAGTCTTAACTTTCTGTACGGTCTTAATTTGATTGCCTTCAATGGAGAAACAGTTGTATTTTTGGTTCAATTTAGATTGAGCGTGTTTTCAGCTAAAAAGCATCAGCTCCGTTTTAGCAGCGTTTAAACAAAGCCAATTCACTGACATCCATTGTTTAATGACATGCTACAGTCAAAGTTTCTTGGTCATCTTCATGACTCCCAGTTATGTTCAAAACCAACTGGAAATGATCTGCATAATTGCAGAAAAAGATCCCCAGGGTTTCCAGCTCAACGCATAGAGGTAGTATATAAATGTTAAATAAGGTGAGAGGCATGCCCCTTGGGGGATTCCGCATGTTATTGTTTGTGGCTCAGACACAATCACCCCAGTGAACACAGGACTGGCGGCCCTCCAAGAAGGATCTAAGCCAGTTAATGGCGTTGCTGGA
Source organism: Ambystoma mexicanum (assembly GCF_040938575.1). Classification (NCBI taxonomy): domain Eukaryota; kingdom Metazoa; phylum Chordata; class Amphibia; order Caudata; family Ambystomatidae; genus Ambystoma; species Ambystoma mexicanum. Next base: position 1,567,909,151 of record NC_090937.1, on the reverse strand, counting down.
TAAACCTCCAACAGTCGCCATCCTTTTGATCAGGATTTTATGGTCCAGCAGGTCGAAGGCTGCCGAAAGATCCAATAGCATCAGCAGCCCTGACTTGCTGTGCACCAGTTTACCAAGAAGCATGTGTGTTTGTAAGTCCAAGAGCGCGGATTCAGTTCCATGAAAACTCCTGAACCCAGATTGATTTGCGTGTAGCTTGTTGGTGTTAAATACATATGCTTGGAGCTGTGTGGTAGCTACTTTATCAATTAGTTTTAAGAAAAACAACCAGTGTTACCAGTCATCCAGGTAAGAGTAAACCGGGGTGAATAACCTGGGCAGGTGTGCTGCAGCTACTGCCAGGACGTTCGTAAACACCCTTGACGCCGAGGCGATGCTGAAGGGGAGTACCTTGAATTGGTAATGCCTGTCCTCTATCGTGAACCTTAGATATTTCCTGTGCGCTGGCAACATTGAAATATGAAAGTATGCATCTTTCATGTCCAATGTTGCCATGAAGTCCCCCTGTTTCAACAGAGGGATCACCTCCCTTAGCGTTACCATGCTAAACTTCTAAGGGTTTATGAACTCGTTCGCTGGGCACAGGTCTAGAACAGGGCGCATGGTGAGGTCCTTTTTGGGTACAAGGGAGTACACTGAATAAATACCCTAGTTTACCTGAAGAATAGGGATGGCCGCTTCTATGGCGTCCTTTCCCAGCAGCGCTGACACCTCTTGATCAGGATCTCCAGATGGTCCGTTGAAAGGCACCGAGCGCGGTGGTCTGAATTGTGGAGGTCGGGCAAATTCCACACAGTACTCGCGGGTGACCGTCTTTATGACCCACTGGTGTGAAGTTAGTAACCCCCCCACCCCATGCCGTGAGGAAAGATGTTAAGCGCCCCCGACCGGGGTGACATGGGAGGGGACCTGATCTGATGGTCATTTCTGACCAGAGGCTGCGGCTCCTTTAGGATTGGGGCATCTACACCTCTGGCTTTGTCACGTCGCTGACCCCTTGGTGGGTAATATGCAGGGCTTCCTGATGTTTGTCCAACATTAAAGTTTCCCGTGCCATAGTTCTGACTAGCACGGGACTGCCCTCGAAAGGACCACAGAGAATTACTTCCTCTCTGGGGGGTGGGGGGGGGGGGTGGACTGAGTGATTTGTTGCAGGGACTGAAGAGTCATGCTCTTTTTTGGCTGTTTCTAGGGCCTCATCGACCACCTTTCCGTAGAGGTTAGATTTTTCAATTGGTTTATTGATAAAAGAGGCCTGTGTTTCAGGTTTAAACCCTGAGGTATGAAGCCAAGCGTGCCTTTTAAGTAAGGTTCCTTGGGCCAGAGACCTGCCTGCTGTTTCAGCCGCGTCCAGAGTTCTTGATTACGTTCTGGTTCACTTGTCTGCCTTCGGCCACAATAGTGAGAAGCTTGGACCTGGCGGGCTCTGGGACTTCTTGGAGACCTTCTTGTGCTAGGTTCCATTGAGCGTCAGCATAACTCGCAAATAGCATAGTGATATTTGCTATGCGCGTGGTATATGCGGCAGCCGAGGTAACCTGTTTACCAAGGGCATATAACCTCCTGGATTCTTTATCTGGAGGCGCCGCCCCTGTAGCAAAGGATACTCCTGCCGGTTTTCGGGAGGTAGTCACTACCAGGGTATCGGGGGCGGGGGGGGTGGTGGTGTGTCCTTTAATGTATTGAGGGTCCGAAGGGGCTGGCCGAAATAACTTCTATTCTTGGGTTCACTGCCCGGGTTTGAGCTGGTGACACCAGGGAGGGAGCAAATCTTCTCTTAATAGAATTAAGGAGGGGGAATGACCTGGCTAGAGGGTGGTTTCTCTTTAAGAAGGTCTTCTACAAAGTTCTGCTCAGGCACTGTCTCAAGTAGAAATTTGAAAATGCTCTGCTGCCTTCTTTAACAAGGTATTGAAGGCCATTTGGTCGTCTACAGGCAAGGCGAGCCTGGGTGGACGGAGGGGAATACAGCAGTGTCCTGATCTTGATGGGGAGCTTCCATAGGACCGTCCCCACTTACTGGGTTTCTTCCCAATTGTCCGTGGCATCCGCCTGGTCCTCATTGTAATTCTGTAGGGTTCTTCATCTTCACTGTAAATGTCCTGATAAGTATTCATCTGGACGATGTCTTTATGATGGATGGGGACAGAAGGCTGATCTTGGAAATGTGAAGCAGATTGAAGATTAGGCTCTCCACGAGATCTCTTCGGGGACGGATGTTCAGAAAAATTCATAAATTTCTCAAGACGGTCCATACACCCTTTAAATGTCTCGCTTGTCCATTTATAGGGACCCAGAAGGGCCTACGGGTGGAAAAGTGTGGTCTTCCGCCATTCGGCGAAGACCATTGTCTCTCAGGGTGTTGGAAAGAGGCTCTTAACTGTCCTCCTAGGTATCGTGAGATTCAGGGCTCCATGGCGTATCTAACGATTTGTCCGCGGCCTGCCCCATGTTTTTCGGCGGAACATGAATAAGCCCAACCACCAAAGTAATTCTCACAATGCTGTGTTAGATTAACGCCGAATCAGCGTGAGTTAGTGGATCTGAAGGTCTGTCGGTAGACTTATCGCCTTCTGTCGATTTCAGCGATTCAACTTGTAAACCCGATTTAGGGGTAGTCCTCTTGTTTGTTTTGATATGCCCAGTCGCAAGACGCTGCTGTGTACCCGTCCAAATAGGTGTAGTGGTTGTGTGTTTAATGTAATGGCTTGTATGCCACTGTCGCCAGGTGTTGTCCCTGAAGAGAGACCAGAGTTAGGCCTTAAAGGGTCGGGGACGGGCGTGGCGGACCTAGAAATTTCAACCTCACAGTCTATCACATCTGCAATGGATACTTGGTCATTGGCGGTGCTCCTGTCACTTTCAGTGGGTGTGGCAGTGGGTCAACGGAGGTTCCACCCACAACATACCGTACGCGGCCCAGCGCTTTACACGGCGCTCCTTAAGGGTCTTAGGTCGAAGAAGTTTACAGGCCGCACACCGCTTCTCGTTGTGATTTAGGGGGAGACAGGAGTTGCATGTCCTGTGTTAGTCCTTCCACAGGTATCTGACCCTACAGAACCTAAAAGGAGTCCTTTCCATAGCAAAAGGGGAAGATGACCAGACCTAGAGAGTAAAGAGGGGGAAGAGGAAAGATACCGGAAATATGGCCACCCCCACCCCACTCCCTACTGTAAAGGCAGGCCAGAAGGCCCAGCAACGTGGATGCTTCTGCCATCGGATCTTAGGTGCCGAAATCCACTGCCGTAGACAACTCCCCTGTAGTCTTAGTCAAAGATGTCCCTGGCGTCGAAAAGACTTAAGGGGGAATAACCGACAAGTCGTTTTAAGATAAACAATGTCTTATGTAAGAGCTTCGCTATAGGGCGACCAGTATCTGGGCGGAAAAAAACTATCTGAGGGATCTCAGCGCGTGAGGGATTTTGGGTACACTACACGTCATGATAGGGACAGAGTTACAGACACGCCTATGCCGACGTCCCCTTTCGGTCCCCGAAAGACAAGATGCAATACTCTGCGGTTACCACTGGATGTCGGACCATATGCACAGCATGTGAATCTAAGCAGATTAACAAGCAACAGAAATGTGTTAACCATGGTTTTCCCATAGCTTTGCCTTTAGACACCAAACTAAGTATTGCTCTAAATGTGCCAGTGATACATTAATGTCCACAGTGTCCTAGTTACTAAAGTCAACTCAGGGTGTAGGAAGTGTCTGTGTGCCATCCCAAAAGGCTATCTACTGATTTAAAGAAACAGTGTGTACTTTGAAGTATGTTTGGTACAGGCCTGTTAGTGCCAAGAGGACAAGGCTGGTGCAGTCTCCCACAAGGTACTGCATAAAATCATGCCCAACAGGCCTGTACCACACAAGTTGGTAGTGTAACTGATCAGCCAGGCTCCGCTTAAGATGGGTAATGTGAGATGTAGAGCTGTAGAATTGTTAGAGAAAAATCTAATTTATGTGCCAATTCCCTTCAACCTTAGAGACCTCCAGCCCTTTTGCTGGACTTTGGGCCTTTTCCATTTGAACCCTGGAGTGAGACTTCTCTCACCTCATGTGTTTTGACCTGATTTGGATTATGTGTTTCCACTGTTTTTGAAGTCTAACAAACTCCACAGGAATCTACAGCAACTTTAGTGCCGTGTCGAAGAGAAATCCTTTAGATTTCTCATCAGGTTTAAATACATTTTCTTGTGTGAACTACTGTTCCCAAGAATAGTATATTGAAATTGACATTACTTATCTTTTCTCTTTGTAGGTCCAGCACATCCCATCATATGTAGAATGGCACGGTTGGGAGGGGGGGTGGTTGTGGGGGGCGGCAGTTAGTTGCCCCTTAGCCTACATTCTCGTGTAACATTTTTATGTGCCCTCACTACGTTTAATGGCTGGTGGAGTTTGTGCGTAGAGGCAGATTTGAGCCCTTTGTTCGTTTGGCGTGCTTCAGCCCTGAAGCCCGCCTCGGGCTCCAGTGTCTCTGGAAAGGCAGGATGTGAGGAAGGTTCCTGAAGCTCCCCTGTCCTGTGTGTCTGGGAATGCCTGAAAGCAACCAGTCCCGATTGGCTGGCTATCCTTTACAGACAGCCACCATGCTGCGATTGTGCATGAATGGGAGAAACCTGCTTAAAAGGCAAGGGTTTTGGGACTAGAGCAGACTCAACCATTGGGAGAAACAGACCGTGAACGAAGCATGCTGCATTCTCCTGGACCCTTGAATTGGCCAGTAAAGCCCTGCTGGTGTGCTGAAAGTCCTTTTACTGGTTGACAAGATAGGGAAGACTTCTTCCCTTGGGTTAGTGGGAACAACTTACCCTGAGACGAACTCCACTGACAACTCTCCCCGACTTGCTGTACTTCTTCACTGCTGCAAGAACAGAGTGCCGGGGGTCTGGAAATCAGTCCAGTGCAATGTCTCAAATACGGCTAGAAGCTTCAGGAGTCTAAGTGTTTGGCAAGATTGTATGTCGAAACCTGGTGCGAAACTACACCAGCCTTGTCTTCTTGGCACTAGGTAAGCCAACCTTTGGTATAGGCCTGTACTACACAAGTTGTTAGTGTGAGTGAACAGCCAGGCTTATCTCTAGAGGAGTCAATGTGAGCTGTAGAGGTGGAACAAAGATTTACAGTGACAGGTATTCAAATAACCTTTTTACACAAGATTGCTTATTAAAATAAATATTTAACAGTTTTAAAATAAGCCTTCTACAGAAAGAGCAATAGGCAACTGTTAGGGAGAATTCTCAAAAATGTGCTAATTCCCTTCACCTTAGAGAACCCCAGCAACTTTGCTGGATTTTGCGGACTTCATTTTATTTACCTGGAAAGAGTGAGCCTTTATTGTGTATTTTGATGTGCATTTTACTTGTGTTCTTCGATTATGGAGTTTTCTTAAAACTCCATAGACATCTCTTCATGTGTGTTACACAGCACCCTCAGTGCAGTGACACTGGGATGTCTTTAGACTTCCCAAAGGGTTAAATACCTTCTCTGGGATAAACAACTGTTTTCCAGAGAATGTAAGGTTAAATTGACTTTACTAGTCTTTTTAAATTCTTAGTCCCAGCACACACCATCTTCCTATAGAGTGCTGGTGGGGTTACCTAGTGTCCCCTGTGTCTAGAAACTCATGTAGCAGTCAAATGCTACCCCTTTCTATCGAAATGGCTGGTGGCAGTGGTTTTACAACTACCATGATTTTCCCCCAACCGTGAACTGTAGCGTTAAATCTTGGGAGACATGTTTTTCAAGATGGCGTCTGAGACCCAACTGTAAAAACAGGTCCCAGTCTTCTTTTTTCACCTTTTCTTTTTGGAAAGGTCCTTCTAGAGTTTGTCTCTGCACGCCAAACCAGATATGGTCCCTTTGTTCCTACGCCTTTGGCGGGCTTCAGCACTGAAGACTGCCTCTGGTGCCCGAGTGTCTGGGGTGGGCAGGAAGTGAAGGAGGTGCCTGAAACTCCGTGTTTAGTCTCCTAGGAGAGCCAAATGCACTCTGGCGTGATTGGCCTGCTGACTGGCAAGGACAACCACCCTGCTGGGTGAGTGGCAGCTAGGCTGGAATGAAAGGGAGGAAAACAGTTTAAAAGGCGAGTCTCTTGGACTGGAAAGCAGACTCTACCACTGGAACGAAAGAACCGAAGACGAGCTGGAAGAGGACGGCTGATGCAACTCCTAGACCGTTCGTTTGCCCAGTGAAGCCCTGCTGCAGATCCGAATCGCCAAGTTAATTTCGACAGAGAAGCTCCTTCAAGGACGACTTCTTCCTTTGAGTTGGTGGAACCAATCAACTCGTGAGCCACCGGGATACCATTCTCGAAGCTGGTTAGAATTAACCAGGGGGAAGGACACATACTTGTGTGCTTGATGAACAGCTACTCGAACTGAAGGGACTCCATTTTGTCAGCGTTTTCCGACAATCCCGTGCAGTGCAGAAGTCCCGACATCATCCTCTTGTTCCCACGACTGAGGCTCAGCAACAGCGAGATCTTTTAACTACTGTGGCGCACTTATACCACAGGCTGCGCTCGCAGCTCCAGTAAAGCACCCAAAAGGTGTTATTTTATTTTCAAAATGGCCTGGTCCTTTTTCATCATTTCCGTGTGGAAAGATCCTTCGAGATTTACTCTGCGCCCCAAACAAGTTTTGGTCCCTTTGTTCGTTTTTTCTTTGGCAGGACTCACGAGTAAAGCCCGCCTGGTACCATGGTGTCTGGCGGGGGCAGGAAGCAAGGGAGATGCCCGAAACTCCCTGTGTGTAGTCTCCTAGGAGACAGAAATACACTCTTGGGTGTTTGGCCGGACAGCCATCCTGCTGGGTGACTGACAGCTGGGCTGGAATGAATGGGAGAAACCTGCATAAAAGGCAAGGCTTTTTGGCTTGGATGGCAGTGTCGACCACTGGACGAAGGAATCCTAAAAAGATCTTGCTAGAGACGACTGCTGCAACTCCTGAACCGGTTTTCCCGGTGAAGCCCTGCTGAAGCTCTGAATTCGCCTCGACTAGAGAAGCCCTGCAAAAGCGACTTCTCTTTAAGTTGGTGGAAACTATCAACATTAAAGTAAGCCACCTGGACATCCTCTCGAAGCTGGTTGCATTTCCACTGCAGTTGCTGCTGGAAACCGAAGAGCCAGGGAGATTAACACCAAATTGTGTGCGTTGCTTTTAAGTTGGCCAAGAGCTCCAGGAAGATCCTCCGGACTTCCAGGAAGCAGGGCTGACCGAGCCAGAGCCACCTCAGAGTGCTGGACCCCAGGTGCAAGGAAAGCCCATATTAACAGCCAAGAGTCTGCAGTGGTGCCATTTGCTGAGACGCGAGGAGCTGTAGTGCCACTGGGTAGCAGTTGGTCCTTTACTGTCGCAGACCGTCCCTGTTGCAGTGCAGGAGTCCTCCAGATGCCCTCCCTCTTGTCCCCACGACTAAGGCCCAGTAACAGGATCTGCAAAGCTGCACAGGAACAGAAGCCAGGTGGAAAAAAAAAATCTAACCAAAGGTACTGTAAAGTCTGAGAACTTATCGCTTGTTGTGTAACCTCACTTCTCAGTCTTGTCTTGGTTGCTTCTGTAGAGTTGCAACAGTTTTTTTGAACCTCACAAGCCTAATCAGCTTGTGGCCCTACTTTGATTTCCTTTTTTCTAAAAAGACTTATAAAACATTGTGCAAGACTTACCTACCTGCAAGAATTGCTTCAGCTCACCTAGACATTTGTCCATTTGACTTTGGCCTGGCTCCCTGAATAACGTCTTCCCTCTGACATTGTGTTTTGTCTTCCTTCCAGGAAGGGGTTAACTTACTTTGCATTGAGGGTCACCAAAAGTACTTACCTGCTTCAGAATATTTGTGTGATCTCTTGTTTTATTCTAATCTTTTTCTTTGACGTACTAAGTATTGCCCTAAATGCAACAATTATATATTAACGCCCATGGTTCCAGGCTATTTAAGTCACCTGAGGGGGTAGGAAGTGTGTGTGTGTGCCAGCCCAAATGGGTATTTGCCGATTTAGAGAAAGTAAGTGTATTTTGGAGTGTATTTGTGTTTTACTAATATATTGCCCCTTCTGAAGAAGGCTTACTCAAACTGACGGTTAAATAAATTAATAATTGTTTAATCAGGAAACCTTGTGTTTAAGAGTATATTTGAATACTTGTCACTGAATCTGTTTAACTCCCCTACTGCTCAGAATGGCCCATCTTGAGATAAGCCTGGCTGCTCAACACGCTACTAACCTGTGTAGTACAGACTTATACCAAAGGTTGGTTATCTATTGCCAGGCGGTCTGGGTTGTTGTAGTGCATCCGAAGGGTACTGCATACAATTAAGCCTAACATACAGCCAGCAGGGAGAGGTGTTTGTCAAGTTAGTCTTGGGGTCAGTTGGTCCCGCCAACCCAAGAGAAGTAGTCTGTTCGGGGTTTCTCTAGTCAATATGAAAATTGGAGCTTCAGCACTGCAGCAGGGCCTCACCGGGCAAACCAACAATTCAGGAGGGTGCACCAAGCTTCTCTTCCAAGTTCTTAGTTTCCTTTCACCAGTGGTGTTCTGCCTTCCTTGCAAAAGACCTCCTTTTATGCAGGGTTTTCCCATTCATTCACAGCCTAGCACCCACTCACACAGCAGGGACAGCCAGCCAATCACCTGTGGGTGCATTCCTGTAACCAAGGAGACTAAGCACAGGTAGTTTTGTAAACCTCCCTCGCTTCCTGCCATGCCAGACACGCTGGAGCCAGAGGCGGGCTTCACCAGTGAATCCCAAAGACAAACGAACCAAGTGACCAAACCTGGTTTGGCAGGCAGAGTAAAACCTAAGAAGTATCTCACAAGCAAGAAATGGTGAAAGAAAATCCTGGGGCTATTTTGACAAAATGGGCACCCATGGGTGCAATACTGCAGCTGAGGATTCAGCCTGTGGTAAAACCACAATAGTACGAAAATGAAATAACTGCCACCAGCCATAAACTGTAGTGAGTGCAACATAGAACTTTTACATGTCAAAGTAGACAACAGGGATACCAAGTAACCCCCAGCACTCGACATAAGGTGGTGTGTGCTGGGTCTCCAAAAAGGAAAAAGGTAAGGTCAATTTCACTTTGCTACTCTTGGAAACAGTTTATCTAAGAGAAGGTATTTAAACCTTAACAGAAATCCAAAGGACTTCTGTGACACTGCACTAAAGGTGGTGTGTGTCACAACACAAAAGGAAAAAGTTTCTTACCTGTAACAGTTATTCTCCAGCAAGAGTCTGCCATGAATTCACATACTCATGAATATTCCCCGTGTTCAGGCTGGGAATGCTCGGTGAAAGAAAAAAAAACTCACTTTCATTTATAAACTGACTTTCTCCTACAAACCAATCACTGAGCTCTAGGCCATACTGTCCCCACCCAATGACTGCCCTCTCCCCAAGCCAATCCCCTGGAAGCCATCTTCAAATTTGGTAGCACGTAGAGTGGCAGTAGGACCAAGAAGGGCCACACGTGGAGGGTTCGCATGTGAATCCATGCCAGACCCATGCTGGACAACTGTTACAGGTAAGTAACCTGTTCCTTCTCCAGCATGGGGTCTGCCATGGATTCACATGCTCATGAAGAATGTTAATGTTAAAGGATATTTGTACCGCGCACTATCAAAAAAAGAGGGGAGGTTGAGTTAGTGGGATGAAGCAGGAAACTTGCAAGAGAGAAGTGATGTGCTGTTGGCGGCGTCAGCCCGGTGGGTCTGTTGGCTGGGCCTGGGGTGTTCGCGGCCGGTAGTTGTCGTGTACTGTTGTGCAAGACTGTTTTTGGTTTTGTTGTTGCAATGTAGTGAAGTTTGTGCGGTTTTTAAAGAATGCATAGCAGTACATCCATACAAAACAACAGGAGGTGGCAAGGCTAAACAGAAGCCATCTCTTAACTCTTCACCAGGCTCACCTTCAAGCGAACAGGTTGCGTAGCACTGCTTGGCTGACTATGGGCTCCTCCCTGGAATCCCCATCGACGCAGTAGAATTTCATGAAGGTGAGTGTAGACCTCCATGTAGCAGGCCTGCGATGTCCAGCAGAGGCACACCGGACAGGAACGTCGTAGCAGCGATCGCTCTGGTGGAATGGGCACTCAGATGGCCAGGCAGCGGTCGATTCGCCAAACCGATTACAATGAGTGCTGCAGCCAGAGAGCCACCTGGAGACGGAAGCCTTGGGCAGGGCCTTCCCATGGTTCACAGGAACAAAGTTCTCAAAAATCTGAGCAGTCTCCCGGAAACACATTGTGCAGGCCACATAAAACTACAGCGCTCGAGCCACATCCAGCGAATGCCGGACAAAGCCGGCGACAAAGGCGTGGGGAACAACACAGGTAACATCAAGGGATTGTTGAGATGAAATTCTGACAGAACCTCGGGCATGAAGGGGTGCGTCCGGAGCACCACCTTAGTCTCATGGAAAGTCAAGTAAGGTTGCTTGCAGGACAGAGCCTGGAGCTCACCTACTCTCCTGGCAGAGGTGACAGCCACAAGGAAAGCCATCATCCAATATGGGATCTTAAGCAGAGCCCGATGCTTGGGCTCGAATGGGGACCTCCCCTCCTCATGAGCCTAGTCATCCCCACGATGAGTTCCCATGCCGGGGAAGAAGCCTTCATTGGCAGGAACAAACAGAACAGTCCTTTGATGAATTCCTTCACTAGGCGGCGCCCCCAAAGAGAAGACCGTCCCAGAGATCTGGTGTAGCGGGAAATAGCCACCAGATGTACCTTGATAACATGAGCCAGCCCCAACTTAGCTAAAAACAATAAGTACGAAGGACATATGGGGGGGGGGGGTCGTGACCCCTGAAGAGATCATCTTCTGCAACTGGCACGAGGTTGAGAAACTTTCATTTGCGTCCGTAACACTTCAGAGTCAATGATGCCATGGCGAGGACTTCCCTGCAGTCCGCAGACAGCTTGTACCCACCAAGATCTAATGTTGCAGGAGCCAGGCTTTCAGGTTCAGCGATCTTGGGCCTTGGTGCAGGATTGCACCTCTTTCCCTGGTGAGAAGAACTGCGACCACTGGCTGTTAGGGGGAATTCTCATAAATGTGCCAATTCCCTTCACCTTAGAGCCCCCGCCCCGCCCAACAACTTATCTGGATTTTGAGGACTTCACTTTTTACCTGGAGAGAGTGGGACCCTTTTTTCCACACATTTTTTTATATCTGTTTTACCTGTTTTCTTTAGTTATGGAGTCTAACCAACTCCATAGGCCTCATCTTTTACAATTGTGTCACAAAGCACCTTCAGTGCAGTGGCACAAGGAAGTCTTTCAGATTTCCCAAGGTTTAACTACCTTCTTTGGGATAAACTACTGTTGCCCCGAGAAAATAAGGTGAAATTGACTTTACTAGTCTTTTTAAATCCCTATACCCAGCACACCGACTCTTACAATATTGTGCAGGAGGGGTTAGTTAGTATTCCCTCCTCCCTCCCCCCATGTCTAGTTACTCATGTAGCACTCAAATGCTACCCTTTCCTCTCGGATTGGCTGGTGGCAGTGGTTTTACAACGAACTACCATGAGTTTTCCCGACGGAAAACTATTCGTAGCTCCGGTAATGTTAAATCGCGGGAGCCATGTTTTTCAAGATGGTGTCTGAGCCCCCTTTGTTAAAACAAGGCCCAGTGTTTTTGCCATTTTTTTGGAAAGGTCCCTCGAGTTTCTCTGCGCGCCAAACCAAGTTTGGTCTCTTTGTTCATTCGCCTTTGGCAAGAGTGAAAACCGCCTCTGGCTCCAGAGTGTCTGGGGTAGGCAGGAAGTGTGTGAGGTTCCCGAAACTCCGTGTGCTTAGTCTCCTAGGAGACCCAAACGCACTCTGGCATGATTGGCTGGCCCCTGCTGGGCAAGTGGCAGCTAGGCCGGAATGAATGGGAGAGAACTGAATAAGAGAAGTGTCTCGTCTCTTGGATTGGAAGGCAGAGTAGACCACTGGAACGAAGGAACCAAAGAACAGCTTGAAGAGGAAGGCTGCTGCAACTCCCAGTGACCCCATGCTGCAGGTCTGAATTGCCAAGTTCACCTCGACAAAGAAGCCCCTGCAAGTACAACTTCTCCCTTTGAGTTGGGTGGATCAATCAACTCAACAGTAAACCACCTGGACACCCATCTCGGAACTGGTTGAATTTCCTAAGGTAGCTGCAGGAAACCTTAGGACCACAGAGAGGGACACCAGTTTGTGTGGGTTACTTTCAGCCACTGGAATTGAAGTTTGCCAGTTGCAAGCTTTTGACCAGTCCGAGTGCAGGAACCCACCAACGTCCTGCCTATTGTCCCCACGACTGAGGCCCAGGAACAGCAAGATCTGCAAGAACTGCCAGGAACAGAAGTCTTCAGCTTCATCTTTTTCTTCATTTGTAAAGTACTGTGAAACAAGACTGAGAACTTACCTCTCGCAGTGAAAGTGCTTGAAACTTTAGCAACTTGCAGGTCTAATCAGCTTGTGACCCAACATATGATTCTTCCTTTTACAAACTACTTCTGAGAACTTTTACAGAGACTTTACCGTTTACTTACCAGAACCGTTTTTATCCTATCCAAGACTTAAGCCCACTGACTTTGGCCTAGCCTATTGAATTTGAATTGACTCTTCTGATGAACTCAAAGTATCTGCACTGTCTAAAAAATAATTGTAATTCCTTTTAAGGTTCTGATGACCAATGCCTTTTTGCTCCCACTTTAAAGTAGTCTGAATGCCTCAGAAACTTAAAGTGGACAGTATTGAAGTAGATTTGTGTATAATATTTAACTGCCTCCTTCAAGTGAATGTTTTATAACTGACTGTTGAATAAATTAATCAGTGTTTAACCAAGAAACAGAGTGTAAAAATATATTTGAACACCTGTGATTGTAGACCGATGTGTAACATTACAGCTCACATTCCCCTCTTGAGCCAAGCCTGGCTGCTCAGCTCCTCTAGCAAAACTGTAGTACAGACTCATACCAAAGGCTGGTGTGCTTACAACTGTAGTCTTAGTTGTGTGTAGTGTTCCCAAAGGCTACTGCATTAAAACTCTACCCAACATCGGTGGAGATTGTCTTCCACACGCTGACGAAGTTTGCCAACCGTCCTCCCACTGGGGTGCACAGGAGGGGGCCAATGGACACGCCCGTTTCAATCTTGTTTGGACGTTGAGGGGCAGCCTGGGGGTCCCTGCCGGTGAAGACATCCTCCGAACAGCCCCTGTTGGTTTCCTGGGCCAGAGAGTGAGGACTGGCGGTAAGAAGAGCCCAGGCCGAAACCTTTGGAAGATCCTTGGGACTTGCCTCCTGAAGGCCAAAAGGACGGCCGCCGCTGTTGAAGGGTGCCAAAAAGGCACGTGCCATTTCCGTCTTGATGGCCTGTAGAGACTCATCTACAGCCTTCCCGAAGAGATTGTCCCCATCAAAAGGCATGTCCAGAACCCTCAATTAGGGAGAATTCTCAAATGTGCCAATTCCCTTCACCTTGTAGAACCCCAACAACTTTGCTGGATTTTGAGGACTTGCTTTTTTTACCTGGAAAAGTTTGATCTTTTTTCCCACTCATGTAATTTGATGTGTGTTTTACTCGTGTTAATTGATTATGTAGTTTTAGATAACTCCATAAGTAGCTTTTCATGTGTGTCACACAGTACCTTCAGTGCAGTGACACAGGGATGTCTTTCAGACTTCCCAAAGGTTTAAATACCTTCTATGGAATAAGCTGTTTCCCAGAGAATGTAAGGTTAAATTGACTACTAGTTTTTTTAATTCCTAGACCCAGCACACACTATCTTACAATGGAGTGCTGGAGGTGTTACATAGTAGCCCCTGTGTCAGATGTAGTAGTCAAATGCTACCCTTTCCTATCGAAATTGCTGGTGACAGTGGTTTTACAATGAACCACCATGATTTTTCCCGATCGCGAACATCGCGAAAACAAATCATGCTAGGTCACAAACTGATTAGGTCTGCAAGTTTGTACAGTTCCGCGAACTTACACTGCGAGAGGCAAGTGCTCTCAATCAGGTTGCCACAGTACCTTAATATGACAAGATGCAGCAGAAGGCGTTGGTTCCTGGCAGCTCCTGCAGATCTCACTGTTCTTGAGCTCCCTGTTCCTGAGCCTCAGTCGTGGGGACAAGAGGGAGGACGTTGGTGGACACCTGCACTGCATGGGATTGTCAGAAAACACTGGCAATGGAGTCACTTCAGTTCTAGTAGCTGTCATCAAGCACACAAGCTGGTGTCCTTACCCCTGGTTAATCCTAACCAGCTTTGAGAATGTTATTGAGGTGGATTCCGAGTTGATTGGTCCCACCAACTCAAAGAAGTCGTCCTTGAAGGGGCTTCTCTGTCGAGATGAACTTGGCAATTCGGACCTGCTGCAGGGCTTCCCCGGGCAAATCAACGGTCCAGCAGTTGCAGCAGCCGTCCTCTTCCAGCTCATCTTCGGTTCTTTCATTCCAGTGGTCGACTGCCTTCCAAGCTAAGAGACTCGCCTTTTATTCATTTCTCTTCCATTCATTCCAGCCTAGCTGTCACTCACCCAAGCAGGGTGCCTGTCCTTGCCGGACAGTCAGCCAGCCAATCATGCCAGAGTGCTTTTTGGGTCTACGCACAGGGAGTTTCGGACACCTCCCTCACGTCCTGCCCACCCTAGGCACTCAGGCGCCAGAGGCTGTCTTCACTCCTGAAGCCCACCAAAGACGAAGGAACAAAGGGACCAAACCTGGTTTGGCGTGCAGAGTAACTATAGAAGGACCTTTCCAAAAAGAAATGGTGAAAAAAGACGACCAGGAGCTTTTTAAACAAAGGGTGCTCAGACGCATCTTGAAAAACATGGCTCCTGCGATTTAACGTTACCGGAGCTACTGAAAGTTCGTGGTTGGGAAAAATCATGGTTGGTAGTTGTAAAGCCACTGCCACCAGCCATTCTGAGAGGAAAGGGTACCATTGGACTGCTACATGAGAATTTAGACACAGGGGATACTAAGTAACCCCTCCAGCACTCTATTGTAAGATAGGGTGCGCTGGGTGTAGGAATTTAAAAGACTAAGTAGAGTCCATTTCACTCCACCTCTCTGGGAAACAGTAGTTGATCCCAGAGAAGGTATTTAAACCTTGGGAAAGCCTGAAAGGCTTCCCTGTGTCACTGCACTGAAGGTGCTGTGTAACAAACAAGATGATGCCTACGGAGTTGATTGGATATGGAGTCTAAAGAAAACACAAGGTTAAATACACATCAAAATACGAGAGTGGGAAAAAGGCTCACACTGTCTCCAAGTAAAAAAAAAAAATCAAGTCCTCAAAAATCAGCAAAGTTGATGGGGGTCTCAAGGTGAAGGGAATTAGCACATTTTGAGAACTCTCCCCCAACACCCACTGAAATGGTGCTCCTGGTGACAGTGAACTCAGTGCTTAGCCTTTTGTTTGACCCCACAGGAGGGGTGCCCTCAAAGGACTTAGAAGCCCGCTAAGCATTCCCGGATCCGGGAGAGGCATGCTCCTGGGAAGCACTCAGTGCTAAGGGGTTGGCCTGTAGCCATTTCTTCAACCATCTATGCCGATCCTTCATCGTGCGAGCCAAGAGCTCACAGCAGAACGCACAATCTTCCTCCTCGTGCGTCGGGAACAGGCAGTAAAGGCACTGGGAATGCTCATCGTCCATATAAACATTCTGCAGACAGCAGTCGGTACAAAGCTTGAAAAGTGGGGAAATCCTTCTCGCCTGACTTGATCCACAAGGTGTAGGCATTTAAGAATCTTCTGGTAGCTCCCACAAAAACTCTACAAAATTCACCCTTAGGGCGCAGAAAAAAAAAAAAAGAAAATCGGAAAAACTGGTGTCAGTTAGTCGGAATGTTGATCGATGGAGCACAGGTTCTCGTTTGACTGAAATAAAACGAAGTAAAACTTTCCAAAAAGGGGAAGAAAACGCAGTAATAGCTCGAGAGCTAAGCACAAGGACTCCCAACACTTGAACGTGCTGTAAAAATCTGAAGATGGCTGCCAGAGGAGGGGCTTAGGAAGAGTGCAGTCATTGGCTGGGGGGGCAGTATGACCCGAGAGCTTAGTGATTGGTTTATAGGATAAAGACAGTTTAGAAACTAAAGTGAAATGGTTTTCTTTTACCGAGGATTCCCAGCCTGACGGGGAATATTCATGACCATGTGAATCCATGCCAGACCCCATGTGGAGAACTGTAGTTCACTGAATGAAAGGTAGTTAAACCTTATGAGAAATCTTAAAGGATTCCTCTGCAACAATGCACTGAAGGTGCTGTGTGTCACCATACCAAAAGCAGATGCAAATGGAGTTTGTAAGACTCCAAAAACAGTGAAAACACAAAATCCAAATCTGGTAAAAATACACGTGTGAGAAAAAGGTCTCTCACTCCAGGGTTAAAATAAAAGTCAAGTCCAGCAAAGGTGGGAGGAATTTAGCACTGAAAATGAATTCTCTTTAACAACCTAATGTTGTAATATACAGTAACGAAAAAATTACTTACCAACAGTAACATTCTTTTGACTGGATTTTCCTCCCACGTATTCCTCATCTTATGATATTCGTATCTCACCACCTTTGCTGCTTCAAAAAGAAATTCGAACAGAGGGCGCTGTGCACGAGGTAGTGGCGTCGATATCATTCAACGGGCTCCGTACTGCCTCAACCTCACCATCAGTAGAAGTAGCTTGTGCCGCGCCCGTTGGATTCAATTCTGTTTTTGCGAGGAAATATTCGAGGAACACCCAGGCGTGCCTCATGACTGAAAACAGAGAAATGTAAATAACGCAAACTGTACTGCGGGATGGGAGGGTCGATGAGTAATACGTGGGAGGAACATCCGATGAAAGTACTTTACGGATTGTGTCCTACGTACTCATCTTATGATTGACTCCCATAGCAGTGGACATTTTTGGAGGTGGGAGTACTAGTTACTTTATATCATGGATGGAATGTATTACCACCTTAGCAAATCCTTCAAGGGAAGAAGAGGCATCCGAGCAGTAATGCTTAATGAAGGTATGCATGGATTCCCATGTTGCGGCTGTACAAATATCCGCTACAAGCACCCCCCTCTTCAGAGCCGCTGAAGTAGCCATAACCCTTGTGGAATGGGCTCAAAGCCCATCCGGCAGGTCCTTTTTGGCCAATCTGTAGCACTCCACTATTGCCAAAATGATCCAACGGTATATGGTCTGTTTTGTCACTGCTAATCCCAATCTATGGCCAGTATAACCCACAAAAAGTTGGTAATCCGGACGCAATTTTGCATTCTTGATATATAAAAACTGAGAGCCCTGTTTGGGTCCAGTCTATGAAACATTCTTTGCCCAAATGAGTAGGGTAGAACGTTGGTAGTATGCTTTATTGTGGCAAGTGAAAGTCAGAAACTACTTTTGGTAAGAAAGAAGGTTTAACTTGTGCCTGTAAAAGATAGTGTAAAGAGGTTTGCATGAGAGCCTGCAACTCACTAGGTTAAGCCCACAAGAAGGACCGTTTTTAATGTTAAAAGCTTAAAGGACAGGAATGCAGAGGCTCAAAAAGGTATACAAGTTAGAAACTTAAGTACAAGATTTAAATCCCACGTTGGGACATAAAAAGTAACTGGAGGGTACACGTTAGTGAGCCCTTTCAGGAATCGGATGATCAATGGAATTTTGAAGTAGGAAACCTTCGAGGAGCGCTTGAAAATGGACACCACAGCCAAATATCCTTTAATTGTTCCAATCTGAAGCCCCAGATTGGCTAGATGCAACAGGAAAGAAAGCACCCTAGGGGTGCCCCATTGAAAAGGGTCCACATTCTTATCCCTGCACCAGTTACAGAATGTATTCCAACGACACCGGTATAGAGACTTAGTTGCTGGCCTTTCGGCAAAAAGCAAAATCTCCATTACGTCATCCGGGCGCCCCAATTCTTATATCTCAACCTCTCAGAAACCATGCGTGAAGTATGAATGTTTTGACCTCTGGATGGAGAACTCTACCTTCACCTTGCAAGAGAAGATCCTCTCTTTGTGGAAGACATATTGAGGGCAGATGGACATGTCCAGCACTAGTACCACATCCTCCTGGCCCAATCCGGGGCCATTAGGATCATGTGTTTCCCAAACTTTCTCAACCTCCAGATTATGTGAGGAATCACGGGAACTGGAGGAAACGCATACAGAAGTGGGAACTCCCGTCCACCACGAACGCGTCTCCTAGAGCTCGGAGGAAATTCCCATGTACTGTTCGCACTTCCGGTTGAACCTGGTCCTGAACAGATCCACCTAAGGGGTTCCCCAAAGTGTGAGGATCTCTTGAAGGACTTCCCTGAGCTAGTTAGCACTCGTAGGATACTGTGCTCTGCCTGCTCAGAGCGTCCGCCGCTGTGTTCTGCTCCCCGTCTAGGGGACCTGCCGACAGATTCCTTCTTGTATTGCCCAGAAGGAGAGCTGCATTGCCTCTGCACAGTGGAAGTGATCCTACGCCTCTTCTCTACTTGAGTTAGTACATGGCCACTGTTGTCCGTCATTATCAGGACATTCTTTCCTGTACAGAGTGCAGGAAGGCTTTCAGCGCTAGTCTGATCGCTCTCAGCACCAACAGGTTGATGTGTAGTTTGAACTGCGATGGAGACCAAGACCGCTGATTGTCATATCGTTGGTGTGGGCTCCCCACCCCGTGAGTGAGGCGTCCATCACTACTGTCATCTCTGGCCATGGTTGCCAAAAAGATTCTCCTTTGAGGATATTGTCGTTGCAAGCCCACTATAGTAGATCCTGAGCCACTCTGCTTGGGACTTGCAGAAGATCCGATATGCTCCCTGAGAAATGGTACCACTGAGTTCTGAGGGCCCATTGAAGGGATCTCATCCTCAGTCGAGCATCTGGCACCAGAAAAATGCAGAACGCCATGAGGTCGAGCAACCTAAGAAAAATGTAGGCCGATAGACACTGGGCATTCTGGAATTTTGTTACCATCTGCAGAATGTGGAGAGCTCTCACCACGACAAGAGAGGTGATGCTTTGCCCAAAGTAGTATCCAGGACTGCTCCAATAAATTGGAGTCTTTGGCATGGTATCATATGGGACATCTTGTAATTGAGGGAGAAGCCCAGTTGTGTAGGGAGTGGCAGGTGATTACAAGATGTTCCTGAGCTTGTTCGGAACAATCTCTTATCAACCAATCGCCCAGGTAGGGGTAGGCGCGAATCCCCCCTCTCCTGAGATTCGCTGCCACAACTGCCATCAGCTTGGTGAAAACCATCAGGCAGAGGTCGCCCAGAATGGCGGAACTCGAAACTGATAGTGAGAGCAGCCAACCACGCACCTCAGGTACGTTGTGCTTGAGATGGATTGGCACATGAAAGTAGGCATCCTGAATCTCCAATGAAACCAACCAGTCTTGGAGTTGGAGAGCATGAAGAATCTGAGGAAGGGTTACCATCTTGAACTTGTCCTTCCTGAGGAAAGTTTATTAAGTCCAAGATGTGTCTCAGTCCACCATCCTTCTTTGGGATGAGAAAGTAACGCGAGTACCAACCCTTGTTCCTCTCCGCTACAGGTACATGTTCTATTGCACCTTTCTCTAGCAGCGTTAAAATTTCCAGCACAAGGAGCAGATCTGGAATTTTGACAGAATTGGCTACCGGTGGATGGTCCGGAGGCATTTTTAGGAAGGGAAGGCCGTAACCTTGAGCTACCGTTTCCAGTGCCCAAGCATCTGAAGTAATGCCCCGCCATTCGTTCAGATGCTGAGAGATTCTGCCTCCCACCGGGGTCTTGTGTGCTAAGGACTCAGATTTGGAGGTGGCTGAAGGAGCGGTTGAGGGCAAAGATGCCGCTGCAGAGGCTGATTTTGCACCTCTTACTCGTCCACTACGAGGGACATGTATTTTGCCTCTGTGCTGCCTGTCCTCTTACTCTACCAAATGAGCTAGTATCGAAAAGAATGACCTCTCCAGGAAGAGGAGTCCGAATAAGGTTTTTGAGGCTGTCGCATAGAGGTGCTAAGTGAGTTAGCTTCCGCCTTGGAGGTCTGCAGTTTTTCTAAGCTCTCATCAGCTTTACTGCCCAACAGCCTCAAGCCGTCGAAAGGCATGTTGAGCAGCCTGGCATGCACGTTTGGTGCAAACCCCGACTTCAACCACGCAAATCTGCGCAGTACTGTACTTGCAGCCATGGATCTGCTGATGCTGGCAACAGTATCCAATCCAGATTGGATGACATCCCCCCATTGCCTCCTTACCATCTTTCACAATATTCAGAAAGCCTTCCCTTTCTTCACCTGCAGGAATATCATCAGCCGCCACCTTTATGCAATCCCACAGGGTATGAGTAAACCTGGCCAGGGTACAGGTAACATTTGCTGATTTAAGGGCCATACTGCCTAAGGAAAATACCTTGCGGGCCCAAGAGTTCACCTTTTTATCCTCTATCTGGGGGGGATAGATGGATAAGCTGACTGTCTCGTGGTGCAAGACCCTACCTGCACAACTTTCTGGTATAGGGTGTTTACTCAGAAAATCAGGGTCACCGTCTGATGGCCTATATATCTTAGGGAAGTCTGACTGCTGCAACAGACTCTGGAGTCTCCCAATTTGTAACCGCTGTTCTTTGAAGAGCCCTATGAAAGGGAAGAATTGGGTCCTTTTGGGGCCCTGGTCCAAGATGTCAGTCGTATCTTGTTCAAAGGTTGGTAAAGACCTGCCCCAACCCATATAGTCAACAACTCTGTTCATCAGGTTCCTGTACCCGGAATCTGCATGTTCTGCAGGGTCAGGTTTTTATAACCAACTCAGGTGATGTATCAATGCCACCGAGTGAAGTTCATCACACAGGTCTCTCAATCTTGACTCGGGGTCAATCAATTCCTCTGGCACATTTCTAGTACCAAATTTTACTCCAAAAGGAGACATTTCTTCCTCGGAGACACTTTCTTCCTCAAATATCGAGTACATGGACTTAAAGTCTGATTTAGGTAGAGGTGTCTACCTTTTTTCCTGTTCAGGAATTTGTCTCGAGGGAATCGAATAATTCTTTGAAATCGTCGACGACTTCAATAAAGTAGCTGATTTCTCCTGCTTTGGCATCAAGGTAGTCGGCAGCGATTGCGTCGATTAAATTGTTGAGTGCTTCGACGATTTATGCTTTTTTGCCATTACCGGGGAATCGCTAATCTCGAGGAGCCTTCGACGTTTTACCGTCGGGTTGAGCTGGCATGCATTATTCATCGCAATAGCATTTTTGATTGTGTCTGCTTAGATTCACATGCTGTGCATATGGTCCGACATCCAGTGGTAACCGCCGAGTATTGCATCTTTTCTTTCGGGGACTGAAAGGGGAAGTCGGCATAGGCGTGTTACACTATTCCTATCGTGACGTGTAGTACCCAAAATCCCTCACACGCCGAGGTCCCTCCGATTGTATTTTTTCTGCCATGAGGGAGCCCAAGGCTAATGTGAGTACAAGAGAGCAAGTAGTAAGACGTCTATGTTCCTTCCACCCAGAGCAGGCAGGTAGGGAGGGCGCGTGTGTATGTAAGAAGATTCAATCATCAGAAATGCTATTACGGTGAGTAATGCATGTCTTCTAATGCTTGTTAATCTGCTTAGAATCACATGCTGTGCATAGACAAGCGAGCACTACCCGGAGTTGGAGGTGGGTTGTGAGAAGGAACAGTAGAGAAAAGATGTCTTAGTACTGCTTGTCCCACCTGAGAATCAGATCTAGAATGAGTGTCTAGGCAAAGTGTTTTGTAAAGGTGTGTACAGAACTCCAGGTTGCCGCTTTGCAAATGGACTCTAGGGGAACATTTGCAATGAATGCTATGGATGCCCCAGTGCCTCGAGTATAATGTGCTCTAGGCTTTAAGGGCAGTTCTCTCTTTGCAAGAGAGAAACATAGTGTGATGCATTTGACAATCCACCTTCATATTGCTGATTTAGAGACAGGGTCCCCTTCTCTACCAGCTGCCACTGAAAGTTGTTTAGTCTTCCTCAGTGGTTTAGTTCTTTCCAGGTAAAACATGACTGCCCTGCGCACGTCTAGTGTGTGAAGGCTTCTTTCGGCCACGTTAGTAGGGTTCTGGAAGAAAGTGGGTAGTTCGATTGACTGGTTCACATGGAACTTCAAAATTAATTTCGGCGCAAACCTGGGATGTGTGCGCAGAACTAGCTTATCTTTGTGGACTGTAACAAAGGGGTCAAATACAGAAACAGCCTGTAGTTCGCTAACCCTTCAGATAGAAGTGATAGCAACTAGGAAGGCAGTTTTATAAGTCAGGTCTTTCAGACTTGCTTTGTGCATAGGCTCGAAGGGAGCTCCCATGAGCCTGGTCAAAACCACATTCAGATCCCATCCAGGGTTTGGGTGAGAGATGCGAGGATAAATCCTTCCATAAAGGCTTTAAAAACTGGTATTTTCCACCACAATACTTTTTGTTGTGATGTGGTGTAGGCTGACAAGCAGCCAGATGAACCTTTAGGGAATTGAAGACTAAAGATACAACACAATGTGTGAGGGTGAGCAATCGATGGGATGGACGCCCTTGGAATTGCACCAGATGATTTTCTGACATAGCAATAACGTATATTAGGCTTTCTCGCTTCCCCCGAGTATGTCCATGCATCTCTGAGGGAGTTGCAGGTGTCCAACCTATGATCTCAGGAGCCAGACTGCCAAGTTCAGAGTTTGTGGGCATGGGTGTAGGGTCTTCCCCCTCCTTCCCCCGAGACAACATGTTGTACGGTCAGGGCAGCTTGACTGGTGGGGAGAGGAACATTTCCATCCGGTGAGCGAACCAGGGTTGGTGGGCCCACATGGGTGCCACCAGTATCATGGTAACTGGTTCCTGGTGCATCTTGTGCACCATCTTGTTGAGAAGGGAAGTCGGGAGGGGAGGGGGTTGTGGGGATAGACAAATTTCCCCAACCAAGTTATCCAGAGTCCGTTCCCCTTGGATCGGTTCTGGGGGTACCTGGAGGCGTAGTCTTGGCATTGGGCTTTCTCCTGAGTAGCAAACAGGTCGATCTCTGGGAAACCCCATTCTGCGATCACGTTGGACACAATGTCTTCGTGTAGTCGCCATTCGTATTCTTCTGGCAGAGGAAAATGCCTGCTGAGTAAGTTTGCCAGAAGATCGAGATCCCCTGGAACATGATGGGACAACAAAAACATCTTGTGTTTGAGAGCCCATATCCAAATGTTTCGGGACAGCTTGGATAGCCCTGGAGAGTGAGTGCCGCCCCGTTTGTTCAGGTAATACTTTGCTGTAGTGCTGTCGGTTAGGATCAGTACTGTCTTCCCTTGCAGTTGTACCTAAAAGGCTTTCAATGCTTTGAACACCGCTAGTAGCTCCAGTAAGTTGATATGTTGGATGCTACTTGAAGTGACGACACGTGTGCGGTCTGCTGAAGCAGGTGAGCTCCCCACACCGTGAGATGCATCTGTCATGAGAGTGGCTGCCACTGCAGGGGTGGTGAAGGTCTTCCCCATCAAGAGGTTTTCTCTTGACCACCACTGCAGAGAGAGCACAAGGGCTGGCGAGACAACAGATCTTCCCATTGTCCACTGGCCTGACACCACTGGCTGTTGAGCCACTCCTGCATGGGACGCATGCGCAGCCACACGTGGGGAACCAAGTATAGACATGACGCCATCATCACTAGCAAACGCATGGCCTTTCGTACAGCCACATCCCGACTGGCTACATATTGAGGAATCCGAGAGCATATTCTCAACCCTCTCGCTGGAGGGGAAGACGAGACTGTCTTCCGTCCGAATTAGCACGCCCAGAAATTGTTTTACTTGGCTGGGGACTAAACTGGATTTCTTTTCGTTGATTGAAAAACCCAGGCTGAAGAGATGATCTACTGTTTTTTGGGTGTACGAAAAACAAGCGTCGAACGAGTCCCTGTGATGAGCCAATCATCGAGGTAGGGGTAAACTGTGACTGACAGTCTGCACAGGTGTGCTGAGGCCACTGCCAGGACTTTGGTAAACACCCTTGGCGCTGAAGCGATACCAAATGGGAGTACCTTGAATTGGTAGTGTTTGTCCTGGATCATAAATCGTGGATATTTTCTGTGCGCTGGCAACATTGAAATATGAAAGTATGCATCTTTCATGTCCAATGTTGCCATTAAGCCTCCGTTTCAGCAATGGGATCACCTCCTGCAGTGTTACTATTCAAAACTTCTGGGGTTTTATGAACTTTTTCACTGGGCGCAGATCTAGAACAGGACGCATGGTGAGGTCATTTTTGGGTACAAGGAAGTACACTGAATAAATACCCTTATTTACCTGAAGAATAGGGACAGCTTATATGGCGTCTTTTCCCAGCAGTGCTTCCACCTCCTGATCAGGATCTCCAGATGGTCCGGTGACAGGCGCTGTGAGCGCGGCGGTCTGAATTGTGGAGGTCGGGCGAATTCCACGCAATAACCGTTGGCGACAGTCTATAAGACCCACTGGTCGGAAGTTATCCCCTCCCATGCCTTGAGGAAAGATATTAATCGCCTCCCGACCGGGGTGACATGGGAGGGGACCTGACTTGGTGGTCATTTCTGACCAGATGTGGCTCCTCTGGGATCGGGGCCTCTGCCTCTACCTTTGCCGCGTTTCTGACCCCTTGTGGGGCAGTAAGTGGAGATTCCAGATGTTTGATTTGAGTTGAAGTTACCTGTGCCATAGATTTGACCAGCACGGGATTGCCCTCGAAAGGACCGCCGAGAATTATTAGCCCTTTGGGAGGAGGTTTTCTGTGTAATTTGGTGCAAGGACCTTATTGTCTCATGCTCCTCCTTGGCTGTCTCCACGCTTCATCCACTGCTTTCCCGAAGAGGTTAGTCTCTTCAATGGGTTTATTTAATGAGGGAGGCCCGAGTATCAGGTCTGAAGCCCAATGTACGCAGCCATGCGTGTCTTTTCAGAAGAGTACATTGTGCAAGAGACCTGCCTGCCGTTTCTGCAGTGTCCAGGGCGTTCTTCACCACATTCTGGTTAACCAGTCTTCCCTCCGAAACAATGGCGAGAAGCTTTGTTCTGGTGGGTTCAGGAACCTCCTGGAGGCCTTCTTGAAGTAAATTCCATTGGGCATCAGCATAGCTTGCTAATAACGTAGTGTTATTAGCAAACCGAATGGTGTATGCAGCTGCTGACTGGACACATTTGCCCAGGGCATACAACCTTTTAGACTCCTTGTCCAGTCGTGATTCACCCGTGGCAAGGGGTACCCCCCTGCCCTCTTACGAGTGGTAGTCACTACCAGTGAGTGTGGGACGGCGTGCCCTTTGATATACAGAGAGTCGGTAGGAGAAGGCCGAAATAATTTTTCGACTGGTTCACAGGCGTGTCTGAGCAGGTGTGACCAATGAGGGAGCTACCCGTCTCTCAGACTTAAGGAGGCGGATGGATTGACTCGCCGGAAGTTGTTCCTTGAGTGCTGACTCCACGAAATCCTGCTCAGGTACCGCCTTTTGAGTGGCAATTTTGAAGTATTCAGCTGCTTTCTTTAACATGGAGTTAAGTCATTTGGTCATCCACAGGGTAGGCCTGGCGAGCCGGGGTGGACGGAGGAGAGTCTAAGCACAGTGTCCGGATCTTGCTGTGTCCAAGGGTCCGGACCTTCCTGCTGCACCGGGAGGCCTAGCGGTCGGTTTTCCAGGTAGAGGTCTAGCAGTAGTTTTCGGGCCTATTTAGGCATTGGAAATCGTCAAAGCGTCGGGCTCCCGAACTTCGACGCGTGTGGGTTTAGAAGTAGCGCCCTTGGTTTGTTTTGATTGCCCAGTCGCAATACGCTGCTGCGGATGCGGGGAAGGCTTTGGATCTGAGCGATCCGAGGGAACCAGCTAGGTTTTCGGCGGTCCCGCTGGCGCTTTCGCCTTTTTCATCGAAGGAGTCGAAATTGGCATAGGGGTTGTGTGCTTGTACGCTCCTGTCGCCGGGTGTGGTCTCTGAAGCAAGACCAGAGTCGAGCCTGGAAGGGTCGGGGACGGGCGTGGCAGACTTAGAAGAGTCCGCCTCAAGGTCTATAACATCCGCGTTGGACGTTTGGTCATCCGAAGTACCCCTGTCACTTTCCGCTGGCGTGAGGAGGGAGCCTCCACGCGAAACATGCCGTATGCGGCCCACCGCTTTACACTGCGCTCCTTAAGGGTCTTGGGCCGAAGAGTTTGCACGCCGCACACCGTTCTCATCGTGCTCTAGGGGGAGACAGGCGTTACACGTCCTGTGTTAGTCCTTCCAAGGATATCTGACCCTACACTTAGGGCAGAATCTAAAAGGAGTCCTTTCCATAGCAAAAGGGAAGGATGACCAGACCGAAAGGGGAAAAGAGGGGCGAGGAGGAAAGACATTAAACAATATGGCCACCCCGACCCCACTCTCCCTACTGTATAGGTCGGCCAGAGGGCCTGACCATTGGATAATCCGGCTGCCGGATCTTTGGCGCCGAAAACCACAGCCTTAGACGAGTCCCCGTAGTCTTCATCGAAGATCTTTTTGGGCGAAGTGACTTAACGGGGAATAAACCGACAATACAGTGAAGATAAACAATGTCTCTAGTAAGAGCTCCGCTATAGGGTGACCAGTTATCTGGGTGGAAAAAAACAATCTGAGGGACCTCAGCACGTGAGGGATTTTGGGTATTACACACGTCACAATAGGGATAGTGTTACAGACACGCCTATGCCAACATCCCCCTTCGGTCCCCGAAAGACGAGATGCAATTCTCCACTATTACCACTGGATGTCGGACCATATGCACAGCATTTGATTCTAAGCAGATTAACAGGCATCAGAAAGTAGAGTTTCCTCCTTACTACTGTACTTGGCCTTAGTAGTTTGACTCTCCTGCGTCGTCCAAGGGAGCAACTGGGGTCTGGATCTTTCGAGGTTTCTTTGAGGGGGTCGGGCTGCATTCTCAAAGACCTTCATCATTTGCTTTTTGAATTCTTCCTATTTTGTTGGGGAATCCGACCTAGGTCGGACATCTTACCAATTCGGTAGATGTGTCAGACGAATAAGCGGGAGATCTGGGTCTCCTCTTCATCTTCTTTGAAGATAAACGCCTCAATCTACTACGTGATCGGGATCTCTTCGAATGGTTGCACCGATCCGAGTCTCGATTTGACTGACTTTGTTTTGAAGAGACCTTAGAAGGGGTCTTCGAAAAGGCCTTGGAAGCATCCCGCCCCACTGCCAGTTTACCTTTTCTCTGACAAAGAGCTTTCTCTGTCATCGACTGACAGGAGCCACAGTCGCTGATGCGAACCCAGGCACCAAAGACAAATCTGGTGGGGGTCACTGATCGACATTTTAGAGCCACAGTCAACACATTTTTTGACGACCACTGTCTTGGGAGTTGAAGGGGTATAAGACAACATTTTCTTGAAGATTCGAAGCGCGCCATTAACACGTGAGCGAGGAAATCGGAAAAACGGAACTGAAGCCATCGGGCACAGCACAAGCTAGTGATGGTGATGTTGCGGTATGGAGCCCGTTGAGGGACATTGACGCTACAACTTCATCCACAGCACCATGTGCCGAGAAAATATTTTTCCGAAGCAGCAAAGCTGGCGAGATACAAATATAAGATGAGGAATACGTGGGAGGACAATCCATTCGAAAGTTGCTTTTCAGATCAGTGCAACACAGATTGAGGCAATCAATAAGTAACTTTTTTAGAATGGCACACAACTACCACAAGATAATTAAAACCTTTTTTTAAGGAACAATCAGCAACTCAAAGATAACCCTAGGCAAACTTATTCTGGACAGACTAACAGCAAGTCAGGTGAAGCAAGACCCAATTGGGGCCCTTCATACATTTATCCTAACAGTAATAGCAAAGTAAAACCAACAGCATTACTTTTGAGGGAGTGGTCCAACCAATTCGTAGGTGAGTAACTTCACCTTACATATACTTTGCAGAATAGCCCAGCACACACTGAAGGTAAGAAAGAATGTTTAACTGTTCACTGAGTTAGTTACCAACCAACTTCTTTTACAAGTAAAGTTTAAACACTGGTTATTCTTTTCAAGGCAGAACCCTTTTCTTGTCCAGTCCTTCCCTTATTCTATGGCATTGAATTGATAGTTTATTTGTATAACACCTATACATGTGTTTCAAAGCGCCTCAGGGGAGGATGCAAGGGAAAATACAATAACATTCTTAAAATCCATTGAGAAATTAAGAATGGGTAATTAACTATCTTACAAGGCCTGACAACATTTCGGATAGTGCAAGAGCTTTGACAATGATTGAAGGGGTGTGTGGGAGGGACGGAACAGACCACAACTATCGTACTAGGCCCACCGACATTTCTCATAGTGCGAGAGCATTGGATATGGAGAGGATACAAGCAGGGCGAGGAAGGAGGACAGAAACAGTCAACAGCACATGGCAGCTAGGTGCAACAAAGTTCGAAATTAGGCAGGATGGTCAAACGCAGCACATGGCAGATGGTTGCAACAAAGTTAGAAGGAATCTCCAGAGGGGAAGACCACAGGGGAGGGATAGTCTCAGAGGTAAAGGAATGGGTTTGTGAAGATAGTTGAGGGACTGACCTTGGGGGATAAGATGCTTCGTGAATCAGGAGATTTTGACCATGTGGGGCAAAACACAAGCCCCATGTCCTCATGTGTGTAAATTGAATCAGCGATAAGGGCAGACAACATACAGGGCCTTGGAGGTGGCATGGCATTTGCCTGCTGGCTCGCCTGATTGGTCTCTCCTCTGCACCAATCACAGGCAGCCAGGTGAACAGCAGGTGAAACCAGCACTAATGCAACAGTATTGGTGGCTATGATGAAAGAGGCCAGTCTAAGCCCAACAGCGTGATGAAATGCACCCAAAATACACGGTGACGCAGGTCGCTGTGGTCACAAACAAATCTAATAATTGTTTGTGATGACGTGTGAAAGAGCAGAATTCCAAGAAGGCGCCACAGCACAATATGAAATCCACCATAAAAGGATGAGGGCTTAACTTCATGGTTGGTGGCGGGTGGGGATTTAAAGGCCTCTAAGCCACGAGATGGCAGGGAGTACCATCCGGACATCTGAGGAAGGGAAGTGAAGGGGGGAAAAGGCATGAGTTCACTCAGGCAGTAGTGGGACCCTAGTGGTCTAGGTGCCAGCTGTAGGCAGGGTGCGATTGGGTTCAGTTGCAGGCAAAGTCAGAGTTCCAGAGGAAGACTTAAAATAAAAGTATGTATTCCACTTTAAAGTTAGTCAAGGGTCTTCAGAAAATACACCCTAGGAGGATTCTGCAGTGGGCCTGGGTGAACTGGATGAGTGACCTCCGAATCACAGAAAACACCCTAAAGCTATGTTAAATGTTGAAGGTATTTGTACCGCGCACCGTCACCAACGGAATTGGTCCCCAGGCGCTCTGGCGGATCTGTAAACGATAAGGTGGGATGGGTTTGTAAGGTGAAGAGGGAGTAGGATAGTGAGAGGAGTGGTGTTCTGTTGGCAGCTTCAACTCTGCATACACCGAGTGTGCTGTTGGTGCGGCTTATGTGTTGTTGCAGTGTTGTGAAGTGTGTGCGGCTTGTTGTGCGAGAGATGGTTGTGTGAGTTTTTTGAGTGAGATAAGTATGCAGAGTTTGAGCTTATATTGGTTAGTAAGTTACCTGACCTTTAGCATGCTAACATTCACAGTTTTGTCTAAGTGTGGCACTTCACAATCCTAGAAACGGCGCAGGCCAATCTTTAGAATTCCATCCAGGTGTGGGCATGCAGAAATTCACAATCCCATCCAGTTGCGGCGCAGGCTAGGGTTTAGAAATCTGTCTAGATGTGGGCATGCAAACATTCACAATTCTATCCAAGTGCTACGCAGGCTGGTGTTCACAATTCTAAGTGTGGCACATGCTAGTCTTCAGGTTTTGCATAGGTGCAGGCCCGCTAACACTCAAAGTCCCATCTAGACATGACGCAGGCCAATATTCACAACTCTATCCAAGTGTGGGCCTGCTGACATTCAGGTCTCACCCAAGTGCGGGCATGCTATACAGAAATAACAAAAACATAAGGTGGGTAAAATAACCCAGCCAACACATTACCTCAGCAATATTTGCAGCAGGACGACTTCAGGCTATGCAGCCAAAAACCCAATCATTTTCGTTAACCATGAAGACAGGACACTGGAAGGACTTTTAGAGTAAGGATCACGGGGAAGGCTCCAGACGCAAGAGTTTCTCCGCAACTGGAGGCGGTTCTGTTTCAGCGACCTTTTCAGGAGTCAGAAGACTGAATATTGCTGGTCAAATTCTCGTTTGCATGGTCAAACCTCCAGCTCTCTGGTGAGAAGTTTCAGCAAGATTTGGAATTCCAAAGACTCTGTACCGCACAATGGCTTGAGGTCCCAGGGTATTTAGGTAATGCAGCCCAGCAAGGTCACAGCAGGACGTGGGAAATGCAGGTCTTATTAAGTGTAGTGGGTCTCAACTGGCTCTGGGTCGCGTTTTTTGGAGTACCCAGGTCGATTGGCAGGGTAACAGCCGACTGCGTTTACACAGCAGGTTTTCCGGTCGCTGGAAATCATCTCATCTGCATTTTCTTCATCTTCCTCTTCGAATTTGGTTCCGAAGTCGGTCAACTCTTCAGTTTCCAGGATTGGACTTTTCTGCAGGAACCCAGCCAATCAAACAGCCTTGCAACATTCAAACTTGTGGGGTTGGCAGTCCTTTCAGGACAGCCAGTCTCCCAGCTTGAACTGGAGTCTCGCAGTCAGGCTGGAAGACAAAGGGCTGCAGGGTTGTACTCCTCCCTGCCTTCACAGACATTCTGGAGTCTAGGTGGGCTTGACCGAGGTCTCCCGCCA
Organism: Ambystoma mexicanum; assembly: GCF_040938575.1. Classification (NCBI taxonomy): domain Eukaryota; kingdom Metazoa; phylum Chordata; class Amphibia; order Caudata; family Ambystomatidae; genus Ambystoma; species Ambystoma mexicanum. The sequence continues at coordinate 1,567,878,362 of NC_090937.1, read as the reverse complement.
AAGATAGACTTGACACAAAGGATTTTCCCGTCCTGGTCGTCAGGGGAAGGCGCAAGAAAGTACAGATCACAACTGGCAACAAAGACGGGGCACTCATAGGTGCCTTTACCAGGTTTGTGAAAACAGCCTGTGGTAAAAGCACACCAAATTAGTTAAAAGGTTTACTGCCACCATTAAAAGCTAAGTTTGTCGATGTAACAAATGTTAGTTAGAATGAGAAGAACAAGTTACTTACCAACTGTAAAGTTCTTTCGATTGGATGTTCCTCCCACATATTCCTCATCTTAGATATTCTTACCTTCAGCTTTGCTGCTTCGGAAATCTCTCCACCAGAGGGCACTCGCCTCGAGGCTGCAGCATCGATGTCCCTCGGCGGCATCCGTCAAGCGCCACTGTCATCCGCTGCATAAATGCCTCAAGCTCGCCCGTCGGCCTCCGTTCTGTTTTTTTTACTATATTGTAGCCATTGGTTTGTAGTTAATGACGTGCCTCTTTTGACCCAAGCCTTAAAGGAATTTCAAGTGTAAACCACGTAAACTGTACTGTGGGGTAGGTTGGGAGGGGCGATGAATAATATGTAGGAGGAACAGCCAATCGAAAGAACCTTACAGTTGGTAAGTAACAAATTGATTGTGTCCTCCCACGTATTCCTCTTAGAGTCCCAAAACAGTTTATCGAGGTGGGAGTACAGACATTTTTGTCATGTACAGAATGTAGTACTGATTTAGCAAAAATACCTCCTTGTGAAGAAGTCGAATCTAGAGCATGAGCATAAGGTTTTTATAAAAGTGCATGGATGACCATGTGGCTGCTGCACAAATATCTTGCACAGGGACACCCCTTTGAAGTGCTGTTGAAGTTGGCGTGCCCCTGGTTGAATGAGCCCTCAGCCCATCTGGAGGATCGTTCCCGTCAGTCTAGAAATCTAATTTTTGAGACCGCAAACGCATTTTGGTGGCCGTGGGCCAACCGTCTCATGCACGATACGACAGAAGGACAATGCATTACTTACCATAAAAGCATTTGATGGTTGTATCTGCTTAGATTCACATGCTGTGCATAGGTCCGACATCCAGTGGTCACTGCGGAGTATTGCATTTTGTTTTTCGTAGTCGAAAAGACAGATCAGAAAAGAAACTGATACTGGTTTTTTCTTTACCGAGGATTCCCAGCCTGACGGGGAATATTCATGAGCATGTGAATCCATGCCAGACCCAATGCTGGAGAAAGTGAGCCGCATTCTTTTTCTTTTGGTGTTTATGTCAACCTCTGGTTCAGCTCATGGACGGAGAAGGAACCAGGGGTGTAGAGGAGAGAAGCATGAGAATTGTGCAAGTCGGACAATGCAAGACTCGCGGCTCCTCGGTGCGATCATAAAAGTACATGTGTCTGGAACCAGAGCGGACAAGCTGGGCACACATGATACTAAGTCAAAAACTGATCAAAGGTTCTCTGAGCCGTATAAGAAGGGACAAGTGATCTTGCCTATAAACGAATAATCGAATCCAGGATAAAAAAAAGGGACAGGCAAAACTGAATTGTGAGGAATCCATTGAACATGGACATCGGAGCAAACGCGACGAAGAGAGATATCCACAACAAACTGTGATAAGGAAGGAGGACGACGAGAAACATGCCGGGACCGGTTCCAGCCTCCTCCTGCACCACCACCGCTGAAAATGAGTCAGTTAGAAAGACTATAAGTTTAAGAAAAACGCATGGTAAAACAAATTGTATGCTGGCACTAACGATAATGTGCTTTAGGAGCATGGTAGCACCAATATCGACAGCCCTAATATTATGGTGGGTAGAAACAATACATCCATTAGAAATGTTTACCAAAAATTAATATATCCACTACTGAAAGCCCGGTTCAGGTGATCACTTATAGCCTACCCCCAATGGAAGAAAAACACAGGGAAGGTTTTGCGAATAACACCTTACGTCTGATAATGAACATGACACATGCAATCTTGAAGAAAACAAATTGCTGGGTATGTGCCCATTTACCACAGCATGCCGGAAAAGGAATAGGATGGTATGTGCAGCCATTACCATTAAGTTCTGCATGTAATGCATCTTTAGGTACAATGTTCTATGGGAATTAGAATGAGAGTAATACGGGTCAATTAGACAGAACCAACTTGAATGAGTTTGAGGAGATAATGAAGCCTGTGGGTTGTTCCATTTTTCATAAAGCACAAGTTATAGCCCCAGAGCCCAGGAGAAAAAGCACACGAACAATAACACGACAAAATAGACAAGATAGATTGTCCCCGCCAGAAAAAACTTCTGTAATGACATTGTGTAAGAACAAAAGGGGACAAAGATGCGATTCCCCCATTTTACACGGTGAATTATAGCCCAAGAACTGTGCCTTTTTGTCTAAAAAAGAAAGGATCTTTTTCAGTCGGAACATATACTGGTTGTATGAATACAGTGGTATTAAAATGGGAAATAGAACCAGTATATGTAGGTGATCTAGTTTATTTTATATGTGGAGAAAAAGCATACCCTTGGTTGCCAAGAAACTGGGGAGGTACATGTTATCTCGGGCTATTGTTGCCAGGAGTATTCCTCTTGCAAACAGCAGCCATGGCCAAATTATCCAGAACTAGAGTAAAAAGAACTGACGAAGGTGTTTTAATAGCAACTGATGTAGCAAAATCATTCATTCCAGTTTTAGGACAGATAGTGAACTCCTATAATATAAGGCAACTGTCCAGAATCCTAAAGAATACTATAAACACAGATATATTATTTAACATGACGTAAGAAGAAAGAGGAAGCGGGTTAATGACGCTGCAAAATAGAATGGCTCTTGATGTAATCCTGGTTGATCGTGGGGGAATTTGCAAAATAGTGGGATCAGCATGTTGCGTTTATGTCGATGACTATTCCCACGATCTTTGAAGCAATAAAGAAAATGCACGTTCTAAGCTCTGAACTCCCCACGGGAGAAGGGAGCTGGGGAATAGGATCTTGGTTTTGGGGGAATACTACGATCTTGGGGATGGAAGCTGATCTCAATATTAGTAGTGGTGTTCGGAATATTCCGAACGTGCTTTTTGTATACATCGTTTACCCATAGTTTGTGCAGAGGTAACTGAGGGATGTACAGAAGGATGCATGCAAATGATAAAGAAAAAACAACCTCATGATCGAACTAGCCCAGACCCGAATGAGAGGAGTAATTAAAGAGTTGATGGCAATAGATATTAATGAAGACAATGACCACGATGGCATACGAGACTCAGACATAAGTACTTCAGATTCATCATCACTAGAGGTTTCAATAAATAGATGAGACATTTGGCATACGGCCAAAGGAGGGTTTGTCAGTCTAGAAATCTAATTTGAGACCGCAAACGCATTTTGGTGGCCGTGGGCCAACCGTCTCATGCACGATACGACAGAATATAGGTTTTCGAGTTTTCCAATGAACGACCATTTTGATGCAACAAGAATCGCCATTTTGTTTTCTAACTATTGCTCATTGCTTTCTGTTCCTATTGCTTCGCAGTATATTTTCCGCTTAGACTGCTCGACTGTGGAACATTGTTGTCTGTATATGAAAAGGACAAGGCCACAGGGCCGCAAGGATAACAAAAGTTTCGCTGAAACATAAACCTAGGCAGCGCCAGGAAGAATGCCCAGGTCCCTCCTTAATGTAGCCTTGAAGAAGAGCCGCAGGGCATTTAATCATTTCACAGATGCCAGATAGTCTCGTTATAGGGTAGAATATGTTAGAATAATACCGCTAAGGCTTGAATTATGCTTTTCTAACAGCCCCCCGCTATGAACATGTCGGCTCCCAGGACACAAATAGCACCTGATAGATAGCAAGGTCTGGGATGCAACTCCCTCTGTATGTAGTACGCTTCCAAGAACAGAAGCGCCATGTTCTATTCAATAACCGAAAGATGCCTACGCACTCACAAATTGCAAATTGTTACTAGAATAGATGTTAGATGTCATAGTGGTCGGAGATGTCCATCATCACACCAAGTTCAAAGAAACCCAATGAAGAAGGGTGTTATACATGTCATAGCGGATTGATATGCATTTTGTATATATGTAACTGATGTACATAATTCGCGCTCTTGCGTCCCTCTTGCGTCCCTCGAGGTCTAGAGATGAATGTTGCGGGGCGTGAGACCGAGTTGGCCAACAGACTTTTGCTTTGCAATAAAACTCTAGCTTTGGGAATACAACTTTGCGTCTGGCGTCTATCGTGTGTGGTGACCCGCCTTGTTTCCATAGACGTCAGGGTCCCCTAGGGGCCCCTTTCAGTTCCCAGCTAATCTATAACATGGTTATTGCCAAAATTACCAAGCTAGATAATGTTTGCTTAGTCACGGCCATTCCCAATTTGCGGCCAGTGTATTCTACAAAAAGTTGGTCACACCGACGTAATTTTGCCAATCTTGAAATATAGACGCTTAGATCTCTTCTAGGATCTAATCTATGTAGCCTTTCCTCTTCCTTACTTGCGTGAGGAGGGTAAAATGTAGGCAGTTTTATTTTTTGTGAAAGGTGAAAATCAGAAAATTATGGCCAAAAAAAAAAAAGTTCACTTTATCTTTATAAAAGATGGTGTTAGGAGACCCGCTAGAAAGTTCCTGCAACTCACTTATCCTGCAGGCTGATTTAAGTGCCACAAGAAGTTTAGTTTTTAAAGTAAGGAGCCTTAACGGACAAGAATGTAAAGAGTAAGTCCCACACAGGAACTTGAAAAGGTATTGGAGGAAACCCATTTAGACCTTTTAAGAATTGAGTTATTAAAAAGTTATTTCAAACTAAGATTCTTCCTCTGACGAGCACTTGAAAATAGATAGCGCTGCTAAATAACCCTTTATAGTGCCAACCTGGGGCCCCAGATTAGTTAAGTGTTACAGAAAGGACAATATTGTGGGAATATTACACTGAAACGGGTCCACATTCTCATCTCTGCACCAGTTACTGAACTTGTTCCAAAGTCACTGATAGAGATTTAGTTGCTGGCCTTGTGGCCGAAAGCAAGATCGCCATGACGTCATCCGGAAGGTCCGAATCGTATCTCAACCTCTTAGAAGCCAGGCGTGAAGCTTGAATGTCTTGGCCTCTGGATGCGTGACCTTCCTCTTGGGAGAGAAGATCCTCTCTTTTTGGAAGACGTATTGGTGGGCAGATGGACATGCCCAGAAGGTCCGGGTACCACGTTCTCCTGGCCCAATCCAGGGCAATTAGGATCATGGTTTTCCTGAACCATCTCAACCTGATTACTTGAGGGATCACAGGGACTGGAGGAAACTCCTACAGAAGTGGAAACTGCCAGTCCACTACGAACGCGTCCCCTAGAGCTCCTGAAGAAATTCCCTTGAGCAGTACAGTTCGCACTTCCTGTCAACACTGGTCGAGAACAGATACACTTGCAGAGTTCCCCAAAGGGCGAAGATCTCTTGAAGGACTTCCTGAGCCATTTCCCACTCATGGGAAACTGCTCGGCCTGCTGTGTTTTGCTCTCGGGCTAGATGAACTGCCGACAGATCCCTTCTCGTATTGCCCAGAACCAGACCTGCATTGCTTCTCTGCACAGTGGTAGTGACCCTACTCTCTTGTTGAGGTAGTACATAGCCACCGTGTTGTCAGTCATCAGGACATTCTTTCCCCGTACACAGGGCAGGAAGGCCTTCAGAGCTAGTCTGATTGCCCTCAGCTCCAACAGGTTGATGTGTAGTTCGGGCTCCGATGGAGACCAAGAACGATGATTGTCAACTCTGTGTGATCTCCCCACCCTGTGAGAGGTGTGTCACTACTGTTCTCTCCGGCCATGGTTGCCAAAAAGATTCTCCCTTGAGGATATGTTCCCCGCAAGCCCACCATTGCAGATCCTGTGCTACTCTGTCTGGAACTTGAAAAAGATCTGACATTTCCCCTGAAAATTGAGACCATTGAGTCCTCAGGGCCCATTGAAGAGATCTCATCCTCAATCTGGCTTCTGGCACCAGAAAAATGCAGGATGCCATAAGACTGAGCAACCTGAGAAAAATCAAAGGCCAGTAGATACTGGGCATTCTGGAATTTTATTGCCGTCTGCAGAATGTGGCGAGCTCCCTCTTCGGGAGGCGAGGCTTTGCCCGAACAAGTATCCAGGACTGCTCCAAAAAACTGGAGTTTGATTTTTTAGAAATTCAGAGAAAATCCTAGTTTGCGAAGGAAGTGGCAGGTCTTGGACAGATGTTCCTGGGCTTGTTCTGGTGAACGTGCCCTGATCATCCAATCGTACAGGAAGGGGTAGACATGAATCTCCCCTCTGAGACCCGCTGCCACCACCGCCATCAACTTGGTGAAAACTCTCGGGCGGAGGTCAACCCGAAAAGTCAGAACTCGAAACTGTTAGTGAGAATTGCCAATCGCGATCCTTGGGTACTTTGTGCATGAGATGAATTGACACATGAAATTAAGCATCCTGAAGATCCAATGACACCAACCAGTCTTGGAGTTGGAGAGCCTGAAGGATCTGAGAAAGTGTGACCATCTTGAACTTGTCCTTCCTGAGGAACTTGATGAAGCTTCTCGTGTCCAAGAAGGGTCTCAATCCTCTGTTCTTCTTCGGTATGAGGAAATATGGGGAATACCAACCCTTGTTCCTCTCCGCTACAGGTACATGTTCTATTGCACCTTTCTGTAGCAGGGTTAAGATTTCCTGCAACAGGAGCGAGTCTGGATGTTTGACAGAGTTGCATCCCGGCAGGTGATTGAGGTTTGAAAAGGAAGGCAGTAAACTTGGGATACGGTTTCCAGTGCCCAAGGCATCTGAAGTAATGCCCCGCCATTCTTCCAGATGCTGTGAGATCCTGCCTCCCACTGGGGTCTTGTGAGTCGAAACTTCAGTGGTTTTGCGGCAGCTGCAGCAGGGGCTGAAGGGACAATTGCCACTGCTGGGGCAGATCTAGCACCTTTTCCTTGCCCCGAGGAAATGTTCTTTACCCTCTCCAACAGACTGGTCCCCTTCCTTTTCCAAATGAGAAATAAAATCAAGAGACAACCCCTCCAGGAAGATGAGCCTGTGTAGGGGTGTTGTTGAGGTTGTCGGTCGTATAGTGGCAGTGATTTTGCCACCGCTTTAGAGGTCTGCAGCTTCTCCAAACTTTCATCTGCCTTGCTGCCAAACAACCTTGAGCCGTCAAATGGCATGTAGAAGCCTGGATTACACATCTAGTGCAAAACCTGACTTTCTTAGCCACGCAAATTTGCGCAGTACCATACTAGACGCCATGGGCCTACTGATACGGTCAGCTGTCTCCAAACCTGATTGAAGGCATTCCCCCGAAGCGTCCTTTCCATCCCTTACCATGGATAGGAACCGCTCACATTCCTCACTTTCAGGGATGTGTTCAGCTGCCGCTGACATACAGTCCCACAGGGTATATGTAAATCTTGCAAGGGTGCAAGTTACATTCGTGGATTTTAAAGCCATGCTCCCGGACGTAAAAATCTTTCTGGACCATGCATCAATCTTTTTATCATTCCTATTCCCTATCTTGGCGGATTATATGGTATGCAACATTTCTAGCAGAGGTAGCTACTTGAATTACCAGGCTTTCTGGTGATGGGTGTTTACCCAAGCATTCGGGATATGAGGAATAGGGTATGAATTTTGACATACTTTTTTACTGTCGGGATAGATTCAGGATTTTCCCCATGCAGTGTTGACCTTCCTTTGTAAGGTCACATGAAAAAGTATGGGGTCTTGGTAAGGTCCTCCTGAAAGGATGTCAGTCATAGACCGGTGAATTTCTACTCCATCCATGAATTCAGTTACCCTGTTCATCAATTTTCAATATCCCACATCAGCATGCTCAGCTGGGTCAGGTTTTTCAAATTCATATTCTGGAGATGTATCCAGATCACTTGCTGACTGCAAAGTCTTGCATCTTAGATTGAGCATCAATTAACTCCCCAGGGACTTGCTTTGTACCAAATTTCCCACCAGCAGATGAAACATCTTCTGCTGATGAATCCCCATATATGGAGGACATGGTTCTAATCAAATCATGTCTTTCCTGGTTGCAACACCTTTTCAGAAGGCATAGACACGTGTCAATGTTGTACTTTGAGTAAACAAAGTCGTCGAAAAAAGCGTTTATGCCGATGTTGTAATCACCTTCGACACCGTCGACTGCGCAATCGACGTAACCTTTTAAGGTTGGGTTGTCGACATCTTGTGCTCGACCGCCTTCGATAGAGGCTTAGAGGATGTTTTAGACAAGGACTTTGATGGCGTATGAGAGTCTCACGCACTTTTGAGTTCTACCTCCCATTAATGCACCGGTAGGCTGCTTTTTTTAAATGAGGTGTCTGGGAAAATTACCTGGACGACAACTTAGACCATTTTGTCAGATTTTCTCGCTCTTAGATCTTCCCCTGTCACTTTTTTTATGACTAGGGGCATGGTCTTCATTAGACTTGAGGTGGTCTGTGCCGCACTCTCAAACATCTTTAGCATAGATGCTCTGAAAGCTTCCCACTTACTTTAGAGTCATGTCTTGACAGACATGTTCCGATTTCCTCAGACGACGTCAAGGATGAAGGCGAGGGAGAAGAGTGTCACCTTTTTAGAGGAAGAAGAGGACTTCCTGGATCTACTCTTCAACCTAGATTTTTTGTGATGTTTTCATGAAGACTCAAGACGAGTCTTTTCTCCTTTTCGAAGGAAACTTCGAGGATTCCTCCCCCACCGCCAGTTTACCTCTCTGTTCCTTTAAGACCCTATGGGTCATCGACTGACAGGAACCGCACTTGTCTATACGGTGGTCGGAACTGAGGCACCAGAGGCAATGCCGATGGGAAGTCAGCGACATCTTTCTCCCACATTTCTGGCATTTCTTCAATCCAGTCTTTGGTGTTGAAGGATTAGATGAAGACGACATTATGGTACAAACTGAAGTGCCGTTTTCTCGATCCGAAGCGAAACTAACGGAAAAACAGAACTGAGGCCAACAGACGCGCTCTAGGCATTTATACAGCGGATGCCGCTGAGGGACAACGATGCTGCGGCCTCGAGTGGAGCGCCCTCCGGTGGAGAGAAAAAATTTCCGAAGCTGCAAAGCTGAAGGTAAGGATATATCTAAGATGAGGAATATGTGGGAGTACACAATCCATTCGTAATGGGATACATTGCATCTCCCCAGCACTCCACATAAGGTGGGGTGTGCTGGTTTCACTTCACAAATATGTATATGTAAAAGGGATCCAGACATCTACCCTTGCGAACTGTAGTTCTCAAAGTTTAGCCAGAGAAAGTTAAGGGGAGCCCCAACGGCAATCCAGTAACAATAGGGAGTATGTGCCAAAATTTGTCAGAGATGATTACATAAGAAATGACATTATGGAGAGTCTTAAAAATGACAATTAAAAGATTGTGTGGAAAAGAAAAAGCACACTTACCACATCTTTTACACTTTTATACTTCGGAATGAGCTTTATTGACAGCTGTTTTCCAGCTAATGACATCGGGAACACAGTGTAGAATTTGATCATGGACTCCGCAGATGATTGCGACATTTGTAAGTAAGCCTTTTAAAGAAACAGAATAAATTAGTATGCACAGCACACTTCTGCCAACATTTTTGTAGCACTAATGAAAAACCACCAACCATTTTAACAATTAAAAAAATCATAATTGCTCAAACTAATGGTGCAATATCAAAGCATTTCTTGAAGAAAATGTTTGCTGCATAACATGCAGTCTGAGGGGGTTGGTGATTTCTAAATAAATAAATGTTATGCATTAGACATCTTTACTATGAAACCCAGTTGTGCTTCCATAAACCTATCTAAGAAACAATGAAAAATGCAACTACCTTTGTGGTCAATCGGGGGCTCTTTGCATGTAACTTAACAAAAACCCACGCAACTACCTCTCGCAGCAAACTGCATGCACTTCACCACACAGCAACAACAAACATATCGCAACAGCACACGAGAACTCGCTTTGACCCTATATTAAGCTCAGTGCATGGTGAAAACCGTACTGAAGCTGCCAACAGGACACCATCTTCCCACTTCCTGCGCCCTCTTCACCCACTAACCCAACTCCACTCCAGTCAGTTTACAGATCTGCCTGAGACCAACTCCGATGGCGATTGTGCGCTATATAAATAGCTTTAACATTAGTAATTGTTAAGATTTATTTACAGAACTGTTAGGCAAGATTGTATGCAATACCCTCTGGGTGCACTACAACCACCTTGTTCTCCCCGCAATAGGAACCCAACCTTTGGTATAGGCCTGTACTACATAGGTTGGTAGTGTGCCTGAGCAGCCAGGCTTTTCTAAAGAGGGGCAATGTGCGCAGTAGGGGGGGTTACACAGATTCACAGTGACAAGTATCCAAATAAACACTTCCACTCAAGGTTTGATTAAACCATTAATGTATTTAACAGTCAGTTGGAATAAGCCTTCTTCAGAAGGGCAATATACAAGTAACACAAATACAATCCAAAATGCACTTAGGTTCTCTAAATCAGCAAATACCCATTGGGTAATGGCACAGACCCTTCCGTACCTCAGGTGACTTAAATAGCTAGGTCACTGTGGACATTAATATATCACTGTTGCAGTGATGAGATGAGCGTCAAAGAAAAGGGTTATAGAATTGTGAGGGAGAATTCTCATAAATGTGTTAATTCCCCTTCTACCTTAGAGACCCCCAGCACTTTTGGTTGGACTTTAGGACTTTTTGATCCCTCATAACTTGATTTTTCTCGGTTTTTCTTTTGACTTTGGAGTCTGACAGACTCCATAGGCATCGTCTTTACATTGTGACACAGCACCTTCAGTGCAGTGCCACAGGGAAGTCTTACATTTCCCAAAGGTTTAAATAGCTTCTCTTGGTGAAACTACTGTTTCCAAGAGCAGTGAGGCGAAATTGACTTTACATGCATTGTGCAACTTTCTAGACCCAGGACACACACTCTTACCATAGGGTGCTGGAGGGGTTACCTAGTATCCCCTTTGTCTAGTTTCTCATAACATTTTTATGTTACCTTTTCTACAATTAATGGCTGGTGGCAGTGGTTTACTTTTTACTACCATGATGTGTCGTTACCGCGGGCTGCGTTCGTAGCTGCAGTAAAGCACCCATCGGTGCCCATTTCGTCAAAATGGCCCCGGTCGTCTTTTTTGCCATTTCTTGCTGGAAAGGTCCTTCTTGAGATTTACTCTGCGCGCCAAACCAGGTTTGGTCTCTGTTCATTTTGCCTTTAGCAGGATTCATGAGTGAAGCCCGCTACTGGCTCCAGGAAGCGAGGAGATGCCCGAAACTCCGTGCTTAATCCCCTTGGTTACAGGAATGCACCCAACGGTGATTGGCTGGCTGTTCGGCAAGGACAGCCACCCTGCTGTGTGACTGACAGCTAGGCTGGAATGAATGGGAGTAACCTGCATAAAAGGAGAGGCTTTTTGGCTTGGAAGGCAGAGACCACTGGACGAAGGAATCTGAAGAACTTGGAAGAGATGCCTGCTGCAACTCCTGAACCGTTGGTTTGCATGGTGAAGCCCTGCTGCTGTGCTGAAGCTTAGTATTCGCCTTGACTAAAAAACCCTGCAATGACTACTCCCATTGAGATGGTGGGACCAATCAACTCCAAAGTAAGCCCGTTTGGACATCCTCTGAGCTTGCTGTACTTCCACTGCGCTGCTGCTGGAACCGAAGTGCCACGGGGAGGAACACCAGATTGAGTGTGTTGCTTTTAAGTGGGACCCAAGTGCCAGGAAGATCCTCTGGACTTCCCCGATGTAGGACTGACCACGCCTGAGCCACCTCAGAGTGCTGGACCCCAGATGCCCGGCAAGTCTGGAGTGGTATCTGAGAACCACGGTGTTGCGAATTGCTGTCGGGTGCGAGGAACTGAAACACTGAAGAACCGCTGAATTGAAGTTTGCCTATTGCTGCTGCTGACCTTCCCATTGCAGAGCAGGAGTCCCCAGACGTCCTCCCTCTTGTCCCCATGATAGGCTCAGGAACAGGATCTGCATAGCTGTACAGGAACAGAAGCCAGCTGGAAACATTTATTCTAACCGGAGGTACTATACAGTCTAAGAACTTAACTCTTGTAGCCTTACTTGCTTCTCAGTTGAGGCCTGTCTTGGTTACCCTTGAAGAGTTGCTATAGAGTTGCCCCTCGCAAGCCTCCCAGCTTGTGGCCCTTCAAGTTTTCTGTTTTCTACAAACATTTCTAAAAACATTGTGCAAGACTTTTTACCTACCTGCAAAGCTGATCTTCAGCTCCCCTTGACATTGTGCAATTAAAATTGGCTGCCGTGGCTCCCTGAGAGACTCCTCTTCACCTCCGACTTTGAGTGTTGGCCACAAAGGGTTAATTTACTCTGCATTGGAAGGTTTTAAAAGAACTTGCCTGTTTGTGTATTTGTTAACCATTTTTTAATTCCCCTATTCTATCCTTTAAACCAAACTCAGTATTGCCCTAAATGTACCAGTGATAAATTAATGTCCACAGTGTCCTAGCTATTTAAATCACCGAAGGGTGTAGGAAGGGTGTCTGTGCCATCCCCCAATGGGTATCTGTTGTAGAGATACTATAAGTGTGCTTTGAAGTGTATTTTAATTGTTATATATTGCTTAGGCTTATACAACAGACCGTGAAATACATGAATTGTTTTATCAACAAACCTTGAGTGTTTATTTGAATAACTGCTACTGTGGAACTGTCACAACGTTACTGCTCACATTGACCACTCAAGATAAGCCTCGGTGCTCAGCCACACTACCAACCTGTGTAAAACACACTTCTACCAAGTTTGGGTTCCAATTGCCAGGAGGTCAGGGTTGCTGTAGTGCTCCTAAAGAGTACTGCATACAATCTTGCCTAACAGCCTAACGGCCGCCGGTATTTTTTTTGCAAGGAAGTACCCGAGTACACTCCAGACCCTCCGAGAACTCTTTGGGACAAGCTCTATCACGCCTTTCCATAGCAGCTCCAGGACATGGTTCTCCCGACGGGCCACCGGTGGAATACAGGGACACTTCAGTTGAAATTCCAGGGTGTGTCCATGGGCAAGAGCGTCCAGCACCCAAAGGTCGGTGGAGATGGGTCTCCCATACGCTGATGAAGTTCACCAGCCGGCCTCCCACCATTGTGGGGGTTCCCGATGCCACGGCCGGTTCAATCCTACTTGGACGTCGAAGGGCTGCCCTGGAGTCCCTGGCGGCAACGTCGTCCTCCGAAGTTCTTGGAACAGCCCCTGTTTGTTTCCTGGGCCTAAGATCGGGAGAGTCGATGGTAATAATTGGAGCCCCCAGTGAAACCTTTACCTGAGGGCCGAAAGGATGGCCTCCAATGTTGAAGAGTGCCCATAACCAGAGCGGTCTCCGTGTCTGGCTTCATGGCTTGCAAAGACTCATCCACGGCCGTCCCAAACAGATTGTCGAAGGGCATGTCCAACACCTGTTCGACTGTTGCCCATTTGGCTGAACCCCGCGTTGGCGATGTCCATGGCCACCGTGATGGTGTGGTCTGACGCCACCTCCCCGTCCTGCAGAATTTACAGCACCTCCGACCTCTTGTCAGGGAGGAAGTCCAGGAGGGGAGCGATCTTGAACCACAACTCCCAGTCGTAGCGCGCTACGATGGTGTTGGCGACCTTGATGGTAGTCGCCGCAGAATCGATGACCAGTCCCGTGGCATCCAACTTCTTTCCCTCGCTGTCTGGAGAGGTGGCTGCTGCCGAAGAAGAGCTGCCCGAGGACGATCTCTTGGCCGCCGCTAACACCAGTGATTCCGGAGACGGCTGGGCCCGCAAGCACTTGGGCGCAGAGTGCGGCACACTGTACTTCTTTGAGGCAATCTTTTTTCCCAGGCCCTTAGGATTCTTCATGGACAACTCCTCGTCCCAGATGTCATCCAGGAGCGGGACCCAGAGGATGGTCTTTCTCTTCGCCTCGCGGCATTGATATAAGAGTCCCTCCTCCTCCATGGTGAGCTGAAAAAGTTCCAAAGCCCTGGCGATCATCGATGGGAACAATCCCATCTCGTACAGCGGTGAAGACCTAGGCGGCAGGTCCCCTAATCTGCCGTCGTCTGTGCCAGTCATCGCTGTTAGGGAGAATTCTAATTCTATGGCTAATTTTCCTTACCTATAGAGTCCCCCAGAAGTTTTTCTGGATTTGAAGGGTTTGTTTTTTTCTCCTGCTAAGAGTGAGACTTTTCCCATTTTTTGTGTTTAATGTCTATGGGGTTTATCTCAACCTCATAGGAACCATCTTTATACACGTGTTACACAGCACCCTCCGTGCACTAACACAGGGGTGTCAGTGACCCCCAAACAGACTCCATATCCTGGGACTGACTACTGTCTCCCAGGGCATGTAAAGTCCCCATTGACTTTACTAGTCGATCTTTATGAACTAAACCAGTACAACCCATCTTACAAGGGTTAATTTCTCCTCATGTTCATTTTCGAGGGGGTACCGTACAGTCCCTCAAAAGTTTGTGGCCGGTGGCAGTGGTTACTACCACAAATATTCAGCCGCAAATATTTCCCTATGGGAATTTCCCACTGTTCAAGGCTACCACATTTACTGACAGCCTCTAACATAACGCCGGTTTATTTTTCTTAACTTTACTCCGGTAGGTTTTATTTGCCAGAACCTTCATATAAATTCTTTGTGTCTTTCTCCAAGATCCTAACCCAGATCGGGGAACCTTTGTCCTTTTGGCGGGCTTCTGCCAAGAAGCCCTCCTTTCGGCGCCACCGAGTCTGGGGTGGACCCATTGTGTGGGAGGGGGAGTAGGCCCTCTGGACAGGGTTGCCTCAGCAACCCAAGTCGCACTCTGCCCTGATAGGCTGGAGGGTCTCCCGCTAAGATGACCACTCCACTGTGTGAGTGACAGCTAGGCTGTATGAATGGGGGTCTTTTTGCATAAAAGCAGGGTCCCGAGGACTCGAAGAGCAAGAAGTCGCCACTGGAACTAAGAAGCCAAAGAGGAGAGAAGCCAAAGAGGAGAGAAGCCAAAGACATCTGCAACAACTGAGCCACCAGTAAAGCCCTGCTACAGCATCTCACCACTTTTCTCCACACAACGAGAGAAGATCATCTTCAAGAGCCTTCTTCCCTTGAGCTGGTGGGGCCAACCAGTTTGCCAATCGCCTTCCAGGACCTGCCTTGGTCGAATCGCCAGTGCCCTGCACTCGGAGGCTGGATAGCCAGGCACCAGTCTACCACAACCGCGATTTAAAGGAGCGTGCCTTTTAATCAGTTTTGGCATCACCGCGGCTGGCTTCTTCCCTGGGCAGTGCAGTAACTGGAGCCTTCCTCCACGACGAGAGCCTCTCTTCCTCTGCTGGACGACACGAACTGCAGGAACTGCCAGGAACCACCGCGACTGCAGGAGCCGCTTCCACTTTTTCAGGTACATTGTTCAGCCAGGCCTCCGGTTTCGTGGGGTATTGCTAAAGGGGTTTGAAATCCTTTACCTACCTCCTGGGTTGGCCATCCCTTTCAACGAACCTTGTCTTTCACGTCTGCAACCGCCTTTTCGAATCGTTTAAAAAAAAGACTTGACTGCAGCTACAAGAACATTTTGCTCCTAGGCACTTTGCCCTGTACCACTGCCTTCTCTAGATTGCTTCTCACCTAGAAATGTGTCGGTGCACCCAACTCTTATAACCACCTTTACCCTTCCCTCTTTTTAAACTTGTAAAGTGCCATTTTGGTCAGTTTTCACCCTAGTATTATACATGCTAAAGTACTTCCTTGCCTAAACCTGTAAACAATCTTATTGGGAAGTGTTGCTAGGGTGTTTAAGAGTCTATTCCTGTATAACTTGTGCTTTCCCTCCCTCGTGAGAAATTGTTAGAGTGCCATTTGTGTTTGGTTTTCACTGCCATTTTGCTCAGTTTTCACTCTTGCTCAAACTTGTCTACAATTTAATCAGGGAGTTGTGTATACTTGATTGATTTTAACTTGCTTTAATAACTGATGTGGTGAACTAGAAGTGTGTAAAATAAATATAACAATGCATTTCTTACCGTAAAAGCATTTTTGATAGTTGTATCTGTTTAGATTCACATGCTGTGCATAGTCCGACATCCAGTGGTCACTGCAGAGTATTTCATTTTGTTTTTCGTAGTCGAAAAGGGGTCGACAAGGCGTGTCTGTAACACTATCCCTATAGTGACGTGCAGTGTACCCACAGTCCCTCAAGCGTCAAGGTCCCTCTGTATTTTTTCTGCCCTGAGGGAGCCTATTAGAAGTGAGTGAGTACAGAAAAGAGATATAGAAGTCTATGTTCCTTCCATCCGGGAGGAAGGGTGGGCGCATGTGAATCTAAGCAGATACAACCATCAGATGCTTTTACCGTAAGTAATGCATTGTCTTCTGATGTTTGTTAATCTGCTTAGAATCACATGCTGTGCATAAACTAGCGAGCAGTACCCAGAGTTGGAGGTGGGTTGTGAGAAGGACAGTGGGCATCTAGACAGTGTTTTGTAAAGGTGTGAACAGAACTCCAGGTTGCCGCTTTGCAAATGGACTCAAGAGGGACATTTCCAATGAAAGCTATGGAAGCCCTGGTGCCTCGAGTGGAGTGTGCTCTTGGCTTGAAGGGTAGTTCTCTCTTAGCAAGAGAGAACAGAGTGATGCATTGTACAATCCATTTAGAAATGTGGATTTCGAAACTGCATCTCCTCTTCCTGCTGCCACCGAGACAAAGAACTGATTAGTCTTTTCAATGGTCTAGTTCTTTACATATAAAACATCAATGCTCTGCGAACATCCAGTGTATGCACGCTCTTCTTACCTTAGTTTGAAGGATTTTGAAAGAACGTTGGTAGTTCTATTGACTGGTTGACAACGAATTTAGAGATACATTTTGGTGTAAACCTAGGATCTGTGCGTAGAAGCACCTTATCCTTGTGAACTGTAACAAAGGGGTCTAGTACAGAGAGCGCTTGTAGTTCACTTACTCTCCTAATGGAGGTGATAGCCATTAGAAAAGCAGTCTTAAGAGTGAGGTCTTTAAGTGTTGCTTTGTGCATGGGTTCAAAGGGAGACCCCATGAGCCTGGTTAGTATCACATTTCGGTCCCATCCGGGAGCGGGGTTCGCTATGGGAGGGTGGATCCTCTTCACTCCTTCCATGAAGGCTTTACTAACTGGGACTTTCCACCATGACACTAAGTTGGGAAGTGGTGTATGCGGAAAGTGCAGCTAAATGGACTTAGAGTTAAACACCAAGCCCGAGTCTAGTAGGTGAGTCAGGTACATAACAATTTGTGGGAGAGCAGTCAACTGGGTTGATGCTCCTTCCCCTACACCAGATGACAAATCATTTCCATTTGCTAGAACAGTGACAAGTGTTAGGCTTTCTAGCCTCCCTGAGAATGTCCATGCATCTCTGAAGGAGTTGCAAATGTCCAAATTCTACGATCTCAGGAGCCAGGCTGCTAAGTTCATGGTCTGAGGGCATGGATGTAGTGTCCTGCCCTTGTTCTGTGACAGCATGTTGTACGTGCAGGGAAGTTTCACTGAAGGAGATAGGGCCATCTGAAGTGAGCGAACCAAGGTTGTCTGGCCCACATAGGGGCCACCAGTATCATGGTAACTTGTTCCTGGTGCATCTTGTGCACTATCTTGTTGAGCAGTGGAGTCGGGGAGGGGAGCATAAACAAATTTCCCTGATGGTATCGATAGACCGTGCCCCTTGGATTGGTTCTGGGGTACCTGGAGGCGTAATCTTGGCATTGTGAGTTCTCCAGAGTTGCGAACAGATCTATTTGAGAATCCCCATTGTGTGAAGACGCCAAAGACGATGTCTTCGTGTAACCGCCATTCGTACTCTGAGGGCACAGGGAAGTCTCTGCTGAGTTCGTCTGCTAGCAGATGGACTTCCCCTGGTACATGTTAGGACAGTAGGAACATGTGTTTGAGAGCCCACTTCCAGATGTTCTGGGACAGCTTGAACAGTCCTGGAGAGTGAGTGCCCCCCTGCTTGTTGAGGTAGTACATGGCTGCGGTGCTGTCCTTGAGGACCATCACTGTCTTCCCTTGTAGGTGTGCCTGGAAGGCTTTCAGTGCCTTGAAAACAGCTAGTAGCTCCAGTAAATTTATGTGCTTGGATGCTACGCTGGAATCCAGACTCCGTGAGCAGTCTGATAGGACAGGTGAGCCCCCCATCCTGTGAGGGATGCGTCTGTGGTTAGAGTGGCTTCCACTACGGGGGTGGAGAATGGTTTCCCTATTACCAGGTTTTTCTTCGACCACCACCGTAGTGAGAACCAAGGCCTGCGAGACCACCACTAGATCGTCCCATTGTCCGCTGGCCTGACACCACTGGCTGTTTAGACATTCTTGCATTGGGCGCAGGCGCGCAAGGTACCAAATAAATCCATGACGCCATCATTCCTAGTAAGCGCATTGCTGTGCGTACTGTCACCTCTCGACCGGCCACACAGGGATTTGAAACAGCATGTTTTGGACCCTCTCGTTGGAGGGGAAGACAAGGCCGTCCTTTGTTCGAATTAGAGCCCCTAGGAATTGTTTGATCTGGCTGGGGTCTAAGCTGGACTTCTTCTCGTTGATGGAGAAGCCCAGTTGAAACAAAAGGTCTACAGTCTTTTGGTTATTTGAGAAGCATGTTTCGTAAGAATCCCCTGTTATGAGCCAATCGTCGAGGTAAGGGTATACTGGGATGGACAACCTGCGCAGGTGGGCCGCTGCCACTACCTTCGTGAATACTCTTGGCGCTGATGCTATGCCGAAGGTTAGCAATCTGAACTGGTAGTTTTTGCCCTCTATCATGAACCTGAGGTATTTCCTGTGCACTGGCAACATTAAAATATTAAAGTATGCATCTTTTATGTCCAGTGTTGTCATGTAGTCTCCCTGTGAAAGCAGGGGGAATACCTCCTGTAGTCACCATACGAAACTTTTGAGGTTTGACAAATTTGTTCGCTGGGCGCAAATCTAGTACAGGGCGCATTGGTTAAGTCTTTTTTGGGTACAAGGAAGTACACTGAATAAATACCTTCTGTTACCTGTGATAGAGGCACAACCGCTATAGCTCCTTTTTCTAGTAGTTGGTCCACTTCTTGAAGAAGGATGGCGAGGTGTTCTGGCGACATGCGTCGTCCCTATGGGGGTCTGTACGTAGGGGAACTGTTGAATTCTATACAGTAGCCGCAGGCTATGGTTGATCGTACCCAGCGGTCTGATGTTATACCCTCCCATTCTGGAAGAAAGGATGTTAACCAGCCCCCGACCGGTGAAGCATGGGAGGGGACCCCGAATCTGAGTCATTTGGTGTTGGTGGCTTGGGAACCTCTAGGGGTGGGACCCTGACCTCTTCCCTTGCCACGACGTTGTCCTCTTTGGTTATATTGTCCACTGGTGCCTTGGTTAGAGGACCAGTTACCTGCAGAGTATTGCTGCTGCTGTTGGCGTTGGCCTCGAAAAAAACCTTTGTTGCCATAACCACGTTTGTTGGCAGGCCTTGAAATTTGATCTAGTGTCTTGATTGGGTCAAATTCCTTCTTTGCGGTCTCTAGTGCCTCATCCACCGCCTTACCAAAGAGGTTTGCATCTTCTATAGGTTTAAGAGATGCTTGTGTTTCAGGTTTAAAGCCTGAATTACCTAGCCATACATGGCGTTTGAGTAGGATTCCTTGGACTAGGGAACGCCCAGCCGTGTCTGCAGCATCCAGAGTATTTTTAATGATGCTTTGGTTGACTAAGGTCCCTTCAGTCACCGTGGCTAGAAGGCGAGTACGACAATGCATTACTTACCGTAAAAGCATTTCTGATGGTTGTATCTGCTTAGATTCACATGCTGTGCATAGGTCCGACATCCAGTGGTCACTGCGGAGTATTGCATTTTGTTTTTCGTAGTCGAAAAGGGGACGTCGACAAGGCGTGTCTGTAACACTATCCCTATAGTGACGTGCGTTGTACCCACAATCCCTCACGCGTCGAGGTCCCTCTGTTTGTATTTTTCTGCCCTGAGGGAGCCTTATAGACGTGAGTGAGTACAGAAAAGAGAGATATAAAGGAAGTCTATGTTCCTTCCATCCGAGCGGGGAGGAAGGGTGGGCGCATGTGAATCTAAGCAGATACAACCATCAGAAATGCTTTTACGGTAAGTAATGCATTGTCTTCTGATGTTTGTTAATCTGCTTAGAATCACATGCTGTGCATAGACTAGCGAGCAGTACCCGGAGTTGGCGGTGGGTTATGAGAAGGAACAGTAGAGAAAAGATGTCTTAATACTGCCTGTCCCACCTGGGAGTCAGATCTAGAGTGTGCATCTAGACAGTAGTGTTTTGTAAAGGTGTGCACAGAACTCCAGGTAGCCGCTTTGCAGATGGACTCAAGGGGAACATTTGCAATGAATGCTATGGAAGCCCCAGTGCCTCGAGTGGAATGTGCTCTTGGCTTGAAGGGTAGTTCTCTCTTAGCAAGAGTGTAACAGAGAGTGATGCATTGAACAATCCATCTAGATATAGTGGATTTTGAGACCGCATCTCCTTCTCTTCCTGCTGCCACCGAGACAAAGAACTGATTAGTCTTTCTCAGTGGTCTGGTTCTTTCCATGTAGAACATGACAGCTCTGCGTACATCTAGTGTATGCAGACTTTTTTCTCCCGAGCTGGAAGGGTTTTGAAAGAACGTTGGTAGTTCTATAGTTTGGTTTACATGAAATTTCGAGATGAATTTAGGTGCAAACCTTGGGTGTGTGCGTAGAACCACTTTATTTTTGTGAACTGTTACAAAGGGGTCTAGTACAGAAAGAGCCTGTAGTTCACTTACTCTCCTAATGGAGGTGATAGCTATTAGGAAAGCAGTCTTAAGGGTGATATCTTTAAGAGTTGCCTTGTGCATGGGTTCGAAGGGAGGGCCCATGAGTCTGGAAAGTACCACATTTAAGTCCCATCCGGGAGCTGGGTTAGCTATCGGAGGGTGTATCCTTTTTACCCCCTCCATGAAGGCTTTGATAACTGGTATCTTCCACCACGACACTTTAAGTTGGGAAGTGGTGTATGCAGAAAGTGCCGCTAGGTGGACTTTAATGGAATTGAATACTAAACCTGAATCCAGTAAATGGGTCAAGTATAGAATAATGTCAGTAGGAGAGCAGTCAACTGGGTTGATGCTAGTACCTCTACACCAGATAACGAATCTTTTCCATTTGCTAGAATAGCAGTGTCGAGTATTAGGTTTTCTGGCTTCCCTGAGGATGTCCATACATCTCTGTGGGAGTTGTAAATGTCCAAATTCTATGATCTCAGGAGCCAGGCTGCTAAGTTCATGGTCTGAGGGCATGGATGCAGTGTCCTGCCCTTGTCTTGTGACAGCATGTTGTACGGGCAGGGAAGTTTCACTGGGGGAGATAGGGACATCTCCATCAAGTGAGCGAACCAAGGTTGCCGTGCCCACATTGGGGCCACTAGTATCATGGTAACCTGCTCCTGGTGCATCTTGTGCACCACTTTGTTGAGAAGGGGAGTCGGGGGAAAGGCGTAAACAAATTTCCCTGACCATTGAATCAACAGACCGTTCCCCTTGGACTGGTTCTGGGGGTACCTGGAGGCGTAACTTTGGCATTGTGAGTTCTCCAGGGTTGCGAACAGGTCTATTTCCGGGAATCCCCATTGCGTGAAGATGTCTAAGACGATGTCTTCGTGCAATTGCCATTCGTACTCTTCGGGCAGGGGGAAGTCTCTGCTGAGTTTGTCTGCTAGCAGATTGAGTTCCCCTGGTACATGTTGTGCTAGTAGGAACATGTTGTGTTTGAGAGCCCACTTCCATATATTCTGGGACAGCTTGGACAGTCCTGGAGAGTGAGTGCCCCCTTGCTTGTTGAGGTAGTACATGGCTGTGGTGCTGTCTGTGAGGACCATCACTGTCTTTCCTTGTAAGTGTTCCTGAAAGGCTTTCAGTGCTTTGAACACCGCTAGTAGTTCCAGCAGGTTTATATGCTTGGATGCTAAACTCGGAGTCCACACTCCGTGTGCCGTTTGATGGGATAGGTGAGCCCCCCATCCTGTAAGGGATGCGTCTGTGGTTAGAGTGGCTTCCACTGCGGGTGTGGCAAAAGTTTTCCCTAATAACAGGTTTTCTTTTGTCCACCACCGTAGCGAGAGAACCAAGGCCTGCGAGACCACCACTAGATCGTCCCATTGTCCGCTGGCCTGACACCACTGGCTGTAGAGCCACTCTTGCATTGGGCGCATGCGCAGGCGCGCGTGAGGTACCAAATAAATACATGACGCCATCATCCCTAGCAAGCGCATTGCTTTGCGTACCGTCACCTCTCGGCCTGCTACATAATGGGGAATTTGAAACAGCATGTTTTGGACCCTCTCGTTGGAGGGGAATACGAGGCCGTCCCTTGTTCGAATTAGAGCCCCTAGGAATTGTTTGGTTTGGCTGGGGTCTAAGCTGGACTTCTTTTCGTTGATGGAGAAGCCCAGTTGGGACAAAAGGTCTACGGTCTTTTGGGTATTGGAGAAGCATGTTTCGTAAGAATCCCCTGTTATGAGCCAGTCGTCGAGGTAAGGGTATACCGGGATGGATAATCTGCGCAGGTGGGCCGCTGCCACTGCCAGTACTTTCGTGAATACCCTTGGTGCAGATGCTATCCCGAAGGGTAGTACTCTGAACTGGTAGTGTTTGTCCTCTATTTTGAACCTGAGGTATTTTCTGTGCGATGTCAACATTAAAATATGAAAGTATGCATCTTTCATGTCCAGTGTTGTCATGTAATCCCCTTGTGATAACAGTGGGATTACCTCCTGTAAGGTCACCATACGAAACTTTTGGGGTTTGACAAATATGTTCGCTGGGCGCAGATCTAATACAGGGCGCATGGTTAAGTCCTTTTTGGGTACAAGGAAGTACACTGAATAAATACCTTCTGTTACCTGTGATAGGGGGACGGGCTCTATAGCTTCTTTCTTCAGTAGTTCTTCCACTTCTTGAAGAAGAATGGAGAGGTGTTGCGGTGTCATGCGCCGGTTCCGTGGGGGTTTGTACTTCGGGGAACCGTTGAACTCGATGCAGTATCCGTGGGCTATGGTGGATAATACCCAACGGTCTGACGTGATTCCCTCCCATGCTGAAAGGAACGATGTTAGCCGGCCCCCGACCGGTGATGCATGGGAGGGGACCCGAATTTTCGGGTCATTTGCTGGTATTGGGCGTGGAACCTCTGGGGCTGGAGCCACGACCTCTTCCTTTGCCACGGCGTTGGCCTCTTTGACTGAACTGGGTGTTACCCTGGTTGGTGGGCCAGTTGGAGCCAGAGTAATATTGTTGTTGTTGGTTCTGCTGCTGTCTTTGGCCACGAAAGGAGCGTTTATTACCATAGCCTCGCCTGTTAGGGGGCCTAGAAATTTGATCAAGAGTTTTGATGGTATCAAACTCTTTTTTAGCATGTTCTAGGGCCTCATCTACTGCTTTCCCAAACAGATGCGTCTGTTCAATGGGTTTATTTATGAGGGAGGCTTGGGTTTCGGGCTTAAAACCTGAATTGCGTAGCCAAACGTGGCGCTTGAGAAGTATTCCCTGCACTAGGGAGCGGCCAGCCGTCTCAGCGGCATCTAGGGAGTTTTTAACGATGCCCTGGTTTACCAGTGTGCCCTCTGATATTATAGCTAGCAGGCGAGAACGCAGAGGTTCAGGTGCTTCCTCTGCTTCGCTGCGCAGCTTGTTCCACTGTGCATCTGCGTAGCTAGCTAAAAGTGAGTTGTTATTAGCAATTCTAGTGGAGAAGGCGGCGGAGGTCGTGATTCTCTTCCCCAGTGCGTAGAGTTTTTTGCCTTCTTTGTCTGGAGGTGCTTCACTAGTGGATAGTGGCACCCCTGCTCTTTTTCTTGTGTTGGTAACCACAAGGGAGTCCGGAATAGAGTGTCCTCTGATGTATAAAGGGTCAGAGGATGAAGGGCTGAAGAGCTTTTCTATTCTAGGGTTGACCCCTCTTACTAGAGCTGGGTTAGTAAGGGAAGGAGAAATTCTTCTTTTAATAGAAGCCAGGAGAGGAATAGATTGGCTAACAGGGGCTTTTTCTTTGATGACTTTTTCTACAAAGTCGATGTCTGGAAGAGTTTCCCCTGTATCAATCTCAAAATGCGCTGCTGCCTTGCGCAATAGTGCATTGAGGGAAGGTTGGTCATCTATGGGAGAGGAGTTCCCATGTGAATCCTTGAGAGGAGAAGGGAGAAAGGCATCAGGGTCTGAATGTACTGATGGGGATTGCCAAGGCTGCACTGACGGTGAATGCCAGGGCTGCGAGGTAGCTGTATCCTCTTCAAACCCTGTAGGAGTGGTGTAAGGATCTTCTTCGAAGCCCTCTTCCTCAAGTTCTACCTCTTCTTCTCCACCCAAACACTCCTCATCTTCTTGGAGGTATTGCTCCTCCTCAGTGAGGTCAACCAGCCTAGGAATCTTGACTCTAGGGTCATCCTGTGGCCATTCTCTTTGTCTTTTGTGAGTGGGTGGGTCTTGGTTTCCTAGAAACCTTTCCATTTTCTCCATGCAAGAATGGAGTCTTTCAAGGGTCTCATGGGGTACCCCTGAATAGTCTAGAGGGGGAAAATTAGTGTTTTCGCCTTCGAATCGTTTCGAACGCTCCCACAGCGTCGACGAGAGGTTCCCGTCTCCTTCTGAAAAGCCTTCAGGTAGTTCGGAAGCGTCCTTTGGAGAAAGGGGCAGTTCCTGGCTACTTTTGTGTTTTTTCGACGCGGTATTCGACGTTTGTTTCGTCGTCCGCGTACGTTCGTCTTCGGCGACAATTCTCGCTAGGCTCTCGGCCACGATTTTGTCCGTCGAGGGCTTTGGTGTCGACGTTGTGTGCGTTGCGCGTTGTACCTCGACGGTCGCTCTATGGAGCGTTGCGTCGGATGTTTTTGGGGTAGCGCCCGTGTTAGATGGAAGCCCAATCGCTGGTCGCGGCTGCGTTTGCGGGTGGGGCTTGTGACCTTTACGGTCTGCGGTAGACGCCGGAGTGCCCTGCGTCCCCTTCGGCGCTGATGGATCCTTCGTTCTCGACGAAGAAGAGCCGTGGGTAGTGTGTTTAGCCTTATGGGGTTTGTGTGCGTCCTTGTCGCCGGGGTGTTCATCCCCATAAGCAGGGCGTGAGCCGAGCCCGTCGGGGCCGGGGACGGACGACGAGGAGCGTGAGCGCTCCTTCTGGGGGTTCATGACTTCCGTAACGGACGTCGAGTTATCGCACTCCTCGTCACTTTCAGTAACAGCGGCAGCGGGTGAGGAAACTGACTTCGACATCGCGTAGTCTGCCCACCTCTTAACCCTACGTTCTTTAAGAGTCCTGGGTTTTAAGAGCTTGCAGGCTGCGCAGCTGTTCTCTATGTGATCGAGGGGTAAGCAACGATTACAGAGCTTGTGCTTATCTTTCCAAGTATATTTGCCCCTGCAGCGTGGGCAAAACTTAAATGGTGTCCTCTCCATAGCGGAGGCAATAATAGCTGGCGATAACAACCCCAAGGGAAAGAAAAGGGAGAAAGAAAGACATTCTCAAAGAGAAGAGACAAAGTTCTAACCCCCACTCTCCCTACTGTAAGTTGGCCGTCGAGGCCAGGCCACGTGTTCGGCAGCGCCGAAGGATCTCCTCCGCTCTTCCTCTCCGTCGAAAATAGTTCGGCGGAGAAACAGCTTCGCAGCTAACGTCGAGGGGGAGGGATCGTTACCAGTATATTAAGTTATGACAAAAGGACCGAGGTCCGTGGTAAGTATAGCAATGTCTCTCTAGGAGCTCCGCGAAAGGCGACCAGAAACTGGGCGGAAAAAAACAATCTGAGGGACCTCGACGCGTGAGGGATTGTGGGTACAACGCACGTCACTATAGGGATAGTGTTACAGACACGCCTTGTCGACGTCCCCTTTTCGACTACGAAAAACAAAATGCAATACTCCGCAGTGACCACTGGATGTCGGACCTATGCACAGCATGTGATTCTAAGCAGATTAACAAACATCAGAAGTAGGGGTTACAGTACCTCCTCAATGTCCTTACGTAGTTTGCTCCATTGTGCATCAGCGTATCTTGCCAGCAAAGAGTAGTTGTTGGCAATTCTTGCGGAAAAGGCAGCTGAGGCTGTAATCCTCTTTCCTAGGGCATACAATTTTGTACCCTCTTTATCTGGTGGTGCCTCGCTAGTTGACAGCGGGACCCCTGCTCTCTTCCTTGTATTTGCCACCACTAAGGAGTCTGGTACAGAGTGGCCCCTGATGTATAACGGGTCCGATGGAGAAGGACTACATTTTTCTATCCTCGGACCCCTCTGATCAACGCGGGAGTGGATAGTGAAGGAATAATTTGTCTCTTTACTGAGGAGGGGAATGGTTTGGCTGACAGGGGGTTTCTCCTTAATCTTTTCTACAAAGTCTATGTCAGGAGAAGTTTCCCCGGTTTCCATCTCGAAGTGCGCTGCTGGCTTGCGTAAGAGTGCATTAAAGGTAGGTTGATATATAGGAGATGTATTCCTAATAGTTGAGTCTTTGGGTGGGGACAGGTTTATGGCTTCAGGATGTGAAAACACTGATGGGGACTGCCAGGGCTGTGAGGCGCCTTCTTCTGGGTCTTCTCCGAAGCCCCCCGCGACCCCCCCCCCCAACACCCATATCCGGGTTGTCTTCAAAACCTTCCTCCTAGGTTTTGTTCCCCTTCATTGCCTAAGAATTCGTCATCCTCCTGAAAGTGGGGGTCTTCTCCAGTGAGGTTATATAAATCTTCATCCTCTTGGGGGTGGGGGGGGAATCAAACAGCCTGGGGTACTTGGCCCTGGGATCCTCCTGAGGTCCCTCTATTGATCTCTTGGGTGTTGGAAGGTTCTGAGTCTCCATAAATCTCTCCATTTTGTCCATACAGAACTTTAGTCTCTCTAGGGTTTCTTGAGGTACCCCGGAGCGGTCAGGGGGAGAAAAGGGAGGGCCTTCCGTTAGAAAACGCTTCGACCTTTCCCAGAACGTCGAAGAGAGGTTCCCCTCGCCTTAGGAGCAGTAACCGACTCCTCTTTCGCCGTCCGTCTCTCGCTATCGGTGGAAATAATCTGCACCAGGCTCTTGACAACTAAACTGTCGAGGACGTTACAGGCGTCGCTTGCTCTACGCCGACGGGCGCTCTGCCGGTGCGTGTCTGGTGGTTTAGTGATAGCGCCCTTATCTGGGGTCGCGTTTGCAGTTGCGAGGGGGGCTTCAGACTCTTACGGTCTGAGGAGGCCGCCTGTAGGACCTGCGTCTCTATTGGCGCTAATGCTCTCTTCGTCTTCGACGAGGAAGAGCTGTGGGTTGTGTGTTTATGGAAGTGTTTTCTGTGTGCATCCTTGTCGCCGGGGTGTTCATCCCCATAAGCAGGGCGTGAGCCGAGATTGTCGGGGCCGGGGGCGGACGAGGAGCGTGAACGCTCCTTAGAGAGGTCTACGACTTCCGAAACGGACGTCGGGCTATCACATTCCTCGTCACTTTCGGCGACGGGTGATGAATCAGACCTAGACATGGCATAGGCAGCCCACCTCTTGACCCTACGGTCTTTCTAAGTCTTCGGCTTAAGGAGCTGACAGGCCACACAGCCATCCTTTGTGGTCGAGGGGCAAGCAACGGTTACACTGTTTATGCTAGTCTTTCCAGGTAAATTTGCCTTTGCAATGCGGACAAAACCTAAATGGTGTCCTCTCCATAGCTGAGGAACAGATTGCATGTGACAACCACCCCGAAGGAAAGGGAGGGGAAAGGGAAAGGCATTCTCAAAGAGAAATAAATGTCCCACGACCCCACTCTCCCTACTGTATTTGGCCGTCTAGGCCAGGCCACGTGTTCGGCGAACAACCTCCTCCGAAGGCACCGCCGTCGGAGATCTTGATCGGCGGTGAACAGCTTTGCAGCTACAACGCCGAAGGAGGGATGCAAGTAATAAGTTAAGGGCAACCAAAGGTCGAATAAAGTTTTTTGCAATGTCTCTCGAGGAGCTCCGCGTATAGGCGACCAATAGCTGGGAAGAAAAAAAATCTGAGGGACCTCGACGCGTGAGGGATTGTGGGTACACTGCACGTCACTATAGGGATAGTGTTAGACACGCCTTGTCGACATCCACTTTTCGACTACGAAAAACAAAATGCAATACTCCGCAGTGACCACTGTCAGACTATGCACAGCATGTGATTCTAAGCAGATTAACATCAGAAATATTCTTTTTAATACAAAGCTTTGGTCAATGTTTCCTTGTGCCATAGTATTGTAGTCCTATTGTGTAAACCCTGAATAATGCTCATCTCCCTCGAGATAAATCTGACTGCTTAGCCACAGCTACCAACTAAATCTTTGTGGTACAGACTGACACCAAAGGGGATTTATTGCATATATCTGTAGTCTTAATCTTCTGTAGTCCTCCCTAAGGGAACTGCACAGGATTCTGCCCAACAATCGCTGTGTCTTCATCCATCCCCTCCCTCAGAGGGGGAGAGAGTGAAGATGAGGGCAAAGGGGGGGGAAAAAGGGGGGCAATCAGGTGGCGGTTGAACTCTTCACTTCTTGGAGGCTCCCCCGTTGCCCAGGTTTCGGGCAGGGCTGCCGAACGATCGGCATCCTTGTCAGTATCTTGGAGGCCAGCGTGTGCAGGGCTGAGAGGATGACCACCGAAAGGTCTCTAGGGAGGAAGCCGAGGTGGGGTTGGCAGCTGAGGTGGCTGCAGGATAGGCCGCTGGGGCACCGGCTCTGCACCCAGGCAGTCGTCGCCCTGATGATACTCAACTGTGTCCTCGCCGTCGGCATGCTCGTTGTAGGGCCTGTCCCCCCTACGTTCAGCTCCTCCTGAACAGGTTGCAGGCCAGTCAGCTCCTCTTCAGAGGAGATCCGAACCCTGGAGGGCCACCACACCTCACCCCCCTTTCATCACCTCCAGAGACGAAGGTCTCAGGGGAGCCGACGGGCATCTTCTCCGGAGTTCTCTATGGGCTAGAAAACCATATCCCTCCTGGGAGGAAGGCACACTCTCGCCATCGTGAGTTGCGTCCTGCAGACCCACCTCGGCGGCCTTTGCCAGAGACGCAGCCACCCCCTTGATGGAAGACTGGGCCTTCGCCGGGTGGACCTGGGCCGGAACCTCGTCTTGCTTAGCCTTTTCCTTAGGGGGATCGTGCAAACCCCGATCCACCTTGGTCTTCTCCGGTATGGCAGACTTGGGCCTCTCATTGACCAAGTGATCAGATTTCCTTTTGGCTGAAGATAATGGGGGCTGACTGGTGCAAGAGGCTGGAGACTAACGCACTGGCAGCCGGGGAGCCCGCCGCAACCGCTCTCCTGGTGAAAGACTTGTGGCGCTTAGCCTTCCTCAAAGGTCTTAGAAGCCCGCTCAGCCTACTTGGAGCTGGGAGAGGCATGCTGCTGGAACCACCGCCAGAGCAGGGGCTGTTCGTCATGAATTACATGCAGTACCCTCTTGGACCACCACATACAATTAGGACTACAGGTGTAAGCAAAACCATCCTTTGGTATAGGTCTGTACTACACAGTTTGTGGTAACGAGCTGAGCTTCCAGGCTGATCTCAAGAGGGAATGTAAGCAGTAAAAGGGGTTACACAAAGGACTTACAATCGCAGTGGTTCAAGTAGACACTTCCACTCAAGGTTTCTTTGTAAAACACTTATTCATTTATTAATCAATCATTTGCAAGACTTTCACTAGGAGGCAATTTATCATACACACACTTCAATACCCAACCAATAAGTTTCAGAACAAATTAGGCTCCCCTGAAATAGGAGCAAAATGGCATTTCAGTTACTTTCAATGAGTAAAAAGGCACAGGTAGGCAGAATAGATCACAAATACTCTTAGGCAGTGCAAATAGTTTTAGTTCACTAGAGGACTCGATTCAGTTCAGTCGGTCTAGGCTAATGTCAATGGACTAGTGTCTTGGATAGGAAAGAGCAGTTATTGAAATAAACGTTAATTCTTTGCCAATGTGCTCAGAAGTAGTTTGTACGAAAAAGAAACATGTTGGGTCACAAGCCTATTAGACCTGCAATTTTGGAAAGTTCTGCGAACTTTCACCGCGAGAGGTAAGTTCCCTCAATCGGGTTGACACTAGGGATGTAAAGGTATAACGGTATACCGTTAAGATACCGTGAACTACTCAATTGAACAATAATAACCGTCACATTGTTAATACAGGTATACCGTGTATACCGTTAAGTGTGCTTTTCAATCTGATTTGGAAAGCTGCAGTTAGCAAGTGCTGCACAGTCTTGGTCTTGCACTGTTGGATGTGCCATCTGCCAATTAGTTTCAGTTGGAGCAGTTTTTAATGCCATTGCATAAACTACACGTGCCTGACACAAAATCAATACGTTAGCAATAGGAAGAATAAATACAGTGCCAAGAAGGAAAAGGGTTGACTTTGGGTTGGCGGCTTTGGGGTTTATATATGTATAATGTATAATGTTTGCTAAACATATGACAATGGGGGATGTCCCTGGTTCTATCATTGAATTAACATATAATAAGTCATACTGCGAAATTCACTCATCTCTATGGGTATTCCCTGCTGCCATACCAAAGGGTGACATGTCCTTGGTTACTGAACACCTTTTGGCCCACAATAAACTAAAGGCTGTAACGTAAAGAGAGCGTGTGTGAGTATGCGCACAAGCTTATACTACTACCATCAGCCTCCATTGATCTGGGGCATGCATGTTATACATATGACAACACGTTAATCTTCACCAGTAGCCAGTGGGGGAGCTAAAAGCCTAAATGACCACTTAAGAAAAGCTATTCAGTTTGCTTTGCCAGTCGCAGCAGGGCTCTCCCCCTCCTCCTCTCCAAACATGTGTTTGGTGGAAGCAAGGGGTGGCATTTCAGTGAAAAGTATGTTGAAAAGCCCAATTCGGGCTCTGTGTGCCTGGTTTTGTTTGTGATAAATCTGACAATTTATGACCTTTTAGAAAATATTTGCTAAGATTGGTTAACTCCACCTGCTATACCGCGATAACCATGATATACTGTCATTTTGCAAGAAGGTTATCGTACCGTCATAAAACTAATACCGTGACACCCCTAGTTGACAGTACCTTAATATTAAGAACAAGATGCAGCAGAAGACGTTGGTTCCTGGCAGATGCTGCAGATCTCACTGTTGCGGAGCCTCAGTCATGCACACAAGAGGGAGGACGTCGGGGGAACTCATGCACTGCACAGGATCGTCGGAAAACAAAATGGAGTCACTTCAGTCATCAAGCACACAAGCTGGTGTCCTTCCCCTTGGTTAATCTTTACCAGCAAAGAGAATGGTATCCAGGTGGCTTACAAGTTGATTGGGCCTACCAACTCAATGGAAGAAGTCATCCTTGAAGGGGCTCTGTCGAGATGAACTTGGCAATTCGGACCTACAGCAGGGCTTCACCGGGCAAACCAACGGTCCAGGAGTTGCAGCAGCTGTCCTCTTCAAGCTGCTCTTGGTTCCTTCGTTCTAGTGGTCGACTCTGCTTTCCAGTCCAAGGTACTCGCCTTTTATAACAGTTTTTTCCCTTTCATTCCAGCCTAGCTGCCACTCACTCAGCAGGGTGTCCTTGCCGGACATCCTGCCTGCCAATCACGCTAGAGTGCATTTGGGTCTCCTCGGAGACTAAGCACAGGGAGTTTCGGGCATGGTAGTTCATTGTAAAACCACTACCACCAGCCATTTCGATAGAAAAGGCTAGTAGTTGACTGCTACATGAGTTTCTAGACACAGGGGATACTAGGTAACCCCTCCAGCACTCTATAGGAAGATAGTGTGTGCTGGGTCTAGGAATTTTAAAAGAATTTACTAGTCAATTTAACCTTACATTCTCTGGGAAACAATAGTTTATCCCAGAGAAGGTAAAAAGACTTCCATGTGTCACTGCACGGAGGGTGCTGTGTAACACATGAAAATATTCCTATGGAGTTAAACCTAAAACTTCATAATCAAAGAACACAAGAGTAAAACACACAATCAAAATACATGAGTGGGGACAAAGGGTCACACTCCAGGTAAAATAAAATCAAGTCCTCAAAATCCAGCAAAGTTGCTGGGGATCTCCAAGGTGGAGGGAATTCGCACATTTGAGAATTCTCCCTAACAGCGGAAAAAAACAATCTGAGGGACCTCGACTCGTGTAGGACCATGAATACAGTGGACGTCTCACTACGGATAGTATTACTGACACACCCAGTCAGCGTGAGTTTCGAAAACGTAATACTCTGCGGTTACCCCGAGATGTTGGCCTATGCATAGCATGTGATCTAAGCAGATCCACAAACTTCACAAATATAAATAAAACCATTTTTTTACATAAGTTTCTTTGGACCTTACACTACAAATTCTTTGTACCTCCCTACAACCCGCTCTCCCTCTTAAAATAAGCCTGGCTACTCTGCTACACCCCCATTAGCTTGAGTGGTACAGACTTACACTAGACGTTGGAGCTCTGCAATGCCTAGATTGTTCTACAAGGTCCTTTGGGTGGACTTTAGATAAAATGTCCCAACAGCAAGGACAGGATTTAAAATCATAGCAACACGCTGGAGTTGCGATTGATATCAATGGGGAGCGAGCTGCAAAAGCATTTTACCCAACATCAGAGTAGCCTTGGCTGCTCGGCTACATTTACACCCCGTGGGACAGTGAGGTATCTGAGTAAGATACTTTTTAACATAGCTGGTTTTTAGTTTTTCTTTGCTCAGCACTTGACATGTAAAGAACTAGGTATACAAACCATCAGGTATCTTCAAATTGGGTGGGTCATGTGCAAGTTGTATATAAATATAAAATACCTGTTTGTGAGATGATAATAAAATAACATCCTTCACACCACCAAACGGCTTTGCCAGGTTAGCAATTTCTTCTGCAGTATAATCCTTCTCAGGAAAGTTAGTAACAAGTATAACACCGTAGTCCACATCCTGTAAAAGAAAATCATGGTCAATTGCAGTTCTTTGTATCTCAAAAACAGTGTGCAAGAAAAAAACACATGCAATACAGAATACCATTGATTGGCAGCTCTGGAGTAATTCTACAAACTGAACAATTTACTTCCCCTTCAGTAATGTTTATTCCAGTTGTTGGGGAGATTTCCTAAAGTCTTGCTTGAGGTAAGACTTTCGTAAGCTATCCCAATGGTTTGTAGTAACCCCACAAACTCTTAGAATCAGTCTGTATAACTGCTGACACCTTGGTAGAGTGGCAGAGCAGTCAAGCTTACCAAAAGACGAAGATGTGAGCTGTTACACTGAACCTAGTTAGTAATGCACAAAGAAACGTACACTCTCCGTCTCAGGGGCAGCATGCTCGCCTTGGAATCAAGACGATACAGAGCAACACAGGTTTGTTTCCCGGGTCCGCGCTTAGCAACCTCTGGGTATTCAGCACGTTATAAATAACCAATTACAATAATATAAATGTAATTTAAATTACAAGATTGACTTTAAAATACTTAGCACAATAAACCAAAACATTTAGTTGGTTATACTTTAGAATACTTTTCAAAGGCCACTGCTTAGTTTGTAGTTGCAGTTACATGTTGTAGCTTTTGACAGTAATGACAGTTCTATCATATTATTGCTAATAACGGACTTGTGAATCATAGAAATACAGTATAGACATTTGTATTATTTGTATTGTGCACCTGTCCCTGGGGCATCTGGGAGCATTTCCTAAGGTTTGCATACGTTCCATAGAGGATACATACAATGTTCAACAGGTACATACACAGTATTAGCAGGTACATAGGCTACAACAAGGTGCATAATTTACAGGTGTAGTTACAGCAAGGAGAGAGGTGAAGGAGATAGATCCTGCATACATGAGTATGAGAGGATTATACATTATGTATGTGAAGAAGCTAGGTCAAGCTCCTGTAGCCAGAATTTGGTTTTACTCTTGAATTGCTGATAAGAGGGTTCAGATCTAAGTGTAGTGGGTAGCGTATTCCACAGTTTAACAGCCAGAACAGACCAGCTGGATCCACCAGCTTTCTAAAGCAGGGAATAGTTGGAGAATGTGTTTGTGCAGATCTCAGGGGTCTGGTGGAGGTGTGGGCAGTAGGAATAGCAGGGCGATGTTCGCCTGGGCCTTGAGTCAATGGAAGGGTTTTAAGGGATATCCTGTGCTCAAAAGATAGCCAGTGAAGGTTTTGTCTTGTGTCCGATATGTGTAGTTTCCTCTGAATGTTAAGCGCAGCTCTGATGGCATTCTGGGTTACTTGTACCTTGTTGATGTTACTTTGGCTAGTCCTAAGTAGAGGCATTACATTAATCAATTTTGGCCATAACGAGGATTCTGGCAAGGAAGATGCAATTGGGTACAGTGAGAAAAGGTCTGCACGCAGTAATAATTTTGCAAGTATAGGCTGATGCTGCTACCACAACATTAGTTTGTCTTGTGAGCGACAGTGTGGAGTCAAGGTAGATACCTATTGTTTTAGTATCATTAGAGACCTGGATGGCGTTTCCATCAATAATTAAGGATTTGAATGCAGTATACAATTTGTTAAGTCTGAATTGTGAGCCGATAAGCAACTTGGTATTTTCATCATTAAGGCAGAGCCCATGAAGCGTCTGAATGACTGTAGACTTCATTAAGCGCTTGTGTCGGTTGAGTAGTCACCAGTGATAGGGATGAGTATCTGAGTGTCGTCTGCATAATTTGTGCAGGTGACACAGATAGTCAAGAATGTCAGAGTGGTTTCGTAAACACATAGGGTTGGGAGACATGACCCTTGCGGGACCTCACAAGGGACAGGTGACGGTTCAACAGAAGCGGAGGGTGAGAAGACCCTCATAGTTCAGTTTGCCAAGAAGAATCTGATCCTAGAGGTAGCTTCATCTGAGAACGGGTCCACTGTTTTCAGTTCGTGGCAGAGAATTTGGTGGTTGACCAAGTCAAAAGCTGCTGATAGGTAAAGTAGTAAAAGGGCTATTTTGCCCTTGTTTTATGTCTTCAATTTGCGTTATTATGTCAGTACCGTGTCTAGTACGGAAGCCCGAAGGCCTAGGAATTTGTTCGTTTCTAAGTAGTCCTGGATTTGTAAGTAGGCTGCATGATGCAGGATTTTTAATAGAAAGGGCACCGTTGTAAAGTTTCTGTAGTTAGACTGGTTACTCGGGTCGAGGTTAGGTTTTTTTAATTAAGGGGATGATCCATGCATCCTGAAGGTTATCAGAGACAGACCCTGATTCAAAGGATGCATTAATGAAGGCGGTAATGAAAGGGGAAAGGTTGTGCGCAGCCGCCTTAATGACAGGTGCACTGCATAAGTCACGTTGGCAATTGGAAGGCTTAAGCGTCTTAATGTTTTCAACTTCCCATGTGGACAGGGGTGAGAATCTGAATGGTTTGAATGAGTGCTATTGTGGGTGGAGGATTTAGATTCTGGATCTGAGTGTAATATGCATTTTTTTAGTGTTTATTTTAGTTTGCAGCAAGGATATTTTATCAAGGAGAGCCTTTTGGATGTTAGTGCTCCAAGAGGTGTCAGTGATGCACTTGCCTAATGGGACTATGCGAGCCTCAAGTTCTTTAAGGATCTTGAAAAGCTCTTTTGTGTTAGATTCAGCTTGTAAAATCCATTATAGGTGTATTTTTGCTAGAAATATAGCTTTTTTTGTAGTTGGAGGCAGTATTCAATACTTTTATTGGCTTCTGAGGGGAGGCTTTTCCAGTGCGCCTCTGCATTTCTTTTTGCTTTGCTAAGGTCACTTAGATGTGGTGTGAACCACAAATTAAGGTAGGGCGTGGTTTTGGGCAGTTTTAATGGAGCTTTAGTTTTTGGCGCTTTTATATATCCACTAGAGCTGTCGGGTCAGTGTAAGAAGATGTGTTGGGAAGGGGAAGGATCATAGGGGGAAGTTTCTACTTCGTTATGTCATTCTTTCAGGGAATGGATGGAGCGAGCAATATTTAGTTTAGGGCTATGTGGTGTAGATTTGATTGAGAAGGTCATTTTGTGATAATCAGACCATTTACATGGTGAAACTGACAACAGTTTGAGCGAGCAATTCAGATCCGCGAGCCAATCAAGGGTTCTCTCTTTGATGCGAATAGGCTTCTGGATGTGGCGAGTAAACTCGAGATCTGAAAGTGTATTGGCTAAATCAAGGGCTTTGATGTCGTTTGGGTCTTGGAAGCCAAGATTGAAATCTCCAAGTATTATGCTTTTAGAGTTAGGCTTTGTATTAGCTGCGAGGAGTGCTGACATGTCATCTGAGAAGGTGGAAATGGGTCCTGGTGGTCAATAAATAAGGTGCACTGTGGCAGTTGGATTTGGTGATGAAAGCAGTTTGATGGATAATAATTCAGCAGAGGGGATCTGCAGATTATGGATAGTTCAAGGTTCAAGAGAGCTCTTAAAAATGAAGGCAATGCAATCAACTTTAGAATGGTTGGTATTCCCATCACATCGAATGATGGCTTAGTTATCTCTAACAGCGAGGGACAGTTATGGACCAGCTGCTGCGTTTAACCACGTTTCCGTAATGGTGAAGCAGAAAGTCTTCAGTTATAATAAAATCGGCAATATCTAGTGCATGAGCAAGGAGGGATCTGGTGTTGATGAGGGCACCTTTAATCATAGTGTCTTTAGCACTGGACTTGCTGTTCTGCAGGTGGGTTGTGGCATTGTCAGTGCCAATATTACTGGTGCCAATCATGGGAGTCAACCAACAACCAGGAACTGCATGGTAGGAGTGGTCTAGGTGGGAGTAGAGCATAGCCACTTATTAATCTGATCTATAACAAACTATTTCTGCTGCCTATCTCGACCTTACACTGTTAAATCTAGCTGTGTTCGTATTGTAGTCATTTGATCAGATAGGCGTAGACCTCTCACAATATAGGACTCTCAAATCTTGCTGATCATTATGATTACCGTGCTGTACTCTACCTCCCAAGACTTTCAACTCTAGATAGTGCCCCGAATGTTTACTGTGTTGTACTCTGCCTCTTAAGATTGACATTGTGCCCAAGAGATATTGTATTCTATTCCACGCCATTACTACATCCCAAATCCAGTTAGCGCACTGAACATGTACGGAGTCTAATTCCACCTAGTAAGTCTGTCTCATCTAGATGGCAACCCCATCTCGCAAGCATCCACCTCTCACACCAGTCCATATTCATAGAACCTTGCGCTCCCTCCCAGTCCTCATTCAGCCCCCACGGCTCACCAACCGCACACTAGCTCCCACCTTCGAGCCCCACAACCAATCCTTCCCTGAGCACACCCGTATACATCCCCCTGTCCACCTCACTTCAGCATACTGCCACTCACCCAATCCTGCCCCCGCCCCTCCATCACCACGTTGAACCCTAAAATCAGAGCCGCACTCTGGCACACCAGTTACCCCCCCCTCCTCTGAAACCCATCCTCCCCGCACCTTCCCACCCAAACTCTTCACCCCCCTTCCAACCCTCCCTCTGTCCGCTTCCGAGAACTCCCCATTTCAACACGACATGACACCCCGCCCCACATCAATCTCAAAAATCAGAGCCACGCTATGGCGAGCCAACCACCTCCCAGCCCTGAAACCCATCATGCCCCTCCATTCCCCCAAACTCAACACCCCCCTCGACCCCACTGACACTATTGAAAACGTTCCAATACCCCTTGCCAGGTCACCCCTCCACCAATCCAACTCCGAAACTGTTAGGCAGAGTTTGCATGCAGTACCCTTTGGGACCACTACACACAATTAAGACTATAGCAAACCAACCTTTGGTATAAGTCTGTACTACACAGTGTTGAGAGCGGAGCTGAGCAGCCAGGCATCTCAAGAGGGGAATGTGCGCTGTAATGTTACACGGAGGTCTACAATCACAGATGTTCCAATAAACTTGCACTCAAGGTTTATTGGTTAAACACGTATTAATTTAAACAGTCAGTTATAAAACATTCACTAGAAGGAGGTAGTTAAATATTACACACAAAAACACATCAGTACTGTACACTAAGTTTGAGGCATTCAGACTACTTTGAAGGAGGAGCAAAATGGCATTCAGAATACTTTGAAGTAGGAGCAAAAAGGCATCGTTATCAGAACATTAAAAGGAATTACAATTATTCCTTCGACAGTGCAGATACTTGAGTTCACCAGAAGAGTCAATTCAAATTCAATAGGCTAGGCCAAAGTCAATGGGCTGGATAGGATAAAAACGGTTCTGGTAAGTAAACAGTAAAGTCTCTGTAAAAGTTCTCAGAAGTAGTTTGTAAAAGGCAGAATCATATGTTGGGTCACAAGCCGATTAAGCCTGCAAGTTGCAAAAGTTTCAAGCACTTTCACTGCAAGAGGTAAGTTTCAGTCTTGTTTCACAGTACCTTACAAATGAAGAAAAAGCTGCAGCTGAAGACTTCCATTCCTGGCAGTTCCCGAAGATCTCACTGTGCCTGGGCCTCAGTCGCGGGGACAAGAGGGAGGAGGTTGGGGGACTCCTGCACTGGACTGACCAAAAAGCTGGCAACTGACAAATCTTCAATTCTGGTAGCTGTAGTCAAGCACACAAACTGGTGTCCCTCTCCCTGGTTATTCCGTTTCCTGCCGCACTCTGAGGAAAATACAACCAGCTCTGTGATTGGTATCCAGGTGGCTTAGGGTTGAGTTGATTGGTACCACCAACTCAAAAGGGAGAAGTCGTCCTGCAGGGGCTTCTCTGGCGAGGTGAATTTGGCGATTTGGATCTGCAGCAGGACTACTGGGCAAACCAACAGTCCAGAATTTGCAGCAGCCGTTATCTTCAAGTTCATCTTCGGTTCTTTCGTTATAGTGGTCAACTGCCTTCCAAGCCAAAAGACTTGCCTTTTATTCAGTTCTCTCCCATTCATTCCAGCCTAGCGGTCACTCACCCAAGCAGGGTGGCTGTCCTTGCTGGACAGTCAGCCAGCCAATCACGCCAGAGTGCATTTGGGTCTCCAAGGAGACTAAGCACAGGGAGCATCGGGCAACTCCCTCACTTCCTGCCCACCACAGACACTCAGGCGCCAGAGGCGGTCTTCAGTCCTGAAGCCTGCCAAAGGCAAAAGAACAAAGGAACCAAACTAGTTTTGGCACGCAGATCAAAGCTCTAGAAGGATCGTTGCAAAGAAATGGCGAAAAAAGAAGACCGGGACATGTTTTTACCGAGGGAGCTCAGACGCCATCTTGAAAAATTGGCTCACGCAATTTAATGCTACAGGTGTTCGAATCGGGACACCACATGGTAGTTAATTGTATAAACCACTGCCACCAGCCATTTCGGGAGAAAAGGGTATCATTTGACTGCTACATGTGTTTTTAGACACAGGGGATACTACGTAACCCCTCCAGCACTCTATTGTAAGATTGGGTGTGCTGGGGCTAGGACTTTAAAAAGACTAGTAAAGTCAATTTCACTTTACTTACTCTGGGGAACAGTTGATCCCAGAGAAGGTATTTAAACCTTTGGGAAAGCCTTCCCTGTGCCACTGCACTGAGGGTGTTGTGTGACAAATGAAAAGATGATGCCTATGGAGTTGTTTAGGCTCCATAACCAAATGAAACACGAGTTAAACACCTCAAAATACGAGAATGGGGAAAAAAGGGTCACACTCCAGGTAAAAAAGAATCAAATCCTCAAAATCCAGCAAAGTTGCTGGGGGTCTCCAAGTTGAAGGGAATTCGCACTTTTGAGACTTCTCCCCAACACAAACCAGCCCACTGGTGCACCAAACACCCCAAACCCTCACCTCCCTCAATCCCTACCTCCCACCCAACTACAACCACCTCACTCCTCCCCGCCCCATACCTTAGTGCCCCTATCCAATCTCCTAAAAGTGCTGCCTGACACCCACAACCTCCTCCACCCTTTACCGCCCCTCTTAACACCTCCTTGACACTGGCCAACAACCACCCACCATATCACTTTCCCCTCTCTAAAAACAGCTTGTATCGCCTTCACAAGAACAGTAGCTGCTTCTCCTTTGCCCTCCGACCCCCCCCTCCACCTCCACTGCACATAAACCCTTGAAATGTAGAAAACGATCTTGGTCAGCCTACTCCTCACCATCTCTACCCAGCGTCCCAATCCCTCCCTCTACATCCCAGCTACTCACCCTTGCCCTCTCCCCCTCCTGACTTCTCACCCTGCACACCGGACCCCCATTCCTTCCAGACCCACCTGAGACTCTCCCCCACATTGTTCCCTTGAGCAACACCCATCTGCCCACCCCCACTATTCTCTACCCACACACCTCACATCCTCCGCCAACCTACTCTTCCCAGCCACCAGACCTGCCTCCACCCACCTCCCCTCCTAACCTATCCCTTCCCCTCTACCCCTTCCCTTCCCTCCCCTTCCCTCCCCTCCCCTCCCCTCCCCTCCCCTCCCCTCCCCTCCATCCCAGCCTCCCCCATATCCCCCTCACTTACACCCCAACTACCTCCATGACCACACCCCACTCCGAAGTCAAGTGCATCCTCTTGGACGCCCGCTCTGTAGGGAAAACGGACAGCATCTCCGACACCCTCTCCTCTGACAAACCTGACCTAGTCTATCACTGAAACCTGGTTCTCGGACGACTTTGCCCCTGTTTCACATTAGGAATTCCTCCCGGCTACTGCCTCATCCCACAGACCCTCAAGAGGAGGTGGCGTGCCAGTGATCTTCAAATCTCACTTCTCCGTCTCACTCGTAGATTCTCAGATTCCTTTCCATCATGCAAATCCATCCTTGTTTCTCACTACCAATGACTTTCTCGCACAGCTTCTTAATCATTTACAGACCCCCTGGTTACGACAGACATTTCACAACCAATCTCTGAAGCCACCATTCAAGTAAATCACCCCTCCCTGACTCTCCTAGGAGACTTCAATAGTTGGTTGGACATCCCCACCAACCCCTCACTGGTCGACAGTCTTGTTCCGCTCAACCTCTCCCTCCACATGAACGGCCCAACTCATTCTAAAGGGCACACCCTAGATGCCATCTTCAGCTCCCATGACCTGATACACTAGTTTCTCCCCCCCCCACTTTACCACTCATCTGGTCTGACCATTATGTTGTGCCTTTCTCCATCCTCCCCTGCACCCACCCCACCAACCTGCCCCCACCAACCCACCACAAATGCTGGAAAAAAAAAACGAAAGATCTCCCCTGACCTAGCCGAAGCCCTGCTTCTCAAACCCACCACAACCCCCACCGCTGATGGATCCTTAACCATCGACTCATGGCTCAAGGACTCACTAATCCAGCTCTCCCCTTCATGTCCCTCATCCTCATGCCTTGAACCTTTTCCCAAATGGTTTACCCCTGAATTTAGGAATGCCAAAAACTAAAATCCCTGGAACGCAAATGGCGAGCAGAAAAAAAACGTCTCAGTAGATCCACCTTCGCTTTGCACCATCGCAACTACAAAGCTGAAATCCGACAAGGCCAAAAAGCTGCCGCCAACAGTCGGATTCTCTACTGTGGAAACCGCAGCAAAGCACTTCACAGAATCAGATCTGAATTCGCCAAACCCGCTTGAACCTCTGCCCAAACAACCCCATCACGATCGATCCGCGACACTCCCCCTCCAATTCCACACCACTGCTCTCGAAAGAACGACTTCCCTTAGACTGTCCCTCTCCCCAACCCAAATACTGCCCACACCAACACCACCCCCCGCCCGCAGCCGAAACCCCTGGGCGAGGGGTGTGTTGCTGTGGATGGTATTTGGGTTGGGGAGAGGGACATTTTGTTAAGGGAAGTCGTTATGTCGACAGCAGTGGTGTAGAAGTGGAGGGAGAGAGCCGCAGATCGATTGTGATGGGGTTTGGGCAGAGGTTCGATCAGGGGTGATCTTTCATTTTTTTTCTACAGCATTTGCAGTGAAGGGGGTGTGGGTTGGTGGGGTGGGACAGGGGTTAGGATGGAGAAAGGGACAATATAATGGTCAGACCAGATGAGTGGTAAGGGGGTGGGACTAGATGTATCAGGTCATGGGCGCTGAAGATGGTGTCTAGGGTGTGCCGTTTAGAATGAGTTGGGCCGTTCATGTGGGAGAGGTTGAGCGCATCAAGCCTGTCAACCAGTGAGTGGGTCATGGGGTTTGCAGGGATGTCCAACCAGATATTGAAGTTCAATGGGATGAGGCAGTGGCCGGGGTGGAGAGGGGGGGTTTTGGGGTGGGCGGATGCCTAATGTGCAACATGGGCAAAGTCATCCGAGAACCAGGTTTTAGTGATAGACTAGGTCAGGTTTGCCAGAGGAGAGGGGGGTCGGAGATGCTGTATCCGTTTTTCCCTACAGAGCGGGCGTTCAAGAGGATGCACTTGACTTCGGAGTGGGGTGTGGTCATGGAGGTAGTTGGGGTGTGAGGGGTGGTTGGTGGGGAGGGGATGGGAGGTCTGTGGAGGCAGGGAAGAGAAGGCGGGCATGTGAGGTGTGTGGGTAGAGATTAGTGGGAGTGGGCAGATGGCCATTGGTCAAGGGAACAATGGGGGGGGGGGGGGGGGGGGAGAGTCTCAGGTGGTCAGGTGGGTCTCAAAGGAATGGGGGTCCGGTGTGCAGGGTGAGGGCAAGGGTCAGTGTAGCAAGATGGAGGGAGGGATTGGGACACTGGGTAGAGATGGTGAGGAGTAGGCTGACCAAGATCGTTTTCTACATTTTCTAAAATTAGAAAGTGTGCCCAACTACATTGAGTGTGCACTAAGATTCCCACTTTGTTGTCCCAAAATCTTCACTAAGTTGAATCTTCACGCTGGAAAGTCTGCCCAAGCAACATTGAACGTCCACTGGGACTTTGCTGTGTTGAATTGTGCAACTACATATTGAGGTCATGCGTTCGCCTCTACCCATTAATTTCACTATGCTAAATTGCATTTCTTGATATTACAACCAAGCCTCAACTCCGCCCGCACCTCGCCATGCGTCCATCCTAGCTAGATCCATGGTGAGAGCCTCACTCTGGCACGCCGTGATCCCCATCCCCCTTAACTCCTCCCCACTCAAACCATCCCACCCCCAACCATGATCTCACCCTATCCAACTCCCAAGCCAGAGGAGCCCGATGGCGCACCAACCATCCGAAGACCTGCATCTCCCATCCCTTCCACCCAGCAGAGCATACTCTTCCCTCCCCTCCCTCCACCCCCTTATACCAGTCCACCCCCCTTCCCACCACTGAAAGCTCAGACCCACCTCCACCCCCCCCATCCCCTGCACTCTCCTCCTGTCGACTCCCACTAACATCCACCACCCACCATATCCCTTCCCTAAAAACTGCACATCTCAACCTGGCAAGAACTCCCCCCTCCCTGACATCTTCCCACAGCTTCCTAATCTACAGACCCCACCGGCTATGCCAGACATTTCACAACCAACCTCGGTGACTATAACCACCATCCAAGTAAACCACCCCTCTCTCTCCCCTAGGGGACTTAAATATCTTCCTAGACATTCCCACCATCCCCATGACCCACTCACTAGTCGACTGCCTTGTTGCGCTTAGCCTCCGCCTCCACATGAACAGTCCAACTCACACTAAAGGACACTCTTAATTCAATCATTAACTCCCACGACCAGATAAATCTACCCATCCTGTTCCTGTCACCTGGTCTGATCACTTCATTGTCCATTTCACCATACGCTCGCCTGCCTCCATGACCATCCTTGCGCCAGCTGCCCTCCGCCGCTGCAAATGCTGGAAGAAACTAAAGATCCTCCCTGACCTAGCCGAAGCTCTTCAAAGACCTCCCTCATCCATCCCACGTAATGAACTCAACCATCTACTCCTTTGACTCCTGGCTCAATATCTTATTAATCCCGCTCACCCTCACATGCCAATCCTCCGCTCGCCGTGGTCCTAATCCCAGATGGTTTACACTTGGTTTGCAGATTGCAAAACAACTGAATAAATCCCTTGAACGCAAATGGCGGAAAAGTGAGTAGATCCACTCGCCATCGCCACTACAATGCTGAAATCCGAAAAGCTAAAAAAGCCCACTACAACTCCCGAATTCTCAACTGTGGAAACCGCAGCAAGAAACTCCACAAAATTTCTGAATTCGTCAAACCGACCTGTACCTCAGCCCAATCCACCCCATCGCAATCACTCTGACTTGCTCTCCCCACTTCTACACCACTGCCCTCGACAGAACCACCTCTTAACAAATTGGCCCTCCTTCCGGCCGCCCTATCAATCACACCCCCCTCCCCACCCGCCACGACCACTCCACCCACTTTCGACTCGTTCACACCAATCTCGAGAGACTAATTTCTCAACCTCTCTGCTCGGACACCATCCGGCTCGCCCCCCTTGACCCACCTCAGTTCTCAAAGAAATATTCTCATCCA
The DNA here is from genome assembly GCF_040938575.1 of Ambystoma mexicanum. Taxonomy (NCBI): domain Eukaryota; kingdom Metazoa; phylum Chordata; class Amphibia; order Caudata; family Ambystomatidae; genus Ambystoma; species Ambystoma mexicanum. The sequence goes on along the minus strand of NC_090937.1, from coordinate 1,567,834,042 downwards.
CCTGCGCAGGAGAGTACGCAAGAACATCCTAAATGACTCCCTCTGCTCGGGAAATTTTCCCCCAATGCCTTCAAAGCTGCACATATCAAGCCTCTTCTAAAAAACATTCCCTCGAAAACAACCGCCCCATCTCAAACACCAGGTTCCTTGCTAAACTCATTGATCAAACTGCATACTCCCACTAAACGTCTGTCGAATCTAACAACCTCCTGGACCCCGCACAATCAGGCGACAGAGCACGACACGGAAACGAAACCACTCTGGACTAAGTCTGGGACAATCTTAAAATCGCTAAGGACTCTGCAAGATACGCTGCACTAATCCTAGACCTCTCTGCTGCCTTCGACACAATTAACCCCTCAATCCTCCTTGACCGCCTCCACTCCCTAGGAATCTGTGGAAATGCTCTCAAATGGATAGCCTCCTTCCTCGACAACAAATAACCCTCCTCTCCACCTTCACTTCTGTCGCACGACCAGTCAATACTGGAGTACTACAAGGAGCATGCCCATCAGCCCTCCTGTTCAACCTCATGTCCACCCTCCCCGGAATAACCCGCCCGCACAATATCCTGTGCTATAACTACGCCAATGACACCCAAATTATCCTAAAACTCCTCAACTCAGACACCAACTCTCAGCCTGACCTCGAAGTCTGGCTCCTTGATAGTTGCAGGACTACAAACCACCTCCTCCTAAACCCCACTAAAACCAAAATCATTGTGTGCGGCAACACCAAGCTTCTCCCACAACCTTTACCCTGGCCCACATGCACAGGCAATCCACCCACCACCTCTGCAAAAGTAAAACACCTTGGATGCACTCTCGACTCAGACCTACCCTCTTGCCAAATCAACATATCAAGTCTTGTCATTACCACCTCAAAATTCTTAGATGCATTTTTCCCTACCTCTCCTTTCCTAACACACTTGCCGCTGTTCAGTCCATTGTAATGTCGAGATTGGACTACGCCAACTCACTCTCTTGGGGTCCGGGCATACCAACTCATTAATTACAAAGAGCAAAACGCTGCAGCCAAAATGCTTCTAGCACTAGGCCCAAGAGACCACACCTCTCCAGCTGTCAGAACTCTCCACTGGCTCCCAGTTGGACGAAGTGCCACATTCAAAACCCTATGCATCACGCACCACGCAGTGCACAAAACCGGCCCACTACACCTGCAAGACAAGCTTAAACCATATCACTGACCGCGCACTCCAAGATCAAGCTCTGCCCTCCTTTTAGTGATACCAAACACTAACCGAGTCAGGATAGGAGGATCCTCGTTCTCAGCCTTGGCCCCCACTCTATGGAACTCACTTCCACAACACATCCAACTCAACGAAGACTACCAGTCATTCTGCAAACTACTGAAAACGTGGCTCTTCCCAGAACACCAATGACCACCCAAGATATGTTCAAACCCCCCAGCAAATGAATGACAAATCTCACAATGAAGCTGTCCTACCTGGTGCACACCCACACAAGACCATGGATGGATCAGAGTGAACGGAGTCGAAGGATGGAATAAACAGAGTGAACAACACAGTAAACAGAAAATCAGTTGATTAAACAGGGAACAATAAATTAGTAAATGGAGTGGATGGAGTGGATGGAACGGATAGGGACTAAAACCGACTAAATGGAACAAATGGATGAAGCAGATGGAACGGAAGGTGCAGATGGAACGGAATGAGTGGACGTCCCAGATGGTGGACACGTCCCAGATGGCGCGGAGGAAACACCTGTTCAACATGAGGTTACCAAAATATCTATCCCCAACAACTATACCAGCTGCACACACATCCGCAGCACCCACGCACCATACGACTCCTGACTTGAACTTCGGTTCCCAATGGCGTTCAACCTACCAGTGCTTTGTCATCATACCAATGATATATAAGGCGCTATATAAATGCCAAGTAACATAACATTCCATCCGAGTGTGGCACTTGCTAATCCTCAATATCCTATCTAGATGTGAGGCAGGGCCAGCAATCATGATTCCATCAAGTGTGGCACTTGGTAACATTCACACTTCTATCCAGATAGGACCCAGGACAAAGTTGAGAATCCCATCTAAGTGTTGCACATGCTAACATTGATATTTCTATCTAGATGTGACGCAGGCTAGGTGTGTGGCACATGCTAACATTTACAATCCTATCCAGACGCAGGCTAATCTTCACAGTTCTCTCCAGGTGTGGCACTAGTTAACATTGTCAAGTATGTCGGTATATAATGCAGGCAACATTTACAGTCAAGCCATGAATATATTTAGGCTGGTGGTCACAGATCTCCAATAATGCATGGTGTAAGGCTATGGCAGTCTATGTTATGGAAAGGTAAGGTAGAGTGGCGGGAGCTTTCTGGAGTAGAGTAATTGCTCTACGCCCCACCCCTTCTACACTTTGTTTTTGTTGGTGTCTGTTGACTGCAGGCTTCATTAGCTTCCCCTGCTGACACTTTCTGGATCCACCTCTGTTGGAGCTGCCCTTTGCCTTGGGGCCCTTCGCCGCAGAGGGCAGCCCTGGTGAGGCCGTTTAAGACCATCCATAGCCCCAATGATGCGGCAGGGGGCTCAGGAGGCAGGAGCAAGGATAAGGAGGCTGGTATAAGGCTGGGGAAGCAAGGCGGCACGCGAGTAGGATGACAATTTATTTTTTAAAAGGCTGCTGGCCAGGTCCCAGGAGGGTCCTGGGCGTCTCCACTCACCTGCATCTCCAGGATGTTGAGTGCATGGTGCGCCTAGGGCCTAATCAATGGGTTCAATTCAGCCAATCACGCGGCAGGGGTGGCTCGGGAGGCGGAGCATAAGGAGGCAGGGATAGGGCTGGGGAAACGAGGTGGCAGGGGGACAATATATTTAAATAAATGTGTAAAAATAGTCAAAATCAATAGAACTAATGGACGGAGTTGGAGGATTTATGGAATGGACAGACGCAATAGATAAAAGGACGGTTGCATAGAAAGGATAGATGACCTAGATGGAGGCTTGTAGGGCAAGCGGATGGATCGAATGGCGTGGCCGCATGAACCAGAGAATAGACGAAATCAATAGAACCCAAGGATGGAGTTGATCAGCGATGGATGGACAGGATCAATGGAATGATGCTGGATGGAAGGATAGATAACATGGAGTGGATGGATGCATATGGGGCAAGTGGATGAACTGATGGCTTGCATGCAGGCAGAATGTTTGAAAGATATGTACAGAGAATTGACATTGAATGGAGTGGGCTGTTCGGATGGGAGTAGAGTGGACCGAATGGATGAAATAAATGAAGTGGATGGAGTAGATGGAACTGATGGAGTGGCTGGGGTGCATAGAACAGTTGGAATGGTTGAAAGATGAAATGGATGGAACGGATGGAAGGTTGGAATGATTGAAAGATGAAATGGATCGAACAGGCAGAGCAGATGGGGTGCACAGAACGGTTGGAATGGTTGAAGGGGACGGAACGGACAGAGGGGATAGAGTAGACTGAATGGAACGTACGAAATGGATAGAGTAAACAGAATAAATGAAATGGGCAGTCGACAGAAGGGAGAGCGCGGATGGAACGGAGAGAGCGGATGGAACAGATGGGATGGAACCCTGTTCAGGTGTCTGGTCTCGGCGGTCTAAAGATAATCATAACACATCACTATGCTTACTCTACACCATCCTTCAACTAGAAAACAGCTATACCCCTGATTAATTCAGCCTAGCTGTTCACATACGAAAATGACCACATGAACACCTCATCACCCTAAAGCACATTCCGGCCTAGTTGCTCACATATGCGTCCTTCAGGCCTAACGCAGCCAGAGCCAAGTCTAGGTGTCCAACGACCAGACTGCACACATACAACCGTTATCTACAGCACCATACCCATCGCTAGGATGCAGCTACCACCCGGCAATTACATCAGCTGCTTGCATATCCTGTGCACCCACGCACCCTGCGACTATCTCTACTGATCAGAACTACAGTTCCCGAGGGCATTCAACCTTCCAGCGCTTTGAGGTCATACCAATGATATAGAGAACTATATAATGCCAAATAACATAGGTCTGTACTAAGTTAGTGTGACTGGGCAGCCAGGCCCATCTCAAGAGGAGTAAATGTGAGCTGTACAAAAGAAATCTGTCAATACAAGTAACCAAATAACACTTGCACTCAAGTACAGTTATAGTTAACTTATTTAACGTCAGTTTATTAAAAAAGATTTAAAAAGGGCAATAAATGCAACAATCAAATACTTCGAAAATAAGTTTAAGGAGAATTCTAATTTTTGTGCTAATTCCCTTAAACTTTAGAGACCCACAGCTCTTTTGCTGGATTTTTAATTTTAACCCTGGAGTGAACTCTTTCTCACTTATGTATTTTTGATCTGATTTAGACTAAAACTGCATAGACATCTACTTTTGTATGGTGACAGCACTCATGTGATTTTTTTTGTTACCTTCACAACTTTAAAATGGCTGGTGGCAGTGGTTTAATTTTCCTACCAGTGTGCGTTTATACCACAGACTAAATATTTAACTGCAGTAGTGCACCCATTTTGTCAAAATGACCTGTCTTTTCTCACCATTTCTTGCTTGTGCGGTGTTTCTCGGGTTTTACTCTACGCGCCAAACCAGGTTTAACCTTTAGTTTTGCCTTTGGCGGCCTTCAATGCTGAAAACCGCCTCTGGCTCCAATGCCTCTGGCAGGGCAGGAAGCAAGGGTGGTGTATGGTACGCCCCATCCTTAATCTCGGTTACCTGAATGCACCAAGTGCTGATTGGCTGGCTGTCATTGCAGGACAGCCACCCTGCTGTGTGAGTGACAGCTAAGATGTGCATGAATGGGAGAAACCTGCATAAAAGTAGATGTTTTAGACTAAAGCAGAGTCGACCACTGGACGAAACATCTGACGAAAAACGAAGAGAAGCTTGCTGCAAAGAAACGAAGAGAAGGTTGCTGCATCGTGCTGGACCTTTGAACTGCCCGGAGAAGCCCTGCTGTAGTGCCAAAGCTCCAACTCCGAATCGACTAGAGAATCACGGAACGGATGACTTCTTCCCTTGGGTTGGTGGGACCAACTAACCCCAAGATTAACTTTGCTGGAGGACCTTCCCCAACTGGCTGTACTTTGCTGCTGCTGAAACAGAGTGCTAGGGGTCGAGAAATCCATAGTTGAGTGCATAGTCTAAGCCGGTCCAGAGTTTCAGGAAGATCCCGAGGACCCTACCTAAGCAGGACCTCCCAAGCCAAAGTCACACCAGAGTGCTGGACTAGGTTAGTCTGCAAAAGAAAACTGCTTTAATGTGACCTGCTCAGGGACCATGCTGCAAGCGCCAACTTCTGCAGGAGGGTTGGATGACCATGCCCCACTGCTGCGATAGTAGATTAGCTAGGCCCAGTGGAAGGTGGTCCGCCAAGCTGAGCAGCTCCGAGAACCATGGACTCGCCAGCGGTTCTAGGTTAAAGGTTCGAAAACAAAAGGCTCGAATGCCCCCCCCCCTCCGACACCAAAAGGACCGAAAAAGTTCAATTTTTTTTTTACATTTCTTTATGTAGGGATTCCCCCAACCCCGTTTTCTCGTTTACATTTTTTCCACATACCAAACAAAAAAATAAAAAAAATGTGACCCTTTTATTTTCGATCCTTTTGGTTTCGATCAAAAGGGCATTCGACCCTTTTGATTCGAAACTTTGACCGGACATCTTCGCTGGCCACCAAGGAGCTACCAGAAAGATGCTGAGGTGCAAGGACTCCCTTATCTTGCACATCACCTTGGGACCCAGGGGGGTGGGGGAATTGGGGCTGGGAATGCATACGCATTCATGCTGTTCCACTATCTGCAACGCATCTCCCAGGGAGCCAGGGTCCTGTCCCTGCCAGGATGCGAACTGGGGGCACTTCCTGTTGTGCCATCTGGCAAACCGGTCCATCTGTGGATGACCCCATCTGTCGAAGGTCGAAGACCCATGAAGACCCGAATCGTTCAATTGACATTCAGAATTATCCACACCCAACCTGCTGAGCCTGTCCGCCTCCAGGTTTGACTCCCCCGGGAGGTGGATTGCTGTCAAGTGTATGTCGTTCACCAGAGCCTATTCCCAAATGCTGACTTCAAGGGTGCATAAAGAAGACCTGGTGCCGCCCTACTTGTTAATGTAATACATGCTGGTGGAGTTGTTCGTTTGAATGAGGACCAAACTCTGGACGCTGCGTTTGGCCAGGGTAGCTACCCACCCCTCCAAGAAAGAGTCTGTGGTGATGGTAACCTAAGGTGCTGGTTGCCAGAACGGTCTGCCTATCCTCAGGTTGCAGTCTGTGCTCCACCAGACCAGGTTCTTATGGAGAACAGGAGTAATGCCAACGAGTTCCGCCTGGGAACCCCTCACCTGATTCCATGAGGCTGCGAAGTGCAGTTGCAATCTCCTCATTTTGAATGCTGTGTAAGGCACTGCCAGAAGAAATGCTGCCATGATACCCAGGAGACGCCAGGCACGACACTTAAGTTGGGATCCCAATAAAATGGAATCAAGCAGGACTTTGCATAGTTCACCGAGAACCCCAGCGTTAGGTAGAATTCTCAGAAATGTTCAAATTTCCTCCACCTTAGAGACCCCTAGCAACTTTGCTGGATTTGAAGACTTGCTTTTTTTAACCTGGAGAGAGAGAGTGAGACCCTTTCCCCCCCACTCTTGTATTTAATGTGATTTTGAACACTGTTGGTTGTGGGGTCTGACAAACTCCATAGGCATCCTTTACAGTGTCACACAGCACCTTCAGTGCAGTGACACAGGTAAGTCCTTCAGATTTCACAAAGGTTTAAATACTTTCTCTGGGATAAACTGTTTCCCAGAGAAATAAAGTGAAATTGACTTTACTTACCATTGTAACATTCCAGACCCAGCACTACAACAGGGTACTGAAGGGGTTACCTAGTAGCCCCTTTGTCTAGCTTCTCATGTAACATTTTTATATTACCCTTTTCTCACTGAATGGCTGGTGGAAGCGGTTTCATTTTAACTACCATGGTATGCATTTACCAAGGGCTGCGTTCGCAGCTGGAGTAAAACACCCAAGGGTGCCATTTATGTCAAAATGGCCCCAGTCTTTTCTCCATTTCTTTATGGAAAGGTCCTCCTTGAGATTTACTCTTTGCGACAAACCAGGTTTGGCCTCTTTGTGCATTTTGCCTTTGGCGGGATTCACAAGTGAAGTCTGCCTCTGGCTACAGGTAGTCTGGGGTAGGTAGGAAGTGAGGGAGGTGCCCGAAACTCCCTTCGCATAGTCTCCTAGGAGACCCAAAATCACTCTGTAGTGATTGGCCGGCTGACTGTCCGGCAAGGACAGCCACCATGCTGGGTGAATGATAGCTAGGCTGGAATTAATGGGAGAGAACTGAATAAAAGGAGAGTCCTTTGGCTTGGAAGGCAGAGTAGACCACAGGACTAAGGAACCAAAGAACTTGAAGATGACACCAGCTGCAACTCCTGGATCGTTGGTTTGTCCGGTGAAGCGCTGCTGCTGTGCCGAAACACCAAGGTGACAGCAACAGAAGCCCCTGCAAGGACTTCTCCCCTGGAGTTGGTGGGACCAATCAACTCCAAAGTAAGCCACCTTGACATCCATCTCTGAGCTGGTTGAATTTCCACAGAGTTGCTGCTGGAAAACGTATAGCCAGGGAGAGGAACACCAGATTGTGTGCGTTGCTTTTAAGTTGGCCTAGAGCTCCAGGAAGATCCTCCGGACTACCAGGAAGCAGGACTGACCGAGCCTGAGCCCCAACAGAGTGCGGGGCCACAGCAGCAAAGAAAGCCCATCTCGACCGCCAGGCATCATAGTGTTGCTATTTGGGGTAGACGTGAGGAGCTGAAACACTGAACAGCCAGTGAAAGTGAAGTTTGCCGGTTGCAAATTTTGACCGTCCCAGTGCATTGCAGGAGTCCCCTGACTGAGGCACAGGAACAGCGAGAACTGCAGAGCTGCACAGAAACAAAAGTCATCTGCTGCATCTTTTCTTCATTTCTGAGGTACAGTAAAAAGTTTGAGAAACTTACCTCTTGCTGTAGAGTTGCTCGCATCTTCTACTACGCACAAGTCTAATCAGCTTGCGGTCCTACATTTGATTCTTCATTTCATCAAAGACTTCTAAGAACTTATTTTTCCATTTACCTACCAGAAGTGCTTCATCCTAAACAAGACTTTTGCCCATTGACTTTGGCTTAGCCTATTGAACTGAATGACTCTTCCGGCAATTGGGGGGGGTTCGAGATCCAAAAGTATTTGCCTGCTTAAGAATATTTGTGGTCTCTTGTTCGAATAACCTTTATCTTTTGCCAAATTCTAAGAGTATTCTAAATGCCAAAAGCCAGATATTAACTTCCCCAGCACCATAGTTCTTGAAGTTACCTGTGGGTGTAGGTTGTATCTGAGGGCCATCCCAAAAGGGTCTTTACTGATTGAGAAATTAAGTGCACACTATTGAAGTGTATTTGTGTGTTACTATTATATTGCACCCTTCTGAAGGCTTATTCTAACACTGATAAATTAACTGTTTATGTAAAACAAAAAAACACGTGCAAGTTTTTTGAATACCTGTAACTGAATCTCTGCAACTCCACTACAGCTCACATGGAGCCTGGTTGCTCAAAACGCTCCAAAACTGTAGTAGATGCTTATACCAAAGGTTGGGTTTCCTATACCTGTAGTCAGAGTGGTTTGTAGTGTTCACAGAGGGTACTGCATATAAACTTTGCCCAACACCCAGCTCTGTCAGTAGGCGAATGGTCCTCGCTGCGTGGTCGACGGCGATGTCCTTTGAACAGGCCCGAATGAGCCAGTCGTTCAAGTAAGGGTACAGGTGGAATAGTCGCAGCTGCGCTACCACCAAGCACTTGGTGAAAACCCTTGGCACCAACTTCACTCCAAAGGGCAGGGCTTTTAATTGGTAGTGCTTCCTTGAACCACATTGCGCAGAAACGCGGTATCCCATGGGGATGTGGAAGTACGCATCCTTCAAGTCCAGCTACGACAAAGTCTCCCTCCTCCAGCTGTCCAAGCACATGCTGAAAAGTGACCATCTGGAACTTTAGGGATTGGATGTCTGTTTAGACGACGTAGATAGAGGATGGGCTTGCAGACTTTAACGAGGAAGTACCTCGAGTCCACTCCAGAGCCAGTACACCAAAGCCCCTTTGGGACTAGCACCATCACGCCTTTTAACATGCCCCGCACCTGCAGCAGCTGCTGAGAGATGTGGTTTTCCTGCTGGGCCACTGGTGGTATTCAGGGACACTTGAAATTCCGGGGTGTGTCCGTGGGCAAGAACTTCCAGCAACAAACTGTCAGTGGAGATGGTCTTCCACCCGCTGACAAAGTTCGCCAGATGGCCTCCCACCGGGGTGCATGGGTGGGGGCCCGATGCCACGGTCAGTTCAATCCTGCTTGGATGTCGAAGGGCCTCCTTGGGGACCCCAGCGATGACGTCCTCCAAAGGCCTTGGAGCGGCCCTGAGGCCGAAGAGCAGGAGGGTTGGCGGTAAGAAGCAGAATCCCTGCCGAAACCCTTGGAAGATCCTAGGGACTTGCTGCCTGAGGGCCAAAAGGATGGCCTCTGTTGCTCAAGAGTGCCCAAGGAACGTGCCATGTCTATCTTTATAGCCTGTAGATTCATCCACAGCCTTCGCGAACAAATTGGCCCAAAGGGCATGTCCAGCACCTTAGACTGAACGAAAGTTGGTGGGCTTGAGCCAGTCACGACAACTAAGGCAAATGATGTTGCCCATTTGGCGGAACCCAGATTCGGCAATATCCCTGGCCACCGTGATGGCATGGTCCGATGGCAACTTCGCCTTCTGCAGAATTTCCAGCACTTCCGACCTCTTGTCGGCCGTGAGGAAGTTCAGGATGGGAGCAATCTTGAACAGCTCCCAGTCATGAGCCGCGAGGGCGCGTTGGTGGCTTTTATGGTCGTCGCAGAATAGATGAACCGTCTTCCCATGGCATCCAATTTCTTGCCCTCGCTGTCCGAAGGGGTGGATGCTGCCGAGGACGATGAGCCCAAGGACTTCTTGACCGCCGCTGACACCAGAGTGCGGAGACGGTTGGGCCCACAAGCACTTCGTCCCAATTGTCATCCAGGAGTGGGACCGAGAGGATGGTCTGCGATATAACAATCCCTCCTTCTCTGGAGCAGGCTAAAAAAAATTCCAAAGCTCTGGAGATCACATGGAAGATCTGGGAGGTGGCGACGGGAGATCCCCCCCCCCCTCCCATCTCACCGTCGTCATCCGTGCCAGTTGCCGTGCCCAGATCCATCTCATCCCTCAGGATGGGGGGGGGGGGTTCCTGGCAAGTAGGTGCAGGGTGTACTCTCCTCTTCTTGGACGGAGGCTCTCCCGTCACTGCAGGAGGGGCCTCCGGCACAATAGGCATCCTTGTCTGCCTCTGCAGTGCAGAGAGAATGTTCACCGAGACGTCTCTAGGGGGCAGCTGAGGTGGAATAGGCAGCTGGGGCACCGGCTGGGAGCCCAGGCCCTCGTCGCCGTGCTGCTCTATCCTCCAGACGAGCTCCACCCTCATTGTAGTCCTGGATGTGTGCAGGCAGAAAAGCTCCTCAGAGGAGATAGCCATACCCTGGAGGGCCACCGTGCCTTCCTCCCCCGATCCCCTCTTTGCCTCGGGGGGGGGAGGGGGGAAGGTCTCGGGATGATGACTGGCACATTCCCTGCATCTTTTCTATGGGCCGGAACGCAGCCTTCCTCCTCGGATGAAGGGATACCCTCGCCTTCGGGGTTGCGCCATGCGTAGAAGTCTCGGCGACCTTCGCAAGAGACAGCACCCACTTGATGGAAGGCTGGACCTTCGCCGGGTGTGCCTGGGCCTTCACTGTCAGGACCGGAGCCTTGTCCCGTGAGGCCTTGTCCTGCTTGGCCTTCTCCTTAGGGGGAGGTTCCGCTCTCAGATTCCCCTTGCCCTTCCCTGGCAGGTCAGTCTTGGGCTTCTCCTGGAGTTTGCCCAGATGGTCCGACTTCCTCTTGGCCGAGGACCCAGAGCATTGCCTTTTGTTGGACCACTGCAGGAGGGTATCTCTCAAAGGTCTTAGAAGTCTGCTCAGCCTTTTTAGAACTGGGAGAGGCATGATGCTGGGACCCACCCAGAGCAGGGGCCTTGGCCTATAGACACTCGTTCAAGCTGCCTGCACCGATCCATCATTGTGCGAGGTGCCATCTCCTGGCAAAACGCAGAATCCTCCACCTTGTGCGACGTGTACAGGTAGTAAAGATACTGGCTATGCTTGTCTTCTAAAAAGATATTCTGCAAGTAGCAGTCGGAGACCATTGAATCCTTCTCCTCTGACATAGTCCAAGCGACATAGGCATGAAGAATCTTCTGGAAGCTTCCACAAAGAAACTCGCCCTTGAGGGGCGCTGAAGAATCCGGAAAACCGGTCCCCGTTAATCAGAGGGTAGATCGATGGAGCACAAGGCCCAATTGACCTAAAAAAATAGAGTAAAACTCTTCCAAAAAGTGAAAGAAAACGCAGTAAAAGCTAGAGCTAAACAAGAGGACTTCCAACACTTTAATGTGCAGAAAAAATCTGAAGGTGGCTGCCAGACGAGGGGCTTAGGTAGAGGGCAGTCATTGGCTGGAGGCAGTATGACCAAGAGCTTGGTGATTGGTTGTTAGGAGAAAGTACAGAAATGAAACTGAATTTTCCCTTTACCGAGGATTCCCAGCCTGACGGGAATATTCATGTGAATCCATGCCAGACCCAATGCTGTAGAATGTCTAACACTGAAGAACAAGTTACTTCTTACCTTGTAACGTTCTTTCGACGGGATGTTCCTCCGACGTATTCCTCATCTTAGATATCTCCTTCCAGCTCTGCTGGCCTCAGAAAATGTTTTCTCTAGAGGGCGCTGCGCGTCGACGTCCTCCGAGTCGATGTCCCTCGACAGCCGCCGTATCGACGTCATCCTGCCTATAAAGGCCGCGCGCAGCGTCCGTTGCTCAGTTCCGTTTTGTAGCCCACAATAATACTTTCTGGACTAAACTAATCACCATGAAGGAGCGTAAGCTGCAACAAGGGAAGTAGAACTGCAGGGATGGATGGGAGGGTCGATGAATACGTCGGAGGAACATCCCGTCGAAAGAACGTTACAAGGTAAGAAGTAACTTGTTCTTCGAAGGGATTGTGTCCTCCGACGTATTCCTCATCTTAGATAGGCTCCCATAGCAGTATTCTATTATTGGAGGAGGGAGTACTGACTTCACGCCGTCTTCTATTGATGAATAGAATGCAGTACAGCCCTTCCAAACCTAGTCTCTTGACTGGAGGAGGAATCCAAATTGTAAAAACGTGTAAAGGTATGGACAGACGACCATGTAGCGGCCGCACAGATGTCTTTAACCGGCACGCCTCTTGAGGGCCGATGAAGCTGCAATACCTCTGGTCGAATGATCCCTAAGGTTTTGAGGGGGCTCTTTCCCTGCCAGTTTTTAACATTCCAGAATCGCTAGAATGATCCATCTGGAAATGGTCTGCTTAGTTATTGGTAACCCCAGCTTGTGACCTGCGTAACCTACAAACAGCTGGTCTGCCTGTCTTATCCTGGCTAGTCTACTGATGTAAAAACTTAAAGCCCTCCTAGGGTCTAGCCTGTGTAACCTCTCTTCCTCGGGTGAGGAGGAGGATAGAAAGATGGTAGGGTAATCTTCTGAATGATATGGAATTCAGAAACCACCTTTGGGAGGAAATTAGGCTTCACTTGCAGGACAACTTTGTCTTTGTGAAATATTGTGTGAGGGGGTTTACAAGAAAGAGCTTGTAATTCGCTCACCCTTCTAGCAGATGTAAGTGCTATTAATAAAACAGTTTTAAGGGTAAGGAATCTTAACTAACAAGAATGGAGCAGTTCGAAAGGTGTGCCCATCAGGAAAGTTAGTACTAAGTTTAAATCCCATAGGGGAACTTGGAATGGTCTTGGGGGATAAACATTGGTTAACCCCTTTAGAAACTGTATTACCAAGGGTAATTTGAAAAAGAATGGTTCTTCCGCAGTGCGCTTAAAGATGGATAGCGCTGCGAGATAGCCCTTAATGGTGCCAACTTGAAGGCCTGAATTTGCCAAATATAGTAGGAAGGACAAAACCATTGGTGTACCACATGAAAGTGTCGATATTCTGTTCTCTACACCAGCTGCAAAATCTGTTCCAACGGCAGCGGTATAAAGACTTTGTTGCTGGCCTCCTTGCCGAAAGCAACACCTCCATAGCATCATCAGGGAGGTCCCAATCCTTGTACCTCAGCCTTTCAGAAGCCAAGCGTGAAGGTTGAGGGTTTTGATGTCTGGATGGAGAACCCGACCTCCCTTCTGTGAGAGTAGGTTCTCTGAGTGGAAGTCGAATTGGAGAGCAGATGGACAAGTCTAGAAGGTCCGGGTACCACGTTCTCCTGGCCCAATCCGGGGCAATTAGGATCATGGTTCTCCGGAACCTTCTCAACCTCCTGATCATTTGATGAATGACAGACGGGTGGGAACGCGTACAGAAGCAGAAAATCCCAGTCCACTATGAACGCGTCTCCCAGAGCTCCTCTCGGGGGAAATTCCCTTGAGCAGAACAGGTCGTATTTCCTGTTTAGGCTGGTGACGAACAGAACTACCTGAGGGGTTCCCCAAAGGGCAAAGATCTCTTGAAGGACTTCCTGAGCTAGCTCCCACTCGTGGGAGACTGTTCTGCCTGCTCAGAGCGTCCGCTGTCCGATAGAGAGATTCCTTCTTGGATTGCCCAAAACCAGAGCTGCATCGCCTCTCTGCACAGGGGTAGTGATCCTACGCCTCCTCTTTTGTTGAGGTAATGCATGGCCACCGTGTTGTCCGTCATTATCAGGACGTTCTTCCCTTGTACAGCTGGCAGGAACGCCTTCAGCGCAAGTCTGATGGCTCTCAGCTCTAACAGGTTGATATGTAGTCTGGACTCCGATGGAGACCAACGACCGCTGATGGTCAAGTCGTTGGCGTGGGCTCCCCACCCCGTGAGTGAGGCATCCGTGATTACTGTTATCTCCGGCCAGGGTTGCCAAAACTGTTCTCCTTTCAGAATGTTCTCCTGACAGGCCCACCACTGAAGGTCTCGAGCTACCCTGCCGGGAACCTGAAGAAGATCTGCCATTCTCCCTGAGAATTGTGACCACCGAGTCCTCAGTGCCCACTGGAGGGATCTCATTCTCAGGCGAGCCTCTGGCACTAGGAAAATGCAGGATGCCATGAGGCCTAGCAACCTCAAAAAGTCGAAGGCTGGGAGACGTTGGGCATGTTGGAACTTGGTAACCATCTGTAGAATATCTTGAGCCCTCACCTCTGGTGGCAAGGCTTTTCCCAGGGAAGTGTCCAGGATCGCTCCTATGAACTGGAGTCTCTGCGATGGTATCATTTGTGACTTCTTTAAATTGAGGGAGAAGCCCAGTCTGTGAAGGAAGTGGCACACGTGATTTAGCTGGATCTGAGCTTGTTCCGAAGAAACAGCCCTGATCAACCAATCGTCCAGGTAGGGGTAGACGTGAATCCCTTCCCTCCTTAGACTTGCAGCCACTACCGACATTAACTTGGTGAAGACCCTCGGGGCGGAGGTCAGCCCAAATGGCAGCACTCGAAATTGATAGTGAGAGTTGCCAATTGCGAACCTCAGGTATTTCCTGTGTTTGAGATGGATAGGCACAAGGGAATAGGCGTCCTGAAGGTCCAGAGATACCAACCAGTCCTGGAACTGAAGGGCCTGGAGGATCTGAGAAAGAGTGACCATCTTGAATTTGTCTTTTCTGAGGAATTTGTTCAATTCTCGCAAGTCCAAGATGGGTCTCAGTCCTCCGTCTTTCTTTGGAATGAGAAAGTAAGGGGAGTACCAGCCCTTGTTCCTCTTCGCTACAGGTACCGGTTCTATGGCACCTTTCTCTAGCAGGTCCCAAATTTCCTGCAAGAGGAGCAGATCTGGAGCTTTCTGAGAGCTGATCCCCGGTGGATGACTGAGGTATACGTAGTAAAGGCAGGCAGTAACCTTGGGCAACTGTTTCCAATGCCCAAGCACCTGACGTGATAGCCTGCCATACCGCCAGATGTTGAGTCAACCTGCCTCCTACAGGTGTCCTGTGAGGGAAGTCCTCAGAGTGGTTTTGGGGCGGCTGATGCAGATGGTAAAGAGGCACCTGCTGTTGCTGCGGCTTTTGAATATCTACCCCGTCCACCTCGGGTAGTTCTTCTTTGTCCCCTTTGAACCAGACGTCCTCTACCTCTTCCGAATGTGGAGAAGCGAAAGGACTTGCCCCTCGCAGAGGTTCCTGCGGGACGAAAAGGAGTCTGACGGATTGCAGCTCCTAGGGATTTAGCTGCTGCTTTTGAAGTTTGCAGTTTCTCTAAACTGTCATCCGCCTTTTTCCCGAACAAAGAGCCATCGAATGGCATGTTCAAGAGCCTGGCTTGCACATCTGGGGCAAAACCAGACTCTCAACCAAGCAAATCTCCTGGTTGATATACTTGCTGCCATTGCTCTGCTGATACTGTCAGCCGAATCGGGATTCGCACATAGCGTCTTTACCATCCTGTATAATATTCAGGGATGCAGTCAGCCGCTGTAGAAGCGCACTCCCAAAGCAAGGGTGCAGGTAGCATTAACAGATTTTAACGCCATGCTACATGCTGAAAAGACTTTCTTTGCCATAGCATCATATTTTTTATCGTCCCTGTCCTGTGGGACGGTAGCATAAGCCGTCTTGACATCGGTAGAGGATGCTGCCTGTACCACCAGACTTTCTGGGGATGGGTGTTTAGACAAAAACTCCGGGTCTGTAGAAGATAGCCTGTACTTTGTAGACCGTTTTTTATTTACTGCTGGTACGACATCTGGGGTTTCCCAGTTTGTCATGATCTTCCTCTGAAGAGCTTTATGAAAAGGCACCACAGGATCCTCCTGTGGGCCTTTGTCAAGAATATCCATGAGGTCATCTTGTTGGAAAGATTGTGAAGGTGCAGACCACCCCATGAACTCTGGTCCTGGCCATTAAGGCTCTATAGGGGGTTTCAGCATGCTCCCCCGGGTCTGGCCTAGCAAACTCCACCTCAGGGGAAGTGTCTAACCCACTTGCCTCATGTAAGGAATCATGAAGATCCTTTAACCTGCGTTCTTCAGAGGAAAATTCCTCTCTAATTGGGGTTACAGGTCCCTGCAACTCAAATGTGTCTTCCTGTTCAGACAATTCTCCCTCTTCCAAAATTGAGGACATAGTTCTCAATTGTTCTGAACTCAAAGGGAGTAAATCCCATTTCCAAGGCAGAAGGTGCCGAACTTGTCATTATCGGCCTCGAAAACGTCGATGTCGTCGACGCCAAAGGCTTCGAGCGTGGCGTGGAAAACAAAGGCGGAGGCCTCGAAGACCTCGACAGAATTGGAATTCTACTCGACAATCTCAAAGCCATCGACGTCGAGGACCTGGGGATAGTCACTGGGTGGGTCGTAACCGTGACTTTTCTTAGCGTCGACGCCGGTGTCGAAGCTGGCGTCGAGTCTACAGACCCGTGTGTCGAAGGTCCCTTCGACAACGGCGTCGAAGACACCGACCTCGGCGTCGACGGAACCTTCGAGGAAGGTTTGGAGGTCATAGTCCTACTCGAGGGTTCGAGACGCGCTCGAGAGGTTTCCTTCGCCGGGTACTGCGACTCGCAGCGTTTTTGACCTTCGGGTCTTTCGACCAGAGCATCGCTCTCGGGAGTCTTCGAGGGGGGTCAAGGCCGCTTTCTCGAAGACGCTCATATTTTTGCGGAATTCCTCCCATTCAACCCGGGAACTATGTTTCGTGGGGCAAGGGATTCTTTTTGGCGAAACAGAGGAAGAGGAAAAGGAAGACAGAAGGTGATCTTCGACGTCTCCTCTTCGAGTGCTTCGATCTCGAGGAGTGATGGGACCCACTCCGAGACATGGAGCGCGAATGGTGACGAGGAGATGAGTGTCTCGACTTTGTCAACGAAGAAGCAGCTTTAAAAGTCTTACCTTTCTCCAGCTTCCCCCTACGCTCCTTCAGGGCCTTAGCTGTCATGGACATACAGTCCTCGCATTCCGAACAATGGTGTTCAGCTCCCAAACACCACAGACAAACTCTGTGAGGGTCAGTCAGCGACATCTTTTTCCCACAATCTCGGCATTTTTTGAAGCCGGATCGAGGAGTTGTCGGTTCCGACGAGGAAGCCATCGAGTACGGATCGAATAACTCGAGGTAAATATGGATTAATCTGACAAGAACTGAGCAGCGGTATTCCGAGGCACTGAGTAAGCGCGGTAAAACGGAACCGAGCAACGGACGCTGCGCGCGGCCTTTATAGGCAGGATGACGTCGATACGGCGGCTGTCGAGGGACATCGACTCGAGGGACATCGACGCGCAGCGCCCTCTAGAGAAACATTTTTCCAAGTTAGAGAGTTTTGTACAATTTCACGGTAGCGTCACAAGTGGTTCCACTTGTGGAGGGTAGAGCTGAAATCAACTCAAGTAGCTATTTCAAGTCTCAACTGAGAAGAGCAAAGCACAAGACAGAGCCAAGTACCCCAAGTCTGAACAGTACCTCTGGTTTCAAAAGAGTGGTCCAGCTGGCTTCTGTCCTGTTGCAGAGATGCAGATTCTGGGTTCCTGAGCCTCAGTTGTGGGGACAAGAGGGAGGACCTCTGGAGGATCTTGTGGCAGCAATTCGACAGCAGCTACGGGCTCTTTTTGGATCAGCGGCACTTAGAGGTTTCAGCGCACAGGAAATAGCACCAATGCGGATCTTGGATACCAGTTGGGCTACCCTCACTCTTTGGGTCCTACACTCTGGTGAGGGGACTCTTGCTCTGGTCGTCCTGCTGCTGGAGGGTCCTGGGGAGACTCAGAGCATCTGGCCAGATTTAAGACATTGCACTAGACTACTATTTCTCAACCCCTGGCACTCGGTTCCTGCAGCAGCAAAGTACAGCCAGTCGGGAAGATAGTCCAGTGGAGTTCTCGGTGTTAGTTGGTCCCACTTAACCCTAGGGAAGAAGTCTTCCCTTCCGGAGCTTCTCTTGTCGATCAGAAAAAGCAGTTTCAGCACAGCAGGAGGGCTTCACCAGGCAATTTAAAGGTCAAGGAGGATGCAGCAAGCTTCGTTCATGGTTTCGTCGGGTATTCTTCCCAGAGGTCGACTGCCTTTAGTCCCAAAAACACTCGCCTTTTAAGCAGGTTTCTCCCGTTCATGCATATTCTAGGTTGTCACTCAAACAGCAGGGTGGCATCAGGACTGGGTGCATTCAGGCATTCCTAAAGACAAATGACAGGGGAGTTTTGGGTACCTTCCTCGCTTCCTGCCCTTTCAGACATGCTGGAACCAGAGGCGGGTTTCAATACCAAAGGAAAAACGAACCAAGGGCTCAAACCTGGCTTGCTGCACAGAGTAAAACCTAAGAAAGACCTCACAAACAGAAAATGGCGGAAAAAAAGACCAGGGCCATTTTGACAAAATGGTCACCCATGGGTGCTATGCTGGGACTGAGGATTCAGCTTGCGGTAGAAAAACACAATGGTAGGAAAATTAAACTACTTCCACCAGCCATTAATTGTAGTGAGTAACAAAAAATGTTACATGAGTAAGTAGACAAAGGGGCTACTAAGTAACCCTCCCAGCACACCACATAAAATGGTGTGTGCTGGGTCTACAAATAAAAAGCTAAGTAAAGTCAATTTCACGTTACTACTCTGAGCAACAGTAGTTTACCCAAGAGTAGGTATTAAAACCTTAAGAGAAATCCAAAAGACTTCTGCGACACTGCACAGAGGGTGTTGTGTATCACAATACAAAAGGTGATGCCAATGGAGTTTATCATACTCCACAACCAAATGAAATGGTCCTGATCAGATTAAAAATACGTGAGAAAAAGGTCTCACTTACAATGCCACATTTAATTCATCTTTTACAGCTGACCATCTAATTACTCATGCTTGTTCTCTATGAAAGGGGCTGCAGAAATGCAGCTGAGGAATAACATGGTGGAAATTTGCCCAAAAAAAAAAAAAACTAATGCCAGATAGGCAATACAATTACTATGAAGTCCGTTTTTACACGCAACGAGTTTTCCATCCAATTTACAGTGTTCCAGGACCTTGCAAATTGGCAGAGATATTGCGTTTATGAATATCAATGAAGATCCTAGGGTGAATGAAGTGAACCTCAAATGTTTAAACTAGAAGACTTACCTTGCTCGCTACCTTGACTTTTTTTTTCGGAACAGGAACTTCTGCAAAGGAAGGGGATAAGGTATCTGTTACATTCTTGTTAATAGTGCAGAACATTAGGAAATAGAAACCGTCCATGTAGTTTATATAAATAAATTCCATTAAAACAAATGAGCCATTTGTTATATAATTGACTGGCATCAGGAATCAAGACTTCCAAAGTAAGACTTTTTTTCAAATCTGGTAAACATACGGATTTGAAATGCAAGTAAACAGATAATACAAAAATGAACAAAACACGCATTTCATTGTAATATTAGATTTTTGTTAGGCAAGAATTGATGTAGTAACCTTGTGGGAGACTACACAACACTTGTCCTCTTGGTATTAGGTAACCCACCTTTTAGTATAAAGCCTGTACTACACAAGTCAGTAGTGTGACTGAGCAGCCAGGCTTCTCAAATGTGAAATCCACCAATACAAGTAGGCAAGTAACACATACACTCAAGGTGTGTGTTATAATTTAACAGTAGTTTTTAAATTAGCATATTTTAAAAAGGGCAAGTTTCCAGTATCAACACAAAGCTAGAACAAGTTACTTATTCCCTGGTAACATTCTTTCGATTGGATGTTCCTCCCACGTATTCCTGATCTTATGATACATCTCGCCAGCTTTGCTGCTTCGGAGGAATGTTTTTTTTCCTCGGCAGAGGGCGCATTATGTGATGCCATATTGTCTATGTCCTTCGAAGGCCTCAGTGTAGCATCTACGTCATCAGTATAAATAGCGCATGCAGACCCGGTTGGCTTCAGTTCTGTTTTTCCCTTTCCCTTTTTCAAGGCATTAACCAGGCGTACACAAGACCCCATGCTCTCAGAAAGCGCAGAGTGTAATAGTAGGCTGGGAGGGGTGATGAGGAATACTTGGGAGCAACATCCAATCGAAAGAACATTACCAGGGGTAAGTAACTTGTTCTTCGAATGGATTGTGTCCTCCCACGTATTCCTCATTTTATGATAGACTCCCAAAGCAGTGACAATTTAGAAGCGGGAGCATCAATTTAATCATGGGCCGAATGGAGAACGGCTTTAGCAAAAAGTCCTCCTTGAGTGGAGGAAGAGTACAAACAGTAGTGTTTGACAAATGTGTAAATGGATGACCAAGTGGCTGCTGAACAGATGTCATTTATTGGGACACCCCTTTGGAGAGCCGCAGAGGATGCCATACCCCTTGTGAAATTACCCCTTAGCCCTCTGGCAAGTCCTTTTTCTGCAAGTCTATACCATCCTCCAATGAACAGTATGATCCACCTGGATATAGTTTGGTTACTGCCAGGCCCCATTTGAGGCCGGTATACTCAAAGTAAATCACCCTGGCGAAATTGTGCCATTCTTGTAATGTAAAAGCTTCGAGCCCATTTCCGGTCTAGCCTATGTAGTCTCTCTTCCTCTTTACCTGAATGAGGAGGATGATATCAAGTTGGTAGCATTCTCTTCTGCGACAGATGGAAGTCCGAGACTACCTTTGGTAGGAATTATGGTTTTACTATGAGGATGACTCTTTTATAAAGTAGTACGAGGAAGCTTGCAAGAAAGAGCCTGCAACTCACTTACCCTGCGGGCTGATGTTATTGCGATAAGTAGGACCGTTTTCAATGTTATGAGCCTGAAATAACACTAATGTAAAGGCCCGAATGGGATACATGACAGGAATTTTAATATAAGGTTGTAGTCAAAAACAGGTACACTAAAAGGGACTGGAGAGTACACATTAGTAAGTCCCTTCAGAAATTGTCCAATCAAGGGGATTTTGAAGTAGGAAACCTATTCAGAGGAACACTTCAAAATGGAAAGCGCTGCCAGGTATACTTTTATGGTTCCAATCTGGAGCCCCAATTTGGTAAAAAAAATAAAAACACATTTAAAAAAAAAAAAAAATAGTCCATAGGCAGCCCTCTGCGAGTACAAACACGGCCCATTGGCCTGTTCTTTGGGAAATAACTTTGCATATCAGTCTTCGTGGCAGGGAGAAATCTCACAAATGTGCCAATTCCCTTCACCTTAGAGACCCCCAGCAACTTGGCTAGATTTAGAGGACTTGATTTTTTTTTACCTCGAGATAGTGAGCCTTTTCTCTCACTCATGTATTTTGATGCGTTTTATTTGGTTATGGAGTTTTAGATAACTCCATAGGCATCTTTTCATTTGTGTCCAACAGTACCCTCAGTGCAGTGACACAGGGAAGCCTTTTAGGCTGTCCCAAGGGTTAAATACCTTCTCTGGGATAAACTATTTCCCAGAGAAAGTAAAATGAAGAGTGCTCGAGGGGTTACCTAGTATCCTGTGTCTAGAAACTCATGTAGCAGTCAAATACTAACCTTTTCTATCGAAATGGGTGCTGGCAGTGGTTTTACAACAAACTACCATGACTTTTCCCGACCGCAAACACCAGTAGCTAAATATCGCAGGAGCCAAGTTTTTCAAGATGGTGCCTTAAGCTGCTTGGTTTAAACAGGTCCCAATCTTTTTTTCGCCATTTCTTTTTGGAAAGGTCCTTCTAGTGTTTGTGTCTGTGCGTTAAACCAGGTTTGGTCCCTTTGTTTCTATGCCTTTGGCGGGCTTCAGGACTGAAGTCCGCCTCTGGTGTCTGAGGTGGGCAGGAAGTGAGGGAGGTGCCCGAAACTCCTTGTGCTTAGTCTGCTAGGAGAACCAAATGGACGGCATGATTGGCTGGCTGACTGTCTGGATGACTGTCTGGCAAGGTCAGCCACCCTGCTGGGAGTGTGGCAGCTAGGCTGGAATGAAAGGGAGAAAACTGTTTAAAATGCGAGTCTCTTGGACTGGAAAGCAGAGTCGACCACTGGAACGAAAGAACTGAAGACGAGCTGCAAGAGGACGGCTACTGCAACTCCTGGACCGTTGGTTTGCCCTGTGAAGCCCTACTGCAGGTCCGAAATGCAAAGTTAATCTCGACAGAGAAGCCCCTTCAAGGAAGACTTTTTCCTTTGAGTTGGTGGGACCAATCAACATCTAAGCCACCTGGATACCATTCTCGAGAGGGACAACAGCTTGTGTGCTTGAATTACAGCTACTGGAACTGAAGTGACTCCAGTGCAGGAGTCCAATGTCCTCCCTCTTGTCCACACGACTGATGCTCCGGAACATTGAGATCTGCAGGAACTGCCAGGAACCAACGTCTTCAGCTGCCTCTTGTTCTTCATATTAAGGTACTGTGCCAACTAGATTGAGAGAACTCCCCTCTCGCAGTGAAAGTTCGTGGAACTTTCCCAACTTGCAGGCCTAATCAGTTTGTTGCCCAACATAGGATTATTTTTCATACAAATTCATTCTGAGAACTTTGGCAAATACTTTACCGTTTACTTCAAGAACTGCTCATTCCTATCCAAGACACTAGTCCATTGACTTTGGACTAGGCCTATTGAATCCTCTAGTGAACTAAAACTATTTGCACTGGCTAAGAATGTATTTGTGATCTATGCTACTAACTTGTGCCTTTTTAGACCCATTGAAAGTAACTGAAATGTCATTTTGCTCCTATTTTAGGGGAGCCTATTTTACCCGGAAACTTACTGGTTTAGTATTGAAGTGTATGTGTGTATAATATTAAGTTGCCTCCTTCTAGTGAATGTTTTCTAAATGATTGTGTAATAAATTAATAAGTGTTTCAACAGGAAACCTTGCGTGTAAGTGTCTACTTGATGGTTGACCATAGTCAACCACATTCTCCTGAATCACTCATGCCCGTCTTACTTGTGTGAGCCCCATCTGGATCTTGGCATACTGTGGTTAGATCCCCATTGATGATCACATGATTGATTTCATGCTCGCATTGCACTTCGATGGTAGATTCTATTTCCTCTAGGAAGGCTTTGTTGGTAATAAATCTTGGGTTCCATTACATATCAATAAGATTAGCTCTGCTTGATTTAGTCTCATCAGCTTCTGTTCGCTGCAAAGGTCAGGGTAGACTGAATGAGTTGCGACGATCAAATGTTTTTTTCTTAATTTTAATCCACATCCTATACAAATTGCTGTAACCAGTCCCGACCTAGGTCGACCTTTGGGACCTTTCCGGGCGCTAGAAAAGGCCATTTCATATCCATCTAGTGTTGGTTTTGCACAAAATCAGGTCAAAGAATATAAACATTTTCCAAGTTGACGTCGCTTTGTACAGTAAGGTGACAACTCTTGTATTTCATGATCCCATTGAGAGGGAGCCTTTATGGAGTTTTGACTGTTTCATGTGTTTTTTCCCCCAGTCAAAACTTCTCCTTCCTTCGTTTCTAACGGCTAAATGCTCCGTTTTCTCCTAGTGGCTGTCGAATTCCATATCCAATCTCTCGGTGCCAAACGTTGTGTTGCTGGCTTCGATTGCGCTGTGTTTTGCTTCCATCTCACTATTTGTTGCTCATGGTCAGAGGTTGTATTCCGCCAGTGCAGAGGGCCTTTTGGGGCTTGCTCAATGGATTCATCACCCGATGAATATGGGTCTGATCTTGGAGAAACCAACCGGTTGTGTGTCCTTGTACATTGTACAATTTGAGTATTGCCTCTGCGAGTTCCTGTCTTTGTCCTCTAGTTGACTTTGACCCTTAATCTACCCATTAGCTAGCTGAGACGAAGCCTTGTCCTTTGCGAACATCCGATTCCAACATTGAAAAAGTCAAATCTTGCTGCCCATTGCAAAATTCTGTATTTTGCTTGTATCCCGTTCCTCCAGTTCCTCCTCTGTAGCCCTCCCAGGAAGGCTGGCAACCTTCATATTGCCACTCTCAACTCTCGCTCTGCCGTCAAACACTCCTCTGACATCTGCCACCTCCTTGAAGAACTAGACCTTGATGTCCTTGGTCTTACTGAGACACGGTTCACGGCCAGCTCTGTCACAAGCTTTGACACTCCTCCCTGATGGCTACAAGATCCTCTCAGCACCCTTTCACATCCTCCTGGTCCTGTGGGGGAGGGGGGGGAACTACCCAAAATTATATGTCTGTATAATGGAATGGAAATATGTAAAATCCTTATAATCATTGTGCTGCCCATTCTTGTCTCAATTACAAGTTACCATCTTAAGTTCCCAAATTAAATCGTGATTTCTGTGATTTCCGTGATTTCGGGTCCTCATCGGTGACCACTTTCTCTCCCCACTCCTCCACCTTTGGCTGTCTCGCATCCTGAAACAGCCAGGTCTCTGCTCTACTCTTCTTTTTCTGATCCGCTTGATGCTTTTGCCTCCGTTTGAGGATCCGTTTCAAGTCCAAAGCCAGGTGCAATTCCTGGTATGACTGACCTAGCTACACTTAAACTAATTAAACGTAAGTGTAGGGCAGCTGAGGAAATTGAGGACTTCCTGTTCATCCTCTGACAAACTGGCCTGTCGCCTGCTACAAAGGCAATACCGACTGTCCTCACCAAGAAGAGAGTCCACATTCAAGCTCGTGTCTCTGCGGCATCTAACAACTCGGCCGAACTCTTTAAAATCTGGAAGGAGCTGGCCAACCCTGCTGCAGTCTCTACCCCCCCTCCTGTTGCCTGCCAGGCTCTTTGCAATGCCCTTGCCTCTCACTTCATTTAAAAAACCCAGAAAATCCTGTCCATCCTCTCCACCCACACGCCTCTTCCCTCTCCATCTGTGCTTGCTGACCCTCTTTCAGCCACCCTCCCAGCATACTTCTCGTCCTTTCCTCTTTTCACCCCTGACGAGGTTGCTAGACAAGTCCGATCTATGAAAGCCTCTTCAAAACAGGTTCATCCCTGTTCCTCTAAAACCATCAAGGACCACATTGACACCCTGGCTCTTGCTGATTTTTGCAACCACTCCTTTGCCTCTGGACCCTTCCCTTCCCCTCTGAAGCACTCCTTTGTGCACCTTGTTCAAGAAACCCACAGCTGATCCTTCTTGTCCAGCTAACTATCACTTAATTTCCATTACTCCCTTTCTTGGAAAACTCCTGGAAAAGTTGGCCATCTCTCAGTTTAACCTTCATTCCAATTCTGTTGGCTGTCTCCATGACCACCAGTCTGGCTTCAGAGCTGCCAGAAGCACGGAAACTGCTCTCCTAAACATCCATGAAGATCTGCTCACCAACCTGGACTCTAACATTCCTTCTGTCCTCATCCTCCTCGATCTCTCTTCTGCCTTCGACACGGTCAACCATACCATCCTGCTCAACCGTCTCCGTGAAAACCTGGGTATCACTGATCAGGCTCTGGCCTGGCTGACCTCTTTCCTCTCAGATCGATCCTCCCAGGTTCAACTTGGGTCCTTTTAACCTCTTGCCCTGGCTTTTCAACCAATACCTGGCAACCCTCGCCCACTGCATTGCCATTTTCTGCTCAAATTTACAGTGCTACGCTGACGACACAACTCATTTTCAGGCTGCCCTCTGCCACCTCCTCTCCCTCATCTCTGATTGCCTAACTGCCATTCAAGATTGGTGTGCCGCCAATGATCTTTGTCTGAATGCCAGCAAGACGGAGATCCTCATCGGCACACCTTCACCATCT
Source organism: Ambystoma mexicanum (assembly GCF_040938575.1). Classification (NCBI taxonomy): domain Eukaryota; kingdom Metazoa; phylum Chordata; class Amphibia; order Caudata; family Ambystomatidae; genus Ambystoma; species Ambystoma mexicanum. Next base: position 1,567,808,299 of record NC_090937.1, on the reverse strand, counting down.
TTTCCCCACTCTCTGGACGGCCTCCCTTGGCCCTCCTACTCCCAGCTGCGAGGCTAAGAACCTCGGGGTCATTTTTGACTCCACCCTTTCCTTCTCCGCCCACATCTGAGGTCTCTAAAAATTTCCGACTGCACCTCCTCAGAGGTACTCTGCCTTTCCTCTCCTTCCTCCAGAAGCTCAGGGTATCTCAAGCTCTGGTTCTCTCTAGCTTGGACTATAGTAACAGCCTCTTTCTAAATCTACCTGCCTCTACACTGTCCTCTGCAACTAATCCAGAACAGGACTGCGAGACTTGTCCTTGGCCTCAAGCCCTGGGATCGTATCTCTCCAGCTCTGAAATCTCTCCACTGGCTCCCAGTGGATGCAAGGATTAAATTCAAAACACTGCATTGTCCCCAAGGCTTTCTGGGGCCTGGGTCCAAAATACCTTCAGCTATCCCTCCGCAAATACCTCCCCTTTCGAGCTCTTTGCTCCTCTACCTCCAACTGACTCAGGGTCACTCGTTTTTCTAAGAAATGAGCTGGGGGTAGATCTCCATCTTCAGCTGTCTTCCCTCTGGAACAGCCTCCCTGCCACTCTAAAACTTGACAACCATCTCCGGTTCCGGAAGCACCTCAAGACCTTCCTCTTTTCTTCTGCCTTCGCTCCCCCTCTCCCCTGCTGATCTGTTCTCTTGGTACCGTGCACCTGGCCACCCTCTGTCTTTTGGGCCCAGGTACCTTCTCATCCTGCCACCCTCCCCCACTGCCTCCGGGCTACCCCTTGCACTGGGGTATGTATCTGTACCCATACAGCCCCCCCCTTTTTCTTCCTGCACTTATCAGACCTACTCTGTCTGCTGCCTTAAACCTAGCACTTGCAAATTGCTGGCTGCATTACCACTGTTGCCTCTATTATTTATTGTTATTTATCTGTTTCTCCTCTGCTTCGCACTTTCCACCTGTCCCCACTTCCATGCACTCCCCCCTTCCCTCTCCCATGCACATGCGCGTTCTCAATGTCACTGGGCCTAGTAAGATCGCCCTTTTGTTCTCCCCTGTTCCCCTCCCGTGCCGCGCTCTGCAACATTTGTGTACAAGTGCGATAGAAATAAAATCACAATCAATTATTTGTTCCCTGCTTGAGGCGAGGTCTTCATCTCACTGCAAGGTCATCTCTTAATGCTGCTTTTTAGTTTTTCCTGCGGTTTGAGCTTTTACCATTTTTTTTTTATTACTGAACTGTCCGGGTTTGTTTCCCCTCAGATCATACCCCAGCGCATGGAGGTGCTCTGTGGCCTCAAGTACCACTCTCACTGGGGAGTCCACATGAAGAAAGGAGCAGTCGTCGTTCACCCCGTTTGGATCTGGTTCTAGCACCTTCATTTGATATTTGATGCCTCAGACTCGATACTTTATTAAATAGTCTCCATATCGTTCTTTGATTCAGGATCAGCTTGTTCTTTAGGTCAACTATTCTTTCCAGTTTAAAAATGTGATTACCTTGTGGTTTCAAGAGGCTGTGCAAGTGTGAAGTTGTTTTCAGATTTTACTGTGGGTCAGGTCTTTTAGGAATCTGACTGGTCTGTTTTGGAACTGACGTCCCTCGAGTTTCACTTTAGGGAATTACTTTGTGTCATTTATGCACTGTCTTCAGCGTTACTGATTATCCACTTTTTTCCCCATATTGAGGGACTTTTTCTTGGTTCCTGTTTTGAGCCCATTCTCAGAGCCCCCAATTTATTTCTCGTGCTCCTATCTGGGCTTTTGCTACGATTCCTGGTAGGGAGTCTCCTCCCCTTGCTTTGCGCCCTAATAGAAGTGTCTGATCGACTTCTTGCCTTATAGATTTGATTCCGTTTGTCTGCCCTTTTCCTGGAACATAGGACTGGAGGTTCGATAAGCAAGATCTTGCGAGTTGGCTCTTGAGATGCCACTTCTGTACCATTTCTTCTGCTTTGCGTTTTTGAGGATATCTAATAATTTAGGATTCAGAGTCTTCGACCGAATACACCCTCATATTCATGAGGTCAGTGAGGGACGCATCTTCTGCGGTGGATAGGTCTTTAATTACTCCCCGTGTGGTACGGTCCTTTGTTCCTTGCGCAAAGGTGTAGTTGATAAATGCTTTTGAGATAATTGCAGGACCACTTGTATCTTTATTCTGATAGGGCTTGTTCTGTTCGACTGAGCTGGTCTTCTGACTTGGCCGAACATGGGTAACTGCTGCCTGTATTGTCAGTGCTTTGAGTCCTTCTGGATCGCGTGGGTTAAGCTTCATACGAGTCACCTCAGCTGACTCGTCTGCTCATTCTGATGTCCTCTTTTTGGACGCTGCCGATACCAGCATCTTTGTTCTCTCTGCTGTGGTTAGTATATGGTGGGTGCTTTTGACAGTGTTTGTTGGCCATTAGCCTGTTTTTCGCTGGTTTCGCAAAGTTAGTTTCTCCCCTTGGTTTTTGTTTCCTACCGTCCTGTTCCTGGTTTACACTGAAGTTGTGTCTTTGACACTTTTGATTCACCTTGCACAGACCCGAGGTCTGAGTAGCCCTCAGCCCCCCGCGTCTGGTGGGTGGTCTCTGGCTCCATGCTTTGTGACCTTGTTTGGGGTTTTACCAATGGCTTAGCCATGATGTAACCCTCAAGGTAAGAGCTTAGTGTGCATAAATGCAAGCATGGTGGTGTGATCTTGGAGTGTCGTTAAGTGCTTCATACAACTTACAGAACGGGGCTATGGTGATATACTTCAAGTCAATTTTTTTATGGCTATTCTTTGACATTTGGGCATGAGCTTTCACAGAGGCGCCTATTGCGCCGTGGTTTATCCTGGAAGAGATCTTGCTCAAGGGTAATTCCTCGGGCTCTTGGTTCCCTGGTAGTGGATCACGTACGATCTCTTGAGGGATTTCTTTGCCTTTGGGTTGGTTCTTCAGTCAGCAATGTAAACTTGTGGTTGCCTGGAATTGATAGTGGTTTTTTCCCCCCTTCTACTCTGGTTACTTCTGCACGGGCTTCTCTATTCCTGTCCCAGTTCGAGTGATTCTCACCCTCCTCATTTGTATTTAATGATAAGTCCACCGGTATAGTGCTGCAACCTTGTGTAGAGGTCAGGCTGTTTTCCCGTTCATTTCTGTGTTGCGGCAGGTTCCCTTTGTTCTCTCGGGTCCTTTAAAGGAGCCCGTGATCCTGTGTGTGTATTGCTTGTTTTATCCTCCGGATGGCCAAAATGCCATCTAATTAGCGTGGAGTCCGATTTCTTTTTGTTCCGTGGACTAAGATCCCACTCTGTGATACTGGAAGTTGTTCCAAGCTATTGTTAATTGATTTGAGGGATGTACTGTGAAGTCTTCAGCCCCTTCCAGTAATTCTGCATCAGAAATTCCTCAGCTACCTGGGTTACAGATTAGTGTTTCTTTTTTAAAAAAAACCTTCTATAGCCTTGTTCTGGAGCGGTTTAGACAGGCAGACTGTATTTGGCCCTTTTAAACGCGGCTCCAGTCGCGAGTGTTTTTTCCTTGATTTGGCATTGCCCCCGAAGTATTGAAGACCATGCCACGAGTCATTTTTTGATTGAGGCTTACTATGTTTCGGAAGAGTTGAAATTCCTCCCATGGGGCATGTGGGTCCAAAATCAATGTGCTCGACTTTTGGTCTTCGGTTATCTGTATTGAGAAAGTTTTAATTGGAATGTCTTGAGTGGCATCGCGTTAATATCTTTGATGTGAACATCATTGTCCTGGTTGGTGACTTTTCAGGAGAACCCCTCTTTCCTAGATGTTAGTTTATTTTCACCTTCGGGTGCCAATTCCTCAAGGGCAACTTCTTCCCAAGCCATATACGGAGGGCTTACCAGGTCAGCCATTTCTGGCGGAGTGTGGAGGTCAATGTGAATTCTAGTTGCCACCCTCTCCCCTGCTGTCCCTCTTGCAGTGCCAGCTCCCAGGGTTTTTGCCCGTTGGTCACTCCCCTCCCACCCCCAACTTGGAGGTGTTCTCGGGGCAACCGGACAAAGGGGTCCTCTTGTTGACACGCAGGTATTGTGGCCATATTCCCCTTTTCGGGCGTGTGCTCATTTGTTACAAATTGGTAAATCCATAAGGTCGCTGTCACCGTTTTCTGCGCACCACTCCCAAACTTGCTGGTTGGGTGAGGGTGCTGGCGCGGGCACTGCCAAGTCCTTCACACCCTCCGGTGTCACTTGCCCCACACCTCAGGCCTCCCCATCCTTCCTTGGGCATTCCTCAAACGGAGAGCATTGGTAATTATCCCTTATTGGGGTTTGCTCTCCCGCTGGTAAATTCGCTCGGACCTCTGCTCTTTTCTGAAGCCAAGAAAAGTCTTGCACAATGTTTTTAGAAAGGTTTGTAGAAAATAGAACACTTGAAGGGCCACAAGCTGGGTGGATTGTGAGGGGCAGAGCTATAGCAACTCTGCAAGGTAATCAAGAACTGTCAACTGAGAGCAAGTAAGGCTACACAACAAGAGGTAAATTCTTAGACTGTATAGTACCTCTGGTTATAAGAAATGGTTCCAGCTGGCTTCTGTTCCTGTACAGCACTGCAGATCCGGTTGTTACTGAGCCTCAGTTGTGTGGAGAAGATGGAGGACGAATAGAGACTCAATCTCAGCAAAGGGAAGATCGGCAGAAACAAAATGGCAACACTGCGGTTCTCGGATACCACTCTTGACTTTCCTCGCATCTGGGGTCCAGCACTGTTAAGGAGGCTCATGCTTGGTCAGACATGCTTCAGGGAAGCCTGGAGGATCTTCCTGGCGCCCTGGTGTGACTTAAAAGCAACACACAATCTGGTGTTCCTCTCCCTGGTACTTCGGTTCCAACAGCAGTAGAAGTACAGCCAGCTCCGAAAGGATGTCCAGACGGGCTTACTTTGGAGTTGATTGGTCCCACCAACTCAAAGGGAGATGTCCTTGCAGGGCTTCTCTAGTCGAGGCAAAAAGCGAAGCTTCAGCACAGCAGCAGGGCTTCACCGGAAAAACCAACGGTCCAGGAGTTGCAGCAGGAGTCTCTTCCTAGTTCTTCCGATTCCTTCGTCCAGTGGTCGACTGCCTTCCAAGCTAAAACGCCTCACCTTTTATGCAGGTTTCTCCCATTCATTCCAGCCTAGCTGTCAATCACAGCAGGGTGGCTGTCCTTGCCGGAAAGCCAGCCGGCCCATCACCTTTGGGTGCATTCCTGTAGCCAAGGGGATTAAGCCCAAGGAGTTTCAGGCACCTCACTCACTTCCTGCCCCTGCCAGACATACTGGAGCCAGAGGCGGGCTACACTTGTGAATCCCAGCAAGGGCAAAACGAACAAAGGAACCAAACCTGGTTTGGCACGCAGAGTAAATCTCAAGACCTTTCCAACAAGAAATGGGGAAAAAAAGACGACCGGTCCATTTTGACAAAATGGGCACCCATGGGTGCTTTACCAAGGCTGCCATTGTAGCCCGCAGTAAAAACACACAAAGGTAGTAAAAAGTAACCCACTGCCACCAGTCATTAATTGTAGAAAGGGCAACAATGTTATGAGAAACTAGACAAAGGTGATACTAAGTAACCCCTCCAGCAGCCTATGGTAAGTGTGTGTGCTGGGTCTAGAAAGTTACAAAATGTAAGTGAAGTCTATGGAAGAAACCTGGACTTCACTGCTCTTGGAAACAGTTTCACCAATAGAAGGTGGTTAAACCTTTGGGAAATCTAAGACTTCCTTGTGCCACTGCACTGAAGGTGCAGGGTGTCACAATGTAAAGATGCCGATGAGTTTGGCAGAAAAAAAACAGCCTAAATCACAACAAAAATACCCAAGAGGGTGAGACAAAGGGCTCACTCTCTCCAGGTTAGAAATTAAAAGTCCTTCAGTCCAGCACAAGAGCTGGGGTCTAAGGTAGAAGGGAATTAGCACATTTCTGAGAATTCTCCCAGCAGCACTGTAGAGGCAAGCTCTCTGCCGAGAAGAATGCAGCCTGTGCTAAAGACAACAGGCTTCAAAACAGAATTCGAGCTAGCAGTGCCAGCCCGAAGGGACCCACCAACTGTTTGCAGTCTGTTAAAAGCCCATGTGGGTCAACACCCCATGCAGGCCAAGGTGCCATGCACAACATTCAGTATTAAGAAAACAAGGTTTAAAGGAAAATACAGGAATCACATTAAAAACATGAGTTGAATGAAATATGGAACAAATGAAGAGAAAGGCATGCATTACTTACCGTAAAAGCATTTCCGATTGTATCTGCTTAGATTCACATGCTGTGCATTTAGTCCGACATCCAGTGGTAACCGCATAGCATTGCATCTTGGCTTTTGAGAATCCAAAAGGAGACATCAACATGGGCGTCCCTGTAACACTATCCCACGTGACGTGTAGTATACCCAAAATCTCTCGCGTGTAGCGGTCCCTCCGATAGAATTTTTTCTGCGATGAGGGACCCTTATGACCATCATGAGTACAGAAAAGCGAAAGTAGTAAGACTTCCATGTTCCTTCCATCCGAGTGGGAGCATGTGAATCTAAGCAGATAGTCATCAGAAATGCTTTTAAGTTAAGTAATGCGTGTCTTCTGATGCTTGTTAATCTGTTTAGAATCACATGCTGTGCACAGATTAGCGAGCAGTACCCGGAGTTGGAGGTGGGTTGTGAGAAGGAACAGTAGTGAAAAAAATGTCTTCGTACTACTTGTCCCACCTGAGAATAAGACCTAGAAGTGCCTAGGCAATAGTGTTTTGTAAAGCCAGGTTGCCGCTTTGCAAATGGACTCTAGGGGAACATTTGCAATGAATGCTATGGAAGATGCCGTGGTTTCAGTAGTCTGCTCTAGGCTTGAAAGCCAGTTCTCCCTTAGCAAGAGTAACAGAGTGTGAAGCATTTGACAACCCACATTGAGATTGCAGATTTAGAACCAGGATCCCTTCTCTACTAGCTGCCACTGAAACAAAAAATGGTTTGTTTTCTCAGTGGTTTAGTTCTGTCCAGGTAAAACAGGACTACTCTGCGTACATCTAAAGTGTGTTGGCTTCCATCGGCCAGGTTAGTAGGGTTCTGGAAGAAAGTAGGCAGTTCTATGGATTGGTTCACATTGAACTGGGAGATAAATGTAGAAGCAAATCGAGGGTGAGTGCGCCGAACCATCTCTGAACTGTAACAAAAGGGTCTAGAACAGAAAGGGCCTGTAGTTCACCAACTCTTATAGAAGTGAGAGCCACTGTCTTATTGGTGAGACCTATGAGTCTAGCCTTTTGCATAGGTTCAAATGGCAACCCCCATAAATCTGGTAAGTTCCACAATCGGGACCCATCGGGGAGCTGGATTAGAAAGGGGCGTGGATGAATCCCCCTGACTCCTTTCATGAAAGCCTTAATTACCGGTATCTTCCACCACAACACCTTCTGTTGTGACGTAGTGTAGGCTGAGAGAGCAGCTAAGTGAACCTTAAGGAATTAAAAACCAGCCCCGAGTCAAGTGAGACAGAAACAAAAAGTGTGTGGGAGAGCAGTCAATGGGATTGACGCCCTTGGTATTGCACCAGATAATGAAGAGTTTCCATTTACTGGAATAGCAATATCGGCTGTTAGGTTTTCTCACTTCCCTGCATTTCTGAGTGAGTTGCAGGTGTCCAAACTATGACCTCAGGAGCCAGGCCGCTAAGTTCAACGTTTGCGGGCATGGGTGAAGTGTCTTCCCTTTGTCCTTGAGACATGTTGTGCTGGCATGGTAGTTTCACTAGGGGAGATAGAGACATCTCGATTAGATGAGCGAACCAGGGTTGGCAGGCCCACATGGGGGCCACCAATATTGTGACTGGTTCCTGGTGCATCTTGTGCACTATCTTGAGTAGTTGCCTCAGGAGGGGGTGGGGAGGCAGCGTAAACAAATTTCCCTGATCATGTGATCAAGTGTCCGTTCCCCTTGGAACGGTTCTGGGGTACCTGGAGGCATAATCTTGGACGACTAGGTCTTTGTGTAATCACCATTCGTACTCCATGGGTAGTGGGAAATCTCTGCTGAATGCGTCTACCAGACGTGCGAGTTCCCCTGGAACATGTGACAACAGGAACATGTGTTTGAGAGCCCACTTCCAAATGTTCTGGGACAGTTTGGACGGCCCTGGAGAGTGAGTGCCCCGCTTGTTTGTTCAGATAGTACATGGCTGTGGTGCTGTTTGAAGATCAGGACCATCTTCCCTTACATTTGTGTCTGAAAGGCTTTCAATACTGCCAACAGTTCCAACAGATTTGTGGTTGGATGCTATGTCTGATGACAAAACTCTGTGCACTGTCTGTTGAAGTAGGTGAGCTCCCCACCCTGTGAGATGCGTCTGTAGTGAGTGGCCTCCACTGCGGGGGTGGTGAAGGATTTCCCATCAAGAGGTTCTCCCACCACTGCAGCGAAGGAACGAAGGCTGGCGAGACAACCACTAGATCATCCCAATGTCTGCTGGCCTGACACTACTGGCTGTTGAGCCAACCATTAATCGGACACAAGCGCACGTGAGGAACCACAAATGCATGACGCCATCATTACTAACAGTCGCATAGCTTTGTTTACCGTCACCTCTCGACTGGCTACATAATGAGGGATTTGAAACATGTTTTGGACCCTCTGAGGGTAAGACGAGGCCGCCCTTTGTTCAAATTCGAGCCCATAAGAACAGTTTGACTGGACTGGGGTCGAAGCTGGATTTCTTCTCGTTGCAGAATCCAAGGCTGAATAAAAAAAAGATCTATTGTCTTTTGTATATTTAACAGACATGTCTTGTAGGAGTCCCCTGTTAGGAGTCAGTCGTCGAGGTAATGATAAACCGGGATGGATAGCCTGTGCAGGTGTGATGCTGCCACTGCCTTTGTATGTACCCTTGGTGCTGAGGCCATGCCGAAGGGTAGTACCTTGAACTGATAGTGCTTGTCCTGTATCATGAATCTGAGGTATTTCTGTGCACCGGCAACATTGAAATATGACAGTATGACATGCATTACTTACTGTAAAAGCTTTTCTGATTGTATCTGCTTAGATTAACATGCTGTGCATATGGTCCGACATCCAGTGGTAATCGCAGAGTACTGCAGCTGGTCTTTCGGGGACCGAAAGGGGACGTTGGCAAAGGCGTGTCTGAAACACTATACCCATCGTGACGTGTGTAGTACCCAAAATCCCTCAGCGCCAAGGTCCCTCTGACTATTTTTTCTGCCATGAGGGAGCCCAAGGCTATAGTGAGTACATGGAGAGAAAGTAATAAGTCTATGTTCCTTCCACCCCGAGCGGGGAGGCAGGGAGGGCGCATGTGAATCTAAGCAGATACAATCAGAAATGCTTTTACAGTAAGTAATGCATGTCTTCTGATGCTTGTTAATCTGCTTAGAATCACACGCTGTGCATAGACTAGCAAGCAGTACCCGGAGTTGGAGGTGGGTTGTGAGTAGGAACAGTAGAAAAAAAGATGTTTTAGTACTGCTTGTCCCACCTGAGAATCAGACCTAGAATGAGTGTCTAGGAAATAGTGTTTTGTAAAGGTGTGTACAGAACTCCAGGTTGCTACTTTGCAAATGGACTCTAGGGGAACATTTGCAATGAATGCTATGGATGCCCCAGTGCCTCGAGTAGCATGTGCTCTAGGCTTGAAGGGCAATTCTCTTTGCAAGAGAGAAACAGTGTGGTGCATTCGACAATCCACCTTGATATTGCTGATTTAGAGACAGGATCCCCTTCTCTACCAGCTGCCACTGAAACAAAGTTATTTAGTCTTCCTCAGTGGTCAAGTTCTATCCATGTAGAACATGACTGCCCAACGCACATCTAGTGTGTGAAGGCTTCTTTCTGCCATGTTAGTAAGTCTCTGGAAGAACGTGGGTAGGTCGATTGACTGGTTCACATGGAACTTCCAAATAAATTTAGGCGCAAATCTGGGATGTGTGCGCAGAACTACCTTATCTTTGTGGACTGTAACAAAGGGGGCCAAAACTGAGGGGGCCTGTAGTTCGCCAACTCTTCCGATAGAAGTGATAGCTACTAGAAAGGCTGTCTTGTAAGTCAGGTCTTTCAGACTTGCTTTATGCATAGGCTCAAAAGCGGGTCCCATGAGCCTAGTTAAAACCACATTTAGATCCCACCCAGGGGCTGGGTGAGTGATGGGGGATAAATTCTTTTAACCCCTTCCATAAAGGCTTTAATCACAGGTATTTTCCACCACGACACCACCTGCTGTGACGTGGTGTAGACTGACGCCGCCGCTAGGTGACCCTTTAAGGAATTGAAGACTAACCCAGAGTCCAACAGATGGGTTAGCTATAACACAATGTGTGAAGGCGAGCAATCGGTGGGATTGACGCCTTTGGAACTGCACTAGATGACAAAACGTTTCCATTTGCTGACATAGCAATAACATGTGTTAGGCTTTCTTGCCTCCCTCAGTATATCCACGCATCTTTGAGGGAGTTGCAGATGTCCAAACTCTAAGACCTCAGGTGCCAGGCTGCTAAGTTCAGAGTTTGTGGGCATGGGTGCAGAGTCTCCCCCCTGTCCTGAGACAACATGTTGTACGCGCAGGGCAGCTTGACTGGTGGGGAGAGGGACATTTCCATCAGGCGCGCAAACCAAGGTTGGCGGGCCCACACGGGAGCCACCAGAATCATGGTGACTGGTTCCTGGTGCATCTTGTGTACTATCTTGTTCAGAAGGGGAGTCGGGGGGGTGGGGTTCGGGGAGTGTAGACAAATTTCCCCGACCAAGTTATCCAGAGACCATTCCCCTTAGATCAGTTCAGGAGGTACCTGGAGGCGTAATCTTGGCATTGGGCGTTCTCCTGAGTAGCGAACAGGTCGATCTCTGGAAACCCCCCCCCCCCCATCTGCGAAGACGTTGGATACAATGTCTTCGTGCAGTCACCATTCATACTCTTCTGGCAGAGGAAAATCTCTGCCGAGTACGTCTGCCAGCAGATTGAGTTCCCCTGGAACATGTTGGGATATCAGGAACATCTTGTGTTTGAGAGCCCATATCCAGATGTTTTGGGACCGCTTGGATAGCCCTGGATAGCAAGTGTCCCCCTGTTTGTTCAGGTAATACATTGTTGTTGAGCTGTCGGTTAGGACCAGCACCGTCTTCCCTTGCAGTTGCTCCTGAAAGGCTTTCAATGCTTTGAACACCGCTAGTAGCTCCAGTAAGTTTATATGGTTGGACGCTACCTGAGGGGACCACACTCTGTGCGCTGTCTGTTGAAGCAGGTAACATCCCCTCTGCCCCCCAACTCCCACCCTGTGAGAGATGCGTCTGTCTTGAGAGGGGCTTCCACTGCAGGGGTGGTGAAGGTTTTCCCCTTCAAGAGGTACTCCCTCGACCACCACTGCAGAGAGAACGAGGGCTGGCGAGACAACCAACAGATCTTCCCATTGTCCGCTGGCCTGACACCATTGGCTGTTGAGCCACTCTTGCATGGGACATGGGACGCATGCGCAGCCGCGCGTGGGGAACCAAGTATATGCAAGACGCCATCACCCCTAGCAAACGCATAGCTTTGCGTATCAGCAGCTCTCGACTGGCTACATACTGAGAAACCTGAGCATGTTCTGAACCCTCTCGCTAGAAGGAAGACTAGACCGTTTTCCGTACGAATTAGAGCGCCCAGGAACTGTTTTACTTGGCTAGGGACTAAGCTGGATTTCTTTTCGTTGATAGAAAATCCCAGGCTGAACAGTAGGTCCACTTTTTTGGGCGTTTGAAAAACAAACGAACGAGTCCCCCGTGATGAGCCAATCGTCGAGGTAAGGGTAAACTGGAACTGAAAGTCTGCGCAGATGTGCCTCTGCCAGGACCTTCGTAAACACCTTTGGCGCCGAGGCTATGCCGAAGGGGATTACCTTGAACTGGTAGTGTTTGTCCTGAATCACAAACCTTAGGAATTTTATGCGCTGGCAGCATTGAAATATGAAAGTATGCATCTTGCATATCCAATGTGGTCATGAAGTCCCCCTGTTTTAGCAATGGGATCACCTCTTGCAGTATTACCATGTGAAACTTCTGGGGCTTTATGAACTTGTTCGCTGGGCGCAGGTCTAGAACAGGACGCATGATGAGATCCTTTTTGGGTGCAAGGAAGTACACTGAATAGAAACCATCGTTTACCTGAAGAATCAGGACGGCTTCTATGGCGTCCTTTCCCAGCAGCGCTTCCACCTCTTGGATCAGGATCTGCAGATGTTCCAGTGAAAGGCATCTGTTTCGGCGGTCTGAACTGTGGGGGTCGGGCGAATTCCACACTAACTGTGGGCAACCGTCTTTAAGACCCACTGGTCTGACATTATCCCCTCCCATGCCTTGAGGAAAGAGGTTAATCGCCCCCCGACCAGGGAGGCATGGGAGGGGACCTGGACTTGGTGGTCATTTCTGACATGAAGTTGACGCTCCTCTGGAATTGGAGCCTCTGCCTCTATTCTTTCCGCGCTTCTGACCCCTCTGGGGTTAGTAAATGGGGCTTGCAGCCAGTTGACTGGAGTTGAAGTTGCCCGTGCCGAAATTGTTTTGAGCGGCGCGGGCTTGTCCTCGAAGGGACCGCAGAGAATTACTGCCCCTCTGTGAAGAGGGTTTTTGGGAATTTTGATGCAGCGACTTAATAATCTCGTGCTCCTTCTTGGCTGTCTCCAACGCATCGTCTACCGCCTTCCCGAAGAGGTTGGCATCTTCGATGGGTTTGTTGATAATGGATGCCTGGGTCTCAGGCCTGAATCCCGACGTGCGCAGCCACGCGTTCCTCTTTAGGAGAGTACCCTGTGCGAGACACGTGCCTGCTGTCTCTGCCGTGTCCAGGGTATTCTTTACAACTTTGATTGGCAAGTTTTCCCTCCGAGACAATGGCGAGAAGCTTGGCTCTGGTTGGTTCCGCCTTCCTGAGTAGGTTCCATTGGGCATCGACGTAGCTTGCCAGTAAAGTTGTGTTATTGGCAATCCGGACGGTATAGGCCGCCGCCGACGTAATCCGTTTGCCTAAGGCATACAACCTTTTGGCCTCCTTGTCCGGGGGTGACTCTCCCGTGGCAAGGGGAACCCCTGCTCTCTTGCGAGTGTTGGTCACCACCAGCGAGTCTGGGATTGCATGTCCTTTGATATAAAGCTGGTCGGTGGGGGAGGGCTGGAAAAGGTTCGACCCTTGGGTTCACAGCCCTAGTCTGAGCGAGTGCAAGGAAGGGGCCAGCTGTCTCTTTACAGAGCTCGAGAGGATAGACTGGCTTGCCGGAGGCTTTTCATTAATAATGTCCTCCACAAAATCTTCAAGCGTGGCAATTTTAAAAAATTCTGCTGCTTTTTTCAACATGTTGAAAGCCATTTGATCAACCACCGGGGAAGCTTGTCGAATCAGGGTGGATGGGGAGAGTCGAGGCAAACTATATCAGAATTGTGATCGTCCTGCTGGGTGTCCTCCCAGTTGTCCGTTGCCCCTTCATCTTCCCCATAGTTGTCCAGAAAAGAAGCCTCTTCTGTATAGATGTCTATATACGTGTCCATCCCGACATCTTGATAGTCAACTTGGTGTTGGACATCTAGGTGTTGGGCATCTTGTGTTTGAGGGGTAGGGTCTACCTGAGCTTTTTGCAGCAGAGGTTGATCAGAAGCCCTGAAAAACTGCTCCAACCAATCCATACGCCCCTCTAATTGCTCTGTGGTCCACTTGGATAACCCAAATGGACCTAGCTGAGTAGTAACCGTGTTCTCCGCCCTAAGGCGTGAAGCGGGTCTCCTAAGGGTGCGAGAGGGGTACTTGGCTTTCTTCGTAAGAGTCTCTGGGATAGTCTTCCAAATCCGTGGAAAACTTTGGCGGATTGGCCCATACCTGTGGGCGGAACCGGTGCTAGGCCCACCGCCGTAGCAATCCTATTGATGTTCCTACGGATAGTCACCGAATCTTTGGGAGACTCCTCAGATGATGGGTCGCCAGTGAAAATGTCTTCCGCGGCTCCAGAAGGGCCAGCGGATGGCTTCTCAGGTAGAGGCCTACTCTTAGTTTTCGGGCCTGTACGGGCCTTGGAAACCGTCGAATTTTCTTGTTCAGAAACTTCGGCGTGTGTAGATTGGGGGTAGCACCCTTGTTCCGTTTGTTGTGCCCAGTCATGCGCTGCTGCGGATGCGGGGAAGGCTTCGGATCAGACCGATTCGATGGTGCTTTCGCCTTCTTCGACGAAGTCGTCAAGGAGGGCGCTTGGGTTGTATGCTTTGTGCAGTGCGATTGTACGCCCGTCACCAGGTGCGGTCCCTGTAGCAAGACCGGAGTCGAGCCTGGAGGCTCTGGAATAGTCTGCCTCAAGGTCTATAACGTCCGCGATAGACGTTTGGTCATCCGATGTACCCCTGTCACTTTCGGCTGGTGTCGCGGCAGGGGAGGGAGGCTCCACGCGTGACATTCCGTACGCAGCCCACTGCTTCAACCAGCGCTCCTTGAGGGTTTTAGGTTTAAGGAGTTTACACGCCGAACACCGCTTTTCGTCGTGCTTTAGGGGGAGACAAGCGTTACACGACGTGTGCTCGTCTTTCCACGGATATCTGACCCTACACACAGGGCAGAATTTAAATGGAGTCCTTTCCACAGCAGAAGGGAAGAGTGACCAGACCAAAAAGGAAAGCAGTGGAAAAAGAGGAAAGACATAGCAGTATGGAAAACCCCGAGCCCACTCTCCCCACTGTGTAGGCCAGCTAGAAGGCCCGACCACGTGGAAGTCCGAACGCCGGATCTTAGGCGCCGGAACCCACAGCCGTAGAAGATTCCCCCGTAGTCTTTGTCAAAGATGTTCTTGATGGGCGAAGTGACTTAATGGGGATTAAACCGACATTTCGGTAAGAAACAATGTCTCATGAAGAGCTCTGCTATAGGGCGACCAGTCATCTGGGCGGAAAAAAACAATCTGAGGGACCTCGGCGCGAGGGATTTTGGGTACTACACACGTCACGATAGGGAGAGTGTTTCAGACACGCCTATGCTGACGTCCCCTTTCGGTCCCCGAAAGACAAGATGCAATACTCTACTGGATTTCGGACCAAATGCACAGCATTTGATTCTAAGCAGATTAACAAGCATCAGAAGCATCTTTCATGTCCAATGTTGCCATGTACAGACCCTCCAGCTTATAGCGATTTAGCGATCCTGCAATGTGCAAAAATTACTGTTTTAAAAAAAATAATACTCGGTGTGCCATGGTTCTCAACTTTTTTTTTTAAACAAATGAAATGCGCTAACACATCTCATCACTTGCGCCCCAAAAAGGTGCAGCCCAATCCACAAGGGACACATGAATGGGCACATTTTATATGCCCGCCCATTCAGATGGCCTTTTTCACCTCCTTGATCTAATAAAGTGGCGTTTGTCAATTTAAAAGCGCATCCCTCATTTCCAAGCAAGATGCACTTTTAAATGTGCAGAAATTGTAGGCAACCCTAAGCGCACAGGATGTGGGGCAGCCACTGCATGACAGGGTCTTTCCTGACCCGGTCATGCATTTCTTTTAAGGAATGAACCGCTGCTGTGTCGCTTGCATTTCTGTTCCTCAAACAGGAAAAAATGCATTTTTTGGGTCGCATTTTACAGCGGCAGGCACTTGGAGGGCCTGTCCCTGTGAAAGGCGCTGGGAGCTTGCAGAACACTGTCAGGAGAGAGATTCTATTCAAAGTACTGCCTATTTTGATGACAAAAATCTATCGAATTTTACAATTTGACCAGTACTATTGGATCAATTTTTATAAATACTGAACATGTGTTGCAAGGGTTTCACCTGCTCCCCATGTTCAGTATTTTTGGTCTAGGGTAGCTGCAGAAGTGTTTTGCCCTTTTTCCTCAAAATTGGAGGCGGGGACAGAAAAAAAAGAAAATGAAGGGACCCTGCGGAGTCGGATCCGATCCGCGTTAGATGGACGGGTCTGGCACCACAGGGTTGCAGGGGAAACTGCAGCGACCAAGCAGTTAAGTTGGTGAGGGGGTGGGGGAGTGGTGAAAGGTACATTTTGGGTTGTTTGGCTGAAGTACAAATCAATTTGCAGAGAAATTGACTACGGTCAATTCCGCCGCAAATAATTACACTTCGGTCAAACAACCCAGACCACATTTCAAGGCAGCTGGCCATCGCACAATTTGCTCTTCATCTCAAGCCTGTGGAACAGAATAAGGTGACCTGCTCATTTCCAAAAATGGGTCGTCTAAAAATGAGTTGACTAAAAATATATCCGCTGTTCTTTTTTAAATTCCCCATTATTTGAGGAACTGGGTCAAAATCTAAAAATGGTTACACTATGAGAGAGGGAGAGTGATGGGTGAGATGTGAAGTCAGACAAGAAAGAAGAGGGAGAGCAGTGGGTCAGGAGGAGGAAACGCTGCACAAGAGAGCAGAGGAAGCAGTGAGGCGGTGGGCCAGAAATCTGAGTGAGCAGAGGTACAGAAAGTAGAGGGAGTGTGTGGTCAGTGAGCCAGAGAGCAAGCGGTTGGTCAGAAAGAGGCAGTGAGCTGCAGATTGGGAAATAGGATGAGGGAAGAGTGATAGAATGGGAGAAAGGATGCATGATGCAGAAACAGCACAAAAGAATGAAGGACTGTATATTGCAGGAGGAATTGTAGAGTGTAAAGGTGGGAGTATGATTTGGAGTGTGGCAGGGGCTGGGCAGTGGAAATTGTGACTTGACAGTGTGACATAGCACCTGAGTATTTGGATGACGGAGTGAAAGGTCAATGTAAGTTGTGATGGAGTTGGTGAAGTGTGTTGGTGAGAGATGTGTGGGTGTTTGGGGGATTGGAGAACATAGAAGGGGAATATTTTCAGCATTACAATTGATAATGATCAATTTAGTTAATACTATTAAATAGGAATGAACATTAAACCAGAAATGAACCAAAATGAAACACCTGGAACTATTCCCATTAAATACAAAAGATACATGATACCCTGGCTCTCTTGTAGCCTTGCACTCTGCCTATTTACTGCAATGTGGCAATTTTACACCCTACAGTTAATACAAAATGTCCCGCAAAAATGCCGCAATAAAGGTTTGTGCCGCAAAATTTGCCATTTCATGCCGCAAAATCCTGGAAGGTCTGCATGTAATCCCCCTGTGTGAGCAGGGGGATTACCTCCTGCAGTGACCATACGAAACTTGAGGCGTGGCAAATTTGTTTGCTGGGCGCAAATCTAGTACAGGGTGCATGGTGAGATCCTTTTTGGGTACAAGGAAGTAGACTTAATACATACCCTTGTTTAACTGTAGAAGAGGAACGACTTCTATGGCACCCTTTTCCTGCAGGGTCTCAATTTCTTGTAGCAGGAGACGCAGATGTTCTGGCGTTGGACGTCATGATCATGGAGTGTTAGAATGGTGGGACCTGCAGAATTCTATGCAATACCCGTGGGCAACGGTCTTGAGTACCCACTGGTCTGTAGTTATCCCCTCCCATGCTTGAACAAATGTTAGCCGGCCCCTGACCGGGGACGCATAGGAGGAGAACCCGGATCAGCGGGTCATTTTTGACCAGAGGCCAGGGAGCCTAGAGAGGTAGAATTCAGGCGCCTTCCTTTACCACGTTGTTGGCCTCTTAGTGGATACAGGGTGGTATAGCTGCCGGTTCCTTGGGGAGAGGACCAATAATTTCCCGAGTTGTATTGGTTCTGAGGGAAACGTAGGCCACAAAAGGAACTTTTAGACTCTCTCCCCCTCGTCGGGGAAGGCCTCTGGGTGATCTGATCCAGGGTCTTGAGGGTGTCATGTTCTTTGATAGTCGTTTCGAGCGCTTCGTCAACTGCCTTCCCAAATAAATTAGTCTCCTCCACCTGCTTATTTATCAGTGAAGCCTGAATCTCTGGTTTAAAACCAGAGTTTTGTAACCATGCGTGTCTCTTCAGGAGGGTACCCTGAGCCAAGGACCGGACCGCTGTCTCTGCTGCATCCAAAGTATTTTTAAGGATACTTTGATTAACCTGTCTGCCTTCTGCTACTGTGGAGAGCAGGCAAAACTTCAGCGGTTCAGGGACTTCTTTACGGCCCGCCTGTAACATCGCCTATTGTGCATCGGCACAGCTAGCCAACAAAGTCGTGTTATTTGCCGTGCGAGTGGAAAAAGCTGCAGCACCCGTGACCCTTTTCCCTAGAGCATATAGCCTCTTGCACTCCTTGTCAGGGGGCGCTTCCCCAGTTGATAGGGGAACCCCCGCTCTCTTCCTGGTTGTAGTTACCACCAGTGAGTCTGGAGTAGCATGGCCCCCAATGTAAAGGGGATGGGGGGTTAGGAGGCACTACTGAGTGATTGTATGTTATTTAAGTCAATACATGTATTTAACTATGTACAAAAGAGTGGAAAGATTTCAGGTGCAAATGGCCCGAACAGTCATAAGGCCACCCAAGACTGAAAAGAGGAAAGGGCAAACTAAACCCGTTACACATTAACAGGTGACCCAATGATGCACTCCTGTTTGGGGGGCCTGGGGGTGTACCCCAATATAATTGTCACAAGTATTGTGAATATTACAGGATCGTGAACTCCTAGTACATAAACATTCAATATGTAAAATTCAAATTTCGCTTTGCGAACCAATTAAGGCTCATCTGATAGCCCATTACTCTTCTGGTTCATAAAGTTGTGCTTAATACAAGTAAATTTGTAAAAGAATTAAATTTTAATCAAAAAACCGGTACACAGTTTCACATATGTACATGGATATTCGCAAGTGTGATTACACAAATGAATGTAAATAGAAACAATGCCAGTGGTTGTATTAACATTTCACACTCCCACAGTCCTCATTGCAAAACAAAATTTACAGAATTGTGTCACAAGAACAAGTTATTCTTACCTGGCAACGTTCTTTCGATGGGATGTTTCACCAACGTATTCTGCATCTCTGACAGTAATGTCCACAGCTGTGCTGCTTCAGAAAATGTTTTGGCATCGGTGTCCTGCATCGATGACATCGATACGCCTTACCTCAAGGGTGCACACTCGAGCCGACATCACCGGATGTTATAAGTAGGACGCACGGCGCCCGTAGCCTCAGTTGCAGTTTTTTCGCAGAACGTGTGGCACCAATCTTCTACCAGTAAGACTATAGAAAGTTTTGCGGAAACATACGCTGCAATTGCATAAGAAATTCTGTAGAGGGGCAGGCTGGGAGGGTTCGATGTGGAATACGGAGGAACATCCCATCGAAAGAACATAACCAGGTAAGAAAGTAACTTTCTTCGATGGGATTGGTTCCTCCGATGTATTCCACATCGGACAGACTCCCAAAGCAGTACCAACGCCTGGAGGTTGGGGGGAGGTGGTGGTGGGGGGGGGGGGGGGGGGGGGGAGTAGAATTTTAGAATGCCCAATCAAATTGCTGAATAGGAAAACCACCTTACCAAAGGCCAAATCCTGCCCATGGATGGAATCCAGGGAATAGTGTCTCACAAAAGTATGGACAGAGGCCCATGTGGCTGCTTCACGGATATAAAAAATTGGGACACTCCTCTGTAGAGCAGTGGAGGCAGCCACACCCCTAGTAGAATGAGCCTGTAAGCCTACCAGAGGATTCTTACCCACCAAACCGTAACATTCAGAGATTGTCAAAATGATTCATCTGGACAAGGTCTGCTTAGAAACGACTTGACCTAAACGCCTTCCAGTCTATCCAACAGAGCTGATCGTCCACTCTGACCCGGGACATCCGTGAGAGATAGAAACTCAAAGCTCACCCTTACCAGGATGCGGAGGAGGATAAAACACCTAAATAACTACCTTCTGGCTCAAATGAAATTCCGACAACCTTCGGAAGAAAAGGACGATCCCAAGTAAAACCCTGTCCTTATGGAACAACGTGAAAGGTGGCTTGGTGGAAAGTGCCTGCAACTCACTCTGCGAGCAGAAGTAACCACAACTAAAAATACAGTCTTAAAGGACAGTCTCAATGGACAAGAATGCAAGGGCTCAAACAGAGCTCCCATTAGGAACTTTAGAACTAAATTCAAATTCCCCTCCCGGCAGCTGGAAAGGTGACAGTGGAAACATTAGTTAGCCCTTTCAGAAACAGAGAAATCAAAGGAATCTTAAAATAAGAACATTCCTCAGACAAGCGCTTAAATATGGGCAGCGCCGCAAGGTAACCCTTAAATGGTACCCAGTTGCAGGCCCTTGTGGGCTAATGAAAGCAAAAAAAACAGAACCACAGGAATTGAACATTGAAAAGGATCCACATTCTGGACCGTGCACCAGCAGGCAAAACTTTCTCCAACGGCAAAGGGATTTTATTATGGGCCTTCTGGCCAAAAGCAACACCTCCAACACGTCTTCGGGGAGGTCCCAATCTTTATACCTCAACCTTTGATACCAAGCAAGAAGGCCGAGAGACTTGACTTCGGGATGGAGAACCCGACCCACCTCCCGTGAGAGCAGATCGTCTCGGTAGGGAAGACGGCGTGGAGGGCAGATGGACATGTCTAGAAGGTCCGGGTACCATGCTCTCCTGGCCCATGCCGGTGCAATAAGGATCATTCGGGAACCGAACCTCCGTAACCTCTGCAACACTTGCGGAATGACGGGGACTGGAGGAAACGCATACAGTAGAGGGAAGGACCACTCCACTACGAATGCGTTGCGTCCCCTAAGGCTCCTCTTGGAGGAAATCCCTGCAAGCAGAATCTTTTGCACTTCCGGTTGACACTGGTGGCGAAGAGATCCACTTGTGGGGTCCCCCCAAAGGTCGAAGATCTCCAACAGAACTTCCTGAGCCAGCTCCCACGTGAGAGACTGCACTGCCTGCTCAGAGCGTCCGCCGCAGTGTTTTAGTCTCCGGCCAAATGAACTGCCAAGATCGAAATGTCCTGCTGGATGGCTCAGAACCAGAGCTGCATCGCCTCTCTGCACAGTGGGAGTGACCCTGCCACCCCCCTTTTTCGAGGTAGTGCATTGTCACTGTATTGTCCGTCATAATCAGGACATTCCTCCCCCCCCGTACAGACGGCAGAAAAGCCTTCACAGCTCTAACAGATTGATGTGGAGTCTGGACTCCGTAGACCAATGACCGCTACTGTCAACTCGTTGGCATGAGCTCTCCATCCCGTGAGGGACGCGTCAGTCATGATCGTCACCTCCGGCCAGGGTAGCCAAAATGGTGCACCCATCAGATTGCATTCGACGGCCCACCACAAGATCCTTGGTGACCGAGGGCAGCACCTGAACGGGAACAGACATCCTGCCGGAGGACTGCGACCACTGCATCGAGAGTCGACTGCAGCGATCTCATCCGCAGCCTGGCCTCTGCCACCATTAGAATGCAGGATGCCATGAGGCCGAGCAACCTTAAGAACTCGAACGCCTGGAGACTCTGGGCACGTTGACACTTGTCCACCATCTGCATAATGTGACTAGCCCTCACCTGGGGAGGCGAATACTGCCCCAGGGATGTGCCGAGCACTGCTCCGATGTACTGGAGCCGCTGGGTAGGTGTCAAAAGAGACTTCAAGTTGAGGGAGCAGCCCAGCTCATGAAGGGAGTGGCAGGTGACGACAGATGATCCAGGGCTCGCTCGGCAGAGAGAGCCTTGATCAACCAATCGTCCAGGTAGGGGTAGACTTGAATCTCCTCTTTCCTGAGATACGCTGCCACCACCAACATTAGCTTGGTGAAGACCCTCGGGCGGAGGTCAATCTCAAGGGCAGGACCCGACACTGAAAATGCGAGTCGCCAGCCGCGACCCTCAGGTACTTCCTGTGCTTAGGATGAATCGGCACATGAAAATAAACATCCTTGAGGTCGAGAGACACCAACCAATTCTGAGGTTGAAGGGCCTGAAGGACTTGAGAAAGAGTAACCATCTTGAACTTGTCCTCCCCGAGGAGCTTGTTCAAACCACGCAAGTCCATGATGGGTCTCAATCCCCGTCTTTTTGGGATAAAAAAATATGGGGAATACCATCCCTTGTTCCTCTCTGCTACAGGCACCAGTTCTATGGCGCCTTTCTCCAGCAGCGATAGGATTTCCTGCGCAAGGAGCGGATCCGGACGCTTCAAAGAGAGCTTCCCCGATGGATTGTCGCGAGGCATCTGCCGAAAAGGAAGACAGTAGCCGTTGGCTATGATCACCAGAACCCACACATCTGAAGTAATGGCACGCCATTCTACAAGATGCTGCGCCAGCCTTCCCCCAACCGGCGAACCCTGTGCCATGGCCTCATGACTGAGCGGAAGCGGCTGCGGCAGTGCCTGAGGGCAAGGAGGCAACTGCCCGAGCAGCTTTGGCACCTCAGGTACCTTTTTTACCACCTCTGGTACTTCTACGTTGGCCCCTTTGACTGGCAGCTCCTCTCGACCCTTGAAAGGAAGAGTAGTATTGGTTGGAATTTCCCCTCCATTGCAGTCCGAGGATGAAAAGGCGGAGGTTGATGTCCTGCAGCGCTCAAGGACTTTGCTGCAGCTTTGGAGGTCTGCAACCTCTCAAGGATCTTGTCAGCCTTGCTGCCAAAAAGATGGACGCTATCAAAGGGCATGTTCAGAAGCCGGGACTGTACATCAGGAGCAAACCCCGACTTCCGCAACCAAGCAAACCTGCGCATTACGGTGCTCGCCGCCATGGACAGGCTTACACAGTCTGCCACGTCCAGACCCGACTGAACGGATTCACACATGGCATCCTTGCAATCTTGAACGAGGGCTAGAAAGCCATCCGGTTCCTCATTATTAAATTAACATGTCCTGACAGAAATCAATGACAAAGAAAGGAATACTGGGGCATCCCTTGTATGGAATCAGGACGGTTTGGGATGAAGCCATGCCCTTATCCAGTAATAACTGCAGCAAGCCATGAGTATATAAACCCCTGCCTGGCTCCAGTTTGGGAGGAGAAAGGAACGGGTGAGGGACAGAAGACCTTTCAGGGAGCAGAGTTCGCTGCCCCATCCTAATTTCTGTAAAGAATAAACTGGTTATCCTTGCAAAATAGACTCTTGGCCTTACTTCTCTAGAGGGGTGTAATTTACTCTGATGTGAGCGTAATTAGCAACCCCCTTACAATTAGCAACCCCCTTACAATTAGCAACCCCCTTACAATTAGCAACCCCCTTACAATTAGCAACCCCCTTACAATTAGCAACCCGCTTACAATTAGCAACCCCCTTACAATAAAGTCAATTTCACTTCACTACTCTTGGGCCTAACACTATTTGGGCCTAAAGGTAAAAAATGTATTTGAAAAAATGGGTTCCATTTAATTGCATGCCTCATAAAATTACGTAAGTCGTTAACACTTACACCTTTCCACTCTGTACACTGCATTTATCAGTCTAATGAAAAATTTTGAAACGTAAACCGAGTATCTGTATAGCTTATCCAATGACTAGATTTCAAAGTGGAGATTATACCTTGCCTAAACGTGATCAGCAATGACAGATTTATGCATTCTAGAAGATTTGCACATGAAACAATTGCAGAATAGGCAATTTTTGTATGCAAGAACTAGTTGCAACATATGGTTAATCAAACAAGATAGCCTTAGGTTAACAGAAAAATGCAGTCCCAAAATACCTTTTCTTGCATGGTCAGTCTTCTGCAAAGCAGGTTCTTTGACTTCTGGAGCTTTCACAATTCCGACATTACTTGGTTTGGGGTTCACTACAGCTTTGCTCGTTTGCTTGGGTTGGCTAAAATTAGGCTTCAATGGTTTCTCTGGAGCTTTTTCTAAAATAAAAGCCCAATATTTAATTTGGAAGTTACATTCTGAAAATCATGTTTTGAAATGCGCAACTTTAAACAGCAAATTAAAGATTTACGTTCACACCTAAAAACAGATTTTGGATTGGAAAAAACTTTACATTGCAATCGTGCTATTGGAACCACAAATCTCACTAAAACAAATGAAAAAGTACTTCCTTTCATATTGAAATACAATTTACTATGTCACCACAAGATAGTCATCTTTATGAAAAGCATATGCGAGAGGATTTTTGCACAACCTCCTGCTGAGGGGTGTAACCATATAACTGAATGGCAGAACAGTATTCCAACCAAAAATAAAGAGCCCTCTCCAAAGGAGGAGGTGTCTCAAGAGGATAGCTCAGGAGCAAAGCGCTCGCCTTGGAAGCAAGACGACAGAGCAACATGGGTTCAATCCCCGCGTCCACACTTAGAAACTGGCTCCTCTGGGTATTAAGCATGTTATAAATAACCAACCAATCACAATGAAGTGAAATTCCTTTTTTTGGCGGGGGCAGAGAGGGATTCGAGGTCCACTGTTTAGGTTCAACATTTTGCACAACAAAAGTCCAACTAAGGACTTCGTAAAACCATACAACTGAGCCAGTACAAAACTCCTCAGAATAAGGCTGAATCACGCGAGAGGGCGGTAGCATGGACAGAGCAGCCAGGTTAATCTTAGTTATGTTATTTGGCATTTATATAGCACTTTATATTAGGAGGGAGAGAGGGCTTTAGTAAAATACAAAGAACCTGTATAGCATACAAATGGTTCCAAAGAAACACTTGCAACCAAAAGTAATACAAAATCATGGATTATAAATACAAATAGGCCAAGGTAAATATTGGGGGCAAGTACATTGTCGTACTGGAAAAATCTGAGGACGTACCTTCAAAACCACAGGACGAGTGGGGTGAGGAGCTAAGCCTGGAAATCACAGACAACATGTGGAGCAAAACATACTTGCACACACGCAAAGTCTCCCTTAACTCCAGATTCCGAAGCATGCAATATAAACTCCTCAATCGATTATATCACACACCATACAAGGTGGGAAAATTTGCACATTATCAGACCCACACATGCCCGGGATCCAGGTCCGTAGAAGCAGACCACATACACATGTTTTGGTCCTGTAACGCGCTTGGTGCGTTTTGGAAAGCAGTGACTGAAGCCCTTTCAGAGATAGTCAGGACCCCAATGAGCCTCGATCCGTTAGCTATACTATTCGGGATGTGGGCTGGGGTCAGGTGAATGAAATGTCTACATTTTTTGAATGTCGGCACCATGGTGGCCAAAAAATGAATATTACAGTGTTGGAAGAGTCGTTCCCCCCTACATGTAAGATGTGGTTGAAGACTCACTTGGACACAGACGTGTGAGGAGGAATCTAAACTCCCTCCCTACGAGTTCCAGCCCAAAAAAAATGTGTGGAGTGAATTCTGTAGCTATCTTAACAAAGTTAACATGGAACCAGTCTCTTCCCCCTCCACAACCCCATACCCCCGCCAGGTGTGCAAGACAAAACTGGTCCCCGAACTACAGAAAGTATAACGGGACGATAGCCCACCCTATCGTATACCTCTTGAATGTACTGGAAAACCTAAATGTATGATTACAACTGTTTATTGGCAAGCAGTAGAGGCAGGTACACAACACAGTGCATAAAGAAACTTTTTTTTTTAAAAAAACAATGTTTAGGATACACAGACCAAAGCATAGACCTTTTCAGAATAACAGTAATTCTAGTCATGTCAGTTCCAACTACACATTTAAAAAAAGAACGCACCTCTTCAGGGAGAGTAAAACCACAGATTACTTTTAGATTACTTTCAGTAATTCAACTTTAGACCCGGTCAGTCATGCGAGGGACACCCCTTTAAGAAATCACTTGACTAAGTGAATCTTTCCCACACAGAGGACTGAGGCAGAGTTGCGTACTCACCCCTCTTATACAATTTATATGCGTCTGATTTTGAATCGCACTTGAGGCCTGTGAACAATCACCCACCGCGATTTGGTAATTACATATTGCCTCACCTATGCAGATATGGTCATCTTTGACCATACTGCAGGGGTTTACAGCGTTCACTTAATGTATTAAATACATAAGCTATAGAAAACGGACTTCAGGTAAATGTCGTTAAGACACAAATAATTGGTAGGCGTGCATATCGGGCACCGTCCTTTGTCTGCAAAATGGGTGGCATGTGTCTGGTAACAGAGTATAGGTACTGAGGTATGGATGTCAGGGCCTCTGAGAACCAAACACATGTGGGCGAGTCATTTCTAAGGCCTGGTCCAAATAGCTCACTCTCAGGAGGATTGACAACAGTCAGGGTAAAGGGGGGACGTGGAGGGTCTATGGAGGCCAAGACTAACGTGTAGAAGCTCTCTATAATGACATGCATTACTCACCGTAATAGCATTTCTGATTATATCTGCTGAGATTCACATGCTGTGCATATAGTCCGACATCCAGTGGTAACCGCAGAGTACTGCATCTTGTCTTTCGAGAATCGAAATGGGACGTCGACATGGGCATGCCTGTAACACTATCCCCAACGTGACATGTAGTGGACCCAAAATCACTCGCGCTTCGATGTCCCTCCGATTGTACTTTTTCGGCCATGAGTGAGTCCAATGACTACCGCGAGTACATGAGAGGAAGTAGCAAGATGTCCAAGTCTATGGGAGGAAGAGTGGGCGCATGTGAATCTAAGCTGACAATCAGAAATGCTATTACGGTGAGTAATGCAGGTCTTCCGATGCTGGTTAATCTGTTTAGAATTGCATGCTGTGCTACCAACGACCAAGCAGTACCCGGAGTTGGAGGTGGATTGTGAGAAGAACAAGAGCGAAAAGATGTCTTAGTACTGCTCACAGCTCCGGTGACGTTAACTCGCACGAGCCATGTTTTTCAAGATGGCGTCCAAGCCTCGTTTGTTAAAACGGTTCCCGGTCTTTTTTCGCCATGTCTTTGTGGAAACGTCCTAGTGTTTCTCTGCGCACCAAACCAGGTTTGGTATTCGGCTTTGGCGTGCTGCACGAGTGAAACCCACCTTTGTCGCCCCAGTGTCTGGGATGGGCAGGAAGTGAGGGAGGTGCCCGAAACACCCTGTGCTCACTCTAGTAGACCCAAATGCACTCTGTGGTGATTGGCTGGCTGTCAGGCAATGACAGCCACCCTGCTGGGTGAGGGACAGCTAGGCTGGAATGAATGGGAGAACTGAATAAAAGGCAATTCTGTTGGCTTGGAAGGCAGAGTCGACCACTGGAACGAAAGAACCGAAGACTACCTTGAAGAGGACGGCTGCTGCAACTCCTGGACCGGTGGTTTGCCTTGTGAAGCCCTGCTGCAGGTCCGAATCGCCAAGTTCACCTCGACAGAGAAGCCCCTGCAAGGACGACTTCTCCCTTTGAGTTGGTGGGACCAATCAACTCGACACTATGCCACCCGAATAACAATATCAGAGTTGGTTGTATTTTCCTCAAAGTGCTGCAGGAAACCGAATAACCAGGGAGAGGGACACCAGTTTGTGCGATTTACTACAGCTACCGGAATTGAAGATTTGCCTGTTTTTTGACCAGTCCCAGTGCAGGAGTCCCCCAACTGCCAGGAAGAGAAGTCTTTAGCTGCATCTTTTTCTTCATTCTCAGGTACTGTGCAATAAGAGAGTATTTGCCTTAAAAATGCTTGAAACTTTCTCAACTTGCAGGCCTAATCAGCTTGTGACCCAACATATCTTTCATTTACAAACTACTTTGGCAAAGACGTTTCCTTTCAACTACCAGAACTACTTTATCCTATACAAGACTTTAGCCCATTGACTTTGGCCTAACCTATTGCATTGAATTGACTCCTCTGGTGAACTCAATATTTGCACTGCCTAAAGAATAATTGTAATCGTCTTATTGATGTTCTATTAACCTATGCCATTTTGGTCCTCTAAAGTAGTCTAAATGCCTCAGGAACTTAGTGTAAAATACTGAAGTATATTTGTGTGTGATATATATATTGCCTCCTTCTAGAAAATGTATAACTGACTGAAATAAATGAATAAGTGTTTTCCAAGAAACCTGAGTGTAAGAGTATTTGAATACTGGGATTGTAGACCCCTGTCTAACATTACAGCTCACATTTCACTCTTGAGATCAGCCTGGCTGCTCAGCAACTCTACCAAACTGTGGTACATACTTATACCAAAGGCTGGTTTGCTTACAACTGTAGTCCTGGTTGTGTGTAGTGGTCCGGAAAGGTACTGCATACAAATTTTGCCTAACGGGTGTCATGCTGGAAAATATCAGTTAAGGCTTTCATGGAAAGGGTTAAAAGGATTCATCCCCACTGACCCCCCAAACCCCCATTTCCAACCCAGCTCCCGGATGGGTCCTAAATGTGTTTTTGACTAGACTTATGAGGTCTCCTTTTGAGCCTATGTATAAGGCAGGTCTCAAAGAGCTTACCTATAAGCCAGTCTTTTTAGTGGCTACCACTTCTATAAAGGAGTTTGTGAACTACAGGCCCTTTCAGTTCTAGACCCTTTTGTTACAGTTCAGAGATGGTGGTTCTGTGCACTCACTCTTGATATGAGCCTACATTTAATTTACAAGTTCCACGTGAACTGTTAGGCAAGGTTTGAATGCAATACCCTGGGGGAACACTACAAACAACTATGACTAGGTATAGGCAACCCAATCATTGGTACAAGCTTGTTCTACAGAGTTTTGGTAGCCTGTTGAGCAGCCAGGCTCCTCTCAAGAGGGGATGTAAGCAGTAGTGGAGTTAAAGATTCACAGTTACAAGTATTCAAATAAACTGAAAGGCTTCCCTGTGCCACTGTACCGAGGGTGCTGTGTGACAAATGAAAAGATGCCGCCAATGGAGTTGTCTAAAACCCCATAATCAAAGTACATAAGAGTAAAACATCAAAATACATGATTGGGAAAGACTCACTCTCACTAAATCAAGTCCTCAAATCAAAATCCAGCAACGTTGCTAGGGGTCTCAAGGTGAACATTTGCACATTTATGAGAATTCACCCCAACACCACCTGTTGTGACGTAGTGTAGGCTGAGAGCAGCTAAGTGGACCTTGAAGGAATTAAAAACCAGGCCTTGAGTCTAGCAGGTGAGACAGGTACAATACAAAACGAGTCGGAGCAGTCCATAGGATTGACGCCCTTGGAATTTCACCAGATAAACTGCTTCCATTTACTGGAGTAGCAGTATCTGGTGTTCAGTTTTCTCGCCTCCTTAAGCATGTCCATGCATCTGAGGGAGCTCTAGGTACCCGAACTCTGACCTCAGGAACCAAGCTGCTAAATTCAGGGTTTGCGGGCATGGGTGAAGAGTCTCCCCCTCGTCTTGAGATAACATTTTGTACGGGCAAGGCAGTTTCTTGGCAAAGATAGGGAGATCTCCATCAGCTGGGAAGAACCAGGGTTGGCAAGCCCACATGGGGGCCACCAGTATCATGGCGACTGGTTCCTGGTGCACTTTGTGCACTCTATTGTTGAGTGTGGGAGAGGGAGCGTAAACAATTTCCTTGACCTGTACAGACCATTCCCCTTGGATCGATTCTGGGGGTACCTGGAGGCGTAATCTTGGCATTGAGCGTTCTCCAGAGTTGCAAACAGGTCGATCTCTGGGAAACCCCATTGTGCAAAAACATTGGAGACTGTCTTTGTGTAGTCACCATTCGCACTCTATGGGCAGTGAGAAGTCTGCCGAGCACGTCCACTAGAAGATGGAGTTCTACTGAAACATGTTGAGACAACATGAACATCCTGTGAGAGCCCATATCCAAATGTTATGGGACAGCTTGGATAGCCCTGGAGAGTGTGCCCCCCCCCCTGTTTGTTCAAGTAATACATGGCCGTGGTGCTGTCTGTGAGAACCAAGACAGTCTTCCCATGTAACTGTTTGAAAGGCTTTCAGTGCTTTGAATATGGCTAACAGCTTCAATAGATGTATGTGGTTGGATGCTACTTCTGGGGAACACACCCTGTACACCGTCTGGTGAAGTAGGCGAGCCCCTCACCCCATGAGAGGGGAGTTTGTAGTGAGACCACTGGCTTTTGAGCCACTCTTTCCTAGGACGCAGACGCGCGTGAGGAACTAAATAACTGCAGGATGCCATCATTCCCAACAGTCGCATGGCTTTGCATATCGTCACCTCTCGACCGGCCACATACTAAGGGATCTAAAACTGCATGTTTTGAAGCCTCGGAGGGAAGACTAGGCCATCTTCTGTCCGAATTAGAGCCCTTAGGAACTGTTTGACTTGACCGAGGTCTAGGCTGGACTTCTCGATGGAGAATCCCAGGCTGAATAAGAGGTCCATCGTCATTTGGGTATTCAACAGGCATGCTCTGCAAAATGAAGGCCAGGTGAGCGAAAGACCCTGGGACTGCTTTGGGCCCATTTTAAAATGAATGAACCCCAGCTGCCCGTGTGTCCCCTCTCCCGATCAGCTTCCTGTGTTTTTCCTGCCTCCCAAACAGCCCGCCTCCCAATCCACCCCCCCCACCCCACCCAACCCATGATAGCTCACCGGATAGACAAATCTGAAATCCCCATGGCAGCCCCTCAAAATCTAGGCAGCACTGGACTGTAAATGTTTTTCATTACTTGACACAATTCCCATTGTTCGCACATGCCACACCTAGATGGAACCTGAAAGTTAGCATGTGCCACACTTGGTTGGAATTCTTAACTTTAGCCTACGTCGCATCTAGACAGGATTATGAATGTTCGCATGTGCCACACTTAGATGAAACTGTGAATGACAAGTACAACACCGGAATGGAATCATGATCACTAGCCTTCCTCACATCTAGACAGAATATTGAAATTTGCAAGCGCCACACACTCGTATGGAATACTGAATGATAGCAAGCATCACACCTAGATATAATTGCAAGGACAGAAAGGCCAAATAACCAATCCACTAACAATTTCATCCCTCTGCATAGACCTTTCAAACTAACCAAACAACCACAAGCCTAAAACGCAGCAATCTGCACAAACTTCACTACAACAAAACCCGCACAGACTTGCACAACGACTACCAACCGTAAAACACCCCATGCCCAGCCCCCCTCTCCCTCCCTCTTTCATAGCCGCAAGAGCGCCAGGGGACCACTCCGGTGGTGATGGTGCACGGTACAAATATCCTTTAACATTAACATGTTCCGTACGAATCCCCTGTTATGAGCCAGCCAACGAGG
The DNA here is from genome assembly GCF_040938575.1 of Ambystoma mexicanum. Classification (NCBI taxonomy): domain Eukaryota; kingdom Metazoa; phylum Chordata; class Amphibia; order Caudata; family Ambystomatidae; genus Ambystoma; species Ambystoma mexicanum. The sequence continues at coordinate 1,567,777,410 of NC_090937.1, read as the reverse complement.
TAAGGGTAAAACGGGATGGATTCTGCTGCTGCCACTACCTTCGTAAACACCCTTGCCGCTGAGGCAATGCCGAAGTGAAGTACTTTCATCTGATAGTGCTTGTCCTCATGAAACTTGGGTATTTTCTGTGCACTGGCAACATCGTAATATAAAACAATTTTTCTTGCATATCCTGTGTTGCCATGTAATCCCCCCGTTTCAGCAGAGGGATTACCTCCTGCAACGTGACCATGCAAAATTTGAAGTTTGACAAATTTGGTCGCTGGGTGCAAGTTTAGCACAGGGCGCATGGTGAGATCCTTTTGGGTACAAGGAAGTACAATGAATAAATACCCTTGATTCCCTGTAGAAGAGGGGCGATTTCTATGGTGCCCTTTTCCTGCAGTATCTCAACCTCTTGCAGCAGGATGCGTAGGTGGTCAGGCATCTTGATTTTGGCGGTCTGAAATGAGGTGGTTGGCAGATTTCTATGCAGTACCCATGGACAATGGTCTTCAGCACCCACTGGTCTGTTATCCCCTCCCACGAATGAAGGAAAGATGTTAAACGTCCCCTGACCGGGGAGGCATGGAAGGGGGGGATCTGAGGGTCATTTCTGACCCGAGGCCGGTGAACCTCTGGGAGTGGAATTCCAGCCTCCACCCTTTCCACGACGTTGTCCTCCAGGTGGATGTGTAGTGGTGGATCCTTGTCCTGAAGACCAGATGTTTCCTGAACCATACTGGTTTTGAGGGGAGAGAGATTGCCTGGGAAAGGAGCGACGAGAAACACCCACTCTTTGTTGTTGAGGACTTTGGGTAATCTGGTTTAAGGTCTTGAGTCTCGGGATCCTTTTTAGCAGTCTCAAGCGCTTCGTCTACAGCCTTGCCAAACAAGTTTGCCTCAACGGGCATGTTAAAGGCTGCTTGGGTTTCAGTCTTTAAACAAAGTTCCTCAACCAGGCGTGCTGTTTGAGTAGTGTACCCTGGGCCAAGGATCTTCCTGCTGTTTCAGCAGCGTCCAGAGTGTTTTTCAGAATGTTATGGTTGTTTTTGCTTGCCTTCTGATACAATAGCGAGCAGTTTAGCCCGTGTTGGTTCTGTGCCTCTTGAGGGCACTCTTCCAACAAATTCCACTGCACATCTGAGTAGTTAGCCAACAGAGTGGTGGTGTTGGCTATTCGGGTGGAGAATACTGCAGCAGTCATGACCCTTTTCCCCAGTCCATACAACTTTCTGCCCTCCTTGTCAGGTAGAGCCTCCCCTGTAGACAGGGAGGGGGTGGGAGGTGTGGGGGGGGGGGGGGGACACCTACTCTCTTCCTCGTAGTGTTATCTACCAGGGAATCTGGAGTGGCATTCCCTTTATTGTCAAGGGGGTCAGTAGGAGAAGGGCGAAACAACTTCTCTGCCCTGGGATTAACCGCCCAAGTTGGGCTGGTGTTAATAATGAAGGCGCTAGACGTCTAATAGAGTTCTGTAAGGGAATGGCCTGACTGGCAGGAGTCATTTCCTTCAGTAGGTCCTCTACAAAGTCTGAATCCTGGACAGTCTCTTGTGTGGGGATTTGAAAATATTCAGCCGCCTTCTTTAAGATGGCGTTGAAAGCCATTTGATCATCCACAGGTGGGGCCTGACGGGCTGGGATGGTAGAAGGAGAATCCATGCACAGAGCGTCAGGGTCTGGGGTAGGAGTAGGGACGCCCAAGGTTGATAATCAACTGGATGGCTGTCTTCCCAATGGTCCATGGGATCAGCAGGATCATCCATACGGTCCCCAAAGGTCTCATCCTGTATATAGGTATTGATAGGCACGTCATCATCAGTAAGGTCAAACATGTTCCCGAGGATCCTCAAAAGTCCTCTGAAACTTATCCATAAGAGTAAAAGGAAGTTCCTCACGAGGCCTCTTGGGAGCAAACCTATGAGCATTCAATATACTTCTACAGTCTATCTATACAACCCTCAAACTTCTCTTATCCATGATGATTAACCAGAGGAGTCCAGGGGAGGAAAGGGATCTTTGACGAATTTCCTCTAAAGTGTTGGATAAAGACGCAGGGCTTTGAGTACTCTTGGAGGTTCTGGGCGTAGTGGCGTGTCTTCAGATGCGTCTCTAGGCCGTTCCTTCTGTTTCAACATTCGTTTTGACAGTTCCTTTTGTTTAACCACTGAAGCGATCCTCACGATACTATCGCGGATGCTCGGGGCTTCAGGGAGGTGTGGCGGTAGGGCTGGTGGCTGTGTAGTGTATTTCCGTGCCATTGGGGCCTTAGGCGGTGTCGGAGACATCTTCTGAAGCGTCTCGAGAGCAGAGTTGGTGCCAGCGCCCTTACTTTTGGATTGCCCAGATACATGCTGCAGTTGGGTGGAGGGCCTACCGATCAGCGGGCAACTCCGAAATATCGGACGTGTGCTTTGGAGTTCTTCGACTTAACCGCCGAAACCGAACCGTCGATTGCGTGCTTAGTGTGGCAAACCGGTGTGTCCCTGTCGCCGAGATGCATCATCCCATAGCAGGACTAACGTTGTGCCTATCGGGGCCGGACGCTGCGGTACGAGAATTCTGCTGTAAGGTCATTGGCCTCTGAAACTAAGCCATGGTCCTTGCTAATCCCTTCACCACTCTGCGGCTGTGGATCGGCCTGCGACAAACCATAGGCCGCCCACTTCTTCAAACAGTGCTCCTTAGGAGTTTACAGGCAGTACAGGCCACCTTGTTGTGCTTGAGAGGGGGGGGAATATAATTGTTGCACCGACGGGGCTGGTCTTTACGCAGGTATTTCGCCTTACAATAAGGGTAAAATATAAATGAGTCCTGTCCATAGCGCAGGATATAGCTAGTGATGACAAATCCAAGCGAACAGGGGGGGTGGGAGGGGCATTCTTGGAAAGAATGACCACCGACCCTCTCTCCCTACTATGAAGGCCGGCCAGAAGGCACGGCCACGTAAAAGGCAGCGCCGTCCAGATCAACAGCCATCGAAATTCCATCACCGGCAGTGTTCGGCGGTGGCACAGGAAAAATCAGCCAAAGGGAATAAGAATAAACGACCAATGGTCGAGCAATCTAACAATAATGCAATTCTTTATGAAGAGCTTCGCATTAGGGCGACCAGATAGCTGGCTGGAAAAAACCGAGGGACCTCAGCATCTGACGGATTTTGGGTACACTACACGTTAGGGATAGTGTTACAGGCAAGCCCATGTCGACGTCCCCTTTCGATTCTCGAAAGACAAGATGCAATACTCTGCGGTTACCACTGGATGTCAGACTATATGCACAGCATGTGATTCTAAGCAGATTAACGAGCATAAGAAACCACTGATACTGTATGCTTTGGACGATCAAACGGAGAGTGCTGTGGGCTGGCTGAAATCGTTTGGAGGCGAGAATATTGCGCTCACTGTTGGGCTTGCCTAGTGCGACATCAGTCCAGGCGATTAGGCTTGAACTTGGTATTCAGTCACTGATCTCACTTTGGAAGGTGGCAGTGTGTAGGCCGTGGGCCAAGATCAGTTATGGTGACCCTAATAAGCCAAGCTTCCAGAAACTTACAAGGGGACATGCAGGTTTTCTAAGAGCGTCTGGTTCAGAGAGATTGAACAAATGGTATTGTGTCATGTCTCAGACATAGGTGTGGGCGAAGTGCCAAAAGACTGATGTCTTATTAATTCTAGCCAATGAGAAATAAATCTAGGTATCAAGACTGCATATTGTTTTTTGTCCACTTCGCACTGTGACCTTAGGACGTACAATACACTCATCAAGGCATTTTGGGGATATACCACGCCGCTCTAGCGCAAAGCTGCAAATTCATGGGTAGGTCCATTTCATCCTTTAAGGTTTGATATCTTGTCGATTCTGGTTTATATTGGTGCCTAGCAAGGCATTCCTAGAGAGCTGATAGACTGAAGGATTTGCGGAGAAGTTATTGAAACAGCTCGACACATAGTAACACAATGCCCCAAGTTACGATTGGATACCAAGAGATATGCTAAGATTTGTTATTTTAAACAAGATCAATTCTGGAGCATGTTTTTCACTTGTTGTAGTCTCAGGTACGTACCACATTTGGAAAATTGTTAAAGATAGATTTTTGGATTGAATGGGCATATGTGCGAATCCTTTTCAACATGAAATGCATTTTGAAAGAAATTGTTTATCTTTGTCATGAAGTATGAAAATGTTTATGTTAGGCAAGATTGTATGCAGTGCCCTGTGGGAGACGGCACCAGCCTTGTCCTCATGGAAATAGTTAACCCAACCTTTGTTATAAGCATGTACTACACGTTGTTAGAGTGACTGAACAGCCAATCACATCTCAAAAGGGTTCAATGTGAACTGTAGAGTTTTAACAGATTCACAGTGCCAAGCATCCAAACAATTACTCAAGGATTCTTGAACAATTGTCAGTTGAATAAGCCTTCTTTAGAAGGGAGCAAATATGTATAACAAAAATGCACTTCCAAATACTCACTAATCAGTAGCTACCCATTAGTGATGGCACACAGGCACTTCCTACACCCTGAGGTGACGTAAATAACTAGTACACTGGACATTGATATATCACTGGCACATTTAGAGCAATACTGAGGTTAGTGTCAGAAGGAAAATGAGGGAATAAAACAATGCTTAAATATTCTTAAGCAGGTAAGTACTTTTGAACCCCTCAATGCAAAGTAAATAACTCTTTCCAAGCTACACAAGTTATAGACCATGTTGAGGGATAGTTAAAGCACAAAGTCAGAAGAGTCTTTCAAGGAGCCAGGACAGCCAGCCAATGACACTTGAGCAAAGTCTAGGGGAGCTGAAGCACTTCAAGGCAAGTAAATAGTCTTGCACAATGTTTTAGAAATATATGTAGAAAATGAAATCCCCGTTGAGCCACAAGCTGGGAGGCAGGTAAAATGTAGAGCTATAAGCAACTCCACAAAAAGGCAGGAAATGTAAGCCTCAACTGAGGACAGGCAAACTACACAGCAAGAGGTAGTTACCCCTTGGTTTACAGTACCTTAGATCTGAAGAAACTGGGGCCAACTGGCTTCTTTTCCAGTTGTAGTATGGCAGATAATGTTGTTCCTGGCCTCAGACGTGGGGCCAAGAGTGAGGACATCTGGGGACTCCTGCACAACGGTTTGAAGGCCAGCAGCAGTAACGGGCAAACTTCAGATCAGTGGCACTTGGCGGTTTCAACTTTTCACAAATAGCACCACCGCAGTTCTCAGATATCTTATGTGCTTTCCACGCATTTGGGGTCCAGAACTCTGAACAAATTACTCTTACCTGGTAACGTTCTTTCGATGGGATGGTCCGACGACATATTCCATATCTATGACAGTAAGCAGCACAACTGTGGTGATTACTGTCAGATATGGAATACGTCTGAGGACCCAATCCCCTCGAAGGATAAGGCTTGGTCAGTCCTGCTTCATGGGAGTCCAGAGGATCTTCCTGGAGCTCGAGTCTGACTTTAAAAATATGCATTCTACTCTAGTGTTCCTCTCCCTGACAATCGGTTCCTGCAGCAGCAATGGAAATACAGCCAGCTTCGAGAGGATGTCAAGACGGGTTCGCTTTGGGGTTGATTGGTCCCACCAAACCAAGGCGAGAAGTCGTCCTTGTAGGGCTTCTGTAGTCAAGGCGAATTCTGAGCTTCAGCTATTCAGCAGGGCTTCACCGGGCAAACCCACGGTCCAAGCGTTGCAGCAAGCGTTATTTCTAAGTTCTTCGGATTCCTTCGTCCAGTGGTCGACTCTGCCTTCCAAGCAAACAATCTTGCCTTTTATGTAGATGTTTCCCATTCATTTGCACTCACAGCAGGGTGAATGTCCTTGGAGGACAGCCAGCCACCACTGGGTGCATTCCTGTACCCATGAGACTAATCACAGGGAGTTTCGGGAACCTCCCTTGCTTCCTGCCCTGCCAGACATGCTCCAGACATGCTGGAGCCAGAGACGTGCTTCAGCAGTGAACCCTGCCAAAGACAACGGTAACAAAGGTACCAAACCAGGTTTGGCGCGCAGAGTAAATCTCAAGGACCTTCCAACAAGAAACGGCAAAAAAAGAAGACCAGGGCAAAAAAGACCGGTGCCATTTTGAAAAAATGGGAACCCATGGGTGCATTACTGCAACTGAGGCTCCAGCCGGTGGTAAAAACAGTAGGAAAATTCAACCACTGCTACCAGCCATTAAATGTAGTGCGGGTAACAAAAATGTTTACATGATTAAGTAGGAAAAGGGGCTACTAAGCAACCCCCCCCTAGCACTTCCACATAAGATATGCAGGTCCAGTACATCCTAGGAAAAACAGGTAAGTAAGGTCTATTTCACTTAACTACTTTTGGGAACAGTAATTTACCCAAGAGAAGGTATTTACACCATATGAGAAATCCAAAGGACTTCTGACAACACAATGAGGGTGCTGTGGGCCACAATACACAAGATGCCTATGGAGTTTGTCAGAGTCCAAAACAAAAAGGACTCACTCCAGGCTAAAAATGTAAGAGTTCTAAAGTCTGGGGGCCTCTAAGGTTGAAGGGAATTCCTTATTTTATGACATTTCCATATCCAGCTTCAGCTGCTTTGTAAGTGTCCATCGGAGGCCTCCGTCTCAAAGTCGAACACATCGCAGCAACAGTTTGCTTAATTTCTGTTTTTTAAGCATGTATAGCATAACCCACACCCAACAGTTACTTCCCCTGAAACAGCAAAGACTGCAAGGACATGAAAAATTCTACTGCTGTGCAGGTTGGGAGGGACTAGTACGTGGGAGGAGGAACCGGTCGAAAGAACGTTACTATGGTTAAGTCGTAGTTACTGACCTCTAACTATTTCTCCAGCATTGGTATCTTTGATAGATTCAGATGCTTGAATATTCCTCGTAGTCAGACTGGGAATCCTCGGTGCTAAAAATACTACAATTTTATTTAGTATACACATTGCTACATAGCAATGCATGTACATAGCCCATTATGGCTTAGGCGCCATTCTATTTTGTAGTCCCTCCACCCCCCTTTGGTCCTTTATGACCAATCACTGAGGTAGCAGGGATTAAGCTCCGCTCCATATGCCATCTTCAGATTTTGAACCTTAGAGACTACAGTATGGTGGATGCTGAACATAGAAGCAGCCTCTCAGGGGAGGCTGGTGGGCTCATGTGAATCTATGAAAGATATCAATGCTGGAGAAATACAGTTACAGGTAAGTAACTAAGACTTTTCCAGCATTGGATCTTTCATAGATTCAGATGCTTGAATAGAATACCAAGCAGTTAAACAAAACGTGCCACCATGATATCCATATAAGCAAATACAGAAAAAAGATTTCTGATCAAACCTTTATCATGCAGCAACACAACGGTTACATACTCCAGGAAAGGTGGGAAAAGGAGGCTGGTCCTACCTTATGCAAAGAGATGGTGGAGCACTGCCTGTCCAACTGCAGTTTTTGTTGGTATCTTAAGCCAGGCAGTAGTGTTTAGCGAAAGTGTACAGAGTACTCCACGTGGCGGCTCTGCATATGTCCTTCAGGGCCTCCCCTGCGTGGACTGCTGTTGACACCGCTCTCCCTCTGGCGGAGTGAGCCGACGGTCTGGAAAGGGGGGAGTAGGGGTCACCTTTCGTCTGATGGCAATGGGTGATGCAAGAGGAAACCCAGCACGCCAGACCTTGTTCGGAAATATGCTGGCCCTTTGAGTGGCCAGAGAAGGCATTGAACAGCCTATTTGAAGAAATGAACTCTAGTCCTTTGCAAACAAAAACTTTAAAACTCTTGCTATGTCCAGAGAAGGCAATGTTCTTTCTGCTTCCGAAGAATGATTCTGGAAGAAAGCTGGTAAGACAATGCGTTCTGTGAGCATCATTTCCAATACTACCTTTGGAAGGAAATTGGTGTGGTCTTAAAATGACATGGTCCTTATGGAACAAGGTGAAGGGAGGTTCAGAAGAACAAGTTACTTACCAACTGTAACGTTCTTTCGATTGGATGTTCCTCCCACGTATTCCTCATCTTAGATATACCCTTACCTTCAGCTTTGCTGCTTCGCAAGTTTTTTCTCTCTCCACCAGAGGACGCTCCACTCGAGGCGACAATGTCCCTCGGCGGCATCCGTCAAGCACCGACGTCATCCGTTGTATAAATGCCTCGAGCGCCCCCATTGGCTTCAGTTCTGTTTTTTCTGTCTTTTGGAGCCCAAGACTAATTAAGGGCTTGCCTTTTTTGACCCAAACTAAAAGAATTCAGAGTGTAAACCACGTAAACTGTACTGTGGGGTAGGATGGGAGGGTCGATGAGGAATATGTGGGAGGAACATCCAATTGAAAGAACATTAGTTGGTAAGTAACTTGTTCTGCAAATGGATTGTGTACTCCCACGTATTCCTCATCTTAGATAGGCTCCCAAGGCAGTTTTCTATTGGAGGCGGGAGTACAGATGTCTTTTTAGTCATGTACCGAATGTAGTACAGATTTGGCAAATAGACCTCGAGAGGTAGTTGAGTCCAGAGCATAATGTTTGATGAAAGTATGCATGGATGACCATGTGGCTGCTGCACAAGTGTCTTGTACAGGGACACCCCTCTTAAGTGCTGCTGAAGTTGCTATGCCCCTAGTTGCACGAGCTCTTAAACCCTCAGGGGGATCTTTTCCAGCTAGCCTGTAACTCTGTTATGGCTAAGATTATCCATCTCGATAATGTTTGTTTAGTTACAGGTAGTCCTAGTTTACGACCAGTGTACCCCACAAATAGTGGGTCACACTGACATATTTTCGACAATCTTGAGATATAAAAGCTAAGAGCCCTTCTAGTATCTAGCCTATGTAGTCTTTCCTCTGCCTTACTTGTGTGAGGAGGAGGGTAGAAGGTAGGTAGAAATATTTTCTGTGACAGATGAAAGTGAAACTATTTTTGGCAGAACAAAGGGTTTTACTCGAAGGACAACTATCTTTATGAAAGATGGTGTGAGGAAGACCACTCGAAAGTGCCTGCAACTCACTTACTCTGCGGGCTGATGTCAATGCAATTAAAAGTATAATTTTTAAAGTAAGAAGCCTTAACGGGCAAGAATGTAAAGACTCAAAGGATGCACATGTCCGAAATTTCAGTACCAAATTTAAATCCCACACAGGAACTTGAAAAGGTATTGGTGCAAACACATTGTTTATACCTTTTAGAAATTGTATTATTAAAAAGGTCTCTTAAAATAAGATTTTTCTTCTGACGAGCGCTTGAAGATGGATAGCGCTGCTACATATCCTTTTATTGTCTTAACCTGGAGCCCACATTAGCTAAATGTAACAGAAAAGATTATACCATTGGAATTCCACATTCAAAAGGATCCACATTCTTATCCCTGCACCAGTTACTGAATTTGTTCCAAAGACACCAGTACAAAGATTTCATTGCTGGCCTTCCAGCCGAAAGCAAAACCTCCATATCATCCGGAAGTTCCAATCCTTGTATCTCAACCTCTCAGAAGCCATGCGTGAAGGTGGAGTATGTTGACCTCTGGATGGAGAACATGACCTTCTTGCGAGAGAAGTTCCTCTTTTTGGAAGACGTATTGGAGGACAGATGGACATGTCGAGAAGGTCTGGGTACCATGTTCTCCTGGCCCAATCCGGGGCAATTAGGATCATAGTTTTCCTGAACTTTCTCAACCTTCCAATTACTTGAGGGATCACAGGGACTGGAGGGAACGCACATAGAAGAGGAAACTCCCACTGCGCTACAAATGCGTCTCCTAAAGCTCCTCTCGGGGGATATTCCCTTGAGCAGTACAGTTTGCACTTCCTGTTGACAATGGTCGCGAACAGATCCACTTGAGGGGTTCCCCAAAGGGTGAAGATCTCTTGAAGTACTTCCTGAGTTAGTTCCCACTTGTGGGAAGACGGTGCTCTGCCTGCTCAGAGCATCTGCTGCTGTGTTTTGCTCTCCTGCTAGGTGAATGGCAGATAGAGATCCCTTCTTGTATTGCCCAGAACCACAGCTGCATTGCCTCTCTGCACAGTGGCAGTGACCCTACTCCTCTCGTTGAGGTAGTACCTGGCCACTGTGTTATCGGTCATTATCAAGCCATTCTTTCCCCGTACAGAGGACAGGAAAGCCTTCGGAGCTAGTCTGATCGCTCTCAGCACTAATAGGTTGATTTGTAGTCTGGACTCCGATGGAGACCAACGACTGCTGATTGTCACCTCGGTGTGAGCTCTTCACCCCGTGAGTGAGGCGTCCGTTACGGTTATCTCCGGCCATGGTTGCCAAAAGGATTCTCCTTTGAGGATATGTTTCTTTCAAGCCCACTATTGTAGATCCTGTGCTACCCTGGTTGGGACTTGTAAAAGATCTGTCATTTCCCCTGAAAATTGGGACCATTGAGTCCTGAGGGCCCATTGAAGGGATCTCATCCTCAATCTGGCTTCTGGCACCAGAAAAATGCAGGATGCCAAGAGGCCGAGCAACCTGAGAGTCGAAGGCCGTAGATACTGGGCATTCTGGAACTTCGTTACCATCTGCAGAATGTGGTGAGCTCTCCTAGTTTGTGAGGGAAGTGGCAGGTCTTGGATAGATGATCTGGGCTTCTTCTGGAGAATGTGCCCTGATCATCCAATCGTCCAAATAGGGCTAGATGTGAATCCTCCCCCTCTTCTGAGACTCGCCGCCACTACCGCCATCAACTTGGTGAAAACTCTTGGGGCGGAGGTCAACCCAAATGGCAGAACTCGAAACCGATAGTGAGAATTGCCAATCGCGAACCTCCGGTACTTTTTCTGTGCTTGAGATGGATTGGCACATGAAAGTAAGCATCCTGAAGGTCCAGTGTTCCCAACCAGTCTTGAAGTTGGAGAGCCTGAAGGATCTGAGAAAGAGTGACCATCTTCCTGAGGAATATGTTCAAGTCTCTCATCCAATATGGGTCTCAGTCCTCCGTCCTTCTTTGGAATGAAGAAATATGGGGAATACCAACCCTTGTTCCTTTCCGCTACAGGTACCTGTTCTATTGCACCTTTCTGTAGCAGGGTAAAAACTTCCTGCAACAGGAGCGGATCTGGATTTTTGGTAGGGTTGTAATCCGGTGGGTGATTGAGGTTTCTTTAGAAAGGGAAGGCAGTAACCTTGGGATACTGTTTCCAGTGCCCTATAATCCGAAGTAATGCCTCGCCATTCTTTCAGATGCTGTGAGATCCTGCCTCCCACTGGGGTCTTGTGAGTCAAAACCTCAGAGTAGTTCTGCGGCTGCAGCTGAAGGGACAGATACTGCTGCCGGGGCAGACCTAGCACCTTTTCCTTGCCCCTGAGGAAATTTCCTTTGTCCTCTTCCTCTCCCAATTGAGGAGTAGAAACGAAAGGGACGATCCCTCTAGGAAGATGAGCCTGTGTAGGGGCGTTGCGGAGGTTGTCTTATAGCGGCACTGAGTGACTTTGCCGCTGCCTTGGAGGTCTGCAGCTTCTCCAAACTTTCATCTGCCTTGCTGCCAAACCCCGAGCCATCAAATGGCATATTAAGAAGTCTAGATTGAACATCTGGTGCGAAACCCGACTTCCTTAGCCATGCAAATCTGTGTAGCACTGTGCTAGACGCCATAGACCTGCTGATACGGTCAGCAGTGTCCAAACCTGCTTGAAGGCATTCTCCCGAAGCCTCCTTACCATCCTTAATTATGGACAGGAAACCATCACGTTCCTCTCCTTCCGGGATGTGCTGAGCTGCCGCTGACATGCAGTCCCACAGAGTATCATTGAATCTAGCCAGCGTAGAAGATACATTGGTGGACTTTAGAGCCATGCTCCCTGATGTAAAGACCTTTTTCGACCATGTATGTATCTTTTTGTCATCCCATCAGGGGGAATTGTACGGTATGCAGCATTTTTTGTTGATGTGGCTGCCTGAACTACCAGACTCTCAGAAGGATGCTTCCTCAAATACTCTGGATTGGAGTTACAAGGTCTGTATTTTGCCACATTTTTTTTATTTACTGCTGGAATAGATTCCGGTCTTTCCCACGCAGCATTTACTCTCCTTTGCAGAGCAATATATAAGTGTGGTATGGGATCTGGGTGAGGACCTCCTGACAAAATATCTGTCATATCATCATCCTGGTATACAGGTGAATTCCTACCCCATCCCATAAACTTACTTTATTCATAAGTTTTCTGTAACCCAAATCAGCATGTTCTGCTGGATCTGGTCTTTCAAATTCCTATTCAGGGGATGCATGTAGTCCACTTGCAGACTGTAAACATTCATACAAGTCTTGCATTTTTGATTTAGGATCAATTAATTCCTCAGGAGCTTCCCTTGTACCATATTTTACTCCTGCTGATGAAGTTTAAGGTTCATCTTCATCATAGTCATTTCCTGAGGACATTTCTCCACAAACAGCTGACAGTTTGGAAAGTCTGCTTTCTGGGTGAAATATTCTCAGGAATAGGTTTCAACCCTGTAATTGGTGTCGACAGAAGCGTCGATGGCGTCGAAGTCGTGGCGGTTACCTTCGATGTTCGAGGTATTCTTCGATGTTTTCGAAGGCATTACGAATGCTGTGGAAGGAGTCTTCGAGGTAGTCGACAAACTCGACGTGACTTTTCGGCTAGGTCGTCGACCCCTTATACTCGACAGCCTTCGCAGATGTTTTCGTCAAGGTTTTTAGACGTTAAGTCATTAAAGCCTTTTTTCTTAAGGTCTGCTTTTTTAGGTGTCTGGGAAGAGTCCCTAGCAGACACCCTCGACAATTTGTCGAATTTTCTAGTTTTAGACCTTCCTCTGTCACTTTTGTGAGTAAAGGCATGACCTTCAGACATTTGAGTGTCTGGGGCGCGTTCTCAAAATTTTTTAACATCGCCTCTAAATACTTCCCACTTTTTAGGGGAGTCATATTTAGTTGGGCAAGTAATAACTTCCTCCGAAGTCGAAGAAGATTGGTGTTGTCTCTTTGTCGCCATTTTGGACGAAGAAGAAGACTTCCTTGATCTACTCCTCGATCTGGATTTTATGGCGTTTCGCCGAAGAAAACTTCGATGATTCCCCCCCCCCCCCACCGTCAGTTTACCTCGTCTTTCTTTCAAGGCCTTCTGGGTCATAAATTGACACGAACCGCAGTCGTTGATCCGATGTTCGGACCCGAGGCACCAGAGGCAGTTGCGATGAGGGTCCGTCAGCGTCATTTTTCTTCCGCACCTTAGACATTTCTTAAACTCTGTTTTCGGAGTAGACTGGTTCGAGGAAGACAATTCACTGTGACTGAAGCACCGTTTTATTTCGATCCGAAGCGAAGCCAACGGAAAAACAGAACTGAAGCCAAGGGGCACGCTCACGGCATTTATACAGCGGATGACGTTGGTGCTCGAAAGATGCTGCCGAGGGACATCGACGCTGTCGCCTCGAGTGGAACGCCCTCTGGTGGAGAGAAAACATTTCCAAAGCAGCAAAGCTGAAGGTAAGGATATATCTAAGATGAGGAATACGTGGGAGGACACAATTTATTCAAAGCTAAGGCTTGTAACTCACTGATCCACCTGGCTGAAGTAACAGCTATTAAGAAAGCAGGTTTCCATGACAAGAACTTTATGTCGCCCCTTTGGATGGGCTCGGAAGGAGAATCCATGAGGGCTGTTAGCACTATGTTCAAGCTCCAGGCTGGAACCGGCGTAGGCGGGTATTGCGTAGAAGTCCTTCAAGGAAGACCTTAAGGGCCAGAAGGGAGAGTAAGGACTGCATCTCCGGGGCCGTTGTGTATGCCATAATGGCTGACAGGTGGACCTTGATTGAAAACCGTGAAAGACCTGCTTTGGCTAAGTGCAATAACTAGGGAGGTACTTGTTCAACTGAAGCCATGAGGATCAATAGCACGTGCTCACACCACCTGGAAAAACGAGTCAATTTCCTAGTGCAAGTGATGCGTGTAGAAGGAGCACTTTAGGCACGGATTCTATATCCCAGCATTCCACAGGCAGCTTGAGATTCATCAGTTTGCGCTGCTCAGAAACCAGGCCGAGAGACAGGTTAGCTGGATCATGGGGGACCTTGCAGTTCTGTTGCGTGAATAGATACTGATGCGCCTTGAGGCGAATCGGGGGCCATCGGGACAGATTCAGAAGGGTCGAGTACCAGACCTGCCATGCCCAGTCCTTTGCAATTAGGATCATAGAACACTTATACTCCCTCAGTCTGCGTAGTATCCTGGAGAGGAGGGTAAAGGGGGGAAGGCACATAGGAACTTCCCTGTCCAATTCACTGAGAATGCGTCTCCTACTGAGACTCCAAGTACCTGGAGGCGAACATTTTGCATTTCTTGTTGGCAAAAAGATTGAGATGTGGATGGCCCCATAAGGCGAAAACCCGTTGGGCTTCCTTCTCGTCCAGCTCCCACTCGTGAGAAGACATGTAGTCCCTGCTCAGCTTGTCTGCTAGGACATTGTCCACTCCCGGAAGATGTTCCGCCTTGATTTGGACTCTGTGATGCAAGGCCAATGCCCATAGTAGTTGAGCTTCTTGGGATAAGATATCTGACCTTGTGCATGCTTGTTTGTGTAGCACATGGAGGTCGTGTTATCTGTAAAGCGAGTACCTCCCCTGCTACTACCGGAAGGACCGCTTTCAGTGTCCACCGAATGGCCGAGTTCCAACATGTTGATGTGGAGGTGACTCCTGGGGTGACCAGGAACCCTTGGTTTGTAGATCTGCAAGATGAGCGCCCCAGCCCAAAAGAGACTAGTCCGTCCTCAAGAGAAGTAGAGGTTGGTGCCTGAAACGGCATTCCCTATAAGAGGTTCTGCAGAGTGTTCCACCATCAAAGAGGCTTGTGCAGAGTTGCAGGAATCTGGACGATGGCCTCCCACAAACCGAGAGGTTGTTTCCATTGGTGGTCTAATGCCTCCTGAACAGGCCTCATGCGAAGCCTGCAATTTGGTATGAAGAATATACATGAGGACATCATGCCCAGAAGGGACTCCTAAGAGTGCACCGATGTTGTTTCTCTCCCTAAGAAACAGGAAGTCAAGTGGAGAATTGCTGATGCTCTTTCTGCCAACGGTCTCACTCTGGGAATGTCGGTGGTGAGATTGGCTCCCAGGAAAGAAACTGTCTTGCTGGGAACTGGACAGGACTTCGCTTAGTTTATGGTGAAACATAACGCTTATGAGATTTGTGGTCTTTGAAACTGCCAAGCAAACGCTTGAGGCGGAATTCGCCCTCATCAACGAGTCGTCCAGATATGCAGACTTCTGTTCCTGTTCTCTTGAGTTTTGCAGCCGCTGGTGCTAGGCATTTTGTAAACCCCCTCACTGCTGATCTCAGACCGAACGGGAGCACTCTAAACGGAAAATGAAGATCACCCGCAGTGAACCTGAGGAATTTTCTGTGTGCTGGATGGATCGGTACGTGGAAGTATGCATCCTCCAACTCTAGAGTGGCTTAGAATTAGTGCATGTTTAGCCAAGGGAGCACTCCTTGCAGTTATATCTTGAATTTGATTCGCTTGATATATTTTTTTTAGCGCTCAAAGGTCCAAGATGGGTCGCCATTGACCATTCTTTTTGAATGGTAAGAAACGGAGTAGAAACCTTTCCCTTTTAGAGAGTAAGGTACTGGGCTCCATCGCTGCTTTGTGCAGCAATTTCTGGATTTCGGACATCACTTTAACATATGTACGTTGCGCGGAGCCGGCGGTAAGGAAGGGGGCTGGTCTAGAAATTCCAAGCCGTGTCCCTCACGCACCACCAGCAACACCCATTTGTCTGATGTTATTGACTGCCAGCATTGGTAGAACTGGCTCACCCTTGCCCCCACCGGGGTGTGATGTTGAGGGGGAGGAGCTAGACTCAGTTTTACTTGCTCTGCCACTTCCCTTGAGCGGCGCCCCGCCTTCCTCTCTGGGCGTACTTATTGGACGATTGGTATTTGGAGTCGTGGTATAAACTTTCTTGCGACTTCTGGCCGTAGGAAGGGCAGTTAAAACCTCTGTACTTCGAGGATGACCCTCAAAATGGACGAAACGGCCAGCGATCCTTGTCTTTCAAGGAACTGATGGCACATGCCGTGTCAGTTTTGATTCCTTTGAGGTGGTAATCCATCTTTTTCCCAAAGAACTCTTGACCATCGAAGGGCATATCCAAAATCTGCGTTTGGACCGCAGGTCTGAAATTGGTAGACTTCATCCAAGCATGTCTTCTCAGCACTGTGCCGTGGACCATATGCCGGAAACCTGACTCCGCCACATCAAGTGCAGCTTCATTCATATGATCCGAAGCTGCTTCCACATCAGTGATCGACCTGGCTTCCTCAAGTTCTACAGGTAGCTGTTTGGCCAGCTTGGACATGGAGCCAAAGCTTGCGGTCGAATCTCGCCATCATGGCCAGCGCGTTGCCCGGCTTGATGGTAAGCGTTGCGGATACTTTCCTGCCGATAGCCTCTAGTTTGCGACCGTCCTTGTCCGGTGGGACTGAGAGGCGATGCTTGATTGGTCAACTTTTCCCTATCTGCTACTGTGATAACCGAGTCCGGTTTTGTATGACCTCGAAGACAAAGAGGAGCAGACTCCGGAGCCTTGTACTTTTTCTCTGGCCTGGAAACTAGAGCCGAAGTGGATAAGGGTGTGGCTAATATCTTGGACCCGGACTGCCAAATGGTGTTGATTGTAGTAACAGTTCTCCTACGTTTGTCCCGGTGCTCTGAGCACCGACTTCTCCGATGTGACCTGTAACTGGAACAATTCTGTGGCTTTGCCGATGATGGTATGAAAAGAGACTATCATCCGGCGGTGAAGAGCCACCCGGAGAATCTTTCTTTCTGGGCTTTGACAATGTAATCATCCCATTCACTAGTGTCTGGTTCTTGCGTGATCTCGCCTTCTTTCGGCTCAGAAAACTCTGAAAGGATCTTGTCAGTCCGAGACCGAAACAGAGGATGGTACAATCGTTGGATCTTGTCCTGTGCAACGATGCCGGAGAAGGGACCCTTGTCGGTGAAGCACCGATTTTCCTGCTCCTAGACCTGCGAGGTGGCTCGGGTGAACGCACCCTTTTCTGTGGCCTACTCCTGGAAGGGGAATGCCTTGGCGTGCTGTCTATATGAAAAATCCCTCTGAGGAGGGTTAGACTCTCTCGGTACAGTTGCCTTGCTTTTTTCCTTTTGTCATCTGTTGAGCTCTTCAATGATCCTTTGCATTGATAACATTAGCACAGGATCATACGGATCAGCAGACATCTCTGTACTAGGTTGCCAAGGAGGACTGTGTTCCAAGGGTGTAAGAGTATTGTTCCTCAACAGTGTCTGAAAATCCCTCTTACAGGATGACGTTAAGCAGATAATTACGTTCCCTGTGGTTCAAGAGCGTCCACAAAATGAGGCGGTGCGTCTAAAGACTCAGGGAGACGGTCTTCATTGGTTGGCATAACAGTGGCATCAGCGAGGGCGTTTTGGGCCCCACTTCCGTCGGTAACGAAACTTGCGGTGCCGTGGAAGTTTTCGTTGACTGCCTCGTCAACGGCAGATCCATAGACTAGGATTTCATGGACGCTGGCTTGCTTTTATCCGTCGAGTGCATGGAAGAAGATTTCATGGACGGTAACTTCTCCGTCGAGAGCTTTGCGGACGAGTGATGAGCCTCAGTCGACAATTGTTTCGTGGATGAGAAACTCCCTGCCGAGGAAGTCGTGGACGATGCGGTTTGCGTGGTGGTCGATGAGGATGCCGTTGACGGCTTGGTGGACGACAGGCATATACCTTTACTGCCGCCGGTAGACTGCTTCTCTGTAGAGGACTGATGACTGCTGCGCCCCCACGCCCCTCTCCCCTGATTTTCCGTAAACTCCTTACCTTTGGAGGTCGTTTTTGCTGTAGAATGCTTCATCTTATGGCTTGTAGAGTGCAGGGGAGGAAGGAAAGGTATAATTTCCAGCTTCCTCTTGGGAGTGGGAGAGGAACTCCTTTCCACTGAAGAAGCCCTTCTTTTAGAAGTTTGTTTCTCAGCCAACTTGCTTGAGTTAACAGGGGCTGTCTTTGCAGATTCCTCATCAGAAGAAAGTTCCTTAGCTTCCAAATGAAGGAGAAGTCTATGCCTGTCTTGTAGGCTTTTAGGCGAGACTTGCAAATGTGACATTTTTTAATGTCATGAGGATAAAGACAGTATATACAATGATCATGGGGATCTTTCATGTAAACCACCTTTCTCTTGCACCTTGTGCAATCCCTGAAGAGGGAAAGCTTCTTGGTAGTCTGATGGTCAGCCATCTGAAGAGAAATTTCACTCGACGAATTCTGGGTCAAAACAGTTTGACACTCCAAAAACCAGTGGTGATAGCCCCTAGCCAGGGGAGTATATAAAAATGTACACTCTGAAATTTGAAGCATATAAGAAAAAAGCTCAGAGCTGGAGGATTCCATGTGTCAATTAGACTGCAGTGAAAAATCTGAAGATGGCTGCCTGGGGCGGAGCTTAAGCCCTGCCACCTCATTGGTTGGGGTCATAAATGACCAAAGTGAGGTGGAGGGACTACACAATAGAATGGCTCAAACCATAATGGGCTATGTACATGCATTGCTATGGAGCAATGTATGTTAAAAAAATGATACTTATTTTTATCACTGAGGATTCCCAGTCTGACGGGGATATTCAAGCATCCAAATCTATGAAAGTTCCAATGCTGGAGAAGTAACTTTCTTCTAATGGATTGTGTTCTCCCACATATTCCACATCTTATGATAAACTCTCAAAGCAGTGCAAGTATTCCAGGAGGAGAGAGTCAGAATTTTCAGGCTCATAATTTATGAGTTCCTTCATAGGTCTGTGCGCACAGAACGTAGCACTGTTCCAAATAAACTTGTGCAGGAGTCCTCCAGACATCCTCCCTGTCCACACGACCGAGGCCCGGGAACAGTGAGATCTGCAGAGCTGCTCAGGAACAGAAGTCATCTGCTCCACATTTTCTTCACTACAAAAAGGTACTGTAAAAGTCTGAGAGAACGTACCTCTTGTAGTAGAGTTGCTTGCATCTTCTACTATTCACAAGTCTAAACAGCGTGCGGCCCTACATTTGATTCTTCTTTTTCTTCAAATACTTCTAAAACATTGAACAAAGACTTTTCTACTTACCTACCAGAGGTGCTCCATAATATATAAAAGACTTTTGCCCATTGACTTTGGCCTAGCCTGTTACACTGAATGACTCTGCTTAGGGAATCCAAATGTATTTGCCCGCTTAAGAATATTTGTGGTCTCATGTTCTAATAACCTTTACCTTTTGCCAACTTCTAACAGTATTCTAAATGCAAACAGTAAGATATTAATGCCCCCAGCACCACCCCATAGCTATTGAAGACACCCAAGGGTGTAGGTTGTATCTGTGGGCCATCCCAAAAGGGTCTTTACTGATTTAGAAACTAAGTATACCGTATTGTAGTGTATTTGTGTACTATTATATTGCTCCCATCTGAGGAAGGCTTATTCTGACTGATAAATTATGGTTTATGCAAGAAACCTTGTGTTTAAGTGTTTATTTGAATACTTGTCACTGTGAAACTCTAACTCCCCGACAGCTCACATTTACCCCTCTTGAGATATGCCTGGCTGCTCAACACGCTACCAAACGATAGTACAAGCTTATACCAAATCTTGGGGGTTCCTATTACCTGTAGTCAGAGTTGTTGTAGCGCATCCCCAAGGCTACTGCATACGGTTAACCAAAGTTTGAATGCAGTCCCCCTCGGGAACACTACAAACTGACTACAGGTATAGACACCCAACCTTTGGAATAAGCTTGTACTACACAGTTTTGGTAGTGTATTGAGCAGCCAGTTCTCTCAAGAGAGGGACTGTGAGCTGTTTGAATAAACTCTTACAGTCAAGCTTTCCTGGTAAAACAGTTATTTCACAGTCAGTTATCAAAATGTCACTAGAAGGGAATAGTTTCTTACCTGTAACTCCATTTCTCCAGCATTGGTATCTTTCATGGATTCACATGCTTTGAATATTCCCCGTCGTCAGGCTGGGAATCCCCGGTACATTATATAGACCCTTTCCCGTAGGAAAACTTTTTCGACGCTTATGCGTCCTATCCACCTCGTTTTGTATCATGCGTGCCCGAGCCGTCAGGACGTCATGATATAAATACAGGCCCCGCCCCCGCGCTCCCTCAGATTTCGGCCCCCAAAGTAGTGGGGGAACCGGTTTGCATGATCAGGGGAGGCAGGTGGGCGCATGTGAATCCATGAAAGATACCAATGCTGGAGAAATGGAGTTACAGGTAAGAAACTATTCCCTTCTCCAGCATTGGATCTTTCATGGATTCACATGCTTTGAATAGATTACATAGCAGTACTACCCCCAAGAGGAGGTGTGCATGCAAACCCCTATACATTCTTCGCAAAAGGCCGTTCCCTAAGATTATGTATACATCAGTAATAGTTTACATAGGGAAAAAACGGACCACATACAGTCATAAATTCCACAGGATGCCACCCCGCAGCCGGGGCTTACCTTACTGGAATAGGTGTCGAAGCACCGCCTGTCCCATCCGGGTGTCTTCGGCATGTTGCTGCGACAGGCAGTAATGGCGGGTAAAGGTGTGTGTAGTCGCCCAGGTAGCCGCCATGCAGATGTCCCCTAGAGGGACTCCGGCCCACAGTGCCGTCGACGATGCCGCTGCTCTAGTTGAATGAGCTCTTGGCCGTCGTAGAAGAGGCTTCCCTGCCTTGGAATGGCAGTACGAGATGGTAGATGACACCCATCTTGAAAGTCCTTGCTTTGAAATGGCTTTTCCTCTAGCACCCAACCCATAGGCCACAAACAGCTGTCTCGTTTCTCTGAACGGTTGCGTACGATGAAGATAAAACTTGAGAGCCCTTTTTACATCCAATGTGTGTAGCATGCGCTCCGCTCCCGAGCATGGCTCCGGAAAAAACGTAGGCAACACGATAGAAGAGTGTTTATGAAACACCGAAGGAGCTTTTGGTATGAACTGTGGGTTAGTGGCTAGGACTACCTTGGTCTTGAAAAATCGTAAGTATGGTGGGTCCACCATTAGAGCCTGAACTTCTGAGATACGTCGGGCTGAAGTGATGGCCACCAGGAAGGCCAATTTCCACGACAGAAACTTCAGAGACGATGATGACATTGGCTCAAACGGAGGTTTCATAAGAGACGTTAAGATCAGATTGAGGCTCCACTCCGGTGGAAATTTCTTCTCTGGAGGGAAACTCCGAAAGAGGCCTTTAAGGAAGTGCTTAATCAGGCGGTCGCTGAACAATGGTGCCGAGTGCCGTCGACGAGTAAACCTGGAAATGGCTGCTAGGTGTACTTTTATTGACGACACCGACAGGCCCATTTGAGCTAATAACAGCAAGTATGGAAGGAGCTGTTCCGGCCTAATCGATTGCGGGGCCAAACCTGGTTGATCCTCACACCATTGACAGAACCTTTTCCATTTGTACGCGTATGAGGCGTTTGTGGAAGGTGCTCTTGCCGCTTGCAGGATACGTCGACAGTCCTCCGGAATCGTTAGCCGACCAAATTCGGCGAAGTCAGGAGCCAGGCCGTCAACTTGAGGCTGTCCGGGTCGTGATGCCAAACGACACCCTCCTGTCGAGACAGAAGGTCGGGGGTCTTCTGGAATCTCATCGGTTCCGCCGCCGCTAAGTGTAGTAGGTCTGAAAACCACACTTGTCTGGCCCAGTATGGGGCCACCAGAATTACCCGACATGGGTACCTGAGGATCCATTGCAACGTCCTCCTGACAAGGGGAAAAGGAGGAAATGCGTACAGGAATTTGTTCGTCCATGGGAATGAGAACGCATCCCCCAGTGAGCCCTGCTGAGGCCATCTGCTTGCGTACTGATGGCATTTCTTGTTGTTCTTCGTTGCAAACAGGTCTATGGAAGGGTGTCCCCATTCCTTGAATACTTGTTGAAGTTGTTGGTCGTTCAGCACCCATTCGTGAACTTCGTTCATTTCTCTGCTGAGGGCATCGGCTTCCACGTTTTTCACTCCTGGTAGGTGAAATGCTAAGATTTGTATGTTGTGTTGAAGGGCCCAATGCCAGATTTTCTGTGCCTCTGTCGATAGGGACCTGGAACGTGTCCCTCCTTGTTTCCTCAAGTAGAACATCGTAGTGGTGTTGTCCGTCATGACACGCACCACCGAGTCCCTCAGTTGCGGAAGAAAAGACTTCAGAGCCCATCGCACTGCTCTCAGTTCTAGCAGGTTGATATGCAGGGAGGACTCCTGCAAAGACCACTGGCCTTGTACCTGTAACATATCCAGATGAGCTCCCCATCCGCTCAGCGATGCATCCGTCACCACCGTCTTTTGGAACTCTGGTTCCAGTAGAGGCATCCCTCTCGTTAGGTGAGTAGACACTTTCCACCAGCCGAGTGCTTGAACTAGTTGTTCGTCGACGACCAGTCTGTCGGACCAGCGACCTCTGCTCTGTGCCCAACGGTCCGCTAGAAATTCCTGGCAAGGCCTCATAAACAGACGGCAGTTGTTTATTAACGGAATGCAGGACGACATGGTCCCTAGCAGGGACATGTACTTGCGCACAGAGACTCTGGTACCGCCGCTCCATTCCGACGCCTTGTTTTGAAGTTTCTGAATTCTTTCGCTGGATGGTTTCACCAGGCTTGTGTGCGTATGAAACTCCGCTCCTAGAAAGACCAAGGTCCTCGAAGGCTCTACTGAGGACTTGTTGAAGTTTATTGCGAAGCCCAGTTCCTGTAAGATGGACATTGTGGCTCGTAGACTGTCTCGTGTTTGTTCCTTGGATGACCCTCTGATTAGCCAGTCGTCTAGATATGGATAGACATGATGACCATCCTTCCTTAAATGGGCCGCTATAGGGGCCAAGCACTTGGTGAACGTCCTGGGGGAGGACTTGAGCCCGAACGGGAGGACCTTGAACTGAAAATGCTTTCTCCCGACGACGAATCTTAAATATCTCCTGTGTCGTGGGCGTATTGGGATGTGAAAATAAGCATCCTGAAGGTCTAGTGAAGAGAGATAGTCCATGGGTTGCACCGATCTGATAACCTCTTGGAGTTTTAGCATTTTGAATTTTTGGCTCTTTAGCCACTTGTTGAGTACCCTCAGGTCGAGAATGGGCCTCCATTTGCCGTTTGGCTTTTTGACAACAAAGAACCTGGAATAAACTCCTTGGCCTTCCTGTGCCACAGGAACTCTCTCTACCGCCCCTTTTCGCAACATAAGCTCCGCCTCTTGTCGTAGGATTTGGAGGTGGGGCTGTGTCGAGAATAAAGGAGGAAGACGCGGAGGCTTGTCTTTGAATTGCAGCGCATGACCCATGCGAATCGTGTCTAGGACCCATCGATCTTTGGTGATGCATTTCCATCGGTCGAAGTGATGAGAGACTCGACCCCCCAGGACGTTCCGAAGGCCGTCATTGGTTGCTGGTTTGCTTGTTCTTCGTTGACGACGGACCTGAGCCTCGCCGCCTGGAGGCTTGATAGTCCCTGCTTCCACGTGCCGACTGGGACGCTCGTCTGAACCCTTGTGAAGAGTACGAGGGCCTGTTAAATCCACGGTCCCTCGAGGCTCCAAAGCGGGAGTTTCCAGAAGCACCTCTGAAAGGGCGAAAAGAGCGAAAATTTCTACCCGTTTGAAGGGCGCCGAGGGACCTAGCAGTATCCGTGTCTTCTTTCATCCCTTTCAGCGCTTCATCAACCTTTTCGCCAAACAGGTGCTCCCCTTCGCATGGCATGTCCAGGACTTTGTACTGTACTTCAGGACGGAAAGTAGTACATTTGAGCCACGCTTGTCGACGAAGCACTACTCCATGGTTGATTTGTTTGAAACCAGACTCTGCTAGGTCCACTGCGATATTAATAGCGTGGTTCGAGGCCTCCTCGCCGTCCCGCACCAGTAACATAGCTGCTTTTCGGTGTTCGTCTGGCAGGTGTTCTAGGATAGGGGCTAATTTGTGCCACATTTCCCTATCATATCGTGACACGATCGCTAAGGAATTGGCTGCTCTTACTGTCGTCGCTCCGACCGAGAGCACCTTCTTTCCAAATGCGTCCTGCCTCCTAGCCTCGCTTTCCGGTGGCGTTGAACATTTTTGCTGGACCCTGGCCTTCCTAGCTGCTGCCGCCGACACCACCGAGTCAGACAAAGGCTGTGATGTTAGACATTTTGGAGTGGACTCCGGAGCTTTAAACTTTTTCTCAATCCGTCCCTTTATGGCTGGTTCCGAGAACGGATGGCGCATCGTTTTGAGACCTTCTTGCCACACGTGGTCAAGGATTGGGATGGCAAATACCGATTTTCTCCTTTGACCCATATGGTCAAAAAGGAAACAGTCTTTCCTCTGCTCCTCAGGAATCAAGCCGAATTCGGAACACGCTTTCCCCATCATTGCATGGAAGGCTCCCACATCATCAGGGGGAGATGGCTGTGTCTGGCTCCTCGTAGACTCCAATTCTACATCCGAATTCCATGTCGGGTCCCTCGACGGTGACAGGGAGATGTCTGACCCAGAGTCATCATGTATAGAGTCGGACTCCGACAACTCACCCTCCTCCTGAGCTCGAGGACGATCTTTTACCGCCTGGGGAGCCGATGGGTGATTCGTCGACGAGCGAGCCGTACAAGTTTGCTCGTCGACGGAAGGTACAGACAGAAGTGACGATGACGTCCCAGGTTGAGGGAACTGGGTATCCAGCCGCTGTAGTAGCTTCTGAAGAGTATTAAGCACATCCAGAGACAAAACTGTCTGGGGGTTCAGCAACGTGGATGATATAGGTACCATACCCCCGCTCGCACTCGTCGCCGTCGTCGTCGACGTGGAAGGCCGTAAGCCTAAATCCAATGGCTGCAGAACCATGTCACCTTCCCCTTCCGCCGAGCAGGCCGTGTCTGGCTGCAGTAAGACCTCAGGGGGGATCGGGTCATAGACCTCAGGCAGCCAAGCCATAGACTGAGTTTCCGTCGACGAAGGAATCCCAACCGCTGCTGCTTGAACGGTAATAGGCATCGTCAATGACACCGAGGTCGACGAGGAAGTCGTCGTCGTCGAGCCTTTAGACTTCGTTGTCGATTTTGATGCCGACTTCCCGGCTGAAGCTTCTCGACTCACGGAAGACCTGGGACGGTCCCCTGAGGAGGATTTAGACAGCGCCAGCCTCTCCGTCTTAGATGATGAGGAGGAGGAGGGCTTTTTATGAGATGAGGAGGATCCAGCATGTTTCCCCTTATGCTTGTCCTCAGGGCGAATTTCTGCTGGCCGCACCTTCTTCGATGGAGGCTCCGACTTGCTCCTGGAGGCCGTGGAGCCAACTTCCGAAGCCGGGTAGGCACCCGCTCCGTCATTAAGCCAGTCGACCAGCCTTCTTTTACGGTCCTTAAGGGTTTTTTGGGAGAAACCCTGGCATATCTCACATGTATCCGCCGTGTGGTGCGGGTGGAGACAGTAGATACAGTCCATGTGGCCGTCTCCTTCATAAACCTTTTTGAGGCCACAGGTTGCACATGGGCGAAATAACGCCTTTCCAGACATAATTCTCCAGATTTGAACTTCGCTTACGCGAAACAGACAAAAGAACAATCTAGTTATCACTAGTAGTAACACGAAGATCCCACTGCTTTGAAAGACGGTTGAAATCTGAGGGAGCGCGGGGGCGGGGCCTGTATTTATATCATGACGTCCTGACGGCTCGGGCACGCATGATACAAAACGAGGTGGATAGGACGCATAAGCGTCGAAAAAGTTTTCCTACGGGAAAGGGTCTATATAATGTACCGGGGATTCCCAGCCTGACGACGGGGAATATTCAAAGCATGTGAATCCATGAAAGATCCAATGCTGGAGAATGAGGCAATCTATATCATACAAAAATATACTTCAGTATATTACACTATCAGGTTCTGAGGTATTTAAACTACTTTGAAGGAGGAGCAAAATGACATTGAGCATTCATAGTAGGAGCAAAAAGGCATAGGTTAATAAAAAGTTTACAGTTACTCTTAGACAGGGCAAATGATTTGAGTTCACCAGAGGAGTTGATTCAATGCAATCGGTTAGGCCAAAGTCAACGGGCTAAAGTCTTGTATAGGTTAAACCGTTCTGGTTGTTAAACGGAAAAGTCTTTGCCAAAGATCTCAGAAGTAGTTAGTCAAAAAAAAAAAAAATCATATGTTGGTCATAAACTGACTAGGCCTGCAAGTTGAAAGTTCACACTTTCGCAGCGAGAGGTTAGTCGGGTTTTCACAGTACATTACAATGAAGAAAAGGTTGCAGTAGAAGACGTCTGTTCCTGTAGATCTCGCTGTTGCCAAGCCTCAGTCGTGGGGACAAGAGGGAGGACATCGCACTGGGACTAGTCAAAAAGCTGCCACTGGCAAATCTTCAATTCCGGTAGCTGTAGTCAAGCACACAAACTGGTGCCCATCTCCCTGATTATTCTGTTTCATGCAGCACTCTGAGGAAAATACAACCAGCTCCGAGAATGGTATCCAGGTGGCTTAGTGTCGAGTTGATCGGTCCCACCAACTCAAAAGGAGAAGTCATCCTTGCAGGGGCTTCTCTGTCGAGGTGATCTTGGCGATTCGGACCTTTAGCAGGGCTTCATCGGGCAAACAAAAAGTCCAGGAGTTGCAGCAGCCGTGTTCGGTTCTTTCGTTCCAGTGGTCAACTGCCTTCCAAGCTTAGAGACTTGCCTTTTATCAAGTTTCCTCCCATTCATGCCAGCCTAGCTGTCACTCACCCAGCAGTGTGGCTGTCCTTGCCAGACACTCAGCCAGCCAATCATGCCAGAGTGCATTTGGGTCTCCCAGGAGACTAAGCACAGTGAGTTTTGGGCACCTCCCTCACTTCCTGCCCAACACAGACACTCAGGCACCAGAGGCATTCTTCACTCTTGAAGCCCACCAAAGGCAAAGGAACAAAGGGGCCCAACCCTGGTTTGGCGTGCAGAGACAAATTCTAGAAGGACCTTTCCAAAAAGAAATGGCAAAAAAAGAAGAGCAGGACCTCTTTAAACAAAAGGGGCTCAGACGCCATCTTGAAAAACATGGCTCCGCAATTTAACGCTACCAGTCGGGAAAAATCATGGGAGTTTGTTGTGAAACCACAGACAGCCATTTCGATATAAAAGGCTAGCATTTCACAGCTACATGAGTATTTAGAAACAGGGGATACTAAGAAACCCCTCCAGCACTCTATTGTAAGATAGAGTATTTAAATTCCTAGACCCGGCATACCCTAAGTGAAGTCAGTTTCACTCCACTGCTCTGGGAAACAGTACTTGATCCCAGAGAAGGTATTAAAACCTTGGGAAAACGACATTTCACGGTAGGTGCTGTGTGACACATGACAAGATGATGCCTATGGCGTTGGTTAGACTCCCAAACCAAATGAAAGAAGAGTAAAAAACACACCAAAATACAGGAGTGGGAAAAAGGCTCACTCTCCAGGTAAAAATCCAAGTCCTCAAAAACCAGCAAAGTTGCTGGGGGTCTCTAAGGTGAAAGGAATAATCACATTTTTGAGAATTCAACCTAACAAATAGAAATCACTCTAGCCTTGGGAACAGTAGTTCACATATGGTAAGTCTAGAGAAAGTGCTGTGTGCTGCGATGCCTAAAAAGTCGTAGGAAAGGATATCTTCAAAAATACACACTGCAGAGTCATGTGAAGGAAAAAAAGAAAAAAAAATATATAGTCCAACACGCTCAAGAACAAGGAAAAAGAATCCACAAGTCCAGCAAAACATTCTAGGGATCTCACAAGCGAGAAAGATCTAGTACAGAAAAGAAAATCCATCTTCGCTACATTGGACAAGACTAAATTTCTTCGTCAACTAGTAAATTATATTTACTAGTGTCCAGAGAAAGTTGCTCTAATCCAAAGCACTGTTGTGAAAACACAAATTAAGGACTTCAGGTCCCTTAATTTTAAATATTTATTATTAAACAAATATAATACATAATTTAAACAAATTCAACATCCAAAGCTTACCAGAAGGTGGTTTATGATTTGTGGTTTGGTTGCTTCTTGGTACAGGAATAGTTTTAACAGTTCTATGTTGAGGAAATAAAGAAATTAGGATAAATATAATCATGGAAATAAACAAAGACAGCATATCCAATCATTTTAATACATCTGTACAAACAGCAAATTTACAAAGAAATTATCAAATTAATAGGTCTGTTTGCACCCAATTTGGGAATTTAGTGAAATAGTGCAAGTAATGTTAAGTACGTTTTTCTATAGTCCAATTGGTATTTGACTCTACAAGACTTATCCCTCGGATTTAGGGTACAAACTACTAATATAGGCCTGTACTACAAGGTTGGTAGAGCAGTCAGTCTCATTTTAGGAGGAGGAATGTGAGATGCTAGGGAGAATGTTCAGTTTCTGCGCTAGTTCCATTTAAGAGACCCCCAGAAATTTGCTGGAATCTGGGATCTTTGATTTTAAACTACTGAGTGGGCCTGTTTGCCACCGACTCCTGCCTTTTCCCTCTGACAAAGACTGTGCTTTATGTTTTAATGGCGTATGGTAAACGCCCTAGGCATATGCTTTTTATATAGTGATAGCTCACTTGCATTCCTCTAAATGTGTGAATACATTTTCTTGTGTGAACTGCAGTTCCCAAGAATGATAGGACAACTTTTGTTGTACTTACCTTTTTCCTTTGTGGGTCCAGCACACACCACCTAATAAAGGGTGCTTAGAGGCTACATAGTAAAAAGAGATCTCGAGTCCCTCTAATGGCAGAGGGGCAGCCAGACCGCTTTACGCACATTTTTGGGTTACATAATAACTCTTTATCCCACTTCCCATGTAACTTTTTTAATACACTAACTGGAATGGCTGGTGGCAGTGGTTTCCTTTTACTATTTTGTTAGGCCAAATATCATTTCTGTGCCAATTCCCTTCAACCTTAGAGACATCCAGCTCTTTTGCTGGACTTTAGGACTTTTAATTTTAATCCTGGAGCGAGAGACCTTTTCTCACTACCTCATGTATCTTTGATCCGATTGGGACTCAGTTTACTTTTGGAGTCTGACAAACTCCATAGGCATCTACCTTTGTATGGCGACCGCACCTTCAGTGCAGTGTCACTGAAAAGACCGTTGGATTTCAGAGGTTTGAAAACCTTCCCTTGGTTGAACTACTGTTCCAAAGCGTAGTAAAGTGAAATTGACTTTACTTTCCTCTTATTCCTATGTAGGACCAGTACACCCCATGTTATGTTGCAGTACTGGGTGGTTACTTATTAGCCAGTTTTCCTACTTATGTAAAAATGTGTATGTTACCCTCACGACTTAATGGCTGGGCGCAGTGGTTTAATTTACGTCCCATTGTGCGTTTCTACTGCAGGCTGAACCCTCAGCTGCAGTATTGCACACATGGGTGCCCATTTTGTCAAAATGACCCCAGTCTTCGTTCGCCATTTCTTGCTTGTGAGGTCTGTGTTTTACTATATGCGCCAAACCAGGTTGAACCCTTTTGTTAATTTTGCCTTTGGTGGCCTTCAGTGCTGAAATCCGCCTCTGGCTCCAGTGTGTCTAGCAGGGTAAGAAGCAACTAAGGTGCCCAGAACTCTGTCTTTAGTCTCCTTGGTTACCTGAATGCACCCAGTACTGATTGGCTGACTCTTCCTTGCAGGATAACCATGTTGCTGTTTGAGTTACAGCTAAGCTATGCATGAATGGGAGAAAACTGCATTAAGTAAAGTTTCTTGGACTGAAGGCAGAGTCGACCAATGGACAAAACATCCGAAGGAACCTAGAAGAGAAGCTTGCTGTACCCTCCTGGACTGTTCAACTGCCCGTTGAAGCCCTGCAGCAGTGCTGAAGCTCACATTTTGAATCAACTAAAGAAGCCCCGGAACGGACGACTTCTTCCCTTGGGTTAGTAGGACCAACTAACCCCAAGAGACACTTTGCTGGAGGACCTTCCCCAACTGGATGTACTACTTTGCTGCTGCTGGAACCAAGTGCCAGGGGTCGAGAAATCCATAGTCGAGTGCATGTCTGGACCATAGCTCCAGGAATAACCTCAGGACCCTCCCGAAGCAGGATAACCCAAACCAGAGTCACCATTCCAGAGTGCTGGACTCCTGAAACAAGAGAAGCCCAAAGATACACAGTGTGCCATTTCCCGGTAGCTGAAACCGCCAAGTGCCGCTGAATTGAAAAGATCCCGTAGCCGCCACCGGCCTTCAAACTGTAGTGCAGGAGTCCTCCAGCCGTCCTCCCTCTTGTCCACGCGACTGAGGCCCAGGAACCTAGGATCTGCAAGACAGAAACCAGAACAGAAGCCATCTGATCCTCTTCTTCAAACCTAAGGTACTGTCTTCACTAAGGGGTACTTACCTCTTGTCTGTAGTTTGCATTAGCTAACCTGTGACTTGCAGTAGCTGCCTTTTGCAGATTTGATCTCAGCTCTGTCCTTCATAAGCCTAACGGCCCGTGGCCCAACAGTGATTTCTTTACTAACTCTAAACTGTGTGGAAGACTTGTGCTATCTGAAGAAACTCCAAACATTATTCAAATTGACTTTGGCTGTCCTGGCTCACTGCAGACTCTTCTGATCCATTGACTTTGATTCTAACTGTCCCTCATAGGTGGTGCACAAGTTTAACTTGTATTGCTGGGGAATGTCTAATATAGACTTCATTGGGAAATTGAAAAGTGCTCACATGCTTGGAGAACCTGTCAACCTTTTTGCTTCCCAAACCTTTTCCTTTTTCACAACCTCTGAATTTATTAAGTACCAAAAAGTGATATATAAATGCCAATACTGCCTAGTAATTGAATTCACCCCAGGATGTAGTAAATGTATGGAACAAGTTACTTGTAACGGTTCTCCAGCATGGATTCATATGCTCATAAATATTCCCAGTCAGGCTGGGAGTTCTCGGTAAAAGAAAAACAATTTCGTTTCTAACCTGTTTTTCTCCTATAAACCAATCACTGAGCTCTGGGTCATGCTGCCCCTAGCCAATGACTGCCCTCTAAGCAAGCCCCATCTCTGGCAGCCATCTTCAGATTTGGTAGCACAAAAGTGTCAGGAGGACCAAGAGAAGAGCCGCAGTTGGGCAGGCGGGAGGGTTTGCATGTGAATTCATGCCAGGCCCAGCTGGAGAACAGTTAGATAAGTAACTTGGTCCTTCCCCAGCATGGGGTCTGCCATGGATTCACATGCTTATGAATAAAGAATACATCGCAGTGCACATGCACAACCATGGGCGGTGGCAAGGCTCAACAGAAGCAATCTCTTACCTCCTCACCAGGCTCACCTTCAAGCAAACAGGTTGCGCAGCACTGCTTGGCCGACTAGACTCCTCCCTGGGAACCCCGTCAACGCAGTAGAAATTTCTGCGTCTACCACCACGTAGCAGCCATGCAGATGTCCAGCAGGGGCACACCAGACAGGAACGCCGTTGTAGCAGCTATCGATCTGGGAGAATGGGCTCTCGGACGGCCAGGCAGAGGTCAGTTTGCCAACCGGTGACAGTGATACAGCCAGAGAGACACCTGGAAATGGAAGTCTTGGACAGGGCCTTCCCAAGGTTCACAGGACCAAAGTCCACAAAAAGCTAAGAACTCCTCCTGAAACTCATCGTGCGGGCCACAACACTTCAGCACTCTAGCCACATCCAGCTAGTGCAAAGTCCTTTCAGCCGGCAATGAAGACATCAGGGGGGGAGAGGGGGAGACACGTAAAACGAAGGGCTTGTTGCAGGGAAATTCTGACGTAACCTTGGGCATAAAGGAGGGGTGCGTCCGCAGCACTAACCTAGTCTTTTGAAACGTCAAGTAAGTTTGCTTGCATGACGGGGCCTGATCTCACCTACTCCTCTTGCAGAGGTGATGGCCACAAGGGAAGCGGTCTTGTGGTCTTCCACGACATAACTTGAGCTCAGTGCATAGGTTTGAATGGGGACCCCCCCCCCGCCCCCTATGAGCCTAGTCAGCACCACATTGAGCTCTCACGCCGGGGCAGAACAGCCCAGCTTGACTGGAGGGAACGGTGACATGCTGAGAAGGTCCAGGTTCCAGATCAGCCTCTGCCCCGCTGGTGCGACGAGGTTCATCATACACTGGTATAGTGAGTTGATTGATGACTCGGAACAGCAACGGAGGGAACGCATGTTGGGGAGAATTCTCAAAAATGTGCCAATTCCCTCCACCTTAGAGACCCCCAGCAACTTTGCTGCATTTTGAGGACTTGATTCTTTTACCTAGAGAGTGAGACCCTTTTTCCACTCATGTATTTTAATACAGTTTCTTTTGGTTATGGAGTTTAACCAACTCCATAGGCATCTT
This sequence comes from Ambystoma mexicanum, assembly GCF_040938575.1. NCBI lineage: Eukaryota > Metazoa > Chordata > Amphibia > Caudata > Ambystomatidae > Ambystoma > Ambystoma mexicanum. The sequence goes on along the minus strand of NC_090937.1, from coordinate 1,567,745,149 downwards.
TTACATCTGTGTCACAGCACCCTCAGCGCAGTGGCACAGGGAAGTCTTCCAGGTTTCCCAAGGTTTTAATACCTTCTCTGGGATCAACTTTTTATGGGGGTGGGAGGGGCAGTAATCAGGCCGGGTGGGCCGGTGGCGGAGCGGCCTGCCTCCGTCGCCGTGGGAAGCCCTGCCGCCGCGCAGGCTTCCCGGGCTGAGCGCCTGGATGTTCTCTGGGATCAGCTTATGCTCATGCTGAATCTATGCCACGTCTCGAGGGCATTTGAAGCTGATCCAATTGACGGAGCGTGCTGCTGTATGCGCCTGGTCCTTAAGCCCTGCAACCTGCCTCCCCATTTGGATTTCCTACAGGTACCAGTAACGCTGTACCACAAGACTTGTCTCCGTTTTATCCCCTATGCACTCCTACTACGGCCAGTCACCGCCTATATCCATGAGCATCCATATTGGTTTACTGTGCTATGTGAAGTATCTACCTCTGCTTGGCTACTAGACACCCACTGCTACCCTACTGCTTTCCTCTAATGTACTGCCCTAAACTTCTGTATATCATGGCACTAGCATACTGAGTTGCTATACTATACAGGTATCCCAACTGACCTCAGATTAACAAATGTACTTATGAAACAATGTTGGCCTGTTCTAGCAAACTGCATTTAGGTATCTGTTCTAACATTTCTGGCTCCTACTGCTAAATTTGAATCTAGGTGTGCTCTGTTTATGCTTTTGAATTAGCCCAAACTAATGCTCATTAAGTCTCAGCTCATTTTGCACCTACTCCTTGCATTTTAGCCCAGCCTAACCCAGTGGTATATTTGTGCTTAGCGCCTAACTGCTATCAATGGTAACAGCTGACTATGTTAATTATGCCCCATCTGCTAAATTTCGAATATAGGTCGCAGTATATTTGTGCCCTGTAAATTACCCAGCATCAGTAAGCTCACGCTAAAGTTGCCCATCATAACAGAATGCAGGTATGTTCCCTTTCTGCATTATACCATCTGCCACCCCCTGCTCTAGAGGTCATTACATTAATTTTGATGAAGAGTTAAGTAGACAGATGTCCTCGTCACCACCCTATCCCCTGCCCTATACCATTCCTTCCCACACTACACCCTTTCCCCACACTAATCACAAATAAACCACATCCAGCCACCACTATGTGCACTACACATGTTAAGTTGCCCCCTGTGCCTATATCCTCAACCGCCTCCCCTCCCGACAGCTCTAAGCGCAACGAGAGACTAACCAATAGACTACCGTCCAGCAGTCACTCAGCAGTAGAATATGCCCATAAACTCATACGCTCAGATCGCCCTGGATCCACAGACAATCGCAGGCGCAAAAAGAAAAGGTGTACAGCCCCACTGAACAATCTAGGGGTCATTAGCCCCAGTCTACCAACGAAGTACCGACAAACACAGCCCACTAAGGGAGCATTACTGAATGTCAGGTCATTGGTAGCACACGCAACTGAGATTGCCAACATTATTGTGAACTATAACCTTGATTTCCTTGTAATGACAGAAACCTGGCTGTTTGAGGCAGCAGGCCCTTCTACTGCCCTAGCCGTCCCAGATAATTATTCCATTCTCCGTGTAGACAGACCTACAGCTCGCCGAGGAGGAATAGCCATTATCTTTAAAGCCACTCTCAATATAAGACTAGCCAACCCTATGTCGGCTTCATGTGAACTCCTCTCAGTTAAGTTCCAAACAGCACTATCACACTACGCATCATTTACAGGCCTCCAGGACCCCCTGGGTCCTTTGAAGATGATATCACAGCCCTAGCAGCTGACACCACCAAACCCTGGCGCAAAACCATTTTAGGAGATTTGAACCTCGGTTATAAGGACACTAGCGACCCACACGTCATCTCTCTAGCCTCTGCACTACTAGAACGAGGCTATACTCAAATTAGCACCAAACCTACCCACGAAAAAGGAAGGATACTTGACTGGGTTGCGGCTCTCAATTGTACCATCACCCTACTAGATCAGATTCCACTAGTATGGTCCGACCACCACCTTATCACCTTTGCATTGAAATCAACAACTTGGAAAGAAAAAAAAACATTATTGCTCCCCCCTGCCTCACAAGGAATAAATGTTATCACAGCAGATGCTCTGGTTCCTTTGGTAGCCCCCCCCCCCCCCTACTCAATGCCCTACCGGACACCAATGATCCCAACACTCTAACATCTACAATGAGACCATGACTACAGCCATTGATGCTTTTGCCCCGCTAAAACTACGAAAAAGGAAACCCATAGCCCATCTTAACTCATGGTTCACTCCTGAGCAAAAAAACTCTGTACTGAAAAAAGAAAATGGGAATCACGTTGGAAATCGTCCCCTACACCTGAAAAGAAAACTAACCTTGCCATTATCACTGCCACCTACAAAAATAAGATAATCCAGTCCAAAGAAGAAACCTATGATGACAGAATAGCCCAAGCCAGCTCCAGTACTAAAGAAGTATTCAACATTCTAAGAACTAGAGAACCCCAACCCACCGCCAGATACATGCACTAAAGAAAAAGCCTGGTGCACCAGCATTCAAAATGCCCTCTCCAATAAAATTAAAGGACTGCAGAGCAAAATAGCTGACAAAAGATCCCAACTAACAGTCATCACACCAGCACCTACTCTTACCCCTCACATTAACTCAGGTTTCACATTCAAAAAAGTCACCATTCCTGAAGTCCACAAAATCACTGCGTCTCTTAAACCATCTAAGGGTGATAGTTGCCCAGCCCAGATTATAAAAGATGCAGCTAGAGACCTTGCCCCATTCATAACTAAACTTGTAAACTCCTCCTCTAACAACTCCGTCCCAAGTAACCTCAAACAGTCCTGGGTTCTACCACTACTAAAAAAACAGACCTTTGACCCGGCTATACCCACTAACTACAGACCAATTACGACAGTCCACTTTCTACTGAAAATTTTGGACAGAATAGCCTACTTGCAAATACAAGATTATCTTGAAACTCACAAATTACTCGGTACCCCGTCAACCTGGCTTCAGACTCCAGCATGGAACAGAAACCGCACTTGTCGACCTCAAAAGCCAAATCGATGAATTGAAAGACAGGAAAGATGGCCATCCTACTTCTACTCGACCTATCGGCAGCTTTTGATCTGGATCACTCCATACTCTGTAACCACCTATCCTCAGTGGCCCATTTGCTCCAGTTCTGCAGTTGCCTGGATCCAATCTTTCCTCACTAACAGAACTATGCGCGTGTTCTCACCTTCAGCAGCCGCTGACACCCATCACCTGCGGAGTCCCTCAAGGATCCTGTGTCTCGCCCACTTTGTACAACATTTTTACAAAGCCACTATTTGACAAACTGGACCATCTGGGTGTCACCTACACTAATTATGCGGATGACACCCAGATACTCCTACCCCTCATGAACCTATGATATAGACGTTGCGCGGATTAACAAAGTCTACATCATCATTCAGGCATGGATGGCCACACATGGCCTCTGCCTGAATGATAAGACAGAACTACTCCTAGTCGGATCATCTAACAACCTTCTCAAACTAAGTCCTCACTACACAAATATCCTCATTGATGGGAACAGTATACCCATTGCCAAACATGTAAAAACTAGGTTTCTACCTCGATGCCCAGTCCAACCTAACTAAGCAGATTAATATGACCTCATCGGCCATAGCCTACACCGGCAAGCTGATCAGAGCCTGTAGACCTCTACTTTTCCCCCACCAGCTGCCTCACTCTGGCGAGAGCACTCATACAATCTAAATTGGATTATTTCAACAGGCTTTATCTAGGAGCGAACAAAACCATCTTAAATAAACTTCAGATCATGCAAAACAACGCGCTTACAGCAGCGTTGAATATTCCCAGAAGAGAGCACATCAAACTAGACAGCACTACAGGTGGCTTTCTATACATGACAAAATTGTCCTAAAAACTATCTGCCTCACTCACAAAGCGCTTAACTCCCAAGCCCACCCACCCCCTATCTCACAGACAAGTTCACATGGAAGGTATCCAACAGAATCACTAGATCATCCAACATACCATGCTTGGCAGTGCCCAGATACAATCTAAAAAAAGCCGGAGGTTCTAGCTTCTCGGTATTAGCCACCCAGCTTTGGAACACTCTCTCAGAACATTCAAACCTTCAACAAATTCAGAAGCCATGTTATCACATGGATACTTAACAAAACATAAAACAGATCTTGATACCACTAACCGCTAGGTGGTCTGCACAACTAGTTGTGTCATCCATCCTATATTACTGCTATGACCCAATGTACAATATGTATATTTATATGTATTTATGTACCATTGTAACTTTACCTTGAATGCTCAAACTGTATTCATGCACATAACTGTCTATACTATGCCATGCAACCATTACTATCCTCTAGCGCCCAATTACCTCCGGGTCAGGTGCGCGATATAAATAAAACAAACTACTTTTTCCCAGAGCAGTGGAGTGAAATTGACTTCACTTAGTCCTGTAAACGTCTAGACCCAGCACACCCCATCTTACAATAGAGTGCTGGAGAGGTTACTTAGTATCCCCTTTGTCTAGTTACTCATCTAACAGTCACATGTTACCCTTTCGCCTCAGAATGGCTGGTGGCAGTGGTTTGACAATGCACTACCATGATTTACCCCGACCGCGAACTGTTCTCAGCTCCGGTAATGTTAAATCGCAAGAGCCATGTTTTCCAAGATGGTGCCTGAGCCTCCTGTTAAAACTGTTCCCTGTCTTTTTTCGCCATGCCTTTGTGGAAAGGTCCTTCTCGAATCTGTTCGACAAACCAGGTTTGGCCGCTTTGTTCATTCGTCTTTGGCGGGCTTCAGGAGTGAAACCTGCCTCTGGCACCCAAGAGTCTGGAGTGGGCAGGAAGTGAGGGAGGTGCCCAAAACTCCCTGTGCTTAGTCTTCTAGGAGACCCAAATGCACTCTGGCGTGATTGGCTGGCTGTCCGAATGAAAGGGAAAAAAACCTTAAAAGGCGAGTCTCTTGGACTGGAAAACAGAGTTGACCACTGGAACGAAAGAACCGAAGACTAACTGGAAGAGGACGGCTGCTGCCACTCCTGGACTGTTGGTTTGCCCGGTGAAGCCCTGCTGCAGGTCCGAATTGCCAAGTTCATCTCGACAGAAAAGCCGCTTCAAGGACGACGTCCTCCTTTGAGTTGGTGGGACCAATCAACTCATAAACCACCTGGATACCATTCTCGGAGCTGGTTAGGTTTAACCAGGGGGGGAAGGACACTAGCTTGTGTGCTTGTTGACTGAAGGGACTCCATTTTGTGTTTTCCGACTATCCCGTGCAGTGCAGGAGTCCGACGTCCTCCCTCTTGTCCCCACGACTGAGGCTCAGGAACAGTGAGATCTGCAGGAACTCAAAGGAACCAACATTTTCTGCTGCATCTTGTTCATATTAAGGTACTGTGCCAACCCGATTGAGAGAACTTACCTCTTGCGGTGAAAGTTCGCACAACTTTCCCAACTTGCAGGCCTAATCAGCTTGTGACCAAACATGATTCTTTTTCGTACAAACTACTTCTGAGAACATTGGCAAAGACTTTACCGTTTACTTCAATAACTGCTCTTTCCTATCCAAGACACTAGTCCATTGAATTTGGCATAGGCCTATTGAACTGACTCGAGTCCTCTAGTGAACTAAAACTATTTGCACTGCCCAAGTGTGTCCAGTCATTTGGTCGACAGAAAACTGGTCGAATGACATTTGGTCGAAAACCAAATGGTCGAATTTTTTTTTTAATTTATATATTTATTTTTCGGGTTTTCGTTTTTTAAAAAAAGGGGGTTTTAGAGAAAAAAGGGGGTGGGTGACCCCCCAAAAATTAAAAAGAAAGGGGTGAAAATAAAAAAAAAATTCGACCATTTGGTTTTCGACCAAATTGGTTCGACCATTTGTCTGGTCGACCAATTTTTTGACCAAATGTCTGGTAACCCTGCCCAAGAAAGTATTTGTGATCTATTCTGCTAACTTGTGGCTTTTTACTCCCATTGAAAGGGCCTGAAACGCCATTTTGCTCCTATTTCAGGAGAGCCCAATTTGTTCAGAAACGTATTGAATTGTATTTATGTATAATATTAGTTGCCTCCTTCTAGTGAAAGCTTTCTAAATGACAAATGACTAAGTGTTTTTACCAAGAAACCTTGAGTGCAAGTTTCTACTTGAACCACTGTGATTGTAAGACCTCTGTACAACCTCTTGTACTGCTCAAATTCCCTCTTGAGATAAGCCTGGCTGCTCAGCTCGCTACCACAAACTGTAGTGCAGACTTCTACCAAAGGTTGGTTTTGCTTACACCTATAGTCATAATTGTATGTGGTGGTCAGAGGGCACTGCATGCAATTCTGCCTAACAGCACTGCAGCAGGGCTTCACCCAGTGGTCGACTGCCTTCCTTGCAAAAGGCATCGCCTTTTATGCAAGTCTCTCCCATTAATTCACAGCCTAGCTGTCACTTCCACATCAGGGTGGCTGTCCTTGCCGCACAGCCAGCCGGACAATCACCTTTGGGTGCATTGCTGTAACCAAGGAGACCAAGCACAGCGAGTTGCAGGAATTTCCCTTGCTTCCTGCCCTGCCAGAAACCAGCGGTGGGCTTGACCAGTGAACCCCGCCTAAGAAAACAAATGGACCAAACCTGGTTTGGTGCGCAGAGTAAATCTCAAAAAGGCCCTTGACAAGAAATGGTGAAAAAAAGACGACCAGGGCCATTTTGACCAAATGGGCACCCATGGGTGCTATACAGCAGCTGCAATCGCAGCCCGCGGAAATGACAACGGTAGGAAAAAGTAAACCACTGCCACTAGCCATTAATTGTAGAAGGGTTAACAAAAATGTTACATGAGAAACTAGACCAAGGGGATACTAAGTAACCCCTCCAACACCCTATTGTAAGATTGTGTGATGGTCCAGAAAGTTACCAAAGTAAAGTCAATTTCACTTCACTTGAAAACAGTAGTTATCCTAGAGACGGTATTTAAATCTTTGGGAAAGTCAAAGGACGTCCCTGTGCCACTGCACTGAAGGTGCCGAGTGTCTAACAAGATGCCGCCTATGGAATTTGTCAGACTTCAAAACCAAAAGAAACAGTGTACAAGTCACATTAAAAAAAAAAGTGGGGAAAAGGGTCTCTCTCCAGCATAAACATTAAAAGTCATAAAGGCCAGCAAAAGAGCTGGGGCTCAAAGGTAGAAGGGCATTAGCAAATTTCAGAGAATTTTCTGCAGCATACAGCATGGCCCCTCATGTACAGCGGGTCTGAATTAGCTAACCTTTTCTCCACTTGGGGATTAACCGCATGTGTGAGCGATGGTGTGAGCAAGGGGAGGATAGGGGGTGGCAGACGTTTGAGTTCAACAAAGGGATAGCTTGGCTGAAAGTCTCCTTAAGGATACTAAGTCGGAGTTAGGGACAGCTTCTTGTGTGGTAATTTTAAAGTGATCAGCAGCTCTTTTAATTGATTGATATTTTATTTCTATCGCGCTCGTACACAAGTGTTTCAGAGCGCGGCAAGGGAGGGGAACAGGGGAGAACAAAACAGCGATCTTACTAGGCCCAGTGACATTGAGAACACGCAAGTGCATGGGAAAGGGGGGAGGGGAAAAGTGCATGGAAAGGGGGGGGGGGGAAGAGGTGGAAGTGCGAAGCAGAGGAGAAACAGATAACAATAAATAAAGGCACCAAACAGTGGTAATGCAGCCAGCAATTTGCAAGTGCTAGGTTTAAGGCAGCAGACAGGGTAGGTCTGATAAGTGAAGGAAGAAAAAGGGCGGGGCTGTATGGGTACAGATACAGACCCCAGTGGCCCGGCAGCAGTGCGGGAGGGCGACAGGATGAGCAGGTACCTGGGCCCAAAATACAGAGGGTGGCCAGGTGCACGGTGCCAAGAGAGAACAGATCAGCGGGGGAGCGAAGGCAGAAGAAAAGAGGAAGGTCTTGAGGTGCTTCTGGAACCGGAGATGGTTCTCAAGTTTTAGAGTGGCAGGGAGGCTGCTCCAGAGGGAGGCCCCAGCCGAAGACAGATCTACCCCCAGCTCGTTTCTTAGAAAAACCGACCCTGAACGAAATGCAGGTAGAGGAGCAAAGAGCTCAAGAGGGGGGGTATAGCTGAAGGTTTTTTGGACCCAGGCCCCAGAAAGCCTTGTGGACAATGCAGAGGGTTTTGAATTTAATCCTTGCATCCACTGGGAGCCAGTGAAGAGATGTCAGTTGTAAGAAGGTTATTAAACGGCATCTAGTTATCAATAGGAGAAAGTCCCTAGTTTGGGAGGAAATGGGAGAGACGAAATATGTTCCCTGTCAACTCTCCTCTTCTTTTGCAGAATTTCTCCCGACGGCCCAGGTGCCATGGGGACTTCCGGCGACAAGGGCATCCTTGTCCGTACCTCTGAGCACAGGGTATGAAATAGCTAAAGGATGTCCACCGAAATGTCCGCCAGAGGCGGCCGTGGCCGCGGGATGGCAGCAGCGGAGGGGACCGCGGCAGTGGCATAGTGTCTTCCGGATCCTGAACTCCTCGTCGGTGTCTTCGCCGCTCTGCACATCTGCCTCTTCGGGGTCACTGCCGTGGGACCTGGCCTCGACAAACACTTCATCCAAACCGGTCTTAAGAATAGCAAGCTCCTCCTCAGATGTCCGTGACTTGCAGTACTAGCATGCCCCCCCCCCTTTCTTCGCGATCAAGGGAGACGGCTTCGGGGAGATGACTGGCATAGTCTTCACCTGCCTCTTCTCTATGGGCACAAACGAGGATTCCCTCCACGCCAGCAGGGAAACACTCGCTCTGGGGGTCTTTCCTGTTGACCCGCATCAACGGCCTATGCCAGGGACACTACCTCTCCTTCAATGGGGGTTTTCGCCAGGTGAACCTGGGCCTTCATGACCTTGGTCCCGCTTGTGGCCTTCACCGTGGGGGAGGGTCAGCGCCACACTCCCCTTTGGCCTTTTCCATTGGAACCGACTGGGACTTCTCCAGATGTTTACCCGGGTGCTCCGACTTCCTCTTCGCCAAGTCGGTCCGTTGGGTCGTGGTCGAAGGTGCCGGAGATGCTGCGCGCACCCTGGCCGCTGAGGAGCCCGCCCCAACCGCGCTTCTGGTGCCCGCAGACTAGCAGTGCTTTGCCTTCTCTTGGGCCCCGTCGCCAGAGCGCCCTCAAACGTCTTTGAAGACCGCTCAGATTTCTTCTTTCGGCTGGGTGACCGGGACTCACCCGACTGGAGCCACTTGATAAGCCACTCACGACGGTCCTTCATGGTGTAGGGAACCATATCCTTGCAGAACGCACAGGCCTCCTCCAAGTGCGTCTTGTCGGTATGCAGGCAGTAGAGGCACAGGGAGTGCCCATCATCCAGGAAAATGTTCCTTAGGCCGCAACCAGGACAAATCCTGAACAGAGGCGTCAAGACTCCATCTTCAACCATGTCCCGCGGCATAGGCCTCCAAGAATCTTCTGGAATCCTCCAAGAAGGGAACTCGACGCAACATCTCCCTTGAGGGGCGTAGCAAGTTCTGAAAAACGGGTCCCTGTCGGATGATGGATCGATGGAGCTTAGTCTCGATTGACTAAAAAAAAAATGGAGAACTTAGAAAAAATGCAAAATGCAGTAAAAGCTCGAGAGCTATAGCACGAGGACTCCCAACACTTGAACGTGCAGTAAAAATCTGAAGATGGTTGCCAGAGGCGGGGCTTAGGTAAAGGGCAGTCACTGGCAGGGGGAAGTATGACCTAGAGACCAGTGATTGGATGTTTGGGGAAATACAGTTCAGAAGTGAAACTGATTTTTTTCTTTACCGAGGATTCCCAGCCTGACAGAATATTCATGAGCATGTGAATCCATGCCAGACCCCATGCTGGAGGATCACAAGCATCAGAATGTTAAAATGTATTTTTACTTACCTTGTAATATATAAAGCATGCCTTAGTGTGTAGGGTAAGAATTGGTACAGTCACACCGTGTGAGACTACACAAGACTTCTGTGCTTGGCGCTATGTAATGCACCATTTGGTGTAGGTCTGTACTACACAAGTTGGTAGTGTGACTGAGCAGCCCAGCCCATCTCAAGAGGGGTAAATGTAAGCTGTACAAATGAAATACAAGTAACACTTACACTCAAGGTTCATACAAATCGTTTTATCAGTTTTAAATAAGCATTCTTTAAAAAGGCAATTCTCTAACGGTTCAAGTAGACTTTGGAAATACTTTGCATAATCAAGATGGTGAATAGTCATTGGATATGCTCAATACATTTCTCCTACACCCTGAAGTTACTTCAACTACGAGTATAGTATTTGCATTTATATATCACACCAATATACTTGGTCGACTCTGGGTTGAAGGAAAATCTACAGAAAATAAAAAGGTTTGAACAGCTTCTTAAATAGGTGAGGACAACTGAATCCTCAAATGAAGTCTAGGTGAGACATTTCCCAGCATTAACTGTATTCAACAAGCTACAACCTATGGAGGGACAAGCAATTCCAAAGTCAATGGGTTTAGAAGAGTGCCTTTAGAGAGCCGGGACAGCCAATGTCATTTGGTTAAAAGTCATTCTGATGCACTTCTTGGCTAAAAGTATTTTACAAAGTCAGATAGTTCAAAGGAAATCACTGAAGACAGACAAGCTGTTGGGTCTGTGCAAAGGGGAGTTGAAATAAACTCAGAAAGTTAAGCCAGCGCAAATCCCAAGTGAGACGGCACGACTTACGACAAGAAGGTAACTAAGCCCAACAGTACCCCTGGTTAGAGGAAAAGTGGTCCAGCTGGATTCTGTTTTGCTACAACTATGCAGACCCTGGTTCCTGAGCCTCAGTTGCAGGGACAATAGGGAGGACCTCTGGAGGGCTCCTGCAGCTACAAGCGCTCTTCAATTCAGCGGCACTTTGCATTTCCATCGTGTCGCAAACAGCACTGATGCAGAACAAATCTCTGGTTGGACTTTCCTTGCTCACTCGGTCCAGGACTCTGGATCAGGATTTCCTGCTTCTGGAGTGTCAATAGGAGGCTCCTGGAGCTTTTGGCTGGATTCGTTCCACAGCAGACGTTTCACTCGACCCCTGGCATTATACTTCTGCAGAAAGTCTGGGATTGCGCAAAGTGGAGTTCGTCTCGGGGTTAGTTAGTCCCACTAACCCAAGGGTAGAAGTCTTCCCTTCTGGAGCTTCTGTCAATTCGAAAAAGGAGGTCAGCACAGCCGCAGGGCTTCACTGGTACTTGGAGGTCCAGGAGGTTGCAGCGGGCTTCACTTCCCAATTCCAGCTTCAGATGTTTCTTCCAGTGGTCGTCTACCTACAGTCCCAAAACCCTCTCCTTTTAATCAAATCTTCCCATTCAAGCACAGCCTAGACTGGCAATCACGGTTTTGACCGGGCAAACCTAGAGACAAAGGACATGGGAGTTGTGGGACCCTCCCTCACATCCTGTCCTTCCAGACACACTGAAGCCAGGGGGGGGGGGGGGGGTTTCAGGGCTGAAGCCCGCCAAAGGCAAAAACACACAAAGGGCTCAAATCGGTCTCAACGCGCAGAGTACAAGCCAAGAAATACCTCAAAAACAGAAAATGACGAAAGACAGGGGCCAGTTTGACAAAATAGACACCCATGGGTGCTGTTCTGCAGCTGAGGGTTCAGCCTGCCGTAGAAAAGCACACTGGTAGAAAGTAGTAAACCACTGAAGCCAGCCATTTAAAGTAGAGAGGGTAACAAAACATGTTGCATGAGAAGGTAGGACATGGGACTACTAAGTAACCCCAGCCCCCGAGCACTTCACATAAGAGGGTGTGTCCTGGGGCTACAAAGAAAAGGTAAGTAAGTTCAATTTAATCTTACTATTCTTGGGAACGGTCATTCACCCAAGAAAAGGGAGTAGTTTCTTATCTGTAACTCCATTTCTCCAGCGTTGGTATCTTTCATGGATTCACATGCTGTGAATATTTCCTGTCAATTTGGGAAACTTCAGTAACATTAACTTAGCGTTTTCCTATGGAAAACGGACACTTCAGTGTCGTATCAGCGTTCTTTTTGGGTGCCGTAGGCTACACCAATAGGACATCTGATAAATAGCCTGCCTCGCTGCTTTCTTTCAAATTTTAACCTCCAGAGGAAAAACTAACAAAGGTTAGCTGCCGGGAAGGCAGGCAGGCGCATGTGAACCAACGCTGGAGAAATGGAGTTACAGGAAAGAAACTACTCCCTTCTCCAGCATTGGATCTTTCATTGATTCACATGCTGTGAATAGATTATATAGCAGTATGACAACTTGGAGGTGCATGACAGGCAAACCACACCCCATGCCTTAAGACATGACAATGAACCCCACAAATGACATGCAACCACAGGAATGATAAAAACAGTAAGGCAAAAAACAGAACATCCCCTGAAGCTGCAGGGCCTACTTTACTGAAACAGGTGTTGGGAGGACTGCCCATCCCACCTGCACATCTTCCACATGTTGCCCCAGGAAATAGTGCCTGGTGAAGGTATGCGGCACCGCCCAGGAAGCCACCTGGATAATGCCGTGGACTGTGTAGAATGAGCCTTAGGAGTGCCCTTCAAAGTCTGGCCAGCTTTTGCGCGACAAAATGAAATTGTAGAGGAGACCCAACGGGAAAGTGACTGCTTGGAGACGGAAAGCCCCTTGCTGGAGGAACCAAATGTCACAAACTGCTTCGACCTTCCGGAAACCCTGAATACGGTTCAAATAAAACTTCAATGCCCTCTTAACGTCCAGGAAATGCAGGGCCTTTTCTGTTGGCATGGTTGCATTAACAAAGAACGCGGGTAAGGCAATGGAAACCAGTTTGTAAAATGCTGACAGCACTTTCGGGATACAGTGCGGATTAGTAGCTAGGAGAACCTTGTCCCTTCTAAACCTCAGATACAGCGGGTCAACAAGGCACCTGCAATTTTGACACTTCTGGCTGATGTGATCGCAACCACAAATGTGATATTCCATGAGAGAAACTTCAAGGAAGCAGTTGACATGGGTTCAAACGGTGGCTTCATCAGAGCAGAGAGAAACACATCGAGGCTCCACACCGGTGCAAACCTCTTCGCCAGGGGAAATGTCCGAAACAGTCCTTTCATAAAGTGCTTAACCAGCTGATCACTAAAGAGGGGAGAAGCAGGTCATCTTGTAAACCTAGAAATCGCCGCCAAATGCACCTTGATCGATGAACGCCAGGCCCCCTTGCGAAAGCTGTAACAAGTATGGGAGAATCTGGGCCAGAGAGACATCCAATGGCTGCACTTCTGGATGCCCCTCACACCAGGCTCAGAACCTTGCCCATTTACAACCATACGATACATTGGTAGACGGGGCCCTTGCCGCCTCCAGGATCCGCCAACTCCTGTAAAATACCTAGATGACCGAACTCGGCATGGTCAGGAGACATGCAGCCAGGCTGAGAGATGCCAGATCGTGAGGCCACACTGCCGTCGTCCTGCAACAGTAGATCCTGGTCCGCTCCTAGACGAAACTGCTCTTCCACAGCCAGATGAAGGATATCCAAGAACCACGTCTGCCAGGGCAAGAACAGGGCTACAATATCACTACACTGGTACTTGCGAGCCCACTGGATAGTTCTCTGAATCAGTGGAAACGGGGGAAACATACGTGGAGGAGAGTCCACAGGAACGAGAACGTTAATCGACTCTGGATGAGCCACTCTGCAGGCAAACTCCGGACACTGCTTGTTTTCCTGCAATGTGAACAAGTCCAGCGGGTGAGACCCCCATTTTCGGAAGATTTTTGCAACCTGCTCCTCCTTCAGCCGCCACTCGTCCAGCCGACTGTTGTCTCTGCTAAGCTCGTCGGCCTGAACATTCTGAATGCCTGGCAAATGGAAAGCTACAATATGGATCCCTGAGCCAGGGACCAATGCAGACCAGAGCCTCCCTTCACAGAATCTGGGAATGCATGCCGCCCAGCTTCCTCAAATAGAACATTGTGTTGGTATGGTCAGTCAACACCTGCACGACAGTTCTGTGAATGCGATGTAGAAACACCGCTCTCAACTCTAGCACATTGATATGCAACCCAGTCTCCTCCTGAGACCATAGAATCTGTACCTGTGACTTGTCGAGGTGCGCCCCCCGCTCCCAACCCACCTGGGAAGCTTCTGCCACGATCGTGAACTGAAACTCTGGTTCCAGCCAGGGCATGCCCCGTTCGAGATGGTCTGTGCAAGTCCACCACCAAAGGGCTTCCACCAGCCCTCAGGCAACGACCACCTGTCCGCGAGGAATTCCTGTACTGGTCTCATGAACAGGCGGCAATTTGGAACGAGCGGAATGCATGATGCCATGGCTCCCAACAGCAACATGTAACTTCGGACTGAGACCACTGTACCATGGCCCCACTCGCCCGCCTTGGACCGCAACTTCACCACTCTTGCTGGAAGGTTTCACAAGATTTTCCTGGGTAAGAAACTGAGCACCCAGAAACACCATATCCCTGGACAGCGTCAGATAAGATTTTTCGAAGTCGACTGCGAATCCAAGCGGTTGCAACAGGTCCATGGTCGCCATGAGACTCAATGTCGGTTCCGGCGACAGCCCAGTTACCAACCAATCGTCAAGGTAGGGGTACACATTATGACCTTCCCTGCGGAGGAATGCAGCCACTGGAGCCAGGCACTTTGTGAATGTCCTGGGAGACGACTTCAGGCCAAACGGGAGGACACTAAAATGGTAATGATCTTCCCAGACCACAAAACGCAGGAACTTGCAGTGTTTTTGCCTCATCGGGATGTGAAAGTAGGAGTCTTGCAGATCGAACGAGGCCAGGAACTCTCCCAGTTGCACAGAGCGGATGACATCCTGAAGTGTGAACATCTTGAATTTCATGAGTTGCAGATTCTCGTTTAGCCTGCCGAAGATCTAGAATAAGCCTCCACTTGCAATTTTACGACGGAGTACCGGGAGTACGCCCCTTTAGCCAGCATGAGGAGCCCCTCCAGCCGCAAGACCGGTAGATGCCGTTGAACCACATACACTGGCAGAATGGGGATTGGAGTAATCCGAAACTGAGTGGCCGAGATGTACTGTATCCAACACCTTGAGTTCTGAGGCGATAAATTGCGACTCAATGTTGTTTGCCACCCTGCCCCTCCCCCAGCAGATTGCCCATATGGCAGTCATTGTTGAGATTCAACTGCCTTCCTTTAGCAGCCAGGGGTGTGTGCACACTTCTTACGCTGTGCTTGAAAGTCTCTGCTCTTTTGAGACTGGAAGGAGCGCATTTAAACGAGACAAATAGCCAGAGCGTCCATAACCTCCATCTTGGGAGGCGGCAAACCGGGCATTACCAGATGCTCCACGAAAGGCCTAAAATGAACAAAAAGGACGCTTAAGATTTCGCCGTCAGTGTCCTCCTTCAGGGCCTCATCGATCTTTGCCACGAACAAGTGTTCACCCTCACAGGGCCTATTCACGACTATGTTGGACTTCCGGGCGAAAAACCATGCATTTCAGCCAAACCTGCCACAGGAGCTCAACCCCATTATTGATTTTCTTAAAACCCGACACCGCCAGGTGCACTGCAATGTTGGTCTTTAGACGAAGAGTGCTTAGAAGAGGAAGACTCCCTCAGCTTTGCTGGTCCTCTGTCTGACGCATTTGACTTCTCCGGCCTTACACCAGGCACCTTTGACTTGTCTGGCTGATCAGACTTGGGCAGCGAGGAGCCACTCACCCCTTTCGAGTGATGTGACCGGGACATAGAGGACTTGCTACCTCTCCCCATCTCAGACGGCAACTCCGCTCCAAAACCAGGTAAGTGTCCTCGTTCAGCTAACAGATGACCCGGCGGTTGCAGCCCGTCAAAGTCTTCTGCGAAAACCCTTGGCGTCTCACCAACATCCGCCAAATGAAGAGAATATAGACAGAGAATCCATATGACCATCCCCTTCAAACATCTTTAGGCCGCAGGTAGTACAAGGCCTAAAAAGCGCAGATGACATACTGGCCTGATACGAAAAAGCATGTGCAAACCACAAAGTACAGTACAGAGATTTCGTTGCAGGCCTTCTGGCCAAAAGCAACACCTCCATCACGTCTTCAGGGAGGTCCCAATCCTTACATCTCAGCCTTTCAGATACCAAGCATGAAGGCTGAGACTTGACCTCTGGATGGAGAACTCGACCCCCTCCCCCCCTCCTGTGAGAGCAGATTGTCTCGGTAGGGAAGTCGTGTAGGGCAGATGGACATGTCTAGAAGGTCCGGGTACCACGCTCTCCTGGCCCATGCTGGAGCAATGAGGATAATCCGGGAACCGTACCTACGCAAAACCTGTGGAATGACGGGGACTGGAGGGAACGTGTACAACAGTGGGAAGGACCACTCCACTACGAACACGTCCCCTAAGGCTCCTCTTGTAGGAAATTCCTGCGAGCAGAATCTTTCGCACTTCCGGTTGACACTGGTGGCGAAGAGATCCACTTGTGGGGTGTCCCAAAGGGCGAAGATCTCCAAAAGAACTTCCTGAGCCAGCTCCCATTCGTGCAAGACCATGCTCTGCCTGCTCAGAGCTTCCGCCGCCGCATTTGTCTCCGGCCAGATGAACTGCTGAGATCGAAATTTCCTCATGGATGGCCCAGAACCAGAGCTGCATCACCTCCCTGCACAGTGGGAGTGACACTGCCCTCCCCCACCCCTCTTTGTTGAGGTTGTGCATGGCCACAGTATTGTCCGTCATAATCAGGACATTCTTCCCCCCGTAAAGACAGCGGAAAAGCATTCGGGGCTTGCCTGACTGCCTGCAGCTCTAACAGATTGATGTGGAGTCTGGACTCCGACTGTGACCAACGACTGCTGACTGTCAGATCGTTGCCACGAGCTACCCAACCAGTGAGGGGACGCGTCCGTCACGATTGTCACCTCCGGCCATGGTTGGTGAAACGGAGCGCCTTTGAACAGATTTCCTTCGACGGCCCACCACGGAAGGACCTGGGCGACTGAGGGCAGAATCTGAACAGGTCCGACATCCTGCCGGAGAGCTGTGACCACTGCATCTTGAGTGCCCACTGCAGAGATCACATCCACAGCCTGGCCTCTGGCACCAGTAGAATGCAGGATGCCATGAGGCCGAGCAATAAGAACTCTAACGTTGGGAGACTCTGGGCATGTTGGAATTTGTCCATCTGCAAAACGTGGTGAGCCCTCACCTGGGGAGGCGAACACTGCCCCAGGGATGTGTCTAGCACTGCCCCGATGTACTGGAGCTGCTGGGTAGGTGACACATGAGACTTCTTTAAGTTGAGGGAGAAGCCCAGCTTGTGAAGGGAGTGGCAGGTGACGTACAGATTATCCAGGACTTGCTCGGGAGAGCGCGCCCTGATCAACCAATCGTCCAGGTAAGGGTAGACGTGAATTCCCGAGATGCACTGCCACCACAACCACCACCATCTTGGTGAAGACCCTCGGGGCAGGAGCTGTCCAGTTCACAGACTATCAGGGGTTCCTCTACGCCACAATTCCGGTAAGACTTTTGCAGCATATATTCTTCCGATTAGGTAGCCCAGCACGTCCCTATTCACCATGTATCCGTGCCTGGACTACCTCCCCAAGACATTCCTTTACAACTTATTTACAGAGCTAACTTTCACTAATGACACTTCTACACACCAGTTGTAGAAGCTACACTTCCAACATGGTGCACCATATCTGCACTCCCGTTGGTCACCTGCTTACCCTACGGCACTCGCAAATGTTCGGTCTTGTGCCTTCATATAATCTGGTTAACCACTTTGCGGCAAGACTTGCACGTCAATAACCCGCCCGCCCCTCTGCTTGACACCTGAGCTGGCAATGGTGATGGTTGGAGCTGCGCCCGGCACCAATTGCATACTATTCTGCACATGTACTCGTCGGCCATATTTGAGTAATGCCTTTGGAGTAATTTGATTGCTACTTGGCCACCACTAGCAACGGTATTTGCTCACCATGCTCAAGAGTTGTGCCCATGCACTAACTGCACCACCACTGAACTGTCTAACCAGCCATTCCTGAAAAGCTCACCCTTGCCAATGAGCATCAGCTCTATACCATACCTACTGTTAGTACTCCCAGGTCACGACATGTGGCTGTGGCCTTCTGCCAGCCTCTACTTTACCTACCTTGTCATTCTAGGGTACCTAACTTCTACCCACTGCATCCTCTCTATTAGCACTGCCAAGACTCACCACTAGTACCATGATACATACTCCCTCACCATGCTCCACAGCACCGACCTCCTTACCAATCAATACCTCAACGACCCAGCTTTGTGGCTTCAACATTTCGCTACAAAATCCACACCTAATCAACCATGCACACTCCAATCTAGGAATGCCACTTAGATCTAGACTGCCATGTGCACCATGCACCCAGCGCAGCCACACCGCCAGCACAGCTTACTACACAGAAGATACCCAACCTCCCCTCTACCTTTCCCTCCACCCCCCCCATTAAAGAACTCAAGGGAGCCCTCATCAATGCCAGATCCCTCACGGCCCACGCACTCGATATCATTGACCTCATCACAGTCCAAAACCTTGACTATAGCCATCACTGAAACATGGCTACATGCAGCCTCTGGCTCACTTCCTGCCCTCCCTAATGGCTACTCCATCAACAGAAAGGACCGTCAGTCCAACTCCTCCAAAGGAGGAGTCGTCGCATTTATACATAGAGACAATATCACTATGATAACTATTCCCAACACCCAATTTAGCTCTGCCAAATCTATCGGTGAAACTAACCCCCTCGCCGACCAACACAGCAACATTACACCTCATCTACAGACCACCAGGACCACTTGGATTATTTACAGATATTACTTCCATCCTGACTGACGAAACCAAGCCTAACTCTAAAGTGTTACTACTAGGTGACCTTAACCTTGACCTATCCGACCTAGGATCCTATGGCCACTGAGGTCGCTACTACCTTCAACAACCTAGGCTTCCAGCAATGCATTCTTGAACCCACCCACAACAAGGGCAGAACGCTTGACTGGATTACAGATCTCAACTGCAATACATCGGTAAGTTCCAACTCCGCCCGTGCTTGGTCTGGCCAACACATTATCTTTCACTTACCAGCCACCAACCCTCATCCCAAACCTACAATAGCCCCCGCTATTCACACCAGGAACAAAAAAGGACATTACCAGGGACAAACTACTCCCTCTCATCCGTCCCATTCTGAACAACTGCACTCAGCACAATGACCCCACCGTCTTAGTAGACTCCTTCAAATTATGGAAAGCCAACCAACAAGCCCATCTGAACATGGTTCACCCCGCAACTTAGAGTTCTGCGCAAAGAAAAACATAAGGCTGAAGCACTCTGGAAAAAGTCTTCCTTGTGAGGCCAACAAAGACCTCATCACCTCCCTCAATTACAAGGAAGCCATCTTACAAGCCAAAAAAAAGACCTACAATCAGCGTATATCACGAGCTGATTCTAACACGAAGGAGCTATTAAAATTATCAAAGAATTAAGATTCCCATTCACCCGTCCCCGATACCTGCAGTAAAGACAGTACGTGGTGCAACAACATACAAAATGCACTTCTCACCAAAATAATCACCCTGCAATCCAAAACCAATGCCAAACAAAACACCCTTCTCACTTCTACCCCAACTAAACCCACGACGCCCAAAACGGCCACCTCCTTCTCCCACACTCCATTCAGCTTTGTGCCGCTCACCATCCCCGAGGTTGAAAAAAATCTGCAACTAAAACCCTCCAACTGCGAAGATGATTCCTGTCCTGCACCCATCAAGGAATCGGCACATGACCTTGCTCCCTTCATAACCACCTTATTCCTCGCTTCAATCTGGAATGGTCCCTAATAATCTGAAGGTCGCCTGGGTCATCCCTCTTCTAAAAAAAAAACTACTCTAGATCCTGAGATACCAACTAACTACAGACCCATCACTACGGTCCCATTCCTTCTAAAAATATTAGACCGAGCAGCAAACAGATTCAGAATCATCTGGAAACAAATCTGCTCGGTACTAGACAATCTGGTTTTAAGCACGGGACAGAAACAGCTCTCTTAGACCTCAAAACCCAAATTGATGACCTAAAAGACAACGGCTCATTGGCCCTTTTACTCCTACTGGACCCATCTGCAGCTATCGATTTGGTCAATCACCAAATCCTTTGTCATCTGATATCTGCGGCCCACTTCTCCGACAATGCCACTAATTGGATTAGGTCAGACAATAGACAGTATTTTCACCCACTTCCTCAGCAGACCCTACGCCAGTCCCTTTTGGAGTACCTCAAGGGTCCTGTGTATCCCCCCACTCTTACAATGTATTCACCAAACCTCTGATGTGCTCGACTACCTGAGCGTCACCTACACCAATGACACACAGATACTCATTCCCATCACCGGTGACTACATTGCAGACTCTAAAGCTCTGAATCACATTTACTAAGTCATCCAAGCTTGGGTGGCCTAACATGAGCTCTGTCTCAATGACAAGACTGAGCTCTTCATCTCGGGTAAACAGAGACTCAATAAGCTGAACCCATCTGTCATAATCTGTGTGGGATTGATTATGGTTATTAGTGTTGTGGTGAAGGGTGGTGATGTCACTGGGACTCTAGGTGGAATGTTGGTGTAGGTTTGATTGCAACGTTCTACTGATGGCAGTTAGACCTAAGATACTGGACCAGATGGATGTCCCAGTGCTTTCTCTACTTACTAAGAGAATAAAACCTACATGTAAACTACTTACCTTCTGGTGTTCCTGATTGGTGAAGGAGGCTTAGTTTATGTCACTGGCGACGAGGATGGTTCTGGTGCTGCCGGGAAGGGGCAGCTGGTGAGAAGCGCTGCCTTCCTGAGAGACATCCATCAAACTGGAACAAGCTGCATGCCGGGTGGTGCAGTAGAGGTTCAGGTCGAAGTCCAATTGAAGCGGAGGTGTCTGGCGGGCTGGGCGGTGCTGTGGCCCAGGTTTCAAAGTCCAGGCTGGGGCTTTGAAGAGTGTAGGTGGCCCAGTTTAGCCGTGCCAGGAGCGGAGGAACAACTGCTGGGGACGCGGTTGTGTGTACCGTTGGGGGGTCTGTGGTTGCCCAGTCCTTGGAAGGTCCAGAGTCCAGGTGCCGCTGGGGCCGATGTGGCCCATTGCCTGGAGCTGCGCACCCACGGTGTACTTTGGTGGGTCGGTCCAGAGTTTGATGGAAGTTTGGAGGGGGCTGCCGTGACTCCTTAACAGCCTAAGGACTGGAGAGCAGACTGGGAGGAGTTTCCCTTTGGACTGGTATTCCGCCGGGCCGGTAAGGCAGTAGGGTCGTGGCTGGATTTTGGTTTTTGTGCGTGACCGTTGGCAGGAACGGCAATTGGTTCTTCCTAGGAGTGTGCCCCTGCGTCCACCAGGGGGAGCTGCTGTGCGCGGCCGTTGGCAGGAAGAGAGCCAATGTGTTCTGTGGATTGGACTACAAGCTGGAAACCATTCCAGCTTGGGAAAGCGTCGTGTGCCCCTGCGTCCACCAGGGGGAGCAGCTGTGCGCGGCCGTTGGCAGGAACAGAGCCAGTGTGTCGTGTGTATTGGACTGCAGGATGGAAATCTTTTCATCTTGGGAGAGCGCGGAGGATACATCTGCGATAAGCAGTTTACTCTTGGAGATGATGGCAAGTGCGGTGGCCGGTACCGAAATTCTGGGCGTCTACAAAGTGTGTTGGGGGTCGGAACATGCCATTAGCAGGTGATTTGTCAAGAAGGATGGCAAGGAAGAGAGCGCTGGATCCGGATCAGTGGGGACAAGTGACGTGATGAAGGATCTGACAAGTCACTGAGTAGAGTTATGTGATTGGGGAGGCCGGTTTTAATGCTTATGCCGTTTGTGTTTTTGTGGTGGCCTCTGGGTTTAGTACAATGTGGTTTGGGTTCTGGGTTGATGTTAGCAGTGTAAGGCCTGTGATCTAATGTACTGCTGTTGTGTTTATGTCGTGGCCTGCTGTTTAGGACATTTTCCATGGGCTTTTATCTATGGACTTGTGGGTGGAGTTCATTGGCAAAGTTTGTAATGTGTACAATGTTTTTCTTCCAGGTGGGTGGAAGTGGACATGGGGGTGTGGGGTTGGCACAGAAATTTTTGCGCCATGTCAATTTTTGCTTTTATTTTTCCTGCACTTCATGGGTATGCTGGATGGGTGCAGGGATTTTTTTTTTTTTGTCGCCAGGTCAATAACTTTTGCAATTATTTTCTTGCATTATATGATATTTTGGGATTGGCGCAGGGACTTTAGCGCCAAGGATTTGCATTTAGAGTTTTGCATTTCAGGGACATGTTGGGGTTGGCGCAGGGTTTTAAGCGCCATGGACTTGATCTGGTTACTACTTACTGTGGGTTTTACATGTTGTCCTGCTGTTTTTGTTTGTTGTGTTTGTAGGGGCATTACCCTTGGTTATATGTGGATGATGCCAGTACCTTTAGGGGCAGTGACGTGCTTTCACTTCTTGCACATGCTGGGATTATGGTACACAGGATTTGCGTTTGTGTGTGCAATTCATGGACACTTTGGTGCCACTACGGGACAAGAATTTTGGTGCCATTACGTCTTTTGGGTTGGTTGTAGGGGCATATCCCTTGGTTATGTGTGGATGATGCTGGTGTTTAGGGGCAGTGATGTGCTGCCTGGAATGAATTTAAAGTGGTAGTGAGGTGCCACTCAGGGTTTTTAAGGGGTAGTGAGGTACTGCCTGGGTATTTAAAGTGGTAGTGAGGGGCTGCCTGGTTATTTAAAAGGGAGTTAGGTGCTGTCAAGGACAGTGAGGTGCCGTCTGGTCTTTGTAGGGGTAGTGAGTTCGGTTGTTTTTGGGGACAGTGGGGTGCTGTTTAGCGGGCAGTGAGGTGCTGTCCGTGTCAATTTTGGGGGCAGTGTGGTGCTGTCTAGCGGGCAGTGAGGGCTGTCGCTCTTGTGCGGCAGGGGCGTGCTGTCTGGCTATTTTTGGGGGGCAGTGAGGTGCTGTCTAGTGGGCAGTCAGGTGTTACCTAGGTCACCTTGGGGGCAGTGAGGTGCTGTCTGGTTGGTTCCTGGTGTGTTTTGGGGGTTTTAGGGCACTGAGGTGGTGTTTGTTGGGACCGTGAGGTGCGGTCTGGTTGTGTTCTGGTGTGTTAGGGACAGTCAGGTGCTGTCTGGTCGTTTGTAGGGGCAGTTGGGAGCTGTCTGATGTCGTTCGGGACTGGGCGGTGCAGTCTGGTTGTTTTGGGGCAGTGAGGTGCTGTCTGGGTCATTTTTGGGGACAGTGAGGTGCTGTCCATTAGGCCGTTAGGCGCTGTTTGGTGTTTTAGGGGCAGTCAGGTGCTGTTTGGTTGTTTTAGGGGCAGTGAGGTGCTGTCCACATGCTGGTAGGTGGGGTAGCGAGGTGTTGTGTTGGCTTTAGGTTATTGAGGTGCAGCCTGGTGTTTTAAGGGACTGTGGGGTGCAGTTGGTGTGTTTGGGACAGTGAGGTGCTGTCTGGGTCATTTCTGCGGACAGTGAGGTGCTGTCTGGTT
This sequence comes from Ambystoma mexicanum, assembly GCF_040938575.1. Classification (NCBI taxonomy): domain Eukaryota; kingdom Metazoa; phylum Chordata; class Amphibia; order Caudata; family Ambystomatidae; genus Ambystoma; species Ambystoma mexicanum. Next base: position 1,567,721,609 of record NC_090937.1, on the reverse strand, counting down.
GCTGGTTGTTTTAGGTGCAGTAAGGTGCTGCCTGGGTGTAGAGGGGGCAGTGTGGTGCTGTTTGGTTGTTTTAGGGGCAGTGAGGTGCTGTCCACATGCTGGTAGGTGGGGTAGCGAGGTGTTGTGTTGGCTTTAGGTTATTGAGGTGCAGCCTGGTGTTTTAAGGGACTGAGGTGCTGCCTGGGTGTAGAGGGGGCAGTGAGGTGCTGTCCATCAGGCAGTGTGGTGCTGTTTGGTTGTTTTTAGGGACAGTCAGGTGCTGTTGGTTGTCGGCTGGGCAGCGAGGTGCTGTTGATTTAATGTTTATTTAGGTGCTGTATAGGGCCTGGTTAGGAATAGTTAGTGTTGTTATGGCGGTACTAAGGGGTTTTTAGATGATATCTATGTTTTGGGTAAGGGCAGTTAGGTGCTGTCTGGTCATTCAAGGGGCTGCCAGAGCCTGTTTCTAGGTTAAGGGGCAGCCAGATGATGTTTGGTCATAAGTTTTATTTTTGGGTTCCAGCTGTGTGTTGTCAAAATTTACAGATTATGGGTTAGAAGTGTGGTGTGGTACAAGGGCACAGCTGGGAGCTGTTCGGAGATGTTATGAGCCATTTAGTTCGGAACATTTATTGGCGGTGTTCATCTATCCTCATGGTGTGTGATGTCATGGGGTTGTGATGTGTCAGTCCAAGGGAGGGAGACATATATCATGACCTGTTCTGGGCCCGATTATGGCTATTAGTATTGGGTTGGTTTAGAGAGGGACATATGTCATAATCTGTGTGGGATGGGTTATTGCTAGGTGTGTTGTATTGGTTGAAGAGAAGGACATATGTCATAATCTGTGTGGGATTGATTATGGTTATTAGTGTTGTGGTGAAGGGCGGTGATGTCACTGACATTCTAGGTGGAATGTTGGTGTGGGGATGTCACTGGGACTCTAGGTGGAATGTTGGTGTAGGTTTGATTGCAACGTTCTACTGATGGCAGTTAGACCTAAGACACTGGACCAGATGATGTCCCAGTGCTTTCTCTACTAACTAAGAGAATAAAACCTACATGTAAACTACTTACCTTCTGGTGTTCCTGATTGGTGAAGGAGGCTTAGTTTATGTCACCATCATTCAGCTCTTTCAATATCGATGGTAATTCCATCAAGGTATCCAAAGATACCAAAACACTAGGAATCTACCTTGATTCCACACTCTCCCTATATTGGCAAACTAACGCAGTCGTTGCTGCCTCGGCTTACACATGCAAATTGATCACAGCCTGCTGCCCATTCCTCTCTACTCAGAATTGCATTACCCTTGCCAGGACATTGGTTATGTCCAAACTGGACTATTGCAACACACTGTACCAAGGCACCAACCAGTGCAACCTTAAACTCCAGACCAAACAAAACAGCGCCATCGGAGCAGCCCTCAACATCCCTAGATCAGCACACATCTATGAAACTAGGAAGAACCTTCACTGGCTCTCAGTCGCCCATAGGATATCATTGAAATCGCTGGCCCTTACTTACAAATGTGTAAACAACCAGGCCCCCCTCCAACCCCCAATCTACCTAGCCTCGCGATTCACTCCATACATTCCATCTCGGTCACTTAGATCTGCCCAAACTCAATGCCTCATGATCCCCAAATACAAGATTCCAACAGCCGGAGGTGTTAGCTTCCCAGTCCTGGCTGCCAAACTTTGGAACACTATGCCACTTACCATTAGAAATCTACCTTCACTGAACCTATTCAAACGCAAAGCTATGGCTAGCCACCAATTGTCTTCTTGAACATTTGAACACCACGACTTTCTGTATGCCTGATTAAATCTGCACTGCTCTTGTACTTTACTGCTCTTGTTTATGCAAATGACTGATTGTAACCTTAACTGTAACTCTGCCATTCTTGTAATTACTATTTGAAGATTTACGATGGTTGCCCTCGGGCCTGGTTGCGCTATACAAATAAAATACAAAACAAATACAAAACAAATTTCCAATAAAACTGTCATAACCAGCTTAGAAGTATTTCCACCTCTGAACTCATTCATGCAATGCACTGTAATGCTCCTACATTCCATTAAATTTGCAGTCAAATCTTTATTGGAATCCCACTGCGATTTCAGCCCCCATTTTTGTCAAGGATCTTACCAGTATGGAGTGCGTCGGCCTTGCATCTGATATATTGCATGTTATTCTAGCAGGAGATTTGAACAGTCATCTAATTGTGACTAAGAATTTGCATTCTGAACAAACCATCTTGTGGGCTCACTTTATAGATTCATGGGATCTGATTTTGCTGAACAGGGCCATTAAAACAGACATTCCCATCCCATACGTGGACAAGAGGTATCCATAATGCCACAATTGATTATGTATATGTCTTAGAGCACTGTTCAGTCAGATCACGGATTTCTCCATTATCCCTTCTTCTCTTAGTGATCACCTGATGTTCACCGCAGAATTGTTTCTCCACGCCCAAGCTAAGCCACAGCCCTTGCCACGTCAGCTAGGATCTCTGGTCATAAAAGCCCAGCAAAATAGATTATGCTGGAATAATTTCTCTTGGAGGCATTTAACAAATACCTAGTGAAGGATTCTCATCTGCTTTTAGAGCAGGGGTTTAATTCTCCAGAATACTGTGATAAAATACATTTGCTTCCACTGTTGCAGACAAAGCTCAAGCCTCCAACAGATCGTCCCACTCATGCCTTTGACCAATCCGTTAGATTTATGAAGTCGCTCTTTCGCAAACAGAAGAGACAAGCAATGCTCTTACCAGCACACTATCGTGAGCCCTTTGCGAAAGTTGAAAACTTTCTATGAAAATTGGATACGAGGACATAAGGCTCATATGTTCCAAAGAGAAGGTGAGCTATGACTGCACACAATTCAGGGCAAAAATACATCACATTTGGAAACTAATCAACATAACTTATCTTTACAAATTAATGGTGTCTCCGAAAAAAGATGGGTTGACCACTACTAATCTTCATACACTCCCTGAATCTAGCTGTTTTCGCACCGTCTAATTTGACTGATTTTTCAGTTCAATTAAACTTTGAGCGAGAGGATGTTCTTTATTACATAAAAGGCCAGTTTGTCCAGAGCTCCGGGTCTGGATGGCCTTTCCAATTTTGTTTTGAAACACCCTGAATTGTGGGAAAGCATCCTTTACACCATTTGTTTCTATCCAACTAAAACACTGTATTCCAATCTCTTGGTGTCAAGATCTAGTTGTGCCAATTTATAAGAAAGTAGACCAAACAAATCCAGCTAGTTATCGACCCATCGCGCTTCTCGATGCTCCCGGTAAAAATGTACAGCTGCATCATTTTAAGACCTAAATAATTGGGCCTCAGGAGAGAACCGAAGAGACCCCTTTCAAACAGGATTTGTTGTGGGCCTTTGAACTTCCATTAATATTACCATCTTAAATGCCATCAAATAACCTTATGCCACAAAGAACCAACCTTTGTACTTGGCCTTTGTGGACTTTCAGGTCGTGTTTGACTCTGGATCGTCAACTTCTGATCAATAAACGAATATGTTTTGAATGCCCTCAATCACTTGTATCGCTTAATAGTCTTCATTCGAACACAACGATGCAGGTAAAGCTGAACATGAGTGGGCTGATACAATTAATATCAAACATGGCCTTAAACAAGGCTGAATATTAGCCTCAACTCTGTTCAACTTATTTATCCTTTACATGGGAGTAGAGTTCATGAACGTAATCAGTGATGCTCCGAAGCTGGGTAACCAGATTGCATGGCTTTTATATGCCGATCTGGTGCTGCTCTCACAAGTGGACTCCAGACTTTACAGAATCAACTGGAAAGATTTGTGATTAAGAATAATGTAATGCTCAATCTGGAGAAAACGCAAATTGTGGAACTAGTAAAAGGGGTCACTCAACATATTTTGACTGGTCTCTTCAGAATCAAAAACTTACAGTAGTCAATGACTATAAATATCTTGGAGTTACATTTAGTAATTCTGTAGCAGATATTCCTCATAAAATCAGCAGATATTCCTCATAAAATCAGCCTATCTGCAAAACTTTCTACTCTAATTTCCCAGGCCAAGGTTCTCCAAGCAAAATTTGGTAAATTTGCGTGCTCTCATGTTATAACATTTTTTCAACAAAAAGGTAATCCTCATCATTACCTATGGAGCTGAGACCTGGCTACCCCACAAACAAATTCACTGGGATAGAGTTTAGGCCTAGTTCTGGAAAAAGGTAAACTACCCAACTCAACGCCAAATGCTTTATTGCGGTTTGAACTGGGTACTTTATCAATCAACATCCAAGTATCATGGAAGAGATGCTGCCTTTTTCACAAATGTTTACTGGGCCTAACTGCGAACAATATATTAACAGTGTTGGCCAATTATTTACTGCCATCTCCACATACTTTTCTGCTGAAATGGAGAAATTGTGCTTTCTCTGATTTGCATGAAACCAACATCTCATCTCACTGGACCTATTGCTCAAAAATCCATCCAAATGCAAAAATCAACTATACCAACTGGATTGGGACTATCCAACACAAATGTCTATTACTAAGGGACTTTGACAGATTAACCTTTGGCCATAAAAAATACCAGCAGACCGCCGATTTACTGAAATGCCCCTTACATTATTTTAGGGGTCAAATTCTAAGATTTTGTATGAATTTATGGCCCACCAATCAGATCTTACTAAGAAGGGGCTGAGTTCATCCTGATCTCTCGTCTTGTCGCTTTTGTAAAGTCAAACGGAAGGGAAGAGACCTTAAAACATCTGAATGTGTTGCTTTAACACAAAGGGAAGCTTTATTCCGTAAAAAAAGACAAACAAGTTACCTTGTCCGTCCAAATGATGAATTATGGCATGAAATATTTGCAACTAGAATTTCATTAAGCATAGCTACTATGCAATTTTTAAGTTCATTATTATCTACAGAATAATCACTTTGACAAGCAAGAAGCACTTACAGTATGCCTGTGTGCCGCCTGGTGAATTCTGAAATCATGATTCTCTACCATTTGCAACAGATAAAAAGTAAAGTGCATGTTTTTAATTATTAAGTTTTGTATTGAGACTGTAAAATTATTTCGTTCTTTTCTTTGGGTGTTATCCCTTTTCAAAACTTTTGACGAATTTTTATTTTTTGTCTTTCTGTTCTGGAATTTTAGTATCATGTGTGTAAATTGTTTAGAAAGGTTAATTTAACCATCCAAAAAAATAAACTAAAAAATACAACAAAAAATAGGACTACTCTTCCTCCTTAGTACAGGCTTACCGATTGGTCATTGCTACTGAAGTGTGTGGCTTTGCTCAAATGGTTTTAAGAAACCTTGTTAATCGTAGCTTCGGGTTTTCCAGTTCAAACCCAGGTTGTAACTTTGGGGGGAAAAAAACTAACATGCATTCACAGAATAGGTTGGCCTCACAAAATCTTCACTGGGGTGGTTCTGAAAACCCAACACCTTGCAAAACACTAAGTCGGCTTCTCGGATCATAGCGTTTCAGATCTCCCCCACCAACTCCAACCCCCTTAACAGGCTAAAACATTTTAAATATGACAAAGAAAAGCAAATGATTTCAACAATATTAAATGATTGTAAAGTCGGCTTACTCTTTTTTCTGTGCAACTTCTGGTACCCCTCGTCTCTCCTGTCAAAAGAGAACAGAATCATGAAAAACTGATGCTTTAAGCAATACATTAAAAGAAAATGCACAATAGTGGATATGGAATTATTAAAATATCAGCCCCTATACTTTGTACAAGGACATGGTAAGGGTATTTTACTCAAATACTACCTGTGGCAGAACTTCAGAAACCCACCTTAAGTGAACAGGGTTACATTTCCTAAGTTTAGCCTGAACTGCTCAAAGGTTTGGTAGCAATGGACAAGCAGCCAGCTTTAGTCTAAAGGATGGACTGTAGTAGGTACACAGAACTCCTCACACCTTGGTCCAAGGAAACACTTTAAGAAGTAATTTATATACACCAAGGCATGCACACTGTTCTACTTCGAAGTTAAGAAAATAATTCACAGTAAGCACTCGAAATATTCTTAGCACAGGTTAATAGGCACAGAATTGCTTTTAGGGTAACATTACATAAATACATCTGGAACATATTTCAAACTGTTCCAAACTTATAGTTTTGGATCCAACCTGTCTTAGAAATCCAAACTATCTGATACGAATCACTCCATGTTCAGAGGGGCCACACGAGACCAGAGTTAAGGCAGAAAAGCAAAATACAGTGTTGAGTAGTAGGAACCCTTACAGTTGCAGGTAAGTAACGGTTAGTTTCACAAGCGGATGACCCCCTGAAGGATGGCTCCAAGGACCAATTTAACAGGGCAGGCAGATTTACTCCTAGAGAACAATGGGTTGCCCAACCCAATGCAACTTGGAGACCTGAAGGGGTTCTAGATACAAGCTATCTGCATCCCCCAGAGTCTAAGGATCAAGCAAGTGCCAGGTAGGTTTACCAGGCGATGGACAGTACCTTCAAGTGAAGGAATTCCTGCAGGCCGGTTCAAGCTTTGAGACAAAAGACCTGGTCACAGATTTCTCAGTCATGGCATCAGGAGTAGGGGAACTTGGATGGATCTAGCGATAGCTCACGTACACCCTATAAAAAGATCTTGGTTCTGGCTTGTTGGCGCGTTTTTAATTCTCGGCGGAGCGACTTGCAGCGGTTGCTAGGAAACATCTCTTTACAATACCCTCCATTTTTTGGACCCCCCAATCTGACTTGCTCTTTTTACAGTGCAGTGAAGCCTTCAGCTTCAATGTACTGGCTTTTGACCATTTGTCATGGGGAAACTGATGTCCTAGCTGTCAAGTCATGGAATCACTTTTGGTAAATGTTTCAATGCATATTACAAAGTAGTATAATGGGGTACACATTTTGTTTTACCCTAGACTAACTCAGGATTGTTGGCTCCTCTAGGGGCGCCCAAGGGGAAAGCTGGTGGCAGCCGTTACTTGATATTTTTTGGTGCATTTTACTTTCGCCTTAACTCGTTTGGCTACCTACAGTGGCTAGTGTCCAAACATGGCCGTGCCACATGTTTGTTTTGTTTGCCCCTTATCCTGTGAGGTAAATTTACCAGCCCAGCAGAACTTCCCCTACATCACCAAACTGCATTTTCAGCAGTTACAAAAATAACGGCTGCACTGTCTCTACCTAGCACATATGGGGTGAGATGGAACCTAGAACACCCCGAGAATGACTGCAAGAGTTTATCATGTGCACCAAAGAAAATACAAAAGGCAGCAGCACTGCTATGCTGCCAGCTTAAAACTTCCCAATGATGAAGAAAATATTGTGTTTAAAATTACTGCGCACTGATGCCATTTCCATTTTTTTCAACATTACAGTTTGGTTCCAGTAAGACATCTAGGTTCATCCATATTCAGGTTGTACACAAGCAAAGGCAGGCAGTCCTCGCTGAAAGGCATTATGTGTCAAGGAAAATTGAGAAATTCACTCCAAGCCATACGGCAAGCGCTTTCCTTTGCACAAAATAACAAACTTCACAAGAAGCTCTCTCTCTCTCCCTTTGCTTATGTCAGTTTCAAAGAACCCTTGTTGTGTTGAACAGATTCCTGTGTATTAGAAAATGACTAGGGCTATGGAAGTGTTCAGAATAAAGAAACAAGGAAAAAAACGCATTTGTAAAGTGACATTCAATAAAAATGACCCATGTGTAAAATTGTGCTTTTGCCAAGCAAGAAAATGCCTTTTGAAAGTGAAATGTTAAATTGATGCCCTATGCTTGCACAGAAACGTGATGGCAGATGGGGGTTTGCTCTAAAATATAAATATGTACTCCCAAAAAGACTTCCTGGAACAGAATTACCTTCCCCAAGTGGACCCGCCTCCTGGGCACATGAAAGGGGCCAAGGTGTGGGATATGGCGACCTAGTCAGACTTCCTGGCATTTCGTCAGCCATGAACAATGGCTCAAGGGAACTGACCTTGTCACGGGCAAATGTGAATTCCTGGTGACCTCTTCAGCTGCATCTGCCAGAATGAAAGGTTGCTATGGTAGCCCTGCTGCCCAGAGCTGACAGTGGGGGTAGGATGACTGGGGAAATCTTAAGGACCATCCATTTGATCTAAAGGACTTTCATATTAAAGTATTTATTTCATTAGCCTAAAGAAACAGTGAAATTATGACAGTTTAAATAAGACATTGTAGGTTATTCCGACATGTGGTGGACTCAAACGCCAAGAAATTGTCATTTCTGGGGAAAGCGTTTGTGGCACTTTGGCAATGTAATGCTATGCCCAGTGATAATGAACCCTTTGTGTATGTAGACATTTGTAAAATTGTAGGTGAGATACTTTCCATGGAAATGCTGAAAGATTGCCAGAATGACTAAATAATATCACACACACTTGTGAAATATGGAATCTGCCCATCTAATTTTCCTGATGACATTTGTAAATATAAGTGTTTCGCTCCATAACCAATTTTGGCAAAAGTAACTTTGGTAGAACAAAGCACATTGTAAAAAACACTAAAATTGAGTCACGCTCTTCTGTCCAATCGGACAGAGGGAGAGACATCCACAGGCTGACCTATCCGATTCTTAAGAGGTAGATCTAGCTTCGTTCTGCCCACATCGTAAAAATCCTATGGTGGCATGCAGCCTTTCTGGAGGAAGTTGGGGTGGGGGCGGTAAGGACATGCAAAAACCCAAGATGTAAAAATACATAGGTCCAGGCATTCCACATTCACCCTGCAAGATTCCAGTGCAAGGCCAGGGTTAGCCGATAGATTCCCCCCCAGAACCTTTTACCCAGGCTGAACCTCTAATCCAAAATTAAACCCTACTAAAATCCCAATAATTCAGGCAAAGATGGGAGAAGGCTGCTGAACCCTTGTGGGATTATCCTGCTTTGCCCAGCTACCTGCTTTGCCCAGCAGAAACACCCCGCTGCCCAAGCGACTAGACCCTGGTTGCCTCGCTGTGTCCTCACAGGAGAGCCCAGCTGTTGCAGCAGTGACCAGACCCCTGATCTACTGGCCAAAGACTCAGCTGGCTGTCCAAACTACCCCATTCAAGGCTTTGTATTTCCCTTCCCCAGTAACCAAAAACTGCATCCCTTGCTTTGTTACCTGGTATTATGTCCAATTCCAAAGAAATCCGATAAAAAAAATTCTTAAATTGTCAGAATCCTCTGTGTATCCTGTCCTTAGGAAAATCTGTTAATTTCCATATGTATTTAGCCATTCTTTCCAAATCATTTCATTCCTCTATAGAAGTACTATTTGGAATAAATTAATTCCTATATAAAGACAGTGTGAAGGGATTAAAATTGCAAATTAACCTGTGTCGCGGACAGCGTTCCTCTTTTCTAGCCATTAAAATATAGTCTCAGTAATTTTTCTTTTAAAACCAATTTACCCTGTGCCTTTCCCTGTAAGAATACCATACTGTCATCCATCCAGAATCACCCTTCCACTTTCATATCATACCCGCATGTGCCTTTGTATCTCAGCATTAAAACCGCATTCCAATTTTGTCCCGTAAGCTCAATTGCCAACACGTTTTGCCATTTTAAACCTGTTAAACTTCACTGCAACTTCGCCATTTGCAATTCTTTCTGCACTGTGCTTCCTTCCATAGTCTATTTTCTATACTGTATGCCCGTTCAGCACATTGCTTTGTAACTTGCGAGTTTTCTTGCTTCTTTAATACAACCATACACATTGCCTTATTCATTCAACCGCACATGTAAAATAACCATTTAGTTACTCAGTGCCATTTCGCAAATTTTTCAAAAGGGAGTTCCATCGGATTTTTGCCTCCTATTCAGGGGTGGTAGGTCAGATTCTCATTACCTAGTATACCCAACTCCTTGCTACTCCACCCTCACAAAATTTGGTTAACAGGAGTTTGAGGGGTGTGTTGCAGGGGGAATGGTTAACCGTGGTGCCATTTAAATGCACTACTCAAAGTAATTTTGCTTTCATTCATTTGTGTATTGTATATCTTATACTAGAAGGTTAAACTAGGTGTATTCTATCATTTTACTGTGTAATCACCACCACTTGGTGACTGCTGGCCTATATTGAATGTGTGATTTATATTCATAATTAAAAATAAATATTCTATCATTACACACCAACCTCGATCATGGTCCACTGCGACAGGGTGTACGTTCAGAGGGTTGGGGGTGGGTCGGGGGGTGGGAGGGTGGGGAAGTGGAGTGAGACGGGTTGGCTGCCTTCTCAAAGCGGAATCCAAATTCATGAATTTTTAAGTGTTTTGATTGTGCTGCATCGTTGGCCAGTATATAGAGTCCTGGTCTGGAGTGTGACATCCCTTAAAAATCCTTACGACCGTGAGGGCCCGTTGCTGGGATTGAAATAAACCTTTCCACCCGTGACAGCTTAACACAGCAGGCTAACCGTAGAGGTAGTGATACCTGTGGTTAGAAAGCTGTGTTACACTGTAGAAGTGCCATCCCAAAACAGACCCCAAGTATCAGGCCTGTGTGTAAGATTAAAATCAACCCTCAACTAGACAAAAAGCAACAGAATGCAGGTTACCCTTATATAAATAATTTAAGAAAGAACACTTCATAATGACCACAGTGGAGATAAACATGGCAAGGCAGCACCTTTTGCACATATTTGGAAGAGGGGAACGGGCACAGCAAGATGAGGAGGCCTGGCTAGGTGAAATGATGCAACAGGTCACCACCATGAACATTGATGTATGGCAAGACGGTGGCCTATTAAATCAAGCCTTGAGCGAATTGTATGGGATTCCGAAAAATTAAAGAGGAGCAGATTAAAAAGGTCAGAATTACAACCTACCTATATCTCCACATAGGAGTCATGGGGGGAAAATATGAAGAAAATAGAACCCTTGCACAAAACCAGTCTGGGCTCCTAAACCAAATCCAGACTGAATTAAAACAAGTAGAAGAAAAATTGAAAAAGGTCCAAGATTCTGAGTTAGAATTTGGAAACTACATCAAACAGCTAAAAGAGGACTTGGCTCTACAACAACAAAATAATTCAGAACAAGAGACCCGGTTAGATACATTAAAAGTGGAGTGTCAGGAAAAGGTTGACTCTCGTAGAGTCAGCAGAAATTGAAACAGGGTCTGCTCAGAACAAATAGTTGCGTTACAAAATCAGATCAAAAAGTTGGAAGAGTAAAATAAATTATTAAAGAACTCTACTTTCAATCAGAATTTGATGAAGAGCGCCAGAAGTTAGGCGCCTTAAGGCAACAAAGGGATGACCTGACAGAACAGGTTGGCACTATGCATCAGAAAACAGATGCCCTAAACCAGTAAGTGTGCAAATTAAAAACCTCTCTGGAGAGGAGGGAGTCAGACCTTCAGGGACTGACTGGCAAAAGTAGAATGCGAGAAAATATATGGGACATAGGAGATCCAAGGAACTTTAGTTAGAAGCAGGCTGTAGAGGCTCAAAATGTGCATAGATAGGAGGTTCACCTCCTGCAACAGACATGGTCTGTTCCCAGGCCATAAAGGCAGCACAAAACGGCAATGAGGCCCACTGAGGAGAGCAATGGACTCCACAAGCAGATAGAGGCCAATCAAGCCTTGATGGAGCAAAAGGCTCAGACCTCTCCCTACTATCAATAGGTAGGAGCCAAGCAGGAGAAACTAGGGAGATTAGAAAAGGTGCGCTAGATTAAGCCAAAACTTGAGGGACCCCGAACAAGTAGAGGGACAGTGCCATCCCGAATCACAGCGCGATGACCTCTGTACCAAGACCCTCAAACTCTATTGACTCCCGCTTGTATACTGAAGACACTGCTCCCTTCACGTTTACAGGTTCACATAAGCCAGAAACCGTGAGGCAGTCAGAATGAAATAGGCCTAGCAGGATTGAACAGGATGACAGGCACCTGTGTACAAATTCAAAATTATGGCTGATGTCTCCCACCAGGAAGCCGCCTATGAGGAGAAACTCATGGAGTTATACCTGCAGAAAGATCATCTCTAACAAAAAACCCATTAGGCACATTAAGGCTATTCGGAATTTCATGACCCTATACCATAAAAATGCAAAATATTCTGTCTGGGAGCATCTGGAGCTATATGAACAGATGGACTGATCAGATAGCCAGAATTGCATAGACTGTGCCAAATGGACAATCTCTCCGATGTACTCCAGCTTCTTTGCTGGATTAGAAGACCAAAACCATTCACGGTGGTCCCTTGTTGCCCACAAACTTGACAATGTGGACCTCATTTCAGCAAACGGCCTGTACATTCTCTCCCATCACTGAATCCTGGCTCCAGCAGGCCCTGCCCTTTCCCTAGCCCTCCGAGGGTTATACCATTATCAGAGCTGACAGAACATCGGCAAATGAGGGGGGAGTTGCCTTTACAGCAAAAACCCATTTGGGCCTCAGAGCCACCTCCCATAACAGCCTACCTTCTGCTGAACTCCTCAGCTAAAATACTGCTAGCACCTTCATAAACCATCCTTATGCACTGCATCTACCATCCTCCAGGTCCCATCGCCCCTTTCGAGGAAGACATCACTGACCTTGCATCCAATACTAAATCTGGTGCACAAATCATCCTACTCTCGAGACCTTAACCTAGGGCTCCAGGATCCCAACGCATCAGCCTTAGAAAATGCCATTTCCCAGCTTGGTTTTAAGCACTGTATCACAGAGACTACACATATAAAGGGTCGAACACTGGACTGGGTGTCAGACCTCAACTGCTCCACTAAAACACTTCAGAATGATCCCATCGCCTGGTCAGACCACCATTAAATATCCTTTGCCATTCAGGGGATAACACCCCTGAATCCCAGTATTGCCCCCTGACTTTCTCTAGAAGTTCCCAGAACATAACACTGCCAAGTTTATGTCCTTTAATAACATCCTGGACGCAACCAACTACAAGAACCTAGATTCAAATCAACTAGTCGACTTTTATAACACCCTAGAGTCAGCCCTGAAAAAAAATGGCACCGCTCAAACCCAAAAAGGCTAAACCAATTGTCCACCTCAACAAATGGTTCACACCAGAACTAAGAATCTGGAGGAACGCCGAAAGAGTGGCTGAAAATACATGGCGTAAATCACCTACCACTCATAACAAGTTACTGTTCACCTCAGCGGCTGCTTCCTACAAATCTGCTATCCTCCCCACCAAAAAAGAAACCTACAACAATAGAATGCTTAACGCCAATTCAAGGACAAAGGAGCTCTTCAGTATCTTAAGGGAACTGGAAGCCCCAGAACTGCCAGAGGTTTACAAAGGATGTGGCCTGGTGTGGCAAAATCCAGCAAGCCCTAGCTGACAAAAGGGCATCACTTCAAGTTAAAATAGAAGCCAAACATAACAGCCTCACTAGCAGCCCCCTCATAAAGCACTCTGCAGAGCAACAAATCCACTGGTGCCCGCCCTTCACTTTCTCCTCAGTCACTCCGAAAGTGGAAGACAACCTAAAATCCTCAAGGTGGCAAGGAGATCTCTGTCCGGCCCATATCAACAAGGAAGGTGCAAAAGAGCGGTCACTCCTTTCATCGCCACGTTGATAAACTCTTCATTCAACTCCAGCCTAGTCCCCAATAACCTGAAAGAGGCCTGGGTTATGCCCCACTTAAAAAGCCAAGCTAGACACCAATATACCAATGAATTATAGGCCAATCACAACAGTCCTATTTCTCTTAAAAATCTTGGACAGAGTTACATCCCTGAAAATCCAGATACATTTGGAGGACACCAACCTGCGCGGCCTCCGACAATATGGTTTTCGGCCATGGCACGGAGCCAGCCCTTCTGGATCTGAACATACAGATGGACGAGGCAAAAGACAAAAAGGTATGTTAGCCAAGCCATCTTACTGCTGTTCGACCCATCGGCTGCTTTCGATCTGGTCGATCACCAGATCCTCACAGAACACTAGTCCACTGCAGCTGCCTTCTCTACCGAGTTCTCCAATTGGATCAAATCCTTATCCAATTGAACTACCAGAGTTTTCGCACCAACAGCCTCAGCAGACCCAATCCCAATCCACTGCAGGATGACCTAGGGCTCCTACGTCCGACACTTTATAACATTCACAAAGCTCCTCTTCGTGTAGATGACACCCATGTTAAGACGATCGAATTAGCAGACAACATCCAGGTTCTCATCACGCTGACATGCTGTTCCAAAGAGGACTCCGATAATGAAGTAAATTTACCTGGAAATCCAGGCCTGGATGGCTGCAAACAGCCCCTGCCTCAATCACGAAAAGACAGAGCTCCCGATTGTCAGCACACAGGCATATCTAAACAAACTCTACCCTCGGTACACGTCCTTCAATATTGATGGGGATCAAAGTTATCAAGGAAATCAAAACCTTGGGAGTTTCGATTCTACCTTGTCCCCAATTAAACAAGTTTGCACCTCTGGTTTAGATTTAATGTCATGTTTTGCTTGTTGTATTTTCTTGTTCCTCATGTAAAGTGCTTTGGATTAAAGCGCTATATAAATTAAAATAAATGAGAATGCATTACTTACCGTAAAAGCATTTCTGATGGTTGTATCTGCTTAGATTCACATGCTGTGCATAGGTCCGACATCCAGTGGTCACTGCGGAGTATTGCATTTTGTTTTTCGTAGTCGAAAAGGGGGCGTCGACTAGGCGTGTCTGAAACACTATCCCTATAGTGACGTGCGTTGTACCCACAATCCCTCACGCGTCGAGGTCCCTCTGTTTGTATTTTTTCTGCCCTGAGGGAGCCTTCTAGACGTGAGTGAGTACAGAAAGAGAGAGAGATATATAAAGGAAGTCTATGTTCCTTCCATCCAAGCGGGGAGGAAGGGTGGGCGCATGTGAATCTAAGCAGATACAACCATCAGAAATGCTTTTACGGTAAGTAATGCATTCTCTTCTGATGTTTGTTAATCTGCTTAGAATCACATGCTGTGCATAGACTAGCGAGCAGTACCCGGAGTTGGCGGTGGGTTATGAGAAGGAACAGTAGAGAAAAGGTGTCGTAATACTGCCTGTCCCACCTGGGAGTCAGATCTAGAGTGTGTATCTAGACAGTAGTGTTTTGTAAAGGTGTGCACAGAACTCCAGGTAGCCGCTTTGCAGATGGACTCAAGGGGAACATTTGCAATGAATGCTATGGATGCCCCCGTGCCTCGAGTAGAGTGTGCTCTTGGCTTAAAGGGTAGTTCTCTCTTAGCAAGAGTATAGCAGAGAGTGATGCATTGAACAATCCATCTAGAAATAGTGGATTTTGAAACCGCATCTCCTTCTCTTCCTGCTGCCACCGAGACGAAGAACTGATTAGTCTTCCTCAATGGTCTGGTTCTTTCCATGTAGAACATGACCGCCCTGCGTACATCAAGTGTGTGCAGAGTCCTTTCTCCCAAATTGGAAGGATTTTGAAAGAACGTTGGTAGTTCTATAGACTGGTTTACGTGGAATTTAGAAATACATTTCGGAGCAAACCTAGGGTGAGTGCGTAGAACCACTTTATCTTTGTGAACTGTAACAAAGGGGTCTAGAATAGAAAGAGCCTGAAGTTCACTTACTCTCCTGATGGAGGTGATAGCTATTAAAAAAGCAGTCTTAAGAGTAAGGTGTTTAAGGGATGCTTTGTGCATGGGTTCGAATGGAGAGCCCATGAGTCTGGTAAGTACCACATTAAGGTCCCATCCGGGAGCAGGGTCAGCTATCGGGGGGTGTATTCTCTTTACTCCCTCCATGAATGTCTTTATAACTGGGATCCTCCACCACGACACTTTGAGTTGGGAGGTGGTGTATGCAGAAAGTGCCGCTAGGTGGACTTTAATGGAGTTAAACACTAGGCCTGAATCCAAGAGATGGGTCAGGTATAGTACCACATGTGTGGGAGAGCAGTCAATAGGGTTGATGCTTTTACTCCTGCACCAGATGACAAATCTCTTCCACTTGCTAGAATAGCAGTGGCGAGTGTTCGGTTTTCTGGCTTCCCTGAGGATGTCCATGCATCTTTGCGGGAGTTGTAGATGTCCGAACTCTATGATTTCAGGAGCCAAGCTGCTAAATTCATGTTCTGGGGGCATGGGTGCAGAGTCCTGCCCTTGTTCTGAGATAGCATGTTGTACGGGCAGGGGAGTTTTACTGGGGGAGATAGAGACATCTCCATCAAGTGAGCGAACCATGGCTGTCGGGCCCACATTGGGGCCACCAGTATCATGGTCACTTGTTCCTGGTGCATCTTGTGCACCACCTTGTTGAGAAGGGGAGTCGGGGGAAAAGCGTAAACAAATTTCCCTGACCATTGCATCGATAGACCGTTCCCCTTGGATTGGTTCTGGGGGTACCTGGAGGCGTAACTTAGGCATTGAGAGTTCTCCAGGGTTGCGAACAGGTCTATTTCTGGGAATCCCCATTGTGTGAAGACGTCGAAGACGATGTCTTCGTGTAGACGCCATTCGTACTCTTCGGGCAGAGGGAAATCTCTGCTGAGTCTGTCTGCCAGCAGATTGAGTTCCCCGGGTACATGTAGTGACAGTAGGAACATGTCCTGTTTGAGAGCCCACTTCCATATATTCTGGGACAGTTTGGACAAGCCTGGAGAGTGGGTGCCCCCCTGCTTGTTGATGTAGTACATGGCTGTAGTGCTGTCCGTAAGGACCATTACTGTCTTGCCTTGTAGGTGTTTTTGGAAGGCTTTTAGCGCCTTGAATACTGCTAGTAGCTCCAGTAGATTGATGTGTTTGGATGCTACGTTCGGAGTCCACACTCCGTGAGCAGTCTGATGGGATAGGTGAGCACCCCATCCTGTGAGGGATGCGTCTGTGGTTAGAGTAGCTTCCGCCGCGGGTGTGGCAAAGGGTTTTCCTTTTTCCATGTTCCCCTTTGTCCACCACTGTAGCGAGAGAACCAAGGCCTGCGAGACCACCACTAGATCGTCCCATTGTCCGCTGGCCTGACACCACTGGCTGTTGAGCCACTCTTGCATTGGGCGCATGCGCAGGCGCGCGTGAGGTACCAAATAAATACACGACGCCATCATTCCTAGCAAGCGCATTGCTTTGCGTACCGTCACCTCTCGGCCGGTCACATATTGGGGGATCTGAAACAGCATGTTTTGGACCCTCTCTTTGGAGGGGAAGACAAGGCCGTCCCTTGTTTGAATTAGAGCCCCTAGGAATTGTTTGATTTGACTGGGGTCTAGACTGGACTTCTTTTCGTTGATGGAGAAGCCCAGTTGGAACAAAAGGTCTACCGTCTTTTGGGTATTGGAGAAACATGTTTCGTAAGAGTCCCCTGTTATGAGCCAGTCGTCGAGGTAAGGGTAAACTGGGATGGACAACCTGCGCAGGTGGGCCGCAGCCACTGCCAGTACCTTTGTGAATACCCTTGGTGCTGAAGCTATACCGAAGGGTAGCATCTTGAACTGGTAGTGTTTGCCCTCTATCATGAACCTTAGGTATTTTCTGTGCGCTGGCAACATTGAAATATGAAAGTATGCATCTTTCATGTCCAATGTTGTCATGTAATCTCCCTGCGAAAGCAGCGGGATCACCTCCTGTAAGGTCACCATACGAAACTTTTGTGGTTTGATAAACTTGTTCGCTGGGCGCAGATCTAATACAGGGCGCATGGTTAGATCCTTTTTGGGTACAAGGAAGTACACTGAATAAATACCTTCTGTTACCTGAGATAGAGGCACGACCTCTATGGCTCCTTTTTCCAGCAGTTGTTGTACTTCTTGAAGAAGGATGGCAAGATGTTCCGGCGTCAACCGTCGTCCCCTCGGGGGTTTGTAGGATGGGGAACTGTTGAATTCGATACAGTATCCGTGGGCTACGGTGGAAAGTACCCAACGGTCTGACGTTATCTCCTCCCATGCAGGAAGAAAGGATGTTATCCGGCCCCCGACCGGTGTTGCATGGGAGGGGACGCGAATCTTCGCGTCACTTGGAGTTGTTGGGGGCTTGGGAGCCTCTGGGGGTGGATCCCCGACCTCTCCCTTTGCCCCGGCGTTGGCCTCTTTGGCTGTACTGCCCACTATTGGCTTGGTAATTGGTGGCAGGGTATTGCTGATGCTGACCTTGTTGTTGTTGCCGTTGGCCACGAAAAAAGCGCTTGTTGCCATAGCCGCGTCTGGTAGTGGGCTTAGAGATCTGGTCAAGAGTCTTGATAGTGTCAAACTCTTTTTTGGCCATCTCTAGGGCTTCATCTACCGCTTTTCCGAAGAGGTTAGCGTCCTCGACAGGTTTATTTATTAAAGACGCCTGTGTCTCCGGTTTAAAGCCTGAGTTGCGCAGCCATACATGGCGCTTTAGGAGTATTCCTTGTACCAGGGAACGTCCTGCTGTTTCTGCCGCGTCCAGAGAGTTTTTTACAATGCTCTGGTTCACTTGTGTTCCTTCGCCAATAGTCGACAGTAGGCGTGTACGTAAAGGCTCCGGTGCTTCCTCTGCGTCTTTGCGCAGTTTGGTCCACTGCGCGTCTGCGTAGCTCGCAAGCAAGGAATTGTTGTTGGCAATTCTTGCTGAGAAGGCAGCCGAGGAAGTAACTCTTTTTGCAAGGGCATATAGCCTCTTGCCCTCCTTGTCAGGGGGTGCCTCACTGGTGGAAAGTGGTACCCCTGCCCTCTTTCTAGTATTAGATACAACTAGGGAGTCCGGTATGGAATGTCCTCTAATGTAGAGCGGGTCTGAGGGTGAAGGAGCGAAAAGTTTCTCAATCCGTGGATTGACCCCTCTGATCAATGCGGGAGTGGACAGCGACGGGGTGATCCTCCTTTTAACTGAAGCGAGGAGAGGAATGGTCTGGCTGACCGGGGGTTTTTCTTTAATGACTCTTTCTACAAAGTCTAATTCTGGAGAGAGTTCTCCCGTGTCCAGTTCGAAATGCGCTGCTGCTCTGCGCAACAGTGCATTGAAAGTAGGCTGATCGTCAATTGGAGACGTGTTCCTAACTGGAGAATTATCCGGAGGAGTTAGATTTAGGGCATCAGTGTCGGAACACACTGATGGTGATTGCCAGGGGTGCGAAGGTCCTTCTCCTGGGCTAATCCCGAAGCCTTCTTCTATAATGTCTGTTCTGTCTTCTAGACATTCCTCCTGGTTCTGTCCTTCGTTGTCCATGAAATCATCTTCTTCTTCGAAGTATTGTTCCTCCCCAGTGAGGTCATATACGTCTTGGAAGTCTGAGGCTGTGTCCAGCAGGGGATCGACCAGCCTCGGTTTTTTGGCTCTGGGGTCGTCTTGAGGCCCTTCTCTAGTTCTTCTGAGAGTTAGAGGGGCTTGGGTACTCAAACTTTTCCATCCTCTCCATACAGAGGTGGAGTCTCTCCATAGTTTCATGGGGTACCCCAGAGCGGTCTAGCGGGGGAAAACTCGAGTTGTCTACCTCGAAATGGCTCGACCTCTCCCAAAGCGTCGAAGAAAGTGTCCCGTCGCCCTCCTCAAAACCCTCAGGTGTGTAGGGAGACTCCCTGACTGAAGGGGGTAATCCCTGCTTTCCTTCGGGTGTTTTCGGCGTATCCTTTGATCTATGCGAAACGCTCGACGAAATTTTCGGCGTACGCTTTTGGGCGTCGGCTACAACGATCCTGGCTAAGCTATCGGCGACATTCTTGTCGGCGGAAGCTTGAGTTTTCGACGCTATGGGTATCGAGCGGTGTACGGCGGTATGCGCCTTCTGTTGATGCGCACCGGCCGGTGGTTTGGTGGTGGCGCCCTTGTTTGCCGAAAGCCCAGTCGCAGGTCGCGGCTGCGGTTGCGAGAGGGGCTTCGAACCCGAACGGTCCGAGGAGGCCGCCGGTGGAACCTGCGTCTCCTTGGGCGCCGAAGCTCTCTTCGACTTAGACGAAGAAGAGCCATGGGTTGTGTGCTTATCTTTATGTGAATCTTTGTGTGCGTCAGTGTCGCCGGGGTGTTCCTCCCCATAAGCAGGGCGTGAGCCGAGCCCGTCGGGGCCGGGGACAGACGACGAAGCGCGTAAGCGCTCCTTAGAGGGGGTTTCGACTTCCGTGGCGGAGGTCGTGTCATCGCGTTCCTCGTCACTGTCGGTGGTAGCAGCGGCGGGTGAACCTTCGGCCTTCGACATCGCGTAGGCCGCCCACCTTTTAACCCTACGGTCTTTTAGAGTTTTAGGCTTCAGAAGCCGACAAGCCGCGCACCCTTCCTCTTTGTGATCGAGGGGCAAGCAGCGGTTACACCGTGAGTGCTTGTCCTTCCAAGTGAATTTGCCTTTACAAAGTGGGCAAAACCTAAATGGTGTCCTCTCCATAGCAGAGGCAATAAATCGCGATAAACACCCCCAGGGAAAGGAAGGGGAAAGTGAAAGGCATTCTCAGAAAGAGCCAGAGATGTCCCACGACCCCACTCTCCCTACTGTAAGTGGCCAGCGAGGCCAGGCCACGTGTTCGGCAGCGCTGAAGATTTCCTCCGCTCGACCCTCCGTCGACGATTTTGCTCGGCGGAGAACAGCTACACTGCGTCGAGGGAGTGCTGTATTAATCTTCGTAGAAGAAACGACCAAAGGTCGAGGGTTGCAATGTCTCTCGAGGAGCTCCGCGTGAAGGCGACCAGAAGCTGGGCGGAAAAAAACAATCTGAGGGACCTCGACGCGTGAGGGATTGTGGGTACAACGCACGTCACTATAGGGATAGTGTTTCAGACACGCCTAGTCGACGTCCCCTTTTCGACTACGAAAAACAAAATGCAATACTCCGCAGTGACCACTGGATGTCGGACCTATGCACAGCATGTGATTCTAAGCAGATTAACAAACATCAGAAACAAATCTATGGCATACACCACCAAATTGATCAATGCCTGTAAATCATACTTGTCCCCAATCAGCTGCACTATGCTAGCCAGATCCTTAGTCCTCAAAGATTGATTATTGCAACACGCTATTCCTAGGATTTTCCGAACAGAACCTCAACAGGCTACAGGTCCTACAAAACGCCTTGAGATGCGCACTAAACATTCCGAGGTCCAGCCACACCTCAAACCTCAGACGCAATGCCCATTGGCTCCCCATGCACGATAGAACACTAGGCACTATCACTTATAAAGGCCTTTCAAATTCCGCCCCAAAAAAAATGGTCAGATAAATTCTCCAAACAGCAATCAGCCCGACCCACCTGATCCTCCCAATCACATTGTCTCATAGTACCTAGGTTCAACCTAAAAACAGCTGGTGGAGCTAGCTTCCCAGTTCATGCTGCAACTCCCAACCTACAGCCATCAGAATGGAACTCTCCTACTCTTTCAGAACTAGAGTAAAAAGCCCTAGTCAGACCACAGCTCACGTCAACGTAGATCTAGCCTTACCTGTATTACATGGATACATGTGCCTTACTGTTTTATCATTCAAATGTTACCCATGCTCTTATCTGTATTTATTGGCTATTAGACCTACCTGTAACCTTGAGTCGACTCACCAGTTGCTATCTTATGTTTGCCTGTAACATTCTTACATCTTTTCACACGCCCAGTTACCTGAGGATTAGGTGCGCGATTCACATTAAACTAACAAAATGTGGTCCACCTATAAGGTGGGCATCTTGAAGCACTTTTCTGACAGAAACCCCCAGGAGGCTCGCAAAACAGCCGAGAGTATCAGGCTCCAAGAGAATTTGTGCAGGAGCTAAAACGCGCCTTTGCGCAAACTACCAGACAGGTGCGCACGAATAGTAGCAAATTTATAACCACCTATTTTCATGTGCTCCCAAAATATATAATGACCCAGCTAGTAAGGGATTTTCATGACAACAAGACCCTGGACTGGGTTATAGAGCAGGCTACCCGGATCTAGGAGGTCCAAAAACATGCAGAAAGCATAAATCCAACAAAAAACCCAAAACCAACCACTCCCACTGCTGCTAAGGTGGTGAAGGTTGCCCCCGTTTTAGACCTAGAAATGGGGGACCTAAAAATACACCTTCTCAAAACCATCCAAATCCGAGGCAAAGAAAGCCATCTGATCAATCAGCAGCAAGTGGTAATAAGGTAGGTAACCCCATCAATATGACCTCCAACTTTGAAAATTGTATCAGTCCTAGCTATAAGGGCAATCAACCTATCTTGGGGTACGTGTGGGCTCCCCCAGCCCAATGGGGGTGAATCGAACCAGGTGAGTACTGCCCCAGGAAACTCCCCCCCTAACTTCCCTCAGGAGGGCAGTAATCTGGGTTAAGTTTCTTCCCACGGTACCTTCCAAACCCCCAACCTGCAGGACAACCCTCCTTTCTTGCCCCGCTTTCAGGAGTCCAGACCACCACATCCGGGAGAGGGGAGGCCAAGGGTGAAGGGTTACAAGGGAATCCCAGTACGCAGGGTACTCCAGGAGAAGGGATAGTTATCCTTCCCGAGAACAACCTAGGTTTGGGCAAATGCCCCCGTACCAGTCGGAACAGGTGTCCCAACTGAGCACCAGGTCCAGAATCCAACTCCGGATCTGAGCCGCATGTTGAGGGCTCAGCAGAACCCCCAGATGAACATGGCGGCTCAGAACCCTGCAAACCAAGGTTCTGGCGCCACATAACATTGACAGGGAGAGAACCCAGCCAACCCCGCGGTTCCAGAGGCGGAGGCACGGGAGGGGGGGGTGCAAAGCCCTAGAAGAAGCCTGCTTTGTCACCCGTCCAAGTCCATGGACAACCTTGAACCGGAACTAAAATCTTACCCCCAAAAATCTGCAACCCAGGGAACAGAAAGTGGGTAGGAGAAACCAAGAAATCAAGAAATCAAAAAGACCAATTTTGTCGAGAAAGGCATGTCCACCAGTTTGAAGGTGAGGAATCCTTGGAGGATTCTGGAAAGAAAATCTCCTTCAGGGACGGGGCAATTCCCCCCCAAAGAAAAATGGGTCCCAAGAGACCAGAATTTAGACTGGGTAGGTGTGGGGACTGATGCAGAATCGCCCATCCCTGAACCCCAGAAAACAAAATCTTGATGGAGGGATCTTCCCTACAAACTGGTTCTAGTGACTGCCACCAGGTATGGGGGCAGCACAAAGCTAAGGGGAAAAAGTGTATTTCGGAATCCCACGTATTTCAGGATGCCAAATTTGTGTTAAGATTCCCAGACCCCGGCACAGAAAACTGACCAAAACCCCACTGTGTCGAGTCCAAAATAAAGAAATTGACCACCCAGCTTCCCCAAAACGCCAATACCTTTGCCCCTTGGAGGATAAAGGTAGATTCTACGCCCCACTCCGAGTGCAAGGGCAATGTGCATTTTCAGCACTGGTGGACACTGGATCCCAAGCCACTCTTCTGTAAAAGGGCATTTGAGCAGCTAAATTCAGGAAGGGGGAGAGATAATAGATCCTTCTCACCTCTCTTCCTGGTGAAATCCAGAACTCTGATGGGAATGAAATACCTGTTGAGGGGACTGCGGATCTGGAAATTAAAATTGGGCGACATAAGGTGACACCCGGTCATAGTCTTGACTCCAAAGAGTGCCCCCCATGTCTATTAGGGAATGACATCCTGCGCACGTTGACTCCCCTGATAGTCTGAGTCTAGAGGACCTTATTTACAGTCTAACAGGCCAATAAAATTCAAACAAAGTGTCAACCATGTTAGTTTAAATAGCACCTGCCACGTGGTTGAATAAAAGTCTGATCAAATGGAATTTCGTTTTGAAAATAATCAAATATCCGACATAGTAATTGCTGTAGGACAACAAACTGGTGAGGTGGTGATCAGAAAGTTACCGGCTGGGAAGACCCCGGGCTCGGATGGCCTCCCAGGGGAGTTCTATAAAACCTATGAGGAAACACTCGCCCCTATATTGGCCTAGGTCTATAATGAGGCCTTCGAGCGTGGCACCCTCGCGGATTCCCCGAGCGAGGCCGTGATAATACCCTTACTCAAACCTGGGAAAGACGGAGCAGATTGTGCCTCATACAGGCCCCTCTCCATGCTAAATGTAGACTGCAAGATCCTCACCGCATTGCTCGCCTCCAGACTGTGCAGTGATCCCACTGTTGATCCATCAAGACCAGACCGGATACGTCCCCGGACGATCCATTACTGAGAACCTGCGTAGGCTGCATCACGTTATTTATAGTACCGAGGGAAGACCACAGAAACTTGCGGTGGCATCACTGGATGCCACCAAAGCTTTTGATTCCGTGAGGTGGGAATGGCTATATGCTACCATGGCAAAGATGGGAATTGGTCCCGTATTTCTGAAATGGACCCAGCTGGTTTACGCCAACCCCACGGCAAGAGTTAGAACCAATAGAACCTTTTCTGCGAAATGGTCCCTACACAGAGGCACCCGCCAGGGATGCCCACTATCCCCCATGCTGTACATAATCGCAGCCGAGCCTGTAGCAGCCTACCCGAGACAGGAATATGGAGATGGGGCATCACCATAGATGGGACAACTCATCTCGTCTCCATGTACGCGGACGACATCCTCTTATATTTGCAGGACCCCGAACACCTCCTACCCTACATTCTTGAAATCCTGGACAGCTTTCATAAGCATACCGGGATCCAGATTAACAAAAATAAATCTTGCCTCTACCCCCTAGCCGCACTTCACAGTGATTATGGGTCCCTCCCTCCCCTAGATCTCGAATGGCAGGCAACATCTTTTAAATATCTGGGGATAACCATACATCGGAGCCTCGGCACGGAACATATACTTAACACTGTAAGGGCCAAGGACTCTCTCTCGAAGTCCATGGAATTTGGGGGCGGCTACAGCTCTCGGTGGCCAGGAGGGCGGACCTCCTTAAGATGGTCGCCCTCCCCCGCCTACTGCACTACTTCACTAACATTCCCTTCTACATCCCCCCGGCGCTTTAAAGACCTCAACAAGCTCTGTACAGGCTTCCTTTGGCAGGGAGGCAGGCATAGGGTGGCATTGGAGACCCTCAAGAGACCATTTGAGAGGGGTGGGCTGAAGATCCCCAATTTTGAACTTTATTTCCTAGCCAGCCAGCTGAGACACATTGTGCGGTGGATGGCCGACGAGAGCACAACAGACACTCGCCTCCTCCAACCGGCCCTCCCCCAGCTATTACTCAGGGATCTGCTATGGACCAAGAGGCGTGCTCTCGAACACTGACCTTACCTCGTCAAGCTGGGACTCCGACTCTGGAAAAGGGCCTGCAAACTGGTCGGGTCTGAAGACCCATACTCCCCACAGATCCCCATTGCAGCACTCATGTCCAACCATTCCTGGGGGCAACCTGAGACCCGTACACAATGGGAGCCCCTTGGGGTGGCCACGCTTGGGGACCCGATTCAGGAGCAGACGGTTTTAGCCTTCCCAGACCTTAGCGACGCCACTAACCGACCGGCCGGGCAATTCCTACTGCACAGAGCGGTCATACAGGCCCTAACTAGCAGGTGGCCTGTCGCTGGCGACCTGAATGACGAAAACAAAATGTATTGAAACGATTCTTAATGCCGCCGAGGGGGGGCCACGGAACCTCACGTATTTACGAGGCCTTACTATGGGGCTCCACCAAAGAAGACCTTAGATGCTGAGACAAATGGGAAACCGAACTGAATCTGGTTTTCGAAGACAAAGCCTGGGGCGATATAACCCACTACCATACAAAAATCTCCCGGAAAGCCCGCTTACAGCTCATTCAACTGTACGTCACGAACAGAGCGTATCTCACCCCGGAAGCCATATCCAGATTCACTGGTGCGACCACCCAATCATGCCCCAAATGCAGCGAGCCCAAGGTTGGCATGACCCACATGTTCTGGGGATGCCCAGTGATTAGAGAATTCTGTACTCAAGTGAGGGATAGAGTGGCCGGTGCAGACATTGACATCGACGTGGACTAGCCCTCGGCATGCATCCTGGGCAAGTTTAGGCGCAGCAGGGAGAACAAACCCCTCAACAGGCTGAGAGACCTTATTTACATAACTGCCAAAAGGCGCATTGCCATGAGGTGGAAGAGCCCCAAAGGCCCATCTATGCCCCTATGGTGGGGGGACCTTACAAAGTGGATCGCAGCGGAAACCGCGGCATGGGAGACTGCAATCCAAGTGCAGAGGCTGGACTCCAGCGAAGAGCTGGGTGGCCTTAACTGTACCCTTGTTGTACCCTGAATCACAGGAGAGCGAGATAGCTGGGGAAGGCGACCCAGGCCCGAGCATGGGCTCTTGACAAACTTAGTACTTGCTGTGGTCTTGGGGGGAGGGGTGGGAGGGGTGGTGGACAGTTGGGGATTTTTCTTCTGATATGCTCAATCATCACCACTGATACATGTTTTACTCTATTATTGTTTGTAATGAAACTAATAAAATATATTTTAAAAAATAAACTGGTGATGCTAACTCCCCTCCGTTCCTGAAAATCAACCTTCCAGTTGCAAGTGGCATTCCACACTAGAAGGAAATACTTTGAACTTTTATACCAATTAACAATCTGAAAATATACATTATATAATCAAAAGTGATGAGAAACCACCTCCAAGCTTAGCTGACATTCAGAAATAAGAAAAGGAACAAGTTACTTACTTTTAACTGTTCTCCAGCATGGGTCTGGGAGTTGATAGAAGAAAAGGTAGTGTGAGGTACCTATAGAGAGGGATGACATGATATCAGACAACTGGCCCCAAAACAAAATCTCCTGATGGCTATTTGCATTCTGAACCAGAAACACCAACTGTTTAATATGTTAACAATTGCGTACTACTACTAATAAGTATTACATGAATTTGCACAAATAATTTCTGCTACTAAACTTCACTACAATGTGTAGCTAATAGTGTCAAAGTATCTTTCTTTTGTATCTGTTTATTTTTTAAGGCCTCATGTTGAGTTATAGGCCTACATTTTTTAGATGTCTGTCCAATATTAATTAAGTTTTTCTGTTACCTATTCTCTTGGCTACTATTTGTTAAACCTAGCTACCTGCTGCAACTCCCACCTATCCCCCCAATGCGTCTTAGAACATGGGTAGTTTTGGACTCTTGTTTTCTGTGTATAACCCACCCTCATTAGTCAGGCCCCTGTTCAACAAAAAAAAAAAAAATAAATAAAAAAAGAGGGTTCCTTTTACCCCTCCTATCCTCTGTTCTTCACTCCTGCCAGATGAAACTGGATGAGTAACATCCCCTGGGCGACGGCCCAGTGCCATAAGTCCTGTGCTTCCTTGGTGAGCGCCAGGGATCTGGTGCCCTCCAGCTTCCGGATGTAGAACATTGTGGTGGTGTGGTCTGTGAAGACCTGTACCACCTTGCCCTTGAGGGATGGAAGGAAGGACTGGAGGGCCCAAAACACAGCCCGCAGCTCCAACACATTGATGTGCCACGTCTTCTCCAGTAACCACAGGTCTCTTGCATGAAGACTACCGGTGTGTGCTCCCCAACCTTCCAGGGAGGCGTCCGCCATGAGTTTCCGGATGAGGTGCGGTCTGGTAGTCCCCGACAGACGAGCGCGCTTTCCCCACCACCAAAATCAATCGACGGAAACCCTCGTCGAGTGATCTTGTCCTCGAAACCTCCCTATACTTATATCCAACGGGCATCGAGGAACTCCTGCAGTGGGCGCATCCGTAGCCTGCACAGACGAATGAGGTATATGCATGACATCATGCCGAGTAGGGACTTGGAACTCACCCTTGTAATCTTCAGGGCCAACAGCCGTGTACCTTGCCCAGGATGGCCGCTACCCTCTCCTCCGGAGACGCCAGGCACGACACTGTTGAGCTCCCAGAAATCGAGCATCCTGCGATGTCAAGCAGG
The DNA here is from genome assembly GCF_040938575.1 of Ambystoma mexicanum. Classification (NCBI taxonomy): domain Eukaryota; kingdom Metazoa; phylum Chordata; class Amphibia; order Caudata; family Ambystomatidae; genus Ambystoma; species Ambystoma mexicanum. The sequence continues at coordinate 1,567,693,921 of NC_090937.1, read as the reverse complement.
ACTTTTCATAGTTGATCGAGAACCCCAGATCCGTCAGGAGTTGGCCGGTCCGCGCTGTGTGGTCGACAGCAATGTCCTTTGAACTCGCCCGGATGAGCCAGTCATCCAGGTAAGGGTAGACGTGGATCCTCATAGCTGCAGCTGCGCCGCCACCGTTGGCAGGCACTTGAACACTTGTGGCGCTGAACTCAATCCGAAGGGAAGGGCTTTGAACTGGTAATGTTGCCCTTGAACCATGAAGCGTAGGTACTTGCGGTGCCCCTTGTGTATGGGGATGTGAAAATCGGCATCTTCCAAATCCAGCGACAATAGAAAATCCCCTCTTCCAGCTTTCCTAGCACGTGCTGCAGAGTCACCATCCAGAACTTTTGGGACTTGAGCAACTTTGTCAGACGGCAGAGGTCCAGAATGGGCATCCAACCGCTGGTCTTCCTTCTGACGAGGAAGTAAAGTGAGGACACTCCGGAGCCCTGGAGCCTCTTTAGGACAAGCTCGATCGCCCCCTTTTTTAGCATGGCCTGTACCTCCAGCAACAGCTGAGGGACGTGGTTTTCTTGATGGCTCACTGGTGGAATGCGGGGACACTTCCTTTCGAACTCCAGTTTGTCCGTGGGCGAGAGCGTCCAGCACCCAACAGTGTAGATAGTCTACCACATGCTGACTAAGGTCACCAGCTGGCCTCCCTCTGAGGTGCACGGGTGGGGGTCCGACTGCACGGCCAGTGCAATCTTGTTTCGACATCAAAGCGCCGCCTTGGGAGCCTTGACAACGTCCACCTCCAGACTTGGCACAGCCCCTGTAGGTCTCCTGGGCCAACAAGCGGGAGGGTTGACGGTAGGACGAACCAGCTCCTCCTAATCATTTAAAGAACTTTGGGACTTAACTCCAGAAGCCCGAAAGGACAGCCTTTGCTGAAGCGTGCCCAAGGCACGAGCCGTCTGTGTCCGGTTTGATGGCCTGAAGACTCGTCCACAGCCTTTCCAAATAAATTATCCCCGAAGGGCATGCCCAAAAGCTTCGACTGGACATCCTGGCGGAAATTCGTGGCCCCCAGCCAGCCGCGCTGACGAAGGTAAACGCTGTTGCCCATTCGGAGGAATTCTGTGTCGGCAATGTCCGTGGCCAGTGTAAAGGCGTGGTCCGAAGCCACCTCACCTTCCTGTAGGATCTCTAATGCCTTATCACTCTTGTCGGGAAGGAATGCCAGGCGGCGGGCCATCTTGAACCAAAGTTCCCTGTCTTAACACACCACGATGGCAAGGGCGTTCGCGGCCTTGATGGTAGTCGCTGCCGACTTGATAACTTTGCCCCATGCCATTCAACTTCTTCCCCTCGCCGTCCCGGGGGGACGTGGCAGACAAGGAGGAACTGAAGACCTCTTGGCTTCCGCCGAAACCACAGAGGCTGGCGACAGCTGGGACCGTAAGCACTTGGGCGCAGAGTCCAGCACTCTGTATTTCTTCTCAAAGCGATCCCTCTTCGCCGGAGGTTCTACATTAGCGACAATCCCGCATCCCAAATGTCATCCAAAAGCAGGATCGAAAGCGCGGTCTTCCTCTTCGTCTCCCGGTGCTGGTAAATAAAACCCTCTTCTCCTCCGGGACGAGCTGGAACAGCTCTGAGGCCCTGGAGATCATGGCGTGGAACGAGACAATCTCGTCGGGTGGTGAGGATCTGGCATGCGGCGACGGGAGATTCCCCAGGCTGCCGTCGTCTGTGCCAGTGCTGCCGTAGTGTCATCCCTTGGGGCCGGGGGGTATGTCAGATATCCCCAGGTGGGTGGTGGCGGCAAAGAGTCCGAGAGCGTTTGAGGCTTAGGCTGGTCCGCTGTAGCGTCACCGCCTAGTTGCTCTTCACCATCACCTTCGCTGTGATCCCTCCCGTAGGGACTGGTCACAATGCATATTCCCTCCTGGAGGACCAGGAGGTTGGTGAGCTCCTCTGAGGAGATGTCCTTGCCCTGGAGGGCTACTACCCCCACACCCTTCTCTGTGACCAAGGGAGACTGTTTCAGTGAAATGATGGGCAGCATCATCTCTAGAGTCTTTTTGATGGGCTGGAAAGAGGATTCCCTCCTGGCAGGCAGAGATACTATCGCTTTCGGGCCGTGTCCTGTGAATCCGCCACAGCGGCCTTCGTGAGGGACACCGCCACTACTTTGATGGAAGTGTGTCTTCGTCTGATGCTCCTGGGCCTTCACAGTCTTGGCCAAGTCCGTGGCCATCACCTTAGGGGGAGGGCCGGGGCCCACTCAACCATGGCCTTCTCAGCAGGCTGAGCCTGGGTCTCCTCCAAGAGCTTACACAGATGGTCCGACTTACTCTTCTTTGAAGAACCTGAGCATTGGCTCGTGGTCCGAGGTGCTGGGAATGCTTAACTCACCCTGGCCACTGAGTATCCCGACGCAACGGCGCTCATGGAGGCAATGGACTCGCAGTGCTTAGCCTTATGTTGGGCCCTTATGGGAGGGTCACCCTCAAAGGTCTTAGAAGACTGCTCAGCTTTCCTCTTCTGGGCAGGGGAGGCATGCTGCCGGGACTCGCCCAGCGCAGGGACCTTGGCCTTCAGCCACTCGAGGCACTTGCGTTGGTCCGCATGCGCGGCACCATCTCCCGACAAGCCATGCAGTAGTCCACATGCATTGGGTCCAAATGCAAGCAGTAGAGGCACAGGGAATGTCCATCGTCCGAAAAGACATTCCGTAGGTTGCAGCCAGGGCAAAACGAAGAGAGGTGCCGAGTCCTATTCTGCCATGTGCACGCGGTGTAGGCCTTGAAGCTTCTGGACTCCTCCAAAAAGAAACTTAAAAATCCACCCTTGAGGTGCACAGATGAATCCAAAAACGATTCCCCGTGTATCATAAAGTTGATCAATGGAGCTTGAGGCTCAAAGGACCAAAAACAAATAGGAGCAAAAAAAACTTATATAAATAGCAAAACACAGTAAAAGATTGAGAGCTATAGCACAAGGATTCCCAACACTTGAACGTGCAGTAAAAATCTGAAGCTGGCTGCCAGAGGAGAGGTTTAGGCTGGGGGCAGTATGACCCAGAGACCAGTGATTGGTTGTTAGGAGAAAGACACTTCAGAAGTGAAACCGATTGATTTCTTCTTTACCGAGGATTCCCAGCCTGACAGGGAATGAGCATGTGAATCCATGCCAGACCCCATGCTGGAGAACCCGTGGATACTACAGAGGATCCAGGGGTCCATGGAATTTTGGTGCCAGAAATGTGCATGGAGAGCAAGCCTGCCCCCCCACTGGAGACACGTGGACCTGGAGAGACACGTCATGCCTCCTTTCCCTCAGAGGCTGTCGCAGGGTAAAAAGCCCTTATGCCCTCCGCCCGCCCCCATTTTGTTGCTTGTGCCGATGTAGAGTCGGCGAGCGGTCCGGCTGCCTGGACCTCGGTTCTTGGAAGCCGCGGAACCCTCCGTATGTATGCCTCTGTCGGAGCGCTGCTGTGACTGGATGTACGATTTGGGTGTGGTCTTTGTGAGGATGGATAAAGACTTAGCCGCTTGGGAGTGGTTTTTCTTTTTGTCCAGCTCCTCGTCCGTGGAGTCACTCCCCTTGAACAGCAGGTCTAATATGCTTTCCTGGACGCCAGTGTTAAATTTAGTTGCACAGAGCCAGGCTGTACTTTGTCCGTGGCGATGCAGGTGACCCTGCCAGAGGTGGCAATGTGGGCCACGATGGACTCCATGATATCCTGCGCCACGAACTTCGTCTCAGCCAGTCCCACCTTGAAATGTAATTAGCTCTGCGTAGGAAATCCGCAACTTCCCGCCACAACCTCTGGTTAGCGGCCACCAGCATGGCATCGGCCTGACGAAGATACAAGGGCGTGTTGGAAGAGAGTTTCTTCCGTACGCTTCCAAGATCTTTTCCTTGCCTAGCAGCATCAAAGGCGGCGGACGACTGAGGCTTGCAGTAGAGTGACACTGCAGTGATCACCGAGGAGTGTGGCTGAGGTTGGGCCGATAGTGGGGAGATCCACTCTTGCAATCTGCCTGTACTTGACCAGCTGGACAGAGTGGAAGCTTGAGCAAACCCTTCTTGGCCAGGGCAACTACACGGTCTGCAGTGGAATTCCCGTTTTAGAAGAGGGGCATTGCGCGAGTACTTCTGCGAGGACCCCCTCTGCTGGTTGCTCGACCTCGGAGGAGCCCGAGGTGCTGAAGCATTGGCAGGAGCACCGCTAATGGCATCCCTGAGGATCAACCCCATACGAGGGGACTTCATGAGTCGAACCTCTCAAAAGAAACTGTCCTCACAGGCCGGAGAGGTGTTAGGTGATAAAGACTGAGTAGCGGGCAGCTGCTGGAGGCGCTGCAAACCACGTCCATATGTAGTTGCGGGAACCTACCCTGCGCAAATGAAGGATAAGCTGTATGCCATGTACCTGGTTGACACCAGTCCCACCTTGACACTCGTTCTCACTGTATTCCCGTTCCTGGTGCGGCAGACGGGTGTTTGTCTGGCGTGGCAGCCATCTTGTCGACCTGCCTGTGTCGTGTTGCTCAGCTCGCTGGGCCCAGCCTCCTCCAGAAGAGTGGATCATGACGACTACACTGCTCCTCAGGCCTAGGCCTGGTAGACGAAACACCTTCGGCCCCGGGGGGGGGGGGGCAATAGAGCTGTGTTTAGGCACCACCTTGGCCATATTGTTGGTACTAGGGCATAGCCCCTCGGGTCAAGCCTCGGTATAAGAACCTTCCGGTCCCTCAACACTCACCGGGAGGATCTGATGATCCCTCGACTGGTAGGCTGGGGAGGCCTCAGTGCACATGCTGGTAGTAGAACTTGGACGGTCCCTCCCGCATGGGAGAGTCCTCGAGAAGGAGTCTCCCTTGCGGGGTGCGATGGAGAACAGAGACCCTACCTTGGGCCTGGAACAATGTTTGACCAAGTCCTTCAGGTCCTCTGGAGGCGATTTCTGGAAGAGCTCCCTCCACCTGTCTAGCCTGTTTTTCAGAGACCTCGATTACAGGGCGTTGCATGCTGTACAAGCTTGCCAACCGTGGTCTGGGCCAAGGCAACGGGAGGGTTGGTGGTAACAAGAGGATCCTCCCCCGAAACCCTTGGAGGATCTTTGGGACTTGATGCCTAAGGCCCGAAAGGACAGCTTCCGTTGCTGAAGAGTTCCCAAAGCATGTGCCATCTCTGTGTCAGTCTTTATGACTGAGAGCCTCATCCACAGACTTCCCAAACAAGTTGTCCCAGTCGAAGGGCATGTCCATCACCTTCGACTGAACGTCCTGGCAATAGTTGGTGGCCTTGAACCATCCCTGACGACAAAGGCAAACTATGTTGCCCATTTCACAAAATCCCGCGTTGGCAATGTCTGGCCACCGTGATGGCGTGGTCACCTTGCCTTCCTGCAGAATTTCCAGTGCCTCCAACCTCTTGTCGGGAGGAAATCCAGGATAGGAGTGATCTTGGAAAACTCCTCCCGGTTGTAACAAGCCGCAAGGGCGTTGGCAGCCTTGATGGTAGTCATGCAGAACAGATGACCCATCGTCCCATTGCATCTAATGTCTTGCCCGCGCTGTCAAATGGGGTGGAAGCCGCATAGGCCTAACAACCCAATGACTTCTTCCTGGCCACCACGGACACCAGAGTCCAGAGACTGCTAAGCCCGTAAGCACTTGGGCACTAAGTCCGGTACCCTGTACTTTCTCAAGGTGATCCCTCTTCGCCAGGTCTGTGGCAGGGTTCTTCATGAGACAAACCCTTGTCACAAATGTCATCCAGAAGTGGGACTGAGGGGATGGCCTTCCTCTTCGCTGATATAGGAAGCCCTCTGGAGCGAGCTGAAAAAGTTCTGACGCTGGAGATTAAGTGGAACGAGCCAATCTCGTCTGGCAGTGAAGATCTGGGCAGCGGAGAAAGGTCACCTGACCCGCTGTCCTCCATGCCCAGCATTGCAGTGTCCGGGTCTGTCTCATCCCTGGGAGGCGGGGGGGAGGGGTGGGCGATAGGCATCCTTGACTGGATCTCAGAGACCAGGGTAGGCAGTGCCAAAAGGACTGTCAACCAAGGGGTCTCTAGGAGGTACCCGAGTTGGGGGTGGCAGCTGAGGTGCAGGTGAAATAGGCTGCTGGAGCACCGGCTGGGAGCCCAGACCATCGCCAAGGAAAAGTGACTGTCCTCAGCGACATCGCCTTAGCCAGCGTGCTCATAGTAGGACCTGCATCCTACGTTGCCCACCTGGACGGTTTGCAGACCGTTGAGCTCCTCAGGAGATATTCGAACCCTGAAGGGCCACCGCATCTCTCCCCCCCGGCCCACCTTCGTTGCAACCAGTAGTGAAGGTCTCGTGGAGCTGACTGACATCTTCTCCGGGGTCTTCTCTATGGGCATGAACGCAGCCTCTCCCCTGGGAGGAAGGGACACTCTTGTCTTAGGGGTTGTGTCCTGCGGGACCCTCTTGGCAGCCTTTGCCAGAGAAGCTGCCACCCCCTCGATGGAAGGCTGGGCCTTTGCCGGGTGCACTTGGGCCTTAACGGTCATGGCCGGAGCCTTGTCCTGCTTGGCATTCACCTTAGGGTGGAGGGTGTGAACCCCGCTCCCTGTGGCCTTCTCTGGTACGACGGACTTGGGCCTCTACTCGAGTTTGCCCGAATGGTCACACTTCCTCTTGGCCAAAGATCGAGCGTTGACTGGTGACTGAGGCTGGAGACATCAAAAGCGCTGGCCCGTTGCAACGGCGCTCCCAGTGACGGTGGACTTTGTGCTTAGCCTTCTGATGGACCCCCGCAGGAGGGTGGCCCTCAAAGGTCTTAGAAGCCTGCTAAGCCATCTTGGTACTGGCAGAGGCATGCTGCTGGGACCCACCCAGAGCAGGGGCCTTAGCCTGTAGCCACTCGTTCAGCCACCTGCGTCGGTCCATGGTAAAATGCAGAATCCTCCTTGTGCGCCGATACAGGCAGTAAAGCCATTCAGAATGCTTGTTATCCGAAAAGACATTCCGTGAGCCAGAGCAGACCTTGAACAGGGGAGCAGAATCCTCCGACATGGTCCACTAGGCGTAGGCCTGAGAATCTTCTGGAAGCCTCCATGAAGAAACTTGACGAAATTCACCCTGGAGGGGTACTGAGAAAATCCAACAGGTCTCCATTAATCCGATGGGTTGACCGATTGACCGAAAAATAGTGTAATACTCTTCCAAAAAAAACAATAAAGGCAGTAAAAGACTGAGATCTAAACACGTGGACTCTGAACACTTGACCATACAGTAAAAATCTGAAGTCTGATGCCAGAGGGGCTTCGGTAAAGATCCAGTCATTGGCTAGGGGCAGTATGACGCAGAGCTCAGTGATTGGCTATTAGGAGAAAGTTCAGAAATGAAACTGATTTCTTTACAGAGGATTCCCATCCTGACAGGGAATATTCATGAGCATGTGAATCCATGCCAGACACCATGCTGGAGAACAAAGTAAATGCAGGACGCCATCATTCACTACAGTCACATGGCTTTGCGTCCGTCACCTCTCGACCGGCTACATATTGAGGGATCTGCAACAGCATGGAGGGGCAACGAGGCAGTCTTCTGTTCGAATTAGAGCCCTGAGGAACTTTGACTTAAATGGGGTCTAGGCTGGATTTCTTCTCGTTGATGGAGAATCCCAGGCTGAATAAGAGGTCTATCGTCTTAAGGGTATTCAACAAACATGTTCCATAGGAATCCCCTGTTATGAGCCAGTCGTCGAGGTAAGGGTAAACTGAACGAATTCTCTGCTCAGGTGCGCTGCTGCCAACTCCAGTACCTTCGTAAACAACCTTGGTGCTGAGGCAATGCCAAAGGGGAGTACTTTGAACTGATAGCTTGTCCTCTATCATGAACCTTGGGTATTTTCTGTGTGCCAGCAACATTGAAATATGAAAGTATGCATCTTTCATATCCAGTGTTGCCATGTAATCCCCCGTTTCAGCAGAGGGATTACCTCCTGCAACGCAACCATACAAAACCTTTGAAGTTGGACAAATTTGTTCGCTGGGTGCAAGTTTAGCACAGGGCGCATGGGGAGATCCTTTTTGGGTACAAGGCAGTATACTGAATAAATACCCTTGTTTACCTGTAGAAGAGTGACGACTTTGAGGGTGCCCTTTTCCTGCAGGATCTCGACCTCTTGCAGCAGGATGCGTAGGTGTTCTGCCGTCAAGTGTCTTGATTTTGACTGTCTGAATTGGTCGGCAAAAATCTATGCAGTACCCGTGGGCAACGGTCCTGAGCACCCACTGGTCTGTTATCACCTCCCATGCATGAAGGAATGAGGTTAGACGTCCCCCGACCATGGAGGCTTTTGGGTAATCTGGTTTGAGGTCTTGAGTCATGTTCCTTTTTGGCTGTCTCAAGTGCTTTATCCACGGCCTTGCCGAACAAGTTGGTCTCCACAACAGGCTTGATTATTAAAGCTGCTTGGGTTTCACGCTTAACCAGGCGTGCCGTTTTAACCAGGTTACTCACCGTAGTGACCACCTTACTCCTAGTCCATAGTCCCCTTTCCTCCATACTTCTAGGACATCTCTCCATCCTGTGGGACGGAACCGGAGCACTTTGAAAAAGCATCAAAATTTCCTCTTTTCGCACAGGGCACAGCACCCGGCCGTAACCCCGCCCATCTTGGCTCCGCCCCACGCATAACCCATCAGTCCTTTTCCATCGCCAGGTCAGAGATCTTTAAGCAATAAAGTTACGCTGTTATTAGAGGGGAACAGTGGGCGTATGGAGGAAAGGGGACTATGGACTAGTAGTAAGGTGGTCACTAAGGTGAGTAACCTGGTTATACTCCTACGTCCCATCCCCTATCCTCCATACTTATGGGAGATTCCCAAGCACTCCTCACAGTAACTACGGGTGGATGGAAACCCCTTACTGAAAAAGGTTCTTCAGCACGGCCTGGCCAAACTGAGCATCAGATCTGGAGGTCAGGTCTAGGCAGTAATGCCTACAAAAAGCCGATGGGGAGGCCAAAGTAGCCGCCTTTGCGATGGTCTCCCAGGGGACATTTCTGAAAGGCAACTGCGGCTGCTTTGCCCCGCACCAGGTGTGCATGAATACCTTTAGGAGGCTGCAGTCCTTGGACAGTGGACTCTGAAATACAGGCAGCGATCCATGTGGAGATAGTCGCCTTAGAGGCCCGCTTACCCTGAGGATTACCAAAGGTCACCAACAGTTGGGAAGAGCTCCTAAAATCAGAAGTTCCGTCTAGATAGAACTTAAGAGCCCTTCTAACATCCAAGCAGTGCAGAACCCTTTCCGCTTCTGAAGCGGAGTTCGGGAAGAAGACCGATGGGGAGATTGATTCAGATGGAAATCAGAGACCACCTTCGGCAGGAAAGAAGTGTTTGTCCGTAGGACCACCTTATCCTTGTGAAAAACCAAGAAGGGATGCTCCACCGACAAAGCCTGGAGCCATTGGTTTGAAAGGTTTATGGCACAACGCCGTAAGGACAACATTCAGATACCACAACGGGTGCGGATTACAAACCAGGGGATAAAGGCGTATTTCTTAACCACTGGATTACACAGAGTAAGAACATTGGTCTGTAGATAGGTAGGCAGAGACCGCCGAAAGATCGAGCGCATCTCCCAGAGAGCAGGCTCCCAGCCTGTTTCTGGAGGCATACAGAGGAAGCTTCTTGTTTGCCACTGTCGCAAAAAGGTCCACTTGAGTGCCCCAATGGCGGAAAATCCATGAGGGGGATCTCCGCCTTCAATTCCCACTCATAGCTGACCATCGTCCGCCGACTGACAGCATCTGCCGTGACGTTCACCTGGGCCGGAATGTGTACTGCTACTATCCAGACACCATGACAAACCACCCACTCCCAAACCTGGATGCACAGGTCCACGAGGGGGGGGGGGGGGGACTTGATGGCCCTTTTCTTGTTGATGTAATACAATGAAACCACATTTGCTGATACGGACCACTTTGTTGGCAATGATCAGTCTGAACGCCTTGAGCGCTAGGAAAATCGCCAGAAGCTCCAGATTTATGTGGAGGAGCCTGTCCTGATTCGACCAAAGATCAGAGACCTGAAGATCCAGCGTCGCACCCCACTCTAGAAGGGAGGAGTCCGTCGTGACCGTCACCATAGGGGCTGGGTCCAAAAACCCACCCCCACCGACAGGTTGCTAAGAGACTACCACCACTCCAGGTCCGCTCTCATGGAATCCGGAATTATCTACTTGGAGTCCGGATCCACAGCCTGACGCCAAGAAGTCCGAAGAGCCATCCGAGACCGCCTCATCTTCAGTCGAGCAAGAGTCAGAGCCAACGCGCACAAGGCCATGAGGCCCAGAAGCCTCTGGAACCACCAGGCCGACATGCTCTCCCACTGCGCAAACATCCGACACGTGGCCAGCAGATCCGCCATTCTGTCCCTGGTCAGGTACACTCTGCAGTCGATCGTGTTCCATCGAAAACCCAGTCCTGCAAGACCGTCATGGAAGACTTCCGCCAGTTCACCGACAGCCCAAGATGGAACAGGAACTGAAGGAGAGACTGAAGATTGCCTGCGGCTTTCAACGGGTAACGGCTGCGTAAGAGCCAGTCGTCCAAATACGGATACACATGGATACCCTGCAGACGAATATAGGCCGCAATCACCGTCATAATCTTCGTGAAGACACGCAGCGCCGAGCTGAGGCCAAAAGAAAGCACTCGAAACTGAAAGTGCTCCTCTCCCACAGAGAAACGGATATCTCCTGTGTGGACTCCAAATGAGAATATGCATTTACGCATCCTGAAGGTCCACCACTCTGAGCCAATCGCCCCAACTAAAGGAGGACCGTATTTGGCCGGGCGTGATCATCTTGAATTTCTCTTGGGTGTAAGAAAATTTAAACTGGGAATGGTCTAGGATGGTGCGCAGGCCAACCTGGTTGGGTTTGGGCACCGTAAACAGCCGGGAGGGGAACGGGCTCCACAGCTCTGAGGTCCAGCAGTTCTGAACCTCGGCTTTTAGGGAGGCTGACCCAGACTGCTGGAAAGAAGGGTGGGGTAGTGGGTAATGGTAAGCTGAAGCCCGCACGAGCGACTGACAAGACCAACCTGTCCTCGGTGATGGTCTGCCACGCCTCCCAATGAGATGCTATGCGTCCTCCCACCTGGGTCTCGTGCGAGCGCGGAGAACCCTCATTTGGCAGGCTTTTCAGTGGTGTTACCACCTGAACCTGAGGAGGCTGAGGAGCGGAAGAAAAACCAAATCTGTTGCTGCCTCTGGCGGTTACCCAAAGGGGCAACTACTCTGCGGGATTTCCGATCTAGAAACCCTCTGAAACCAGAGGAAGGCCGGCTTTGCGACAACGGTCTCTGGGTTCTAAAAGGAGTTTTAACCAGGACGGACAAGGACTTCGCTGTCTGGGTGCTGTCCTTTGTTTTAGTCAGCTCCACATCAGTTGTGGAATGGAAAAGCTCCTTACCGTCAAAAGGCAGGTCCAACACCTTGTCCTGCACCTCCTTTGAGAACTTGGTGGCATGCAACCACGCCTGTCGAGAGGTTATCAACTCCCAGCATCAGGCCCCGAGCCGAAGTGTGGACGTGATGAGCCGCAGCCTACAGCAGATCCTGGGCCAAGACCCTGGCATCGGACAGTCCGGCCTTTAAGTCTTCCAGCTTCTCGATCGGAATGAACTCCTCAAACTCCGAAAAACCTTTCCACATCTTCATATTCGCCCCCGCTAACACCAGTTCTGCGTTGGCCTGCCGGAGCTGCAGGGCCGAGTTAGCAAAAAAATCTTCCTCCAAGGGAGTCGAGGAGCTTGTCCTCCTTCCCCAGGACCTGAGCAGCCACGATAGAATAGGATGCTGCAGGCCGGGACTGTAAAGTGGCCGCAGCCACTACCGTGGAGGAGGGGGCGGGCAAGATAGGGCCACCTCTTCCGAAGAATGCAGCCTGTATTGCGTGTCAATTTTCCTTTCGACGAAAAGTCCAGAGTGTGGTTTTTCCCAGACCCTGCGTACTTCAGCCAAAACGTCCTTCTCCAAGAACAGGCCGGTACGCTCCAAAGGATACAAGGTGAATGCCCCCGAAAGCACACCCTCCTGCGGAGCGGGTGCCTCAGGCACTGGAACATCCAATAGGCACATCAAGTCCAGTACCCGGTTGTGAAAAGCTCTAATAGAGCGGGGCTGGTCTTCGCTGTCCTGATCGACCTGCGCATCATCCGACAGGTCAGGGTCCTACTGAACCGTGTCAGGTACAGTCTTGTCCATGGGGGACAACGGAGGCAAGGGCAGCAGGGTTGGGGGAGGCACTGTAGGCAAGGGCGGCGCCGGCAGAACCACTAGAGGCGCAGGCGGGTGTATCTCCCTAAAAAGACCCTTGAAATACTCCCTCTTGGGGTCAGTACCCATGAGTTCCTGAAATCTGCTGAAAAAAAAAGTGTCCTCTGGAGAAAGCTTTGGAGCTGCCGGAGAAGGCCTCTGAGGGATAATTCCATGGACACAGGAGAGGGTTGCCAAGCCGGCCCGTCCCCTGAAGTGTCCACATAAATAAAGGACGCCGAACCCACAGGCAGCAAGATGTTATGCGGAAGAGGCATCCGAGCGTTTCAGCTGTAAACTGGATGGAAGGGGTGCGCAAACGGAACCTTCTGTTCACCTACAGAACCGCTCCCCACACCGGAGGCGGATGGCGTAGTTGTGGGAGAAGCACCCACAATTGCCGCTGTAGTTGTGCCGGAAAAGCTTGCCGCCATTTTGCCGTCACCTGAGGGGAACTGCGGCACGTGTGGAAGTGACGCAGGGGTCCCCGTCAGTGGATCAGGGGTCTTCATTTTAGCCTTTACGCAAGGAACCTCAGCGGAGCCGGTACTATGCGGCCTGGAATGTTTCTGCTACATACCAATAGCCAAACTAGCCTTCACAGGAAGGACCACGGCACTGCCGGTAAAGTAGAAACTTCGACTCCTTCTGGCGTCACCACAAGAGCGGGAACGTTGAGGAACAGCTTTCACCGATGAGGCCTTTTCAGGCCCCTCAGAAATGTTAGTTTCCTTAGCCTCTGTACGAGGAACCTCGGACCCAAGTCCGGTAGCTTTTCCAGCGTGGGCCTCGAACATGCGTTCGGTAACACCAAGCCTGACCAAGGCCTCGGGGCGCACCCCAGTACCTTTGAGGGAAGCCGATAGAGGTCTCGGAGCTAACTCCGGTACCCCACGACTCAGAACTAGGTCTACAAGCAGCCAGCACAGGAGGGCCCTCTGAGCGTACTCTGGTATTCACAGGCCCTGTACAGAGATCCTCGGAGAAAACTCTGGTACAATTAGGCCCAGAAGGCACCCCGGGGCAAACCCCGATGATAGAGCGGTCGACGCTCCTCCTGGCTCTGGTAGAACCCAGGAAGGTGTCCCCCGGCCGGGGTGCTCTGAAAAGTAAAGAACTTACCGGGCGTTTCTTCTCGTCGATGAGATTGCAAATGTGCAGGAGTTGGTCAAAACACCTCCTCCCAACGCTCTAACCGACGAAGTGCCTGGACCAAAAAGGGAATCAAAAACAGGAGTCCCAACAGTGATCCGGACGCAAACACTCTAAAGAGGATGGGGATCCACCCTCGTGAAGCGTTGATGACAGGAGGAACAATCTGGAAAGTCTAGTTTAAAAGACTATTACACGATTGCTAGCGAGAGCCAGAGGAAAAAAGGGAAGAAAATCTTCCGCAGATGCAAGTGCGCCCAGTCCCGAACGAGCGGAAAAGGACTGATGGGCGATGCGGAGCCACAGTGGGCAGGGTTACAGCTGCGTGCTGTGCCCCGCGCGGAAAGAGAAAGGACTAAAATTTTGCAAAATGTTGATGCTTTCTCAAAGTGCTCCGGTCTCGTCCCACAGGACGGAGAGATGTCCCATAAGTATGGGGGGAAAGGGGATGGGACGTAGGAGTATAGAGGGTACCCTGAGCCAAGGTCCTTCCTGCTGCTCCAGCAGCATCCAAAGTGCTTAATAAAGTTGTGGTTCACTTGCTTGCGAGCAATCGTAACCCTTTTCCCCAGTGCATACCATTTTTTGCCTTCTTTATCAGGCAGTGCCTCACTTGTATACAGGGGGGACACCGCCCCTTTTCTCATAATCTAAACTACCAGGGAATCCGGTCTGGCATGCCCTATAATGTAAAGGGGGTCGGTAGGAGAAAGGTTAAACAACCTCTCTATCCTGGGATTAACCACCCTGGTCTGAGCTGGTGTTACCTATGAAGGCAAAAACAAAGGTGATGCCCAGAGCAATGCCAGTGGTTGAGATGAATTCTAAACCTTTCAGCCATCACCTCTTTGTTTTTGTTAACTATGAAGGCGCCAGACGTCTCGATAGAGCCCAGTAACGGAATGGCATGACTGGCATGAGGCTTTTCCTTCAGTATGTCCTCTAAAAAATCCGAATCCAGCACAGCCTCCTGTGTGGTGACTTGGAAATGTTCAGCCGCCATCTTTAGGATAGCGTTGAACACCATCTGATCATCCACAGGTAAGGCCTGACTGGAGTGGTAGGAGGGGAATCTATACACAGAGCGTCAGGGTAGGAGTAGGTGACGCCCAAGGTTGATCATCAACCGGATGGCTGTATTGCCAATTATCCATGCGATCACCATGATCAGTACGGTCCCTAAAGGGATCATCATCCTGTAAGTAGGGATTTATAATAACCTAGTCATCAGTAAGGTCAAACATTTTCTTCATGAGTATCTCATTGGATATAAGGAAGCTCCTCATGAGGCCTCTTGGGAGCAAACCTCAGAATTCAAACTTCTCCAGTCTCTTCATGCACCCCTGAAACTTCTCCCTGGTCCATAATGAACCAGAGGAGTGCAGGGGAGGACAAAGCTTAATTTTCCCCTGCAGACCCTAGAGATTTTACTCCTAAACTCTTGGATAATGCCAAAAGGCTCTCAGTACTTTCGGGGCTCTGGACGCTGCGACGTGTCTCTAGACTCATCTTTAGGCTGCTCTTTGTTTCAACATCTTTCGACTGTTCCTTTTTTTTTTTAAACCGCCGAAGCGATCCTTCCGATACTACCGCTGATGCTCATGGTTACAGGGAGGTGCAACGGTTGAGCCGTTGGCTGTACAGTGGATTTCGGCGCCTTCTTCTGAACTGTCAACGGCCGCATGCGTTTTGGTGCTAGCGCCCTTACTCTTGGTTTGCCCAGACACATGCCGCTGTCACAGTTGCAGGTAGGGCTGCCGATCCTAAAGATTAGTGGGCACCCTCTAAGCATCAGACGGGCCCGTGGATGCTTTGGAGCAATTCAACTGGACCACCGAAGCAGAACCATGGGTTGTGTGTGAATCGGGTACGTCCCCGTCGCCGGGATGTATTGTCCTCATAGCAGGACTCGCGTCATGCCCATCGGGGACGGACGCTGCGGATCGAGAACTCGGCCGTAAGGTAAATGACTTCCGAAGTGGAGCCTTGGTCATCGCTAATCCCTTCCTCACACTAGGCGGCTGTGAGGGAGTAGTGCGGGGGGGAGGAAATTACTTTGTTTGCGACATACCTTAGGCCACCCACCGCTTCAAACGGTGCTCCTTAATGGTCTTGGGACATAGGAGTTTACAGGCCGCACAGGATGCCTCGTTGTGGTCGAGGAGAAACCCACTATTGCACCAACGGTGCTAGTTTTTCCACAGATATTTTGCCTTACAGGAAGGACATCTAAATGGAGTCCTGTCCATAGCGCAGGATTGCCATAGCGACGACAAAGCCAAGGGAACAAAGAGGGGAAAGGAAAGGCATTCTTGCAAAGAATACAACTACCCGGACCCCACGCTTCTTACTGTAAAGGCCGGCCGGAAGGCCCAGCCACATGCTCGGCAGTGCCGACCGGATCAACAGCCGTCAAAATTCCGTTAGCAGTGGCACAGGAATCAAACATCAAAAGGCGTGACAATTAGAATAAATGACCGAAGGTCGAGAAATATAACAACGCAATGTTTTATGAAGAGCTCTGAATTACGGGGACCAGATAGCTGTGCGTGAAAAAAAGAATCTGAGGGACTTTGACGCTTGAGGGATTTTGGGTACACTACACGTCACGTTCGGGATAGTGTTACAGCCTCACCCATGTCAATGTCCACTTTTGATCCTCGAAAGACAAGAGGCAATATTCGACGGTTACCACTAGATGTCGTACTATATGCACAGAACGTGATTCTAAGCAGATTAACAAGCATCAGAAATATGGGATACATTACTCACCGTAATCTTATTTCTGATGCTTCTATCTGCTTAGATTCAACATGCTCTGCATAGGTCAACATCTAGTAGTAGCTGCAGAGTATTTCAGTTTATGAAATTCGAAAAAAGGGACGTTGACAGGGCATGCCATTTATACTATCCATAGTGTGACGTCCACTGTACCCATGGTCCTTCACGCGTTGAGGTCCCTCATTGTTCCGTTTCTGACATGAGGTACCATTAAGTATGGCGCCAGTACAGGTGTAACCAAGCAGCTATGTATCAGACAAGCTCATGATCATCCATGTACCTTCTCTCCAAGGCGAGGAAGGGTGGGCGCATATTAATCTAAGCAGATACAAGCATCAGAAATACGATTATGGTGAGTAATGTATCCCTTCTGAGGGTTTTTGTAATCTCCTTTGAACATATGCGGTGCATAGATTAGCGAGCAGTGTTAGACGGTGGTGTGTTGTGAGAAGGGTCATGGGCTAACAGATGTTTTATAACCGCTTGTCCCACCTGTTTATCTGTCTTGGAATATGTATCAATGTAGTAGTTCTGAATGAAAGTGTGTACTGAGCTCCATGTAACTGCTTTGCAAATGCTGTGCAAGGGGACATTTGCAATAAATGCCAAAGTAGCTCCTGTGCCGCTTGTGGAATGAGCTCTGGGCGTGAAAGGCAGGGATCTTGTCTGACAGAATAGCCCAATTGTACACATTAGACTATCCATCTGGAGATGGCATTCTTGGAAATGCTGTCCCCCCTTCTCTGCCTAGGGCTACAGAGACAAACAGTTGATCTGTTTTTTCTTAGCGGTCTGGTCTTTACATATTAAAGGACCGCCCTCCTCACATTCAGTGTGTGGAGTTTAACCTCAGCTGAGCTTATTGGATTCTGGAAGAAAGCTGGATGCTGAATGGACTGGTTCACATGACATTTTGAGATGAACTTAGGAGAGAACCTAGGATGAGTACATAAAACCAGTTTGTCTTTGTGTATGACAAGGAAAGGATCCTGCACAGACAATTCATGCAATTCACTAACTTCTTATGGAAGTAATAGCCACTAAGGCAGTCTTGTAAGTCAGGTGTTTAGGACTTGACTTGTGCATCGGCTCGCACGGGGGTCCCATGAGCTTAGAGAGTACTACATTGAGATCCCCATCCTGGCGGCGAGTTTGAAATTGGCGGGTTAAATCTCTGTACTCCCTCCATGAATGCCTTGATGACCGTTACCTTCCACCACAATACTTTAGTGTGGGAGGTGGTGTAAGCAGACAGGGCCGCCAGGTGGACCTTTATAGAGTGGAATACTAACCCCGAGTCTAGCAAGTGGAGCATATAGTTTAGAATGTGGGATGCGGTACATTCTATGTGCTTAATTTGTTTAAACTAGCACCAAAATACAAATCTCCGCCGCTTGTCGAAATAACAGTCTAGTGTTTGGCTTTCCTGTCTCCTTGAGGATATCCACACCTTTTGTGTTAGGTTAAGATGTCCGCACTCTGACTTAAGGAGCCTTTCTGCCAAGTTAATCGAGTGAGGTTGTGGGTGCGCTGTTAATCCCCTGTGCTGGGTGAGTAAGTTTGTCTGGTACGGGAGCTTGATAGGGTCGCACATTGCCAGTTTGTGCAGATGTGGATACCATGGCCGTCTTGCCCACATAGGAGCAACTAGGATGAGTGTCACTTGTTCCTTGTGCACCACTTTGTTCATGAGCAGTCAGGGTGTGGGGCGGAGCATAAGCAAATCTCCCTGACCAGCTCATCCAAAGGGCGTTCCCCTTGGAGCCTGGTTGTGGGAACCTGGACGCGAAGTCTGGGCATTGCTCGTTTTTGCTTGTAGCAAAAGAGTTTAGCGTGGGGAAACCCCATTGAGAGACTAGGTAGTCTACAACCCGTGTGTCTAGTTGCCACTCGTGTTCCTCTGGTAGGGGAACACTGCTCAGTGAGTCGGCTAGAGAGTCGAGATCCCCTGGAACGTGGAGAGGATAGGAATATTTTCAGTCCGAGTGACCATTTCCAAATTTGTTGTGCTAGTTTGGAGAGCGTGGGCCCCAGTTTGTTGATGTAAAACATTGCTGTAGTGCTGTCGGTGAGACCTTGCACGGACTGATTTGTTAGGTGTATCTCGAATGCCTGAAGGGCCTTGAACACTGACACTAGCTTGAGCAGATTGAGATGGTTCTGTGCTGTTGCATGTGTCCACAGACCCTGTACTGTGAGAAGGTGATGAGCCCCCCACCCGGCGAGAGACGCGTCTGGCGTAACTATCACCTGCACTTCTGGATCGTAGAAGGGTTTCTCTTTCAACAGATTCTCTTGTCCATGAGCGGAAACTTTGTACCAGTGTTGGCGAAACGACCACTAGATCGTCCCACTGACCGCTTGCCTGAGACGATTGTAATGCCAATAACTCCTGCATGGGTCGCATGCACAGGCGTGCAGGACCAGGTAAATGCAAGATGCCATCATGCCTAGCAAACGCAAAGCTTGGCGTACGCTTCTCTGGCGGCATGCCCGATAATTGGGTATTGGCAGCAACATGTTTGGGACTCTTTCCTCTGATGGGAAGACTAAGCCCTCTTGAGTTTATTACAGCTCTTAGGAACTGTTTGCTTGTGCTCGGCACTAGGCTTGATTTTTTTCTCATTTATTCATCAGCCCAATTGAAAGAGAAGGTTGATAGTTCTTTGAATGTTTTGTCTGCAAATATGGGGAGCCTCTCCTGAAATCAGCCAGACGTCCAGGTAATGGTACACTGGGATTGCCTTCATGTGCAGGTGTGCTGTCACCACCACCAGTACCTTTCTGAATACCATTGGAGCGGATGCTATTCCGAAGGGTAGCACTAAAGTGATAGTGCTGGTTCATTAACTTGAATCGCAAGAATCTTCTGTGCGCTGGGAACATTGAATTCATTCATATCCAATGTCCCCATACTTGTAGCATGGTCATGCAGAATTTGTGTGGCTTGACATAGGTGTTTGCAGGGCGTAGGTCTAATACTGTCCGCTTTGTTGGATTCTTTTGGCACAAGTAGGTTGAATAAATATTCTAGTTTACCTGGTTAGCCGGGACGACTTCTATGGCATCCTTTTGGAGCAGCGTTGCGATTTCCTCGAGAAGGCTGCTTTCGTCCTTCAAGTTAGTCTTGACGCAGTGAATGGTTCCAGGGTCGCTGGATTAGTTCAACACAACCGCCAGCCACAGTGGATAGCACCCATTTGTCTGAGGTGATTCCCTCCCATGCTTGGGTGAAATCTCCTACTAGAGAGACATGGGAGGGCACCTGAAGCAGGTAGTCACTGTTTGAGTTGGGGGCCCACCTCTAGAAGTGGAGGACCTCCCCCGGCCACGAGACCCGAGCTGTCCCATTTGGCAACCCTGAGAGGACTGGCGTTGATTGTTACCCCAGGAGGATCCTTGGTTCTGATTGTAGTTTGAAACTCTTTGTAAATCCTGGCCGCGAAAATTACTATGTTTACCCCTCTGCCATGTTCGTTTATTGGTAAGCTGTCCCAAGGATAAGGTGTCATATGCCTCCTTTGCAGACGTAAGGGCGTCTTCAACGGCATTTCCGAAGAGGACGTTGGGCTCAATAGGCATATTGAGAAGTGAAGCTGGAGTTTCTTGCTTGAAGCCAGATTGGCGTAGCCAAGCAGGTCTTAATAATGGTACCCTCAGCAATAATTCTGCCTGCATTGTCCGCGGCAGATAGGTTACTCTACAGAATGCAGCTAGAAACTGCTCTGCCTTCTGCCGCTACTAGGGCTAATTGAGTCTTAAGGGATTCAGGAACTGAAGACAACAATGCAGACACATCATCCCACTTATGGCAGTTATAGCTCACCAGGAGAGTGGTGTTAGCTATTCTAGCCTGAAAGGTCGCCGAAGAGGCTACTTTCCGCCTGTTAGGGAGTATTCTCATTCTATGGCTAATTTCCCTTACCTAGTGAGTCCCTCAGCAGCTTTGCTGGATTTCTGGAGTTTATTTTTTCCACTTGGTAAGAGTGTGAGCTTTCCCCCCCACTCTTACCTATGTTTTGCCATGTGGATGTCATGTTTTTTGGTGATTGTGGACTCTGGACTACACCACTTTAGTAGCCCCACTCTTCTGTGTTACACAGCACCTTCAGTGCAGTGCCACAGGGGTGTCTTTTAGACTTCCCACCGACTCCATTCCTGGGGCTGACTACTGTCCCCCAGAAAAGGGTTAAGTTGCCATTAGTCATTTTAACCACATATCCAGTACACCCCATCTTACATGAAGTATTGGGAAGGGTTCATTCTTAGCCCTTATCTATACCTCTTGGAGCATTGTTTCGCCCCCTTAACATTAAGACATGGCTGGTAGCAGTGGCATCTACCCTAATTTTCCTACCGCGATTATATTATATAACGTGGTAGTGTTTTAAGATATTTTAGTAGCCTCGAACTTTAAACCCGCTAGCCCAAATACTTCATTTCAGCTCCAGTTGGGTTTAATCGCCATTTATTTTTGTTAACATCCTTCTTGGGCATTTCTAAGCGCGGCAAACCAGGTTTAACTCCTTTGTTCACCGACCTTTGACGGGCTTCTGACCAGGCGTCCCCTTCAAGCTCTTTGGTTCCATCATCCAGTGGTCGACTGCCTTCCAAGCCAAAAGACACGCCTTTTATTCAGTTCTCTCCCATTCATTCCAGCCAAGCTGCCACTCACCCAGCAGGGGGGGGGGTGGGGGGGATTCGCCCACCTCCCTCACTTCCTGCCTACCCCAGACACTCTGGGGCCAGAGGCAGGTTTCACTCCTGAAGCCTGCCAAAGGCAAAATTAAACAGACCAAACCTGGTTTGGCGTGCAGAGAAACTCTAGAAGGACCTTTACACAAAGACATGGCGAAAAAAGAACACCGGGAACCATTTTGAAAAAGATGGCTGTGCCATTTTGAAAAAGATGGCTCCCGTGGTTGCAGTTTACCAGCGCTCCAGCCGCAGTAAATGCAAACCATGGTAGTACTAAAGGAAAAAAAGTTACTTACCTGTTCTCCAGCATGGGTCTGGCATGGATTCACATGCTCACGAATATTCGCAGTCAGGCTGGGAATCCTCGGTAAAGGAAAAAAAAAAACAGTATCAGTTTCTGATCTGTCTTTCTTAGTAGTAACCAATCACTGATCTCTGGGTCATACTGCCCCCAGCCAATGACTGCCCTCTCCCTAAGCCCCTCCCCTGGCAGCCATCCTCAGATTTGGTAGCACATAAAGTGGCGGTATGACCAAGTGAAGAGCCGCAGAGGGGAAGGAGGGAGGCTTCGCATGTGAATCCATGCCAGACCCATGCTGGAGAACAGTTACAGGTAAATAACTTGTTCCTTCTCCAGCATAGGGTCTAGCATGGATTCACATGCTCATGAATGACAATGCATTACTTACCGTAAAAGCATTTCTGATGGTTGTATCTGCTTAGATTCACATGCTGTGCATAGGTCCGACATCCAGTGGTCACTGCGGAGTATTGCATTTTGTTTTCGTAGTCGAAAAGGGACGTCGACAAGGCGTGTCTGAAACACTATCCCTATAGTGACGTGCGTTGTACCCACAATCCCTCACGCGTCGAGGTCCCTCCGTTTGTATTTTTCTGCCCTGAGGGAGCCTTCTAGACGTGAGCGAGTACAGAAAAGAGATAGACTTCCTTTTATGTTCCTTCCATCCGAGCGGGGAGGAAGGGTGGGCGCATGTGAATCTAAGCAGATACAACCATCAGAAATGCTTTTACGGTAAGTAATGCATTGTCTTCTGATGTTTATTAATCTGCTTAGAATCACATGCTGTGCATAGACTAGCAAGCAGTACCCGGAGTTGGCGGTGGGTTAAGAGAAGGAACAGTATGCCTACTGGCAGGGAAAACGGTGGTGGCCCGAACCTGGAAATCCCCGGAAGGCCCCCACATTGCTCAATGGTGGACCAAAGTATGGGACATTCTGATAGCGGAGAAGGTAACGGCAGCACGAGCGGGGATGCTACACCGCTTTCAGAACATCTGGGCCCCAGTCCTGGAATTCGACCAGCGCTTCCCCGCCCTGACCTATAGGCCCGCCAGAGCCCTCTGGATCTTGACGAACCAGGCGAGCCCGGAGGAAGACTCCTGACCGCCGAGACTCCGGCCGGACCGCCCGGGCGGGAGGAGCCCGCTCGCAGAGCTTGTGGGACTGATAATCCAGGGAGGAGAATAGAGAGAGAAGACACTGGGGGGGGGGGGGTCTAAAGACTGGGGGTCAACTTGCTGAGATAACCCTTGCATATAATGTCTGTATTTATCATTCTGCCTTGATTTAAAATAAACAAAGTTATAAAAAAAAAAAGAGAAGGAACAGTAGAGAAAAGAGGTCTTAATACTGCCTGTCCCACCTGGGAGTCAGATTTAGAGTGTGCATCTAGACAGTAGTGTTTTGTAAAGGTGTGCACAGAACTCCAGGTAGCCGCTTTGCAGATGGACTCAAGGGGAACATTTGCAATGAATGCTATGGACGCCCCCGTGCCTCGAGTAGAATGTGCTCTTGGCCTAAAGGGCAGTTCTCTCTTAGCAAGAGTATAGCAGAGAGTGATGCATTGAACAATCCATCTAGAAATAGTGGACTTTGAAACTGCATCCCCTTCTCTTCCTGCTGCCACCGAGACGAAGAACTGATTAGTTTTCCTCAGTGGCCTGGTTCTTTCCATGTAGAACATGACCGCTCTGCGGACATCTAGTGTGTGCAGAGTCCTTTCTCCCAAGTTGGAAGGATTTTGAAAGAATGCTAGTAGTTCTATAGACTGGTTTACGTGGAATTTTGAGATGAATTTCGGAGCAAATCTTGGGTGAGTGCGTAGAACCACCTTATCTCTGAACTGTAACGAAGGGGTCTAGAACAGAAAGAGCCTGAAGTTCACTTACTATCCTGATGGAGGTGATAGCTATTAAAAAAGCAGTCTTAATAGTGAGGTGTTTAAGAGATGCTTTGTGCATGGGTTCGAATGGAGAGCCCATGAGTCTGGTAAGTACCACATTAAGGTCCCATCCGGGAGCTGGGTCTCTTTACTCCCTCCATGAAGGCCTTTATAACAGGGATCTTCCACCACGACACCTTGAGTTGGGAAGTGGTGTATGCAGAAAGTGTCGCTAGGTGGCCTTTAATGGAATTGAACACTAGACCTGAATCCAATAGGTGGGTCAGGTATAGAATAATGTGTGGGAGAGCAGTCAATTGGGTTGATGCTCTTACCCCTGCACCAGATGACAAATCTCTTCCATTTGCTAGAATAGCAGTGGCGAGTGTTAGGTTTTCTGGCTTCCCTGAGGATATCCATGCATCTTTGCGGGAGCTGTAGATGTCCGAATTCTATGATCTCAGGAGCCAAGCTGCTAAGTTCATGTTCTGGGGGCATGGATGTAGGGTCCTGCCCTCGTCTTGTGACAGCATGTTGTACGGGCAGGGGAGTTTCACTGGTGGAGAGAGACATCTCCATCAAGTGAGCGAACCATGGCTGTCGGGCCCACATTGGGGCCACCAGTATCATGGTTACTTGTTCCTGGTGCATCTTGTCCACCACCTTGTTGAGAAGGGGAGTCGGGGGGGAAAAGCATAAACAAATTTCCCTGACCATTGCATCGACAGACCATTCCCCTTGGATTGGTTCTGGGGTACCTGGAGGCGTAACTTGGGCATTGCAAGTTCTCCAGGGTTGCGAACAGGTCTATTTCTGGGAATCCCCATTGTGTGAAGACGTCGAAGACGATGTCTTCGTGCAGTCGCCATTCGTACTCTTCGGGCAGGGGGAAATCTCTGCCGAGTTTGTCTGCCAGCAGATTGAGTTCCCCTGGTACATGTGACAGTAGGAACATGTTTTGTTTGAGAGCCCACTTCCATATATTTTGGGCCAGTTTGGACAGTCCTGGAGAGTGGGTTCCCCCCTGCTTGTTGATGTAATACATGGCTGTGGTGCTGTCTGTAAGGACCATCACTGTCCTGCCTTGTAGGTGTTCCTGGAAGGCTTTTAGCGCCTTGAACACTGCTAGTAACTCTAGAAGATTGATGTGTTTGGATGCCATGTACGGAGTCCACACTCCGTGAGCAGTCTGATGGGATATGTGAGCCCCCCATCCTGTGAGGGATGCGTCTGTGGTTAGAGTGGCTTCCGGCGCGGGTGTGGCAAAGGGTTTTCCTTTTTCCAGGTTTTCCTTTGTCCACCATTGTAGCGAGAGAACCAAGGCCTGCGATACCACCACTAGATCGTCCCACAGTCCGCTGGCCTGACACCACTGGCTGTTGAGCCACTCCTGCATTGGGCGCATGCGCAGGCGCGCGTGAGGTACCAAATAAATACACAACGCCATCATGCCTAGCAAGCGCATTGCTTTGCGTACCGTCACCTCTCGACCGGTCACATATTGAGGGATCTGAAACAGCATGTTTTGGACCCTCTCTTAGGAGGGGAAGACGAGGCCGTCCTTTGTTTGAATTAGAGCCCCTAGGAATTGATTTGGCTGGGGTCTAGGCTGGACTTCTTTTCGTTGATGGAGAAGCCCAACTGGAACAAAAGGTCTACAGTCTTTTGGGTATTGGAGAAGCATGTTTCGTAAGAATCCCCTGTTATGAGCCAGTCGTCGAGGTAAGGGTAAACTGGGATGGACAACCTGCGCAGGTGGGCCGCTGCCACTGCCAGCACCTTCGTGAATACCCTCGGTGCTGATGCTATGCCGAAGGGTAGCACTCTGAACTGGTAGTGTTTGCCCTCTATCATGAACCGGAGGTATTTTCTGTGCGCTGGCAACATTAAAATATGAAAGTATGCATCTTTCATGTCCAATGTTGTCATGTAATCTCCCTGTGATAGCAGTGGGATCACTTCCTGTAAGGTCACCATACGAAACTTTTGGGGTTTGATAAACTTGTTCGCTGGGCGCAGATCTAATACAGGGCGCATGGTTAGATCCTTTTTGGGTACAAGGAAGTACACTGAATAAATACCTTCCGTTACCTGAGATAGAGGCACGACCTCTATGGCTCCTTTTTCCAGCAGAAGTTGTACTTTTTGTAGAAGGATGGCAAGATGTTCTGGTGACATGCGTCGTCCCCTCGGGGGTTTGTATGTTGGGGGAACTGTTGAATTCGATGCAGTATCCGTGGGCTACGGTGGAAAGTACCCAGCGGTCTGACGTTATACCCTCCCATGCTGGAAGAAAGGATGTTATCCGGCCCCCGACAGGTGTTGCATGGGAGGGGACGCGAATCTTCGCGTCACTTAGTGTTGTTGGGGGCGGACCCCCGCCCTCTTCCTTTGCCACGGCGCTGGCCTCTTTAGCTGTACTGCCCACTATTGGTCTGGAAATTGGTGGCAGGGTACTGTTGCTGCTAGTTTTGTTGTTGGCGTTGGCCACGAAAAAAGCGTTTGTTGCCATAGCCGCGCCTGGTAGAGGGCTTAGAGATTTGGTCAAGAGTTTTGATAGTATCAAACTCTTTTAGCCATCTCCAGAGCCTCATCCACCGCTTTTCCGAAGAGGTTAGAGTCTTCAACAGGTTTATTTATTAAAGACGCCTGTGTCTCCGGTTTGAACTCTGAGTTGCGCAGCCATACGTGGCGTTTAAGGAGTATTCCCTGAACCAGGGAACGTCCCGCTGTTTCTGCCTCATCCAGAGAGTTCTTTACAATACACTGGTTGACCTGGGTTCCTTCGCCAATAGTTGTAAGCAGGCGTGTACGTAGTGGTTCCGGCGCTTCTTCGGCATCTTTGCGCAGTTTGGCCCACTGCGCGTCCGCATAGCTAGCGAGCAAAGAATTGTTGTTCGCAATTCTTGCCGAAAAGCAGCCAAGGATGTAACTCTTTTTGCAAGGGCATATAACCGCTTCCCCTCCTTGTCAGGTGGTGCCTCACTGGTGGAAAGTGGTACCCCTGCCCTCTTTCTTGTATTGGTTACTACCAGGGAATCCGGAATGGAATGTCCCCTGATGTACAGCGGGTCTGAGGGTGAAGGAGTGAAAAGTTTTTCAATTCTAGGATTGACCCCTCCGATTAGTGCGGGTGTGGACAGCGAAGGGATGATTCTTCTCTTCACTGAAGCGAGGAGGGGAATGGTCTGACTGACCGGGGGTTTCTCCTTAATTACTCTTTCCACAAAGTCTAATTCAGGAGAGAGCTCCCCAGTGTCCAGTTCGAAATGTGCTGCTGCTCTGCGCAACAGGGCATTGAATGTGGGCTGATCGTCAATGGGAGACGTGTTTCTAATAGGTGAATTGTCAGGAAGATTTAGGTTCAGGACATCAGTGTCAGAATATATTGATGGGGATTGCCAGGGGTGAGAAGGTCCTTCTGGTTTTTCTCTGAAGCCTTCTCCTACCAAGTCTGGGCTGTCTTCCAGACCTTCCTCCTGGTTCCGTCCCTCTTCCTCGTCCATAAAATCATCCTCTTCCTCAAAGTAATGTTCCTCCCCAGTGAGGTCATACACACTATGGCAGTCTGAGGCTGTGTCCTGGTGGGGATTGACTAATCTCTGAATCTTGGCCCTGGGGTCCTCCTGAGGCCCTTCTCTTATTCTCTTGGGAGTGGGAGGGTTCTGTGTATTCATAAACCTCTCCATTCTTTCCATGCAGAGATGGAGCCTCTCCATGGTTTCATGGGGTACCCCTGAGCGGTATAGCGGGGGAAAACATAGTGTCTTGTAGCTGAAAACGGCTCAACCTCTCCCACAACGTCGAGGAAAGTGTCCCGTCGCCCTCCGAAAAGCCTTCAGGTGTGTTGGGGGTCCCCTCGACTGAAGGGGTAGTCCCTGCCTTTCTTCTGGCTTTTTCGGGGGGGTCTTTCGACCTCTGCGTATCGCTCGGCGTGTCTTTCGGCATACGCTTGTGGCCGTCGGCTACCACGATCCTCGCCAAGCTCTCAGCGACTCGTTTGTCAGCGGAGGGCTGTGGTTTCGACGTTATGGGTGTCGATCGCTCTACGGCGGCATGCGCTTTCTGATGCACGCCGGCCGATGATTTGGGGGCGGTGCCCTTATTTGCCGAAAGCCCAGTCGCTGGCCGTGGCTGCTGTTGCGAGAGGGGCTTCGAACCCGAACGGTCCGAGGAGGCCGCCGGTGGAACCTGCGTCTCCTTGGGCGCTGATGCTCTCTTCGCCTTCGACGAAGAAGAGCCATGGGTTGTGTGCATGTGTGGTCTTGTGTGCTTCAATGTCGCCGGGGTGTTCATCCCCATAAGCAGGGCGTGAGCCGAGCCCGTCGGGGCCGGGGACAGACGACGAAGCGCGTGTGCGCTCTTTAGGGGGGTTTTCGACTTCCGTAGCGGAGGTCGTGGTATCACGTTCCTCGTCACTGTCGGTGGTAGCAACGGTGGGTGAAGCGTCGGCCTTCGACATAGCGTAGGCCGCCCACCTCTTCACCCTACGGTCTTTTAGAGACTTAGGCTTAAGAAGCCGACAAGCCGTGCAACCTTCCTCTTTGTGATCGAGGGGCAAGCAGCGGTTACACCGTGAATGCTTGTCCTTCCAAGTAAACTTGCCCTTGCAAAGCGGGCAAAACCTAAAGGGTGTCCTCTCCATGGCCGAGGCAATAAATCGTGATAACCACCCCAAGGGAAAGGAAGGGGAAAAGGAAAGGCATTCTCAGAAAAGAAACAGATGTCCCACGACCCCCACTCTCCTTACTGTATATGGCCTGTGAGGCCAGGCCACGTGTTCGGCAACGCCGAAGGATCTCCTCCGCTCGTCCCCTCCGTCGAAGATCTTGCTCGGCGGAGGCAGCTTCACAACAGCGTCGAGGGGGGGGGTCGATATGTTCTATATTAATATAGGAAAACGACCAAAGGTCGAGGAGATGAAATCTGCAATGTCTCTCGAGGAGCTCCGCGTAAAGGCGACCAGTAGCTGGGCGGAAAAAAACAATCTGAGGGACCTCGACGCATGAGGGATTGTGGGTACAACGCACGTCACTATAGGGATAGTGTTTCAGACACGCCTTGTCGACGTCCCTTTTCGACTACGAAAACAAAATGCAATACTCCGCAGTGACCACTGGATGTCGGACCTATGCAAAGCATGTGATTCTAAGCAGATTAACAAACATCAGAAATAAGAATACATATCAGTACACACATGCACAACCATGGGAGGTGGCAAAAGGCTCAACATTAAGCATTACATAAACTCCAACATTAAGCAACACTTACCTCCTCACCAGGCCCACCTTCAGGCGAACAGGTTGCGCAGCACTGCTTGGCCGACTCCTCCCTGGAATCCCGGTCGACGCAGTAGAATCTCGTGAAGGTGTGCGTCGACCTCCAAGTAGCAACCCTGCAGATGTCCAGCAGGGGCACACCAGACAAGAACGCCGTAGTAGCAGCGATCGCTCTGGTTGAATGGGCTCCTACGGCCGGGCAAGGGTCGGTTTGCCAACCAGTGACAGTGCATAATGCAGCCGGAGAGCCATCTGGAAATGGAAGCCTTCGAGAGAGCCTTCCCTTGGTTCACAGGTCCAAAGTTCACAAACAGCTGTGATGTCTTCCGAAAACTTTGTTCGGTCAACGTAGAAATTAAGAGCTCTAGCTACATCCAGCGAGTGCAAAGTCCTCTCGGCTGGCAACGGAAAAAAAACTTAACCAGTCGATGAGACCACCAGGACGGCCGTCCTGTAGTTCTGGTGCATCGGGAGATCGCTGCCAGATTAATCTTGATGGAAGTGTGAGCTAGTCCAGCTTTGGCCAGCAACAGTAGGTATGGTAGCACTTGAGGTGCCGTAATCCGTAGAGGGTTGATATTCTGTGCACGGCACCAGACAGAGAACCTCTTCCACTTATGTCCGTAGCACTTGATAGTTGAGGACGCCCTGGCCTTTGCAAGAACCTCTCTGCAGTCAGCCGGGATATCGTACCCTCCAAACTCTAGTGCTGCAGGAGCCAGGCCTGCAAGTTCAGCGACTCTGGGTCGTGATGAAGAATGGCACCTCCATCTCTGGAGAGATCTGCGTCTGTCGACAGCTTGCCTGGTGGGGACGCTGACAAGTCCAGAAGGTCCGGGAACCAGATCTGTCTCGGCCACGCCAGTGCGACGAGGATCATCCTGCACCAGGACCTCTTGAGCTGGCTGATGAGTCAAAGCAGCAGCGGAGGAAACGCATACAGGAACAGGCCGTCCCAGTGGAACGAGAAAGCATGGCCCATGCTCCTCGGCTGGGGAAACCTGCTGGCGAACCTCTGGTACTGGAGTTCGTCGCCGTCACAAAAAGGTCGATCTGGGGTTTGCCGCATCGTTGGAAGAGCTGATCCACTTGATCATGGTGTAGTTCCTACTCGTGGCACGAGCGCAGCTCCCTGCTGAGTGAGTCGGCGATGTTGTTTATTCCTGCCAGATGGTAGTGAACCAGAAACGTCCCCTGGGCGACGTCCCAGTGCCACAGATCCTGGGCTCCCTTTGATAGGGCTGGGGATCTGGTGCCTCCCTGCTTCCGGATGTAGAATATCGTGGTGGTGTTGTCGGTGAAGATACCCATTACCTTGCCCTTGAGGGACGGGAGGAACAACTTGAGAGCCTAGAACACGGCGCAGAGCTCCAAGATGTTGATGTGGAGAGACCTCTCCTCCGGGAGCCAAAGGCCTCTTGCATGGAGATCTCCGGTGTGCGCACCCGATCCCTCCAGGGAGGCGTCAGTCATCACCGTCTCCTGATGTGCCGGGGTCTGGAAGTCTGCCCGCCGTGAGGTGTGCACGGGTGCCCCACCATTGAATCGCCTGATGGAAAACCTCTAGCGGTATCTTGTCTTCGAAGCTGCCCGTCGCTTGCATCCAGCAGGCATCGAACTCCTATAGATGACTCATCCGTAGCCTGCACAGGCGCACTAGGTAGATGCATGAAGACATCATTCCGAGGAGGGACTTAATGGATCTCACCCTGGCCACCTCCGTGGCTCGCAAGTGCTGCACCTTGCCTAAGATGGCCTTCGTCCTTTCCTCCGACAGACGCCAATCGTTCCACTGTATCGATCTTTGCTCCCAGAAACAGTGCCACCTGCGACGAACCAGATGGGATTTCGGGTAGATGGAGAAACCCAGCTCTGTGAGTAAGCGGACTGTCTTCGCTGTGTGCTTGACGGCGAGTTCTCTTGTCCTTGCACGGATGAGCCAGTCGTCCAGGTAGGGGTAGACGTGGATCCCCTGCAGGCGCAGCCGCGCTGCCACTGGTGCTAGGCACTTGGTGAACACCCCGGGTGCCGACTTCAATCCGAATGACAGAGCTCTGAATTGGTAGTGGTGTCCTTGAACTACGAATCTGAGGAACTTTCGGTGTCCTTTTAGGATGGGGAAGTAAGCATCCTCCAAGTCCGACGATAGGAAGTCGCCCTCCTCCAGCTGTCCCAGCACGTGTTGGAGAGTGACTATCCTCAACTTCTGTGCCTTGATGTATTTGTTCAACCGACGTAGGTCCAGGATGGGGCACCAACCGCCTGTCTACTTTCTGACGAGGAAGTATCTTGAGTATACTCCGGAGCCACGGAGCCTCTTGGGGACGAGCTCGATGGCACCCTTGAGCATCGCCTTTACCTCCAAAAGCAGTTGAGGGACGTGATTTTCCTTCCTGGCCACGTGAAGAATGCAGGGACACTTTTGGAATTCGATAGAGCGCCTGTGGGCTAGGGCATCCAGCACCCAACGGTCGGTGGAGATGGACTCGCACGCCGACGAACTTCGCCAGCTGGCCTCCCACTGGGAGCTTCGGCGGGGGCCCGACGCTACGGCCGGTTCAATCTTGCTTGGAGGCAGCCTTTGCCTCCTTAGCGACGAGATCCTCCTCGTTTGCCGCAACCTCTGTAGGCCTCCTGGGACGAGGAGCAGGCCGTCTGGTGGTACATAGATGAACCACCGCCTGATCCCTTGGAGGCCCCCTGCCTGCCTCCAGCGCTCCGAAAGGGCTGTCGTTGCTGAAGGACTCCCAGGGCTCAGGCCGTCAGTCAGCCTTGATGGCCTGCAGCGTCTCATCCACCGTTTTCCCAAAAGAGGTTGTTGCTGTCGAACGTATGTCCAACACCCTGGTCTGCACGTCCTGACGGAAGTCTGTCGCCTTGAGCCATCCTCGTTGAAGGCAAACACTGTTGCCTAACTGGCAAAACCCAGTGTCGGCAATGTCCGTTGCCATCATTATGGCATGGTCCAACGCCACCTCACCTTCCTGCAGAATCTCTAGGGCCTCCGCCCTCTTGTCGTCTGGTAGGAAGTCCATTAGGGGAGCTATCTTGTACCATAGCTCCCTGTCGTAACGGGCCACAATCGCTAAGGCGTTGGTTGCTTTAATTGTCATCGCCGCCGAGATGACCGGTCGCCCCATGGCTTCCAATTTCTTTCCCTCACCGTCAGGTGGGGAAGTGGAGGTTGAAGCCGTCGCCCCAGCCGCCTTCCTCTTGGCTGCCGCCGAGGCGACCGAATTCGGCATCGGCTGAGCCCTGAGGCACAAGGGGGGAGCGTCGGGGACCCAGTACTTCTCGTACCGGTCCCTCTTAGCAGGCGTCTTGGACTGATTCTTCAGGACCGCAAGTCCCTTGACCCAGATAGAGTAACGGTACCGCGAGGACCGTCTCTCTTGGCCTGTCGCCGTTGATGGAGGAAACCTTCCTTCTGTTCCTCAGGGCTGAGCTGGAAGAGCTCAGATGCCCTGGCGATCATGGAGTGAAAAGAGCCAATTTCATCGGGTGGGGAAGACCGAGGGGGTGGTGATGGAAGGTCCATCCCGTCGTCACCACCGTCATCATGTCCGTGTCATCCCTGGGATCTGGGGGGGGGGGGGGGGGGGGGGGGATGAAGGGCGGGAGGATGAACTCTCCTCTGCTTGCTCGGAGGGCTTCCCGACGGGCTCGGTTCCAGATCGTCCGCTGGGGTTCATGGTAATCTCGTCCTTATCTCCGTGCATAAGGTTTGGATTGCCATAAAAATGGCCGCCGAGTTGTCCTGAGGCCCACTGGGGCCTCGTCGGCACCACCGTCACTATCTACGACCACCTCTTCGGGATCTCTCCCGTGGGATCGTACCTTCTCGAACCACTTGAGGCTCTTCACAGCTTCCACCAGCTCCTCCTCAAAGGCTGAATCCGTGTCCGTAATCCCCCCTTTTTCCACCAGGGTCTTGTCGATGGGCTGGAAAGACGATTCCCTCCGTGGTGGCAGGGAAACTCTGGGCCCCGAGGTCGCCTCCACAGGCTTCGCCAGGGTTGCCGCAACTCCCTCGATAGAGGCCTTAGCCGGGTGAATCAAGGCCTTCGCCACCTCGGACACGCTAGAGGCCTTCACCTGAGGGGAGAGGGGGGTCACCGCCTCGCTCCCACTCGGCTGAATCCTTCAAGATCGACCGGGGCCTCTCCAGAAGCTTACCCGGGTTCTCCAAATTCCTCTTCCCCGAACCAGAGCGGTGGCTCGTGGTTGATGGTACCGGGGAAGGTGCGCCCTGCCTGGCAGCCCAAGAGCCCGACCATTCGGCGCTCCCGATGCCTGCGGACTCGCTGTGCTTAGCCTTCTGTTGGGCTCCTGTCGCCGGGGTGCCCCCACAGGACTTAGAAGACCGCTCAGACCTTTTCTTCTCACCTGCTGGGCCCTTCTCCAGCCAGCTGGCGAGGCTGGAACGACTATCCCTCATGGTCCGTTCCGATAGGTTCTTGCAGAACGCACAGTCCTTCTCCATGTGCGTCTTGTCCTCATGAATAGAGCGGTCTAGAATGCTCGTCCTTGAAAACCTTCTGTAACCCGCATCCAGGGCAGTTCCTGAACAGCTTGGATCCGGGCGTCGAGCTACCCTTGTCCTGGGCCGCGTCAATGGTAGGCCTCAGATCTTCTGGAATACTCGACCGAAAACTTCACCCTTGAGGGGCGTAGGAAATTCCGAAATGAGTCCCCGTTGATCGGAAGAAATGGTGGAGCTTGAGGCTCGATTTAAGACAAAAATTAGAAAATCTCCTTGAAAAAGCGTGAAAACGTAGCAAAAGCGTGAGTTATAGCACCAGGACACCCAACACATGAACGTGCGGTAAAAATCGGAGGATGGCTGTCGGAGGATGGCTGCCAGAGGAGGGGCTTAGGGAGAGGGCAGTCATTGGCTTGGGTGCAGTATGACCCAGAGATCAGTGATTGGTTACTACTAAGAAAGACAGATCAGAAACGAAACTGATACTGATTTTTTCTTTACCGAGGATTCCCAGCCTGACGGGGAATATTCATGAGCATGTGAATCCATGCCAGACCCCGTGCTGGAGAACGAAACCACTGCCACCAGCCATTCAGTGAGGAAAGGGCAACATAAGGAATCCATTACTCACTGTAATCTTATTTCTGATGCTTGTATCTGCTTAGATTCACATGCTGTACATAGGCCGACAGAGGGGAAGCTGCGGAGTATTACAGTTTACAAAACTCGAAAAGGGTCGTCGACAGGGCGTGCCAGTAATATCCCCTAGTGTGACGTCCACTGTAGCAAGGATCCCCCACGCTTTAAATGAGCCTCTAGGCAGGGGATACTAAGTAACCCCTCCAGCACTCTAAGATAGCATTGTAACGTGCTAGACACAGCACACCAAGTCAATTTCACTTTACTGCTCTGAGAAACAGTAGTTCATCCCAGAGAAGGTATTTAAACCTTGGGAAATCTGAAAGACTTCCCTGTGTCTCTGCACTGAAGGTGCTTTGAGACACAATGTAAAAGGATGCCTATGGAGTTTGTCAGACAACATAACCAAAAAAAGAAAAACAGCAAACACATTGAATTTAAAATTTCAAAGTCCCAAAGTTTAGCAAATGAGCTGTAGGTCTCTAAGGTGGGAGGAATGGGCACATTTCTTTGAATTCTCCCCAACTGTGTGAAAAGGGGTAAATACATTCTCAATGTCCTACCCCGCTCTCCCTACTGTGGGCCCAAGGCTGAAGGATCCATCGATGGGAATCTTAGACGTTGTCTTCTTCACCGCTGTCTGAGGTGAAAGCAAGATAGGAAGAGTAGCTAACTCCAATTTGATAACACCGTGAAATAGCACCCCTGTACGCTGGCTGAAAAAAAATGGAGGGACCTCAACGCTTGAAGTAACCATGGGTACAGTGGATGTCAAACTAGGGATAGTATTACTGGCACGCCCTGTCGCCATCCCTTTTCGAATTTCACAACAGCCTTTAAATAGCTAATAGAAAAAAAAGGTATCCAATGCCAACCATTTAAGTTTGTCACCAACTATAAATGTTACAAAAGCAGTGGGGGAAAGGTGTTCCAATGTAGCCACTCAGCACGCCATAAGGTGTGTGCTGATCCCACAAAAAGAAAAGGTAAGATAAAACTAACAAAATTGTTGTTAAAACTACTGTTAATGATAGTAATATGATCAGTAAGGGAAGCCCAAGGGACTCCCCTGCACATAGGGTGGTGTGCTGCAACAATTACACATGGCTGTAGTGAAATACATGGAGGAAAGCAGGACTATTAAAAGTAAAATAAAAACACAGTAGCAGAAAAAATAGGGTTCCCATCTCAGAGCAAAAAGGAGGAGTGAGTGGTAAGAGGTTCCACCCACTCAGGAGAGTAAAGCAAAAAGTGACAGAGGTAGGTAGGTTTGCCCAGTTTATTCTGGTAAAAAAAAATCCCAGGAGTTACGGTTGCAAGAAGAATGCCGGTTGTGTTAAGGAGCTGTGTGCAACCTCTTGTCGTGGACCAAGGCAGCAGGCGGTCTCAGGGACTGTCACTGATGCATGGTGATAGCATGTCACAGATATCGCAGTTAAAGAAAGCCTCCTTGGATGCTAAGACAACGAACTCTTGCAGTAAGGCTACTTTCAGGATATGCTGAAGATCCCTCATGCATTCCGAGATGGGACCGTGGAACAGCAATGCATCCTCCTCTCGATTAGTCTTGCAACTCACAACTCATAATCTGGGGGCGATTGTTGACCTTCCTTCTCATGCTGCCCCCCTTGCCAAATCATCCCACCATCAACTTTAATATCTATAAGGCTTGGCCCTTCCCATCTATCCACGCCACAAACCTCATCTCTACAATGTTTTTCTCCTAGCTCAAATATTGCTCAGCCTTACTTATTTTTCTCCCATTTTACCGTCTTACTCCTTTATGCTTCATTTTCAAATCGGCTATTCGCACAATGCTTGCTCTGCCTCCAGCTGGCAGAGCAAAGACTAAGATTAAGCCATACACATTTGAAGGATTGGCAACAAAAAATAAATTTGTAAAAAAAAAAAAGCATACAATAAGACCTTACCACAATTGCAGGTTGAGGTTTATGTCCAACAGAAGACAACGTTATTCTCTTTTTGTTTATCATAACTGGCACAGTTTTACTGAACTTTATAGCAGCTATGGCAGCTTCTCTGAAGCTCATTTCCAAGTAAGCCTAGAATAGAGAAGAGAATGCAACTGAAGCGCAAACATTAAAAAGTTCACTATGACACATTCATGTAAAATTTGTAATACATGGCAGCTGGCAAGAGATGCCTAAAGGATTACAAATTTGTATTAAAGGCTAGTTGCAACATCACTACGAGTTACTACACATTACTTTTCAGTTGTAACACCACCATATCTGCTGTTAGAGCGAGCAGATTTCAAGTTTTCATAGCAGCACTTAATGTTCTTGCAAAACTGTTTTCTATGACACTTACAAGGAACAAGTTACTTACCTGTAACTGTTCTCCAGCATGGTTCTAGCATGGATTCAAATGCTCATGAATATTCCCTGTCAGGCTGGGAATTCCCGGTAAAGAAAAATTTGTTTCGTTTCTGAACTGTCTTTCTCCTAAAAATCAATCACTGGTTTCTGGGTCATACTTCCCCTAGCCAATGAGTGCCCTCTACCTAAGCCCCTCCTTTGGCAGCCATCTTCAGATTTGGTAGCATGTAAAGTGGCAGTAGGACCAAGAGAAGACAACAATCATAGGAAATGGATCAGTGGAATGGGATGACGCTGGTTAGATTCAATACATATCAAATTTTATTCAGAAACTCATCGCATGACAAATCATCTTGCTGTCAAAATTTCATAAAATATCATAAATCAATTCATACCTTCATACGTATCCACATACAAAAACACATTCAAGCATACTTGAATAAAACACCCTAGTGTAATTATAAAATCCATTCATATTATTCCGAATATTTTCGGTTAACATCTCCTATAGTGACCCAGTCCATAGTATCAGGTGTCATTATATAGCTGGTATCAAATGTCACCAGGTATCCCTCACAGAGACAACGCCGACGCGTGTTTCAGTCAGAGCCTTTCTTCAGGACATCAGGCAACAAGCAAATACTCGACCCTGTTCTCCACGTATATGGGCCAGTAATAAATCCCCAAGTTCCAACTTGCGGGACGGTGAGTCAGGACAGCCAAAATGAATCCTCCACTGGCGTCAATATCTATGTTGAGCAAACAACGTTGCTGGTAGAAACTCCTCATACAATGCGACCCAGGAAATACCTAGGGTCCACGTAAAAATACGCAGGGTAATTTTATCACAGGATCCACCGCAGCACTTAACGGGCTGCACAGCTCCGTGTGTTATGGGGACTCCTTTCTTCGCGCGGCACCCGACTTCAACAAAGTGACATCAATGCGGCGCATTTTTACGTGGACCCTAGGTATTTCCTGGGTCGCATTGTATGAGAGGAGTTTCTACCAGCAACTTTGTGTTTGCTCAACATAAATATTGACGCCAGTGGAGGATTCATTTCCGCTGTCCTGACTCACCATGTCGCAAGTTGGAACTTGGGGATTTATTACTGGCCCATATACGTGAAGAACAGGGCGGAGTATTTGCTCGTTGCCCGACGTCCTATAGAAGGTCTCTGACCGAAACACGTGTCGACGTTGTCTCTGAGAGGGATACCTGGTGAAATTTGATACCAGCTATATAATGACACCATATACTATGGACTGGGTCACTATAGGAGATGTTAACCGAAAATATTCGGAATAATATGAATTGATGTTATGATTACACTAGGGTGTTTTATTCATGTATGTTTGAATGTGTTTTTGTATGTGGATACGTATGAAGGTATGAATTGATTTATGATCTTATGACATTTTATGACAGCAAGATGATTTGTCATGCGATGAGTTTCTGAATAAAATTGGATATGTATTGAATCTAACAGAGCGTCATCCCATTCCACTGATCCATTTCCTATGATTGTTGTATACTCTACCTGAAGGATCAGGTTTTTTTGTTAAAAATCAAATTTTATTGGCATTTAATGGTAACAAGAGGCTTCTACAGCGTATCAACTTTTGGGCAAATGCCCATCATAACTTTACAATCCAACCATACATCCCTTGAAAATGTCCACCCTCCCCCCAAACCCCATAGTTCAAGGCAGGGGACGGAATGTCCGAAACACTTCCTAGAACAACTCCGACCGGGCTAATGGCCGTCCGTGGTTAAACCGACTCCTCAAAAAGAAAACTAAGGCATAGTGTTATTGCTACGAATGGTTTCGGGCCGGGTTTGGAGAAACCGTGATTCACAGGGCCTTTCCTCTGTGTGGCCGAAAGCCTCCATAAATTGTAGCCAGTCCATCTCTATCTGGGCGCTGAAGCCCTGCGTAGCTGCTGTGAGTCTTTCCATGAAGTAGATATCTTTGGCCACAGCTACCCACTCACCTTTCGGGGGGAGGCCGGTCCTTTTCCATGTTCTAGCCCGAGCTGCCAGGAGTAACGAGTGCGTCAGGTCAGGCAGTTTCTCCCAAAGCTCCTCCCTCAGATGAAGCCAAACATTATCAGGATTGGATCTTGTGGGTAAACCCCTCCCGCCTCCCTTAACCAGCTCAGGACCTCAGACCAGAAGGCTTGGACCTTCGTGCACGACCACCACATATGCCAGTAATCGGCTTTTTCCCCCCGCATCCGTGCCAGCACTCTGGGACAATGTTCGGGAACATCCTTGAGAGGATGATCGGGTCGTACTGCCATCTATGCAGGAGTTTGACAGTATGTGTTTTATATTGGCAGGAGATGGAGGTCTTAAACGCCCTGCTGCAAATGCGCCCCCATAGCCCGTCCCCCACTCCACAACCCAGGTCCCTCTCCCATTTCCTTCTGAGGCTTTTGGTCATTCCCTCCCGGGGAATCATAAAGGCTCCGTAGAGGAGGGAGATTAGTCCTTTCATTTCTACGTGGGAGTCTAGGACTTTTTCGACCGGGGTGAGCTTTCTTTGTATGCAGGGCTTTAGTTTGGGTTGCATTAGGACACCCTTGAGACGCAGGTATAAGAGTGGGGAGAGGGTGCCAATTCCCAAGGCCTCCTCAAGTTCCTGTATGAGAATGAAGGAGTCCTCCCACACCAGCTGACTGACTCTGGCCAGACCAGCCTCGAACCAGGGCTGGTAGTGTTCCTGACCTGGGATTTGCTCTAGGACTGGTGTGGACCAGATGTGGCTCAGGGGCGAGGGCCAGGTCACCTTTTCTCCAATTCCCTTTCCTGCAAGTGCTTT
Organism: Ambystoma mexicanum; assembly: GCF_040938575.1. NCBI lineage: Eukaryota > Metazoa > Chordata > Amphibia > Caudata > Ambystomatidae > Ambystoma > Ambystoma mexicanum. Next base: position 1,567,655,263 of record NC_090937.1, on the reverse strand, counting down.
CCACATGGCCCCAAGGATGGGGTGGTCCCCAATTCTTTTGGGTAGTTTTTTCAGGGGGACCCATAACCATTCTCCCACGGTGACTGGGTGTAGGTAGGAATTTGCAAGAAAAACCCATTGTTTATTGGGGTCCTCCCTAAGGCGTGGGGCCAGGGCCCAAAGCTGAGCTGCTCTATGGCATGTTCGCAGGTCTGGGAGGGCTAAGCCCCCTATATCCTTGGGGAGTGTGAGGGTCTTGTATCCTATTCTGGGTCTTTGGCCCTGCCATATAAATTTTGTTATTCGTCTTTTGGCTTCGCTAAGGTAAGATTCTGGGGCCTACAAGGGGAGCATCTGGAAGACAACACCCTGGGTAGAAGGTTCATTTTTCTGGCATTAATCCTTCCTATCCATGAGATCTGTCCCTTCGCCCGGCCCTCCATGTCCCTGAAGAGTTTGTCAAACAGAGGGGGGGGGGGGTAGTTTGCCTGGCTCAGGTCTTCGGTTGGTCTTACTATATTGATCCCCAGATACTTTATACCCTCGGGGCAGACCTGGAGGCCCAGTGGGATCAACTCGGCTAGGTTCCTCTCTGCATCAGGAGCAAAAGGGAAGACCATGGACTTGCTCACGTTTACCCTGAAGCCCGAGAAACAGCCAAATTGTTCTATGACCTGCAGGGCGGCCGGGACCGATCTCGTGGGTTCCCTCAAGTGTAGCAGAAGGTCATCCACGTAAAGGCCCAGTTTGAACGTGCGGCCTCCTATCTCTACACCTCTCACCAACTGGGAGCCTCTGATGCTTTCCGCCAAAATCACCATGGTCATTGCGAACAGGAGGGGGGAGAGGGCACAGCCCTGTCTTGTCCCTCTCTGTAGGGCGAAACTACGTGACAGGTGGCCATTGACTGACTGGCAGAAGGGGCCATGTATATGGCTTTAATGGCCTGTCTAATCCCCACCCCAAAGCCCAGTTTCTCCAAAACCCTGTGCAGGAATCTCCAGTCCACCCGGTCGAAAGCCTTTTCGGAGTCGATGGACACCAGAACCGGGTTGTCACCCTTCCGTGCCACCTCCCTCATGACGTGGAGGGTTGCAGAGGGTATCCGCCCCCTACCTCCCCTGTATGAAGCCCACCTGGTCCGAGTGGATCAGCTCTGGCATGTGGCCATCTATCCTCGTGGCAATAATCCTGGTGAATAGCTTTGCATCTACATTAAGGAGAGAGATCGGTCTGTAGGACCGACAGTCTGCTGGGTCCTTCCCCTCCTTTGGGATCACAGTGATCAATGCTTTACCAAATGATGGGGGTGCCCTCCCTGTGGTCATGATGTTGGAGAATAATCTTGTCAGGAATCCTGCTAGGTGGCCCGACAATGCCTTGTAGAAGCCCGCCATGTACTCATCCTCCCCCGGGGCCCTTCCAAGCTTGAGGCCTGATATTGCCTCGAGTACCTCCTCTTCGGTTATTGGAGCATCCAGGGCCTCCGCCTCCAGGGCTCGTGGGGAGGGCGACCCCACCGAGGTATGCGTCAAGCATTTCCTTCTCTGCTTCCTTCGCCGCTCCCATACAGGGTTTCATAGAAGCCGGCAAAGCTCTCGGCTATGCCTTTGGGCTCTGAAGTTTCCTCCTCTTCCAAACACCCGACTCTGGACACCCACCTCTCTGCCCGTTAGCCACGGAGTTTAGCCGCTAACATGGCATCTGCCTCATCTCCTTTTTCGTAATATCTTTGAGGTAAGTGTTGGAATCCTGCCACAATCCTGCCCATCTCCAATTCCCTCAGGTCCTGCCTTTTCCCCTCTTGCAATGCCCAGGTCTCTCGCTCTCTCCTCCTCCCCCTTCCCTTCAAACCTTCCCAGTGTAAGAATCTCTGACCTAAGTCTATGAGCGACAAGCATCCTCTCCTTTTTTTGGAGGCCCCCTCGCTGATCAGCCTGCCCCTCCAGGTTGCCTTCGCCGCCTCCCGTACTATCCCATGGTCAACTTCTCCAGTATCAGTTAGTTCGAAGTATTCTCTAATCGCCTCCATCATCTCTTTAAAGACCGCATCCCTTAGGAGGAAGTCATTACATCTCCACAGGGAGTTCCTAGGTTTTAGGCCCGAGATGCTAATGTCAGACCAGACAAGGTCGTGGTCTGACCAGCTGACTGGGCGGATCTCTGAGGCCTCTATTCTGCTCATGTGCTGGTGTCCAGTAAAGAGGTAATCAATCCTGGTTCTTGTTCCATGGGCGGCTGAGTAGAAGGTGTATCCCCTCTCCGTTGGGTGGAGCTCTCTCCATATGTCCACTAGACCCTTCTCCCACATTATATCCCGAAGCCCTCCATAAGGTTGTGCCCCCCGCCACCCGGTGGGATGGCCTCACCACTATGGTCCAACTCCCTGTCAGCCCACATGTTGAGATCCTCCCCTCCCCTCCCCTCCCCGCCCCCCCCTCCCCTCCCCTCCCCTCCCTGCCCCCCCTCCCCCGAGGAGGAGCCCTTCCGCTCTAGTCAACACCTCCGCAAGGGCTTCTTGGATAAATCCCAGCTGCCCTACGTTGGCACAATATATGGCTGCTAGGGTGATTTGCGAGTTGTGCAAGTTGCCTGACACTACCATGGCTCTCCAGTCTTCCTGCTCCCATCGGGATACCTCTCAGTTTATGATTCCTATGCAGGATGATTCCGACAACCCCTTCTTAACCTGACCGGATGCCCAGAAGGTCTGGCCCACGTGGGATCCCGGGATCGCCCTCTTCCCACTTCACCGTTCTAGTTTCCTGGACAAAAAGAATATTGGTTCTCGTGTTTTTCATTTCCCTCCCCAGGAGTGCGTGCTTTGTCAGGGAGTTGAGCCCCTTGACGTTGAGGGAGCCTATTCTAAGGGACTCGGCCCGGCCCTTTCTCTCATTTTGTGTCATTAGTTCTATGCCTTGCCATCATCTTTTCCCCGGTCATGAGGAGATTGTCCTGTTCCCGTGTTAAGCTTGGTTCAGTCTGGGCCCGCGGGCCTCTAACTACCTCACCATCCCTTCCCCCCCCTCCCAGATCAGGAGGCCTGCCAACGGGCAAGCCAACAGGGCGAGAGAGTGTCCGTACCTCACGGGGTTCTCGAACTCTGTGTCCCCGGCCGGGATTGCAAAACTGGTTTCCCTGTATTTTCCGGTCAATAGTCCTTGTTCACCTGGTCTTCCCCAGCCTCCGACGTGTGTGTGTTAGGTTTTCTGAATTTTCTCCTGCCCTTTGTCGTCTTCTTCGTGAACCAAGGGCCCTCGGGTTGTCTCCGGGGATCAAGCTCCCTTTGTGTACCTCCTTCTTTCCCTCCCACTGGGGAGTCGCTCTTGAGCACTTGTGTGGCTTCTTTGCCGCTGATCACCCTGTAGTCTACAGCAGCTCACTCAGAGAGGGCGAACGACCACCTACATCTTATGTCCTGGCTGGTGAGCCACTGAGTGAGCGGGCGACAATCCCTCCTGCGGGCGAGCGGGAGGGACGAGAGATCTTGGTAAATCCTAACTGTGTCCCCTTCAAAGATGAAGCTCTCGAGCCTCTTCGCCTTCTCCAGGACCTCTTTTTTTCTCTGTACCGAAGGAAGCGCACCACTATCGACCTCGTGCCCCTCCTGCAACCCCTACACCTCGATGCGCCCTCTTCAGCTGGACCACCACCCCCCCTCCCCTCCAAGGCAAAGAGTTGGTTGATCAGTCATTGAACCTTCCTTCCCACATCGGCCGCTGTCTCCTCTCTGCTGGGTGACGCCCATTATACGCAAGTTATTTAGGCGTTCTCTATTTTCCAAGTCATCCATCTTCAAGGTTATGTCCTCGTCTCATTTCAAGATCCGTCAATCTCGCCTCATATTTCATATCCAACAGGTCTGTTTGGATGTGCTTATTTTCCATTCCCTCCAGTTTTTCTTCCAAAGTTTCCACTCTCCCCCTGAGGTACACTATAGAGGCCTGTATGTCGGTGCGAATGGCCTTAATTTCCTGAAGGATGTCCTTGAGGTCCTCCTTTGTTAATGGTGTGGGGGCGGGTCGCTGCCTGAAGGCATGGTGGCACTGCGGGCCTCTCGGGTCTGAAGCTGTTTGTGGACGGCGAAAGGATTGCCCGAGTGATTGAGGGCCTCTCCAGGATGTCGCTCTTCGTTGGTGACCTATGGTGCTATGCCTCTACGAGGCCGGCCCGTGGTGCTCTCAGCGTGTGGTGGTCACGTTATATGGAGACGGGACGTCGAGCATGTAGGCCTCGACTTGGTGCTGGGGAGGGCCTACGGGGCCCCCAGGTTTTTAGGGCTTAGGCCCACTTCGTTTTGGGGGCCTCTGCTGTGGTGGCAGGGGGGGAAGACAGCGTGGAAGCTTGAGCCGCCCTGCTCCGTTCCTTTTCCGACTGTTTTTGGGAGGGGGGTTGTGTCCGGGGGGTGGGGGGCGCACATTTCTTCAAATGTCCCCTTCACCACCTCTTTTCCGTGTACTTAGGGAGGCTGGGGTTCCGGGCCCGTATTCCTCCTCCCGCTAGGGTGGCCACAATGCTGTGTCTCGTTAAGCCGCCTCGCCCCCGGTTAGGCTTGAGGGGACGGGTGTCCGCTTCGTGTCGTAGTCTCAAGTCCTTGGAGCGTAGGCATCGGGCCCAGGCTGTTTCGTGGGCGAGGTCTCTGTTCTGGACTGCGAGTCCTCACAGGTCTGTGCGCGGGGTAGCAGGGACTCTCCCTCTCCGCTCGACTTCTGAGCACCCTCGTACATGGGGGGGGGGGGGGTCGCTCCCTGTCGCCGGGCCTTCGACGGGCAGCGCTGGTCCTGCTACGGCACTTGCCACGGGCACCAGGACCTCGCCACCCGCTCCGGGTCTCCTGGCGTATACTGTGCGTGTAGGGGGGCCACCCACTGTCCGGGTCGCGCCCCGGTCTCTGGAGGGGAGGCGGCAGTGTGGCCAGATGGTGTGCGCGTGGGGCCACGCTCGTCGCCAGTCCACTGGTAGCTCGTCGTCTTTGGTGGTCTTGAGGGGGGGGGGGCTGGCCCCTTGGCCTCGGGCGGTGCTGAATCCGGGCCCTTGATCGGGGGAGATCGCCCCGGGTGCTGGTCCTCTGTTCTCAATGCGAAAATCCCGGCCGGGGATTCAAAAGGGCCCACTAGGCCCCATAAGGCAGGAGGAGCGCGAGCCTCACACGACTTGCATGCTCGGCACCCCCTGGCGGTCTCAGGATCAGGGTTTTTGAGTGCAGGTCTACCCCTTTATTTACTTTTTGGACCAAGAGAAGAGCCGCAGATGGTTAAGCGGGATGGTTTGCATGAGAATCCATGCCAGACCCTTGCTGGAAAACAGTTACAGGTAAGTAACTTGTTCCTTCTTCAGCATGGAGTCTGGCATGGATTCACATGCTCATGAATAAAGAATACATAGCAGTACACACGCACAACCACAAGAGGTGGCAAGGCTCAACATTAAGCATTTCAACATCTCAACATTAAGCAACTCTTACCTCCTCACCAGGCTCACTTTCAAGCAAACAGGTTGCGCAGCACTGCTTGGTCAACTCTGGACTCCGTCCTGGAATCCCGGTCGACGCAGTAGAATCTCTCAGGTCGAATGGGCTTGGACCATGGTTCACATGATCAAAGTTCACAAACAGCTGTGATGTCTTCCAAAAACACTGCGTTCCACGTAGAATTTCAGTGCTCTAGCCACATCCAGCGAGTACAAAGTCCTCTCAGCCGGCGACGAAGTGAAGAAAACAGGTAACACCAAGGGCTTGTTGAGATGGAAGTCCGACGGCACCTTGGGCATGAAGGAGGGGTGCATCCGCAGCACGACCCTCGTTTCGTGGAATGTTAACTACGGAGGCTTACAGGAGAGGGCCTGGATCTCTCCCACTCGTCCTGCGGAGGTGATGGCAACAAGAAACGCCATCTTCCACGATAGGCATTTCAGCAGTGCCAAATGCAAAGGCTCGAACGGAGGACCCATGAACTTAGTGAGCACCACATTGTGCTCCCACGCCGGGGCCTTCACTGGCGGTAACAAGTGGAAAAGTCCTTTCATGAACTCGTTGACCAGGCAGTGCGACCACAGCGACGACCACCCCAGAGTTCTGGTGTAGCGGGAGATAGCCGCAAGATGAATCTTGATGGAAGCGTGCGCCAGCCCCGCCTTGGCCAGCGACAGCAAGTACGGCAGCACCTGAGGGGCCATACTCCGTAGAGGGTTTATCTTCTGTGCACGGCACCAGGCAACCTCTTCCATTTATGCCTGTAGCATTTCAGTGTAGATTACACCCTGGCCCTAGCGAGCACTTCCTTGCAGTCCGCCGGGATATCGTACCCTCCCAACTCACGCTGCAGGAGCCAGGCCTGCAGGTTCAGAGCCCGAGTCGTGGTGCAGAATTGCGCCCCCTTCTCTGGCAAGAAGATCTGCGTCCGCTGGACGCTTGACTGGAGGGGACGTTGGCATGTCCAGAAGGTCTGGGTACCATATCTGCCTCGGCCACGCCGGTGGGGTGAGGATCATCCTGCACTGAGACCGTCTGAGTTGACTAATGAGTCGCAAAATCAACAGCAATGGCGGGAACGCATAGGGGAACATGCCATCCCAGGGGAAGGAGAATGCATCCTCCATGTTTACCGACTGGGAAACCTGCAGGCGAACCTCCGACACTTGGTGTTTGTTGCCGTTGAAACAGTAGGTCCACCTGATCCTGCCGAAGGTCCCACTCGTGGCAAGAGTGCAGCTCCCTGCTGAGTGAGGCGGCGACAGTGTTCTTCACTCCTGACAGATGAAAGGGTACCAGGAACATCCTCTGGCCGACGGCCCAGTGGCATAGATCCTGCGCTTCCTTGGAGGGCCGGGGATCTGGTGCCCCCCCTGCTTCCGGATGTAGAACATTGAGGTGGTGTTGTCGGTGAAGACCAGCACCACCTGCTCTTGCGGGACAGAAGAATTGATTTGAGGGCCCAATACACTGCCCATAGCTCCAGGACGTTGATGCAATGACTTCTCCAGTCGCCAAAGGCCTCTTGCATGGAGATTTCCAGTGTGCGCGCCCCATCCCTCCAGGGAGGCGTCCGTCTTCACAGTCTGCTTATGTGCTAGGGTCTAGAAGACTGCCCCTGCTGCTAGATGCGCGCGGACGCCCCACCACCGACGACGGAATGTCTCGTTGAGGGCAATCTTGTCCTCAAAGCTTCCAGATACTTGGATCCAACCGTGGTGGGTCAACGTCCCACTCCCCCTTGGCCTTTTCCAGAAGCTTACCCGGGTGGTCCGACTTAGTTTTCTTCGCTGAGCTCCAGCTCAGCGAAGCCCTACCTGGCTGCCGCAGAGCCCGTACTAACAGCGCTCCTGGTGGCCGCAGACTCGCTATGCTTTGCCATCTGTTTGGCCCCGGTCGCCACAGCGCCCTCAAAGGTCTTAGAAGACTGCTCAGATTTCCTCTTGGGCCGTATGACCCAGAGACCAGTGATTGGTTGTTAGGAGAAAGACAGTTCAGAAGTGAAGCTGAAACAGATTCTCTTTACCGAGGATTCCAAGCCCGACGGGGAATGAGCATGTGAATCCATGCCAGACAAATATTAATTCATAAGAAAATGTCTATGGTAGTATTCAGATGTATTTTGGTATGTAGATCCAAAACTCTTAGCATCAGTCTATACTACTCATGGAACCTTCATAGAGTGGCAAAGCAGTCAGGTTCATCATAAGCGGGAGATGTGGGCTGTAGGTAAGGGCACTGAACCCAGTTAATGCAATTCAAAGAAAACATAAAAGTATATGAAATACATTATATTTGCACGAGAGATGTTTAATACTTCGCACATTAAACCAAAACACATAAAATTACTTGAAGTTTTCAAAGGCCACTGCTTAGTTTGTAGTTTATTGTGGCTACAATGGTTACAGCTTTTAACACCAATGATAGTTTCACCGTATTATCTGCAATAACGTACACTCGCGCACAAAGATATACAGAAATTGTATTTAGTTAGCAAAACCACAAGTGTCTTTTTGGAAGGAAAACAGTCAAACAATATCAGGGCTTAAAGTTCTAGAGGCAGTGTCAGCGCAAGTTAACACTTTTAAACTCCAATTCGCAACCCTAGCTAAACAGCAGTTCATATAGGGCTCAAAGTCTTTAGAAGCATCATAACAGCAAAAGTTCCTGAGGATGCCTTTCAGTCTCTAGGTAAGGATACTAGAAGAATAACAGTGGAGACCAAGTTAAGACTTGCAAAAAGGGACGGAAGTAGCAGCTTGGGTTTGAGGTAAGTGTGGACACCCTGACACCACTACGTGCACAACAGCATTCTGGAGTGACTTCTTGGATCAAGGTAAGCAATACCCTTTCTCCCCACAGTACCTTAGGTTTGAAGAATTGTCTGTTGCTGGTTTCTACTGATGTGGCAGACCTCCGGATTGCTTGGTCTGGTGACGAAAGGCAGGATAATGGACAGGATCACAGCAGCCGTCTTGAAGGAGCACCTCTGGCACGGCTTTCATCAGCTTCTCTGGTCAGTATTCGTTTTTGGTGCCTTCTGTCAAACCAACAAAGGACACGATCCGCCTGGTCAATCTTCCTCGATTCCTGCACTCTGGTGAGGAGACATTGACAAGTCGGATGGAGTCTCTGGAGGTTCACCTGGAGCTCAAAAAAACAGATTTGGCAAGACGATGCACTACAATTGGGTCAGAAGTCTCCTGATATTCGTGGTCCGCAGCTCTAAAAGTCACAGGACCTCAGGAGATGGCTCAGATTGTTCTTAGTCTCAAGAGTGTTTGTTCCCACCAGTCAATGAGGGGGGGGGGGGGGGGGGGGGGAAGAGACCTCTGTTGCATAGAAAACTGGGTCAGGACATCAGTGGTTGCTTCACGGTTTTGAAAAAGGTCTTCAGGTGTCTCTGGTCATCTTCGGTTACTTCAGTTTCCAGTGATCAACTTGCCTTTTCACCTCAGGAATCTCACCCTCTATTCAGTTTCAGCACACTCCTCTGCAATCACTCAGCAGTTTACAGAAAGAGGTGGGTGGCTGTCCAATCGGGACAGCCAGACCCCCAGTGGGAGCTGGTTCCATTCAGGCAGGCAAAGGACAGGGGAGTGAAAAACTTCTCCCCCCTTCTTCCTGCCTACCCAGACACACTGGAGCCTAGGTAGGGACACCCAAGGATTCCTGCCAAAGGCAAACCATGCACAGACCCTCCCCATCCCAGAATGGTAGAAGGGCTAACAAAGAACAACCACGCTAGAAATGGCAAAAAAGGAACCACAATGTTAGTACATAGGTCACCGACACTATTGTGCACAACAGACTGAATAAAGTCTGCGATAAAACACAATAGTTGGTAGAACACGTCCTCTGCCACCAGCCATAACAAGACGGTTGTCTATATGACTAAAAAGTCACATGCACAAAGAGAAGGGGGATACCAAGTAACCACTTGGCACTCCACATGTGGTGGTGTGTGCCTATCTCAGAAGAACAAGTTACTTTCTTACCTGGTAACGTTCTTTCGATGGGATGGTCCGACGACGTATTCCATATCTATGACATGTAATCACCACAGCTGTGCTGCTTCGGAAACTTTTTTCGGCGTCTGCGTCGATGCACCGTCGTCGAGGACCTCCTCCGACGTCCTCCGTCATCCGATGTGATTAGGACGCACGACGCCCGTAGCCTCAGTTGTAGTTTTTTCCCCCCAGAACGTGTGACATTAGTCAACTGCCAGTCAGACACAAAGCCTTGCGGAACGTAAGCTGCAATCGCAAAAGAAATTCTGCAGCGGGGAAGGCAGGGCGTGAGCGATATGGAATACGTCGTAGGACCATCCCATCGAAAGAACGTTACCAGGTAAGAAATTATCTTGTTCTTCGAGGGGATTGGGTCCTCCGACGTATTCCATATCTATGACAGACTCCCAAAGCAGTACCAGAGCAAGGAGGAGGGAAAGAATTTAGAATCAAAATTTAGAATAGCCAATCAAATAGAGCAAAGGACCGCCTTGCCAAAGGCCAGATCCTGTCCTCGGATGGAATCGAGGGAATAGTGACGTACAAATGTATGTACTGAAGCCCAGGTGGCTGCATCACAGATGTTGCGAATAGGAACACCCCTCTGCAGGGCAGTAGATGCAGCCATACCCCTGGTAGAATGGGCCTGCAAGCCAGCCGGTGGGTCCTTACCCGCCAAGCGGTAACACTCCGAGATGGCCAAAATAATCCAGCGAGACAGTCTGTTTCGACACAGCTTGCCCCAAACGCTTTCCAGCGTAACCAATAAAGAGTTGATCGTCCACTTACCCGGGACATGCGTGAAACAAAAGCTTAAAGCTCTCCTAGGATCAAGCCTATGGAGCCTCTCCTCTTCCTTACCAGGATGCGGAGGAGGATAGAATGCCTGAAGAACAACCTTCTGGGCCAAATGAAATTCCGTCACTACCTTCGGAAGAAAAGGACGAACTCTAAGGACAACCCTGCCCTTGTGAAATACAGTGAAAGGTGGCTTAACTGAAAGTACCTGTAACTCACTCACTCTGCGAGCGGAAGTAACCGCAACAAAGGGCCCCAAAGGGCAAGAATGTAAAGGCTCAAACGGAACACCCATAAGAAACGTAAGAACAAGGTTTAAATCCCAACCGGGCACCAGGAAAGGTGACGAGGGAACATATTAGTGAGCCCTTTCAGAAACTGTGAAATTAAAGGGATTTTAAAGTAAGAACACTCTTCAGACGAGCGCTTAAAGATGGACAGCGCCGCCAGGTAACCTTTAATGGTACCCACTTGCAAGCCCCTGTGGGCCAAAGAAAGCAAAAAGGACAGAACCATGGGGATGTCACATGCAAAAGGATCCACATTCTGAACTCAGCACCAGTCACAGAACTTACGGCAACGTTATAGACACTTTGTTGCTGGCCTTCGGGCCGAATGCAACACCTCCATCACGTCTTCAGGGAGGTCCCAATCCTTATACCTCAACCTTTCAGAAGCCAAGCGTGAAGGTTGAGGGATCTGACCTCTGGATGGAGAACCTGACCCACCCTCCCGTGAGAGCAGATCGTCTCGGTAGGGAAGACGACGTGGAGGGCAGATGGGCAAGTCGAGAAGGTCCGGGTACCACGTCCTCCGAGCCCACGCCAGAGCAATGAGAATCATCCGGGAACCGAACTTCCGTAACCTCTGCAGCACTTGCGGGATGACGGGGACTGGAGGAAACGCGTACAGCAGCGGGAATGACCACGAACGCGTCTCCTAAGGCTCCTTTTGGAGGAAATTCCCGCGAGCAAAACCTTTCGCACTTCCAGTTGACACTGGAGGCGAAGAGATCCACTTGAGGGGTCCCCCAAAGGGCGAAGATCTCCAGGAGAATCTCCTGAGCCAACTCCCACTTGTGAGAGATCGTGCTCTGCTTGCTCAGAGCGCCCGCCGTCACGTTTTAGTCTCCGGCCAGATGAACTGCCGACATCAAAACTTCCTGCTGGATGGCCCAGAACTCGAGCTGCATCGCCTCCCTGCACAGAGGAAGTGACCCTGCCCCCCCCCCTTTTTTTTGTTGAGGTAGTGCATGGCCACTGTGTTGTCCGTCAGGATCAGGACACTCTTTCCTCGCACAGTCGGCAGAAAAGCCTTCAGGGCTAGCCTGACGGCCCTCAGCTCCAACAGATTGACATGGTGTCTGGACTCCGACGGAGACCAACAACCACTGTCTGTCAACCAGTTGGCATGAGCTCCCCATCCCGTGAGGGATGCATCCGTCACGATCGTCACCTCCGGCCAGGGAAGCCAAAATGGAGCCCCCTTCATCAAGTTGCCTTCGACGGCCCACCACAGAAAGTCCCGGGCGACTGAGGGCGGCACCTGAACCGGGTCCGACATCCTGCCGGAGGACTGCGACCATTGCGTCTTGAGTGCCCACTGCAAAGATCTCATCCGCAGGTGAGCCTCTGGCACCAGAAGAATGCAGGATGCCATGAGGCCGAGCAACCTCAAGAAGTCGAACGCTGGGAGCGACTGGGCATGCTGAAACTTGTGCACCATCTGCTGAATGTGAAGAGCCCTCACCTGGGGAGGAAAACACTGCCCCAGGGAAGTGTCGAGAACTGCTCCGATGTACTGGAGCCGCTGTGTTGGCGTCAAATGAAACTTCTTTAAATTGAGGGAGAAGCCCAGCCTTTGAAGGGAGTGGCAGGTGACGGACAGATCCAGGACTTGCTCGGGAGAGCTCCCCCTGATCAACCAATCGTCCAGGTAGGGGTAGACGTGAATCCCCCTTGCCTGAGATGCGCTGCCACCACCACCATGAGCTTGGTGAAAACCCTCGGGGCGGAGGTCAATCCGAACGGCAGGACCCGAAACTGAAAGTGCGAGTCACCAACCGCAAACCTCAAGTACTTCTTGTGCTTGGGATGGATCGGCACATGGAAGTAAGCATCCTTGAGGTCGAGTGACACCAACCAGTCCTGAAGCTGAAGGGCCTGGAGGACTTGAGAGAGAGTAACCATCTTGAACCTGTCCTTCCTGAGGAGTTTGTTCAAACCGCGCAAGTCCATGATGGGTCTCAATCCCCCGTCTTTCTTCGAAACCAACAAATAAGGGTAATACCATCCCTTGTTCCTCTCCGCTACAGGCACCAGTTCTATGGCGCCTTTCTCCAGCAGGGCTTGAATTTCCTGCGCAAGGAGCGGATCCGGACTCTGCAAAGAGAGGTTCCCCGGTGGATTGTCGCGAGGCCTGTGCCAAAAAGGAAGACAGTAGCAGTGGCTTATGATCTCCAGAACCCACACATCTGAAGTAATGGCTTGCCACTCTACAAGATGCTGCGCCAGCCTTCCCCCAACCGGCGAACCATGGGACATGGCCTCATGACTGAGTGGGAGCGGCGTTACCCGAGGGCAAAGAGGCAACTGCCCGAGTGGCCTTGGCACCACGGGTACCCTGTTGTCCACCTCTGGTATCCCTGCGTTGGCCTCTTTGACTGCCAGTTCCTCTCGCTTTACTGAAGGAGTAATAGCGAAAGGAACCACCCCTCCACTGCTGTCCCCTAGGACGAAAAGGCAGAAGTTGGCGAACTGCAGCGCCCAACGACTTCTCTGCAGCTTTTGAGGTCTGCAACCTCTCAAGGCTCTCGTCAGCCTTGCTGCCAAAAAGGTGTTCACCGTCAAAGGGCATGTTGAGGAGCCAGGACTGCACATCAGGAGCAATCCCCGACTTCCGCAACCACGCAAACCTGCGTATCACGGTGCTCGCCGCCATGGACCTACTGACGCATTCAGCTAAGTCCAAATCCGACTGAACGGACTCACATGGCATCCTTACCATAGCAAGGAAACCATCCCGTTCGTCCCCTTCGGGAATATGTTCAGCCCCTAACGCAACACAGTTCCAGAGAGTGTGTGTGTGAAACGAGACAAGGCACAAATTGAGTTGGCCGCCTGACGCGCCATACCACCAGAAGAAAACACTTTCTTCGCCCAGCCATCAAAACGTTTGTCGTCCCCATCAGGAGGGATGGTAGGGTACGACGCCTGCTTTGCCGGGGCCGTGGCCGCCTGCAATACCAAACTCTCCGGAGAGGGTTGCCTGGTCAAGTAGCAGGGGTCGCTACTGGCTGGACGGTATTTTCGCGACAAGGATCTGCCCACCGCCGGGAAACTCTCCGGAGCAGTCCAAGCTGCCGCCGCCGCCACCCTTCTCTGTAAAGCCATATGGATCGGCAGTACCGGGTCAGTTGGAGGACCAACATCAAGGATGTCCGTTAGATCATCCTGCACAAACTCCCCTGGGGGAGCCGACCATCCCAAGTACTCAGAAACCCTAGCCATAAGGCGCCGGTACGAGGAATCGGCATGAGAGCCAGGCTCAGGCCTACAAAACTCCACCTCCGGAGAGGTGTCCAGTCCACTGGCATCATGCAGTGACTGCCTCAAATTGTCAAACCGACTATGGCCCGAGACAATTTCATCTGGAACCTGACTAGGAACCAGGCCATCAGAATCCTCATCCGCCTCTGAAATATATTCCAGGTGGCGAAAAGAAGGCACCCAAGAGTGCTTGCTCTTAACCAAAGCCTTCCTAGGGGGTTATTGGCTTCAGGATATTGGCAGAGAACAGCTCCAGCTCCCTAACCCTGCGCACCGAGGTGAAAACTGTGCGGAATCTTAATTTTTCCTCTGTGGAAGCTGCTGAACCCCACAGTCCCTCACTGACTGCTGTATCCTACTATCATTTAGTTCCAGCAAGCCTCAGTTCAGACTGGAGAGGAAGCCAAATTGGTTCTCTGCTGGTCTCCCTGTACCAGAATTAGGTAATGTTATAACTAAGCACTTTAAATATGCCACCTTCATCTCTTCCCTCTAAGTATTACTTTTGTATTCTCTGCCTATGCCTGGAGGATTTTATTCAGCTGTACTTGCACTTGAACACTTTGTATTCCTGTTATTGAACACCTTTCTTATAACTTCCTGTCCAATTTTCATAGTAGAAGAGTCTCATTTCTTAAAGTCTTGTATTTGCAAAATTCTTGCTTTTCATCTTGAAAGTCTTATTTTAGCAACCTTTAGAGCAAACTAATGTCCTTACTAACTCTTTTGAACTCCACTTTCGTAAATAGTGCTGCTTTTCCAAAGTCTTCAAATGTATAAACTTAAACCAAATCTGTACTCTTCTTCCGAGAACTACAGCACTATAAAAAAACTTCAACTACCCTAAAGCCAAAGAAGGCAGCCGAAGTCCTCAGATGAGCTACACGCTCAAAGAGGACTTCGGCGCTAAACATAGAGTTTAACCACTCCCCGCGATTGAGGCCTTTTTCGTGCGAGCCGCATCTACAAATGTCTAGTGGCAAGCGCGTGTTCCTGCAGCTAACTTTTAGTTAATACGTGTATTTCGACATGTTTACTGAAATCCCAGTGTGAGTCTTTACTTTTATATGCGAAAGAGCGCGGCACATAAAGAGTTAGGTTTCTGCGCACGCTACAACAGTAACAAATTACTGTCCTGCTTTTCATATATATGACATGCATTACTTACCGTAAAAGCATGTGATGATTGCATCTGCTTCGATTCACATGCTGTGCATATAGTCCGCCATCCAGTGGTCACTGCAGAGTATTGCATCTCGTCTTTTCATGTGCATGACTAACACCATCCCTAACGTAACGTGGACCCAAAATCCCACACGCGTCGAGGTCCCTCTGATTGTATTTTTTCTGCCATGAGGGAGCCATGACCAACGTGAGCGAGTATAGAAAAAAAGAGAAAGTAGTAAGACGTCTGAGCAGGGAGGAAGGGTGGGCGCATGTGAATCTAAGCAGATACAATCATCAGAAATGCTTTTACGGAAAGTAAAGCATGTCTTCTGATGCTGGTTAATCTGTGCATAGACTAGCAAGCAGTACCCGGAGTGCCTGTCCCACCCGAGCATCAGACCTACAATGAGCGTCTAGGCAATAGTGTTTTGTAAAGGTGTGTACAGAACTCTAGGTCGATGCTTTGCAAATGACTCTAGCGGAACATTTGCAATGAATGCTATGGAAGCCCCAGTGCCTCGAGTAGAATGCGCTCTAGGCTTGAAGGTCAGTTCTCTTAGCAAAAGTGTAACCGTGTGATTTGACAATCCACCTAGATATAGTAGATTTGGACACAGTCTCCTCTATCTGCTGAAACGAAAAACTGATTTGTCTTTTAGTGGTCGGGTCCTTTCCATGTAAAACATGACTGCTCTGCGTACATCAAGTGTGTGCAGGCTTCTTTCACCCATGTTTGAAGGGTTTTGGAATAATTTCGGTAGTTCTATGGATTGGTTCACATGGAACTTTGAAATTAATTTGGGTGCAAACCTAGGCTGGGTGCGCAGCACAATCTTGTCTCTGAACTGTTACAAAGGGGTCTAAAACAGAGTGCTTACTCTCCTAATGGAAGTAATAGCTATTAAAAAGGCAGTCTTGTAGGTGAGATATTTAGAACCCATGCATAAAGCGAGTCTTAAAGGAGTACCCGTAAGTCTAGTTACCACATTTAGGTCCCATCCGGGGGGGGGGGGGGGGCAGAAATGCAAGGGTGAATTCTCTTGACTCCCTCCATGAAAGCCTTAATAACCGGTATCTTACACCACAACACCTTTTGTTGTAGTGTAGGCTGAAAGAGCAGCTAAGTGAACCTTTAGAGAGGTTAAGACCAGGCCTGAGTCAAGTAAATCAGTCAGGTGCAAAATAATGTGTGGGAGAGCAGTCAATAGGGTTGATTCTCTTACAGTTGCAGATGGCAGCTTCCACTTACTGGAATAGCAATATGCAGTTAGGTTTTCTTGCCTCCCCGAGTATGTCCATACATCTGAGGGACTTGCAGGTGCCCAAACGACTTCAGGAGCCAATGCCTGCGGGCATGGGTTAAGAGTCTCCTCTTTGTCCACTCCTGCACTGGACGCATACGCGAGCGCACATGAGGAACTAAGTAAATACATGACACCATCATTCTTAACAGTAGCATAGCCTTGCGTACCGTCACCTCTCAACTGGCTACATATTGAGGGATTTGAAAATAACAAGTTACTTACCAACTGTAACGTTCTTTTGAATGGATGTTCCTCCCACGTATTCCTCATTTTATGATATTCGTATCTCGCCAGCTTAGCTGCTTTAGAAGAAAATTCTAGGCAGAGGGTGCTGTGCACAAGGTCATGACGTCTGTATCCCTCGACCGGCTCCGTACCCTGTCGACATCATGACTATAAGTAGCTTGGCCGCGCCCGTTGGCTTCAGTTCTTTTTGGAGAAAACATTCGAGGAACACCCAGGTGTGCCTCATGACTGAAAAACTCATGTAAATAACGCAAACTGTACTGCGGGGCAGGATGGGAGGGGCGATGAGGAATACGTGGGAACATCCAGTCGAAAGAACATTACAGTTGGTAAGTAACTTTCTTCGAATGGATTGTGTCCTCCCACGTATTCCTCGTCTTATGAAACACTCCCATAGCAGTGGTAATTTTGGAGGTGGGAGTACTAATTTCTCATGGACGGAATGGAGTTCCACCTTAGCAAATAACCCTCATTGGAAGAAGCATCAAAGCAGTAATGCTCGATGAAGGTATGCATTGATGCCCATGTTGCGGCTGAATAAATATCTGCTACAGGGACTCCCCTCTTCAGAGCAGCAGAAGTAACCATACCCCAAGTGGAAAGGGCTCGAAGCCCATCTGGCGGGTCCTTTTCCCACCAATCTGTAGCACTCAACTATAGCCAAAATGATCTAGTGGGATATGGTCCGTTTTGTCACTGCTAATCCCAATTTATGGCCAGTATAACGCAAAAAAAGGGTTACCAGACATTTGGTCGAATGCATTTGATCGAATTACAATATGGTCGAATCAATTTGGTCGAAAAAATGGTCGAATTTTTTTTGGGGGGTCCCCTTCCCCCCCACACCTCGTTTTTGGTGTTAAAACACCTTTTTTTACCTTTACCTATACTAGAGCGAAAAAGAAAAAATACTTTAAAAAAAAAATTCGACCTTTTTTTTCCCGACCAAATTGATTCGACCATTTGACTGGACAGCAAAAAAAGTTGGTCATCCTGATGCAATTGTCACATTGATATAAAAAAAAGAGCCCTTTTTTGGATCCAGTCTATGAAACCTCTCCTTTGCCCAAGTGAGGAGGGTTGAACATTGGTAGTATGATTTTTTGTGACAAGTGAAAGTCAGAAACTACTTTTGGTAAGCAAGAAAGTTTAACCTTAAGTACCACTGTGTCTTTGTGAAAAGTAGTGTACGGAGGTTTGCATCAGAGAGCCTGCAACTCACTAACCCTGCGGGCTGATAAGGACAGTTTTTAATGTTAGAAGTCTCTAGGGACAGGAATGCAGAGACTTGCCGAAAGCAAAATCTCCATTACGTCATCCGGAAGATCCGAATCCTTGTATCTCTACCTCTCAGAAACCATGCGTGAAGGTGGAGTGTCTTGACCTCTGGATGGAGAAACCGACCTTCCTCTTGCGAGAGAAGATCCTCTTTGTGGAAGACGTATTGGAGGGCAGATTAACGTCCAGAAGGTCTGGTACCACATCCTCCTGGCCCAATCCGGGGCAAATAGGATCATGGTTCTCCTGAACTTTCTCAACCTCCTGATTATGGGAGTAATCACAGGGACTGGCGGAAACGTGTACAGAAGTGGAAACTCCCAGTCCACCACTAACGCATCTCTTAGAGCTCCTCTTAGAGGAAATTCCCTAGAGCAGTACTGTTCGTACTTCCGGTTGACCGTGGTCGTGAACAGATCCACGAGGAGTTCCCCAAAGTCTGAAGGTCTCTTGAAGGACTTCCTGAGCTAGTTCCCACTCGTGGGACACTGCTCTGCCTGCTCAGAGCGTCTGCCGCCGTGTTCTGCTCTCTGGCAAGGTGAACTGCCGACAGAACTTACTTCTCATATTGCCCAGAACCAGAGCTGCATCGCCTCTCTGCACAGTGGTAGTGACCCTACAACTACCTCTTGAGGTAGTACATGGCCACTGTGTTGTCAGTCATTAAGACCTTCTTTCCCTGTACAGAGGGCAGGAAGACCTTCAGCGCTAGTCCGATTGCCCTCAGCTCCAACAGGTTGGTGTGTAGTTTGGACTGATGCAGACCAACGACAGCTTATTGTCAGATCATTTGTGTGGGCTCCCCACCCCATGAGTGAGGCGTCCGTCACTACAGTTATCTCCGGCCATGGTTGCCAAAAAGATTCTTCCTTGAGAATGTCATTGCAAGCCCACCAATGGTGGTCTTGAGCAACTGTGCATGGAACTTGCAGAAGATCCAACATATTCCCAGAGAATTGGGACCAGAGTCCTGGGAGCCCATTGAAGCAATCTCATCCTCAATCGGGCCTCTGGCACCAGAAAGATGCAGGATTCCATGAGACCGAACAACCTCAGAAAATCCAAGGCCGGCAGACGTTGAGCATTTTGGAACTTTACCATCTGCATAATGTGGAGAGCTCTCACCTTGGGAGGCGAGGCTTTGCCCGAGGAAGTATCCAGGACTGCTCCGATAAACTGGAGCTTTTGGAATGGTATCATGTGGGATATCTTATAATTGAGGGAGAAGCCCAGTCTGAAGGGAGCGACAGGTGATTGACACATCTTGAGCTTGTTCAGGAGAACGCGTTCTGATCAACCAATCAACCAGGTAGGGGTAGATGTGAATCCGCCCCCTCCCCCCCCATCCCCCCCCCCTGAGACTCACTGCCACGAGTTTGGTGAAAACCCTTGGGGCGGAGGTCAGCCCTAATGGCAGAACTCGAAACTGATAGTGAGAACCGCCAACCTCAGGTACTCTGTGCTTGAGATGGATTGGCACATGAAAGCAAGCATCATGAAGGTCCAATGATACCAACCAGTCTTGGAGTTGGAGAGCCTGAAGGATCTGAGAAAAGGTTACCATCTTGAACTGGTCCATCCTTAGGAACTTGTTCAAATTTCTTCCAAGACGGGTCTCAAACCTCCATCCTTCTTTGAAATGAGAAAGTAAGGGGAGTACCAACCCTTGTTCCTCTCTGCTACAGGTACATGTTCTAATTGCACCTTTCTCTATCAGGGTTATTATTTCCTGCAAAAGGAGCAGATCTGGAATCTTGGTAGAATTGGCTCCAGGTGGATGGTCCAGAAGTCTTTCTATAAAGGGAAGGCAGTAACCTTGAGCTACTGTCTCCAGTGCCCAAGGATCTGAAGTAATGCCCCACCATTCTTTCAGATGCTGTGAGATTCTGCCTCCCACCGGGGTCATGTGACTTGGAGGCGGCTGCAGGAGCGGCTGGGCTGTGGGAGACGATTCAGTTCCTGAAGCTGGTTTCGCACCTCTTCCTCGTCCACCACTAAGGATATTTATTTTACCTCTTGTTTGGCCTGTCCTCTTCCTCTACCAAAAGAGAGGAGTAGTATCGAAAAGAACAACCTCTCCAGGAAGATGAGCCCGAATAAGGTTTCTGGGGCAGTCGCATAGAGGCGCTAAGATTTAGTCACCGCTTTTTGAGGTCTGCTGTTTTTTCTAAGCTTTCATCAGCTTTACAGCCAAACAGCCTCAAACCATCAAAAGGCATGTTGAGTAGCCTGGCCTGCACATCAGGTGCAAACAGACTTCCTCAACCACACATCTGCGTAGCACTGCTTGCAGCCATTGATCTGATGCCATCAGCGGCATCAGTCCAGATTGGAGACATTTCCCCCATTGCCTCCTTGCCATCTTTTATAATATTCAGGAAGCCTTTCCTCGCCTTCCGGAATATGATCAGCCGCCCCTGTGGTGCAGTCCCACAGGGTATGGGTGAACCTGTCCAGGGTACAGGTGACATTTGCCGACTTCAGAGCCAAGCTACCCGAGGTAAAGACCTTAGAGGCCCAAGCATCCACTTTCTTATCCTCTCTATCCGGGGGGATAGATGATAGGCTGTTTGTCTTGAAGTTGCTGCCTGAATCACCAGGCTCTCAGGCGTGGGATGCCTCCAAGTAATCAGGGTCACACTCTGTATTTCTTAGGAAAATGACTGTTAACTGCAGAAGCAGTCTGAGGAGCCTCCCAGTTTTTTCCACTGTCCTCTGAAGTGCCCTATGGAAGGTGAGAACTGGGTCCTTCTGGGGGCCCTGGTCCAGGATATCAGTCATAGCATCCTGATCAAATGTGGGTGAGGATCTACCCCAGCCCATGAATTCAACGACCCTATCTATCAAACTCCTGTACCCTGAAACTACACGTTCTGCAGGGACAGGTTTTGTAAATTCTAGCTCTGGTGACATATCAATGCCACTAAGAGGGAAGGGTGTCGCAGGTCTAATTTTCGATTCTGGATCTATTAACTCCTCTGGCACCAAACTGTACCCCAAACGGAGAAACTTTCCACTCAGGCACTCTCCTCTTGAAAGATAGAAGGCATGGACTTAAAGTCTGATTTAGGTAAGGGAGTAAAAGTCTGATTTAGGTAAGGGAGTAAATCTTTCCTGTGTCTGAATTTGCCTCGAGGGAATCGAAGGAGTGAAGTCTTCGAAGCTGTCAAAACGTCCTTCGGTGTCAAAGCCGTCGCTGGTGATGGTGTTGATAAAGTCGTCGAGAGCGTCCACGACTTCCGTTTCTTAGTCAGTGTCAAGAAATCACTCGATTCTCTAAATACCTTTGACGATTTGACGTCGGGTCGACATTGGAGCTTCACCCTTACTACTGGTTCTGCCCACAGTAGTTTGACTCTCCTGCGTCATCCAACGGAGCAACCGTGGTCTGGCTCTTTAGAGGTTTCTTTGAGGGGGGGAGGAGGGGAGGGTCAAGGCCGCATTCTCAAAGACCATCATCTGCTTTCTAAACTCATCCTATTTACTTGGGGAATAGGACTTAGTTGGACATCTTACCAATTTGGTAGATGTGTCAGAGGAAGAAGAGGGAAAGCAGCGTCTCCTCTTCATCTTCTTTGAAGATGATCAACGTCTCGCTCTAGTATGTGAGCGAGACCTCTGAATGTTTATGCCGATCCACCCGACTGTTTGACGGGGCCTCGAAGAGGCCTTGGAAGCTTCCCGCCACACCACCAGTTTACCTTTTCTCACAAAGCTTTCTCCATCATCGACTGACAGGAGCCACAGTCTCCAGTCCAAACCCAGGCAAAGACCAACGCCATGAGGGTCAGTGATCGACATTTTAGATCCACAGTCGAAATTTTCGTAACCCCATCTTGGGAGTAGGAGGGGTAGAAGACCTTTTCTCTAAGAACATTCAAAGCCTGCCGTTAACTCGAGAGCGAAGCAATTTGAAAAACAGGTCTGAAGACAATCGGCATGTCACAAGCTACTTATACTAATGGTGACCGACATTGTACGGAGCCACACGAGGGACATAGACGCCATGACCTTGTGCACAACGCCCTCTGCCGAGAATTTATTTTCCGAAGCTGGCGAGATACAAATATCAAAAGATGAATACGTGGGAGGTCACAATCCAT
Organism: Ambystoma mexicanum; assembly: GCF_040938575.1. Lineage (NCBI taxonomy): Eukaryota > Metazoa > Chordata > Amphibia > Caudata > Ambystomatidae > Ambystoma > Ambystoma mexicanum. The sequence continues at coordinate 1,567,633,360 of NC_090937.1, read as the reverse complement.
TCGAAAGCAGGTTTTAGACCTTCTAGGAGGGGAACACAAGGCCGCCCTTGGTTTGAATTAGAGCCCCTAGGAACTGCTTGCTTGACCTGACTCGGGTCTAGGCTTGATTTCTTCTGTGCGCCTGGTTTGGGTACCCCAATATGGTAGTATTAAGCACACTCACGTATTGTACCCTGGTTCCCTCTCAGCAGCTACCATGTAGCATTTTAAGGGGTGCGTTAGTATTGCACTACGCCGGTCATAAACGGCCCACAGATCGTTTTCCTGTAATCCTTCAGTTGCATCCTCATCTGTTTGAAATTATAGTCTCTCTGCCGTGTGCCCTGCGCATTAACGGGCTCATTCATATGGGAGCGTGAATGCGCGGGCCTGATAGAAGTCCTGACACCCGGCGGCAGCCTTCCATGTACACTTCAGTGCTACGGAGCTGGGTACCACAGCGTCTGTGGGTTGCGGCGCCCGACTCAAGCCCTGCCGACCCGCTCCTCGGGTCACAGCGCGCACTCGCACCGCAGTGGAACGCTTACTGTAGAGCCCGGCAGCTTGTAATATCTTCCACGCCGCCTGGCGCCCACACAGCTCGTTCCGGTGAACTCTGCTGTTATTAGCTTTGCCAAGGGTTACTGCCCGCAAGCGCATCTGCCTTCTATTCCATGTCACTGCACGCTCCTCTTATATCTTGTCCCATGCATGCAGGCACGGTTACTTTAGTGAGCAGCTGGGAGCTGCGTCTACACATCGCGCCCCTCTGCTTTCATTGTATCCGTTTCAGGAACGCTCCTCGTGTGAGGTTTTCGGAGCGCCGCCTCATCAGTTCAGGGCAAAGAAAAGCAAAAACATTTTAACGTTGGCTGCTGGCGGTCGCCGTCTTCCCGCTCCGCTGGTGCTGCGGGATCCAGCCGCTGCTGCACACAGTTACAAGCCACCCTGGTCCTAGGGGCTTATCACATTTATCTCGCAACAGTATCCAGCCGCTATAGTCACTCGGGCCCGGGAATGTTTCTCCATGAACTCTGTCCTATTCAGGAGTGCAGCGTTTCCCCATATGCAGCCCTCTGTTGAACACTCCGTACACTTCAGAGGGATAAGTTTTGTTTCCAAGCTGCGCCAGCTCTTCCTTTGTGCGCCGCCATCTTGGCAAAAAAGTATCCTCGCGGCCGCTCCAAACAAAGTCAATGTATCTTTTGATTCACGAGCACGAATGACTCTCCATGGTTCGCACAGTACATGCGTTCCGACGTTCGATCATTTCAAGGCACAAGTGTCATTTTTCTAAGCGTAATTCAGCAAATCAATGTCGGATCAGCAGGAGCCCAGCACAAAGGACGTCCTAGTCCACGGCTAGTTAGCCACGCCCCCATCACAGTATCTAGTTTACGTGCCTCCTTGAGGATATCCATACACCTCTGGAGTAGATTCAGATGGCCAAACTGACCTCGGGAGCCATGCTGCCAAGTTGGTTGAGGGTGTACTGTTATTCCCCAGCGTTGGGTCACCAGATTGGTCAGGCACGGGATCGCACAAGCCAGTTTGAGCGGATGTGGATACCACGCTGTCTTGCCCACATGGGAGCAACTAGGATGAGTCATTTCTTCTTTGAATCTTGTTCACCACCCTGCTCATCCGTAGGGCACTCCCGCTGGAGTCTTGTTGGGGAAATCTGGGCATTCCTGGTTTTCTTTTATATCGAACAAGTCTGGTGTGGAGTAATCCGACTGAGAAGATGCGGTCTATGACGTGTGTCTAGTCGCCATTAGTGTTCCTTCGGTAGGGGATCTCTGCTCAGCAAGTATGCTGGAGTGTTAAGTTCCCTTGTACGTGTTGGGAAGATAGTAACATCCCACGTTTGAGTGCCCACATCCGTATTTTCTGTGCTTGTTTGGACAAATTTGGAGAATGTGTGCCCCCCCCTGCTTGTTGATGTAGAACATTGTAGTGGTGCTGTCGGTTAGGATCTGTACCGACTGATTTGGCAGCTGTGCTTCGAATGCTTGAAGCACTTTGAATACCGCTAGATGTTCCAGCAGGTTTATTTGGTTCTGTGCTGCGAGTCCACAGACCATATACTGTGAGATGAAGGTGATGTGCCCTCCACACAGAGTGATGTGTCAGTTACTACCGCTTGCATGCCAGATCGTGGAAGGGGTTTCCCTTAAACAGATTCCCATTTGTCCACCAGCATAGGTTTTGTACTAGGGTTGGCGAAACGACCACTAGATCGTCCCACTGACCACTTGTTTGAGACCACTGTTCCGCCAACCACTCCTGCATTGGAGTCATGCGCAGACGTGCATGAGGGACTAGATATATGCACAATGCCATCATGCCTAGCAAACGCATTGCTTTGTGTACGCTTATCTGGCTTGTTTCTGGGGTATTTGCCGAAGCAGGTTCGGCACTCTTTCCATGGATGGAAAGGCTAAGCCTGCTCTTGTATCCAATACAGCTCCTAGGAACTGTTTTGTTGCGTTTAGTACAAGACTTGACTTTCTCCTTTATCGAGAAGAGAAGCCCAATTGAAATAGAAGATTTATGATGCTTTGCATGTTTTTTCTGCAAAGATGGGGAGTTTCTCCAGTCAGTGCCAATCGTCCAATTAGGGGTACACTTGGATTGCCTCCATGAGCAGGTGCGCCGCCACCACTACCAGTACCTTGAATACCCTTGGAGCCGAAGCTATACCGAAGGGAAGCACTTTGAATTGGTAGTGCTGGTCTGCTGCCTTGAACTTCAAGAGTTTGGTGCACTGGGCGCATTGAAATATGAAAATAGGCATCTTTCATATCCAATGTTCCCATGTAATTCCCCCGTTTTAGCAGGGGAATTACCTTTTGTAGTATTGCGGAATGTTTGTGACTTTACATAAGTGTTTGCAGGGCATAGGTCTAATACTGGACACATTGTTAGATTTTTTTGGAACAAGGAAGTATGTTGAATAAATACCCTTGTTTATCTCGTTGGACGGCACAATCTCGATGGCGTCCTTCAGGTGCAGCACGTGGATATCTTCCTATGGCGCGAGAGGTGGTTTGATGGTTTTTCTAGGAACTCCACACAATAACCTCCCGCTACTGTAGATAACACCCACTTGTCCGTGGTTATTCCCTCCATTGCGTGGGTGAAGTTTGAAATCCGTCCACTACAGGGGAGGCATGGGTGGGGACCTGTAGCAGGCAGTCATTGGTCGGGATGCGGTTCTCCACCTCGCAAAGTGGAGGATCTCTCCCTGATGCAGGATCTGCGCTGGCCTCTTAGATAACCCTGGGACGCCCAATTCCGGTTGTTCCATGAAGACTTGATTTTGTCCGTATCCAGACCCTCTTTGGGAACTTTGGATGCGTAAACGGTGAAAATTGTTCCCGCCCCTTTGGCCAGGTTGTTAGTCAGTTGCCCGAGGGATTTAAGGGTATCATTCCTCTTTGGCTGATTACAGAGCGTCCTCCACTGCTTTGATGAATAGTATGCTTGGTTCCAAAGGCATTGTTAGTGAGAATTCTCAGAAAGGTGCCAATTCCCTCTACCTTAGAAACCCCAGCAACTTTTCTGGTTTTTGAGGACTTGATTTTTTAACCTGAGAGAGTGAGCCCTTTTCCCCCACTCATGTGTTTTATGTGATTTTTGTACACAGTTTCTTTTTGTTTGTGGAGTCTGACAAACTCCGTAGGCATCTTGTACATGGTCACACTGTCACGACCCTCACTCCAGACCCCCACTGGCAAGCCCACTTGCCAGGTGGGATCAGGGCTCAGGTCTCCACTAAGGGCTTGAAGACCTGGCATCCACTCACAAGGGTCTCTTGGGGTCAGTCCTGGCGCCTATGGTGCCAGGCTCGTTCACCTTGAACGTGTGTGCAGTGAACTACTTTTTCCATTTGGGGCCTTCAGCCAACATGGAGGCATCCAAATAGCTTGGCTCCTAGGAACCAAGCTATGCGGTAGTGTTTTGGGTGTGGTGGCCTAGGGACTACTTTACCTGGACTACTTTGTTGAGGCTATTTAAACCACACCCGAACAGGAAAGCACGCTCCACGCTACTTGGCAGTCTGCAACGTGACACTCATTGTGTCCTGTGATAACCACGAGCAGCGGAGAAGCAAACCAGAAAGGAGACTAAAGGAACATAGTTATCAGAATCTTACCTGAAATCTCCATTTTATCATCCATTCGCAGCTCCAGTGAACAGCGTCCTCTGGATCTGCATGCCTCCCGGACCAAAAGACCTGAAAGAGGAAGGGAAAGGACAATATTAAAGAAGGCATATTCGACATTGCAGAACCACGAACTGCACAAGCAGCTTACCTGGCTGGTCGCGTCCCGGCCGGCATCATTCTGGAATTCTACACATGCTGGGAAAACACTGCGACCTGCAGGTTAGCAAAGGCAAGAGAATGCAGCGCTGCGCATAGCGCTTGCTTACTGCATCGCATGTCACGCGCCATCATTTACCAGCAAGGTCCAACTCAGCCAGTTCGCCACGCTGAAGCTCCGCACACCCAAGGGAGAAACAAAAGACATTTAAACAAGAAAGGCATGCAATAACAACGCTATACAAAAGCTGCAATAAAACCTACCTGAGAGACACCAAACGGGCTTGCGCCAGTGAAGTAACTTGGCCGCACACACCCACACAAGACAACGCACCACTGCCAAGAAGGCAGGACACAGCACGCCTTATTCCACAACAAGGTGAAGAGAGGGCCTGAGGGGCACGGGGTGGTGGGAGGATATTTACCTCAGTCTGCCAGTCTTGAACACAGTCCTGTATTTTCGGCAGAACCTTCCCCGCAGACCTGCAACTAACCCGGCTAGGTAGTGTATCCAGGATACCAGGTGAGCATAACAGCACCTACAGTGCAGTGACACAGGGAAGTGCTTCAGCTTTCCCAATGGTTTAAATACCTTCTCTGGGATAAACTACTGTTTCCCAGAGCAGTAAAGCGAAATTAACTTGCATTTGTACGTTTCTAGACCCAGCACACTTACAATAGGGTGCTGGAGGGATTACTTCGTATCCCTTTGTCTAGCTTCTCCTGTAACATTTTTATGTTACCCTTTCCTCACTGAATGGCTGGTGGCAGTGGTTTACTTTTCACTACCATTATTGGATTTTACAGCGGGCTGCGTTTGCAGCCATGGTGAAGCACCCATGGGTGCCATTTTTGTCCCGGGAGGATAGCTCAGCGGAAACGTGTTTTCCTTGGAAGCAAGACACGAAGCAACACAGGTCCAATCCCCGGGTCCACGCTAAGAAACTGGGTATTTAAGCGCGTTGTAAATACGCAACTAAGACAAGACAAAAAATTCTGCAGCTAAAAGCCAATTCCTGTAACAGCGCCTCGATGCCCGCGGGCTGTGTGAGCACTTTAAAAATGCAAATAAATAAAATAAAAAGGGCCTTCTTGAGATTTACTCCGCATGCCAAACCAGGTTTGGCCCCTTTGTTCATTTTGCTTTTGGCGGGATTCACAAGTGAAACCCGCCTCTGGCTCCAGGGTGTCTGGTGGGGGCAGGAAGCAAGGGAGGTGCCTGAAACTCCCTGTGCTTAGTCTCCTAGGAGACAGGAATGCACTCTTAGGTTATTGGCCAGCGGGCTGACAGCTAGGCCGGAATAAATGGGAGCAAGCTGCATAAAAAGCAAGGCTTTTGGCTTGAAAGGCAGAGTCAACCACTGGACGAAAGAACTGAAGAACTTGAAGGACACCTGCTGCAACTCCTGGACCATTGGTTTGCCTGGTGAGGCCCTGCTGCTGAAACTCCAGATTCATATTGAAAGAAGCCCCTGCAAGGATGACTTCTCCCTTTGAGTTGGTGGGACCAATCAACTCCAAAGTAAGCCACCTGGACATCCTCTCAACGCTGGTAGAGTATCCACTGCAGTGACTGCTGGAACCGGATAGCCAGTGAGTGTAACACCAGTTCGTGTGCGTTGCTTTTAAGCTGGCCAAGAGCTCCAGGAAGATCCCCGGACTCCCAGGAAGCAGGAGTGACCGAGCCGGAGTCCCAACAGAGTGTGGGACCCCAGATGCAAGGAAAGCCCGTCTCGACAGCCAGGAACCGCGGTGTTGCTATTTGCAGTAGACACCAGGAGCTGAAACCCTGAACTGCCACTTGTATGAAGATTGCCGGTTGCGAGCGGTGACCTTCCCATTGCAGTGCAGGAGTCCCCAGAAGTCCTGCCTCTTGTCCCCCACGACTGAGGCCCAGGAACAGCGAGATCTTCAGAGCTGCAAAGGAACAGAAGTCATCTGTAGTACTTTTTTTTCAACCTAAAGGTACGGTACAGTCTAAGAATTTACCTCTTGTATAGCCACTTGTCCTCGTTGGAGACTTGCTTGAATTCATATGTAGAGTTGTTTGCAGCTTCTTTACTTCACAAGCCAAATCAGCTTGAGGCCCTACTTTGATTTTTTTTTATTCTACAAAGACTTTTTAAACATTGGAAAAGACTTTCTACTTATCTGCAAGAAGTGTTCCAGCTCACCTTGACTTTTGGCAACTTAACATTCCCTGGCCTAGGCTCCCTGAAAGTCAAGGCCACAACAGTGACCAGTGTGAGTTTGGGGCATAAGAGGCAGCAGCCAGGACCCAATAAAGGCTTGCTGTGGTGCAAACAATCATATTACAGAACATTGTTGTGCCCTTATTGCAGGAGGCAGGCTGGGGGCGGCAGAAAGCACTATCCAGCATCGGGACTGGTAAAGAACTTCAATTCCCAGCATGCTCGCGAGCCAAGGGACTACATTATGGACCACGCCCGACAGTCTGCGCATGCGCACAGTGTGCGCAAGGATCCCCGCTTGCGCTAGAGACCACGGACCAGAGAAGACGTATCAGCAGAGGGCTCCTGCAGGCAGCGACCCGCGGGGCCACACCCCGCCTGCGAATACTGCAGGCCCTGCGCACCTTGGCAGATAAGTGCATTTCCTTTTCTCAATGCATTGTTACGAACAAGCGATCAGCAAAGGAACGCTTGCTGTACAACTACTGAGACTCAGTTTGGGTAGTCCCACCTTGGGGAAACGCGCCAATTAGGATTCGGCGCTTGGTATAAGCATCAGACTGGGGGGGAAGCCCCGGCATCACTTTGTAGTACTGGAGGGGCCAGGTTTCCTGGTCATAATACGGTTGTAATTCAGTCTGTGACGCAACACTGCTTCTCGCAAAACCGGAGCAGCTTGAATGTTTGTTGGTACCGTGTGCGGGAACGCGGTCTTTAATCTAAACTCAAATGTTTTTGGTTCTCTTGTAGCGGCGCTCCGCTTGTACTTTCAGCAAGAAAGTATTTTGTTGCCGTGTTACGGCAAGAACTGGGGCAACAGCCTTGCACTCACCTCGGCAGCATCATACAAAGCTAAGTGCCATTTGGTTATTCCAATTATTGTGCTTGGAAATAATTGCAAGGGACGTTGTATGCTTGGGATGTGAGGGAGAAACAAACTGAAACCAAAGCGTGATAGGAACGCTTCTGCATAAGGGGTCATGTGTTATGCTAATGTAGTGTTTTTGAATAAGTTTAGACAGGGAATTGGAGCCACTGTCTGCGTGTAAATGTGTGTGCAAAGGCGGAGTACCTCCGATCTCAGGAGCCCCAGCAGGGCACAGCAGCTTTCCTAAAACCCCCTTCCCTATCCAGAACCACTTCCTCACCCGTTACTCGGTTACCCTAATTCCCCCCTACCTATCCAATCCATCGGACCCTAAACCTCCTTCCCTGGAGGGTCGCGGTGGCCTGCATTTTCTACCAAGCCAGGCACCAACACCCAACAGGGAGGTAGGTGTATGTGCTACCTCCGCGCAAGATTGAGAGCCTGACACTGAATGACTCCTCCCTCTCCTGCTTATCTGTTTTGCCTTCCTTCCAGGAAAGTGCTAACTGACTTTGCATTGGGGGGGGGGTTGTTTTGAAAGTACTTCGCTACTCAAGAACTGTGAATACTTGTTTTATTCTGAACTCTTCTGTTTAACACTACTCCCATAAATATTCTAAATGAAATAGTGATATATTAACAGCACCCTCGCTATTGAAGTCAACTGAAGGTGTATGTAGTGTCAACCCAAATGGGTATTTGCCGATTTAGATTATTTTTGGCATGTATGGATGTGTTGCTTTATATTGCTCCCTTCTGAGCAAGGCTTATTCTAACCGACTGATACACACAAGGTTTATTGATGACAAAATTATTAATGTAAGAGTATTTGAATACTTATCACTGAATCTGTGACCGCCCTACAACTCACATTGACCCCTCTTGATATGCCTGGCTGCTCAACAAGCTTCCAACCTGTGTAGTATAGACTTCTACCAAAGGTTGGGTTCCTATAGCCAGGAGGTCAGGGTTTAGTCTCCCAAACGGTACTGAACACAATCTTGCCTAACACGGACAAGCTTACCTTCAATGGCTGGTGGCAGTGATCCCTTTCATTAAATTGGTGCACCTTTACCGCAGTCTCTGCTCAGAGCTGCAGTAAAGGCACCCAAGGGTGCTTATTTTACCAAAATGGCCACTTTTGTTTTTTGCCATTTTTGTGTTTGTCCCTTCCCCCGACATCCAGGGTGGAAAAATTCCTGTGTGTGATTTTTATCTTCGGGTGTTCCCTGGACTCCACGCCCAGGATCCAGTATCTGAAGGCAGGAAGCGAGGGAGGATTCCAGAACTCCACAGCCCTTGGCCTTAATGGGAACAAATTCCAGTGGGTGTGGTTGGCTCTCCTGATTGGACAACCAGACCGCCATTGTTGTAAAATGAAGGTAGAGAATGCAGAGGCCTTGCTGTAGTTCCTGTTAAATACTTCAAAACTGGAAGCTGAAGACAAGTCGACCACTGGAACCGAGGAGGATGAAGAAAAAGCGGCTGGGACGATTTCCAGCAACCGCAGAGCCTGCTGTGTAACCGTTGCCTACTGTAGCCCTTCCTTCCAATTGACCTGGAGACTCTGAAAATGATGATCCAGAGCCTGGTGGGACCCACTATGCATTTAGAGCCATCCCACGCTTTGCTGCAACCTTGTGGGGCTGCAATACCCAGTACCCTGGCACCTCGAGCCATTGTGCAGTGCACAGCCTTCCGAATTCTAAATCTCGCTGAAACTTTTGGCATCCTGGTGTATGGCCAGAGGCACAAATCGAGTTCGAAAAGTCAGAGTGCTGGACCTCTAAAGACGAGAATTCAACCGCAATATTCTATCTTCTTCTGTGCTCCTGAAAAAAAGGCGCCAAATCCACAGAACCGCATCCAGCTGCTACTTAAACCTTGCCTAGAGCCTTCTCCGTTAATCCCTGCTGCATAAGAGGGGGTGTTATGCTCATGTGGTCCGGGGCTCCAGCCAATGGATGCCAGTCAAAGCAGGCGGGAGGGTGGCGGCAGTACTCAGGAAGGCTGAGTGTGCAGGAGCACAGAGGCACAGGGAGAGGGAATAAATAAATGAACAAAATATAGCGCTGGGCAAGGACACCAACAGGTAGATGGATTGATTTTTTTTGTTTCTGGGACGACGGAAATGCACACGAGAGCTTTCACATGGTCAAGGGACCCAGCCAATATATATGAAGAGGGAAGGAAAACTACAAGAAAGCTAAGTGAATGACTTAAGGAAGACATGACAATTTACTTCTACAAATTGTTTTTTAAAAAAATGGCACCATCCAATTATACATTAAAAAAAGAAAAATACTAGATTCAAATATGTTCTTACCTCATTTTTGCTGCGTACAATCAGTATGTCACTTGCTTTGCCAAAAGGCTGCACAACTTTCAAGATGTCTTGATCTGTGTATCCATCATCTGGCAAGTCAGATATATGAATAACTGTTCCAGGATCCATTTTATTTTTGAACTGTGGGGAATACAATAAATTAGTAAAGTTATTTAGCCATGTTCAAAATATATGCAAGTTGTAACTTGGCGGCAATATAAGTAGGAGTATCTAGATCATGCCTGTGCACCAGGCTTAGGCACAGCATGTGTTGCTACCACTGATCAATTTAAGCGTAAATGTGACAAAATATACAACGCATTAACCCGTAAACCTGCACACAACAGTTAGGAAAGATTTTCTTTTGCTTCTTTCCCCTCCATCTATGGAACCCCAAGCTTTGAGCTGGACCAGACTTGGAGGTAAAATATTTTTGTTTTACTTAACTCACTATGAACATCTGCTTTGAGTCACTGATCATCCCCCTATGGCCATCAGTGCATGGGGGACTGCTCAATCACAACATTTCCTTTTTATACTGCAAACATTAAGATTTAGTTATAAACTCTGGCGGAAAAGACTTGGCAGGTCGATAGAAGGTGCAATGTAGCTTTTCCCACATTCAGCCTCAGTGATCGATTTGAAGGTTCAAGTTGATTTCCAGTCAGTGTCTTTGGCTGGTGCAAGGAATTGCGGATGAAAAATGCAGAAAACCAAAGCAGGATCCCTCCGAGGACTGGACTTGACTGGTAAGCGGATTCATACGGTGGTCACTGCAGCATGGAGACACAAAAAGGGACTCACTTTTCACCGTCAGACTTTTCCCTCCGATCTCGGGTCCCCTTGACGTGCAGACTCCGAAATTACACCAAGATAAGTTTTGTAGGACATGCTGAGGATCCCACAAGTTCCAGGCCTCAAGGCGGAACAGCAACATCGGCAGCACAGAAGCCCATACTCAGCTGGTCAGCCACAGGATGGTCCGAGGACACTCCGACAGCTCTTCCTCGCAGGATACTGAGCAGATATCGGTAAAGGATATTCCACTCAAGGGTTGCAGCTCCCTCGCAAGACTACTGAAGTTCAATAGCAAGACAGGGCTCCTCCAGGACAGCAGCAGACGCTGATCTTCAGACGGGTCTGCAGTCTTCTCACGGGTCTCACAGCTGGACAGGAGCCAAACTCCCACTAGCCAATCGCAGAACTAGTCCCACACCCCAGCACTGGACCAATCAGGACCAGAGGCGGGAACACTCATGCATAGCACACACTGAAACCAGTTTCTGGATTGGGACCGGTTAGGGAGAATTCTCAGAAATGTGCCATTTCCCGCTACCTTAGAGACCCCCAGCAACATTGCTGGATTTTGAGGACTTGATGTTTTTACCCTGGACAGAGAGAATCTTTTTCCCCACCCATGTATTTTAATGTGATTTTGTACTTTGTTTTTTGTGGTTGTGGAGTGATCTTCCATAGGCATCATCTTTTACATTGCATCACACAGCACCTTCAGTGCAGTGGCGTAGGGAAGTCTTTCAGATTTCCCAAAGGTTTACATACCTTCTCTGGGATAAACTGTTTCCAAGAGCAGTAAAGTGAAATGGACGTTACTTTTGTAACTTTCTAGACCCAGCTACAATAGGGTGTTGGAGGGGTTACTTAGTATCCCTTTGTCTAGCTTCTCATGTAACAGGTTTGTTACCCTTTCCTCACTGAATGGCTGGTGGCAGTGGATTACGTTTTTACTACCATTATGGGGTTTTAGCACGGGCTGTGTTCACAGCCAGGTTAAAACCACCATGGGTGCCATTTTTGTCATAAAGGCCCCAGACTTCTTTTTTCACCATTTCTTTGTGGAAAGGTCCTTCTTGAGATTTATACTCGTTTGGTCTTTGGCAGACTTCACGAGTGAAACCCGCCTATGGCTTCAGGTTGTCAGGTGGGGGCAGGAAGTGAGGAGGTGCCTGAAACTCCCTGTGCCTAGTCTCCTAGGAGACCCAAATGCACTCTGGTGATTGGCTGGCTGACAGCTAGGCTGGAATGAATGGGAGCAAGCTCCATAAAAGGCAAGGCTGTTTGGCTTGCAAGGCAGAGTTGACCACTGGCTGAAGGAATCCAAAGAGAACTTGAAGATGCCTGCTGCAACTCCTGGACTGTTGGTTTGCCCTGTGAAGCCCTGCTGCTGTGCTGAAACTCCACTTTCGTATGGATAGAAGCTCCTACAAGGACGACTTCTCCCTTTGAGTTGGTGGGACCAATCAACTCCAAAGTCAGTCACCTGGACATCCTCTCGAAGCTGGTTGAATTTCTACAGAGTTGGTGCTGAAAACCGAATAGCCAGGGAAAGTAACAGTTTGTGCGCGTTGCTTTTAAGAAGGCCAAGAAATCCAGGAAGGTCCTCCGGACTTCCAGGAAGCAGGACTGACTGAGCCCAGTCAGAGTGCGGGACCCCAGAAGCAAGGAAAGTCCATCTCGACAGCAGGGAACTGCAGTGTTGCTATTTGCAGTAGTTTGAAGTTTGCCAGTTGCAAGCAGTGACCATTCCAGTGCAGGGGTCCCCAGAAGTCCTCCCGCTTATCCCCACGACTGAGGCCCAGGAACAGTGAGAGCTGCACAGGAACAGAAGTCATCTGCTGCTCTCTTTCTTCAAACCAAAGGTACTGTAAAGTCTGAGAGAACTTACCTCTTACTGTAGAGTTGCTTGCAACTTCGACAAGTCTAACAGCTTGTGACCCTACATGGATTCCTTTTTCTTCAAAGACTTCTAAAAACATTGTGCAAATACTTCTTATCTACCTGCAAAGGAGTGCCTCAGCTCATAGTCTTTTGCCCATTCACTTTGGCTTAGCCTTTTCCACTGAATGACTTGTTGGGGGATACAAAAGTATTTGCCTGGTTGAGAATATTGGTTATCCCTCGCATGTTCAAATAACCTTTTGCTTTAACCTATTCCTAAGCTCTTCTAAAATGCAATAGTAATACATTAATGTTCTCAGCACCCTAGCTATTGAAGTCACCCGAGGGTGTAGGTTGCGTCTGTGGGCCATCCCAAAAGGGTACTTACTGATTTAGAAACTCGAGTGAGTTTTGAAATATATTTGTGTGGCGTTTTATATTGCCCCCTTCTGAAGAATTATTCAGACTGATAAATCATCACTGAAAGGGTGCCAGCCAGGCACGTTGTGTCCAGGTTGAATGGGGGTTATCTGGCAGTGTATGTGTGAACCGCAAGTAGATTATGAAATTGAAAGAAGCCCAATGCCGGTAAAAAAGAGTCTTTGATAAAGTGGCTAAAGTTAAGGAACAAGAATGGGCAGTTGAAGATGTGGTGTTGATTAAAAAACCAGATATGGACTCCAGTGTCTAGAAAGCAAATTTTTGGGTCCAAAAAGGATTACTGCTGTAAGAGGGAGTGTGGTGATTGTTGAGGGAGGTGAGGTTTGGTCAAAAGGAAGGGTGGTTTTGAGCAGTGCAATGATGTGTGATAAGAGCAGCAATAGCAGGAAAAGGAAGTTGAGTTGGGTGATGGTAGTGCACTGGCGGGGATCAGGAGAGTTGTGTGGGAAGTGATGAATGGAATGTAGGAGGACAAGTCCGTGATGGATATGATGGGTCATTTATAACACGCTTAATACCCATAGGTTTCTAAGCACAGACCTGGGGATCGAACCTTTCTTCCAAGAGGAGCACGTTTCCCCCCGAGCTATCCTCCCGTGTTATGTTCATTATAAGGGAGGGCGATACGTTGGGTTTTATCTATGCTTCTGTTTATTGTACATGTTCTTATGTAGTTCCAGAACTCACCCAAGTTCTGGAACAGATTGGTGGTTGGAGAAGAGCCAGGCTGGGTGCGGATTGCCTGCTCTTTATACTTAATAAATATCTTGTTAAGCACCAACCTGGTCTGCGTCATCCAACCTATCAAAGGATTTAACAAGATTTTCATTGTGAGCTTCCTGTGCTGGCGCTCACTGTCACTTCTCCTTTGGTTGTTTTCATTTCTCTTGTGTTCCTGGATACTCTGGTTTCACTTTAAAAATTTCCTCACTGGAACTTTGTAAGGTGCTACAAAATCTGTGATCTTTGCTGTTAATCTGAAAGCAAGGCAGTTTGGAACCTTTAGCAAGATTCCAAACTACCTCATAGAAGCTGCTGCTCCAATCAGCATTCAGAATTGTTTATACCATTTTGAATTGGGATCACTCCCGATTCCTAAAATGCACTGGTTAAGGGATATTGGATTGAAAGCCCTCATAAAATAAAGTTTAGATTCCCCCTAGTTTCCTGCATCTTACCGTTAGGCAGAATTCTCATTTCTGTGCCAATTCCCTTCAACCTTCGAGAACCTCAGCTCTTGCTGTACTCTAGTACTTTTCAATTTATTTTAACCCGGGAGCGAGCCTTTTCCTCACTCGTTCATGCGTTTTGACCCGATTGGAATTAGGTGTTTCCATTGTTTTTGGAGTCTGGCAAATTCCATAGGCATCTTTGTGTTGCATGGTGATACCACCTTCAGTGCAGCGCCAAAGAGAAATCTATTTCTCATAAGGTTTAAATACCTTTGTGTGTGAACTGTCCCCACGAATAGTAAAGTGAAATAGACTTTACTTACCCATTTCTGTTTGTAGACCCAGCACACACCATCCTATCTGGAGTGCTGGGGGAAGAGGGGGAGAGGGGGAGGTTACTTCGTATCTTTTTTGTCAACCTTCTCATGTAAAACATTTTATGTTACCACTCACTACTTTAAATGGCTGGTGGCAGTGGTTTCATTTTCCTACCATTGTGCTTTTCTACCGTCGGCTGAATCCTCACCTGCAGTATAGCATCTATGGATGACCATTTTGTCAAAATGGCCCCAGTATTATTTTTTTCACCATTTTCTACTCGCCAAGCCAGGATTGAGCACTTTGTTCTTTTTGCCTTTGGTGGGCTTCAGTACTGAAAAACATCTCTGGCTCCAGTGTGTCTGGAAGGGCAGGAAGGGAGGGAGGTTCCCAAAACCCCAGTCCGTTGTCTTTAGTAATACATGAATGCACCCAGTCCTGATTGGCTGGCTAACTGCTTTCAGGACAGCCGCCTGCATGTTCGACAGCTATGCTGTGCATGAATGGGGACAACTGCTTTAGAGTGTCAACCACTGGTAAGAACAACCCGAAGAAACCACGAACAAATCTTGCTGCATTCCTCCTGAACCTTTGAATTGCATGGTGAAGACCTGCTGCTGTGCTGAAACTCCTTTCTAATCGACGATGCTCCGGAATGGAAGACCTGTGGGACAAACTAACCGAGTTGAAGTCCACTGGACCATCGTCCCCAACTGGCTGTACTTCTTTGCTGCTGCAGGTACAGAGTGTCAGGAACCGAGAAATCTGTAGTTTAGTGCAATGTCTGCAATCTGGCCGGAAGCTCCAGGAGTCTGCCCAGGACCCTCCAGAAGCAGGACAACCAGAGCCAGAGTCCCCTCACCAGAGTGGAGGACTCAAGGAGTGAAGAAAGCCCAACCGTTGTCAAAGGTGCACGGTGGTGCTGTTTACTGAGCACTGAAACCACAAAGTGCTGCTGATCTGAAAAGAGCCTGTAGCATCCACCAACCTCCAAATTGCTTGCGCAGGAGTTCAGACATCCTCCCTATTGTCCCCACAATCTATGCCCAGGAAACCAGGATCTGCATCACTGCAACCAGACAGAAGCCAGCTGGACAACTCTTCAAATCAAAGGTACTGTTCCGACTTAGGTACTTACCACCGTGTCTTTAAGATTTGCTTTTCTCAGTTGAGACTTGCAGTAGCTGCTTTGCTGGAGTTGATCTCAGCTCTACCCTTCACAAGTCTAACAGCGTGTGACCCTACAGTGATTTTTCTTCAAAAAACTAACTTTATGCAAGAGTTTGCCATCTAAGAAGTGCCTCAGCTCCATAGACTGTGCTCCAATTGACCGGCTGTCCACGCTCCTTGCAGACTCTTCTAGTCCATTTGACTTTGCTATGTGCTGTTCCTCAGAGGTGATAACTTGGTTTTGAAATGGTTATTGCTGGGAGAGATTTTAATCTAGACTTCATTGGGAGATTTAAAGTGCTCACATGCTCCGAGAACCCATTTAACTTTCCTTCCTACAAACCTCAGAATTCACAAAGTGTACGGGGGATTTATAAATGCAATCACTGTCCTAGTAAGTGAAGTCACCTCAGGATGTATGAAGTGTGCAAGAAGCATTTCTAAAGATGATCTAATTGAATTCTGAACCAATATTCATAAGTGTATTTGATTGCTACATACATTGCCCTTTTTAAATAATGCTCATTTAAAAATGTATAACAAACCTTGACTACAAGTGTTACTTGGCTACTTGAATTGGTGGATTTCATTGTTTCAGCTCACATTTACCCCCTCGCGATAACTCTGGCTGTTCAGTCACACTACCAACTTGTGTAGTATAGACCTATACCAATAGGTGAGTTATCCAATATCAAGAGGACAAGGGTTTGTGTAGTCTCCCCTAGGGTTACTACATCAATTCTTGCCTAACATTTAATAACTATGTTCAGTGTATTTACCTACAGCTGCCATCTTCCTCTTATGATCGGCCCGATTGCTGTGCCACTCTAAAAGGTTCCATGAGTAGTAGACTGATACTAAGATGGGTGATAGTTTTGTGAAGTCTACCGAAAAAGGTAAACTCATCTAACTCCATCCAATTATTGATAGCCACATAATATGCCCAGCAACAGACTCAGGAGATCGGATGTGCACTGTAACTGGACAATCCCAGTCCTCCAGTCCAGATCACCAGAAGATCTCTGGGAAAGAAATTCTAAAAATGGCAAATGCAGACCACTAAGCAGGAAGAAGGCCAAACAAAAGTCGTTGTGGTATGGCTATTTAGAGCAAATGATATTCTTTATGGCGTTAAGCAGTAAATTACAACAAAAAACATCTTCTACCACAACCCTTTCTTCGACACATTTGTAACAAAGTTACAAAAGAGTTAGCAGGATACAAAGTATCCCAACCGCACTTCGTGAGGTGAACAGTTATAAAACTGCAACAAAAAAACAGTAAGAGTCTCAGTACTGATGGTTTTAGGGACTGATCAGCTTCATCATAAGAATGAGCACAAAGGGATGCAAGTAAAGCAGAAGGATTCTAACAAGTCCGATCTGGAGTCAAAGCAAAAAGAAAAAAAAGAAATCCAAAGCCTCTGGGAGAAAAGCAGCAAAGAAAAGATTTCCTAAATCTTCCAAGAGAAGTCAGGCTGATCTGCAGGGTTATTCAGCAAGTGTTTTTTGCACCAACTTGGTGGAAGCAGTGTCCCTCACTAGGCTAGATCTTTCCACAACACTCACTAGAATGCTGCAGACAAGTCTCAACATATACAAGTAACTCATTTTAAATTACCTAGGCGCAAAGAAATGCATGATTGTCAATAAATTTACTGTATACAGTACAAGAAATAGTGTGCACAAAAGCCGTAGTAAGTATTGTTGCTACCAAACCAGAAATGAGAAAATACTGACCCATGGAAGAGAATTATACGCTTCCTTAGGAGGATGAACGGGTGCAGGAGGGGGAACGGGTGCTTCTGAATGTGTAGGCTTTCTTTGCTTAGCAAGTGATTTTTTTGATTCCTCTGAAGCAGATATGGCACCTTCACTTAAAGCTGCAGTGCTGTCATGGTTGGCTTTCTTGGACAATGTGTCAGTGCTTGGCTTCGGGGAAAATGAGCTGCTAGAAGACACCAGCTTTGAAGAATTGCTGTCACTACCAGTAGGTTTTCCTAATGTCGTACTGTCGTTGTCTGGCTTTCTTTCAGATATAGTAGCAAACCCAGGCTTCCTTGTTGATGGTCCATCTGATCCAACCTTCTTCAAATTCTGCACCTTAGATTCAGGTTTACCAGGCATTTTTTTAATAGTGGAAGATTTCTCATTTTTTTGCTTACTCATTTCTGTTTTGCTAGCAGATGAGCTTGTTTGTCCTGCAGACTTTTTTTCTGGAAAAAATTCATTAGAATCATGGTTAATTAACAGTGCACATTCTTAGAACATTTGGCAATACATCTTCATTGTATCAAAAAAAGTACAAAATATGGTCTGATAAAAACAATGTTCTAAATTTTGAAGAGAAAGGCTGTTGGGAAAAATGTTATTAACTTTCCCTCCTTAGGTTCCTGTTAGAATGGATTTCTAATCTCTGCTCAAGTGACAAGATGTTTAGGAGGACACCCTTTTTAGTGAAAAGGGTAACACTTCTTGGAAGATAGCCAAACCAATTCATGATAGCTTGGAAAGCAGTCAAGGCTAAGTCGCAGGGGGAGTAGGGCTGATCCGAGTTATCTGATGAGCGTGCGCACACACAATAAGACACCAAGAATTACCATTAGACAGTATTTGAAAAATATACAGTTTATTGGGCTCAAGCATAAACACGTGAATAATGAAATGCACAGTAAAAATAATGCATTTAAGTGCGGAATCCAACCAAAACCAAAGGGAAAAGGGCAGGCAAACTTTATAGCATACATGGTCCAGCCCTACAATGAAAAAAGCCTTGTGCTCAATGTTCGATGTGGGCATAAAGTACTTCTTAAGGGCTGACAAAGTTAAATGAAGGTTTTTTAAGGGTGAAAACAGGTTCTAAGTCAGGAAGGGGGGGGGTGTCTGCTACAATGAACAAAGCTATTCCCAACTGTTAGGCAAGATTGTAATAAACATACTACACAAGTACATACTACACAAGTTGTTAGAGTGACTGAGTAGCCACGCTTATCTCAATGTGATCTGTAGGGTTGTAACAGATTCACAGTGACAGGCATCCAAACAAACACTTATACTCAAGGTTTCATGATTAAATAATTATTAATTGTTAAGTCAGTTGAAAAAGCCTTCTTTAGAAGGGAGAAAATATGTAACGGACACTTCAAAATACACAGTTTCAATAAATCAGTAGATACCCATTTGGGATGGCACACAGATACTTCCTACACCCTTAGGAGACTTAAATAACTAGGACACTGAGCATTGATATGTTAAATGTTAAGTTATTTGTACCGCACACCGTCAACAACGGAATTGGTCCCCAGGCGCTTTGGCGGATCTGTAAATAAGGTGGGATGGGTTAGTAAGGTGAAGAGGGAGTAGAAGGAACAAGTTACTTACCTGTCACTGTTCTGCAGCATGGGTCTGGCATGGATTCACATGCTCATGAATATTCCCCGTCAGGCTGGGAATCCTCGGTAAAGAAAAAAAATCAGTTTGGTTTCTGATCTGTCTTTCAGAGTAGTAACCAATCACTGATCTCTGGGTCATACTGCCCCCAGCCAATGACTGCCCTCTCCCTAAGCCCCACCTCTGGCAGCCATCCTCAGATTTGGTAGCACGCAAAGTGGAAGTATGACCAAGTGAAGAGCCGCAGAGGGGTAGGTGGGAGGGTTTGCATGTGAATCCATGCCAGACCCATGCTGGAGAACAACAGTTACAGGTAAGTAAATTGTTCCTTCTCCAGCATGGGGTCTGGCATGGATTCACATGCTCATGCTCATGAATAAAAATACATAGCAGTATACACATGCACAACCACGGGAGGTGGCAAAGGCTCAACATTAAACATTACAACCAAAACTCAACATTAAGCAATTCTTACCTCCTCACCAGGCTCACCTTGGACGAACAGGTTGCACAGCACTGCTTGACCGACCCTGGACTCCTCCCTGGATTCCCGATCGACGCAGTAGAATCTTGTTGAAGGTGTGCGTCGACCTCCACGTAGCAGCCCTGCAGATGTCCAGCAGGAGCACACCAGACAGGAACGCCGTGGTAGCAGCGATCGCTCTGGTCAAATGGGCTCTCGGACGGCCGGGCAGCGGTCGGTTTGCCACCCGGTGACAGTGCATGATGCAGCCGGAGAGCCACCTGGAAATGGAAGTCTTCGAGAGAGCCTTCCCTGGATTCACAGACCCAAAGTTCACAGTTGTGACGGCTTCCGAAAACTCTTCGTGCGATCCACGTAGAACTTCAGCGCTCTAGCTACATCCAGCGAGTGCAAAGTCCTCTCGGCCGGCGTCAAAGGCGACGGGAAGAAAACTGGTAACACCAAAACTCGTTGAGGTTGAAGTCCGATGGCACCTTGGGCATGAAGGAGGGGTGCGGCCTCAGCAACACCCTTGTGTCATGAAAAGTCAAGTATGGAGGCTTGCAAGATAGGACCTGGATCTCTCCCACTCGTCGTGCGGAGGTAAAGGCCACGAGGGACGCCGTCTTCCATGACGGGAACTTCAAAGGCGCCAAATGCATAGGCTCGAATGGGGCCCCCCCCCCCCCATGAGCCCGGTCAGCATCACATTAAGCTCCCAGGCCGGGGCAGGAGCCTTCACCGGCGGGAACGATCGGAATAGTCCCTTCATAAATTCCTTCACCAGGCGATGAGACCACAAGGACGCCCGTCCCGTAGTCCTGGTATATCGGGAGAGGGCAGCCAGATGTATTTTGATGGAGGCGTGAGCCAGTCCAGCTTTGGCCAGCGACAGTAGGTACGGCAGTACTTGAGGGGCAATAATCCGCAGACGCCCTGGCTTTTGCAAGAACCTCTCTGCAGTCAGCCCGGATATCATACCCTCCAAACTCTAGTGCTGCAGGAGCCACGCCTGCAAGTTCAGCAACTGTGGGTAGTGATGGAGAATGGCGACCCCTTCTCTGGAGAGAAGATCCGCGTCTGCCGGCAGCTTGACTGGTGGGGACGTTGACAAGTCCAGATGGTCCGGGAACCAGATCTGCCTCAGCCACGCCGGTGCGACCAGGATCATTCTGCACCTGGACTTCTTGAGCTGGTTGATGAGGCGGAGCAGCAACGGAGGGAACGCGTATAGAAACAGGCCGTCCCAGGGGAAGGAGAAAGCATCGCCCATGCTCCTCGGCTGCAGGAACCTGCTGGCGAACCTCTGGCACTTGGAGATGGTCGCCGTTGCAAAAAGGTCGATCCGGGGTTTGCCCCATCGTCGAAAGAACCGATCCACCTGTTCCTGACGTAGTTCCCACTCGTGGCACGAGCGCAGCTCCCTGCTGAGTGAGTCAGCAATGGTGTTTTTTATTCCTGCCAAGTGGAAGGGAACCAGAAACATCCCCTGGGCGACGGCCCAGTGCCACAGATCCTGGGCCTCCTTGGATAGGGCTGGGGATCTGGTGCCCCCCTGCTTCCGTATGTAGAACATCGTGGTGGTGTCGGTGAAGATCCTCACCACTTTGTCCTTGAGGGACGAAGGGAACGACTTGAGCGCCCAGAACACTGCTCGGAGCTCCAGAATGTTTATGTGGACAGACCTCTTCCGGGAGCCAAAGGCCTCTAGTGTGGAGATCTCCGGTGTGGCGCCCCCCCCCCCCCTCTCCCCCCTCTCCCCCCACAACCCTCCACAGAGGCATCGGTCGACAGTCTCCTGAAACGCCGGGGTTTGAAAGTCCGTACCTGTAGTGGGGTGAGCATGGGTACCCCACCATAGGATCGCCCGACGGAACGCCTCGTCGAGAGGTATCCTGTCCTCGAAGCAGCCCGTCGCCTGGAACCAGAGGGCGTCGAGGAACTCCTGTAGCAGACGCACCCGAAGTCTGCAAAGTGGTACAAGATAGATGCATGAGGACATCATCCCGAGGAGGGACTTGATGGACCTCACCCTGGCCACGTCCGTGGCTAGCAGGCAACGCACCTTGCCGAGGATGGTCTTCGTCCTCTCCTCTGACGGGGAGGCCAATTGCCCCACTGTATCGAGCTGCACTGCCAGAAACAGTGCTACTTGCGACGGAACCAGGTGGGATTTGGGGTAGTTGATGGCAAACTCCAGTTCTGTGAGCAGCCGGACGGTCCTCGCTGTGTTCGACGGCGAGTTCTCTTGTCCTTGCCCGGATTAGCCAGTCATCCAGGTAGGGGTAGACGTGGATCCCCGCAGGCGGAGCCGCGCCGCCACTGGTGCCAGGCACGTGGTGAATACCCTGGGTACGGCTCTGAATTGGTAGTGGCGTCCCTGAACCACAAACCTGAGAAACTTCCTGTGCCCTTTTAGAATGGGGATGTGAAAGTAAGTATCCTCCAGGTCCAACAACGATAGGAAGTCGCCCTCGTCCAGCACGTGCTGGAGGGTGACCATCCTGAATTTCTGTGCCTTGATGTATTTGTTTAACCGACGCAGGTCCAGGATGGGACGCCAACCGCCTGTCTTCTTTCTGACGAGGAAGTACCTTGAGTATACTCCAGAGCCCCGGAGCCTCCTGGGGACAAGCTTGATGGCACCTTTCTTGAGCATCGGCCTTACCCCCAACAGCAGTTGAGGGACGTGATTCTCCTTCCTGGCCACGGGAGGACTGCAAGGGCACTTCTTTTGGAATTCCAGCGAGTGCCTGTTGGCCAGGGTGTCCAGCACCCAACGGTCGGTGGAGATACTCTCACACGCTGACGAACTTCGTCAGCCTGCCTCCCACCGGGGTGCTTCGGTGAGGGCCCGACGACACGGCTGAGCTCCCACGCCGGGGCCGGCGCCTTCACCGGCGGGAACGATCTGAACAGTCCCTTCATGAACTCTTTCACCAGACGATGAGACCACAAGGACGTCCGGCCCGTGGTTCTGGTGTATCGGGAGATCGCAGCAAGATGAATCTTGATGGACGCGTGTGCCAGTCCAGCTTTGGCCAGCGTCAGCAGGTACGGCAGTACCTGGGGAGCCGTAATCCGTAGAGGGTTAATCTTCTGTGTGTGGCACCAGACAGGGAACCTCTTCCATTTGTGTCCGTAGCATTTAAGAGTCGAGGACGCCCTGGCCTTTGCAAGAACCTCTCTGCAGTCGGCCGGTATGTCGTATCCTCCAAACTCTAGCGCTGCAGGAGCCAGGCTTGCAAGTTCAGCGATTTCGGGTTGTGGTGGAGGATGGCGCCTCCTTCCCTGGAGAGTAGATCCGCGTCCACCGGCAGCTTGATTGGCGGTGACGCTGACAAGTCCAGAAGGTCCGGGAACCATATCTGCCTCGGCCACGCAGGTGCGACGAGGATCATCCTGCACCGTGACCTCTTGAGCTGGTTGACGAGCCGGATTAGCAGTGGCAAAGGAGGGAACGCGTAGAGGAACAGGCCCTCCCAGGGGAACGAGAAAGCATCGCCCATGCTCCTCTCCTGGGGAAACATGCTGGCGAACCTCCGGCACTTGGAGTTCGTCGCCGTCGCGAACAGGTCGAT